>NC_072385.2:86751730-88001730 GCF_028885625.2 Pongo pygmaeus | reverse complement strand
CTTATTAGGGGCTAACACAGCTGGTGACTTTAAGTTGAAGCCAGTGCTCATTTACCATTCTTTACATTCTTAAGAATTATGCTGATTCTATTCTGCTCATGCTCTGTCAATGGAATAACAAAGCCTGGATGATAGCACATCTGTTTACAGCATGGTTTACTGAATATTTTAGCCCACCATTGAGACCTGCTCAGAAAAAGATTTCTTTCAAAATGTTACTGTTCATTGACAGTGCACCTAGTCAACCAGGAGCTCTGATGGAGATATACAAGGAGATTAATGTTGTTTTCATGCCTGCTAATACAACATCTATTCTACAGCCTATGGATCAAGGAGTAATTTTGACTTTCAAGTCTTATTGTTTAAGAAATACATTTCATAAGGCTTTAGCTGCCATAGATATTGATTTCTCTGATGGATTGGGTCAAAGTCAATTGAAAACCGTCTGGAAAGGATTCACCATTCTAGATGCCATTAAGAACACTCACATCTGTAATCCCAGCACTTTGGGAGGCCGAGGCGGGCAGATCACGAGGTCGAGAGATCGAGACCATCCTGGCCAACATGGTGAAATTCCATCTCCACTAAAAATATAAAAATTAGCTGGGTGTGGTGGCACGCAGCTGTAGTCCCAGCTACTTGGGAGGCTGAGGCAGGATGATCACTTGAACTTGGGAGGCGGAGGTTGCAGTGAACCCAGATCACATCACTGTACTCTAGCCTGGTGACAGAGCGAGACTGCATCTCAAAAAAAAAACAAAAAAACAAAAAAAAACCCGCCACCAACAACAAAAAAACCCACATTTATGATGCATGGGAGGAGGTGAAAATTTCAACATTATCAAAAATTTGGAAGAAGTTAATTCCAACTCCGTGGATGACTTTGCGGGATTCAGTACTTCAGCTGGGAAAGTCACTGCAGATGTGGTAGAAATAGCAAGAGAACTAGAATTAGAAATGGAGCCTGGCGATGTGACTGGATTGCTGCAGTCTCATGACCAGACTTGAACGGATGAGGAGCTGCTTCTTAGGGAAAAACAAAGAAAGTGGTTTCTTGAGATGATAGAATCTATTCCTGGTGAAGATTCTGTGAATAATGTTGAAATGACAACAAAGGATTTAGAATATTACATACACTGATAAAGCAGCAGCAAGGTTTGAGAGGACTGACTCCTATTTTGACAGAAAATGCCATCAAACAGTGTCACATGCTACAGAGAAATCTTTTGTGAAAGGAAGAGTCCATTATGTGGCAAACTTCATTGTTGTCTTATTTTAAGAAATTGGCATAGCAATTTCTTGCTGTGGGGTTGCCACAGCCACACTGACCTTCAGCAATCACTACCCTGATCAGTCAGCAGCCGTCAACATCGAGGCACAATTCCCCAGCAGCAAAAAGATTACAACGTGTGCTGAAGGCTCAGATGGTCATTAGCATTTTTCTTAGCAATAAAGCACTTTTCAATCAAAGTATGTACATTTTTAGACATAATTACATTGCACACACAATAGACTACATATAGTGTAAACATAAATTTTACATGCACTGGGAAACAAAATATTTTTATGACTTGCTTTATTATGGTTATCTGGAACTGAACCTTCAATATCTCTGATGTATACCTGTACTTTTGATTCTCGGGATACATTCTTCTAAAAAATATTGCTGATTTAAGGGGTCAGATATGTCCTGGGAGCCTGTGGCTACTGATCCTATTGCCTCGATCATCAGCCCTCCTGTTTTCCTAGGTGACATAGAGGGCTTCTAGGGTGGCTGTAGGGTGGTGGAAAAAGAGGCAGAACTGAATTCCAAGGCTGACTTTGCTGCTTGTTAGCTGGGTGACCTTGGGAAAACCACTTAACCTTTCTGGCCCTTACTTTCCTCATGGGAAATAAGATTAAAAATGTATGCGAAGGCTTAATATTGACAAGCTCTATTGAGTTTGAGATTTGACCTTAGAGTTTTTATTAATAGACCTGCCATTTGCTAAGCAAATTTTCTAGGTAAAGATGTATACCTGGATGCATGTCATAGTACAGTCCCTGTTTGCCCAAGGTGAAGTTAATTTTATGTGATGGGGAATAGTTAATCCTTGTTAGGCAAATGATGCAGTCTTCTCCGGAGTAGAAAACTGTGTAGACAAGAACAGCTTACCTACCTCTTAAGGCCATAGTTATTTATTTAGCATAAACCAAATACACGGTGATAAGGGAGATACAGCAAGATCTTTTGGAAGTCTTTTCATGGAAACTGATGTGTACTGAAGGTAGAAGACAAGCCATGGCGGAATGTTGTGTATGTCCAACCAGTGCACAAAAGTGGGAGTGGGTACCTCTAATGGGAGAGATCAGTGGGGGCTTCCCGGAGGACGGGGTTCAAACTCTGCCTAAAGGATAAGGATAAGAGGATTTGGACTAGGAGGGAGGGCATTCCAGGTAGCTTAGAGGATTTGACCAAGCTTTTGTACAACATCTGTCATTCCACCCAGATGTGCTGCTGGCCATCATTTGCTCCCTGATGCCTTTAGTTTCTTGCCATTGCATTGGTTGGACTCTGCTTCTTGACTTCACATTGGGGCATGTATTTTATTTTATTTTGTTTTTGAGATGGAGTCTCGCTCTGTCACCCAGGCTAGAGTGCAGTGGTGTGATCTCGGCTCACTGTAACCGCTGGCTCCTGGGTTCAAGCGATTCTCCTGCCTCAGCCTCCTGAGTAGCTGGGATTACAGGCACCTGCCACTACACCCAGCTAATTTTTGTATTTTTAGTAGAGACGGGGTTTCACCATGTTGGTCAGGCTGGTCTCAAACTCCTGACCTTGTGATCTGCCTGCCTCGGCCTCCCAAAGTGCTGGGATTACAGACGTGAGCCACCGTGCCCAGCCAGGGCATGTATTTTTACAGTAAACGCTGGGAAGCCAAGATGGAAAATAAAGCCCTTACTGGCTTAAACCAGGCTGAGGGAGATGGTCTCTTGAGTAAACACCATGCCTCGCTTTCTGTTTAAGTGTATCTTTTTTTTCAAGCCTGCTCCTTCTGTATAAGTGTATTTTTCAAAGTGTGACTCCACATCCTTTCAGAAAGTCCTTCGTATCCCATCAAGGGAGTAAGATGATGGGTGAGAAGCTACTCTAAATAAATTAAGGGTAGTATCTGTTTTGGCTTCGAAGGGCAAAGGGTCAAGGTTAGGGCAAGTAGAAATTTCTCCCTCTTGATTTTAAGTGAAATTTTTTATTTTTATTTTTATAAGATCCTAATTGCCTGCTTCATACCTAGAAGGCCAGAAACATTCCTGGAGGCTGGACTAGCAAGCCAGAGAACAATCTAAGCAATGCCATTTCACTGGCCCCTTCTTCACCAGACCGTGCCCCCAATACTCCCGTGCCCAAACACACGCACTCTTCACAGTATCCTCTTGTGCACGCTGCTTGCTTTGAGGGTGGTGCGTGTGCTATTGGGTGTCATTTTATATTACAGTTGTAATGCCCACATGCCACTGGAATCTTTGTATCTTAGTCACAGACTTCTAGAGTGTCTGAGCTGGAAGGAACCTTCATTCTCAGCCCCTTGTTTTACAAATGGGGAACTGAAAGCCCAGGTTGCCTGACTGTAAGTTGAGGTCTGTCTTCACCAGTTCATGGTTTGTTTTCAGTATCTGAGCAATAACAGCTGCTAATTATTGAGGCCCTGTGCTGAGTGCTTTTCATGCATCATGTCACTTATTTTTCATAACAACTGTATGAGGAAGGTATGACTATCATCTCTCCTTTAAGGTTAGAGAGGTTGAGTAATGTGTTTAGAGTTGGGTGTTGGAGTTGGGTGTTAGCAAAGATTTGAACTCAGTACATGGTGGCACTGGGGCACTGGCTCCTAACTGGTAGGCTGTGCTGCACTGTGTTTGCCAAGTGAGGCTGCCTCTGTTCCCACTTCTTCCCTCACTTCCCATCCTCTTTCTCTTTCACTGCCCCACCAGGGATCTTGCTCTCAACTTGCCAAGGTAGGATTCTGACCATGGCTACCATGATGACTTGAAAGCCTGGACTCCAAAGGAAGGAGCTCCAAAGCCTTGATCAATGGAACAGAGGCATTGTCCTTGGGACCTGAAGGAGCTGATACCACATCACGTATACAAGGATTCTTGCTGGTTAATTCAGATAGGGCAGTGGAGGACACAGTGCAGTCTCTGTTTGCACTGGCTTATGGGAGACTGAGCAAGATAGAGTAGAGAGAAAGTAGATGAAAGGTGCCATGAAAGCCATCCTCAGCTCAAGCCTGTGTCCTCTTAGCAGGGGTCATTGCATCCTCTTTATTATCAAAGGGTGTGATCCTAATACTCTTATGAGACAGCCAGTGTAGATGTGATATCAAGCCAGCTTGGCCCTCCCTGGAGCCTCCATCATACACATCTGTGTGTCCCCCTTCATTACTTTCCTGATTCCTTTTCCCCCTCCTACAGCAATAGCCTGAAGGATATTTTTCAGGCCCCCGTGAGGCTGTGATTGCTGACCCTTGGCTTATGAGAATTTTTACACCATTTTGAAGGGATGTGCATACTCAGGAATACAGCTATTTTTGAATCGGTACTAGAGATTCTAGGCTGTATCCTCCATGGGGGCTTATTTTTTAAGTTTGAGCAGAAAATATTCCAAGGGACATTGGTAGTGTAATGGATGATGAGCCTGTATGCTGATGCTGATTAGGCCAGAGTGGGGCCAGACTGCTCTGGCCATCCTTGACCAGAGGAAGAACTAGTACGTCCACCTTGCCTCAAGGGAGCAGATTTGTCAATGGCTCAAAGCCTGGAGTGCAGGTCCTACTAGCTCCACCTGGAGTCTTAAAAGAGGAACAGATCAGTATGGAGGAGATCTTCGGGTCCTGGGCATTTTGCATTTTTTAAGGGTATAGAGTCATAATTTTATAGTTCAACAACATTGACGAGAATGGATGTTTTGAGTCCCTTGGTTAACCTTGGATTCGAAAAGAGGAAGAAAAACAGAAACCACACATTAGCAGGGCGGCACTGAGGTTACAGTCATGTTACCAAAGACGCCAGGCTTGAAGAGCCGTTTGGGGATAACAGAGCACAACATTGGAAAAAAAAAATTTTTAGAGACAGGGTTCCGCTCTGTCACCCAGACTTGAGTGCAGTGGTGCTCACTGTAACCTTAAGTTTTTGGGCTCAAACAATCCTCCCATCTCAGCCTCCTGGGTAGCTAGGACTACAGGTGTGGGCCACCATACCCAGCTAATTTTTATTTTATTTTATTTTTGTAGAGATGGAGTCTTGCTGTGTTGCCCAGGCTGGTCTCAAACGCCTGGCCTCAAGTGATCCTCCTACCTTGGCCTTCCAAAGCTCTGGGATTACAGCTGTGAGCCACCATACCCAGCCAGTGCAATTTTTTTTTTTTTTTCCAAGACAGAGTCTCACTCTGTTGCCCAGGCTGGAGTGCAGTGACACAATCTCGGCTCACTGCGACTTCTGCCTCCTGGGTTCAGGCAATTCTTGTGCCTCAGCCACCTTAGTATGTGGGATTACAGGTGTGCACCACCACACCTGGCTAATTTTTGTATTTTTAGTAGAGATGAGGTTTCACCCCATTGGCCAGGCTGGTCTCAAACTCCTCAAGCTATCTACCCGCCTCAGCCTCCCAAATTGCTAGGATTACAGGTGTGAGTTACCATGCCTGGCAAGCACAACATTTTTAATTTTCAAGAGCTACCAGTTTCTTTTCTGTCTCTGAAGAGACACTTCTCCCAAGGAAATTTCCATTAAAAAATTAATTTTGTGTGTCTGCCCGACAGATCACGGGAGACAGAGTGCTGTTATTTGTAAAACATTTTTAAAAATACATTTTTACAAATACATTTTTACATTTATGGAACAATGATATTCCTGGATTTATCTAAAAGGAAAATCCGACTGGTGTGGAAGAACAAGTGGAAGCTGTTAATGAAAATTTTGAAGTGAAGGAAATAGGAATGTGGGAATAGTGGGACCCTGGGTGTTTTCTAACCAGGGAGAACTCTCAGGCAGAAGGTGGCTACTGTGGACAGTTTAGAGACTGGTGAGTTTTAGGGCCAGTTGATTTCTGTTATTAGTTAGCACTGGCCTTTGTGTTTAGAGAGGAAGATGGTTATTACAGCTAGTGTCAGGAGAGCAAGGGGTGTCTTAATGGAGTAATGCACAGTTTTTGCCTATGACAGCTCAGCCTCTTGGGCTCAGAGCATTCACTTAGAAAGAGCAGCTCCATTCCTTGTGGTTTTCTGGTCAGTATTTTAGGACCATCAGTTCTGTGACTCATGCAGGTGTGATGTATAAATGTCTGGCCTGGGAGAGATGCCAAAAAAGAAGTGGGGAGATGGAGTAAAAATCATTTGTCTGGAGGTTTTTCATTTACTGAGTCTCTTCAGGAAACTGGGAGAAGTTGAGTTTCCTTCCTTAATTCTCAAGTTCATTTTAGACATGAGAGAAAGAGACTCAGAGACATTAAGTGTCTTGGATTTTGTACTTACTAATGGGGAGACCTAAGCCTGAAAATCAAGAATTTTCTGAATTCCTGGAATTTTTTTTTTTTTTTTTTTTTTTTGAGGCAGGGTCTCACTCTGTTGCCCAGGAGGAAGTGCAGTGGCGTAAACATTGCTCCCTGCAGCCTTGACCTCCTAGGCTCAAGTGATCCTCCTACCTCAGCCTCCCAAGTAGCTGGGACTATGGGTGTGTGCCACCACACCTGGCTAGAATTTTTTGTACAGACAGGGTCTCACCATGTTACCCAGGCTGGTCTTGAACTCCTGGGCTCAAGGTATCCTCCCAAAGTGCTAGGTTTACAGGCATGAACCAGTGTACCTGGCCAATTCCTGGAGCTTTTTAACTGCTGCAGACTGCCATGTGATTCAAATTAGGCTTTCAGAATGACCTCCTACTCCACAGAACTCCATTTTCACTGTCAGCCACAGTCCTAGAAATTCCACCCTTAGAAAGTCTTTCCTGTAAGTTAAACCTTGTTATGAAGAGTTAAAATACAGATGTCCTAGAGAAGGGCCATACCATCTTATCAGTCATGTGAACCTCAGTATAAATGAAATTTATGAGAGATTTTTTTGGAACAGACTGTCATTGGAGAGGGAGGAAAGAATATGGGGGCCCTGGACATCCTAGGGCAGGCAAAGGGCTCCATGTCGGGAGGCTAAGGACAGACATGTCTCAGGGACTCAGGTTTTTCTATAGGTGGGCCCTGAGTGCCATTTTAAGTACATTCTACCCAGGTTGTTAGTGTTAAAATATTTGGATATGTTGAGGTTCTTCATATGTTAGTATCAACTCACAGGGCAGATTTATGTTTCAGAGTACCTATCATATAACCAGGAGATTACTAAATAATGAAATACAGTATTGTTGGTCATTATCTGTATTAAATAGGTTTATTCATCCATTGATATCCACCTTTTTGAAAAAAGGTTTGAAGTCAGTCTATAATATATTGTTGCATGTTTTACTTATAGCTTACTTTGGGCAGTAGTAGTAGTGGTAACAATAATCATTATAATATCTTAGATGCTGCTTCCTCCAGGAAGTCTTCCCGGATCCCCCAAATCCAGCTACACGTAGCTTTCTATGTGCATCCGTAGTGTGTTGCCTGCACCTTCCTCAGCCAGCACCTAACACACTATTTGGTATTTTCCTATTTGTTTTTCTGTCTCTTTCACTATCTTTCTCAAATAAGATTCCTCATCTGGACCACAGAACAACAACAACAACAAAAAACCGACACAAGTGAACTGTTTTCTCAGTTCTCCTAAAGATGGTACATGATTGGTAATTTTAGATAAACAGGAGAGAAGTTAAATTGTTATAATTAATGGATGTCCTAGATCAAGGGTCAACAACTTTCTTTAAAGGATCAGAGAGTAAATATTTTTAGCTTTGCGGGCCACACAGTCTCTGCGAAAACAACTTGGCTCTACCATTGTAGTGTGAAAGCAGCCATAGACAATACAAATAAATGAATTTATTTTTAAACAAAGGTAGTGACTGAGATTTGGCCCTGGGGCTGCGGTTTACTGGTGATCCCTGTGGCTTAGGGCTTGAGAGTTTACTCCTCTCTCAGAAGCTGGCTGAGGAGGTATCAGACTGACTGAATGTGAGCTTGATGCAGGCAGAGATTCTGACTTGCTTCCCACCTTTCCCCTGGTGGCTGGCCCTGTCCTGGTGCACAGTAACTGCTCAACAAATATTAGCTCTTATTCATTCATTCAGTCAACAAGAATTTGTTGAGTGCCTGTTGTGATCCAGGCATGATTAGAGGAGCTTGTGATATGTGAGCACAGAAAACAGATAAGGTCTCTGTCCTCATGGAGCTCACATTTTAGCAAGGGAAGACAAATAATACACAAGAAACAGTAAATCATAAATGATGGGGTATGTGATAAGATGATAAAGGCCACGGAAAAAGAGAAATTACTAAGCAAGGTAAGGGGTATTGGAATTCCCTGGGGAGGTGCGGGGTGGCCAGGTTGGGGTGTTATGTAGGCTGGTCAGCACTGGCCTCGTTGAGAGGGTGAGGTTTGAGCAAAGACTTGAAGGAGGTCACGGAGTCAGCCTAGTGGCTAGCTTGAAATACCCTCTCTCCTCTCTCTCACCACCTCCATTCTCAGCCTTCTTTCTATGCAGCTAAGAGTCTCTCTTCCCCCAAAGTCGTGTAGTAGGAAGCGCTCGGGGCTTCAAGGGACCTGGATTCCAGGCATGGCTCTGCTGGTGACCTCGGTGGGCTCTTTCTGCTCTGCAAGTCATAAGGCCACTTGGGGCCTCCTGGCCACTGCCTTCTCAGAACAATGATTTTGCTTCGAGCCTGTGCACATGGCATTCATTGTGTAGCAGCTTCATGGTGTGGTCTTAGCTTCAAGGAAAACCTCCTTGAAGGCAGGGGCCATCCCATACTTTTTATATCTGCCGTATAGCAGGTGGCACCATGTGGGTTGCGCAGTTGAGGTTGGGTAATTATGAAGTGCAATCCAGTGGAAAACATTAAACCCTGGGCTGGGTGCGGTGGCTCACGCCTGTAATCCCAGCACTTTAGGAGTCCGAGGCAGGTGGATCAGGAGGTCAATAGATTGAGACCATCCTGGCCAACATGGTGAAACCCCATCTCTACTAAAAATACAAAAATTAGCTGGGCGTTGTGGCATGCACCTGTAGTCCCAGCTACTTGGGAGGCTGAGGCAGGAGAATCGCTTGAACCCAGGAGGCAGAGGTTGCAGTGAACCGAGATGACGCTACTGCACTCCATCCTGGCAATAGAGCAAGACTCCATCTCAAAAAAAAAAAAAATAATTAAACTCTGAAATTCAGTTCCATGTCTATAGTTGAGCCTGATTTTACGTAATGCTTGCAGTCCTGAAAGACAGTATATTCATCCGTGTAAACGGGGTGGGGGCGGGGGGTTGTCTGCGTTAAGTGGTATGAGCATTGGAAATTAGCAAATGCCAGTGAGAGAAGAAGCAGCTTGATAGTATGACTGGGAATCCGACAAACACAAAAGGAGATGAGGTTACACAGGTCCGTGTGTTCTCCGCCTTCCTGGAGCAACAGGACTTTTGGCCTGGGCCTCTGTTGTGTGTTAAGAGAACCCTGAGCCTGAGTGTAGGGGTGGATTTTTTGATGCGCAGATCCCCCCTGCAGGCCTGAAGTACTCACTCCCCAACTGCTGGGAGTGTGGGCTGCTGACAGCTTGCAGCTGCGCCCTCCTCCCCAGAACTATTGCCTCAGCAGAAGAGAAGCCCCTTCCTGAGGGCAGCCCTCATGGAAAGACTGATTTATGGGAATGGTCTAGCCTCCTTTCCCCAAATTGAGACAGTTCTCCAAGCCCATCCTCGCTGTAGAGCTCCCCTTGGGATTGCCTGGGACTTTTGTTATAGCTGCATCACAGCCCACCTGTTCCCTCTGCCCAGTCCTGCTTCTATCACCCCTTCCACCTAGATTGTTTCTGAGAACAGTCTTCAATAAACCTCCTACATGCTAATCTCCTTCTCAGAGTCAGTGGGCCAGGCCAGCATCTGGTGGAAACAGTGGCCTGTGATGTGGGCAGGTCCCTTGGAGCCCTGGGCACATGATGTGATTGCAACACTGCATGTGGTCCATCACCCCTGCAGGCTGGTTTGGTTCCACGCATGGCAAGTCTGCCATATCTCCCACCACTAGAGGTTTCCATCTTGAGGTAGACATCGTCCTCCTGATGTAGGCTCTCCTTTGGCTCATAGAGTCCTCAGAGACTATCACTTCCATATGAACAAATATCTCAGAACTCTTTAGTTGCAAAAAAGAACAATTAAAGCAGCTGTAAGACAGCTTGTAGTACAGTTTGGGGTCAAGACCATAGACTTTGGGTTTGAATTTTGCCTCCTCCATGGATTAGCTTTGGTCACCACAGGCAAGTCATTTGACTTTTCTGTACCAGGCATCATCACCTGTAAAACGGTGGCAATGATAGCATTCACCTCATAGCATTGTTTTGCAGATTAAGTGAAGTAGTGCCTAGGTGCCTGGCACATGCCTGTGTGAGTGTTGGCTCTTGGCAGATTTGTAGGAAGGGAAAGGAGCTCAGGGAGATGGGAAGTGGCAGGAAAGCAAAGTGTTGGAGGAACCAAAGAGAAAATAACTCTTAGAACATGAACATTTTGTGCATTTGTCTGAAGGTGCACATGGGAATGAATGAGGAAGGCATGCCGGATCCTTATTTTGGGGAGCGTAGATGCCAGGCGGGAGGTAAGGATGAGAGGATAAAGGCCAAGGCTTTCATTCTTGAGTTGCAGAGGGTTGGGGAGAAAGGAAATTAATGCTAATTTGACAACTACTATGTGCTAGGCACTGTGCCAAGTCTTCTTATATATTGTCCCATGTATTTCTTACCATCTGACATACACGTTTTCTTTTTCTTTTTCTTTTTTTGAGACAGAGTCTCACCATCGCCCAGGCTGGAGTACAGTGGTGGGATCTTGGCTCACTGCAACCTCCGCCTCCTGGGTTTAAGCAATCCTCCCACCTCAGCCACCAGAGTACCTGGGATTACAGGTGTGTGCCACCACACTCAGCTGATTTTTGTATTTTTAGTAGAGACAGGTTTTCACCATGTTGGCTGGGCTGGTCTTGAACTCCTGGCTTCAAGTGATCTGCCCACCTCTGCCTCCCAAAGTTTTGGGATTACAGGTGTGAGCCACTGTGCCTGGCCGACATACACATTTTTATTCTTATTTCTGAGATGGCAGACTGAGGCTGTGAAAGATTAAGTCACTTGCCCAAGGTCACAGAGATATTACATAATAGGCGGGAGTTGGAAGGCTGCTCTGGGTGACAGCAGGGCCGGTGTTCCTGTGACTAGATCATACTGCCTAAAGCATTTTTCTTCACTACTGTTGTGTGCCAGGGCTTGAAGGGCAGTTGCTTACAGAAAAATCAGTTTATTAGGCTAATTAGACATGGAGAAGTCACCTCTTCCAGGAAGGCTTCCCTAAGTTCCCCTGCCCTGGAGTCTATTCCTCGCTCTGACTTCCTGACACTGCCTACCTCTCCATCAACTTTAAAACTCCTCTCACTTTCTACCATGTGTTGTGGTTCGCAGTGGGGCTGTCCTCATTCCTCTTACAGTCAAGTTTCTGGAGAACAGGAAGGGCTGAACCTCTTTCCTCTCATTGTCCTGCATGTGCGCCTTCCTCGAGCATCCTCCAGTAGGTGTGAAGGACGTTTTGTGGGAAGAATTTATGGATAGGAACACTAGGCAGTGATGGTAAGGGACTGTGGATTCCGCATCCTCAGAGGCCTCAGAAGTCTGATGGAGGTAAGGATCATTTTGGTTTAAGGTGATCAGGGGAGACTTCACTGAGTGGATAAAGCCCAAATCCCGGTCCCAGAAAATGGGAACGACTGGGGGGCTGGTTGAGCAGATGGAAGAGGGGCCTGGCCATGCTGAAAGGGAGCTGCCGCCTTCAGGAGATGGACGGTCGTTGGGCATAGTGCATCTCTTTGCCTGTGTGCTGTCAGGCCCCACACCTGGCCACCAGCATCTCTCCTGCAGCATGGGGTTGGGGGCTGGACGACTCTCTCCAAGGAAGTGTGGTTATGCTAGCCTTGCCAACTTGAGACCAAATGTTTCTCCCACGCAGCTGTCTTCAAAATGAAATCCTGAGAAGGAGGTGGGTGAGCGAGCGAGCAAGCATGAATTACCCTTGGCCCACGTCTTGGCTCGCTTACAGATTCCTCTCATCTTCTGGATAAATCAGGAACTCCCAAACACTCTTCAAGGAGTCATCGCTCACTCCCTACCCTGCCTGAAGCCAGGCGGAATCAGGCCTGCCAGTCCTGGAACACGGTGTGCTCTTCTTCAGAGCACTTAGACATCCACTACTTGTCCAGCCTTTGTGCGGGTGGGAACAGTGTCCCCATTCACGTAGCGGGAGACCCAGACTGGGGCTGATTTGCCCACGGCCCGGGGCTCCTCCTCGCAACTGCCCAGCGGAGGACCTCTCGGCTCCTTTTCTGCCTCTTTCCAGGTGTCTCCTCTCGCCTGTGATGTGTAGATGTTCCCCAAGCGTCTGCCCTGCCTGACCCCCTTCTCCCCTGGAGCCTTAAGACACAGAATGTCAGGGTGGAGTCAGGTCCAATCACGTGCTCTCTGCATCTCCCCCTGCCCTCAGGCGTGCTCTCCTTGCTCTGTCTGCAGAGCTTGTTTTGCCCGTGGCCCTCACTCACCTCCACCTGGGGCCTGAGACTCACCCCCTCTGCTGACTTGTGTACATTGCCAAGTGCTTCTTGGACATTTCAACCTGGACATCGCCCCAAGTTCAACAAAACCAGGAATAAATTTACATCCCTCCCCCAACCTTAGCGCCCCTTCCTGATTATACAGCACCTCCATTCTTCCGTCTCCCTGGCTTGAACCCTTTGTTTCATTCCTTTTCGCCATGTGCTCAACACCTCCTGGCAGGTCCTGTCAGCCTCCTATGCCAGCGTCCTCCTCTCCACAGTCCTGCTGCAGGCGACGCAAACCTTTTGTCTGGGCTCTTGGAATTTTCTCCTAACTGGCCTCCCTGCTGCCAATCTCTCCCACCTCTAGCTTCATCCTGCAACTATTACCAGATTTACAGTTTTAATTATGTTAATTAAAATCATTAATTAACATAGTTTTAATGATGTTATGTTTCAGGGTTTTCTCTTTGCTTTAGCATTAAGCAATGACTTCTTGCATAGCAACTAGAGCCTTTTATGGCATTTACCCATTCTTTCTGACATAATTTCTTTACACCTGTAGATAAAGTACACTTCAGCCAGAAGAGTTGATTTGCTGTTTTCTTCTTAAGCTGTGTATTTCCTTCCTCTCTGCCTTTGCTCATGCCTTGCCTTCCCCGAAATGCCCTTCCTTCTCTCCTCCACTGTTTGAAATCCCACTGTTTTCAGATAACCTGTCTTCAAGGGTCTTTTTCGATTTTTGCAACCAGACGTGTTTTCTCTTTCTTTTGGATTGCCTTTATGATGGAGATTATATCTTGTCATTCTTTATATAACCACAGATCTTAGCCTTGGACGTTGTTCTCAGTATTGGCTGAATTGTACTGAATTTGAGCATCTTGGGAAGGATCAGTGTGAGTTTCTATGAGGGCCTAAGGTGTGAATAACTCTGAGATGTTTGATTGTCATATGTGGCCTAAGTGTTTTGCTTTTAACCTTACAGTTATTGGGCATTAAGATATGATAGCTCTTAAAAGTACAGGATTGGAAATCATGTTTCTAGAGACTGAAATAGATGAATTTTAATATCCAACAGCTATGTAGTTTTTACATGGCTCGATCACAGCTGTTATTTCGTGATCTTCGCCACACTTCAAAGTAATAGGTAGTTCATGCATTATTTTTATTAAGCAAATTAAGGGGCAGTATTGGTTCATGTACCAGTCCAAGGATAGATGGAAGCAAAGTGGGATGACAGTGCTCATATGATACCATCATATTGCTGTCATTGTCCCTCCAGGCTGCTGTCTTCTTGCTGGCTGTATTCTCAGACAAGATCTTCCCAAGGGGTGGCACAAATGGCCACCAGCCTCTCCAGGATTAAACTCAACTATTAGTATTTTAGGAACCTACAGAATGATACGAGAGGGTATCTTTCCTGGTAGCTTCAGCAGAAGTCACTGGGAAGGCCCGTCTTTGGTCCACTGCTGTGGCCAGGGACACATGGTGCTCTGATTGGCTGGGTCTGGACATCACTGGACAGAGGAGAAAATTATGAGCCTTGGAAAAATTAAGTGGCTTTTTTAAGATCACACAGAAGACTGAAGTGCCTGTCTTGTGACCAAGAGTGTCTCTGTGTGAGCCCTTTTTTGAGTTTAGGGGCAGCTGTTGGCTCAGTCACAAAGGGAACAGATTGTATATTTGGGGTTTCAACTTTCCTTTTTCTGTACCCTTTTACAGCCTGCAGAGGACCCAGCTAATTCTGAAGACTCATCTAATGTCCAGTCTCTTAAATTCTGTTTCTTCCCATCCTTTTTAAAAATCTGACGTTTATATAAAAAAAATTATGTTAAGTGAAAGAAGCCAGACTGAAAAGGCTATATACTGCATTATCTCATGTATGTGGCTCTCTGGAAAAGACAAAACTCTAGGGTTAGGAAATAGATCAATGGCTGCCAGGAGTGGGGTGGGGGTACGAGATTGAGTACAAAGGGGCCCAGGGAATTTTTTGAGGCATGAACTGTTTTAGATCTTGATGGTAGTGGTGGTTACAAGACTGTATATATTTGTCAAAATCCACAGAACTCTACACTAAAAAGGGAAAATTTCACAGTATGTAAATTATACTTGAATAAAAACAACAAAAAACCTTAAATCCTCTTTAGGCCTGTTTGACAATGGGATTTGCATCTTAATGAGCATCAATACTGTAGCTGTGATGAACTAAGTAGCTTTGCGATACACCATAATCTAATATCAAGAACAAGAAACCACAAAGTATTAGATTCATTCAAGAATAATTGACTGTCAGCCAGGCATGGTGGCTTGTGCCTGTAGCCCCAGCTACTTGGGAGGCTGAGGCTGGGGGATCACTTGAGCCCAGGAGTTTAAGACCAGCCTGGGCAACATGAGACCCCTTCTCAAAAAAAAAAAAGAGGACTTATTCACTAGAAAGTGAACAAGTTGTCCCTGAACTGAGTAAACCAGTGGTCCTTATGCTGCTGCCACTATCTGACTGGAGCAGTGAAGCTGTGCCCCTAACTCTCCTTCCTTGGGCTCAGTCAGGAGTCCCTAGGGAATGTGGGAATCTGGGATGGAGGCAGAGGACTTAGGGCAATATTCAGGAGGCAGCATCATTATCTCCACTCCAATTCTGTAGCAAGAATGATCCTTCCTAGCCAGTTGATAGGCTGGAAGGGGAGAGGAGAAGTCTGGCATTCATGGTTCAGCATTATTTCTCCTTGACGCTCCTTCCCCCTCACTCCTCTCCCTCCCCAACCACCTGACACATTCTTTAGGCCCCACTTGGATGCACCCTTCCCCCTGCCCATTGCAAGCCCTCCTCAAACAGAGCATCCTCAGCTCCAGGAATCTCCCCCAGGGGCCTGACTTTTCAGTCTTTTCCATGCCAGTTTTTTTTTTTTATATATATTCCCCATTCTCTCAAACTCCTCCCTAGTCACTTCTAGCTCATCTCATTACAATCTGAGCATTTTCCTTTTTCATTCATGTCTGTTTATTCACTTCCAGCACTACACTCCCAAATGTTTCAGTCTCTCCCTGCCTCATTCTGATTCTACCTGGGTTCATCTCAGACCACAGTTGTTTGAAAGTGCAGTATTACAAGGAGATACTGTATAACATGCAAATTACATAGTGGTTTGTGAAGTTTTAGTAGCCTTCTGCTCAGCGAAAGTCTTTACTGACATGGAGGTAATAAATACTTTCCATTGTAGACATTACATTTTCTGATATAACACATCAGATTAAAAAATCTCTCTATATAAGATGCAAACACTTTTATTTTTTCTGAAATGATCTTTTTGTGAAAAAATAAAAAACGTTGCTCACCAGTTGCTAAAATTAAATGCGGAAAGTTCCGTAGTGGAATTGATACATTTGAATGCTGGTTTCAGGGATCCCAAATGTGATTGCTTCTATCGGTGCCTGTAAAGGAATCTTTAATTATGGAAGCAGTCTTAGGCTGTAGGTAAGATCTGGAGCCAGGGTGGACCTTTGTATGTTCAGCAATGAGGGGATATTTTTGATGAGCTGGAATATCCGATTGAACAGCTGCAACAAAGCTTCTGAGAAACTTTTCCTTACGGTTGTTTATAGTTTGCTTCCAGCACACCCAGATCTGATACTCTCTGGCCTTAAAGTTGCATAAAACACCCTGTCAGTTGTAGGGAGTAAGACAGGGTTTTGAGCCGACTAGGGACAAATATCAGAATCTTCCTGGGGCCAGTAGCACCAGAAGAATGGGGCCTGGCGGACAAAGAGCCAAGGTTCCTCTGGGAGAAACCAGCAATGCTCTGGTGGAACGAGGTCTGTTCTCCACCTCTGACACGGTCCCCAGCCAGTTTCTACCAATCAGATTGGAGTCTTTGCCGGCTCAGCCTGGCAGATGGGCATGTGCACATTTTGGGCCTGTGCCCAGGCTGTACGGTATTGCTGACAGGCTGCGGGCTGCGGTCTTGGAAGGGAAGGTTCAGGGGGTGGTGCAAGGCTAATACAGCCTGTGCTGGATTACCCAGGAAAGCTGCCAGCATGACCACTGGGTGACCAGAGAAGCTCAACAGGTCTTCTCTGTTCCAGCACAGTCCTCTCAGTGGGCATGTAGAGAGCTACCAGAAGGCCATGGGATGCCCAGGGTCTCACCTTTAAAGAGGGCAGAAGTCCCCTGTAATGCTTGTTACCTGGTCAGCCTGAGGGCACTTGACTGTGTGTCCTGTGCTGCAAGGGATGTAGAAAGGCAGGCTGTGGTTAGAGTGTGGGCTTTCTGTGTTCTTGCTTCCAGGTGTTCTCCATCTCCTTCTTGGGAATTTCTTGGATATCACGCGAAAAGCACAGGCAACAAAAGCAAAAATAACAAGTGGGACTATGTCAAACTAAAAAGCTTCTGCACGGCAAGGAAAACAATCAACAAAACGAAAAGGAAACCCACAGAATGGGAGAAAATATTTGCAAACCATATATCCAATAAGGGTAACTATCTAAAATATATAAGGAACTTACATAACTCAATAGAAAAAAAAAAACACCACAAAACTGGATTAAAACCTGTGCAAAAGGTGGCTTGCACCTATAATTCCAGCTACTTGGGAGGCTGAGGCAGGAGGATTGCTTGAGCCCAGGATTTCAAGGCTGCGATGAGCTATGATCATACCACTGTACTCCAGCCTGGGTGACAGAGACCCTATCTCTAAAAAGAAAAAAAAAAAAAACTAGGCAAAAGTCTTGAATGTACATTTTTCCAAAGAAGACATATAGCTTTCCAAAGAAGACATATACCAACAGGTATATGAAAGGGTGCTCCACATCACTAATCATCAGAGAAATGCAAATCAAAGCCACAGTGAGCTATCACCTCACACCTGTAAGAATCAGTATTATCAAAAAGTCAGAAGATAACATGTTGGTGAGGATGTGGAGAAAAAGGAATCCCTTTACGTTGTTGGTGATAATGTAAGTTGGTACAACCATTACGAAAGACAGTATGGAGGTTCCTTTAAAAATCAGAGAATGACCCTATGATCCAGCAATCCCACTTCTGGGTGTGTATCCAAAGGAAATAAAAGAGATTTCTTTTTTATTTCTCCAAAGAGAAATCTGCACTTCCATGTTCACTGCAGCATTATTTACAATAGCCAAGATACGGAAATAACCTAAGTGTCTGTGGACAGATGGAAGGATTTTAAAAATGGAATATTATTCAGCCTTAAAGCAGAAGCAAATCCTGCCATTTGCAACAACATGGCTGAACTCTGAGGATATTAGGCTAAATGAAATAAGCCAGTCATAGAAAAATAAATATTGCATGATCTCATTTATATGTGGAATCAAAACAAGTCAGACTTAGAAACAGAGTAGAATGGTGGTTGCCAGGGGCTGGGTGGGGAGTGAGGGTAATGGGGAGATGTTGGTCAAAGGGCACAAACTTTCAATTATAAGATGAATAAGTTCTGGAAACCTAATGTAATGGGGAGATGTTGGTCAAAGGCACAAACTTTCAATTATAAGATGAATAAGTTCTGGAAACCTAACGTACAGCATAATGACTGCAGTTAATAATAATGTATTGCATTCTTGAAATTTGCCAAGAGCGTGGATCTTAACTATACTCACCATACAAAAAAGTAGGTGAGGTGAATATGATAATTA
Source organism: Pongo pygmaeus (assembly GCF_028885625.2). Lineage (NCBI taxonomy): Eukaryota > Metazoa > Chordata > Mammalia > Primates > Hominidae > Pongo > Pongo pygmaeus. The sequence continues at coordinate 87,983,352 of NC_072385.2, read as the reverse complement.
GCTTGATTGTGGTAATTACTTCACAACGTGCACATATATCAAAACATCACGGTGTACACCTTGAATGTAAACAATTTTTATTTGTCAATTATACCTCAATAAAGTTGATAAAAAATATCCAGGAGCCACCTGATGGAAGTCTTTCTCTCCTGCTATTTCCTACCCCTCACCGACAGAGGCCCAGGAGCTTTCGAGGGTAGACTTGATGCTTTTTTGCCTTTGAAGTTGGTCCGGAGAAAGGAACCAGGGGGAGCTGATGTAGGAAGTTATCTCATCCCTTCCCACTGAGCCAACTCTGGTTTATCTTTCAGATCCCGCCCTGCCTGGCCACATCTGTGTACATTTACTTATTCCTCACATCCGTATTGTGGGCGTGGGTATCTTTTCTCCTGACTGCTTCTTTCAAAACCTTGCCCTAAGCGGGAGGTTTTTAAGACTGTGTTTAGTCCAAATACTTTGAGCCAACACATCCACATTAGCAGACTCCACAGAGAGCTTGATTCCGGCTCTGGTTCCTACAGATGTTCTGTTGGCTCTTGGGCCCTAGAAATAGGAAACTGGCCTGGTCGGAGATGGCCCAAGCGCCAGCATGACCTCATCCCCAGGCCTGGTGAAGGGCGAACAGACCTGAGTGTACAGGAAGGAGCTTGCCTCCTGGGAGCTAAGTAGATTGTAGATTTGGCCATTTTTTTTTTGTCCCAGATAATGCATCTAATAAAAATGATGTATGGAAGAAAGGCAGAGAGTCCTGGGTTCAAATCCTGGACCATCACCAGCTGAGTAACTTTGGCTTTCTTGCTTTATGTTTCTGAGCTTAGTGTCCTTGTCAAATGGGAATAATAACACCAACCCTGTTGTTTGTCATGAGACATAATAGATACAATATGCGTAATAGTTGTAGCTCAGGCACAGGAAGCCAGGAAGCTCTCAATCAATGGTAGTGGTTGTTATTAGGACTATCAAGTAGAGTGTGTGTAGGTATTGTTTTCCAAAAAATTTCCTAGAGAAGGCAATGTTTTTTTCCCAATTCTGGCCACACATCAGAATCACATAAAGTAACTTTAAAAACCCAGTTGACTGGTCTTTTTCTTTCTTTCTCTTTCTTTCTTTCTTTCTTTCTTTCTTTCTTTCTTTCTTTCTTTCTTTCTTTCTTTCTTTTTTTCTTCCTTCCTTCCTTCCTTCCTTTCTTTCTTTCCTCCTTCCTTCCTTCCTTTCTTTTTTTTTTTTCTTTTTGAGACAGAGTCTCGCTGTGTCACCCAGGCTGGAGTGCAGTGGCGCCATCTCCGACTCACTGCAACTTCTGCCTCCAGGGCTCAAGCGATTCTCCTTCCTCAGCCTCCCAGATAGCTGGGACCACAGGTGTGCACCACCATGCCCAGCTAATTTTTGTATTTTGAATAGAGAAAGGGTTTCACCATGTTGCCCAGGCTGGTCTCAAACTCCTGGCCTCAAGTGATCCACCTGCCTCGGCCTCCCAAAGTTCTGGGATTATAGGCGTGAGCCACGGCACCCAGCCATTTGCCTGGTTTTTCAATCCTGGCGATTCAGATTTGTGAGTCTCTTGTGGTGCTCTGAAATCTGTATTTTTCCAAGTGCTCCAGATGATTCTGAATGCCCTCTGCTTTAACCCAAAGGAATGAACATCCCTAAGTAGAATTTTAGGCAATTGCTTTGGGTGCTATGGGGAGGCAGGGAGCGAGGGGAGTTTCAAGGGACAGGGAAGGCTGTTTTCTGGGGACTCTGAGATCAATTCCATCTTACAATTGTCCCTGTCTGTCATGGGGGTCCTGCAAACCATTGAATTCTGTGTATTCCCCTCCTTCCTGCAGCGACTGAGACAGATGGTGGTGGAGACCAAGTGCCTGGTGGGGAGAGGAGGCCTGGGACACAGATGCCTTGGTCTCACTGCCCTGACAGGCCCACCCCACCTTTCCCTGCAGTGCCTCCGGAACTTTGCCTGGAACTTAGTCACCCTGCGGAGCCTTCTTTCCCTATCTGCTCTGTTGTGCTTCGCTTTCTCATCCCTGTTCTCAACAACATTTCGTCCCCTCTGCCCCACACACATCACTCGCTCTGCCCTTGGGAGACCTGATCTCTACGTGTATGTCATTCCAGGAAGCTTTCTTGTTGAAATGAAAGCATGTGGAGGTTTTGCTTCTCTGTGTTTATGGTCTGCATAGATAACCACCCCCAAATGGAGCTGGGTATGGTGTTAAAAAAATTATAATCTTACTTTTAATCCCAGTTAATTTGGCATCTGGCGGCTAATGAGATGCCTGGGAGGTGGAGAGTTGGGCCCTGACTAGCCTTCTAAGGGAGACCACTGATATGGATAACACATGTGGACCAGCCCCTGAGCGTGTCCTCAGTATCTGAACAGTGGTGAGGTGGGGAAAACAGACAATATCAGCATTCCAGTTTCTGTATTTCAGTTTGTTCAGCATCAAATTTCTTTTCCACCATAGTTGAATTCTTTCTAGCCCTGGGTCACTGCACTAATTTAAACGGATGCCCTAATAGGTCATTATAGATGTCGTCACAAGCCTCTGGACTTTTACCATGCTAAGATGTTTTTTCTTTTTTTGTAAATTAGCTTGTTAATTATCCCATGCCCACAAGTGATAGCCAAAAGAAATCAGACAGTGGAACTGAAGGAAGTTAGGCAGCAATCCTAAGTATCTATCTCTGCTTTCTGAGATGTTCCTTCCCCTTCTTTTCCCTGCCCCTTCCCTCCTTCTTTGTTTTGCTTTCTTTCAGTTTTCATTTGTATTTGTAGGGAAAGCTATCAGCTATATTCAGTCCCATAGCTTTAAATGATTCCTATATATTGATAATTATAGAATTTTCACTTCTGTCCAAATCACTCCTCTAAACCTCAGAGGTATATCCAACTCTCTGGGTATCTAATAGGCTTCTCACACCTCAGATGTCCAAAACCAAACTCGGTTTTCCTTCCCAAATCTGCTCCTCCTGCAGCCTTTCCGGTCCTCACTGTTGAGGAGGGCACCTGGCACATAGTGGGTGCTCAAAAAATATTTACAGAATGAATGAAGACTAAGAAATGGAAACGTTTATACCTTCATGCTTGGAGTTGGGAGTGGATACATTCCCTATTCTGTAGCTGATCAGCTGTGTGTCACCAGATGACTTGCTTTCTTTGTCTTCCTCAGTTTCTACCTCCCTGAAATGTGGATAGTGCTACTTATTCATTGATGGTTTGTGCCAGGACAAGGTATTATATCATTGCCCATAATATTCTCCGTATTTTCAGTGTCCCGCCTTTCCTACAGCATCCCATGGACATTATACAAGACTTTTGTGGCTGGCTTGTTTTACTTAGCATAGTTTTACCCAGCTTTCATTCAAGACTGCTTGACACATCTCTATCCTGCCTACCCAAATGACCTCCCAGTGTGCTTCTTCTCTCCAGGGACGCAGACTTCCTTATCATCTCAGGAACATGTCATTGCATTCCTGCCCTTCAGTCTCCTCTCCTTGTCCCAGGCCTGGATGCCCTCCTTTGTCCTCATACCTGCTTAGCCTCTTGCTACCTTTCAAGCCTCAGTCCCCGCCACCTCTGCAGTGTCCCACCACGGTGCAGCTGCACTGATGACATGCTTATCTGATTGCTCCACTACTGAGCCACATTGGATTTTACCCTGCCTCCTTTTGCGTGCGCTCATCTCATTTTCTCAGAGATTATAACCTCTTGAGGCCAAGGCATTTGTTTCTCATTCTCTTGCATCTCCACAGTATGTAATACGAAACAACTGGGTATTTTTTTTGCAAATTAAAAAAAATTGTGGTGAAATACACATGACACATGGCATAAAATTTATCATTGTAACCATTGCTAAGTGTATAGTTCAGTGGCATCAAGTGAGTTTGCATTTTTGTACGTGCACTCTCCAGAACTCTTTTATCTTGCAAATCTGAAACTCAGTAACTATTAAACACTAACTTCCCATTTTCCCCTGCCCACATCCCCTGGAAGCCACTCTTCTACTTTCTGTCTCTATGAAGTTTACTACTCTAGCTACCTCACATAAGTGGGATTATACAGTATTTGTCCTTTTGTGATTGGCTTGTTTTACTTAGCATAATGTCCTCAGGGTTCATCTATGTTGTAGCATATGTCAGAACTGCCCTCCTTTTTTAAGGCTGAGTAATATTCCATTGTATGGACATACCACATTTGGTTTTTCTAATCCATTGATGGATGCTTGGACTGTTTTCCCCTTTTGGCTATTGAATAATGATGTGATGAACATGGGTATACAGCTCTGTCTTTGAGACCCTGCTTCAGTTCTTTTGGGTATACACTAGAAGCAGAATTGCTAGGTGATATGGTAATTCTATTTTTAATTTTTTAAGAAACACTCTTACTGTTTTTCATAGCAGCTGCACCATTTTACATTCCCACTGACAATGCACAAGGGTTCTAATTTCTCCACATCCTCACCAACACTTAGTCTTCTTTTTTTTTTCCTTTTTGGATAGTAACCACCATTTTCATTTCTCTAATGAGCAATGTTGAGCATCTTTTCAGTGCTTACTGGCCACCTGTGTATCTTCTTTGGAGAAATGTCTGTTCAAGTCCTTTGCCCATACTTACATCGGGTTTTGCTGTTGTTATTAAGTTATAGGGCTTCTTTGTATATTCTAGATATTAACTCCTTATCACGTATATGATGTGCAACAATTAGGTGTTTTGGGAGGGAACACATTGACAACCATTGGTTATTATAGGAGTCCACATCTGAAGGCAGGCATGTGAAAGAATTTAAAAAAATCCATGGATATATGCCAGGCATCATCTCATGCAAAGCTCACAACCACCCTGTAAGATATGTGGCATCATTTTCATTTTGCAGGTGAGGAAATTGAGGCTCAGGGAAGTCCAATAATTTACTCAGCATTCCCCAGTCTAGTAAGAGTGGCAGAAGCAGGATATGACGTCAAGCCTGCCTGACTCCCCACGTTGCCTCCTGCACCTTCAGGCTGCGTGAGAGAGCGCAAGCAAGCTTCACACATGTGTTGCTCATCACTCTTCTTCTCTGGATTTCATTAAAGAAATGCCTGTGCCTGGCAAGCAGGCCGCTGCCAGCATCCCTGACTCTGCAAAATGTGATCCTTCTGCACGTTTGGATCTTGGTATGACTCAAATACCTAATGTCCCTTTACCCAGCCTTCAATGGGAGGGCAGATACTCTGGCTTTTTGGATCTCTTATCTCTACCCTCCAGTCTCTAGTTTGGGTCTTCTCAGAGTTGCTCACACACATCAGTCACTTCAACAGGAAGCTTTGGACAGGCAAGGCTTTGTGTTGGATTCAGGGGGAAAGGGATGATCCTCCTGCCCTGAAGGAGTAGCCTCTACAGGTGCTAGACTAGGTGACGAATGCACCTGAGAGCAATGAGAGATGTTGTGCCTTTGAAAACCAAGTAAACAGTACAGTGCAGGCTATCAGGACTTCAAAAACAGAGAGGGAACAGGATTTTTTTTTGTTTTTCTCAGACTGAGTCTTGCTGCGTAGCGCAGGCTGGAGTACGGTGGTGCAATCTTGGCTCACTGCAACCTCTGCCTCTTGGGTTCAAGCGATTCTCCTGCCTCAGCCTCCTAAGTAGCTGGGATTATAGGCGTGCGCCACCATGCCCAGCTAATTTTTGTATTTTTAGTAGAGACGGGGTTTCACCATATTGACCAGGCTGGTCTAGAACTCCCGGCTTCAAGTGATCTGCTTGCCTCAGCTTCTCAAAGTGCTGGGATTACAAGCGTGAGCCGAGTCCCTGACCTGGGAACAGGATTTTAATGGGTTCTTGAACCATCTTCCCTGATCCACCATGGGTATGTGCTCAGACAAGCCAATCTATTTAATATTAGGCTGAGCAAAACCTATTTAGGAAGAATAAATGCTATAAGCAAAATCTGTGGTGCAGCCCACAGCTGAGAGATGTGATCTTCAGCTCATACCTTATTCTAGCTCCTGGGCCTCAGTTTACTTGGGCATTGAAAGAGCATCATTGGCATGTGGTTTGCAGCTCATGGGTGCAGTTCTGCTACAGGACACAGCCCAGTCTCTTGGATGGATGAATGTCTGACATAAACTAAGAGAAGTTATTGTAAGAGGGCTTCGCTAGCCTCAAACGGAGAATTCATAGTACTAAATATGAAATGACAATCATACAATGTGGATTGCATGATTTTAATGTTATAGCACACATAATGAAAATTAGTGATAAGCATGTTATGAACAGTGTCTCATTTAATTTTTGAAAGAATACTATGAAGTGTAGGTACTATGGTTAGTGAGGCAAAGTGAATTCTCCAGAGTTTCACAGCTGGTAGATGATGGAACCAGATTTGAACATGAATCTGCTTGGTTTCTAAAGTCTTTGCTCTCAAATGCTGCACTAAACCCCCTGTTCCTTACAGCTGCTACAGGAAGACAGGACATAGGTTGATAAAAGAAAGTATAAATGCCACTTACCCTGGCTCACACATAGCATTCTTCCAGAGGTATTTAGAGGAGTCAAGAACTGCACAAAAGGATAAGGCCTTTTGTGGGGAGAACATATATTCTGTATTAAAGAAATCTTCACTTGTCTGCAGCCTGTGTTCTTTCTTCATGGTTGATTTTTCTAGGCTCTTAAGCACAAGTGGTGAATAATGTATCATCTTCATCTCCTTTGTTCTACACCCAAAGGGTTGGTGCATCCTGTTAGGGTTTTTAAAAAAAATTATGGTGAAGTACATGTAACATAAAATGTACCATTAGTGAAAATATCGCTAATGTACAGTCACAGTGTTGGGCAACCATCACTACTATCTATTGCCAGAATATTTTTATCACCCCAAAAGGAAACCCTGTACTCATTGAGCAGTCACTCTCTGTTCCTCCCTCCCCCAGCCCCTGAGAAAAATTATTCCGCTTTCTCTCTCTAAGGATTTTCTGGCTCTGGGTATTTTATATAGATGGAATAATACAAGATGTGGCCTTGTGTGTGTGTCCTGTTAATTTCACCACTTATAGTTCCTCCTTCCCATACCGAAATTTGCAGTCCCATTGCCTTGGTGTAGAGCTGTGCCCCTGCATAGGGAACTGAGTCCCAAGGTGGGTATCGGTTTGGGATCAGAGAGACTGCGCCAGGCTAGTGCTCAGACAAGTTATGTGACTTTTCTGAGTCTGTCAAGGTTGTTGGAAGGATTAAGTGAAATGATGTCAAGTTCCTTGTTTTTGAACTTGGGCAAATGATTTAATACTTCTATGCCTCAGTTTTCTTCCCACATGAAATGGGACTGTAATCATACCTATATCATGGGTCATTCTGAGAATTAAATGAGTAATACATGGAAGTATATAAAACAGTGTCTGAATGTGGGAGGTGCCTGATATGCATTAGTATTGCATGCTTGGTAAGTGTGTGGTGGCATGATTTTGACCAGGCCCCACACCATTCAGTGGAGCAATCATGGAGGCCCCTTCAGTGGTCTTTCTCCTTCCTGTCTACCCTTGCAGCCAGAATATTATCACCAGAGTGTCACTGATCATGCACTCTTCATCTCAAGACCCTTCTGTTAGCTTTGTGTTTAAGGCCTCTGCATCTCACTTGCTTTCTTTTCTGGTTTCTCTTCCCATCCTATTCCCCAGGAACCCATTCCCTGCTACCGCTCTGGACCACCTTTGGTTCCCCCAAGCCCCCTGGGCCTTTCAGCCTCTGTGCCTTTGCTTATACTCTTCCCTTTTTTGGGAATGACCTTCTACTCACCATCACTGGCAAAGCTCTGCTCATGTCTTTCACTCAGTTTTTCATCTGCCATAATGGTGTGTACATCATAGGGTTGTGCTGAGGATTGACTGACATGATACATGACCGAGATGATACACTGTACATAATAATATGAACTGAGATAATAAAGCCTGTATATGTGGGTACCATCTGGTAATTGTTCAATATGTTATCACATCATTATATAATTATATTAGGACTATTTATACACTCCTGCTTTCCTAACTAGGCTGCAAATTCCTTGAGAACAGGGCCATGTCTTGTTAATCTCTGATCCCTATTTATATCAAGCATAGTACCCTGCATAAAGTTTCTGTATTGTTTATTTGGTTTCTCAACAGTTCCTATGTATAACTCTTGTTTCTCTAATCCGGTCAAAAAAGTCAAGCCTCTGAAGGAGGGCCTGTGGTTTCTCCTTTTCTCAAATCCTCCGCAGCTTTTAGCACCAGGTTGTGCAGACAGAATATGATTAATATATACCCAATAGATGTCAGAATGTAATTGACTTTAAAAAATGACCCAAGCAACATTTTTCAAAACACATTTTTGAAAGTACAGAAAATAAAATGAAAATTCCCCATAACCCCACCCCCAGTGCTGTTCTAACTCCAGCCTCCAAAGCTAACCACTATTAGCAAGAAAACAAGTGAACATCACATGGAATAACTGATATGCGTTGAATACTTGTTATGTGCTAAATATTCATCTGATTCCACTCATATTTAATTTTATTCCTGCTATGAAGCAGATATTATCATTATCCCCATTTTACAGAACAGGAAACTGAGACACAAAGAAGTTAATTTATTCATAGCCACAAGACTTTTAAGTAGAGGAGTTGAGTTTTAAACCCCAGCAATCTGGCTTCAGGGTCTGTACCCTCAACCCTGTGCTGAACTGCTTGCCTTCCTCCCTCCTACATCTACTGAGATATCGCCCTCCCTCCCCTCCCCACTGTTTAATGGAACAAATTCAGCACTGAGACTCAGAGAAGCTGGGCTTTCTTTCTCCTGTGCATTCATTGGGTGTATGACGTTAGGGTGATCACTTCACCTCTCTGAGCCTGTTTCCTCATCTATAAATCTGAGAGCCGGTCTGGGTGATCTCCCTTGCTCAGCCAGAACATTCTGTGATTTCGTGAATTAGACACTGAAGCAGGGCCTTGGTTTTCCAGCGTATGCTGCCCTCCTCTCATCTGTGCCTGCAGGCGTATTATCTTTTGTACCATGCAGGCAGGCAGTCAGGTCACCCTGACCTAGGTACCTACCTCCACCTCACTGTGCCTGGAGAAGCTGCCAGCCAGCCACAGCCAGAGACAGAGTACTCCGTGGGGTTTGCTGAGTACTGGGACTTAGTGGGTTATATAAGTTTTTTACGACCCATTTTAATAGAGTTTGCATCCTTTGAACTACAGTGGGGCACCGGCTGTTAATGGGGCTTTCTGGAGCATAGACTTAGGAGGAGGGTCCTTGGGGTTTATGGAGCTTTCCTGCGGCACACACATTTCATGGAGACTGTATTGTTTTGTTTCTTCTCCCCATCAACTTTCCTGGTCAGGGCACAGGGTGTAGGGCAGAGTTTATCTGAGTAGGGTGTATGCATGTATATACCGCTGTCATGTGTTTAACAGGCTCAGGGTAATAGCTGAGTTACCTAGCACCCCAGGGCAGTAAGCCTCAGAACTACCTGAAGCCTAGTTAAAAATGCACTAATTCCACCCCACCCCACCCTCCTCCCCACATTTCTGATTGAGGAGGGCTTGGGCAGCACCTGGGCCTCACAATGTGCATTTCTAACAAGTTCCCAGGTGATGCTGCACCTGCTGGGCCAGGAGCCACACTTCGACAACCACTGTGTCAGAGAAGTTTTACGGAGAACTTTACATCTTTTTAAGTACTAGACTAAAACTAAACTAAAACATTTCTATCCATGTTTTTAGGTAAAAATTATTTACTTGTATTCCAATATACCAAAAAAGTAATATCGTATCTTCTTGATCTGTAGTCATAATATGACCATTCATTATTGTGGCCGGCTGTAATTCCAGGGTGTGCTGAGCCCTCCTTGAGACTGAACCAGGTTGTTTGAGTTGTTGGTTTGCATTCTGTATTTGCAGACTGGCTGCTGTGCCCATAGCATTCTTCCCTTCCTGGAGCTTTAAAAAAAACCTTTCTTATTAAAATGTTCACACCTATAAAAATAGAGAGAATAGTATGACCCACTCCCACGTCCCCATCATCTAGATTTTTAACATTTTTGCTTCATCTTTTTCTTGAGGAAGGATTCTAAAGCCAATCCCAGACATCCTAACATTCCCCTCCCAAATATTTCTGACTGCATCTCCAAAAAAATAAAGACATTTTCTTGCATAACCACAAAACCACGATCACAACAAGTCCAGCAATTATTCCTAAGTATCCTCTAATACTCAAACCGTATTCAGATTTCCCTAGTTGCTCAAAAAGGTCTTTGCAGTTGAATGAGGAGACAAACAAGGCCTATATTCACATTGTCTTTGATTGCTAGCTACCTTTCCCTTGGAATTTGCTTTTGTGGGCGTAGGGGGATCTGCAGTGAGCTGGGGCTAGCTAGTTGCAGCGAGTGACCCAGAGCTGTTGAAATGCATCTGAGGTGGGGAAAGCAGGTTTGAGGTAGGGTCTGTGAGTAGAGTGCAGTACTGATTCTGAGGCCTGGAGACAGCTCTGTGCTGCTGAGATGCTTTCACTTTATTCTATTTTCTTTGATCTGAAGAGGCAAGGAGGCCAGGCATGTGACTTCTAGATCAGTGAGTTGCTTTCATGTGTGAAGATGTAACTGTTAGAATATGTTTACAGAACAGATATGTTGCCTGGGGTAAGAAGAGGAGTTCTTGGCCGGGAAGAATCTTGGCTGTGGCTGTTCTAGAGTGTTCGGGGCATGCACTTTATTTGTTTTCCGTGGGGTTTCTTTCTCTTTCTGCTAATAATCCAGCCTTCACTGCAGCTCTATGGAGGGAAAATATTCCTTCGAACTCCAGGCTCTGAGAGCTCCTCCACACACCTAGTCCACTTGGGTGGCCTGGTTTCATGCCAGAAGTATGATAAATAATTATTGATATGCTGTGCCCGCCCCCTTGAGGGCCTGCCCCTGGGTTCATCCCTCATGTAGGTGTTTTGAACATGTTACAGGCTTCTAATTTAGCTTCCCCATCCAAATCAAAGGTCCCTCGCTGCAATTTAAATGCCATGGTGTACCCGTGACTGGGCTGACGTGCATTGGAAGGCAAAGCTGTCCTGCGTCACACAGCATCAGCTGGATCGCCATATGGACCACAGTGCGGTGCTAGGAGAGGCTGCCAGCGTCAAGCTGGCTAAGGATTGAGGTGCGAGGCTGCCAGGAGAGAAGGACTTTTCTGGACAGAGACCTGATTGTCAGGGGCTTCAGGGGGCTTTCTACCTCTGGTTCAAGGTTGGGGAGCAGCAAGACTACGCCGTAGATACTGCAAGTAATGTAGCCTGCAAGTAATGTGGCTGGGCCTTGGCAAGGAGGGCCTGGAGGCAAGGGGAGTGTGCATTGCCGAATTCCTCATTTCGGCACAGAGCAGTCCTCTCTGCTGCTTCCTGACCCAAGGGGGATGGTTCTGATGATAGTCACCCTTGCACCTCTTTTGTGGCCACTCCACATTGTATAAGGTCGCCAACCACGTTGTATAATAATGGGCTGGTGCGTAGTTCTTACTGTTCTCTGGACTGGAAGATCCTCAGGGGCAGTGGACTATTTTGCTATTTGGTATACAGTGGCGCTCAATAAATGTGCAGCAAATATGTTTTTGCAGCCCAGAAAAGGGAGGGAAGTGCTTAGGTTAAGTGCTTAGGTTAAGCCTATGATACAGAAATAAATCTGAGGTGGTCCTGAGTGTCGTAGCAAATCTAACCTGCCCGAGACACGGTCCTTCATTCTCCAGTGACCCTCATTGTACGGTGACTGCTAATGGCTGCTGTTTCGCTGAGAAACGCTTATTGACTTCCTGCGCCTCACATTTTCCTGCCTGGCAAATGCCAAACCTCCACTATATTTAGCTCAAATTTCTTATGGCAATTACCAGGTCATTTAGAAATATTTCAGTTGTAATCATGTCTTATTCTTGATCTGGATTTTGTGTTGCGTGAGGGCAGCGATTCCACTTGATTTCTCTTTCTATCCTCCTAGGGACCGGCTCTGTGGCTTGTGTATATTATTGTATATATTACCTGTGACTCAAAACTAGTTGCCCAGTGAAATGCAAGGCTGCTGGGCTTAGTGAGTCCTGAAGAACTGGCTCAGACAGGGGCTGTCAAGTTCAGAGGAAGGAAAGCTCCTTGGGGCTGGAGTCATCAGAAGAAACTTCCTTAAAGATAGCTGGAACTGGTTGGCACTCGGAGAATTGGAGAAGGTGGAAGGGAGGAGGATGGAGAGCGGATTTCATGTTGGGAAGATCAGAGGAGACTTTGCATCCCCACTGCTGGGTATACTAAGGAGGTGCAGCTAATTCGCTGGGAACCACTGGCTTCTGGGCGTTTACTAGACACACAATGAACTGCCAAGGACTATAGAGGCTGACCGCAGGGAAGGGTGGCTACAGAATTCTTAAAACGTGATGCTGACTCCAGTATTTGGTGAGACTGATGGGGATGAGTCAGGTTAAGACAGGGATAAACATTTGCTTATCAGATGAAGATCCATCCTATTTTCTAGGATCCTGGACTTCTTTGAAAAAGCATGTCTCCAAATACCAGATGATAGGGCAGAGAGGAAGAAGAGGATTAAGGGTATCCTGCTCCCAGGCTCTAGGGGTTGTGCTGGAAAGGAAATAGTGGGGTGGATTAGAGAGGATGGGAAAGTACAAAGCTTTAGATGTAGAAAAAGGCTGATCGTATAGTCTCTCTGGAAGACATTTTGCAAGTTTCTTAAAAAGTTAAACATAAACCTACCATGTGATCCAGTCATTTCACTATAGGCCTTAATTCAAGATAAATGAAAGCATTTTTCCATTCAAAATCTGTCATGAATGTTCATAGCAGCTTCACTTGTAATAGTCTTAAACTGGAAACAACCCAATCTTTCATCAAGAGAGAATGGATAAACAAATTGTGGTATATCTATACAATGGATACTATTAGTAATAAAAAGGAATGGATGGATTAATCTCAAAATAATTATGCTGAGTGAAAAAAAACAGACAATTTGGAATGCACATTATGTGATTCCATTCATATAACATTTTGGAAAATGCAAGCTAATCTTTAAGATAGGAAGTAAAACAGTGGTTGCCTCAGGATGGAGGTTGTGTGGGAGGGGCAGGAGCAAGAGATTATAAACTCTGTGAGGAAACTTTGTGGGCTGAAGGATATGCTCATAATCTTGATTATGTGATGGTTTCACAGGGGTATATGTGTGTCAAAACTTATCAAGGTTTACTCTTATTTAAAGAGTATTCAGCTGGGCGTGGTGGCTCATGCCTGTAATCCCAGCACTTTGGGAGGCCGAGGCGGGTGGATCATTTGAGGTCAGGAGTTCGAGATCAGTCTGGCCAACATGGTGAAACCCCATCTCTACTCCAAATACAAAAATTAGCCAGGCTAATTTAGAGACAGGTGAGACACCTGTATCAGGCTAATTTAGAAACACCTATAGAGACAGGTGGCGCATGCCTATAATCCCAGCGACTTGGGAGGCTGAGGCAGGAGAATCACTTGAACCCAGGAGGCAGAGTTGCAGTGTGTTGAGATTGCACCACTGCACTCCAGCTTGGGCAACAGAGTGAGACTGTCTCCAAAAAAAAAAAAAAAAGAGTGTTCAATTGATTGTGGGTAAACTATCCATTAATAAAGCTATTATAAAGAGCTGGGCATCATAGTTCATGCCTGTAATCCCAATGCTTTTGGAGGCCAAGGCAGGAGAATTGCATGAGGACAGGAGTTTAAAACCAGTCTGAGCAACATAGTGAGACCATGTCTCTACAAAAAATAATAAAATTAGCTGGATGTGGTGGCATGCACCTGTAGTCCCAGTTACTTGGAAGGCTGAGGCAGGAGGATCGTTTGAGCCCAGGAGTTAGAGGTTACAGTGGCCATGATCACAACACTGCACTCCAGCCTGGGTGACAGAGCAAAATCCTGTCTCTATTAAAAAATAAAAAATAATGAATAATAAATAAAAGTGATAATTTAGAGATTCAATGCAAGTCAGTTAAACAAGCCATTATTGCGAACTCCTTACATTCCCATTCCCCACATGGAATTCATTCATTTCATTGGAAATGAGAGGAGAAAAAGTAGCCTCAGGGTGCTTAGGATGGCAGGGGAGGAGGAACACTATCAAAACTGAATGTACATAAGGCAGGTCTTGACGGAGGTTGATGCTGGCAAAAAAAAAAGGAACTGCCTTTGAGGACTAGTCAAGGGAAGCTCTGGGGCAGATGTGGGATCCAAGTGACTTCAGTGACTGGGGACAATGTTAAAGGCAGTGAGGTACAAAATGAACACGGCCTAAAAGACAGAATCAACAGGCTGTGTTGAAGAACCAGGGGAGACCAGTACAGAGAAGGCTGAGGGTGCAAGGGGCTACTTTCAAGAATGAAAGCTAGGTGGGCTGAGACAGATTGCCTCGCTATGCATCCTGGCTGCACCACTTAAAAACTGGGCAACCTTTGGGTAAATGACCTAAGTTCTCTGTGCCTTGGTTTTTCCATCTGTAAAATGGGAATAGTAATACATACCTCATGAGGTTACACTGAACATTAAATGAATTAATGTATGAAAAGTATTTAGAACCATGCCTGGCATATACTAAGTGCTTAATAAATGTTATTGCTACTGTAATTAGCATACATTCTAATTATGTAGAATTCTCTCTTGGGGAGAATTAGCATACATTCTAATTATGTAGAATTCTCTCTTGGGGAGAATCTTGAATGCTAGGGTTATTACAAAACAAGCAATAGGTACAGCAGTGAGAACCCCTAAACAAAAGTTTGAGAAACTGCTTCTAGCTTGCCCCTACCTCAGAGTCTTTGCACTTGCTGAGACAACTATGCCTGGAACACTTTTCCTTGAGATGAACTTCTGCCTCACTCCCTCACATATTTTGATCTGTGCCCGAATGTTACCCCTTCAGAGAGGCCTTCGCCAGCCACTATACTGAAAATTGCAGGCCCTTCCTCCCCTACTGCCTAACATAGGTATGTATCTTTATTTGCTTATTTTTCCTTCCTCCCACTAGAATGGAAGTTCTGTAAGCTCTTTAAGAATACGGACTTTATTTTCTCTACAGTTATGTCCCCTGAGCCTAGGACACTGCTTGGAATGTAGTGGATGCTCAATAAGTTTTTGTTGACTAAAAGTTTTATTAGGCTGTGTCTTAGGGGTGAATCACCTAGCGTCTTCAGGCCTCAGCCTCCTCACCTGTAAATTGCAGAGGGTGCGTCCCTGATAGTTTCTTCCAGCCTGAAGGTGATGTGAATTTGTGGGGAGTCAGGCTTGATGTCTTGGACAAGGGAGTGATATGGTGAAGGGACTGTGGGAGAGTATCAGCACTCATGAGATAGCAGGAGAGTTTCCGGGTCATGCCTCCCACAGGGTGATTGAATTTACAAAGTGAATTTAGTTATTTATAGATGATTTTGAAGATGACTTTCCAAACTCTCCCCTCACTGTGCTGTCCCCTGCCCCTGCCCTCCATTGAGAACCCCTTTTCTAGACACATACAGGGACAGAATATCCCAGAACAAGGCAGTATTGATAAAATGACAAGTGACAAGTAAGTGGTATGTGAGCTCATGGTTTTACTATGTCATGAGCTGCTCTGTTTTGAAGGACAGCTGACTCCAGGTTCTGGGCATAAGGAGCACATTAGGCTGAGGCGGCCTGGAGGCTGGAGAGGAGCTGACACACGTGTGAGAGGGGGAGCCAGCCAGATGGCTCCGATTTATCCATGTCGGTGCAGGGCTGGAGAAAGAGCTCGGCCCAGCTGGCACGCTGCTGCTGTGAGGCTTCCTGTGCATCTCAGCCCTTGAGAGACCGAGCCTCTCTTCTCACACCTGAGCTCCTGCAGGAAGCAAGGGCTGCGGTGGCTGGGAGATGCCTGTTGTTCCTCACATTCAGCAATTAGCGCCATCTCCTTAAGGGCAGACCTCCACGTAGCTGTAATCTGAAATGTCAGTTATTACACTCTTTGATTTAAGTATAGAAGTGCCTCGGTTATGATCTCAGGAGTAAGACAGAAATAGCTAGTCAGTGTGGTGAGTAATCTGCTAAAAGCATTCACAGGGATCATCCTCGCCATGGCATTATGTGCTGTTTAAAATCTGAGTAAATGCTTAGGAGTCCGGCATTCAGAGATGCAGGGAGGGGCGGTGGAATCTCTTGGAGGAATCCTGGCTTAAGCCTCCTCACTGCTTCTGTTGCAGGTGATTGATCATGCCTATGCTATTCTTTGAGTTTCTAACGTGTAGTTAGATTTTACGGGGGATACTGAAGGGCATGGGAGGAGCCCTTGAGCCTTAGCTTAGGTCCCAGTTAGGAGGGACAGTACCTATGCACGCAAAAGCAGATGCATTTGAAAGTGCTGCAGGAAAGGGCTGTAACAGCTGCTGGAATTACAGGAGGGAGCAATCTCTGTGGAGTGAGGTGATCAGGGAAGGTTACTTGGAGGAGGCAGGCTGTGAAAAGGTGAAGAGATTAGGGGTAGAATGTATTGCCTTTACTTGGTTCCTGACCTGCCTCTTTCTTCTCAGGATGGAGGCATCTTCTTGCAAACCACCTTATCCAATAAAATTAACACACAAATAGAAAATCAAGGCCACAGAAAGAAAGAAAGTGGCCAGTATGTTGCTCCAGTTGAGCACTGGATTTGATTTGGCACTTCTTGGCAGCCAGGACATAATGAAAACCAGGTGAATTGCACAGCTTTATTCATCAGAAAGGGGAAGTCTACCAGCTCCTCAGGGGAGGCAAAATTCTTCCTGGCACATTTTTCTAAAATCATTTTCTCATGTGGGAGTTTACATAAAAGACACAGTGGCATAATAAACATAGGGCCATCAACAACCAAAGCCTTCATAAGTGTGGAGGATTGAACACCAAGGCGTGACACGATGAAGGTAATTTGGCCAGTGGCTAAGCTGGCAAGGTCCGGTTATGTGGCTTTTAGGGGCCCTGGCTTGATGTAAAATTAACTTAGAATCATTTTCTTGAAGAGGAGACTGAAGACAAATTCCCAAAGGAGACTTTGTAGTGGACATTCAGAGGGGAAAGCTCATTGGCCTTAGTGAGATTATACCCGGTGAAAGGATGTGGGTGCCCTCCTGCCCCTGGGTTCCCACTTTCCATCATATAATTACCCTGTCTGGGTATCGGATTTGGTGCTGAGTGTCCTGGTGTCCAGAGGCATAAAGGGAAACACACGTCTGATTCCAGAGTCCAGAGCTGACCTTGTCTCTTTACCAAAACCCTTGGTACACTACTTCCTGGTTTATCTTAACTGGGGCATTAGAGCACCTGCTCTTGACCTTGACATGTTCTCAAGGAGTTTGAAGTCTAGACAGGGTGATTTTACTGAAAAAAAATTTAAGGCTGGGCACGGTGGCTCACGCCTGTAATCCCAGAACTTTGGGAGGCCAAGGTGGGCGGATCATGAGGTCAGGAGACTGAGACCATCCTGGCTAACACGGTGAAACCCTGTCTCTACTAAAAATACAAAAAATTAGCCGAGTGTGGTGGTGGACGCCTGTGGTCCCAGCTACTCGGGAGGCTGAGGCAGGAGAATGGCGTGAACCCGGGAGGCAGAGCTTGCAGTAAGCCGAGATCATGCCACTGCACTCCAGCCTGGGCGACAGAGCAAGACTCCATCTCCAAAAAAAAAAAAAAAAAAAATCTAAGTACAGAAAGGAATACATGCCAGTAGGTTGGCTTTGCCTCAATTCCTCCTATCAATAGCTGCCATGTGTTGAGTATTTGCTCCGTCCCAAGCGCTTTACCTACAACATTATGTCATCTTCACAATGACGTCCAGAAGTATACGCTTTTATTGTCTCCATTTTATCAGAAAGAACAGGGCTTGCGGAGATTTTGATATTCTCTCAAGCCCCCAGCCCGAGGAAGATTCCAATTGGCCTCACTTTTGGGTCTAGTGGATCTGGACTTGGGCCCCAGTCTAATCTCTGGCCTGGGTCTCTCCTTCTCCGCTTTTGCACCCTCCTCTCTGGCCACAGTCTTCTGTTCTAAGCTTGCCCTGGCTTCCTGCAAGTTTCTGGCCTCTTGTATGAGATAAGCACTTCCCTATCTGATTTCAAGGTTTTCTACTGAGCCCATACTGCCATATTCTGACCGCTGAGCCACCCCCCTTTCTCACCCTTTCTGCTTGAGCCAGGGCTGTCTGCAACCCAACAGTCCCTTCCAAGAATCATAAAAGCAGAGTCCAGGTCTCCTTGTTTTTAAAGCCTCCTTGCCCTTCAGGACCACCCAGCAAGTTCCTGCTTCCCATCAGGGAGTTACTGCAGATCAGACATTGATGAGGGGTCCCTCCCAACCTGGGTTTCCATCCCACCCTCTCACATCGGTTCCCTTGGTTGGCGTGCGCCATTCAGCCACTCTCTAGGGGAGTAGCTGCTGTACACCACCACCATTTTATCGTATCAAAAATATGTTTAAAATACATTGAGACTTTCACTCTCATCAATGGAAGAGAAGGAGAAGCATGGCATTTTGTCAAGCTCTCTTACTTCTGAAGGATTTAGGACTCTTGCTGCCTTTGGCCACCAGGATCAGTAAGCATTCATTTCTATTGGAAGAGATTGTGTATCTGGGGATGTTGCCCAGTGGGTCTCACTATGCTGGGAAAACTGGTGACCAACTGAGTAATACTCAAATTTATGCCAAAATTCCTGCCTTTTTCCCTGATCAGTCTTCTCTTTTGCTCCCTGCTGAACTTTGTCACTTGGGAATGGGATGGGATGAGCTGGGTGGCCTCAAACTCACATCCTCTGAGGCTCAGAGGAAAGTCCCTTTTGGTACACCAAGGCTCTTTTTTATCCTTTGAAGCTTTTGAAGGATATTTTCAGTGGATCAACATGGTGTCTTGTGCCTGGCTCTATCTGGAAGAGCTTGCCTGGGAAGGCAAGGAAGATGTTGTCTAAAAGATACATGGAGAGTGACTCTCCCCAGACCAGCACATCTAGAGTTGCATGGATAGCTTCATTTCTCCATCAACATAATACCTATTATTTATTGAGTGCTTATTTTATGCTAGGTCCAGTGCTAATGCATTTGCTTATGTAATCTACCCAGCAACCTAACAGAAACCCGATAGCCCATTTTATAGATAAGAAAGTGTCAAGCCTAGGATAAAAAGCTTCTGTGCTGTTGGGGGCCCTCAGGCTGTAACACACAGAGTGGTCAAAGAGCAAGCTACAGGTAGGTGCTGGGAGAAAGCTGTGTCTCTTGAGGTGTTCTTTCTTTTCTTTTCTTCTTTTTTTCTTTTTGAGATGGAGTCCTGCTCTGTCACCCAGGCTGGAGTTCAGTGGCGTGATCTTGGCTCACTGCAAGCTCTGCCTCCTGGGTTCACACCATTCTCCTGCCTCAGCCTCCTGAGTAGCTGGGACTACAGGTGCCTGCCACCACACCTGGCTAATTTTTTGTATTTTTACTAGAGATGGGGTTTCACCATGTTAGCCAGGATGGTCTTTATCTCCTGACCTCATGATCCTCCCTCCTCGGCCTCCCAAAGTTCTGGGATTACAGGCGTGAGCCACCACTCCTGGCCTTGAGGTGTTCTTTCTTTGGCGAATCTACATCTTGGGTGTGCTTTGCTTTGGGCCTGTGAATGGAAGGGGCATTTCTTTATTAGACAAGGAAGCTTTCAGTAAAAAACAGCAGAGACCTGTCTAGTGGATGATTAAGTCTAAGCTTATGCTAAAGGGCAGGGGCTGAAATGATTTCATAACATTTTTCATCCTCACCATCTGAACTTAGACCTAATGCTGTGCAGCCTAGTACAGGAATTGTTAAGGCTTTGCTCACATCCCACCCCCTCCCTAGTCTCCAAAGGACCTCAGCCCTCATTGATTTTCCCTCTTCTAGGACAGTTTTCAGCATTTAAGTTCAGTAATACTCAGTGTAGGGCTTGATTCTGCAATCTCCCTTGGTATAACCCGCCATGCTGCTGCTAGTCTCAGGCTCCCTCCGCTGTCTTTTGCTGCCCTTCTGCCCAGACTCAGTGAGCCCTAAAGTCAGGAAGGGCCCAAGGGATCATGTAGTTTAACCCACTCATTTTATCAGTCTGGGAGAGAGAAGGCCAGCTCTAGCCTGTCTCTCACGGTGGAGGGAAAAGTTACACACACCTTGTTAAAAGAATCCCAAGCCGAATTGAACAGATTGGGAGCTTTGGTGTTTGTTTTGGTGGACTCTTTCTTGTATGCCTGCAGTTTCTCCACTTAGATCTGACATCCTTTTACCTAATTAAATTCCCTTCCCGGGTCCTCTGCCTTCTTGCTTATGTTTTAGGTTGGTTCTGATTTTTAGTATCAACCACAGAATCTCAAAACTAGAAGGATCCTTTGATGTCCTGAACTGCGATCCCTTGGGTTGAGGCCAGTGCTTCAATTACAATGCCCCAGGAGTTCTTGTTATCAGTGTGTCTTAAGAGGAACCAAAAAGAGTCCTCCCACAATAAGAAGAATTGTTTTTATCTGTTCTTAAAATGCCAATTTCCTTGAGTTTCTTAAAGCAAAGCCCACCTGTATGAATGTCCGTAGTTGAAAATATTGGCCCATTTAAGTTACACTTCTGCAACACAAGAGGGGTAAAATTCTAGCCCACCTGAGGAAATTCAAACGTGTTTTAAGAGCTTATAAATGAAGGCAGAAAGAAATGGTTCAAAGAAAGAAATGGTTATGGCTATAAAAGCCAAAATGGGATCTTAATTCAGGATTAATTGATTAAATACTTAACTAATTAATCTTCTAACTGGTTTCTGTTGCAATCAGGTTTCAGTTTTTAGACATGACCCCTGCATGTGAAAGTGAATATCTGCAGCTCGAATGTGTGCAGTGGGACAGGGATGGCCCCGAAACCAGACAGGGCAATTCAGATCTGAGGCTAAATGAAAGAGGTAGGTGACAGCAGGTTTCAGCTTCCCAAATTTCTTTTCATCCATTTCTTTTGTATGATAAATTTGAGAAAAAAAATTGATCTGTTCATTTAGTAAGCCCATTTAGAAATAAGCTCAAATTATTACTTCCATGCCAGAAACTTGAGGCTGGGGTTACTATTATTTTTGAGCTTGGAAATTGCCATTAATTCTGCTGGAAATGAATTAGACTATATATATATATTTTTTTTAAAAAACCATTAAAATCAACATATATTAAAAATATTCCTAACTCCTATCTTTATTCTTGCTCTTATGTCTCGCACAATGGTCCTACTTGAATGCCTTAGAGACAGTGGAGTCTCTGGCATCTCTCAGGTCTCTCCTTGACATCAAGAGCAGAGCAAACATGCTGAAGGACGTGGACCCCATGTGAACCATAGCCTTCCTCCCTGTGGCTTTGGCCTGGTTCAGTCCGAAATGCCAGCCCCTCAAAAACCCACCCACTCACACGGGCCTTGTTTTCAGCAAATCTTCAAGTCTGGATGGAGGAAACGCTTTACCCTTAATATGTTCTTAAGCCATGCATAACTCTAAGCCTGTTTTAACCATGTGCTTCTAATTAATTTTTACTTAATTCTTCAGTGTTTCCTTTATTTTTGTTTTTTATAAGAAGCAGCCACATGATGAGTAAGCCTGGAGATTAAGCTTTCTGAAGAGGTTTTCTTGACAATAAAAACAATATGTTTATTGAAAGGTGAAACTAATGGCCAAGGCCAATGGAGTCTCCGGGTTGGGTTGTAAGGTGTGAACTGTAGGTAGAGTGCTGAGGAGATGCTGCATTTGGGCTCCCTGGTGCCTTGAAGCTGTAGAGTAACCATCTCCGTTTGGCCTCATTCTCAAATTCTACTCCCTCCCTACAGGGCTGTTGTGCTGTGTGTAGCAATACCTTTTGTGGTTTGCTTCCAAAGTTCTTCATTCAATACCTCATCTTTCCCTCTGCAGTGGTGTCATTCTTTTTCACTTCTTTCTTGCTCTTCCCCTTTTTCCTTTTCATTTGGGGGAAAGCATTTATGAAAAGAGGTCAAGTAACTTGGCCAAAGTTCTGATGGTGCTGGAAATAGAACTCTGGACTGTTGACCCCCACATCCTAAGCCCAAAGATGAGACCACCCAGTGGGATCCTGGGCTGTTTCCAGAGCGGCTTCCCAGAACTGGGCTCTTGGCAGAGTTTGCCTTTTAGAATACAGAGAATTAATGCACAGAAGGGGATTTCCCTTTCTTCCTGCCACCCTCCCTCCTCCCACTTCCAACCAAGAGAAGAGCCTGTCCAAGTGTAAGAAAGGGAATTATATTGGGTAACTGTGGGTAGCAGAAAGAACTAAGAACCTTATTGCAATGAAGTTGCAAGTCCAGACGTTGGTTCCAACCTGATCCCCTCCCCCACCTCCAGGCAAAAGAAAAGTTAAAAGAAATACTGGAGATAGGGGAGATTATTTTAGGACTCTGGCAAGCACAGCAGTTCCCTTGCATTGCTGGCAGGTACCCAAATTTATCTGTGTTTATGGGGATCTGCAGTGTTGATCTGTGGTGCATGGAAGCATGCAGGTCTGCAGACTCCATAGTCAATTACGTTTCCTGCTCATCCAAAAATTTCAGGACAAGGTAATCAACTGGGAGAAGGAAAGGAGGGGGCTTTTGATTAATCTGAAGGACTTGAACGAATGTTCTATTACCTTTTTTTGGTCCTGGGTGCTGTGCAGACCTCTGTCAATTCTGAAGGAAGACTTCAGTGAGGCCTAGTACTTTCTCAATCCAGTAAGAGAAAAAGCCCTGTGGCCACTTGAGGGTTGGTTCTACTCTCTTCTTTTTCCCCAGTCTGCAGACCTTCTATTTCCCTTTGGGTTAGATCAGAGAGATTCCTAGAGAATTAATGGGGACATGGAGACAGAGAGAGATAGTTGAGGGAAGCATGATAAACAAATCACAGTAAGACAAAGGAAGAACCTGGGGTGTTTCTAACCAGTGAGAAATCTTCAAGGTGGAATTTCAGACCTTAGGATGGCCTAATAGACAGGGTACATGTTGGTTAGGGTGACTAGCGTATCTTGGGCCTCTTGAATCATGCTTCATAGGTGCCTCTTCCACTCACATTCAAATTCCTAATTGTGGGACAAAAGAAAAAGTCTGGGCGGGGCACGGAGGCTCATGCCTGTAATCCTAGCACTTTGGGAGGCCAAGGTGGGAGGATTGCCTAAGCTCAGGAGTTCAAGACCAGCCTGGGCAACACGGTGAAACCCCATCTCTACTAAAATACAAAAAGTTAGCCAGGCGTGGTGGCGTGCACCTGTAGTCCCAGCTACTCGGGAGGCTGAGGCAAGAGAATCACTTGAACCCGGGAGGTGGAGGTTGCAGTGAGCTGAGATCATGCCACTGTACTCCAGCCTGGGCAACAGAGTGAAACTCAGTCTAAAAAAAAAAAATAAGTAACTTCCTATGGGCAAATTTGGAAAAATGGCACGGTCATGTTCTACTTTGGTCTTTGCATTTGCTTCCCGTAGAAATGTACTTTTTCTAATTATCAAATAATTATCTCAAATATAGATGGAGGCAACAGTTTTCTCAAATACCTCTGCTTCTGGAAGGAGGGTAGAGAGGAATTAGCCCAACCTTCTAACTTAATACATTGATGTTCTCTGAAACTTTTTAAAAAAAGGAACAAGAAAGTAAAAAATCTGCACAGCAATGGCTCCTTTTAACCAACCTCTTAATGGGCAATTTTAAATACTTTCAGAATTTGGAAGAATGTTTATGTCAGAAATGTGTATCATCTCAGCATCTTGGTTATGCTTATCCAAAAGTCTTGGCCTTCCTGCCTCTTCCTCTTGTAAGGGAATTTATGTAGAAAGAGGGTATGTAATCAACCATGTTCACACTGCAGAGAGAGTTTATACAGGAAGGCACTGGTTTGGGCTTTGTAATACTGAAGGCTTTACACTCAGAAGAATTTTGTAATCTAGCACACTCAATCTCCAGGGGCATAAGTTTTCTCCAATTATTGCCTTGAAGTTTTATTAAGGATCAAAGGAACGGCCTTACAAAGAATGTGCCTTCGCTCTCAGCAGTGCTTCTGTGGACTTGCTGCTTTCTCTAGCATGCATGTCCATTGGAAAGACCCATGTGTTGGATTCCTTATTGGATGGTTTTACTGGAGGAAGATTTAGGGCTTTATTTTAGGAATTTGAAGACTTCCACCACCCTTCACAGTATCACAGGTTTTTGCCTCCTAGAGCATTGTAAACTAGAAACACCAAAGGATAGAAAACATTTGTGGGAATAATGGATCCATGCAAAAATACCTCAAAGAGCAAAATTTGGCTTGATACCAAGCAGAGGAGTGACAACTCCAAGTGCTGAGCTTCCAGAAGCTTCCTGGAGAGGAGCTATTCCTTGGCAGTGGTGCCAGTGCCTTGGTGAGAAGCAAAATTGTTGGCCAGGGCTTGTGAGTGGTTACCCAAACCTAGATGCCAGAGATCATGGAGAAGAAACTCTAAGATGGCCAAGCTTTTCCCACTCTTCTCCTCCAGATGTTTCCCAGTGGGTAGATGTGATCTCTTAGGAAATTTGACCATTTTCGTAGTGGAAAGAAATCAAAACAAATGAAAGAACCTCGAAAAGCTGTTACAGTGCTAAATGTACATTATGGGAATGCTTTTCTCCTCGGCCTAATCCTGGCCTGGCTCTAATTATCTACAGAGACATCTGATTAACTCCAAATGACATCGTCTATGTGTGAGTCTCATGGGGATGGCTTCTGGAAGGAACAGTTCAGGGACCATATCACATTTCATTAGTTGGGTTCCCCCTTTCATGATTTCTCATTTTGGTTGAGAAATGAAGGACATTTTAGCTTTCCCTTCCCTCGTTTCCTTCTGTAAAAACTTAAGTCTCTGACAGTTGGCCAGGGGGCTCGATGGGTAGGGGAGAGTTAGGAGGGGACAGTGAGGGCTGGGAGATGATGCTAGGTGCTCTTTTCCTTCTCATCTGAGCTCTACCTGAACAATGGGCCAGACAGAGAGTGGATATTGAGCAATTATGCTGTTTTCTTTCTCTGTTTATCCAAATGCTCTTTCACATGTGAGATGAAGGAAAACCCATTTCTACTACTGATTTTCTCTCCCTTATCTGAATATGTGTAGGAATTATAGTCTTTACCATGCAGCTCAACACACATTTTACATCTATCTGTTGGCTAATGCTTAATTATATCCAAATGTTGTGTCTCCACCTTGCAGTAGGCTACTGGAGGCCCAGAACTCATTGGACAACTTCATATCTCCACGTTGCCAGGACAGGGCTTAGCCACAGATATTTATGGATCACCTGATTGTTCTGCTACTGGCACGTTCACCTCATCAAAACCTGGTTCCAAAGCTTGGCAAATTCCGGGCCATTTTGGCAGCAGAACTGTGGGACAAGATTTAAATTGTCTGTTGCCATTTATTGGTGAACTGGACAATCAATCCAAATTTAAAATTCTCTAATCAGATTAGTTTATTTTTAATCATCTGGAGTCTGGCTGGGTTTGTTCTGTGTGGGAGCCAGTGAGACCCAACTGTTTCATTGATTTCCTTTGTATACTCTTGACAAAAGTCTTTTCATCCTCGCCCACCTTATGCCTTCAAAACTGTGAGTCAAGCTGCATTTCACAGAGCTTTTTTCTCCTTCCTCCCCATGGATACATCTTACTTGCCATTTTTTCTTACACCCCTTTTGTTAGGTGTTAGGGCTTCAGTCATGCTGCCTCCCTTTGGCAGGGCTGGGAGAGGTGTGTGTGTATGTACATATCTGCATCTGTGTGTGTGTGGCTTTTTGCACGCGTATCTGATGGTTGTGTGTACACTCATTCATGCACAATCGCTGGTGAGTAGTTTGAGTAACATGGCATCCGGCAAGGATCTTGGGCCCTGGAAACTGAAAAACTAACCATTTTTCATCCAGAGACTAGTTTATTTCTCACTGATATTAAGTTTAACCTGTGATACAGAATTGTGAACGGATTCTATTTCATGAGTTTGTAAGTTCTTTTCTTTTCTATGGGTTTTAGCCAGTTTGTCTTTAATATGAAATTTGTATTCTGTGCTCACATATTTTGATATGTTTTGCTTCCTGGGGTCATACTTAGGGTACAGAATCAACCCGATACAGATTAACCTGTGGATGTTTAGCCTTTGCTAAGTGCATCCTTGTCTCTAAATTCTTAAATTCCAGCACCCTGGTTAAAACAGTAGGAGGTGTGAGGAGGAACCCTTCTGAGAACAGATAGGCAGAAACATGTACACGGCACCAATCTCCCGTGGTTCCTTGCTCTTGCTAGGGTGCAGCAGGCACACGTGCACCCCATACTGTCACTCATAGACACATGCCTGAATGCCCAGGTGCACACTCACAGAGCCATCACACAGGATTTGCAGTTCTGCAAGAGGTGGGGCTGTGAAACGCTCTCCTTCTCTATGCGCATGTCTTTTATCCCCTCTCTTGGGTGGCTCCTGCAGTAGCGGGTGCTATTGGAGTAGTGTGTGCTCCAGCCCTCTCTCAGACTGCAGCCCTGGGGGACACTGTTCTGCTCCCCTCCTGTCCAGGGAGTTGCTGCTCTGCCCTAGGGTCAAATGCAGACCGGTCAGGGACAATCTGGAAATACTATAGGGATGCATGGGGAAGGTAAAAACCATGCTTCCTCTGTCTGGAAACAACACTGACTGTGGCTTTTTTATTTTAGGGACATGATGTTGCTCTTCTATTTCAAAAGTATGCATATTGCCTAAGGTTCTCACATTCACGTAGATTGTAATTTTTGAGATAGGCTGTGAGACACTAGATATATGGCGTCC
The DNA here is from genome assembly GCF_028885625.2 of Pongo pygmaeus. NCBI lineage: Eukaryota > Metazoa > Chordata > Mammalia > Primates > Hominidae > Pongo > Pongo pygmaeus. The sequence continues at coordinate 87,956,569 of NC_072385.2, read as the reverse complement.
CTTTGGCCACTTTTGTTTCTGGAGCTCGCAGAAGGATGGTTTACTGTTTCCACAGAAGTCTGAATGTTGGTTGAGCGTCCTACCTTCACAGGAGGACCAGGCAGGGCACAGCCATGGTACCGCCCCCCGCAACCACAAAAACACCCTATGATTTAGGCAAGAGGCAGTTATGGGCATCTTTACTTCATAGGTGGATGATGAAATTGAGACAGCGAGAAGCCCAGGGGCTGGGATGCCAGCTCTCTAACTGCACCCTCTCTCTCGACCAGGTCACCAGTACTGGCCCCATCCGCAGCGGATTATTTCTTCCTTCCTAAAAATCCAGGCTGCTTCTTGCCATGCAGAGACAATGAGCTCCTTAACCAAGGGTGAAAAAGACTCACCAAGTCAAAACAAACAAGGGCTTTTTTTTTTTTAACACTTTTCTTAGGAAGTCATTAAGGGATTATTGAGCTGATTAATGTGAGTGGAAAATATTTAAGTTTGGTCATTGTTTAGGCTGGCCAGTTTGATTGCATTAGCAATTGACTTACAAAGCCACTGTAGTGTTCCCTCCAAGCGTACTCTCATCCCCGGGGTGACTAATCAGTGGATCCCTGAGCTCAGTGATGACAAGGGTCCCACAGTGTTTAGAGAGGCAGCACTGGGGAGTAGAGAGTGCAGGGGTGGGAAGAGGTGGGTCAATGCAGACCACTCCTCCCAGGCTGAGATTCACTTTTGTCCTTTGTTGGCAAAGATGGTGATGCTAGGGAATTTGGAAGCTGAAGGGAAAACAAAGGATGGGGCTCAGGCAGAAGGCAAAGTAAAAAGGAGCGAGCAGCATCTGTTTATATAGGGCTCCAAGAGGCTCACGTTAGGCAGATCCTTTTTCTGGCAGTGCTGTGAGCAGCCTGCGGAGGAAGAGCTTCTCAGACAGCTAATGACAGGTTCCTTCTCCCTGGCGCGGCCACCTCCCCTCTCCAGCGGGTGGAGATGGAGAACCTGTCGGCCGGCCTCAGGGTGACCTCTCTCTCCACAGTCCCCTGCACCGGCCCCATCTCCGCTGACAGCAGGCACAACACAGCACACACTCTATGGCCCAGGGTTTTCCTCCCTCTGAGAGCCGCCCATTGTGACGTGGACTAAATCCTGGCCATCTTCCTCTTCCTCCCCCTTTGTCTTTTCTTAGAACTTCTGTTCCGGTTTTGTACTTGCCTAAGATACAGGGGACGTGGAGTGACTCTATAGAGTGGGGTGTGTGTGTGTGTGTGGGGGTGTGTGTGTGTGTGTGTGTGTGTTGGGGGCTGGCTAACACCAGTGGCAGGCAGGCTGTGCCCCTTCCTCCCCAGAGCCCTCTAGCCCATTTCTGCCCCTGCTATTTCCCTGGGGTCCCAAGTCTTCCAAAGGTTGCTTTGGGCAGGGATGGTGGAGCTGGATCTGCATGTGTCATTCCAGCTTCCCAGTTGGCATGCTCAGTCATTGCCACGAGGCCCAAACCACAGCCCCCAACTCTCTGAACACACACTGCCGACCATGGGAGGGAAGGGCAACCCCTTCTCATATCATTTCATACTCTCAGTGGATCTTGGAGATGTGATTGTCCCCATTTGACAGCAGGGGAAACCGAGGTCAGAGAGACTGAGTAGATTGTTCAACCTGGTTAAGTAGGTAGTTTGAGTAGCAGCCAGAATTAGCACCCCGACATGCTGGTGCCTAATTTTGTGTTTCTTCTTCATAAAGCTGGATAGCAGGGAGACTAAGGTAGAAGGATCCCTTGAGCCCAGGAGTTCAAGACCAGCCTGGGCAGCATAGCAAGACCCCATCTCAAAAAAAAAAAAAAAAAAAAAAAAAGCCAGACAGCAAGGAAAAGATAGGGAGTGACAGTAACCTAAGGAGAAAGAGAAACAGACAGCAATGGGAAAGAGAAAAGGGAGGTGGTAGAAGTAAGGAGGGATTTAGGAACCTGGGAGGGACACTCTCCTATCTCCAAGGGTCACAATCAGAAAGAAATGCAATAAATACTGTATATCTCCTAGGAAATGCAGATTTTGTCAGCTTGCCCTGATATTCATTAATCACTTTCACTATTCAGTTGATCATCTCCTGGGTACTCTGCCTGATCTTAGGCTCTTTGGGGACCCTTGAGACTGAGGAGAGATAGGCTCTTCCCACAGTGAGCTTGCTGCCTTCACTGGACATCCATGCTTGGAGAAGTTAAGTGACAGCTGCTTACTGAAGAAATGTGAGTTGAGCATCTGCCACATGCTCAGCATCATTTAGGGTGAAGTTGTAGGTTCTAAGGAGCAAGCTCTGCACGGAGAAGGTGGTCAGGGAGTGTATCTCAGGGAAGAAGAGCAGGCGCTGAAGAGGACAAAGTGTCCTCCTCCCATTCTTAGCATGGAAAGGCATGCTGCATGAACCCTGAGACTGTGTGCTGTACCCGTGACACCCTAGTGAGCCCCTGTTTGTCATTGTTTAGGTGTTTAGGCTGGCCTGAATGGAGTGGTGATAGCAGGTGGCTGGGCTGTGTATGACTGGGAAGGCTTTCTGGGAGAAGTGCACCGTCCTGCCCTGGAAGGCAAGAGCCCTACCTAATGACTTCCTTCTGGCTGCTCTGCCCCTTCCCCTTCAGGATTCCTTAGGCACTGGCTGCATAGCCCCTCTGAGGGGCTTTTGAGCAGGACCTCTCAGGGTGGGTCTTTGAAGGTCATAAACCCAAGAAGATCCATGTTGGCTCCTGGGACCCACAGTCTTCCAACTCTGCTCTCTGATGTCACTGTCCCCAGGAGAAGGGTCACCCAGGCTACAGGAGGGTGAGGGCTTTTGGGAGTGGTGGCTGAGGAGACCTGGATTCAGGCTTGTTTCTGGCCAGCTGTGTGACATTGGGTGGAGATGATGATGGCCGAGGTAGTGACAGACACTATTCATTGAGCCTGGCCCTGTGCTAAGCACTTGGCAGATATCAACTCATCTGCTATTCACAGCAGCTCTGTAAGGGAGGTGCTGTCATCCTTCTTGTGCAGAAGAAGAAACCAAAGCTTATGGAACTCCTGGGCACCAAGAGGTAAGGTTGGGATTCACACCTGCTCTTGCTGACTCCAAAGGCTTTGTGCTAATGATTAGGCCACACTGCCTCCCCAGTTATTACTCCTGGGCCTCCCTTCTCACTGTATGATTGAGACTTCAATTAACTGTTTGGGAGCATTCTAGAATTCCAGTGAGGGGTGTCCCCAAGTAGGCCTTGGCCTGGGGAAAGATGGTGCTTCAGAAATGGCAGGGAGGAACAGACTCAAGATACAGAGCCCCTGTTTGCCCCACAGCAGCCTGCAGGCTGCTTCTCACCTCCTTCCTCCCCTGGCCGTCTCCAGTGGCCTGCCCTGCTAGAAGCCCATGAGGTATACCCCAGGGCTTCTGTACCTGGAGCTGACAGGCCTCTGGTAAGGTGCTCTGGGCGGCTGCCCGAGGCTGCCCTCCTCGCAGAGTGGGCCTTCAGCACACATCCCTGTTGAGCGATGCTCTTGCTAGGTGCTGTCTGCTGCTGTCATCCCATGGCTGCTGCTGTCTGCCACATCAGGTTAGAAGTAGAAATTTCCTTCTGGGCCCCAGAGTCCTCCCCTCCCCCGCTGCTGCTGCTTATCTTGGGGGACCCACCTTTGTTGGTAGGACCTCCCTTGGAGAGATGGGGGCTGGAGGAAGCCAGGGACTTGTCATCCTGGGAGTTCCAGGGCTGGGCTTGGCTGGGACATGTTGGGCTGACCACCCCTGCGGTCAGGGTCTGCAACTGGTGAGGTTCTAAGGCCTCCCCTCTCTCAGCAGCTGCTTCACAGCCTCACGGGAGGTGATCGGACACCAGCCTGGCAGGGCAGCCTCATCTCACCTACTGTAGCTCCCAGCCTTCCACTGTGGAGGTGCTCCCTAAATAGGTGTTGAATGGAGTTGTGAACCCAGGACGAGGCAGAGTCCCGTCAGAGGCCTGTACAGGCAAACTCAGCATGGCTTTAGAGACCGAATGCCCACCTTTTCTCTCTTTTGGATAAATTCCCTTCCCTCCCTGTCTCTCCTGTGTCCTTTCCATCATGCCAAAGCACCCCATACCTTGGGGAAAGCTGAATGCCAGGAATCAGGTGGCTTTTGGTGTGACCATACAGAGCAGGCAGCCTATGGGGTAGGGTTGCACTGAGAGTGGTATTCTGAAGCCACAGGCCCAGGGAGACAGACAGGCTGTGGTCTCTGAGACCACCTGATTTCCCACCTTGCCTTCTGATAAATGAATCAAGCCGGGACGCCCAGTCACCCTGACTTTGACTCTTTCCTGGAGGGACCCACCCAAGCTGCACATTCCCAGGGCCAGTGCACCCTTTCCCATGTGCCTGGGAGTCTCAGTCCTGCTCCTCCCATTCCTGAGTTCGTCTCCAAGTCCAGGGTATCACTGTGACCTGAAGAACCCAGTGACACGGTCCCAGCAGGGTGTGGTGAGGGAAGTTGTTTTTCTTAATGGTAAACAGGATAGTAAAATGACAATAGCAGCGTAGACACTTCTCAGTTATTTACAAGTGGATTCCTCTGCCTTCTGGATGATCTCCTCCCCACGGTGGGATTGGTTCCCAAGGGGGGCCTTGAGGAAGGAACAAAGATTACTGAGACTGTATTACATGTCAGGTGTTGTGGCAGGCACTTTACGTAATTGCCCCTCAAGCCCCATTGTCCATGTTTATATCTCATTTGCTCATAAGGAACTAAGGCTCTTGGACTTTATTAAATAAGTTTCCTGTGGTCATTCGGTTAAAAAGTGCCCTCACCAGGCCATCTCACTCCGTGAGTTACTGTCTTCCTGCTCCGTGAGTGTGCCCTGTGTGCATGTACACACGTGTGTATGTGGAAAGGGCACGTGGGAAGGTGGACTCCACGCAGTCTGCCCGTTCTCATGCTTCATGCAGTGCTCACAGAATTTGAGGCTCATGAAATTCTCCCACCAGCAAGAGCTTATTCATACTGCCTTTGAATTTCTGGGGCCATTTTAAATCAAAGAGCCCCCAAACATTTCCATAGAGTTGTTTTCAACTTATTTTCATACCTCCCTGGAAGATGGAAAGTGGGGGCTGAAACTATTGCAAACTAGGAAACTTAGGGCCAAAGAAGAGAGTAAATCCAGAATCTGACCCCTTCTGTTCATTTCCACTACCCTGGTCTGAGCCTCTGCTGTCTCCTACCAGGGAACGTGCAGTCACCTCCTAATGGGTCTCTCGGCTTCCACCCTTGAGCTCCCTGCTGCCTCAGCCAGCGTGGTCCTCGGGTTATGTTATTCTTCTGCTCAGAATCCCACAGTGGGCTCTCATCATGGGTGAAAGTCCTTAAAACAACCTACAAGGCCACACATGGTCTGTACCCCACCCCTGCTTCTCCAGCCTCATTGTGCATTTTTCTCTCCCAACTCCTCCCACTGGCCTCCTTGCATCCCTGAGACTTACTAGGCATCCCCTTGTTGTCTTGGCCATTCCCTCTGCCTGGATCACTTTTGATCACTGAAACCTCCACTTCAAATCTTTGTTGTAATGTGCCCACAATAAGGTATACCCTGAATACTCTACTTAAAACCACAACGCCCTTCCCCCATCCTGATCTCCTTACCCCATGCTATTTATTCTGTAGTGCAGAGTATGTACATATCACATTCTGAAAGATCATATAATTTACTTATGGAGTTGAACAGATTTAGAATTCTGCCTTTCAGTAAAATTAGACAATGAATTCTGTGCATAACATGGGTTGAATAGCAAAGCTTCTGAGAAAAGGCGACCTGATGGACACCCTCCTTAAACTCTCCTCACTTTCTGAGCCATCCCTTTGGCATTTTCCTTGAGGTCAGGGATCAGACATCATTACTTGAATCCCCTACGAGTTTCGGCTTTTCTGCTGGTACACACTCAGTAGGCGTTGGTGGACTTGAGAGGAACTGAAATTGCCATTGCTCCTGAAGAGAACAAATAACCAGGAACTTGCAGATTAAAGGATGAAGGGAGACTTTTTTAGGGTGTCCTAATAAACGGACCAAGCCCAGAATCTCACCCATATGATCTTGCAGGCTTTTGCTCAAGGGACTTTGAGCTTAAGCTCAGTATTTTCCAGTAGGTGGTCTGCTTGCAAACTTATTTGCTTTTAATCAAGACCTGCCTGTGAGAACTATTAATTCAGATGATCTAATCAAAACCACACAGGAGGCTTTAATGATGCTACTCTGCCCCTGCTTCTCCTCCTCCCTCCACCATGACACTCTGATTCCATTTAAAGAAGCCCAAATGTGGTTTCAGGGCCTTGGAGAAAACTGCTGGAGGAAGGCCAGCCTCACGGCCTTTTGTCATGTATGCCTCTGGTTCTTTTCTGACTAGAACTCTCCAAGCAAACTTATTCGAAGAGTCCACAGACCATTCTTCCTTCTGATCTGTGTGTCTTGTCTCAAGGAATGACCCCAGCCTTAATATGAAAGTTATCATTTTTTTTTGATATAACTAAAAACCCCTTAGGAGCAGTGTGGCCTAGTGAGAGGAGTGCAGGGTCTCATGGCTTGCTGACTGACAGGCTGTGTGGGTCTTGGGAGAATAACATGAGCTCCCAGCACCTCAATTTGCTCATCTGCAAAATGGGGATTACAGTCCACAATTAATAATGCACTCGACATTTGGAATATGTATTATAAGGGAAAGCATAGGGTGTTATGAAAGCATGAAACAGTGGGATCTAACCTAGTTGAAACAGGCAGAATGGGACTGGGGGTTGTCAGGGACAACTTTCTTGAGAAGGTAAGTTTGAGATGGGTGTTGATAGAGGGCAAGTTTTAAGTAGGCCGAGTCAGCACCTGGGTTCCTCTTCCTTTATATTCATGTACCAGCTTGATCTCCTGGGGAAATGTGAGAAATGTTCTGGAGAAGCATGGAGGTTTAGAGCCACCGTGGACCTCAGAGCACATTACATAACCCACCCTGTCTGCCCTCACTCTTCTCAGTATTGCCAATGAAGGCAGTGGCGCCCAAGAGCTAATGTGACTTCCTCATACCCCTCAGCTGATGAGCAACAGAACTGGGACTATAAGACATAGCCACCTTTGTCCCTATTATGTGCCAGACATACGTCTAGCACCCTGCATACTTGATATTGAATCTGCACTAGCAACTCTATGCAGTACGTATTATTATTACTTCTTGTTTACAGATGAGGAAACAGAGGCCCCGGGAGGCTAGGCACCCCTGTAAAGGTCATACGGTTCAGGAAAGAGTCAGGATTTGGATTCAGTCTGACTGCACAGCCCCCACACTCCTAATCACTATGCTGTCCTTCCCCCTGCCAGAACCTTGGTTTGCAGTATTTCTACTGAAATGTGACATTTTACCTGCCCTCATGGAGTTATGATCTTTTTGGAGAGAAAAGATAGCAACAACAATTCAACACAGACACCACACCAAAGGTTCTTGAGATGGAACAGAATGCAGGCCCCAGGGACTCAAAGTCATTTTTCAGCATGGGAAGACTTGGCACCGAGTCTGTATCACAGGATGAGCAGTGCTGTGCAGAGAAAACCCAGAGGACCGGAGGGTGGGCTTTGGGAGCAGCAAGTCAGTTTATCTCTTGGGCTTCATTTTCCTCATCGGGAGCATTGAAGAAGAGTAAGGGTGGGAGGGGTGGGTTAGCAAATGTTTTCCCAAGTCCCTGGGGTTGGTGGGTGGAGTTTAAGCCAATTGCTGATGGCTTTGCCACCAGGTGGCAAAGTTTAGACTTTGTCTAGAAGAAGTGGGGAGCCATGAGGGGTTTTGAGCAGTGGGACATGAAAGTATTGCTTTGGGAAGTTGGAATCCAGGAGGCTTTTATCTTCCAGTCTTGCTTCTCTGGAGACTGATGTCCCAAGAGAACACGCCTGGCTGCTTGGCTCCGTGGAGTTTATGCTCTGGAAGACCCTGATGGGGAGATCCTCATTTCGCACTGCTCACATTAATACTACTTTTCAAGTGTGAAACGTTGAGTCAAGGTTTGGACTTCCTGCAGGTTCTCTCCTCTGGCTGGTGTTCCCCCTTTGAGATGGTCCCACTACTTTCACTCAGCGTCCCTACCCCACACACATCTTCCCCTCTACACAGACACTAAGGGCTCCTCATGGGGTTTCATCATTGGTTTTTACAGGATGTTCCTCTAAGTCGGTGCATTTCCTCAGGCCAACTTCTATTCCACTATCATGGGGAAATTAATATAGAAATTTCCTCCTTTGTATCATCAGTTTCAGATGATGTATGTTCCCGGCTGATGGCCCTCCCCTCTATTTGCATAACAGCAGGTAAACAATACTGCCACCTAGTGGGAGCCCAAGGTGTGACCTTCGGAGCTCCTCCTCCTGACCCCGGGACATTATTTCTATTAGTGTTAATATTTAAACTAATGGGCAGTTCTGAGCTCAGTGCTCTTCCCAGTGGGTGGATCCATGTGGATTTTCACATCTCCTTTCCATTCTCTTAAAACTTGCAGTTACAAGTGTCAGAGAAGCTGTTTTGTGTACGCAGAACGATTGAAACAGGTGCAGGGAGCTTTACCTACTTTACTTTGACTTTTGCTCACAGCAGTCCAGGTAGGTACCTGGATTCCCGTTTTATACGCGAGGAAACCCAGGCTCAGTAAGATTAAGTAACTTGGAACTTTATTGAGCACCTAACGTGCCCATCTACGTCCTGGACTACCTAGGTAGTATGGGGATTGTGGCCTGTTTTCCTCTAAGAATGCACTGTCCAAACACGGTGGCAAGGCGTAGTTAGCTCCTGGCCAACTTGCAGAGGAGAGGAGTGACCCTTGCACGCTGCAGTAGTGCAGCAAGACTGCTTGGATGGAAGAAGTGGGTCTGGAGCTGGGATTCGAAAGGTGGCATGGGAAGAGAATGTTTGGCGGATGAAGGCACAGAGGCGGTGCTAGTGCTAGGGATGTCCGGGGGCGAGGAAAGACTTGCTGGTCTTGGGCTGTGCCAGGTGTCGTGGGTTGAGGGGTCTGGAATACCGAGCCTGCGAGAGCTAGGTTGAGAGCTTCAGGGAGCCACTGCGACTACTTTCTTGCTCCATTTGTGAACTGAGAAGTAAGACTCGTTTGATGGACGAAATTTAAATAATGTAGAAATATATTAAAGTAAAAAAAAAAGAGAAAATCTCCTACCAGGCCTATTCTCCCCCAGAAAACATGATTAATAGTTAAATGTTTGGGGTACATGCTTTCAGATTTTCTTTGCCTGTAAAACTATATAGATATATATGTCTATTCAAGTATATAAAAATTAATACATGCATATGTAGTGTGATTTATTTTAATAGGATTATGTTTTAACTACTACTATTTTATAATTTCCTTGTCATCAAAAATTCAAAAATATATCACAGTCATCTTTTAACTTAAACCTTTTACTATGGAAAATTTTAAACATATGCAAACCTAGAACAGTATAATAAATCTCCCTCAACTTCAACATTTATCAATACATAATCAATTTTGTTTTCTCCCTACCTCTCTCCATAGGTTCTCCTGAACTTGATTATTTTAAATAAAGCTCCAGACATCATACATTGCATCTGTAAATATATCTGTATCGATCTCAAAAGAAAAGGACACTTTTAAAACATATAACCACAATGCCATTATCACATTAAAGAAGCATGTATTCTTTCATATCATCAAATAGCTAATTAGTGTTCAAATTTTTCCACTTGCCTCATAAACTTTGGACAGCTGATGTGCTTGAATGATGATTCAAATTGAGGTCTATACGTTGCATTTGATTGCTGTTTTTTATGTCTCATTCCATTCATAGATTTCTACTCCCTCCTTTTTCTTTTTTTGTTTTTGCCATTTCTTTTCTGTTGAAGAAACTAGTCATTGTCCTGTAAATTTCCCACATTTTGGATTTTGCTGATTGTATTCCCATGGTGTCTTTTAACCTGTTCCTCTGGCCCTATATTCCTTGTAAACTGGTAATGAGTTCTAGGTGCTTGAGCAGAATTAGATTTGATTTCTTGGCATAAAGACGGGATCTTCTTAGGCGGGAGAATGAGGCGACCAAGAGCCAGAGTGGTGGAACTGAAGAAAGAAGGAGACATCTCACTGGCCTCCCCAAGCAATCCCTTTCACTTGTCTTTCGAGGCACATGTGAGAGACAAAGGGGGCATCCCAAACCTCTGTAGGGTTGGTTTCGGGGATGCTCAGTTTCCAGGGGGTCACATCTCAGAGCCTTCCATGGGTGGCCCACCCAATCCCACCATCTGGTCAGCCAGGGCTGCTCAGTAACTTGTTCTCATGATGAGTGGAAGTCATAGCTTCCTCCTCTCATTGTGGTTTCACATTTGCTTTCTTCCCTTCTTATAACATGTTTCTATTTTCTAAAATATCACAAAAATACTGTCTTTCCAATTCTCAGCTAGCTCATCCAGTTGACACTGCTGAGCCACTGAGGGCAGCTTAACTGTCTCAGCTCAGAGCCAGGAAAAATTTGGACAGTGTTTGCAGAAATTGTCAGGGCTCGTGAAATGCTTTACATATTGTATCAGAAGCTCCTGAGGAAGAATCACTTAATTTAGAAATCAGATGACTAGGCCGGGCATAGTGGCTCAAGGCTGTAATCCCAGCACTTTGGGAGGCTGAGGCGGGAGGATCACTTGAGCCCAGGAGTTCAAGACCAGCCTGGGCAACATAGGGAGACCACACCTCTACAAAATTAAAAAAAAAAAAAGCCTGGTGTGGAGTATGTCTGTGATCCCAGCCACTTGGGAGGTTGAGGTGGGAGGATTGCTTGAGCCCATGAGGTTGAGGCTGCATGAGCCGTGATCGCACCATTGCGCTCCGGCATGGGTGACAGAGCAAGACCTTGTCTCAAAACCAAAAAGAAATCAAATTACTACCTCTGACTCCTGCTTACCACCCTATCGCAGGGAGTCCAACCTCAGCCCTGTTTTTCTTAAATGATCATATTCAGTTCTTCAGTATCTTTGATTAGTCTCCCCTCCCCCTACCTTAATGACAATTTGTTTGTTATTTTCTATTAATCAAAATTTGCAGTTGCAAGTGTCAGAGGGGCTGTTCTGCACACAGGCAGAACCTTTGAAACAGGTGCAGGGAGCTTTACTCGGAACAAGAGATGCTCATCACCAGCAGCTGATGCAGGGCCTCCACCCCCCCCCCCCACCCCCCCCACCCCGCCCCCGCCGACATGATATTGGAACAGCTACACCTGATAATCTAGTTCGCTGTGTGGTCTGATCTCTGTGAAATATTTGCTTTTCTTTAGGCTTTCAGAAATATTCAAAATAGCTTCTCATTATCACTTTCCTAAACTCTTGTGGTGTCTGGTACACCACAGTGCGGGGTTACTTCTGTTAGTTATTAGAATCATCAATTTCATTGCTAGAGGGGACCACAGAAGCCACCCTGGTCCAGGGTCCTGCCTCATCCATCCCTCTTCAGTCTACTCACTTGAAAAACAAATTACCTGAATCCTAGACAGGTTACCTCCTTTCTCAGGATCAATAGATAATAAATGGAGGTGAGGTTTGAGCCTCGTTTTTGGTTGTGAGTTTTATCAAAATTATTTTATTTTAAAATAATTCATCTACAGAGAGAAGAAAGCTCACATTAAGGGCCAGCCTTCATAGATGCAGTCTGTGAAAGTGTTTCTCCTTAAGTCTGCCTTGTAAACTCTTCGGAGCTGAGCTAAGAAAGGGATACTTTCTCAACTCTAAGCTATCGGTACTTTACCAAGCCTCCTCTTGTCCAGGCCCATCTTCCGACTTGACTCCAGCAAGTGCCCATTTCCTGGGAATGAATGTTGATTTTAGAGACTGTCCTTTGGTTCTTTCAGGGAGGCAGTGTGGTGTCACAACACAAACCCCAGACAGACTTGGGTTCTAATCCCAAGTCCCCACTTGGTTAGCAAGGTGGTGTTGGGCAAGTCACTTCAATTCTGATCCTCCATTTCCTTATCTTTAAAATAGGCCGAGAGTCCCCATCCCAGGTTATTCCCGACTATGCATCTCCAGCCGGTGACATATCCCACACGCGTCATAAATGGTTGCTATTGTTCCTGTGGGAAGGCAGAGTTGAATCTAGCCTCTAGGGAAAAGAGGATGGGCAAGACCTAAGATAGAAAGCCAGTGTTTCCAAGATAATGTACGCTTGTGTTTGACCCTCAGATTTGGGAAAGATGGTTGTTTTTTATGAACTGTCCACTTTTCTTCCTCACCAGCTAGAAACTGAGTTGAGATAATCAACTCTCTGTCAAACAATCTATACACACACACAACTATATATATATAAACACACACACACACACTCACACACACACACCCAGAAAAGGGGAAAAATACTCAGCAAAGCTCTATCCACACGTTGGCATGTGATTTCTGGAACTTTGTCAGCCAGTTTTCTCATGTCTGAATCCAGAAAGCAAACTGGGTTGGAGACAGTTCACGAGAAACATCCCCTCAGATGACCTACTCAGGTACTTCCTCTATATTATTTCATTACTTTTTTGTCCCGATGAATTTTGCTCTTACAGTTTCAAGATAATCAATTTATTTTCATGCGCATTCCCCGTCCAAATTGGATTATGAATATAAATAGCCATGTGCTGGCCCCAGCGGCCAGTGTGCGCTCCCAGGCTGGTGCTTGGCAGACTGGGTCCTGGGGAAGGCTTGGGCTGTTTGTTTATTTTCAATTGAAGCTCTAAGTGCTGGAATGACTTCCAGCTCCTTTACGCACAGCCATCTCAAAACTCCCTTTGTTCCCTGGTTGCAGAGGCCAAATACTCAGGGTTTTCATTAGCTACGGTAAGAATGCCGGTGCTCTGGGCATCATCCTGCTGGTGGCTGTCCTGTGGTAAGCCTTTTTATATAAAAATCACTGTGTGCACTTGTGCACACATAGACCCCCACCCACCCAAGGCTGCACCCTGTTGGTTTTCTTTCCAGGAACAGGAAAAGCACCACTGGGTAATGTCATAAGGGAAATAGGACGGAGTCTCAGGTCAGGAACTGCAGTCATCTCCTTTGCTGGGTTTCAGCATTTCCCTCCTTGGGAATCTATTTCTATCTGCAGGTTTTTTATACCTCATGTTCACCTTTGGTTGTATGGAAGTGGTTCTCTTACTGTTTAATCCAACCTCCAGTGACAGAAGTAGAATTAACTAAAACACAAGTTAGGCTCCATGCTAGCCAAGAACTCAGTTTTCCTTGGTCTGCAGATGAGGGGATGTTCAGTATCCTAACCTGTTCTCTGGTCACAGGATGGTGTTTCTCTGGGTGTGGCTCATGAGCCTCCCATGTTAGAATCTTCTAGGAGCTGGGAAGTGTGCAAGCTCTAGAGCCCTACTCCGGACTTGTTGAATCTGAATGTCTAGTGCTGGGGCTCAGCACCTGTGATAGGAAAGTCACAGAAAGCATAGATCTGTCTGAAGAAACTGCTGCAGCCTCCATTCATTTCTTTCTTCATCTTCCAGGCCATGACTTCGAACTTTGTTAGGATCCAACCTGCAGGGAGATTTCATGTCAGTTCAGTCACACACACATTTACCCACTAGCATCGCTGTATCCTATATCTTCTCTGGATGTCAGGAGAGCTCTGTGCTGGCCCTCAAGGACCTCAGGGTCTAGTTGAAGGAATGAAGTGTGCTCATATTAAAAGAAAAGTAGCCATGCAAAGCAAAGAAGGCCAAGTGCAAATGTGCAGTGTAAACTTGATTTTAAGGGAGGGGAGAGGCTTTGGCCTTGGCCAGGATCCCAAGGAAGGACCTGAAGACATGGAGTTGGAGGCAGTGAGAAAGGTGGTCTTTGCAGAGGGAGCAGTGTGGACAAGGCCCCTGTGGGCGTGAGGGCCACTTGCGGGTGAGGTGTGGAACTGAACCTGCCAAAAAAGGAAGAATTGGGCTGGCTGTGAATCTAGGAGAAGACTTACATTTGGAGAGCTTAAAAGATAATCAGATTAGTTGGGATTTGCCGGAGAAACTTTGGCAAATCAGTGCTATAATCAGCTTCGTGTTGGGATTTGCAAAGTCGGAATCCAATTTCCTAATTTGATGTCTTCCCAGTTCATGGTGCCCCAAATTGTAGATCTCATCCCATTAGAGGGTTAGAGGGTCTAGAGAAGATTTTAGATAAAGTAAGAACAGGGCATCTCCTAGCTTTTTGTTTTTTTTAAACAAACCTTTTTATTATGAAAAATTTCAAACACTTACAAGAGTATAACATGAGCAGAACTTTAACAGTGATGAAGCTATGCCTGTGAGCCAATAATATGAAATTCAAAAATAGAAAAAAATGAACCTATGGGGATAGAAAGGAAAATGGTGGTTGCCTTTGGTTGGGTACTTGACTGTGAAGGAGAAGGGGAGAACTTTCTGGAATAATGATAATGTTTTTTGTCTTTATTGGAGTATATGTGTATTTGTGAAACTCAGCAAACTGTACACTTAAGATCTGGTACTATATCTCAAAAAAATAAAGGTATTTCTTATCCTTTTCCTCTAATTTTCTTTCAGTCCTTCTCATCAAATCAAAGAGAAACTCTCAGCTTAGGGCTAGAGTGTCATTACCATCTCTCTAATACTTATCACCCTCTGCACACAGAAGCAGAGGCCCTTAGCATGATATTATTTCATTTTCATTGCATTAAAAAAATGCTATGGCCAGTGATTCTAATTTTCTTAAGTTGTATTATAGCGTTTTTCTTTTAAAAGAAAATTATTTAAGAAAAAAAGAGGCCAGGCACGGTGGCGCACGCCTGTAATTCCAGCACTTTGGGAGGCTGAGGCGGGCAGATCACTTGAGGTCAGGAGTTCGAGACCAGCCTGTCCAACATGGCGAAACCCTGTCTCTACTAAAAATACAAAAATTAGCTGGGTGTGGTGGTGCACACCTGTAGTCCCACCTACTCAGGAGGCTGAGGCAGGAGAATTGCTTGAACCTGGGAGGCGGAGGTTGCAGTGAGCCAAGATCATGCCACTGCACTCCAGCCTGGGTGACAGATGAGACTCCCTCTAAAAAAAAAAAAAAAAAAAGAAATGTAAGTGGTAAACATACATGGTGAAAGCTGGAGGCAGTGCATGACTGGCAGAGGTTTGAGAAACACTGTAGAAGGGGAGCTACTACTTCAGGTGCACCTGTGGGATGGATGAGGACTCTTGCTGAACACGATCTGTTCTTCTTACTGGGCATCACTCAGGCATCCTATGTAGCACCTGATTTTGTTTTCCAAACTTATGGTGACCACTATTACCCTCAGACCCAGTGGCACTGAGAGATGCTGGTCAGGGTCAGGGGATCTGTGGTGAACTGGAGACCACTCAACCCAGGCCGAGGAAGCACAACAGATGCGAGTGCTCATATGACACCAGGAGGCCAAACTCGAACCTCTGCCTCACGTGCAGCACCGGGCAGACTGAGCTGTTGGAGTAAGATGGAGACAGCAGGGATGGCTCGTTGCCTTGAAACCTCTCCCTTAGGCACCTGCTGCCGAGACCCAGAACCTTCTAGGGTTCTGCTGCAGTCATGCTGCCTCAGTGCTGCTGAGGGGTCTAGAGTCTCACAGCCCCGCTGGGTCATCGTGGGGGTGAATAGATACCTGCTTCTCTCCAGGGACCTATGGCCTTCCATAGACACCTGCTGGGGATCTTTATTTGAAATGAGCAATGTATTATTAGCAAGGGGCATTGACTGCAGTCTGCCAGTGACTTATTTATCCCCCGTGCTGCTCCTTGCTCTCCGGTTTCCAGAGAGTGCTGGGCTTTCCAGGTTGCCTGTCCAGCGTCTCTGTGTCTCCCTGGCCTGGCCACATAGTAGAATTCATCCCAAGTTTCCAGGAGGAGTTACAATGAAGAGACAGTTCAAGTGACAGTTGCTGTTTAACCGCCTCATCTGTGGGGTTCCAAGAAAACTGTGACATCAGTGAAGTTTGTATTCCCTACCGCAACTTCCGTTTCTGTACCCACCCACTCCCTCTCTTTCTGGCTGCTCCTAGTATCTGCTTTCAGCCATTTTATCTTTAGTTTCCATCTGCACACTACCTAATTCACTTCAACAAGACCTGAAGCAGACAGGCCCCACTCCCAGGAACAGGACAGGCCTTAGGGGCCTTCAGACCTTGGCACTGGAGGTTCAACTGGGAAGGCAGAGTATTTTGTGTGAGATTCAGAGGTGGGAGTGAGGGGGCAAGGGTCTAAGTTCATTATCAACGAACACCAGCAAACCTTCCTGGGGGTTCACCGTATGCCAAGCAGGCTCTGAGTGCTGTGTACAGCCTCTTGGCCACCTAATCCTCCAACAGTTCAGTGAGGTAACCACTACCCTCACCCCTGTTTTACAGAGGTGGAAACCGAGGGTTTAGACAGCTTAAGTCTAAAATCACATGGCAATAGTAGACATGCGATTCAAACCCTAGGGAATACGATTCCAGAACCTCACTGTTAACCAGGAAGCTGGTGTTTCTCAAACTCGCCTGGTGAATCACTTGAGGCTTTGGTTCAAGTCGGGATTTCCCAGGTGTTTCCCCTGGATCCGATGATCCTGTGGGTTTGGGAATCTGCACATTGAATAGAGACCCTGAGTGAATCTTATCTGCTGGTGGGTGTAGGAAAATCTACACTTGGCCATTTGGAAGTGAGGTGTGCCCCCAAGCTGGAAGGAGCGTGGCTGTAGCTGGCAGCCCTGCTGGGGGAGCTGAGCTTCCCGACAGGAGCTGGTGATAGCTGGAGCAGAGCGCAGGCTTGGAAGCTTGACCAAAATGGGATTCCAGGCACAGGAACTCAATGATCACACCTAGATAGTTTTGGGGGTGGATTTGGAGAACAAATAGAAAGCCTAGTAGGATAAAATGTGATGAGGGAGAGACAGAGACAGAGAGAAAGAGACAAAGTCAGAGACATCTGAGCTGAATAGCAGCTGAGAGGCCCCTGACCAGTCATCACCTCTGGGCAATGCTGGCCACAGAACAGGACTGAGCCTGCAGGTGGGTCTGGGGAGGGGAAGTTCAGTTGTAGGCAATGGAGCCAGGCAGGTCTTTTCCAGATGGTTTCCTAACCAGGTGTTTCATGGGACCTGATGAGAGGGAGGGGTGACAAGACTCGTGCTATGGAAAGCCCTTCAACCAGGGGTATCCCATTTTCTCTTTATAATATATTTGGGTTCCATATAAGATTTCATCTGGAAAGGGGAAAGATATTGAAAACAACAAGGCTTACCGTATCAACAAGAGACCTGACAACTTGGCTCAGGGTTCGCGATACAGGTATTAACCATCCCATGGATTTTTGCATCTAAAGAAAGTGTCTGGGTAGTGGGATGTATGACCTCGAGGGATGAAGTTCTCAGCAAGGAATTGCAGGCCTGGAGATCCCGTGCAGGGGAGTGATATGTAACCAGCGACCCACCCAGAGCATTGCGATCCTGCCAGCCACAGAGGCTTCTCACTGCTCTCCCTTTGTCTTAGCTGTCTCTCATGTTAGGTTTTCAATGCAAGCTTGGAGTACCCTGTGTGTGCCTAGAAACCCTGAAGGTCAGGCTCGTTCAATAGTATTCTCCCCCATTTCAGGCCTCACCATGTTCTGACTCTGAGAGGGACAGTATTTCTTCCTGGTCAAGCCGAAACTTTTCCTGCCAAAGTGTCTCCTACTGAAGTCTGTGGCTACTTGGGATTCTCAGGGCGTGAGTTCTAGGTGACTGCAATTTCCAAATAGCTAAAGGTGTATTCCTTAAATTACACTTACTTTTTATTATTACTATTTTGGATGGAAGTCATCACCCCTATTTCAGCTTTCATAAAATGGTTATCATGAACATAATTTAACTCATCCTTGGTGACTCTGGGCTTTTCTTAGGAGTATCGGTAATGTTGCTATGCAGTGGCGCGTTGACGTTCACAGAGCCATTCTGGATACATCAAGGTATTTGTCCCTTCATTAAAGAATCCTGACTCCAGTGTTTTTACGTGCAGTGTCTACTTACTTCAGTTTTTCTGTCTCTTCTCTATTAGCACTCGCTTCTCACTGCAATCTGGGGACCTGCTTCTAATAGCCTCTCTCATCCTTTCTACCTACCCCTACATTGCCTCTAATTTACTTGATTCTGATCAGCTGTTGGTTTTGAAACCAGATAAGTGATCTTGTTTCAACAGTGCATAAAATGAAACAAGCTTTTCATGAGGACCAGAGGGACACTCCGTCTGAAAGGGATATATGTGGACATTATAACATCAAATCTAATTCTCTATTCAGATGCCTTTATTACTTACTTTCTGTCTAAAGTAGGCAAAGTAGTGCTATTCTCGGGATTTTTAGGTCTGAAGAAATATATGAAGATACATTTCCTGATTCTTTAGCTTCATGTGTTTAAGGATAGGTCAATCAGAGAAGGGCATTGACATACACCAGTGGTCCCCAACTCTGGCTGAATATTCAAATAATATTCAAATACCAGAACCTAGTCCTACCGCAGACCAATTAAATGAGAATCTTTGGAGATGTGTCCCATGCATTGATATTTTAATAACTCTCCTTGGGATTCTAATGTGCCAGCAAGGTGGAGAACCACTCATTTAGACTCTCGCAAAACCACCACACTGAAGACTTGTGTCTTTTAAGACAGATGACAGGTTCTTGGTGGGGGAAGGTGGCTCATGCCTATAATCCCAGCACTTTGGGATGCTGAAGCAGGAGGATTGCTTGAGGACAGGAGTTCAAGACCAGCCTGGACAACATAGCAAGATCCCATGTCTACAAAAGAAAAGGTGCCTCTGGATTTTATATAAATATGTGATAACTCAGAAATATGTGTACAGACCATAAGATTGACCATATTATTCAATACATTTATTAAAACACTGTTCACAGTTCATGCATTTATTGCATGTCTTCTTTCACTGTGCTAATGTGTATGTTTGACAAAAGCCTAGGACCATAGTGAGACCTTGCCTCTACAAAAATTTTTTTAAATCATATGGGCATGTAACTCATCACTGTAACTCCAGCGGAGCATAGCTCCTGCCTGTGGTCCTAGCTACTAGGGAAGCTGAGGCAGGAGGATTGTTTGAGCCTAGTCGTTCAAAGCTGCAGTGAGCTAATGATCATGCCACTGCACTCCAGCCTGGGCAGCAGAGTGAGACTCTGTCTCTCTGGTTGGGGGTGGGGGGAAAGACAGGGATTCTCAACCCTCAGCCCTGGCTGTCCTTAAGAACCATCTGGAAGAGCTAGGAATCATTTGAAAATACCCCTGCCACCCATTTTTAATGAGCAGTCAGTGCCGAGAATCACAACTCTAAGATATTTTGCCTGTAATTAATATTTATATTTTAAATCTACATTTTCTGAGACGCTCGGAATTTTAAAAAATGTATTAGTATCTTTCTGAAGATAATGAAAACTTGTGTCTTTAGATTAGCTTTGCATATCTAACACCTAAATGGTAGCATTCATTCATATTGATATGATAATGAAGGAAAGAAGAGCTTTGATCAAACGCCCGGGACACCAAAGATTTGCCTCTGGTCCCGAGAGTGGAAATCTCGAGAGTGGCCCTGAATTACAGAGCTGGCAGGAGCTCACAAGTGGTTTGTGGAAGGATCAGCTCTTTTGTGATGGCTCTTGGGACAGACAGTTCCTGTGTAACCAGCTCTTCATTATTGTCTACTGTGCATTTTGTAGTTGCAAAAATGCACATATGCATAAATGAGAGCATCCTTCAGCCTTTGGATGAAATGTGCAGCTGAATGAGGAATGCTGAAGAGATCATCAATGCCACCAAATCCTCCAGTGTTGTATGAAAGCGTCAGTTTCAACCGAGATTCAGGGGGAAAGATAATATGAAAATGTGTCGAGGGTGGCAGCACGTGGGAAAACTTGCAGGATGCGCTGAGAAAAACACACACGTGTGTTCCAGTCTCACTGATTTGGAGCCTCAAATCTGCTAATAGGGCCTGTGCTATTTTTAGCCTTGTTATCAGAGCGTAGAGCAAGTTTTCAAGGCTTGTAGGATGTATCTATTAAAATAACCTATGTGACTGAGTGGCTGCTCTCTATAACATTTTTGTTCCACTGAAATACAATGAGAGGAAATGGGGCTGCAGGAAATGGCCATTCTATCAGAGGACCCAAAGCACACAGGGCCAGTCCAGTATTTACACACATTCTGGCCATTGTGCTTGCAACCTTGGGTAACCCTTCACGTTTTTCTGCTCCTTTTTCATCTTCTGCAGACTTCGAAGGTTATTGGGCTTGAGAAGGGATGTCCTAAGCTCTGGGAAACTGATTTGTGAATACACTTTGTATCTCTTTCTGCACAATCCTTGGAAGTTTTCAAGGCTGTTGATTCTCTAACAAGCAGCTGACAGTATGAACTTGTGGTCCTGATGATGGTGGTAGTGGTGGTGAGCGGGGAATGTGGTGGCACAGCTGTCAGACACCTGAAGCCCGTACCTGATTAAGGACCTCTAAAAAGGCATGTAGGCCTCCTACAGAGGCCAGGCCAGCGTCTCCAGACCTTTGAAAAGGGAACAGAGTAGGCATGTGTTCCAGCCCCTCCACCTCCGCACAAACGTCTGCAGTCTATAGCCAGCTCACTTTGGTGAAGAAGGGAAGGTTTTGTATAGAGGTCTCTGAATTGGCTGGTAGAGGTGCCTCTGACTGGTCACGGGGCTTGGGGACTAGGGATAGTTCCTATGCCCTGCTGAACCTCCTCATTCCCACCTAATCAGCCCCTTTAAGTCCTTTTTTACATATTGAGCTTTCTGGTAAAGAAGTTCCTGCTTTTCCAGAGGTTCCAAAGATTGAAACCAACTAAGAATAACAGAACGCGAGAGACGGAAAAGACTGTAAGGCAAGCTCTCTGGCTTTCAGTGGGGAAAGCTATAGTGAGCAGGTGGGGGTCCTGGTCCAGAGTCCCTTTTCCCATGGAGCCCCAAGAGCAGGCCCTACACCTGCTGGGCCTTGCCCCCTTCTAGTTTCAGGCTACCCTGTGGGCCAGCAGGCTCAGCATTACACTGTATTTGTATAATTCCCTATGTCCTTTCCTTCCATATCCTCTTTCTTTTAGTTCTTTCTTGAAGAATGGGGTCAATTGATTGATCTTGAGTAAGAGAATAGAAGCCTGAGTGAATACCTGCAGAATTAAATTCTGATAGCTTATTTCACTCTAGAATCTTTATGGGTAGCTGCACAAAGTGGTGTCCTTTCCTTAAAGACAGCCTTTCCTTGATGCTGGGTTAATGTGCTCCTCCCTGCCCTTGCTGGTTCTAAAGGGTCACTGAGGCTCAGATGCTCACTGCCAGCTGTAACTCCAGTGGAGTATAATGTTCAGGAGCACAGGCTTTGACCCCAGCTGTCTCAATGAGAATCCTGGTTCAAGTACATTTGATCCACAGGACCTCTCTGGGTCTCAGTTTTCTTATCCCTGGAATGAGGATAATGGCACCTGTTCCACAGAGTATTTGTAAATGACCACATGCCTGTAGTGCTTAGTTGACACACAGTGTTTTAGTCCATTTAGTGTTACTCTAACAGAATACCTAAGGCTGGATAATTTATAAGGAAAAGAGCCTTGCTTAGCTCATGGTTCTGCAGGATGGCAAGCTCCAGAAGCCTGGTGCTGGCATCTGCTCGGCATCTGGTGAGGGCTTTCATGATGTGTCACAACATGGCGGCAGGGCAAAGGGGAAGTGGTGCAAAGAGGCCAAACCTGAGGGGTGTCCTGGCTTTTAACAACCCAGTCTCACCAGAAGTAATCCAGTCTCCCCAGAGCAAGAACTCACTACCACGAGAATGGCACCAAGCCATTCATGAGAGATCCATCCCCATAACCTAGACACCTCTCACGAGGCCCCACCTCCCAACACCACCACACTCGGGATCACATTTCAACATGAGTTTTGGTGGGGACAACGAAAATCATAGCATACGATGAGTGCTCAGTAAATGCTAAGCTATTGTCAGTGGTCACTTCCCATCCCTACCCCAAAAACAAAGCTAGAGAAACTACCCTTCCCACCCTTTTCCTTCTATCAGCTTGTTCTGGTGGCTCTAACACGCAGGAGAGATGCCGGCTGAGGGTGGCTTCTGCTGCCTGGTGCTCAAGTTCATGTCCCACTTTTACTACTCACTAACTGCGTGACTCTGGATAATCTACTTAGCCTCTCTGTGCCTGGGTTTCCTGCCTTGAAAGATGGGGTTAAGGAGAGTTTCTTTCTTCAAGGACTGGTTGTAGGATTAAATGAGATAATGCTTATTGTAAAAGTGCATCCATTTTGTCGTGAGCACTGATAAATGGTAGGTGGTATAATTAATTAATTTTTTTTTGTTGAGACAGAGTCTTGCTCCGTCACCCAGGCTGGAGTACAGTGGCACGATCTTGGCTCACTGCAACCTCTGTCTCCCGGGTTCAAGAATTCTCCTGCCTTAGCCTCCTGAGTAGCTGGGATTACAGGCACCTGCCACCACTCCTGGCTAATTTTTGTATTTTTAATAGAGACGGGGTTTCACCATGTTGGCCAGGATGGTCTTGAACTCCAGACCTCAGGTGATCTGCCCGCCTCGGCCTCCCAAAGAGCTGGGATTACAGGCGTGAGCCACCCCACCTGGCCTAATTAATTTATTTACCCTTCCTTTTTCCAGAATAGATTTAAGCAGGGCAGAGAAGAGGTGTTGAGTAAACAAAATGTCCTGGAAAGCTCTTTGCTGACAGAGAGAGAGCTGCAGAGGAGCCTTCCTATTTGTTGAATTTGGGCGAATGGGGAAAATGCAAAGCTCCCAATCCCCCAATTTCTCCATCTGTTTCCTGGGCTGCTGCTCTTCTTTCTCGCTTGTTCTCTTTCTTCTTCTGCTCTTGTGTGTTCCATGTTTGGTTAGACACTTCGGGGGAGGGAGGCAAGCTGAGAGGGGAGGAAAGAAGAAAAAATTATACCCAGACTTCCCCAAATCCTGCTCTTTGGAAACCCTGAGAGCTGACAGGTGTTCTATCTCGTTTGTCTGCAATGAGGATTGCAGATGAATCCAAGCTGCAGGTTGTTTTTCTCTAGCAGTGGTAAGGTATGTGTCCAAAAGCAACTCCAGACGGTGGCCTCAGCTTACTGATTTTCTCTCTGATGCTCTGGCCTTTGAGTTCTGTATGAGCATATGTTGGGCAGTTAGCCAATTCCAGGTGTGGAGTTTTGTTTTAACAGCCATGATCAAGGCCAACCACCATACTTTGATCGAGGCCATCAGGAACCATCAAAAACAGCAACAATTGTTTAAATTTCCCCCTAGATATGTTTGGAACTGGGATCCGGGCTAAACCTGTGCTGGTGCTTGTCAAGGACAAGGACAGGGTCTCACACTGACTGGTGGACAGCCCTGTTAAATAGCCAGGAACAAAGGACTCTGAGTCATGAGTGTTCACATTTTTTTTTTCTTGCTTGGTTCAGATTGGTTCCAGTCATTGGGATATTAATAGAAATGAAAAGGTTTCGATAAAATCCACAGCAATCCCACATCTCCATGCCTGAATCCGGGAGAGTATGATTCGGATTAGCCCTAAAACCTTGCCTTATTATCGTGGGGCAGCCGCCCTGGGATCCCAGCTAGAGAAGCAGGGAGACGCAGATGTTTCAGCTTGTTTCAAATGGAATCGTTGACCAGTCAATGCAGAACTCTTCCTCAGGAGTGTGGCATCATTGATTTATGAATTATGGCCCTTTTAAACTCTCTGCTTGCCTTCTCGGATATCGATGTTTTAAAAAGCGATTTCTCATGTGGATCCTTTTCAGAAACACATACACATGGCCCGAGATGAGCTCTTATGTCAGAATAAATGGAGTGGTGCACTCTGGGCTGGCGTTTCCTTCGAATAATGAATTATTCAGGGAGGGATTTTTGTTTTTGAAAATGGCAAATGCATTGCCTGGGCAGACAGGAAGGAATTACACTCTGGGCTGAGTACCTTCTTATCTTTCAGGGAGGGGTTAACCAGCCTGGATGAAGCAGGGTGCCAATTCGTTCTCATTCCTGCGGTATTCTAGCACAGACCCTGATGCACGGCTTTCTGTTTCAAGCGCCTGGGGAGGAACCTGGGCAAGGCTGTGGCAAGGAATCTCAGGAAGGGCATGGATCTCGCCTGACAGCCCCGTCTCTGGAGGGAGATGTGTGACAGTCTCTGACCACTCACTGCTTTTTCATTTTCCTTCTGAGCATCTCTGACTTCCTTTCTTCCTCTCCCACTGCCAATGTTGGACTGTTCAAATACAAGCCTCCTCCATTTCTAATTATTTGAAGTATTCATCATAACGATAGACATCCTTTATTATCACCTATAGAATCCTATGGGGGAGGGACAATTATTGCCCTACCCCCCCTCCACCATTTCTTTTTTTCTTAACAGGAGAAGAAACTGAACCTCAAACAAGTAGAAATGTCAAGATCACAGAGCTAATGAGAGCCGAGTGATTCAGACTCCGCTTCTGCTGTTGTTGGTTTGTTGCTGTTGTTTTCCATACTCTTTCCTTTCATCTTTGTGCCACCCAGCCCTGTCTGTTCGAGGTACATGATCCCACCTTCCGAGGAGGTGAGGCAAGCACCTCTTCTCCTTCTTGAGGTCCCCCACTGGGGTTTCCAGAGACTGCAGCATCCGTGCTGATGAGCCAGCCAGGGCCCCAGCCTCACAGTTTCTGGTCTTCCTTGGCATGGGTGTGTCGTGGAGTGACCAGACCTTCCACCTAGAGCTTTGACCCTGCCCTCAACCTCTCCCACCAGCCCCCACCACCACATCCATGCTCTGCTCTCCCTCAAACCTGAACCACTTGAACATTATTATTATTATTTTTTTTGAGATGGAGTGTTGCTCTTGTCACCCAGGCTGGAGTGCAGTGGCATGATCTCAGCTCACTGCAACCTCCGCCTCCCGGGTTCAAGTGATTCTCCTGCCTCAGCCTCCAAAGTAGCTGAGATTACAGGTGCCCACCACCACGCCCGGCTAATTTTGTATTTTTTTAGTAGAGATGGGGTTTCATCATGTTGGCCAGGCTGGTCTCGAACTCCTGACCTCAGGTGATCCACCCACTTCAGCCTTCCAAAATGCTAGGATTACAGACGTGAGCCACTGCGCCCAGCCTGAACATTTTTAATTGCGCAGTCTACTCTGCTGCTGTCCATACTGGATTCTCCACCTGGCCTGAAGGTCATAGTCAGCTTCTTCAAACCACACACACTGGCTCTGTGGGCCCTGGTTCCCTCAGCAGGGTGCTTCCTGGGATTGGCCACTATGTTCTTTGCCCCTTCTCATGTCACTGTCTGCTGGTCCTGCTCAGGTGGCCAGGAGCAGAGCAGAGCTAGGCAACGCCGTGAGACCCCCCGCAGAGTTGTCTTCTGCAGGTTTGCACAGCTTTTAGCATGACCTCCACGCCACCCAGGCTTGACAGTGCTTTTTCAAATTTCAAGCATTCAGAAAAGTTGAAAAGAATAGAAAATAAACACAGCTCATTATTTCTAAGCAATACTCCCATCATCCATCTCCCTTCTCTCTAAGCTTTGCGTTTTTTTGAAAGCAGTTGTTCTTCACACCTCTGTGCCTTTGCTCATGCTGTTCCTTCAGTGTAGAATGCCCTTCCCTGCTCTGCTTGCTGAACTCCAGCTAATTCTTTGATGTCTTCTCCAGGTTCTCCATTCCCATGCCTGCCCCAGTTAGTTGTCCTATTCTAGGCTGACAAAATGTCCAGGTGTCATTTGTATAACATAGTAATTGATGATAGACTCTAGAGCCAGGCTGTCTGGCTTCAAACCCCAGCTCTCTCACTAGCTGTAAGAAACCTTGGACTGTTACTGAACCCTTTATGCATTAATTTTCTCATGTGTCAACAGAAGATAATAATAATTTCTACTTCTTAGGGATGTAATGAGCACTAAATGAATTAATATATGTTATGAGAACAATGCTTGGTGTATGGGTGCCACATAATACAAGCATTGGCTGCTATTATATCTCTTATGATAATTTTGCTGAAATTATCACCAAAGTTGAACTTCTTGAGAGGCGGCACTGTCTTATCTTGATTTGGGCAATCTACTTCCAGGCCAATTAACTTAACCTCTCTGACTTCACCTTTCTCCACCTGCAAAATGGGGTTGATATGATATACTGGGTACCTGGGAGGATGAAATGAGTAAATACAGGTATGTCATTGTGGTCAAACAAGGGTGAGCCATCATTCTTAGCTATTGTGCATTTTTCCCAGAGCCCAGGTCAAGACTTGCAGAGCTAGAAAAGACTTCACAGGTCATGAGGTTTTACTTTTTGTTTTGTAGAGATGGGGGTCTCACTATGTTACCCAGACTGGTCACGAACTCCTGGCCTCAAGTGATCCTCTCACCTCAGCCTCCCAAAGTGCTAGGATTACAGGCACGAACCACCATGTCCAGCCATCTTGAGGATTTTTGTTTTTTAATGTTATAGATAAAGAGCTCAGAGCAGTTAAGGAATCATTGAGGCTTACATAGCTCCATTTACTATTTATTTGAGACACAATGGTACAAGAGGGTGAATCCCTAGGAGTGTCAGTGTTTCAGACAAAGCAGCCTTGGGAAGAGGGAGAATAATGCTTGCTGTCTAGTGTTTGATGTTTTCACAGACTGCCTGTGACCGCCTGTATGTAACAGGTATAGTATCATTAGCTTGTTGTCCATGTGGGGAGACTGCACCCAAACCCATTCTGGTGACATCACATAGTTGGCAGGCCACTTTACTCATTCTGCCTCACAGCTTAGCCTTCATAGAACAACACCCCTACCAGAAATAAGCTGCAGGGTGAAGGGGAGGGAGGGAGCCACAGACCTCCTTGTCCTTACTAGGGTTTCTCAGCTCTCCACGACTGCAGTAACCACACACCCTGGTTTGCCCAGAACAATCTCAGTTTACACCTGTGGACCCAGTTCAATGGTGCACCACATACCTGTTCACTTGCAGAAGTGTCTTTTCCAGAGCCGGGGAACCACGTCTTATGTTTTGCTTTTTTAACCTGCCAGCAGTCTTCTTGCACGCACCAGGCTGAGGCCGTTGTTCTCCTTAATTAATTCGCTCTGCAAGACAGCCAACCCCACTGAAGCTCTAGGAGAAGGACAAGGAGCATTTAAACTGGCCTGTCTTGGGTGGGGGGGGCGGCGGTCTCCGCTGTTGGGGCAACAGCACTACGCAAAGGATGGCTGGAGTCCACACACTCAGGAAGGACTGCATTGCACTTCATAGTTTTGTTTTCTTCCCAGCCCCATCTTTTTCAGTTGGGACTACCGTGGTACCTTTGGTGCTTTCAGCATAGGTACTGCTATTCTTACAAGTGCTCTACCTCAGTAAAGGTTGAGGGGATCCAGGCCTTCTCATGGAACTCTGGTATTTAGCTGGATTGTAGCTGGAAGGAGAATGCACATTGCCAACATAACAGAACAGGCACTGGGCTTACTGAGTTCCTTCGCCAAAACCCAGGAATGTAGACTTGTTCTCATTTCCTCATTTTATACTCCTGTGAGGAATTCATGGGGCTGCATAAAGTGATTAACCCAGGAGCCAGCTCCTTGGCATGTCGGGTAGAGAGGCCAGGCTTAATGAGTGTACTTTCTCCTGCCTTGATCTCAAGGAGCTCAGCAAAGTCGTTTATGCAAATAAAGTATACAGTGGAAACCACTGTTTACTCCATTGGATTAGGCTAAACGAGATTGTAAAAGGCAGATGGGAAAAATAAAAAATAAATAGTTCTAAAATAAAAAAGGAATTTATAAATGTGGAGCATATAATATAAGCTAGGTTTTCTTATGTCTATTTTAGAGATATAGAAACTGAGGATCCCAAGAGTTAAGAGTAGCAGAGCTGTGGTTTGGATTTGGAAGCCCAAGCTCTCCCCACCAAAACACATTGCCTCCTCCTTTGTCTCACATACATGTCTGCCCCCAACTTTTGTGGGACATCCTGTAGGCGCTAAGGGAGAGCCATATACAATGTGTCCAAATATTGAAACATTAGACATCAAACATAAAGACTGGTAAGTTGTGTTCCAGCCTCCTAGCTTGACAAATATACCTTCAGAATGATAAAATTTAAAAAGTGTAAAGCCAGAGTTTTATATGATTGAAAGTTAGCAAAATATCAAGTTCAAGTTGCATATTTAATGGGAATATTTTTCTTGCTAATTTTCATTGTTTTGATCAGTAATTGTTTCTTAAGTCTTTATTAAATCGAGAATTTGTAATATTGTTTCAAATTGTATATGGGCCATGCTCAACAGAAGTGGCTTTTTTTTACCTATGTTTTCAGTGTTTTTAAAATTTAAAAAACTATATTTTATATTTTATTTTTTATTATTATGGGCACATAATCAGTGTTTTCTGTTTTTTAAAATGTGAGCATTGGCCGAGCATGGTGGCTCACACCTGTAATCCCAGCATTTTGGGAGGCTGAAGTGGGCAGATCACGAGGTCAGGAGATCGAGACCATCCTGGCTAACATGGTGAAACCCCATCTCTACTAAAAATACAAAAAATTAGCCAGGCATGGTGGTGGGCTCCTGTAGTCCCAGCTACTTAGGAGGCTGAGGCAGGAGAATGGCGTGAACTGGGGAGGCAGAGCTTGCAGTGAACTGAGATCGTGCCACTGCACTCCAGCCTGGGCGACAGAGTGAGACTCCGTCTCAAAAAAAAAAAAAAAGAAAGTGAGCATTTTCATTCATTATTGATGTTCTATTATTTATTCTTTTCAGCTCCCTTTTTCTGAGCTCCACTTTTCTGTTTCAATCATAATCCCAATTTATACTCATTTTCAGTAATCTAAAGAATTACACAAGGAAATTTAATTATATTCAAAGTATATAAAAATTGAGTATATATTTAGTAAATAGATAAATTGTAGTAAATGTAAAAATTAAAATATTTGGTCAGATGTGGTGGCATGTGCCTGTAGTCCCAGCTACTCTGGAGGCTGAGTGGGGAAGATTGCTTAAGCCCAGGAGTTGGAGGCTGTTGTGCACGATGATCGTGACTGTGAATAACCACTGCACTCTAGCCTGGGCAACATAGCAAGACCCTGTCTCTAAAAAAAAGAATATTTTTTTAAAAATTAAAATCATTTCAATGTTTTCAAAAAAGGTTGTCTTCCAAATATTCAAAATTAAAAGACACATGTCAGTATAATCAGTGCATACTCAAAATCTGATATGTTTTAAAGCATGAGGCTCAGGGCAGGTTCCCATTGTCCGTAGTCTGCGGATGACACTGCTCACACATTTAGTTTGTACAAGGAGCAGATTCCATTTCTTCTTGCTGAGATGATGTCAGAAGTAGTCACCAGAATCAGGACCCAGTCTAGGGCCAGGGTTTTCTAGCAGAGGCAGGATCAGGAATTGGAGTCATGTCACCAGGCTGCAGCTTAATGAGGTGTAGGTTAAGCTCCTAGCATCTGAATGTCTGGACTTCTTGTCCACAAGACAAAGAAAGCCTAGATTTGAGACTGTTTCCATGGTGGGTCCTGGGGAGGAGGAAGTCCGACATGTGGGTAGTCACCTCCAGGCTGGTCAAGTGGGGAGAGATTTTCCCCGTAGTTCTCTAGTTTGTCTAATGCCGGGTAGATGAAAATATAGTTGCAGGGTAGGGTAGTGGTGGCGCAGGGGTGCCCAGCAGCTGGATACTTGATAGTGTGTTAAAGCAAAGGCATGGAGCAGTACGCTAAACTCCACACAGTCAGGCTACAAGGTTGCTGGGTCAGGTGGGGGTCAGGGTGTTTTCACAAAATAAGAAAGGACTGAACAGGAAAGGGTGTTCAGTATAAGTCACCCTTGAGAGCATGGGGAGTCACACTGCCCAGGCAGCAGCCCTTCCTTAAAGCCCCATGCTGGGGGGTCTGACTCGAGAGAGCAATCAGGTTTCTTATGTCATTGGGCAGGCTTCTGGGCCAGGGCTGGAGTGGCTGGAGCCCAGGCAGACCTGTGGCACCTGGCAGGTGCCAAGGGCAGTTTTAATCGGCAGTTGGCTACAGGCTCTTGCCAACGGGCAATGAGAGGCCTGTCTAGACTGGGGTTTGAGGGCAGCCTTCACTCCTTACTCCTAGAAGGAGTAAGTTCTGGAGAGAAGGACAAGGGAGAGCCACAGTCTTGGCAGAACTGGGCTGCTGGGCAAGGGGTCAAGTCCATGCCTTAAGCCCCATGGGGAGTTTCAACCTATGGGGTTCAAGGCAGAAGAACAAAATAAAACTTCTGCCATTAAAATTGGAGAAGGAATTTGGGGGTAGAACTAACAGTAGAGCTGGCTTCTTTTGGCCTGTAAATCTTCACTAATTATCTCCTATGCACCATGCACTGTGCTAGGCACTGACATACATGTATGCATGAGCCATGGTTCCAGGTCCTCCCAGAGCAGGGGATTATAATCCACTATATGAGAGAGGCAGAAGAGCAGATCATTACAATACCTTGAAACTAACGCAGTCATAGAGAAATGCAGCAGTTGCCTGGGAAAGATTCCTCGACAAGTCTCAGAAGATAGGTAAGAATTAGTGAGGGGAAGGGCATTCCAGGCAGGGGAAACAGCATAAGTGAAAGCAGAGAGGTGGGTGGCAGCACTGGAGTGTTCTTGGGTGTATAGGCAGTTGAGTGGGCCAAGTTTTCAGCAGGGTGGTGAGAGATGTGTTGAGAAGAGTCAGCCACATGTGGGGGACTGATGGCTATGCTCAGGAGATCTTCCTTTGATCTCATGGGGTAACATAGAACAGAGTTAAGCTGACCAGTGGCCAGGAAAATTTGAATTTTAGGAAGACATTTGGTATTTTTAGTGCCTTATTAGAGATTGGATTTAAAAATGAATTTTCAGGGATGAATGTGAAGAGGAGAAGGCCAGAGGAGAGAATCCATTTAGATTGCTGTTCTGGAATTCAGGCCAAGGGTTGCAAAAATGGGGACTGGGGCTATGCTCGTTGGAACAGGAAGGGGAGCACTGGAGAAGGGGGTAAACCCCACAGGACTCAGTCATCAATGAGTGCTGAGGGTGAGGGAGAGGGAGAGGGAGGCAAGAATGCTGCCCCGGTTTCCAGCTCAGGTGATGTGCCCTAAACTCTGCACAGTCAGGCTTCAAGATGCTGGGAATTTAGGATGAGGTGCTGGGAGGGAAGATGTGGAGTGCAGTTTGGGAGCCAGGTAGAGAGGAGGCTGAGGAAGGCCATTGGGCAGAGCCAGGGTGGGAAACTGTGGGAAAGGAAATGCAGCCCCAGAAAGGACGTTCTTCCCTGGTGTGTCCTGGCTGTCCATGGGACAGGTTGCCAAACCTGAAGGAGGCTGCTGTGGGTGTGGCCTGAGGTGCTCCAGAGACCCAAGTCAGAAGTTTCAATGTTGTGCTGATCCTAGCCTTGCTGCTGGTGTCAATTTTGCACTTCTCCTTTCCTTTTCTACAAAATGGGGATAATAATACTTACCATCTAGGCTGCGGTTTAAAAGCAATACTAGGCCAGGCCCAGTGGCTCATGCCTGTAATTCTAGCACTTTAGGAAGGCCAAGGCGAGAGGATCACTTGAGACCAGGAGTTCAAGAACAATCTGGGCAACATAACAAGATCCTATCTTAAAAAAACAAAACAAAACAAAACAAAACCCAAAAACTTAGCAGGGTGTAGGCATGGTGGTACATGCCTGTAGTCTCAGCTACTTGGAAGGGTGAGGCAGGAGTTGAAGCTCAGGAGTTGAAGGCTGCAGTGAGCTATGATCACACTCCAGCCTGGGTGACAGAGTGAGACCCTATCATTCCTTCATACATGAGTAAATAAATAAGCAAATAAATAAAGTATGCATTTGGTTAAATCTTACATTTTTCCAACTTCCAATTTCTAAGAATTCCAAATACATCTGGCAAAGGTAGGCTGTTATATTTTATATTGGTCCCATTTTTTTCTTTATTAATAATGCATAAAGGTCCATCTTAAAGTGATAGTATCTTAGATAAGATGACCTACTGTAATTAATGTGAATGTGTTTTGAAAACCTCAACAGAGTAGACTATTATAAAGCCTTTCACACCCTGCCTCACAGTGATGAGGCTCTGTCTTCTGGTGTAATCTTCACAACAACAAATAATTAAAATGCATTAAAGTACACTTACTTCTAAAAGCAAATGGAGTAAGCCCTCCAGGGAAGTCAGTCACTTTAGAATGCTCCACTCCGCCCCACTTCACAGCCGGGGATTTGACAGATCTCTGAAAGCAGAAAGGCTGGAATACACATGAGCTTTTCTTTTGTTCTTTCCATGGGGATCCAGTTCAGTGGCTCTCAAACTTGACTGTGAATTAAGATCAGTGGACATAGACGTATAAACATGCACAGTATATGCACTATATCATATCGGTGCTTTAAGATTTTTCTAGGACCATCTTGATTATTATTCAATGTTTTTAGTCACCAACTGGAGAACACAACTCGTTTCTGCATACGATGCAATGTCACCTGTTTACCAAGGAAGGCCCAAGTGTTATGTGAATAAGCAACTTAGACTGGAACCAGTTGGCTCACAGTATGAAAGGTATAGACACGTATTGTTTTAAGCAATAAGGTATGGCTTGAAAGGTGGCACTTGATTTCTAAACAACATTCCAAAGCAATCTTAAAGAGAAATTCAAAATTTAACATGTCTCAGACCATGGTGGATCTTAGAGGAATCATTAATAAACATTATGAGCTTTGAAGAAAAAGGAGAATGTTTAGATACAAGGGAACAAGATTTGGTCTATACCTAGGTGTTTGAATTGTACAAGATGATCTGGTCTCTTAGCCGTGACCATTTCACACCACAAAATAATACATTGAAGTTAAGTCCCAGAATAAAGATTTTGGGTAAGTGCTTGGGAATCTGTTGAGCATCATAGGAGCTGGTGCTAGCCTTGAACACAGTGAAGTCTCTAGTGTTTATTCCCCTCTGGAATTTTGCCATATGGACAGTTTCCACTCCCTTTAGGCAAGGATTAGAAGATAGCTTGTGGCTACGCTTTTCCCACTGGCATTATCAGAGACAGTGGGAAGGGTTTGCTAGAATCCCTCTGCCCTGCTTGTCACATTTGAGTTAGGAGAGTGCTCACGAGGATGCTTTTAAATGTAATCCCTCTTTGGTCCCCAGCTGTAGGTTGGCCTTTAATATTTATTGCTGGTTTGGATTTGGACAGTCAAGGACTTCTTACCATCCTCAGCGGTAATGAGTACTGGCTCAGTCACTGTGGGTTATGCTCAATTTAGGTCAATGGAATAAATGTTTAGTAAATTGTTTCTGAAATGTTTTAATAACAGAGTGCTTCCCTCCAAAATATTGTATACACTGTAAATTCAGTTAATTTACATAATGTATTATGTTTTGCAGGGTGAGTGGGGGCTCCATGAAATATCTGTCTAAAGTTGCAGAGATTCTGTAGACAGGATGTTGCTTAATGGGCAAAGCTGGAAGTCAGGATCCTCAAGTCCTTATCCCTGCCCCATCCAGGAGAGGGAACTTTAGTCTCACATTTGAGCCAATCTCAGATTCACCATCTTGCAGGAATCTGTTTCTCCCTTACTAGACAGGGGGTCCTGGGTTGCCTGGGCTATCTGTGGCTGGTGCATCACCACCTCTACAGCACCAGTTGAGTGTCTTGCCTGCCAGGAGTGCTTAATGCCATGACTCTAGTGGGTGCTTTATGATGATGCCACAGCCAGTAGGAGCAAACCCAATGCTGTGTAGCCAAAGCCAAGGGCTCCAGTAGGAGCAAACCCAATGCTGTGTAGCCAAAGCCAAGGGCTGTTAGGAAAGAAAATGGAATGTGTTTCAACCCTGACTAAACATCAGCATTATGTGGAGGAGCTTTAAAAACCACCAGTATGCAGGCCCCACCCCAGCCCTACCAACCTGAATCCCATTGAGAGGACCTGGGCATGCCGAGTCGAGGTGGCCGCAGGTTATTCTAATGGCCTTCCAGGGTCGAGAGCTCCTGGCCTGGTTGAGCAAGGCAGATCAGGAAAGGCTTGCTTTGGTTAGCAATGACTTCTCCTATACTGAGGTGCTGAAGTATGTGGGTAGCAGAAGGAACAAGCTCTGGGAAAATCTCTACAGGCTGTTCTAGAAAGCACTCTGCTGCCTGGGTTTTGGAGTTGGCCAGCGACTTGTAGAGGCTAACTTCATGGGGGAAGGAACATGGTTCCACTCAGAAAACAATTCAACTATAATTGAGAAAGAGGAGAGGTTGCTGTTCTTTCGCCCCAGTCACCCAGTAAATTTGGAGGCTGAGGGACTTACGTTACTGGCAGTCAGCTTGGCAGTGTTGATGTCTGGATGTTGGAAATCAGAGATTAAGGCAAATTAGTATAGGAAGGCCAACCAGGAATCAAATTTGATTGTTTCAAGAGCCTTTCCTATTTGTTTCTTTGGGACAGGATTTTGTTTTAAGCCTTTTAAGGACTTTGTTCAGCTAAACTCATCAACTTTTTTTTTTTTTTTTTGCGTTTGCTCTATGTTCTGTTTTATGCTAGAAGAGATGACTGTTCTAGAAAAGCTTTCTAGAATGAGGCTGGATATATGGAAGCAAAGGAGAAGAAAACATAAAAGACAAGTCAAAGATTCAATAATTAGAATAGCTGAGCCATAACTGTCTTCTTCTTTTTAGATACTGTTCTGAGCACTAATTTATCTAATCTTTACAGAAACCCTGTGGGTTAGATGCTATTACTACGATTCCTATCTTACAGATGAGAAAACAGAGCCATAGAGAGGGTAAATAACTTGCCCAAGATTGTATAGCTGGACTCAAACCCAGTTGGACAGCATGATTTTGTGCTCATAGCCACTACACATAAGACCTTTTAAGTTTGGAGCCTGGTGAGGGGTCGTCACACAATTATAGATGAGTCCTGCCTGATTGGTTTGGTTCAGTGTTCCTTCTCAGCATTGGACGCTGTGATATTGTTTACTTGTGCCACTCTTTACTTGTGTGACTCTCTAGGCCATGACTCCCAGAGGACAGGTGTGGGTCCTACAGTGCAGACCCTGGGAATTAAAGATTTTTGAAGAAAATTCATGTATTGAAGCTTATGCTAAGTATTTACACACATTACCTTCCTTTTTTTTTTTGTTAGACAGAGTTTCATTCTTGTTGCCCAGGCTGGAGTGCAGTGGTGTGGTCTTGGCCCACTGCAACTTCCACCTCCTGGGTTAAAGTGATTGTCTTGCCTCAGCCACCCAAGTAGCTGGGATTACAGGCACCTGCCACCATGCCCGGCTAATTCTTTTGTATTTTTAGTAGAGACAGGGTTTCACCATGTTGGCCAGGCTGGTCTTGAACTCCTGACCTCAAGTGATCCTCCCACCTTGACCTCCCAAAGTGCTGGGATTACAGGCGTGAGCCACTGCACCCAGCCTACATTACTTTCTTTATCCTATCACAACTCTCCTGTTTTACACAGAAAGAAATGACCTTCATAGAGGTCAAGGAACTTGCCCAAGGTCTCACAGCCATCTACTGTTTCTGTGTCCATGCTCTTGAGCTCCCCACTGTCTGACTCAATACATGTTTGCTGAATGAGCTCCAGGGTTTTGATGCAGGGTTTTAGTTGCCTGGGATATTGGAGGAGGGGAGACTGGGGCACTCATCCCAACCTTCAAGCGGAAAGTTCTTAATCTACATCTACATCCTTGAGAATGAAGATTAGAAGATTATAGAAGTAATTTGCTTCGGGAATCCTGGCTGGCACATGAACCAAAGGGTCGCATGTGTGCAAGAAGGCTTGTGAGCAGGAGATGTGATTTATAGCTTTGCTGGTCCATGATTTGCATGTCAATGGTGCTGCCCTTAACCCACCCACTCCCCAAGCAGGGACTCAGAGATTGACTTCTCTTCTTTCACTTGATTCATTTATTCATTCGTTTAATTAGTTTATTTTAGAAGTTGTGGCAAAATACACATAAAATTGAACATCTTACTCATTTTTAAGTGCATGGATCAGCGGCATTAAGTCCGTTCACATTGTTTTGCAGCCATCACCACCATCCATCCACAAAACTCTTTTCATCTTGTAGAAACATAACTGTCTCTTTAAACAACAATCCCCATTCCCCTCTCCTCACAACCCCAGGCAACCACCCTTCTACTTTCTGTCTCTATGAATGTGACTACTGTAGGACCTCATGTAAGTGGATCATACAGTACATGTCCTTTTGTGATCAGCTTACTTCACTTAGGTCGCCGGATTCTTTACTCTTAATTGTTCTCAGGATGAGTACAAATGAGGGAGGACCCAGGGGTGGGTGAGGAAATGAGCGTGCAAGAAGATACCATGTATGTCAGGGACTAAGGAGGGGAAGGCTGGGGAAGCTCTGAGATCCCATGGGCCTGGGAAGGTAGGGTGCGCGTTTGCTGCTTAGAGCTTCTGTGAGGCTTCTTTAAATAGTTGGGCCCCTGAAGATGTTTTGCCTAGAGAGCCACTGTGGGTAGACCTCATGAGGCTGATGAGACTATGCTGAAGCTGCTTCCAAGAGCTTTCTGCAGGTCTGGATAGATAGAACAGGACAGGCTGTTGGATGCAGGGCTGGCACGGGCTGGGGAGCAGATAGGCCTTGGTGTTGAATACTGCCTCTGCCTTTTGTTAGAGGTGTGATCTTGAGCAAGCCATGTAACTGGTCTCAGCCTCAGTTTTTTCATCTGTAAAATGGGGATAATAATCACTATCTTGCAATGTTGCTGTAAAGAGGTAATATACATAAAGTGTGAAGCATAGTGCCTAGCACATGGCAGATGCTCACACATAATAACAGTGGAATGATCAAAGATGGGCTTCTCATACTTGGCATTTTTAAAGAAGATGAAATCTCCAACTGGACAGCGTCTTCTGGTCTTTGCTGATGGCCCAGAATCATGGCTGCTAACTTCTCTCAAAATGCAATGTGTTTCACACAGAAATGAGAAGTGGGGGTATGAATAGATGTGGTAGCTAGTGGTTGGTGTCTCCTAATCCCATTTACCCAGGTTGGTGTCTCCTAATCCCATTTACCCAAAACTAGAAAGCAGCAAAGGGTACAGAAAAGCCATTTGTAGAAATGGAGACTAGCAGAGTGCAAATCATTCCTCCAGACAAATCATGACTTCCACTCCATTTCCATTTACTCGAGAAAAGGTCTCCCAGAGCTCCCAACTGCCCAACATTCATGGCTAACAGTCTAGCTGGGTGGTCCTCAAAGTCAGAACTCTGCACCAGCAGCATCAGCCTCACCTGGAAACTTGTTTGAAATGCAGATTCTGAGACCCCCATCTCAGACCTCCTGAGTCAGGAGCTGCGAATGGAGCCCAGCAATCTCTGCTTTAACAAGCCCTCCAGGTGATCCTGATATGAGCTCAAGTTTGATAGCTCCAGCCCCTGCCCCACTCCATTTCTACTTTCTCTCCCCCGCTGCTTGACACACATTTCCTGCTTCAGCCAGACTGGTCTCCCTTTTGAAAATACAAAGGGTATTTCTACCCTCCCTCCATTGCTGTGCCACCCCCTGCCCCTGGACTATCACTGGAAGCCCACTCATCCTCTAAGGCTGCCCACAGATTTCAGCGCTCCCAGACTGCTGCTGGTCATGGTAGCACATAGGGGTCATTCCCTCTCTGACCATCTGTAACCCTCACCACCTGAGCCTCACACTGCCACTTTTATTGGCAGTTAACTGGTCTTTTACCCTAAGCCAGAGTTATAAGTGTCTGGTTGGCAAGAACCAACCAGTTCTTTGCTTCCCCTTTAACATTCAATGTGTATTTTACCATTATGAGCACTGGAGTAGGGCACATGGTAGACACTCAGTATATACCTAGGCGATGAATTGACATTTGTAGGTTTGGAGGTTGGAGAAAAAGAACTGTGGAAAATTGCCCAGGGAATACTGTTCCTGTCATTTTTGATGGTACATCATGATCAACACTAACAACCATAAAAAAGTGTTATTCCCTAGATGCCCAACTTTTCACATCATTAGGAGAAACTCAACAGGTGTTGCTGGAGTGCTGATTAAACAATTATCACTCCTCCCCAGCTTCCTGTTTGTGTACGGTCTGGAGAATGCCAAAGTCACTGATGGTGCCAGACTTTCCCATTGTCACTTGAGCTATCTGCCAGGGAGCTGCCAGGATCGGAGCCCCCTACCCTCTGGCACTGGGTTGGGTGGTGGGAGGGCTGTCTCTGCACGTGACCCTGCTGAGCTGAAGATGCTCTCAAGGCTGCTGAGATTGTTTTGTTCTAGAAGTATATAATCTTAGGACTGGAAATTGGTTAGTCCAGTCTCAGATGGGGAATCTGAGGCCCAGTGAGGGAGAGTGCCTTGCTCAGGGAGAGTGCCTTGCTCAGGGAGACTGCCAGTTAGCGGGAGGGGATGCTGGTTCCTCTTATTCCTAGCTTAGTGCTTGTTCTCCAACAATACCTGGGATGGGCATGAACAGAGCTATAGTTTGGGGGATCTCCTCATATATCCTGCCCCCTCCTATTGCCCTCTTCCTAAATTACTACTGTACCCGGCTCTAATCTGCCCAGAATCCTGAACCTGAGAGTCCTCGTCTACCCTGGTGGTGTGTCTTTTCTGTGATTTCTGTGGGTATGGGCCTGTGAGGAAGCTCACTGAAGGGAAGGGCCTTGGGCTTGATGCATGCTAGCCTGATGGGACTGGTCATCTAGACTAAGGCCCCCTTCTAGTCCTGAAACTCTATAGGCATTCATACAGGTCCCTATAATTTGCTGCCCTAAATCCTACCAGGAACAAGAGGGGTATAAATAAATAAGTTTGCATTAGAACCTGGACAACTGAGAAACTTGTGCTGATTTGTTATCCTGTAGCAGGAATGGTAATTAAGTGTCATTCATAACTCTTTTTGATACTAATGGCCACCTAGAATGTGACCTTGAGAAGCATTTTGAGTAGGGGCTCTGGGGGAAAAAAGCTTGATGACTGATTAATGATGTCTGCCAAGAACAGTAAAAAGGAGAATTTGCAGCTGTGCAAAGATGAAATCACTACATATTCTATCAGTAAAAATTTCTCTTGAAGTCATTTCATTGTTAGATTTGACTGTAACAGAAAGCCTCCAATAATAGCGACTTAAAGAAGATAAATGTGTTTTTTTCTCACACATAAAAGTCTGGGTACGGTCGGGCATGGTGGCTCATGCCTGTAATCCCACCTCAGGTGATCCACCTGCCTCGGCCTCCCAAAGTGCTGGGATTACACGCGTGAGCCACCGCGCCCAGCCAAAGGATAACTTTTTAAAAAGATGAACTCTTGACTATGAAACAAATATTATCTTTGCACATGGCAAAGATTTTATTTAACTAATTAATTAATGAGGGAACCAGTAAGATGTTATAGCTGGTTCAAAGAAGAACTAAACATATATACACATAGAGGCCACGAAGAATGCTGAGGTGAACCTATAATTAGCTGCACAATGAATGAATATTCCACTGCAATGTTAACTTCATCTCCATTGGACATCATTTGCAATGTTTTGGGGAGGACAGGGTCTCAACCCTGTTGCCCAGGCTGGAGTGCAGCAGCAGAATCTCGGCTCATTGCAGCCTCCACTTCCCAGGCTCAAGTGATCCTACTGCCTCAGCCTCCTGAGTAGCTGGGACTACAGGCATGCACCATCATGCTTAGCTAATATTTTTTATTATTTTGTAGAGACAAAATCTCACTTTGTTGCCTAGGCTTGCAATTTTATGATAGGGCACATTCGTATTATTAACAGTATTTGTTCGCTCACAGAATGATAAAATGGCTCAAAGACAATGAAAATCTGAGATAGCACAGAAGTGTGCTCTAGACACGATACCCAATCATCATTTTTGTCCATTTCAAAGTCTTTCACAATTTTTCCTGACAAGGTGATAATGGAGAGTGTTAAGGGAGTATATTTGCTTTCTCTTAAGGAAAGTTCCTGAAAATTGTCACATATACATTTGTTTGTATCCTATGGCGAGATTTAGTCACACGGTCACACCTAGTTACAAGGGAGGTTGGGGAATGTGTTCTTTATAAAATTCTGTTGTACAGGAGAATAGGATCACAGATATTGCCAGGAACTAGCAGCCTCAGCCTCAGCCATCATCTCTAGTTCCTGCTGTAGCATTGCTCTTAATAGCAAGCAATGAGAGGCCACTAAGGGTCCACCAGATAATCTGTGGTATGTCCATACAATGGAACATTACGTAGCCACTCAAAGAAGGAGGCAGCTGCCTAAGTACTGATAGAATGGTCTCCAAGATACAGCATTCAGTGAAAATAAGCATGCAGGAGAGTGTGTATAACAGAGTACTGTTTGAGCTGGAAAAAAATTATGAATATGTTTGTGAATCCATAGATTCTTATTAAAGGAAAATAGAAAGGACGAATGGTCTCTGGATGACTAGGGGCCAGAAAGGGAGGTTGGCTCACTCTGCATTGTAATTTTTCTTATTCTTTTTGAATTTCTACCATGTTCATGTTATCTATTATCAATAGAATAAAATAAAAGTCACCATCTATGTATGGCTCTAAAAAACACTGAAGTTGATCTGAGGCTGGGAAGAAGGTAAGGTTTATAAATTGTTTCAAGATGTTCCCCAATTATGGGGAGAAGTGGGAACCTTGGAGAAGCTGGAACCCTAGAATAAGAACGGATGATAGGGAGTCATCCCACTGCATATCTTTCTGGGATTCTTGAATTTCAAACCACTTGGATTTAATATTAAAGCCTTAAAATATTTTTAATATTAAATAAAAATTGTAAAATTATGCTAGCTATTATAGATGTTTATACCTCCATGCATACACACACACACACACCCCTCCCATGTATTTATTTACTCATTCATCCATTCATTCATTCTTGCTAGGGGATTCCACCGCAGGGGAATACTCTTGGCACTGTCTGTAGTCATCTCTTCTTAAATGGGAAGAAGAGGGAACCAAGAATTAAGAAGCCTGGGTTTTAGCCTCAGCCTCGACCCTGATGAGCAGTATGACTTTGGGTGAGTCACCCCACCTCTCTGAGTAAAGATCTGCATCTGTGAAACAGGCTTCACTACACTCGTTCTACTTACCTAACAGGATCATTTTCAAGATTTATGTTTGGAGGGGAGGTAATTTGTCAGCACTTGTGAAAAATGTAAAGCATTGCTCAACTGTAAGGGATTATTATGGCCCACGGAGAGAGAAGCCACAGATCTTGTACGGGAAATTCTATCCTAGGCAGCAGAAAGGCTGTTTGAAACATGAAGCCTAAGGAGGGAACTGTTGAACTGTTACCCAGCAAAACAGGTACTTCCGGAGCATTGGTGTGAGTCAAGCCCTGTGTGGGGGATCCCATAGAAGGCAGCAGAATGTGATGGTGAAGACAAGAAACTCCAGGAGTGCTGGCTTCCCATCTTGCATTCTGTGTGACCTTGGGCCCTTCTGTGCCTCAGTGACCTCCTCTGTGCAGTGGGAGTAATATTAGCATCCACTTCACAAGCTTGTGATGAGGATTAAATGAGCTAACAGATGTAAAACACTTATTACGCCCGTGCCTGGCCCATAGTATTAGTAAATGCTGTGAAATGGTAACAGTGGTATCTACTTTAGTAGGTTAGGACCCTTAAATGTGCTGTTGATTTTAAAGCCCCCAGCAGGGACTGGATCCCATAGCGGTAGTGGTGGTGGTAAGAATAGAAATAGAATTGATAGCATTGTTCTCTGCTCTTGCATGACTTAAAATCTAGTTGAGGAAAGACTCATGTGAAACAACACACATTAGCAAAAATAATAGTCTGCCAGGAAAATGTTTATATATGGAGTGGACATATTTGAATTTTTTAAAGCCTTGACAGGTTAAGAAGTACCTTAAAGTTTTTAGTTTGGCTGCGAAAAACACAAAAGACACGAATTGGAAGAAAATGGCTATTGAAAATTCTATCTCTGGGGTTTCCTGGCCCCGCTAGCGGCCCAGGAATGAGCTTTGTTTGGGATGGAGAGAATACGCTTTTGGCATCTAGTTCCAGGAGGCAAAACTTCAGGGAATTCTGCATGATCTCATCCAGTGTGCTAATCGCCAGCCAGGAAGCCATTACACCTTCCTGAGGCACTTATCTAACTGGATTCAGAAGTGCAGCTGTCTCTAAGGGCCTGGGATGGGCTCCTTGGCTTCATTCTGCCGAGACCTTGCTGGCCATGGGTCATTTTCAGAAGAAGGGCCTTGAAATGACTCCCTGACTGCATTAGCAGGAAAGGGCATGCTGGGGTTAATGGCTAGAGGCAGATCACTCTTCCTCAGTGACT
This sequence comes from Pongo pygmaeus, assembly GCF_028885625.2. Lineage (NCBI taxonomy): Eukaryota > Metazoa > Chordata > Mammalia > Primates > Hominidae > Pongo > Pongo pygmaeus. The sequence continues at coordinate 87,914,281 of NC_072385.2, read as the reverse complement.
CAGTGTGAAGCAGATGCAGTGCTAAGGAAGGGGCTTATTCCTGAGCAGAGAGGAGACAGGAGTACAGCCAGGGGCTGTAGTTTGTTATCCCCTTTCTTTCCGGCCACGTGCCCAGCTCCCTGGCAGACACCATGTGGGATATGAGAGTTGAGAGCTGGAAGGAACCTTGGGAGACAACCCTCGTCTTTCACAAAAGAGAAAATTGAGGTCCAGAGAGGAGCAAGGAGGTCACCCAGAGACTTGAATCAAGCCACTTCCAGCGTACAGGACTACAGAGCCCAGGCCCTGGAGGCCAGGAAGTACAGCAAGAAAAAAGAACACAGACAGACAGAACAGGGTCTAAATTGTGGCCTGTTGCAAATTCTCCTCTGTGAAATGGAAATGACCCAGTGGAGCATTTGTCAGGAATCATTGAGCTGATGTAAAGTGCCCAACACAGCCCACAGGGCACGTGTTCCAGATTGCATCCGTTCTCTTCTGTTACGGTATAAATACAGCTGAGATTAGCTGAATACTTATGAAATCTAAACCTCCAAGACACGTGCAGTAAATTCATAACTGAGTATTGTCAGTGTATAATCAACATGAATCTCACAAATTGACCTTACCAAGGTGGGCAGTACATCAGAGAAGCCCCCACCTCCCGGCCCCCCCTCCCCCTCCCGCACAGAGGGGAATGATGCTGAGAAAAGGAGGGATTTAGCTAGGTGAGTTTCAAGTTGGAATAGTGAAGAGGGTGACTACTCTCCTGCCATTGTGATGAGTCTCGACATGACTGGGACCCAACTGTGACTTTTGTGCCAGGTTGAGAAAAATCTTGAAGCCAGAGCTATAGATTGGAAATGGCAAACTTGACGGATTTGATCAGCGCAGCCCATCAAGAATGATACAGAGCCATTTTCCTAGAGAATCGCAGACCTGAGTAATTGGATCCCCCCATACCCTTGCCTCGCAGCCAAGGGCCGTTGCAGGCTCTGCAGAAGTGCTCCCTGCCTGGAAGGCAGTGGCTTGCTGATTGCAGCTGGAGGTCAGAGCCTTGCCTCTGTCCTGATCTCTGGTTTCATTCCTGGCAGCACTGCTGGGGGCTGAGTTCACTCCTCCTCCAGAGGGATTTTAGAAATCTTTTATGCTGAAAACCAGGAAGGCAAATAAAACTCATGGACAAAATATGTACTTGTACATGGAAAAGGAGGGATGGGATACTCCCTCATCACCACCGATTTGGAAGAAAACGAGGAGCACCAATTCTCCTGGGGTCTGTGCTATTTGGGGGTGTGAGCCAGGCATCTTGATTCTTTTAGACCTCAGGCACATTCAGGTTGGGTGCCAAGAATATTTGGTGCAACAGAGTTGCTGACATGTCCTAGCTCTGGACAGTGTCTTGTAGAGTACTTCATCCTCTCTGGAGGGAGGCGGGAGGGGAGTTTTCATAGCACCTTAGCCACAGGCTGCAGTTGTCCTGATGAGCCCTTATTAGGAGAAGAGACCCAAGAAGGGTCCCTTCTTTGGAGGCTGTGGCAATGTGACTTCTCCAAAAACAAACAAGATGTTGGTTTGGGTGTTCTCTAAGTTCCTTTCTGCTCCAAAGCTCCATGTTCCTGGTTGGAGATGGCTTCAGCTCACTCATTTAGAGCAGATCAGAGGTCTGTGTTCCCACCCTGTGTGATAGAATTAAGCATCCTCCCCATAGGAGAATTACCCTGTGGCATAATTTAGTCCCCAAGCCAGAACCTCATTACCATTTAAGAAGGCACTAATCTCATAAGAGGATTATGCAGGAAATTTGATACACCAGTTACCCCCCCTTCTTTGGTCTCTCTTCGGTGGTTCAGGGTCAAGAAAATAATTTTTTTTTCAATGTTTATCCAGAAATACATTTGACAAAGTGTTAGTTCTAGAACCTAAAGAAAGCAGTATGTTCTTTGAGCTGCAAGTGTAGCAGGCAGTGATGCCAGAGGATTCTGCATCTTTTGTTCTCCTCAGAAGCTGAAGGGGTGCATTCCCAGACTGCCCCAGCCTACACCATTCTCTCCCCGATTGTGTCCTACATTCCCCTATTCTTAGTTTGCAATTGGTTGTCTCCTATCAGGTTCCAATCCCCAGGTGCTTTGTCTTTTTCTTCCTGGGTCGCCTCCATTAGATTTCAGTAAAGAAGTGCCCAAGAAGCACTTCCTGACCAGTCCCTTTGCAGTGGAAGACAGCCTAAGTACAAATCCCTCAGGCAAATGTAAACAACCAGGTGTTGGCAGCTAGAGACTCCACGCAGGGAGATGTTTTATTGATAGAACATCTCAGCAACTATACTACTTTCTATATCTTATTTGTAAGGAATAACTAGGAAGGTTGTTGAGGAATGACATGGATCTAGAGTGGAAAATCACTACTTCTAGTACCTCCTACTTTTAGAACTAGTAGATTCTAGTTCTGCCTCAGCTGCCTTCCAGTTAGGTGACCTTGGGTATCATCCTCAAGTCCAAGTTTCTCACCTATTAAGTGGGAGCACTGGTATCCACTCCACAAATCCCATGCCAGCCCTGGGCTGAAGAGTGTGAATGCCAAGAGCTACAAATGAGAAGCCAAGAGTGTTGATGTTACCTTTATGGAGATTAATGCAAAACACATCCCAAGTACATTTGGGGCTCTCATTTAACCATTTTCTCTTGGCCTGTAAAGAGTACTGGAAAGGCACAACTTTACTTATGCTTGTATTTATTTATCTGTTTGCTTTTTATCACAGCTACCAAAATCCCTACAGCTATCAAGGCCTGGCACTGCGTCATACAGAAGTTTCATGTGTGGACTTTCCCAGTGAGAGTGATTTCAGTATCTGCTTGAGAGGCTTTATTTACCTCTTTGCTGGGCTCAGGCCTGCTATGAATGTAGAAGGAGAATTCATCCTAGATGACCAGGCTGAATGATATTTGTTCACTACCCCCTGGAGTGTCACGAGGTTTAAAGTTTTTGGGGTGTCCTGGTGCTACGGAGCTGGGAAAGCCATCAGTGATTGTTTTCCCTGGGGATGAGACCGCGTGGGCTTTATCCCTACAGCACAGGGGTGGATAACTTGGCACCTCACTGTCCCTAACACCCAGAGGTGCCTTTTTGTGTCAACTAAGGAGCTGGCAGTCTAGCACTGGCCAGACTCCAGACTTTTTGTGAAACTCCTGGATTTTGTTTGTTTTGTTTTCTTTCCTTAGCCTTAGATTCATGCCATATTTTTATGATAATTATGCCAGGCCTTTGTCTTTGTAGCAATCTTCCTTTCCTCTGTGTACTCTCTTACACAGCCTATTCCTGTACCAGGGTATCCCCAGCGCTACCCTGCATGGCCCCAGCCCCATGCATCAGATGGCCCCTTCCCAGCCTTCTCACTGCCCTGTTACCTCCTCGATATTTCTGTCCATCCTCCCTCCCCCTAATAGTTAGAGGTGAGCTGGCCCTAGGTGTGAACAAGGGAATCGGCTTAATTCCTTTTGGTACAGCTCTTTTAAAGAGAGCCGCTACTCGGGGTTTTTGTGAGGATGAAATGATTAAAAACATGTTTTCTATAATTACCATTGTGAACTTATAATAACAGTAGGTGTTACTAAACATCCACAGAGACACAGAACGTTGGGGACAAAGAGATCGTTGTGTAAAGAAATGACTCAAATTATATACTGTAAGTAGAGAGTGTTTGTGGATGTGTGTGTGTGTGTGTTGTGGGTAGGGACATGCCCCAGGGGGAGTGACCTCTTTTGGGCAACCCTTTGCAGCCCTGCCTGCAACCCTAGGCCTTGTCATGACAGCAGCAGCTCATTTCTTATTGAGCTTTGCAGTTGATGTGTAATCAGGCTTCACAGTTTATCAAGTACCAACTTTCAAATATCTTACTTATTTTTACTTTATCTATATTTTTAAAAGTTTAAATCAGGGTAGTCCTGTTTAATTATACAAACTCACCATCAGCTTCAAAGTTAAGTCTCATCATGAATCAAATACTTTCTTTAAAAAAACTTTCCAGCTGGGCACGGTGGCTCACGCTTGTAATCCCAGCACTCTGGGAGGCCGAGGCAGGTGAATCACGAGGTCAGGAGATCGAGACCATCCTGGCTAACATGGTGAAACCGTGTCTCTAATAAAAATACAAAAAATCAGCCGGGCATGATGGTGGGCACCTGTAGTCCCAGCTACTCAGGAGGCTGAGGCAGGAGAATGGCATGAACCCCGGAGGTGGAGCTTGCAGTGAGCCAAGATCGCGCCACTGCACTCCAGCCTGGGCAACAGAGCGAGACTCCGGAGGTGGAGCTTGCAGTGAGCCAAGATCGCGCCACTGCACTCCAGCCTGGGCAACAGAGCGAGACTCCGTCTCAAAAAAAAAAAAAAAAAAACAAACAAACAAACAAAAAAAAAACTTTCCAATCCTGAGACTCTGCTGACATCAAGGCTTTTCTAGGTTCAGTGGCCTGTCTGCAGTCACCCTATGGACAGGGGTAACAATGAAGCTGGGAGTGGAATCCTGCCCTTTAAGGCAAATCTGGCGCTCTCTCTGCCTGCCCTCTGAAGGTGAGAAGAGCCAGGTGGGCATCTCACTGCCTGCTCTCAAGGTGTCTGGGCAAGCTACAGGCCAAGTTTCCTCCAGCTTCAGTAACCATCAGACCAGGCTCAGTCTCCCTTGAGTTTGTCCTTCTCAGCCCCGGAGCTGAGCAGAGTTTAAATCACTTTGATCTTAGAGTTTGACCGGAGACGAGAGGGTAGCACATTTGTGATTCTGTGACTTTTTCTCTTTCATGGGATAGGCAATGGGAATTTCATAATCATTTTACACAATCAATTGGTCCATAAGGTAAAATGTATTATGTGCCACATAGAAATTTAAGTTCTGTTTTTGTTTTTACTTTTTGGCATTCACAAGACATGTTTTGGTACATCAAAGGGTTCATTCCAAATATTTGGGACTGAAGATGTAAACAAAAAATCAATCTTGTGACTTGTAGATTTCTATCTTTTTTGGCTTCAGAAGATGGATGAACTGGCTGCCCCACACCCCTCTGGATTTGAAACTTGACTTTCATCTGAGCCATAAGGATAACATTTATGAGATCAATACCCCACCGGAAGTTTTAGCAAAGGAAGAATAAACTACCCTGGGTCTCAGTCATCCTAACAGATGTTTGCTTAGGAAGGACGGGACTTGGGTGGGCAAGTCTCTCAGAAACTGTGCTATTAAATGAGAACATCTAAAAGGTTCAACTTACACTTTGAGATTCAACCCTTCTACCCTCCTTTCATCCTCAGTTTTTCCCATCTGCCTTATCTCCTTCCTAGGCCAGCCCTTTGAGCTGGCAGTTTGAATTCAGAAGAACAGAAAACTCAAAGGAGCCTCTGGCTTCTGGGAAGAGTGACCACAGCAGTTTTAACACGAGGAGGTGGAGACCTGTTTTTGATTGTTTTAATACCTTGTTTTCTCCTTTGCCCTGCCACAGCACTCACCATGGCTGTTTCCAAAACATGCATAATGATGAAAACCTATGTAAACACTCTTGCATTTGCCACCAAGTGTATCTAGTAGCTTGCAAGAATCCAGGGTGTTTGCTGAGGGAAGAAAGGAAGTACAGCTCAGTATGAAGGCTTTGAATGCTCGGATGGAGATGTGATGTTTGAAGTGTTAGAGGCACTAAAAGGAGGTAGGGAGGAAAAAGGATTTGGGGCGTGGAGCCTCCTGAGATAGGAAGCTCGGTATTGAGAGTGAGGCATTTGCTCTTCTCCCTAAACAAAGCAGAGAGGAGTAGGTATATTAATAACCAGGGAGATGCTGCTGATGATGCTGATGATAAATATTTACTCTGTCAGGCATAGTTTCTATGCATTTTATATAAATTAACTCATCAGATCCTCACAACAATTCTGTGAGGGAGGTACTTTTCCCCACTTTGCAGATCAAGAGTGAGGCACACAAGGAATAATGGGTTTGCCCAAGGTCACACAGCTGCTAAGTGATGCCTGAGCCCAGGCAGTCTGGCTCCCAATCCCATGTGGTACCCATCTTGCTCTTGTCTTGAGAACCCATCTGGCTCAGAATGCTGCCTTTCCTCTGGGGCTGTCAGGGAGAACACCACGTTTATAAGTCAAGGTCCATAGCATGCATCCAAGAGGACGCATTGTTCTCAGTTGCAGCTGAGTGGCCGTTCTGTCCCTCCAAGGCTGGTGGTTTCAGGGATGGTTCTCTTCCACCTTGCTCCCTGCCAAACTGACTGGTTGTTACTTCTGGTTTTTCATGTTCCTGGGCCTGGGGACAGTCCAGGTGATTGGACGGAAGCACACACATACTACAGATGGGATGTGGGAGGTGAAAGGACTGAGGCCAGCCTGGATGACACTGTATAGCAAGCTGTGGTGTGAAACTGTTCAACTCAAAGCCTTGAGAGCCATTGACTAGAGCTTTGAAACCCATGGTGATGCTCTGGGAAGTGTGGAATGTAAAGCAATCGTATTCATTTTTCATATAAAGCTTCAGACAAAGCTGTCTGGGTAAATGAAGAACAATGGTAAGACTACAGTGAAGCAACAATACAGGGAAACAATTGCATCAAGCTGGTTTTGGGCTGTGTCATTGCACAGCCCACTGTATTCCTAATGTATGGATCTGGGATGGCTGTTTCTTTGAAAAGCAACAGTGAGTATAAGGGGTGTTGGGAGTAATCACTGCTGTGGGGATTGCAGTACTTTTACAGGACTGAGATGAGCTCAGAGCAAAATAAAGGAGGATGTTTTAAGTGGGTTGGACTGAAGGGGCGAATCTTCAATGGGATTTTCCAGCTGAAGGTAATGGAAACATCACGGTGCATCAGTTTTTCTTGGTATTACCTCATTTAACCAACAAGAGTTTATTAAGCACCTTTTAAGTGCCCAGAAATGTTCCATGTGCTCCTGGAACACATAGAACATTGCCAGGCACTTGAGAAACATGTGGGGAGAGGGTAATATCCAGGGACCAGCAAGAGGGATACGGGTGTGGACCTGCCTGGTGGGGAACTCCAGGATCAAGAGGGTAATAGATTCGAGGTGGAAGTAGGCCTGAAAATGTAGGTAGATTTTATTTGGAGGGGGAGAGGGGGAGTTTGGGAGGAATGAACTGTGCTAAGGAAGGGCAGAATGAGAAAGGCCTGGCATAGTAGGAGGGCAATATGGCTAAGGCATAAAGGGGTGGGAGACAGTTGGGAATTTCAGGGCTGGGTTTTGAAGGATGTTAAATGTCAGCAAGAGAAATGACTCGTGACAGCAGGAATCACAGAGCTGAAGATTTTTTAACTTTGCTATTTGGAAGTGAGGTCCTTAGGAGGCCTTTTGTCCTTGAGTCTTGTTTCAATACACAAATGCCATTGAAGTTTTCAAACTGAAAGCTTCTCTCTCTTCATTTGTTGTTCTCGATCATTCCCAACTTTCTGTTTGGTGCATGGTTGTTGCAGATTTTTGCATTGTCCCTGCAAGAGTTTACAGTTGAGGCTCCGAGAGATTGTCCTGGGTCATGTTGACCTTAGTGGCAGAAGCAAGGCAAGATACCTGGCCTTCTGTCTCCCCACCCCCTTCCCACCCCCCAGCATGGCAACAAACTGCAATCTTATGAGGTTCTAGCTGTAGCTCCCTCACATCCAGAAAACTTGTTTAGGTCTGGTGACAAATCACCTTATACAAGAGATCACACAGCCAGCATCTTTGAGCCCCAAGGGTCAGGGGAGCCAAGCCTGGGGTAGGGAGGTGGAGGAGGCTCTTGGTTCAGAACTTCCAAGGCTAGTCTGGGATAATTCACCCCTTCAAGCCTCTTGTACCCTATCTCACATGCTGTGGGCATACTTCCTTTTTGTAATATTTAGAAGTTGGTGATTGATGGGAAGGAGGGACAGCATTTAAAAATATTATTTATGTCTAGAGTTACTTTACTCAACATTGAATATTTACAAGTGGAAGTAATTATCTCCCCTAAGTTAGAGTTTCTAAAGGAAGAGACAGATCACCATAGCCTGGAGTGGACACAAGCAACAAATGTTAATTGAACAGCCCCTAAATGCGGGACCCTTTGCTGGGCCCAGGAGGATGGTGGGGGTGGAGGTATAGAACAGGCCACACCTCTGAAGGGCTACCTGTGGAACCTACCTGGGGACTAGTAGTACAGGTGAGAAGAGAGTTCCCGACAACCCAGTTGACCCTCAATGCCAAAAGGGTGGCTCAGAGGGAGACTGCTGGAGGAGGGAGTGAGGAGTCAGGATGTGCCCTAGGAAAGAAGGTATTTGGAGCCCAGCGTGAGGCTGATTTGGGGACTGGCATGTGTCGGGGGACTTGGGCAGGACGGTGGCCAGGGGAGCCTGGCCTGAGCACTGGGTACTGGTGGTGGTAAATAAGGTATGACTGGAATGCAGGCCACAGTGCAGAAGTGGGTTGCAGTGTTGTGGAACTGAATGTCCCCCTGGGGACAGAGGGAAGTCTTGGGCAAGAAGTGTCCTGATGGCAGCTGTATTGTAGATCGGCTAGTTGAGATTCTACCTGCTGGGTGGATTCATGCTGAGGAGAGTAAGGGAAGATCTAGGAGCTGTCAGGCTAGAGGCTGAGGATTGGCACCAGGGAGGAGAATGGAACCAAAGGGTGAGCACAGCAGCTTACAATGAAGGGCTTGAGGGGGCTTAGTGACTGAGGAGCTCTGAGGGGCGGGGCGTGGGAGGACCCGTAGCTGGCTTCGGATGAAGGGCCTGGGAGAGCAAGCTGCAGAATGTTCTGGCACCTGTCCAGGGTACTCTCTTTCTGAGTCATTTGTGTATACCTTTTCAGAAATGGTTGTGTAATGTCCACACATATCAGTTTTTGTAGATATCAAATTTGTGTGTGTACAAAGGCACATGGAGACAGGGAAGCTAAATGTTCCTGTCACCTCCAAAAGGGAAAATGGTAATTTTGTATTTTGTAGTTTAGGGAAGGCCCCATGGTATTTTAACAGCAGCCGATTTATAGAGGATGAAACTTGAGCCAGCCCTGGAGAAAAGTGCTGTGGGCTCTTGGGAGAAATTAGAAAGCAGCCCACATTATGCACCCACAAGCAACCCCAGCAGATGAGGTCAGGGCCTGGGGGTGTAAACCCTCTGGGGTGGCCCAGGTCCTGCCTGCAGGGTCGTGGCTGTCTGCAGATGTGTCTGTTGTTGGACGTGGACACAGGGGTAACTGCCAGCCATCCCCAACTCTGCACAGTCGCTCTCTTCCTTATGCCTGGGCTGGGGTGCCCTATAATGACTCTGGGCATAGAGAGCTTTGTGCCATGGGATTTGCACTTTCCACCTGGGTAACTAAGAACAGCTTGGCAATTTAAGTGGTGGTTGGGGTACCTTTGGAGGTGCTGTGGGGCAAGACATCTGAATCCGTGTCACTCACTGAGTGAGTTCCATCATTGCTAAGACTTTTCCATAGACTGAATTCTCTTTTCTGCCTTAGTTAGGAGTGCTTGCTTTTTAACCTTCTGTCTCTGTAAGGAGAGTTGCTTCTTAACTTTTTATTTCAGTAATGATTCCCTTAGGCAAAACTCTCATTAGTAATTACCCGTCTCTCCCACTAAAGGGTATACAATTGGTATGGGATGGCCAAAATATAATCACAGATAAGTGATGGATCTATTTCATTTTCTGATTGGGTTCTGTTAGTCACTCCCTTGTCATTAATTCCTGTTAAACCCCCACTCCCACCCCAATTGACCAGGTGCCATGCTAGGCCCAGGGGAAACAAAGACCTATGGACCCTGTCTCCAAGGAGCCTGGGCTCCTACTGAAGTTGTTTCTTGCTGTCAAGCCGTGTGCTCCAGAAAACTTGTCAAGGAATGAAATGGACTCCACTAGGGCTTTGAATATTGGGATAGATTCCCAGACCTGGGATTCTTAAGGCTTGAGAAGTTTGTCCTCGAGGACTACAGCCTTCCTACTGCTTCAAACGACACACCTGGATCTATGAGAGTTATCAGCAGTAACGTGAGCCTCTGCTCTTTCTGGATGAAAAGGAACTGGAATTGGTTGGAAACTATTTCACCCCTAGTAACTGAGCTGTTGAATTACTTTCTCAGACAGGCTATTGAAACTTTTGGATTTCATTAAATCAGGAAACCTGCCATTCACTGACAGATTAATGAATTAAAGAATCAGAGAGTAACTTGACTTTCGAGGAGAGTAAGTGGTGGATTTTCTTCTACTTGACTAATTGGATACCAGGGGATGTGTTACCCTCCAGATAGTCACTCCACAGCAAGAAAGTCGGGGGTAGGGAGCAGAAAGGAAGCCAGGAGTAGGCCATGGTGTCAGGCAATCCCAGTTTCTTGGTTTGAATGCCACCAGTAGGCATCCTAGGAGAGAGCAGCTTCCATCTGCCTGGGACAGAGAGCTTCCAGTGTTCCATACCTGTGCCTCTGGCTGATTTCCCAGGTTGTTCCCTGGGCGCAGTTCCACCTCTGAGGGCATGTCCAGCTTTGCTGCTGGCAGCCACAGAGGCATCTGAGAGGCATGTGCTCTGGACAACTGGGTCTGTTCCGTGCTGGCAGAGCTTTCGCAGAGGCCTGCCCAGAGGCTCGCAGCTCCTGGGAGGAGCAAGGATATGGCGTCTGGCTCAGTTGAGATGGACTGGGCATTGCACTCACAGGATGTGCTCACTGGCTCACTTGCTTTCCTTGGCACTGCAGGGAGGTTGGCAGGCTTATGTCACACACCCTGCGGGCTGCTGCAGCTCCATCCTGTGTAGTGCTGACTGCACTCCCAGCTTTCTATGAGGGCACAGCCCAGCATGGCTGTATGCAAGTTTACTATGTTTGTTGGTGGAGAGGTGATCTTGAGGCAGTCGAAGAGAATCAGGGATAATTTGCAGGCTTCAGCAGGACTGTTCTGTTAACACAATTAGTTCCATTAATCCTCTCCAATCATCTAAGGTAAACAGACAGCCTTTGAAGTCAGGGCAAATATCTTTATGAAGAAAGGAAAGGATGAAGTGATCAACTCCTTTCTTTCCAAAGCCCTTACCATTGTGAATCCTGAACAAAACATTAAAAGCACCACCACCTGCTATATCCACACAGGAGGACCAGGGAAGCGGCTTGGGGAGTCTCTTAAGCAGGGCGTGTTGTGTCCCCAGCAGGGCATTGGGTTGGACTGGTGGGGAGGACTACCTTCCCCAATTGAGGTATTCAAGAAAGCCTAGAATTAGCCTTTGGATAACAGTCCAGTTGGGCTACTTAAGTTGACCATTTCCTCCCTCCCTCCCTCCCTCATTTCCTCCCACCCTCCCTCCCTCATTTCCTCGCTTCTTTTTCTCCTCCTTTTCTTTTCATTTTATTATGGAAAATTTCAAACATATTCAGAAATAGAGCGTAATAATGGACCCTCATGCCTCTACCACCCAGTTTCAATAGTTATCACGACCCATGAGCAATTTTCCAGTTGGTATTTAATGATCACCACCCCTCCCTTTATGTGAGTTTTCTGATTTGTTGTGTGTTGTTTATGAATGAAGGGGGAAATTCTAATGGAGATTTCCTGTCTCTTCTTTCTCTTCTCCCTTAGAAGTTGAAGGGGCCAACAATTTTGGTTGATGTGGAGGTTTTCTGGGCCAAGAAAGCTGCAGTCAGGGCAGGAGAAGGGGTTGGAGAGGTTGGGTGGTGGGAACCTGGAAAAGGTTCTGCTGAACATGGGTTTGCCTGGTGGGGTACATGGATTGAGAAATGAGACTGCCTTTTTGTTTAGATTTCAGCAAATTTGCCAACTCCACATTACTGTTATTCCCTGGGGATGAATGTAGAACTAGTAGCCTTCATAACAACAGCTATGCCAGTGTCATCTTTGCCTGGTCTTGGTTCTAATCCTCTTACTCCCTTTTCTGTGTCTCACCTTAAAACAGGAGCTGCACCTTGTGGGGAACTTGTGGCTCTGCAGCCTAAGTAAGAGAGCACCTTGGACAAGGGGTTTAGGCACTAGCCACGGTTTTCCTGCAACAGGCCTGGGACTTGGGGGGCCCTGCTACAGCCCCCCACCAGTGTATCTTGACAGAATTTCGGAGCTAAGGTGTTTAGTGGTGAGGGGTGGGACACCCAACTGTGTTAGAGCAATAGCAGCAGGCAGATAGGTTTCTTAGCAACAGGAAATGCCATTATGCCAACTTGAAACATTAGTTCAGTTTTCCTACTTTTTTTTTCCCCACCACACAAACCTCACTTTGCAAAAAGTGCAGACAGTTAGTTCAGTGGTGCGTGAAATCAATGTTACAACTGATTTAATACAAACTACAGTATGCAGCTGGGCCCAGTAGCTTGCTCCTATAATCCCAGCTCTTTGGGAGGCCAAGACAGGAGGATTGCTTGAAGCCAGGAGTTCGAGACCAGCCTGGGTAACATAGCGAGACCCTATCGCTACAAAATATGTTAAAAAAAAATTAGCCAGGCACGGTGGCATGCACCTGTAGTCCCAGCTACTTGGGAGGCTGAGGCAGGAAGATCACTTGAGCCCAGGAGTTAGAAGCTGCAGTGAGGTATGATCATACCACTGCTTTCCAGCCTGGGCAACAGAGCAAGATCCTATTTCAAAAACAAAAGCATACACTACAGTGTGTGTTTGGCAGGGAGGTAGGGGATGGGGGGGATGATAGACTTAGTTTTTTTTTGCCATCTCTTTAGAAGATATACAGAAAGTTAAAAAAAGCAAGGCTTTTGTAAGCCGTGTGTCTGTGAAGAGGGTGCATGTTTGGTGGTGAAGATTTGGAAGGAGAGAAGTCAAAGTAGACCCCACCCAGGGCAGTAGAAGTCAGGCCTCTGCATTTTCAGACATGTGAGCAGATCCTCCTCACCCTCCTGGTCTCAATGTGTTGGAGAGCTCCAGGGTCAGTCCTCATTCCTCTAGTTTCATGGCTCAAACTACAGATCCATATCTTTTATCCAAAATGCTTAGGGCTAGATTTGTTTAGAAATAAAGAATTTGGGGGAATTTTAGAAGGTTAACATAGTAAATATTCTGTATATTACATAACATTCCCACTAGGTTCTGGGGCAGCTCTTTATGATCAAATAGTATTTCTATATCACAAATGTACAAATATTCACATGAAGTAGAATAAACATAGACAGCAAATAGCCTTATGTCATTTTGGGTTAGGTTTTATTGCTGAATAATTTTGACCCAAACTTCAATAAAACTTTTAGTTTTTAGAGCCTTGTGGCTGTCAGGATTGTGGGTCACGGATTGTGGGTCGGTGCCATCTATCGGCTGCTGACTACCAAATTCAGGTCTTAAGCTTGGACCTTCCCCCCGAACTTCAGATCCGTAGATGCAGCTGTCCCCAGCTATCACACAGATGTCTCCGACATGGCCAGTGCAAACCTGCTCCTGTTCGCCCCACCCACCCTGTTGTGATCACCATCTTCTGTTCAGCCAAGGGCAGCTCCATGTTTAGCTCAGGCCAGAAGTCTCCGTGCAATCCCTGCCTCCCCTCCTTATCTCACACACTATGTGCAATCCCACAGCAAATCCTTTTGGCTCTATCTTCAAATTACATTCAGAATCTGACCAATTCCCATCACCTCCACTACCACCACCCCTTCCCAGCCACCATCATCACTTGTCTGGACTATTGCCATAGGCTCCTAAGTTGCCCTTCTGCATCCTCATGGGTGCCTAAGGTTTATTCTCCATGCGGCCACCATTTAAAGTGTGAGTCACAGCATCTCACTGCTCTGCAGTCTCTCCTCTGGCTTCCCATCTCACTCATGGCCAAAGCCAAAGCACGTGCCAGGCCCTGGCTCTCTGACCTCATCTCCAACTGCTCCCCACACTCTGCTCCAGTCACACCCATCTGCTTCAACTACTGGCAAAGACCAAGTCTTCCCCCACCTCCATGCCTTTGCATCTGCTCCTCTCTCTGCGCCCAGTCGGGCTGGCTTTTTCGATGATCAGGGCTTTCCTGGATCAAAGATGATACAATTCTTATGTGTGTTTGACCAAAATATCATATGGAAATGTAATATCTAGGATAGAAGATCATAAATGAAGGACCTATTCTGACATTCAAAGCTTGAACAGTTTTCAGATCCTTTTTGCTATGTGCTTCAGGAAATATCTTCCCTTGTTGTTCAAATCATGGTGTGGGCTTCAGCATATGTGAGTCTCATTTGTTGTCCAGCTGTATGAGCCGGAATTGTTCATTTTTAAAGGCCTGGACTTCATAAATCATGTAGAAAACAAGCACAGATGTATAAGGAGAGTTGCCCATTTTCAGAGAATAGATAGTCCCTGCTTCCATACATAATTTGTACTTCAAAACTTATGTATTACTTAGTTACAGAAAAAAAGCCAGTTAGACAGTTTAGTGCATGCATTAGATTACATATTAAGGCAGGTTCTATCCCAGAAAACAAAAAATCATGCCCTACTTCTTATTTACGTCTTGTTCATTGTTTTGATATAAAATCTAAAAGTCTTAAAATTTTTATTTATTCCTTCAAAATTCAACCCAGAGTCAACTGATGAATATTGGATTAAAGGGAAATGTCACTGATTTTGACATACCTAATAAATTCTGTTTTACTTTATGTTATATAAATTTGAGACTTATGCTTGGTTTCCTTAGAGCACCAGCATTTTTCTTTTTTTCTTTTTTCCTGTCTTATAAAGAATTCGAGACAAATAGGAAAATATATTCCAGTGGATTCCTGTACACACAAAGATAGTGACTCTGAATAACTGGATGATAGGCACTGTATGGTCATATCATAGCAGAAATGTTTGCCCATTCCTGATCAATGAAGTCTGCTGTTATGACAGTTTGTTACATGAAAGGTAGTTAAAAGGTAACATTGTCTAGAATATAAAAAATTTGGACTGCCTCACCTCACAAAAGTGGAGGAACACCATCATATAGAGGAGATTCGATCAAAGCAAAGGATTTTTCAATTAGATTAAAAATCTGTTGAAAACTCTATTGATAATCCCAACTACTCGGGAAGCTGAGGCAGGAGAATTGCTTGAACCCAGGAGGCGGAGGTTGCAGTGAGCCAAGGTAGCACCAGTGCTCTCCAGTCTGGGCAACAGAGTGAGACTCCATCTCAAAAAAAAAAAAAAAAAATCAATTGAGCTATTGAAGCATTTCCTTAATATGTTCAAACTGTATCCAACAAAGAAATACACTTGACTACTTACCACTCAGAATTGGTGATCATGATTGAGTAGTGCTATAATTATTTGACCAGGAAATTATACTTTTCAAGATATATGAAAATTTAAAATAATTTGTCTCATTTTTAATTTGTACCTTAAAGAACTGAAAATCAGGATAACTGTGTTTCTTTTCTTTTTTTTTCAGCTGTAGGCAATTTACTCAGGTACTTTAATGGATTGTTTAACCTCATTATGCCTCAATTTCCTTACCTGTGAAGGAGAAGAGTGAACCACATAATGTTCTTAAAGCAAAAAATTACTTATTTTTAACAAAAAAGCTATAGTAGAAAGTAGAAGAAAAGTAGAAAGTTGAGAAACTATAGATACTTAAAAAGAAAAAAAATTATTCCACTATTCCACAAACACCTTTTTTCTTTAGCATATGTACCTACCACATACATATGTTAGTTTTACAAAATTGGATCATAGAATACATGTTCCTTTATAATCTCATTTTCTCCCATTGAATACAATATTGTGACTATCTTTGCATGTTATTACATATAATTCAACAAGGTTTTTTTCATGATGGCATGGTATCTAATGGTTTGAATATGCTACAATTTATTTAATAATTTTATTATTATTGAACAATTAGTTTCTCATATTACACTCTTAAAAATTCTGTAATGATTATTCTTATAGTTAAATCTTTTCACCTATGTGTGATTTGAGATAAATTCCCAGAACTGGAACTGCAAGATTAAAGGATTTTTGTCATGTAAGGCCAAAACACTCTTTACAAATTTTGTATCAATTTACATTTGATCAGCAGTGTATAATAGTGTTTGTTTCTTCCCCATTCTCATAAGTACTGCATAATAGTACTTCAGATGACATATTTTGGAGTTTCTATTCAAGGTGGTCCTGGAGAAAATGAGTTTTGGGGTTTTTGTTTTGGTTTGGTTTTGCCTACTCAAGACCCCATATAAATTATAGAAAAGGAGAAAAGGGGGAAGTCTGTATTAACCGAGTGGGCAGAAAGAGGTCATCATCAAACTATTTCAGAGAATTTCTGGGAGATGAAAGTAGAAGGTGGGGTGGCAGCTAATGGAGCAGAATAGAGGACTCTGGAGCTAGAGCCCAGAACATGTGCAGAGGGCACAGGAACCTAGCATAGAGCAGCTTCTCTGCAGGACACTAAAGGGCTCCAGGCTTGGACACTGTACTTACCCCAGGTAAAAACAAGTGACCATTGGAAAATCTGTATGTGGAACCATATGCTCCCCACTGTCACTATGGAAGGGCCTAACTTTCACATAAAAAATTGGAAGGTTCTTTGAAAAAGAAATAGTATAATGGTTTGGGGAGAACTAGCAAAGTATTGTGGGTATTACTCTCCAGAAGAAACCAATTTCTCATTCAGGGACCCATGCTCTAATGGCCAGATCCCACCATCTAACCTTATGGCAAATGGGGCCGCAATTCTTAGAAATATGCTTCATTCATAAACAAAAACAAATGAGAGAGAGAGAGAGAGAGAGAAATGAGAAAACAGGAAGGCACTGCCTGTACATGAGAAAGGCATTATGAATAAATAGGAAGGCATTTCTGGAAACTCAAGATATTGTCAGAAAATTTCAGAGGAAGAATTATTAAGTCAAGGAAATCTCCTAGACTATGGAATAAAAAGATAAAAGAAATGGATATATATATGTATCACATAGTAAGAGACATAAGGATCATTCCTACTGGTCCAACAACTGAATAATAGGAGTTTCAGAAAGAAAATGAAGAAAAGGCCAATGACAAAGAACAAATAGAAGAGTATCTCCCACAAATTCAGTTTCATTTAGGACAATGAATCCCAAAAGACACCCTGAGACATATCACTGAGGCATTTTAGAATACTGAGGATAAAGAAGACCCAAAAACTTCCACAAAGTGAAAACAATGTCACCTATTAAGCAACAGTAATCAGGCTGACATCAGAGTCCATTGACAATATTGATGTTAGAAGAAAGTTCTGATAGATTATGATTTTTTTAAAACCTAGAATTCTATATCCAGCTAAACTATCAATTATGTGTGAGAACAGGCATGAAAGGTTTTGGTAAGCTGGCTTTCTGATTACTATTTCAATCAGAATGTACTGTCCTAGCAAAAACAAGGGAATAACTCAGAATAAGGAAGATAATGGATTTCCAAGACAGTGGCTGCACCCAGCAGAACAGTGAGGAGATATGCAGTGCTGCAGTTGTGCAGCAGACCAGAGAGCGTCAGCTCAGATCAGGGAGAACAGGACAGTGGGGTGTCCTGATAGGTACACCCTGTGAGAAAAGAACCCTGGGAAGACTCAAAGATCTGAGAAAGGCAATTGGTAGACTGTAAGATGAAGAATCCATTTGAATTAGATGCTAGGTATATTAGCCATTGAGTGGCATGTGAATTGTTACATTGGGCCCATGGGAAAAAAGGTGTATGTAACACCATTTACAAAGTCATAATAAGGAAAGACGATTAGTTTTCAGATTTTAGAACTAATGTATACACAAAACATGGAAATTAACTATGGTTAGAGAACAGAATGTCAGTGTTGTCAACCTTGATAGGTTAAGAGTAAAGACAAAAATTTCAGAGGTGGCTGGGATGCAGAGTGGCAGGCAGAGGATGGGGAATGCTGGAAGCACTAATGTCCTCTGGGTACAATATGGAGGGTCAAGGGATATATTCTTTAGTTGATGGCATAAGAAATTGACATTTTAGGTGTGTGGGTTTTTTTGTAGTTGTAGAGAACAGAGAATAAACAGAATTTGTGATGTATAACTTTTTGTGGAGGGGCAAAGGGGAGGGAAGTGGTAAGTAAACTGAATCCTCTTCTATCATAGCAGCAAGGTAAGAGAATGTCTAAAATAAGAAATCAGGAAATTGAGGCATACACATTTTATTTAGGGATGCAGCAGTGACCACCAGAAAAACCCATATAAAAATTATTAAAATTGGTCCCTCTGAGGAGTGACAGGGCAGAGAACTGTTGCTCCTCATGACAAGCAGACATGTAGCTTTTGGTTTCTTAAAACTGAACACATCACAGTACTTACTTTTGGCTATATTTTAATAAATAAATAACACAAAAATATATAACCCAAATGAAACTTTGACTAATTTGATAAGCAAAAGAAAAGAAAAAAGACCTTATCCTTTATTTTATTTTTGTATGTATATGTAAACTAAATAATTTTTAAGTCATTTCTGACTCTTAAATTTCATGCTTCTATAGTTTTTTATAAAACTGTTCTTTTTCTCACAGGATATGGTTCCAACTAAACAATGAAAAGCAATGGCAAATAAGACTGGTATACAGAGTATTGTGATACAGGAATATTCCCCAGAGAGCAATTATTCCCCAAAGTTGGGCATCCTGGGTCACATTTGTATGTCATTGTCTGAGCCTCTCAGCTGTTTTGCTGTGGGTTTAGTGTACCTTACAACTATGAGCTCCAGGAGGGCAATGAAGGAACATTACTCTCATTACTCTTGTGGCCAAGGAGCAACTTTTTATTTTTTTAATTTTTTTATTTTTTTATTTTTTTGAGAAAGAGTCTCGCTCTGTCGCCCAGGCTGGAGTGCAGGGGGGCAATTTTGGCTCACTGCAACCTCCGCCTCTTGGGTTCAAGAGATTCTTCTGCCTCAGCCTCCCTAGTAGCTGGGACTACAGGTGCACTCCACCATGCCTGGCTAATTTTTGTATTTTTAGTAGAGACTGGGTTTCACCATATTGGCCAGGCTGGTCTTGAACTCCTGACCTCATGATCCGCCCACCTCAGCCTCCCAAAGTGCTGGGATTACAGGCGTGAGCCACCGCGCCCGTCCAAGAAGCAACTTTTTCATCATTCATGCAGTATGGGCTCCATGACAGCTCACAATGTGTTCTTTCTACAGATCTCCCAGAGCTCAGGCTGTCTGTGGGGCAGCCTGCCAGGCCTCAAGGTACCGGAAGCATTGGGTCTCCAGTTGGAGAACCCAGCTTTAATGCACACTCCTCTTCTGCAAATTGTGAGGATGCATGCAAGTTATTTAAATTCCTAAGCCTCAGTTTTGTCACCCATCAAATGGTTAAGAACAACAATATTGCCTTCTTCACATAGGTAACACATGTAGAGTATACAATAAAGGGTGCTTATTAGAGTTGTGATTATTAGTATTCATAACATAGTCTCTCTTTTGAAGAACTCAGAAAGATGGAAACAAATGATCATGTCTTGGCTTTTAAAGGGAGTCAAGAACTGAATATCAGCCCGGTGTGGTGGCTCATGCCTGTAATCCCAGCACTTTGAGAGGCCGAGGTGGAAGGATCACTTGAGGGCAGGAGTTCAAGACCAGCCTGGGCAACATGGCAAAAAAAAAAAAAAAAAAAGAAAAGAAAGAAAAAATAACTGAATATTTTTTGTGAGCAGCCATTGATAAAAGTTCTATTAGGTTGTGATACTACAGAGACAGAAAATTTCCTGATATGAAGATAATTTTTCTGGTTACAAATTCCGGAGTTCCTGAGCGAGCTTGCCTCTGTTTCACATGGATTCATTCAGTTCCACTTAGAGTCTTTATTGACTACCTATCTCAATCCCAGCCCTGAATCAAGAGCTGCGGAATCCTCAAAAGAAGGACATGGCTTAGCAGGAGAGGTGCTCGCAGTCTAGGTTGGAAATAGCAATCATAATGACCTGGCAGCTAATATTTACAGGAAGTTGTGTACCAGACAGTTTCAAGTGCTCCACCATCTCCTCGAATCCTCCCAACACTCTGAAGCAGGTCCTGCTGACATTCAACTTGTAAGATGAGGAAATCAAAATAAGCGCCACAGAGCTTTAAACAGGCAGAACTGGGATTGGAACCCAGGTAGGCTAGCTTCAAAACCTTTACTTTCAATCTCTGAGATATATTGACTTAGTGTAAGAAATAGGAAATGTAAGATAAAACACATACATTCAAATATACCTAGTGATAGGGACTATTGCAAATCAAAATGCAAAATGTGAAATGCAAAGTGCAGATTGGCAGTGGATTATCTGCTTCAGAATGCTTGGGTAGGCGGCTACATTTCCTGCTATTAATGCTCACCTACCTCTTCTTAGGATATACAGTCATGTACCGCCATTTCTCTCAAAGTAGACAGGCAGACTGTGCTGTGACCAGATGATGCTGTGTACACTTACACACTCTCCACATTAGTTTAGGCACTTTTGGATGTTTTCTCGCCCAATAAAGCATTTATGTACACATAGAGTTATTCGTTTTTAGCTGCCTCTGTCATCAGAGGGAGCCAGCTCTCTGGGGCCATTTCTGAGCCTGCTAAAAAGAGGAAGTAGGTGCTAACTTGAGCCTACTCCATTTGTGGTGTGTTGAGAGCTAAGATCTGTAACGTGGGCCTCCAGTCCAGCCAGCAAGAGTTTCACAAGAAGATAATGGCTGCTGCTAACTTGGTTCCCAGTGACCTGGCTACGGGTGATGAGAAAGCAATGTTTCAGCCAGTTTTGAGGGATGTTTATTTAAGGTGTGTCTGGCAACTGCAGCAAGCTGTAGTCTGGGGGATTGGAGATTATAAACAGCCAGTGCAGTAAAAAGGGACATTTTATTTTTTTAAATGGGTAGTAACTTAAATTTTTAACAAGCTAGCTCAGAACACAATTTTTTAAACGGGCGTAGAGTAAAGAATAAGGCATCCTTTCCTGATTTCTGGTTTGCTCCTCCTGTCATGTCAATCTCTTGAGTCAGCTCTTGCCTTTCGCTGATTAAGACGTCTTCTGGAGATAAGGACATATGTGCAGAACACATGTGCGCATGTGTGTGTGTATACACCCACATGCTCCCCCATTGTATTCACACAGCAACACAGCATCATGAACTTACGGTGTGTTGCTTTATCCCCCCTCCACTTAATGTATCACAGAGCTAGTTCCCTATCAGTTGGTACATTTAGATCTTTTTCAGTCTTTTTTAGGACTTGCATGGTAATCTACCATATGACGTACCATAATTTATTTAAGCAGTCTCCTATTCATGGACATTTAGGTCATTAAGTTCATTAAAAGGCTTTCTAGAGCATTTGGTCTAATTATCTTGTTTTATATATGAGGAAATTCAGATCCACAAACACACAGACAGATTTAAATAATTCAGCAGACTCTCAAACCTACATTTTGGATGTGTTTATCTTGCTATTATTGTATTTTGATCACAGGAGACAGGAGAAGGTGGCTCAGCTGTGTGCCTGTGAGTGTGTTTGCACATGTGGGTGGGTGTGTGAATGTGCGCGCCTACACAGGTAGGTGTACATTATGTTGTGTGACAGATGTGCTCTTGAAAAACTCTGAATGAGTCCTTTTATTTTTAAAAATGGAATATGAAATTTTAAATGCTCCGAGGGTGGGAATAGGATTTGTTATTTAAAGGAAACTTGTGGAGGAATCCTTATGCGAAATAAATCGTTTTTTTCCATTTTTAAAAACTGCTTCATTGAGGTATAATTTACATACAATTAAGTGCATTCATTTTAAGTGTAGGCTTGATTTGTCCCGCCAAATGTCTACATTCATGGAGCTGCCACCACAATCAGGATAGAGAAAACTCCTGTCACCCAGGACATTCCCCTGTGTCTCCTGGCATTCACTGGCCACTTCCAGCTCCAGGGAATCACAGATGTGCTTTTTGTTATTGTAGGTTTGTTTTGCCTGTTCTAGAACATTGTAGAAGTGGAATCCTACAGTATATACTCTTTCATGTTTGGCTTCTTTCACATAGCATCAATGTTGTTGCATGTATCAGCAGTATATTTGTTTTGTTTTGTTTTTTAAGAGACAGGATCTCACCTAGGCTGGAGTGCAGTTGTGCAATCATTGCTCACTGCAGCCTCAAACTCCCAGGTTCAAGCCATCCTCCTGCCTCAGCCTTCCAAGTACCTGGGACTGTGGGCATGCACCACCATGCTCAGCCAATTTTTTTTTATTTTTTGTAGAGACAAGGTCTCAGTATGTTGTACAGGCTGGTCTTGAACTCCTGGCTTCAAGCGATCCTCCTGCCTCAGCTTCCCAAAGTGTTGGGATTACAGGGGTGAGCCACTGTGCCTGGTCCTCATTCTTTTTTATTGCTAAGTAACATTCCATTACATGGATGTAGCATGGTTTGCTTATTCATTTACCTGTTGTTGGACGTTTGGGACATTTCCAGTTTTGGGCTGTTAGGAATGAAGCTGCTGTGAACATTTCTGTATAGTAGATGGCTTCCCAAGTAAATTTTCTCCACAACTCAGTGTACAGATCCAGTTTTTTAATATATTGAAGTAGTATAAGCTAAGGCCATCCATTCAATAAGCCACCTTGTAGAAATCTGTATTGAATCCCTCCCATGTGCTGGATAGACAGGGTCCTGCCTTGCAGGGATGTACACTGAAGCCTGTATGTCTTTGCACTGCAATGGAAGCTGTTTGAGAAAAACAATCTGCCCCTCCCCTTATTTTATGAAAGTAAGTGCTATTATAAGCCCATTAACAGAATAGAATCTTGAACATATTTGATTACATGTGTACTCTCTGCTTTTTGACCAGTCACTGCACACTACCAATAGAGCTAGTAGCAAATTTTACCCCAAATGAAGAGTCTTTAATTAGCTGCTAACTTCAAAATCAGCACCCTGCAGCTGCTGATGAGTTGCTCATTGTATTGCCTCAATGCTTTCTGCTTTCCAAATGCAGAGCTGGGAGGACACCTGCTGCCTGAATGTCCCCTGCTCTGTCCAGCTGGCCTCTCCCATGCCAGGTGGGTCTGGGGACGGTAGTGTGCGTGCAGTGCCTCCAGGGGAGAGTGGCCATCAGTGAAGGGGTACAGGACTTGGACAGTGGGCCCCCTGCTTTGGGAACCAGTCCCCCAGTCTTCTCTCCTGATGGTTCCCCGTCTGCCTCCTCCTCTCTCACTCTCCACCCTCCTCCAAGTAAAAAAGAAAAAGACGCAGCAGTAGATTATCTAGTACCTTACTGGTGGAATAAGGGCAGTGCAAGCCTTCCCTTGTCCTTCTCGTCCTTTCTGGATTCATCTTTTTCAGACCCTTTCCCTCCACGCCTTTGTGCCTGACAGCAGATGGGAAGGGAAGTGAAACTCAGATTGGGCCTGTGTGACCTTTGTGGGCTCTCCCGAGGAAAGGTTTGCTTAGACATCTCGGGCAAAAGTTGAACCTATGGTTAGGAAGCTTGACTTTGTATATTAG
Source organism: Pongo pygmaeus (assembly GCF_028885625.2). Taxonomy (NCBI): domain Eukaryota; kingdom Metazoa; phylum Chordata; class Mammalia; order Primates; family Hominidae; genus Pongo; species Pongo pygmaeus. The sequence continues at coordinate 87,890,885 of NC_072385.2, read as the reverse complement.
ACCTCCCTTCCCTTGAACTCAATAACCCCCAACATGTAGGTGTACAGATACCTGTGGATCACTGGGGGCTGACAGCAGCACATCAGCCAGCAGCCTGGAGATCAGCATAGGTGGAGTCCTTTTGATTTTGCTGTTGTGGTTGTCAGAGCTCCTGCTGGGCAGGTGTGGTGTCGAGGAAGGAACATGAGACTGAGAAACAGGAGTTGAGGGAGCAAGTTCTTTTTTTTTTTTTTTTAAGATGGAGTCTTGCTCTGTTGCCTAGGCTGGAGTGCAGTGGTGCGATCTTGCCTCACTGCAGTCTCCGCCTCCCAGGTTCAAGTGATTCTCCTGCCTCAGTCTTCAGAGTAGCTGGGACTACAGGTGCATGCCTCCACACCCAGCTAATTTTTGTATTTTTAGTAGAGACGGAGTTTCACCATATTGGCCAGGGTGGTGTCAAACTCCTGACCTCAAGTGGTCCACCTGCCTCGGTCTACTAAAGTGCTGGGGTTATAGGCGTGCGCCACCACGCCTGGTCTAGGGAGCAAGTTCTGATTCTGCCAGTCCTGCTTCAGGGGTCTCATGCACAGACATAGGTGTGAATGGCACCCCCTGGGGTTGTGCAGCTGGTGTAATCTCACTAGCACACCGCATGATATAATGGCCACCTATCTTCCTTAACCCCAGCTTTCTCAGATGTTCAACAGCACTAATAATACTTGTTACCACGCTTGTAATCCCAGCACTTTGTGAGGCTGAGGTGGGAGGAAGGTTTGGGCCCAGGAGTTTCAGGCTGCAGCCATGACGGCACCACTTCACTCCAGCCTGGGGCACAGAGCGAGACTCTGTCTCAAAAATTTTTTTTTGAAAATAACAGAACTCGCTACCTTACAGATTAATTGTGAGAAATGAATAAATGAATGCATATGAGGGGCTTTGTAAATGGCTGAGCACCACCCCAAAAAAGTCCCTAACTTTTTGCTTTTCTAAGATTGCCTTTTCAGGGCTTGCTGTGGGTTGGGCTCTTCCCCATTGCCAAGTTCCTAATTCACGTGAGAGGCACTCTTGTTGCCGCCCAGACCTCCCCTCAGAGCACAGTGGGGTGGTCAAGGTGTCTGAGGTATTGCTCTGCCTTCCAGGTCTGCCTGGGGAAGACAGCGGCACCTGAAAAGGGGAATGAGCCCACTCTGGGGATGGGAGGGTTGAAGGAAGGAGAATGCACCTCGGACTGGATTGTCAGAGGAGGCTCAATCGGCCAGGCAGGGCTGGGGGTTGTGAGCATGACTTGCAAGCTCTGTCGACCTCTCCTCTGTTCCCCAGGCTGACCTGGGTGAGAATTCTGGCTGAAAGCTCTCTAAGCCTGTTTTTTCATCAGAAAAGTAGAGAATATTGCTGTCTCACAGGAGATTAGATGAACTAATGCAGGTAAGGTGCCAACATGGTGTCAGAGGCACAGTAGGTGTCATTGCCCTTCTTTTATGAGTACCACAGGTCCTCCCGATGCCCTGGAATACCCTGGGTATAGCCCTTCCTGCCCCGGGTTTCCCCCAGAAAGGGTGCATACAATACTCTTACCTTGGATTTTAAAGTACAATACTCTTACCTTAGTTTAAAAAAATGTTTTTAGAGACAGGATCTCACTTGTCACCCAGACTGGAGTGCAGTGGTGCATTGCAGCCTCGATCTCCTGGGCTCAAGCAATCCTTCTGCCTCTGCCTCCCAAGTAGCTGGGACTACAGCTGCCTGCCACCACACCTGACCTTTAGTTCTTTATTTGATATTCACAACAACACTGTAAAGTCATCAAATGTCCTGGAATTACATGTAATAATACCAACTTTGTTGAGGAAAGTTTGTTATAGTAGAAATAACATTGGACGAAGAAGCAGAAGACTTGCCTTTTTCATGATAACTGCACCAATGATGACTATTTTATGCCTGGTGCCTTTGCTAAGCACTGTTCATAGAATATCTCATTTAACCTCACAGCAGCCCCATTTCACTGACAAGCAGGCTGAGGCATAGAGAGGGTACCTGCTTGCTTCAGGCCACATGGCCACTAAATTTGCTCTTACCCACCACATGCGGAGTGTCTCCTGGGTGCTTAGTTAAAATTTTTTTTTTTTTTAACTAAGGTAAGGTGCCAAGTGCTTTGCATGTATGTTTCATGGAATTTTCATGACAACCCATTTCACAGATGAAGAGGCTGAGAGGCTCAGGAAGAGTAAATAATTGCCTGAGGTCACTCAACTGATAAAGGACAAAATGGATTCTGCCCTGATTTGACACCAAAGTCTGTGTTTGTCTCCCCCAGTTTGACTGCGTTGCTTCTGGCCCGTGCTGGAGGGGTAGCCAAGGCACTGTAGTGTGAAAGAGAATCATGGTCAAAGAAAATAGAAATAGTAGCTGGGAAGATGTGTTAAGTTGGGGTATGAGGTCCAAGGAGGTTTGGTAAATTGGGTTGCATCTGGGAGAACTGGGAGGAGCCTGATGCAAAGAAGAGGCTCAGAACTAACCCCGGGAATGGCAAGCCTGGTTTTGTGTCACGCCAGCTGCCTGGTACCAATGCAGACTGACAGCTTGCAGGGTTGTGCAGGGCTGGGCACCTACATTACATCATTATCTGGACCATGTAATCGTGAGCAGAATTTTTGATTAAACTAATTCAGCGGTGAAGTTGTGCCACACTCTTCACCATCTTTTATACTTGGTGACCCCTGCAGTCATTGAAGACCCACCACCTTGGATGGATTCTCAGAGCTTCCTCACTTGGCTAACTGGGGCTTGGCTGGCGATCTGCGGCCATCTGCTCATGCTGCAAAGCTCTTTGTTGCTTTTGGCATGTTTAATAGCTTAATTTCTATTTTTCTGTTTGGAAATGCAGTTCACCAGCACGGAGGCTGCAGTGGGTGCTAAAATGGTTTTTGATTGCTATCTTGAATGTTAATATCCGAATACATTTTATCATGAATGACCTGTCCTCCCTGCCACGAGTTCTCACTCCCCTTTTGCAAAGATGGGCATGGTGCCTGCCTTTGGATAGGCCCCGAAGCCCATCTCATTCCTTTGCTCTCTCCCTCTCTGCTTTACACAGATAGCATTGTACTTTGCCAATAAAGTCCACAGTTGTGGGAAATCTTTGAGTTGGAGGATATGAGAAAGAGTTTCATTTTGCCGGCAGGGTTTAATAGGGATGATCTAATCTCTAAAAGGCATACATTATTTAAATTCCATGCTTTTAGGCAAGAGGGCCCCTGATATTTTTGAACTTTGGCAGGGAGAAGATTCTGGTTTGGCTCTATTCAGTAGAGCCGACTGTTGGTTTTCCTGTTTGTCATTCGCTGCAGGGGCTGGTGAGGGTCAGCACTAGTGGTGAGAATTCTGGAGAACATTTTCTTTACCCAGAAACTTAAAATCATGGACTCTTGGGGAGAAAGGAATGAGAAAAGGCAGCATGCGGAATTACCAGTTTGTTATTTGGTTCCCATCTGGATTTAAAACCGAAGATCCCAAACTCAGGTGAGCAGCTCCCCCGGGGTGCCCAGGGGGCAACGCAAGCCTGCTCATGGCACTCCCTCACTCCTGTGCCGACGGAGCACCTCAGCTATCACCAGTGGTCTCTCCCATGAGGCACCGAAGAGTCTTGTGGATGAAAATGAAATTTTGAGGGAAAACTTAAGCTCTCTCAACCATTAGAGGCTGAGTCAGGAAACAAGATGGGGCTCAGGAGTGACTCTGGGAGCCTCCTGGATTGTGTGTGGGGTGAGATGTTGGGTGAGTTTAGAGAACACCACTCCAGCTAGTCGCTTTGTCTCATGGGGACATGTGGTGCTCATGGTATAGCCGCCTCATCTTTCCTCTACCCTTGTTCAAATGTCATTTTAGTAGAGATCACATGCCTGCCTTCCTTCCTGGGGACAGAGCCTTGGGAGGGTGAATGTTCCCAGAATAGACTCTGGAAGTTCTGAACACAGAGCCTTTTCCCACCTCCACGAGTGTGTGCTGGGTGTTTCCTAAGAGACAGTGAGCTAAGAACTAGGGATGCAATTCTGGTTATCATACTTTCTGTCTATCAGGACAGAGAGGTAGATGGACAATGTATTACAACTTAATAGGAGCTGTATTAGTCAGTGTTCTCTAGAGGGACAGAATTAATAGGATATATGTATATATGAAGGGGAGTTTATTAGGAGAATTGACTCACACGATCACAAGGTGAAGTCCCACAGTAGGCCGTCTGCACGCTGAGGAGCAAGGAAGCCAGTCCGTGTCCGAAAACCTCAAAAGTAAGGAAGCCGACAGGGCAGGCTTCAGTCTGTGGCTGAAGGCCCAAGAGCCCCTGGCAAACCACTGGTGTAAGTCCAAGAGTCCAAAAGCTGAAAAACTTGGGGTCTAATGTTTGAGGGCAGAAAGCATCCAGCATAGGAGAAAGATGAAGGCCGGAAAACTCAGCGAGCCTAGTCTTTCAAACTTCTTCTGCCTACTTTATTCTAGCCACGCTGGCAGCTGATTAGATGGTGCTCACCCAGATTGAGAATGGATCTGCCTCTCCCAGTCCACTGGCTCAAATATTAATCTCCTTTGGCAGCACCCTCACAGACACACCCAGGAAGAATGCTTTGCATCCTTCAGTCCAATCAAGTTGACACTCAATATTAACCATCGCAGGAGCCATGAGTAAGATGTGCCTGGTGTATTGTGGGAACACAGAACACAGATGAGGGGCTAATTAATTCTGACTGGGCATATCTGGATAGATTTCAGAGAGGAGGTGATAATTGACCTTGACTTTGAAGGAGGAGGAGATATCCACTAGATTGACTGGTCTGAAGTAATTCTTGCTAAATGCGTGCCTGCTCTTCGCTGGGGACAGTGAAAAAGGAAAAGGAGGGGGATAGCGGTTCCTGCCCTCAAGATATTCACAGCTTGTTGGGGAGAGAGCCTGGCACTATGAACCAATGAAAGCTCTGTGTAGACAGATGGGATTGTGGAGGCGGAGAGGCTAGCAGGGGGACTTGGTGATCCAGGGTTTCCAGAGTTACTACTCTCTCTTATAGAGAGAACACAGTTTCTGTAAGGATAGTTCAGTCCTTGCAAAGATGTCTTTAACTACAAGAGGCCCAGCCCTCTGGTTTTGTCTCACCCAATTATTTCACCATCTTGTCTCTGTATATTATAAGTAGTTAGCTGGATTTGAGGTGGGGAGGGAGGAAGTGAGGGTGCCTGTGCTCTTTCTTACGCCTTGCATACCTTCCCTTCCCTCTTCCCTTCTCTCTTCCCTTCTCTCTTCCCTTCTCTCTTCTACACTGATCTCAGGTTCATCAGATACTTTATCAGTTGTTCTCTGTCCTTCGTCATTAAGCTGGATTCAGCATTGTTCTCTATTTTTTAACTCCACAATGAGATGATAAACACCGTAAAAGCAGGAGTAGTGTCTTCCTGCTTCTCTTATTTCCCCTGGGAGCAGTTTGTGTGGTATAAAGATCATGGGTTTCTCGAGACAGGCTTGGCATTGAATCTCAGCATTACCACTTACCTTGGAATTTGGGCACAATTTCCATATCTGTAAAATGGGATAACATAGGGCTTTCTCAAACTCAACATCATTGATGACATTTGGGGCTGAATGATTCTTTGTTGTGAGCGGTCGTCCTGTGCACTGTAGAATGTTTAATGGTATCTCTGGCCTCCACCCACTAGCTGCCAGGAGCAGCACTCTCTCTCTCCAAACGTGACAAAACTGCCTCCAGATGTTTGCCAAGCATCCCCTGTGGAGCAAAATTGCCCCCAGTTGAGAACCACTGGGATGGTGCTACCTATGGGGTATGCATCAGTCCTCCCAGGTCTGCCTCTCACCTAGCACTCAACACATTGTAGGTTGGTGAATTACATGGAGCTGTGTCTCTAGGTTTTAGCAGTTTGGGGTAGAAATGTGGTGGAACTCTCAGGTTGCCCACACAATGCACTAACAGAGTCACTGTCATTTTCTTAATTGCAGATTGATCTGGAGCCAGAAGGAAGAGTGTATGTGATCATCGATCTCTCAGGGTCGTCGGGTGAAGGTAGGAGAGTGTGACTTCTCATCCCTGTTTTCTTCCATTGGCCCTTTGCCTTCTGGGTCTCTTCTTTCCGTCCTTGGCCAGAACACATTATAGTGACATTTAATTAATTGGCATCCTTTAAAGGAAAAGGTTATTTTGAAGATGCTTACGCCTGTGTACCAAAAGGGACCAGCCATCTGTTAACTTTGGTGGAGCAGAGGGAAGATTTTGGACTTACCACGTGAGGCCAATAAAATGGGCGTTTTTGCATGCTGTGTGCAAGGCAGGCTTCAGTGGTGGGGCAGTCTCTCCCAGGAGGCTTGCGTGGGGTTTGTGTGTGTGTGGTGGGAAGGAAGTAAAACCAGTTGGTCTAACGGCATCCAGAAATGAAATAAATAAGGTGACAAACTTCAGAATCTTCTTTAGAGCTTTGATAGAAGTGAGACTTCTTTTACCAGTTCTTTACACAGACAAAAGCTCTGCTCTTAAAGAGAAATAACGGGGTGAGGGAACATCTGCTCCCCACTGACTGATTAGATGGCGTATTACACCCTCTTCCTCTTACACCCTCTTCTTTCAATCCTTTCTTTGCTCACTTATATACTTAAGACCTTTGAAGGGTTTGCTGGGTGTTGAGGACTGAGCAGTCAAGGGAAGAAGGGAAGCCTAGAAAATAAAACCTTATCCAAACCAGAACAAAGAGATAGCAACCGACTTAAGCTCTAAGAAAGATTTGGAATTCGGACTGAAATGTAGTTATTGTGGCCATCTTTTCTCTCCTACTCCTCCATCTGTGGGCAGGGGGACAGAACAGTTGGCTTTAATGCCATGGCAGGGATTTTGGAAGACCATGTGTAGTTCCTCTTGGCAGTGAGAAACAAACAGTGTTTGGGGACTGTGTCCCAAAGGGAAAAATGGACACTCAGCTCTCTCAGCTCTCCTGCCTGGAACACTTGGGCCTTTCAAAACATCTCCCCAGAATACTGGGGATCACAAGCTCAAAGTCACAATCCCAAACACAGTCTCTAGTTTAAGGCTCAGTGATAGAAGGAAGGATTACATATTCAGTTAGTCAAATGATGTGCTTGACAGTGGTGCCTGATGATTTCCATTCAGCTAATTTATCACCCAATCTCAACAGGTATTCGGAAGAATTCAATAATTGTGTGTATATGGGGATTATAATAGAATTAGGCCCTCTTTGAATAGATCCCAATTATTTGGCATAGGTTTAAAACTTTAAACAGCCTTCCAAAATTGGTGGCTTACATTTCCTGCTCTTTATTGCAATTACATTTTGGCATTTCCAACTTCCCTTCTCTGCACTCAGCTCTGAACTGCCCAGAATAGAACCTGTTGTAGAAGATTTGAGGATTTAACAATATTTCATATGAAATATTTAAGACCTACAAAAGGGCTTAAAGACAAATTAAATGAGCACCAGTGTGCCCACCACCCCAATTAAGAATTAGAGCAAGCAGTGAGGTGAAGCCTTGTCCTTGCTTTTAACATAGCAAGTGATCCAAATTCACCAGACTTGACTTAAGGTTTTGCAGTGTGGCCTCCTGATTCTAGACACTGGTGAAACATTTGATGGGCAAAATCAATCCCCTTTTTTCCTTACATAATCTGTGTGCAATATGATAATTAATTAAATATGTATTTCCTGTGCCAGGATGCTGAGCAACCAATGGGAGGCTGGGACTATTTTCTCTTTCTTTGAAAAGATAAATGACTTGCAAAATTATAGAAGACATCCTTTTTTACATTAGAGGGAAAGGAGATGGACAAATGAATGAATAAATAAATCAGAAGCAATTGATTTTTTTCTGCTTGCTTCTACAGCTTATTGCATGTGAATAGCCAAAGCAATTTTCACTGGGCTAAATTCTGAGTCTATTTTTTAAATCTCTTTCATCTGAAGAAAATAGAGTTTACTTCAGAAATGCTGACACACACCAGAGTCTGTAAAGTGCTAGCATGTGTTGCTCTGAAGAAGACATTTTTCTACTCTTTTTTTTTTTTAATTGCTGTTCTTGGACTTGGGATCCTTTCTTTCGATGGTGGGTAGGACTTTCAGTAATCCGTTCTGAGAAGCTGCTCTTGTTGTTTGTGTTATACACGTCTGTTCTCCCAGTCCCGTTGCTGGGACGGTGAGGGTTCCTAGCCTGGAGGGGGTTTTGGAAGAGTTAGGAGGTCAAGGGGAGGCCCTAGAGAATGAGAAACCACAACATTTCATACCTAAACCACGTGAGATGGGTCTGGGGTGAAGCAAGTTGTCACAGCCACCCTCCTGGATTTACAGACTGTGGACTAAGTATTTTTTTTTTTTTTTAGTGAAAATACCTAACTCTGCATTCTGTGAAAGGGAGAGAGTTGAAATGAGGCACAGCTGAAGTTTCACCACTCCATTATTCTGCCATCAAGCATCCCTTCAGCTCCCATCTCTCAAATGCTGCAGCCCCATCAATGGAAAAAAATACATTCATGGGAATTGCACAAAGTTTACAACACATGCAAATTCCAAGGAGCTCAGAGAGAGGTGTGGGGGTGAGATGGTGTGACTACACCCACTTCTTCTAGGATGCGCCGAAGGATTCTTTTCCTTGCTCATATGCTGTTAGAAAGCATGGGCGTTTACGTCTGCTAGAGCTGGAGCTAATGTGATTTCTAACTGTCTAATAAAATTCCACTGCTTGCATGTCCTGTGCAGTTCACTATAATGGAATCTGGCCAGTGTGTGTTTTGGCTAAACCAGGCATCCTAACCCCAGATGTGAGGGGGTCAGGCTGGATGACAGTTAAGGTCATTTCCGGCCATGTGATTTTATCCTTTGGTACAATTTGAATAGACATCTGTCAGAGCTCGTGGCTGAGGGCTGGCTAATATGTACAGAAAAAAGGAGTTGCAAAAAATGAACTCGTTTTGACAGGTATGGTTCTAGGCACTTTACCTACATTATACCAAGTAGCAAACCTGCTCAAAATGCTCTTATGGGAAGCTCCAGTCTCAGTCCATGTTTTACTTACATCATAAGTAATAATCACAGGGCTTCTGGTAAGTGTGGCTCTCCAGGCTCTTCAGATGCTTAAATCAAAGCATAATTAGCCCAGGTAACAGAAGCGTAAACAGCAATGTAATTCTCACCTGTGCAAATGATGGTTTCCTGCTGTGCCCATTTGTTAGTATTTCTTCCTCTGATATGATGTAATTTGCATATTATTTCTTATTCTTTCTAATAATGTGGCAATGCCCCATGATTCACAGGCTTACCAGTGAGAGACGGTCGGGGCCTGACCTGGGGACTGATAGGTTCTTCTTCCCATGCGTTGCACCTAGGTGTCATGCTCACCTGAGAGAGTTCTTCAGCATCTAAACCAACAATAGCAATAACAAGTAGGCCTCATTGGTATGTTTGGGTCACCAAACTGTTTCTCCAACAAAACACAGAGGATACAAAGGAATAGGAATGATTTTTGCAACACATACCTCACAAATCATGCAGATAAGTCAAGTTCTGGAGGGATTGCATATTGTGGAAGCAGAAGAGCAGGGAACAGGAGGCACCCTGTTTCTTTCTGCAGCCACAGGCTGAAAGGGGTCAGTCTTCTCTGTGGGACTCAACTGATAGAGGAGAAAGAGCACAGCGTTAGGAGTCCTTCAGACCTGGATTGAAATCCTGGCTCTAGTGTTTAGTAGCTTACAGCCTCAGATTTCTCACCCACAACATGGGGATAATGGTACCTATGGTAGGTGCTAGGCCAGGATTGTCATAAGAACAGTGCTTTGGTACAGTGCCCTCACATGTAAGAGATGATCAGTAAATATCATTAAGCCTTGGAGACCTGAGGGCAGAGAGGTTGGCATAGCTCTACCCAGTGCCCATGAAGGAGCATCAGGCAGGGTATTCAGGGAAACTGTTCAAGGACAGGTTTCTGACGCTGGGGTGGGACATGTTCACAAGGGCCAAGAACAGAGCCAGGTACCAAAGAGGTGACTTAACAGAGTAATCTATCTGGCAGGGACTGTGAGATTGCTTTCTGCAAAGTTCAGGCCTTGCCTCGGTTTTGCCTATTGTCACTCTATTTATTCCTTATCCTCTCCCAAGTAAAGTAATTCCTGGAAGGACATTCTCTAGCATCCCTGAGCCACTCATTTGCATTCCATGGCCCTTAATGCTAGAGGCTTCTGCTTGTCAGAGCCTGGGCTTGTCCCATCCCTGCTCAGTGTGGACCAGAACATGTGGTCCCCATCCTCTCACCAGCCCTTGGGTAAAAGGCCTTTAAATATTTGAAGACAGTTATTCAATACCTCTTTTTTCAGGTTGAGTCAATCAAATCCCTTAACCTTTCAGAAGGGATATTTTAGAAATCTTAACTCATCTTTGCAAGCTCTTCTGGACTTTTTTCAAGTTGCACAGACAGACGTGATCAAACCAGCTTTGCTTGGTTCTGAAATAATAACGTGTGTAGAGCTCTTAGCTTTACCAAGTGCCCAGCGGTATTACCTCCATGTGGGAGATGGTGAAATTAAGAGGTCAGATGATGTGCTCCAGGCCAAAAGGTTGATTATGAGACCCTTCTGGGTCCAGACCCCAGGCCACAATCCAGGTCCTGCTACCAATCATGGCCCCAGTAATGAGTTTGCCACATGGCAGTGATTCCCCACCCCACCCCTTGTTCGATCTTTTTATTTTAGTTCTTTTCTTCAGAAAGCTTTTTATAGAAATATAAAGCCAAAGTTCTTCCTTTGAATCCAAAGGTGACCAGAGAGTCTCTTTCATAAATAAGCAGATCCCTTTTCCACTGTGTTAGAAATAAAAGCTCTTTTGGTCAGAGCTCAAGGTTGGATCCTTCTCAGGTTGTCTGTAATGTGGATCCATAGCTAAGTCTTGGTCTGAAACTAGACCTGACTCAAATCCCAGCAGGTTAGTAATTTTTCCTATTGACCTGCCCTCCTTGCTAGAGATGTTAGTTTTGTACTCGAAGACTCTGAGTCCATAGCAGGCATTAGAGCAGTACCTCCACGGCTGAAATCAAAGTGAAAGGGGTTTTTCTCTTGAAACTCTGTCTTAGCCAGTGGGCAGGATACATATCGACAGGTTTTCTCAGATTCGAGCCCCACTGGAGCTTCAATTCATAAGAATTTTACCTCTTTTCTTCTAAATTCTACGTTAATAATCCAATGTCTTCTAGTTAGTAGAAAATTAAAAAGAATCATTCATTCAAATGACCAATAGTTACCAATTCATTTTTTTTTTCTTTTTTTGAGATGGAGTCTTGCTCTGTCACCCAGGCTGGAGTGTGGCAGCAGGATCTTGGCTTACTGTAACCTTTGCCTCCTGGGTTCAAGTGATTATCCTGCCTCAGCCTCCTGAGTAGCTAGGACTATAGGCATGCACCACCATGCCTGGTTAATTTTTGTATTTTTAGTAGAGACAGGGTTTTGCCATGTTGGCCAGGCTGGTCTCGAACTCCTGACTTCATGTGACCCACCCACCTCGGCCTCCCAAAGTGCTGGGATTACAGGTGTGAGTCACCACGTCCAGCCTACCAATGCATTTCACCAAATGTGCCCAGCTTTGTGTCTGTGCTGGGTTTGGGGAATGGAGAGTGGAGAAGGAAGTAGAAAATGGGAGATGGCATTCACAAAAAGTGTAAAACCCTTTGCCTTCAAGGAGCTTGCAATTCAATTAGGCACCCTAGACTTGCAGGATGAAAGCATTAGAGAACAATGCAAGGCATTGTGTGTTTGAGGAGGTGTTACCAAGAGTTCTCCAAGTAGGAATAAGTTGGGACCAGAATAACCCAGGAAAACTTCAAGAAAGAGGCAAGGCTTGGGATGGAGAGGAAAGGATAGGCAGGCTGGATTGGCAGGGAAGAAGTGGAGAGACCATTGTGAGTGGAGGGAATCGTGTCATCATTATCAAAGACAGCTTTGAAGCTCTTATTTTTGGGGATGGCTGGATAGACAGGATAAGTTAAATAGATGCAGTGTGAGCTCTCTAGGAGCATCCAAACAAAGGCAGTTGTCAGTGTTGCAGGCAGAAATTTTCATGCTATGCAAACAAGAAAATGAAATGCCTTAAATGTTTAAACTGTCTGAAGATTGAAGGCAGGTCCTTCTGGGTGTGACTTCTGGGTCCAGTCTCTCTCCCACCATGACCTACAATGAGAAGGAGTGTTCTAGGTCAAGTTTGGTCAAGTCTGGGACACTGGGCAGAGCACATTTTACAACTATGACACTGAGGCATTTAGAAGATCAAGCCCAGGTACAGGCATCCCTACATGGTCTTTGTGGTCTCTTTTCTTGTTTAGCAACCTCATAGAGTCCCATAGTAATCCCTCTACCATCCTCAGCATTTTCTTCCTCTCCAGCCTTTTGAAAGTGCCTCACAATCAAGCCCAGATACTCCCACGCTTTCTCTTTTCAAATTCTGTTCAGTCTTTAATAAGAAATGTCACTTGAGAGGTTAAGGAGAGCCTCCAGCTTCCCAAACAGGGGACCTCAAAGCCAGACACCAGCTCCAAGGTGCTGATCAGGCTCCCTCACATATTGTGCCTTATGCAATGAGATCCTGATCCTGTTCACCACACAGACTCCCTAGACATGCATGGACATGTCAGATCCCCTGGCAGTGCATGGAGTCCAGAAAACAACAAAATAACAAAATCCAGATGTTCAACAACATTGATCTTACAATATGCACCCCACGTTACCACACCCCACCGCGGCATAACTTCTTCCTGTGACTGATTCTCAGACCAGGGAGCAAGCCTCTGTGTCTGGGGATTTTTGGCTCTATTTTTGGTCCTGATGGAATAAATTCTTGTTCCTAGAAGTGACTATATGCACCAGATGAGACCAAGGAGATCAGCTGGAAAACAGTGAGCACCAAGCCCCCATCAAGGAGTTTATAATGTCACAAAGAGACATCGCTAAGATGCTTGATGAGACATAAGCCAAGAAACCCTCATTTCCTTCCAAATAGCCTCTAGATGCACAGCAGTTCCTCTGAAATGAATCATCCATGGTTAACAACACCAAATGCCAACCATTAGCAGATGAGAAACAGAACTGAATCTTGAGTGTTTGGAGAGCAAAGCTCTTTTGATCACAACTAGAGCCTCCTTCCCCTCTGCCATTACAGGAGCATAGATATATATTTCCTTTTGACTGGTGTGCCTGTCTTACTAATAAAATAATTGAAGGAAGAATAGTTACAGTGAAGAAATAAGCTTATTGGAAAGGTGGATTTCTAATAGATCCTTGGTCAAGAAGTGGGTCCCACATGGCCTCTAGTTCTATCTCCATTGTCTTGCTGTGTATCATTTCTGTGTCCTATAAAGAAGATTCTTTCTGGAAATTCCTGTTTGCAGCTGAGACCATACTGGCTCAAAATGGGTTCTAATTTAATCATTTATTGTTGTTGATGTCTTCATGATTTGGCTTAAAATAAAGGGTATTTCCATTCATTTAACCTAATTTAGAGTTGTTTGTCTTTCAGGACCAATTACTTTATTCTTTTATCCAGTTGAAAATGGCCAGTGCTAACAGTTTTATTGATTTTCCTTATTACCTAGCTTTGTTGAAACATGCACGTTTTCACAAGCAAGTGCATTCACCATTTTTAATCGAGCTGTTGACACTGGGGCTTTTATCTTCCTTCTTTATTTAAACCTTTGGTGTGAGCTTATAGGGGCCAGCGTAGGGGTGTACATGTGCCCATGTGCACACAGGTGAGAATGAATGTCTCTGAATCACCTATTCTGTCGCCCCCTCATCCTCCGTTTCCTCGGTTGGAAGCATCATTTATTTGCTTATCTAATATATACGAGGCCCTGGGGATGTAGAGCTAATGAACACAGTGCCTGCTGTCAGGAAGCTCATGCTCTGCTAGAAGGAGGCAAGCAATAGACCAGTAAGCATCATCATGTGTTTTAGCTGTTGGGTAGCTACTGGTAGGGCAGGATGCTGTGGGACCACCAAGGAGCCTCCCTTCTGTTTGCAGGCTCTGCTGTGAGTAGGCAGTCAGTAAATGACAGCCACAAACACTTCCACGTGATCACTGATCCACATGGCAACCCTGAAATGCAGGTACCAACAGTTATCCTCTTCCCTTGGTTGAGGAAATAGTGCCACCGCCCACTGAAGATTCATTTGAAGAGGAGATAAAATAAAGAGGGACTAGGACTTGATTGACCAGAATTTGAACTTTTCAGGAAGACATGTGATGTATACATTGACTCATTCAACATATGGCTGTTGGGCACTTTCTGTATGCTAGTTACTCTTCTCAGAACTGGGGGCACAGAAGTGAATAATAGAAACAGAAATTCCTGCCCTCATGGGGCTTACATTCAAGTGGATATGCTTGTGTGTGTTTTGGAGGGGTATGCGTGTGTGTTTGTAGGCTGTCTATGTAAGGATACACAGCAGATTGAGAACAGTGGCTGTCTCTGGGGAAAGGAAAGGGAAAATTTGGAAAGGAGGAGACATTTCTTGTCAAGTTTATTATTTTGTTTTTCTTTCCCATGTATGTGCATGAGCTATTAATTTTTTTATTACTTAGAAATTTTGAAAAAAAATTGAATTATATAGAAACGTGACCATTCCCATTCACACAGTGACTTGCCCATGGCCAGAGGCTACAAGAGGCTCCAGCAAACCCTGCCAGAGAGGAGTGACTCACTGAATCCACAGAACACCACGTCTAATGACAGGGAACTCCACAAAGAATGCTCTCCATTCATTTATTGCTTGATAGACACCTCTAATGTATAAAGGGCTATGTTGAAATTCGGGATTCCCTCGGGCTATGCCTGTCACTGAGGACTGAATGCTCCTGCCATGGAGAGGCAGGTGGGCCAGGTGGCCTAGGCTCCCGCAAAGTGGGTGATGCAAGACTCCCTCAGAGCAGTAACTCCAGGAACCACTTGCCTCCACCTGCCAGCCCTGCCTGCACCTCTCTGGACAGACAATCCCACTGTGGCGTTTCTGATGGCAGCATTTTCCAGCATTTAGCCTCCGCTGGTGCTTGTCCCAAACTTGGTCATCTCCCCAGACAGAGTGCTTTCATTAGCTCTGCCCTTCTACCCAGCTAAGTAGGGCAAGTCAGCTGCCAATGGATCATACCTACTTTCCAGGTATTCAAGTTTGTGTGTTTCCTGATATTGAAAATAGTAGTGATGTTTAGTTCAAACGGAGAAATGTTCTCTGCAACAAAAACCCATGACCTCTACTATTAGCCAAGTGTGAATTTGTTTTAAACTGTTTAAAAAAGTTAACTCAAGGGAAGTTAAATTTGCTTTCAGGTGTATCCATCTGTTATTGGGTTCTGCATTGTAGTTCCTGCTCCATAATTAATTACGTGATTGACCGATTCATTCAACAGATGTATACTGAGAGTCTATTGCCTGCCGAGGCACCATACTAAGAGCTGAACAAACAAAGATGAAAAAGACATAGGTCCTGCCCTCTAGGAGCTCTCAAGCCAGGAGATGTCCAGCAACAAGTCATTTACTCTACTTGGGTCCCACTGGCCTGCTCTGTACAGAGAGGGGTGGCACTCAGGGCTTCTTCTAGCTCTATAGTTCTGAGTCAAAACCAAGAGAGGTTTGCATACAGCTGGGCACCTGAAGGGGGAAGTGGGAGATAATAAAAATGTTCAAGCCAGATCTCAATGCAGAAATTATTTAAGTCTAAATGGATCTGCCAGGTAGGCTTTATCATCCCTCTTTTACATATTGGAAAAATGAGGCTTAAAGAGCTTAAGAATGTGAATTGCCTGGAGAACCTGTAAAAATGGAGATTCTGACTCAGGCAGCCCAGGATGGGTGCTGAGATTCTGCATTGCTAACCAGCTCCCAGGAGATGCCTGTGCTGCTGGT
Source organism: Pongo pygmaeus (assembly GCF_028885625.2). Taxonomy (NCBI): domain Eukaryota; kingdom Metazoa; phylum Chordata; class Mammalia; order Primates; family Hominidae; genus Pongo; species Pongo pygmaeus. Next base: position 87,874,975 of record NC_072385.2, on the reverse strand, counting down.
CCCTGAACCACACTTGGAGTAGCAGGAGACTGGAAGCCTTGAGAAGTTCTGCCTCTGAACCATGCTGAGCAGGCACCAGTTCCTACTTGATGGAAAACTAAGAGGGAAATGTGCAGATTTTTCTTTCTCGAGTCCCGATCACTTAGTCCTTCTCAAAATCAATGCCTTTGAATCCTTTTCTGTTTGGAATCTTCTCCCTCCCCATTCTCCTTTCTTATGGGGAAAGGAGTTGAGAAGGCATCAGTGTTGTTAGAGAGCTGGGAAATGCCCAGGCCTTGGTTTTTTCATTCTGGCTTTCCTAGTTTGCAGTTTCCATTTTGAGAAGGTCAAAATGGACAACATCAGTGTTCTTCCAAGATGAGAACAAGAAGCAATTATACCAGGAAAACAAAGCGCTAAGTAACCCTTTTAAAAGCAACCAGTCAGGATATTGAATTTTTTGTTTTTGTGTTTGTTTTTCTATAAATATCCTGAAGTATTGAGTGGTGCCTGAATTTGATCCCACTGTGCTAATTTTTTCCTGGTTCCTGGGGCTTTAATTAAAATAACTCACCCAGGGACCTTGCTAGAACTTACCTCTATGTGATCTCCCCTGAGGTAGGCAGGTCGCACCTGCTTTTTATGGAAGGGGAAATGCAGAGTTCTGGATTAGGTGCTGTGTACACAGTAGGGGCATAATTTTTACTTGCTGGATGAATGAATGCATGACTAAATGAAAATAACAGGAAAAACTGTCACTTTTAAAGGAAACTACTGAGATAAACAAAGTGTTTGGACTGACTTTGCTTTGGATAATCGGTTGTTTCATATTCCACTGTACAATCAATTTCATGAGTGGGCATGGATCTGAATGTTTAAGCTTACTGTACCAGATACTTACTAGGGACTTTCCAATGCCACTCAGGGCCCGCATGCACACCAAGTCCCCAGTTATAAAACCCGGTCCTCTCCCTGTTTATTTAGCTACTTCTTTATTCTCAAGTTTGCCACCTCTTGGGAGCCTTCCCACACACGGGCCAATCCCACTAACATTCCCCTGGTTCATGACACTGGATATGCCCCCATACTCCTCTGTGTCTTTCTATACAACCATGTACTCACATATTTGTATTGTACCTATAATTGGAGTCCAGGTTTTGCCCTGCTTGCCCCATCTAAGGGCACAAGTCATTCAAGGGCAGAGGTTCCTGTACTGGTCCAGAACTGAGACCTGGCCCGGTGCAGTGTGGCTCCCTGCTGGCCTCGCAATGTGGCATTGCTGAGCCGGGAGCACCATCCTACCATTCTGACTACATAAAACAAGTATGGGGACAAGGACTGTCCCTGTACTTGGGGCCTCTCGATCCAGTGGGGAACCAGACCTAGAGACAGACCACCAAAACCCAATGTGAAACAGGTTACCACAGAGAGGCATGGATTACGTTTATGGGGGTCTTGCTTATTCCAGGGCCTCAATAGCACTGGGCACAAGACCCCCAACTGGCTACGCTGAATTAGCATTAGGTGGCTTCATGATGAGGTATAGCGGGAGGAATCCTTGTATTAAAATAAGAAGCTTGGATTCTGTTCCTAGCTGCTACTAACCAGCCTATTGAAGGTAAACAAATCGTTGGGTATTTCTGACCTTCAACAGGATTGCAAGGAAAGCATTAACATGCAATGGTTCAGCCAGCGCTCAGGATTTTGAATTCTCAGATTGAAGACTTTCCGAATACAGGCGTGAGTCCATGAGAAAGTTTCCTAATCTCTCCTTACACTTACCACCAGGGAGCCAGACCCAATTATTCTTGGCCAAAGAACAGGAGCCTTAATATTAATAGTAGATGAGACCTGGTAGGTGTCTTAGAAACTTAAAGTGTGGCCAAGTGGAATAGAGAGAGAACTTATTCTGTGGCTCCTCTCGCAGCTTTGGGATGACAAGGGTTACAAGGAGTTATAGGGAGGCAGATTTCAGCTTAGTTTAATGTATGGAAAAAGTCTCCAATACGCAGAGCTCACCAGCGGTTAAATACACTCAAACAGTAAGTAGGGAGCTCTCCATCTCTGGAGGTATTCAAGGAGACACCAAATGAGCATTTTGAAATATCGTAGAACAAATTTATATATTATCTAGAGGGCTGTATTGGATAATTGCAGTTCTTTTTTCTGGTTTTGATGAACTAGTGTTTCCATTTGTTCTATTAAAAGACTGTTCTTCTAATGATCTTTTGTAAGATCTGGATGTAACAAATAACTTCCATAAATATATACAAGTGGAAGCTGATAAGGCAGTGTTTATTTTAGTTTTTAAAAATCCAAGGCTTACACTGTAAGAAGGTAGAGAAAAAGAGTATATGAAATAAAGGAAAAGGGAAAAAGCTGGATCTTAGCAGGTATTTACAGAATAGTTAAAAATCTTGCGATAGTTGTTGTGGGTTGGGGGAGGGGGGAGGGATAACATTGGGAGATATACCTAATGCTAGATGACGAGTTGGTGGGTGCGGTGCACCAGCATGGCACATGTATACATATGTAACTTACTGCACATTGGGCACATGTACCATAAAACCTAAAGTATAATAATAATAATAATAATAATAATTACAATAAAAGAAAAAAAAAATCTTACAAATTTAGGCAAAAACGGAAATGTTAAAATTTGAACCTTGTTCCCAAAGAACTAGGGAAGCTCCCTATTTGAATGAACCCCCAATTGTGTGAACCCTTCCTAAGAAGAGTTTTTAGAAGTGAAAAAGTCTGTAACATCAGGATTTGCTCCTTAATGTCTCTCTCGTGTAGCTGCACATGTGAAGTTTGTTAAAACGCAGTGCATTGGTGTGTGTCTGGGAACAGGTCCATCTGGGAGAAAGGGAAATGGCAACACAAGCCCTTGACTTTAGGGGAAACATCCTTTCATTGTGCTTGCTTGTGTATCCTGTGAAGTAAGGATTTTCTCCTCAAACTTAGGAGTTTTGTCTGGAAGCCACAGGAGTAGAAAGACTGAGGTTTCTTTGAGAAGAATTTAGCTTCTTAATTTGAGAAGGGGTTTTGTTTTGGGTAGAAAGCTTCTCACTACAGTGGGTGATGTATTGCCATAAATGGGCTGAACAATGTTTTGCCCCTGTGAGGTGGGGCACAATAAGGCTGTTGACTGCTGCCCCTAACACTGACCTACCTTCTGTCTTTGCTTGAGATTTTGCCTTCAGGGCTTTCATGATGATGATGGTTTAAAGTCTCCGTGTGCATTAAAAGGCCAACCCTCTCTTCCCTCAACAAACAAAAACAAAACCCTTATAGAAAGATGGAATCCTAAGCCTTTCTTTCTTTTTAAAAATTTTTTTTAAAAAAAATTATAATTGATATATAGTAATTGCATATATTTCTGGGATACAATGTATTGTGTATATTTCTGGGGTTTCAATGCATGTGTACATAGTACGGTGATCAACTCAAGGTAATTACTGTATCCCCCTCTCTAAACATTTATCATTTGTTTGTTTGTTTCTTTCTTTCTTTTTTTGAAATAAGGTCTTACTCTGTCACCCAGGCTGGAGTGCAGTGGCACAGTCTCCGCTCACTGCAGCCTCTGCCTCTCGGGTTCGAGTGATTCTCATGCCTCAGCCTCCCAAGTAGCTGGGATTACAGGCATCCGCCACCACGCCCAGTTAACTTTTATATTTTTGGTAGAGACGGATTTTCACCATGTTGGTCAGGCTAGTCTCGAACTCCTGACCTCAAGTGAGCCACCCACCTCGGCCTCCCAAAGTTTTTGGATTACAGGCATGAGCCACGTGCCTGGCCCATTTATGATTTCTTCCTGTTAATAGCATTCAGGGTTCTCTCTTTAGCTCTCTTGATACATATGACACATTGTTATTTGCTGTAGTCATGCTACTGTATAATAGAACAGGAAAACTTATTCTTCCTGTCTAACTGTAACTTTGTACCCATCGACCAACTTCCCTTCATCCCCCCTGCCTTCTATTTTCCCCAGCCTCTGGTAGCCACTATTTTACTCTCTACTTCTATGAGATCAACTTTTTAAGATTCCAGCTATGAGTAAGATCGTGCAGTGTTTGTCTTTCTGTGCCTGGCTTATTTCACTTAACATAATGTGCTCCAGGTACATCATGTTGCTGCAAGTGACAGGATTTCATTATGTTTTATGGCTGAATAATATTCCATTGTGCTGATGTACCACATTTTCTTTGTCCATTCATCATTAGATGGGAATTTAGGTTGATTCCATATCTTGGCTGTTGTGAATAGTGCTGCAGTAAATGTGAGTGTGCAGATGTCTCTTTGACATTTGATTTCATTTCTTTTGGATATATACCCACTAGTGGGATTGCTGGATCATATGGTAGTTCTATTTTAATTTTGTGAAGAAGTTTTGTACTGCTTTCCATAGTGGCTGTACTAATAAAGGACCAACAGCTAGGTTTGTAGGCAGCTGGTTCCCTAAGTTGCACGTGATGCTTTCTAAAAACGCTTCTGGAAGTCAAAGGAGTGAAAGTTGAATAATTCAGTTGAACATTATCATGGAGGATTCCATTACCAGAAAACTAAAATGCATTATAAAATCCCCTCACTATGTCTCATTGTTCAGAAACAATTTCTGGTAATATTTCCAGCAGTTTGTTCTTTAAAAGACTTTTTAAAAAATGTTCACGTGATCATCTGGGCAGCCTGTCAACCTGCTTAAGTTCTGGAAGGGCCCAGCTGAGGCTAAAGCTTTGATGATGTGCCCTATTAACCTCTATACTCTGAAGTAGATCTATCGCTCTCATCACAAGGGCCAACATTTTAATTTTTTTCTAATTCATTGTTTCAATGGATTGATTTGTTTGTTTATTTATTTTAGAGATGAGGTCTTGCTATGTTGTCCATACTGGTCTCGAACTCCTGAGCTCAAGCGATCTGCCTGCCTTGGCCTCCCAAAGTGCTGGGATTACAGGCATGAGCCACTGCACCCAGCATTTTGATTTTTTTTTTTTAAAGGGTAGGAGGCAATAAAGTATTCAAATAATTGTACAAACTCTTTAGGATCTAAGCTCTATCAGGGCAGGGACTGTGTTTATTTTCATCTCTGCTGTACCTTCATGACCTAAAGCAGTGCCAGGATACAGTAGCCCTTAGGAAATATTTGTTAAATGATTAAGGAATGGCTGTTGTAAATAGTGCCAGGTAAAAATGGCAAAGCTGCGGAGGTGGCTGAGTTGCTTGGCTGGCAGAAAGCATCCTGTGACATGTGACCGCCAGCTGACGGCTGAGCGTCCACGTGTGGCCTGTGTGCTGTTTGAAGGCTGAAGGGATGAAAATCAATAACTGCCTGTAATAGGTGGGTTGGGTCACCAGGGTCATTGGCAGAGTGGCTGGAGCTTGGAAGACAGACTTCACCTGCTTAATTACAGATGTTGCTCAGGCCACTCAACCTCTCCCTGCCTGTAATGATGGCCTTTCTAGCCGCGACACTACCAGGCCAACTAGAAACACCTGGCTCTGCCTGGAGAAGAACCTATTTTGCTTTTATTTTTAATTTTTTTAAACATAAATCAAACCAGCGTCTTTTGGATTTAACATTCACTTCCTGTACTGCATGAGGCCTTCGTCAGGCTTCTTTGTCTTAGAAAAGAAATGATGGGGTTTTTTTTTGACTTAAGAAAAAAATATCCTCTGTGATTTGTTTCCCTTGAATCAATCTGTCTTTTGGACTTAATTTAAATCAGACTTACCCTCCCTCCCTTCCACTATTTTTATGCTGAACTTATATTGTTTATCATGGGTCATATGTCCCTATGATCCAGCTTTAAAATAAGTGTATCGCCAGTGCCTTTGCAGCCCCTGAGCACCCTTCACTGACTTTGTCTTTGCCATTTTTTTCCCCCAATGGGGGAAAAATTTTGTAAATATCTTTAATTTTGTATTATTTTCTTGCATTTCTTTATGATTTTAGCACCTAAATGTATGTTTTCCCAAGTAATATATTGTTTTGTTTTACCTGCTTTTGAGCTTTACTTAAATAGTATCAGGCCAGGTGCAGTGGCTCATACCTGTAATCCCAGCACTTTGGGAGGCCAAGGCGGGCAGATCACTTGAGGTCAGGAGTTTGAGACCAGCCTGGCCAACATGGTGAAACCCCACCTCTACTAAAAATACAAAAATTAGCCGGGCGTGGTGGTGGGTGCCTGTAATCTCGGCTACTTGGGAGGCTGAGGCAGGAGAATCACTTGAACCCAGGAGGCAGAGGTTACAGTGAGCCAAGGTCAGGACGTTGTATTCCAGCCTGGGCAACAGAGCAAGACTCCATCTCTAAATAAATAAATAAATAAATAAATAAAATAGTATCATCCTATAGAAATTCTTTGTGTTTCATTCAACATTCTACTTTTGAGATTCATCCATATTGATGTGTGTGTGGCTGCAGTTCATTTTTTATTGCTGTACATTATTCCATTATATTAATATATCAAAATTAATTTATCCATTCTTCTATTCCTAGACATTGGGATTACTTTCAAGTTTTTTCTATTAAGGACAATAGTATATTTTGGGGGTGTACTTGTATCTATCTATAGTTTCTCTAGGTTATTTACCCAGGCATGGTAAATGATGGTTCAACAGATATGTGCACATTCGGCTTTGCTAGGTAATACGTTGCTTTCCAAAGTGATTTTACCAGTTGATGCCACCACCAGACATGTTTGCAATATCCAATTGCTTTTTATCTTCATGAATATTTGGTATTATCAGACTTTTAAATTTCTACCAGTATGGTGGGTGATACACCATTATAGTTTTAATTTATATTTATCTGATTATTCATGATGTTTAGAATCCTTTTATGGTTTTTGACCTTTCCTCAAAAATGTCTGTTCACTCCCTTAGTGCATTTTTCTGTTGTTTTTGTCTATTTCTTAGTGCTTCAGAGGCAGTCATGTATTGCAATATCTTCCCCTCATTTGTAGATAATCTTTTCATTCTACGGTTGTCTGATACATAGATATCCAAAGAATGAAACTTGGTGGATCTTGAACAAATCAAGTCACATATCTGGGCTTCCAAATATGTTTCTGCTTGGGCCAATGAGCATACTGACGCATTCTCACCCTGCTAACTCAATAGGTGGCAGTGGCAAAATGAGCTGATGTGCATGAAAGCTCATTTTGAAAGTAAAGCACCACACACTTGTATAATGTAGAAAGTCTAGTTTTCTTTCTATCATCCTACTGCCTCCATTTTTATACATAATATACTTCCTGGAAATCTTTTTTGTTACTGGAGCTGCTTTTATTTCATTGTACTTTTAGTGCCTTATTAAACTAGTATTTGTTTACTTATTATCCATTTGCCCCTCTAGATTGTAAGCTCCCGAGGACAAGAATCTTATCTAAGTTGTTTATCATTGTATCCCTAGCAACCTGGAATAGTGCCTGGCATATAGTACCTGCTCAATAAGTATTTGTTTAATGAATGACTGAATAAGAGGTGTTAATAGTAGCCATGTTATCATTGCCACGTAATCACCCAAATGCTGTGTTTAGGGGTTGCTCCTTGTTCAGATAACTTGCAAACTTATATAGTGTACTGATCCATGTAACTCTGGCCTTCTCCTTTTCAGAGAGGATGGGTGGAGTCAGAGGAAGGGAATTGTGCCTTTGGGAGCTGAGGTTTTAGACTTGTAGCTGGGGCCCCCTGATGGGCTGGCACTCCTCTGAAGGCAGATTTCTAGGGTGAGAACAGAATTTCCCAGGCTATTTTTTTTGCCCTTCTGTATGGTTGCTGTCAAGTTTACTGCTTTTTCAAACACTGTTAGCTTTTGCTTTGTTACTATAGGAACCAGAGCTGGTAGTTTGGGGGAAATATATGTGCATGCGAGTGCTGGGGAGGGGGTGTAGTGGCTGTGGTGGCTGTGGACTGAAGGGAGTGAGGACAGTGGAAGATGGTCACCGCTGAAGTCTCTCTGGGGGCCCTGTCCACTTTTGCCAGCACTCTCTTCAGAGAGTTTTTGACTTTGCATGGTACACTCTTGGGGAACAGGCATCCCTTTGTAGATCTGCAGCACTCTCCTGGCGCCCATCCAGTCCTTCAGTGGAACATCTGGAAAGCCTCGGCCCCTCCCCATGCCAAAGCCACTGAGCCCTGGAGACAGAGATCAATGACCTCTTCTTGGCTGCTCCTTAACCCGTGTCCCAGACAAGTGTTTTTCTGGGAACCAGTGAATAACGCAGATCTTTGATGCCAGCACTTGTGTGCTGTTGCAGTAACACTTTCACTTTTGATGATAGGGTGGGGGCAGAGGAAGGGCCTCAGTAGGGAGAGCAATGACAATTTGGCTTTTCAGGAAATCAGAACTCAAGTGGGGAGGCTTGCTTCCTACTCACTGGTTTTCTGGCTGGGAAAACAGCATGCTGAGCCATTGCCTGATGTGAATGCTCCTTCGTGCTGGGGCTGGTATTAGGGATAGGGGTGGGCTTGAGGCTAGAGACTAATTTGGTTCTAACCTCCACAGGCAATCCTTGTAACTCCTGGGAGATAATGCTGAAAAAGTGCATGGTGATTTTTCATGCATGTAATTTATAACACACTGAGTTATGCTGAAGACAGTGAAAAGAACTTATGATATATAATAGATTGGGGGTAAATATGCTATGTAATTACCTGTTCTGCAGTAATGTTTTACAACCCATGTATTAGGTTGCACATTTAATAGTTATCAAAAATATATACATTATATATATATATACACAATAGCAAAAAAAATATAGAGTAGAAACGCCCTTAGCCCATTCTTCGATAAATACCTTTTCACATGAGGCTTCAGGTCCCCAAGACTGGCTTATTTTCAGTGTTACTAAAATAAATTTTCTTTTATTCTCCCTTCTCTCTTGCACATTGTAGGTACTCACCAAATGCCATTTGAACTGTTGGCAAGAATGAAACTAGAGTTTTCCTTGACCCAGAAACTGCTGTAGGTTTACTTCACTGATGAACCTGCCTAGGTAATGCATAAAGTGCCAGTTCGAAACAGCAGAATATTGGAGGCGAGGCAAATATTTACAGCTGAAGGGCGTTGGTAACTCCTATAATGGAGTCATTAACAACCATTAGAAGGTTTTAGGTTTATTTTTATATATTAATGAAGAGAGGTGTTGAAAATAAATGGTTAAGTAAAAAAAGTAAGTTGGAATAGTAGCTATACTGTGATCCCATTTGTGTGAAAATGTGGAAAGAAACACAAAAACACATGCCAGCATAGTGTACACACACACACAAATTTACCTCTGAAAAGTGGAAACGGGGACCGAGGGACTTATGCTCCCCATGTAGCCTTTTAACTCATTGACATTTTTGCTGTGAGCTTATATGTATGTAAAACAATAACTGCCCTGGAGAATGGTCTTAGGTACTACCCCGCAACCCTAGTGTAACCTTTCTCCTTGTGTGTGTGTGTGTGTGTATATATATAGTATTTCAAATCTGTTACTCTGAATTCTTCATTGTGTTCCCTCCTGGTTTACCATGACTACTTCCATTTTCCTCCAACAATCTGCCTCCTCCTCATCCATCCAGGTCTCACCACCTCCAAGTCACCTCCTGGATCCCTCTCCAGTGGAGCTTAGCCTTCTTTGAAGAGCCACAGAACTTCCTGGTCATACCACCTAGTGGTGCGTTAGGCCCGAGATTGTTCCATCTTTTTTCTCGGTGTCAGCTCCTCCAACCAGACTGTCAGAAGTGAGCATGGTACTGCGTACAAGAAGGCATCAGGCATTGCCTACCTGTGCAGTCGGAGGGGTAGGGGATTCTTTGGCTGGATCTTCTGGTTTTCTGTGTCCCTGGAGCTGGACTCAGTCACTAACTTCTGCACTTCTGGGAAACCAATTGCCAAGTTACCCTACAGATCATAGGAACCAGGTTGCAATGCACAGGGCTTTGGGGATTGCTAGGACTCAGCGCAGGCAGCTTATTACCAAAAGTCAGCTCTATTCTGCTCCCCAAGGCTGTGTATGTTTATATGTGTGTGGTGTGTGTACATACATGCATGCAAATGTGTGCACACATGCAGCCATAATCACCTGTGCAGGGTGCCCCTAGGCTCAAAGCTTGGTGGGGCTGTATTCACATTGAAAACTTAAGGACCCTGTGCCCCAGATCAGGGCCTTCTGGCTGAGATCCATTTTGAAAAACAGCCTTACTCACTCTCTAATCTACTCCCTGGTGTCTCCACCCCCTCTACTTGCTGTGGCCCCACTGCTGGAGGAGAAGAGAGCAGTTGGGGACAATATGTGTGGTTTGAAGGACTGGGGGGTTGTGGGAGAAGGAAGCTGAACCCACAGTTTGTCCTGTTCATGTGTGTTTGGGGTTCCTGTTAGTGTGTGTTGGGTATGCAGAGTTAGGCTACTGATTTCCTGACAGCTCATAGCCTCCAGTCTAGACCCTACTGTCTAGGGTCTAGGATACTTTGTTAGGAAGATCTTGACTCTTCAGGAAAATGGAAGGTCTCAGGGCCACCCACTGTGTTGTCTATATAATGTAGCCCTTGGTATTTCCTACATAAAGGTAGGAAAACTCTTTTGTACCCTCAAAGGGCTTAAAATTTAGTCCTAGTGACAGGCTTGTCTGCAAACACAATACCAGGGTAAAATAGCATTTGCAAAGTCCCAAAGGCTGCTGCATGATGAATCAGGACCCCAAACAGCTCTACCTGCAAGGGCCAGAGTGGTGCCTGCCTTCCCTCCCTCCCTTCTTCTTGCCCTCCCTTCCTTGTTTGTTAGGTGCTCACAGGCTAACCCTGGGGATGCAAAGATGAGTCACAGGCAGTCCCTACTCTCAAGGAGTCCGTGTTTTAGTAGCAGGAATAGGCGTTTAAGCAGAGTAAGTGCAATCCAGTGCCACAGATTTAGGAGCTCATTCTGTTCAGGATTCATTGAGGCTTAACAGATGACCTGGCCAGCTCTTCCTGGCTTGGAATATGGCTTGCAAGCAGAGATGGCTCTTTTTTGCTAGGGAGAGGACAAGTGGTCATGATAGCAGGCTTCATCTGGATGTGTAGAAGATGAGCTCTTAGGGTGGGAAGGGCTAAGCTAGACAGTAGGGACAGGAATGGTGTGCCTGGCTGCACTGGAGAGTCTAAAAGGCGGCATTGCATCCTGCTGGGCAGCAGATGGCCCAATTCAAAGGCCATAGAGGTTGCAAGTCTGACCCTGCCATTGGTGTCCTAGACTAGCTCTCACTTTTCCAGGTTTCAATTTCCTTATTTGTAGAATGGCAATAGTAAAACTGCCCTTCCTACAGCTACTTTTTTGTAGAGGAGGAATCGGAGGCTCTGGTTTAACTGGTTAGAGAGAATGCCAGGATTCAGCCTGGGTGTGAATCCTTCTACCCCTCAAAGAGCCTCATTGTGCTCTCTCTGGCTGCTCCCCACAGCAGAATGGATACCCTCAACATCAGTCCCATTGGCCTAGGGGGACTGAATCTTCTGATATTGCATGCAAAATTTTCTGTACATTCTGGGAATGCATTTTAAGGGAAGAAGGTTCATGGCTTTGCTCCAGCTCTCAGAAGAAGGCAAGACTTCAGAAAGCCTAACAATAACTGCCCTGGAGAATGGTCTTAAGTCCTACCACACCACCCTCGTGTAACCTTTCTTCTTATCCTTCCACATTTTTAGGAACAATAGACTGTCCTAAGTAGTTATTTTTCACTTGAAAGAAACATAAAACATTGTAATAGAAATATTTTTTTAAATGTAAACATAATTGCCTTCTTAATGTACTGAGAATGAACTGAATTAACACAACTTAAGGGCTTAATGTTTTACACATTTTTATGAACATCAGTTATTGGTTTGTGCTCTTCTAAAGAGTATGGGGAGCATAGGATTTATTCCCATATCAAGGGACCCCAGGTTGCTTGCTTTCTTCTTTAATTCCTCCCCAACCGTTCCTATGGATTATAAAGAGATATTTCATGTACAATTGTTTGCGTGGGAGCCCGAGGATGACTTCAGCTTCTCTTTTGAAGTAGAGTACTTGCTTTCATAATCATCTCTTGCTGCTTGGAGCTCTGGATTCATAACAATATGGAGCTGTGTTTCAGGCTTCAGAGTAGTGGGCCTCAACTTGAGAATACATCAACATCACCTACAGGGCCAGTTACAGCTTGCTGGGCTCCACCTTCAGAATTTCTGATTCTGGAGTTCTGGGGTGAAGCCGAAAATTTACATTCCTAAGTTCTCAGGTAACCTGAGACCTCTGGTCGTAGGACCAAGTTTTGAGAACCTCTGTTTTAGAGTAGGACATCTCAAACTTTACTGTGCATATAAGTTACCTGGGGAACTTGTTAAAATGCGGATTCTGAATCAGAAAATCTGGGGTGGTGCCTGAGATTCTGCTTTTCTAACCAGCTACTAGGCGGTGCCAGTTCTGCTAGTCTGTGGAACAGGCTTTATGTAGAAACACTTGAAAGCAGTGATTCTCAACCCTCTTTAATCAATTGGAATTCTCAACCTATTTTAATCACTTGAGGAGCTTGTGGCAAAAGGAGGAGGAGGAGGAGAAAAAAAGAGTCATACCCCCAAATAGATGATAAATCAGAATCTCAGAGGTTGGGGCTTGGGCATAGGTATAGCTCCCCAGGTGATTTGAATGTGTACTCAAGGTTGAGAATATCTCTGTCAAGGTTGTGTGGCTGCTGGAAAGTCTGTCCTCTAAATAAATGGAGGATCGTAGTCTTGAATAGTGCTATGTGTTGAATATGTCCCCTCCAAAATTCAGATGTTGTGCATGTGATAGTATTAAGCGCTAGGGTTTTGAAGAGATTATTAAGCCGTGAGAGAGATTCCCTTGTGAGTGAAAAGAAGGACCTTGTAACAGAAGCTCCATCAGCATTCAGCCTGCTTGCCTTTCCACTATGTGAGGCTGCTGTGCTTCTCCCCTGTGGAGTCTCACAATGTTGGAGGCAGAGAGCAGCCCTCATCACACTACTGAACCTGCCAGTGCCTTGATCTTGGACTTCTCAGCCTCCAGAACTCTGAGGTAATAAGTTTCTTCTTCTTCTTCTTCTTCTTCTTCTTCTTCTTCTTCTTCTTCTTCTTCTTCTTCTTCTTCTTCTTCTTCTTCTTCTTTTTTTGAGACAAGATCTCACTCTGTCATCCAGGCGGGAGTGCAGTGATACAATTAAAACTCACTGCAGCCTCAACCTCACAGGCTCAAGCAATCCTACTGCCTCAGCCTCCCAAGTAGCTGAGACCACAGGTGCATGCCACCACACCCAGCTGATTTATCTTCATATTTTATAGAGACACAGTTTCCCTGTGTTGCCCAGGCTGGTCTCGAACTTCTGGGGTTGAGAGACACTCTCTCCTCAACCTCCCAAAGTGCTAGGATTACAGGCATGAGCCACCGTGCCCAGCAGTTTGTTTTCTTTATAAATTACCCAGTCCCAGATATTTTGTTACAGCAGCACAAATGGGCTAAAACAGCAGTTCATTGCTTTCCAACTGGGGTTTTACATTTGAATCATCTGGAAGGCTTTAAAAGATATGGATGAGATAATATGTCTGGGATTTTCTTTTTATTTATTTATTTATGTATTTATTTATATTTATTTATTTTGAGATGGAATCTTGCTCTGTTACCCAGGCTGGAATGCAGTGGCACGATCTCGGCTCACCGCAAGCTCCCGCTCCCGGGTTCACGCCATTCTCCTGCCTCAGCCTCCCGAGTAGCTGGGACTACAGGCACCTGCCACCACGCCCAGCTAATTTTTTGTATTTTTAGTAGAGATGGGGTTTCACCATGTTAGCCAGGATGGTCTCGATCTCCTGAACTCGTCGTCCACCCGCCTCGGCCTCCCAAAGTGCTGGAATTACAGGCATGAGCCACCACGCCCTGCCTGGGATTTTCTTCAGACTAACAATGGCGGGGAAGCAGGCGACAGTGTTGATCTGCGTTGTTCAGTATGTGCCACTAGCCACCTGTGGCTATTTAAGTTAATTAAAACTTAAAAAAATTAAATTCAGTTCCCCTGTGACACCAGCCACATTTCAAGTGCTCAATAGTCAACATGTGTCTAGGGGCTGCCATACTGCACAGTGCAGATATAGAACATTTACATCATTATGGAAAATTCTATTGGCCAGCACCGGTACATGAAATAACATTGGCTATGTGTTAATAAATGTTGAAGCTGAGTGATTGGAGCTCTTGGGGTTCATTATCCTTTATTGTCTACCTTCATATGTCTTTAACTTTTTCCATGATAGACTGTTTAAAAAAGATGCCCAGGTCCCACTCCAGACCAGTTAAATCAGAATCCTTAGGGGTGGGGTCCAGGCCTCTGTTTCTTTGGCAGCTCCCCAAGGTGCCTCTAACATGTAGCCAGGGTTGAGCCTCACTGGGCTGAATAGATGTGCTGAAGAATGATTGTCCTGCTTGCATCTCAGACGTGTAGCAAAATCCAGAGAGAAAAAGAGTAGAAAAGACATTGGAAAGTGTCAAGCACCAAATGCACCTAAGAGGTTTGTTGCTTTTTCTTGTTCTGAGCCTTGCTAGTGAGGTCTTGGAATAGGGTCGCCGGGATTAGCAAACAAAAACCTGGGAGGCACAATTAAATTCAAACTTAAGACAAACCGAATAATTTTTAAACTTTTAAAGTATAAGTATATTCCATGCAAGATTTGGGATGTAAGTAAATATACTACAAGGTTATTTGTATTTTACCTGGCAACCCTATGTTGGAGCCTCCTTCCCTGCTGCAGCCAACAGGGGTAGAGGACCGAGCTGCTTATTTATAACTGAAAGTCCATGGGACTGCTTTTATTTGGGGGAATTTTTCTGTTAACTGTCATTATGAAAGTGATCAGGACGAGAGAGTCAGATTTATTTTTAAAATTCGGTGGAGGAATGTCTCCTCATTGATTTAGATCTTGATTTTTTTCATCAGAGGTTTAGTTTTCCTGCTATAGATTTTGTACATCTTTTGTTAGATTTACACCTGAGGGTTTTGTCTTTTTGGAGTGTGTGTGTGTGCACGTGTGTGCTAATGTGTTTTTAAGTTCAAATTCATTGCTGGCATAGAGCAATTGACTTTTGTATATTATCCTTGTGAAAGGAGCAAAAGACCTGATGGAGCCGTTGTTTGGGGGCCTTTCATCCTACCTCATCACTTCTGCAGGACAGCCCCTTGGGAAGCCCCCAGGTCACTTGTTTTGGGGCTCCTGAATGTCTCCCTAGTTGGCCACAGGAAGTCCACTTGAAGTTTTTAAAAAGAGGGCATATCATTGTTTTGATGCCTCATTCCCGCCAGGTTTTTCTATGGCCCCACATGGTCACAGCTTTTGAACTGCTTTTTGCTTTTTGGCTGCATTGTTCTCCATGAGTGGTGGGTTCAGTCCTGGCTTCATACTGAAATATCTGCAAAGCTTCAAAAACAAACAAACAAACAAACAAAAAACAAACAAAAACACCCATGCCTGGTCTGGTTGGGGGGTGTAACGGGGCTTTTTTGTTGTTGTTGTTCTCCAGGTGATTCTACAGCCCAGCTTGGGTTAAGAACATCTGCCCTAAAGTCTCAAACACCAAAATCCCCTTTCTTGTCCAAAAAAAAGAAACTTTTTAGGGCAGTTAGTCCATCTTAGGTAAGGAAGGAAGGAAAACTGATTAAATGAATGTACACTAAGGTATAAGTAGTTGCTAGCCCAACTCTCCTGAGCCCCTTTTTCCCTCCCGCCACAGGCACCTGCCACCACGCCTGGCTAATTTTTGTATTTTTAGTAGAGACGGAGTTTCCCCATGTTGGCCAGGCTGGTCTTGAACTC
This sequence comes from Pongo pygmaeus, assembly GCF_028885625.2. Lineage (NCBI taxonomy): Eukaryota > Metazoa > Chordata > Mammalia > Primates > Hominidae > Pongo > Pongo pygmaeus. The sequence goes on along the minus strand of NC_072385.2, from coordinate 87,859,176 downwards.
CTGACCTCAGGTGATCTGCCCGCCTCAGCCTCCCAAAATACTGGGATTATAGGCATGAGCCACCATGCCTGGCTGACTTTTGCCTTTTAAATAGCTGGTAGGGCTGGGCACGGTGGCTCATGCCTGTAATTCCAGCACTTTGGGAGGCCGAGGTGGGCGGATCATCTGAGGTCAGGAGTTCAAGACCAGCCTGGCCAACATGGGGAAACCCCATCTCTACTAAAAATACAAAAAATAAAATAAAATAAAAATAACCAGGCATGGTGGTGCATGCCTGTAATCCCAGCTACTTGGGAGGCTGAGACAGAAGAATCTCTTGAATCTGGGAGGCAGAGGTTGCAGTGAGCCAAGATCGTGCCACTGCACTCCAGCCTGAGTGACAGAGCAACAGCCTGTCTCAAAAAAAAAAAAAAAAATAAATAAATAAATAAATAAATAAATAGCTGGTAGAATTTCCAGCTGTGTAGTTTAAGCTGCGTGGTCAGGCGAAGAAAAAACGTTCATTTGGTGCATGGGTTTTCTTGACTTTCTAGGTTCTTTGTGATAGGTGATCTACTTTTTAGTTGAATTTAGGAGCTGATAGAAATATTTGAGAAACAATCTGTAAAATATTTGGCTAAATACTTCAAATGTAAAAATCATTAACTTGATATTAATGACTGAAGATTCATGAATAGCTTTAGAAGAATGCAGCTTGTACTAAATGTTAGCCACTATTGTTATTGTCCTTATGACTAAGATACTGTCCATTCCAGCCATATCTTCAGGGAAAAGAGGATTACATGAGGGAATCCATTCTCTGTCCTAGTTAAAACTGTTTGTAATACTGCTAGTAATCGCTCATAACAATGAAAGTCACAAAATATTGCTAACGATGGTAACAAACACAAAATCTACCATTTATTTAGCACCTATTATACTCCAGGCACTGTGCTGAGCCTTTCACACATGCTACCTGTTTTTTCTCCTCATAGCAACCCTATGTGAGGTAGGGACAACTCTTCTTCCCATTGTCCTGAGCATAGAGAGGTTGAGCTCACTAAGGGAGCATACCTAGTAAGCTGGCTTCAAATCCTCCTGGGCTGTCTGGCTCCAAGGTCCATTACATTTTTGTTTTTGTTTTTGTTTTTGTTTTTGTTTCTCTCTTCTTTTTTTTTTTTTTCTTTTTTCTTTTTTTGAGTTGGAGTCTCACTCTGTCACCCAGGCTGGAGTGCAGTGGCATGATCTAGGCTCACTGCAACCTCCGCCTCCTGGGTTCAAGCAATTCTCCTGGCTCAGCCTCCCGAGTAGCTGGGACTACAGGTGCACACCATCAAGCCCAGCTAATTGCTGTATTTTTAGTAGAGACAGGGTTTCACCATATTGGCCAGGCTGGTCTTGAACTCCTGACCTCCTGATCTGTCCACCTCGGCCTCCCAAAGTGCTGGGATTACAGGCGAGAGCCACTGTGCCTGGCCTCATTACATTTTTCTATGGAGGAGCTCGGTGACCGAGGATAAACTGCTCTCCTTCCTGGCCTGCAGTGTCCTTCCCTGCAAGCCAGGTCATTTGGATTTGCCTTCCCATCAGGCCCATTGCAGCTGCCTCTGAAGGGCTCCTCACATCTGAGTCCTTTCTTTTAAACAGCCCTCAAGTATTACTTTACTCACTCTGGGGAGGAAAGTCAGGAGGACTGCTGGTTGACTAGGTTGCTAGAAATGCAGAACCCAAGACACAGAGTGCAATTCATGGAGTACTTGGGGTAAGGGGATCCTAGGAAAGGGGTCTGACCAGCCTTAAGGAGAAAGAGCCTGTGTAGACTCAGCTATTAGCAGCACGCTCCAGTGTTTGTGTGCATGTTCGAGATGCTAACCTGTTTTCAAGGTATAATTGCGGGGAGAACCTCTTTATATTCAGTCATTGTATTTTAACATTGGCTATTGATTTGGGCATTTAAGTGATGTTCTTTAATGAAAGAATTCACATTCAGGGGTTTTGTTGTTGTTATCTCTATTTCTCTTGCTCTCTCATCAGACATGCAGAGCAGAATTTCAGCCCATTTCTCTTGAGCACCATGGAATCAGTTTTGAAAGTAGGGAGATGTGTGAGGGAGTCAAGGGGGAAGAGCCTCGTGGTCAAGGGTGTAGTTTTTGGAGCCAGACACACTTTGTTCAAATCCAGTTTCTATCGGTTACCTTAAGTCATGTCACCTTGGGCAGACTTCTTTAATTGTTCTAAATCTGGATTTCCTCACTTGTGAGTGGGGATGCTAATTCTCTCTCCTTCACTTGTAGTGGCCAAACGAGGTGAGTAACATACTGGGCACATAGTGAGCGCTTGGTGATGACAAAGACACTAGATGTTTGGAGGGAGTAATCCCCAGTGGGACCAATGGCACTCGGGAGGAACGGGCTCCCCAGAAGATGGTGAGTGAATGCCCGGTCCCCACCTGTGCCCAGAAGTTTTGGGGCAAACAGCAGGGCCTGGTTGTCAGGGATGTAGTGGAAGAGACCTCTCAAAGTAGTGGTTGCTCCAGGGACCCTGCAAATGCTTGTCTTCCAAAGTTCCAGGGTGTCCCAGTCCTTTCAGGACTGTGGTTGCGTGTGGGGACTGAGACAGCAAGCACATCTGTTAACCACAGAGATGGAAGCCCCCTTCCTCAGTGGCTGGCCTGGTCTGTTAGTCCCACCCTGTCAAGGAGAGTCTCATTTATGTATGGCTCTGGCTTGAGAGCATTTCATGCTCTCCCTGGTAAGAACAAACGGAAGGTCATGCAGGTTCACACATGCAGTTGCAGTTGGGGTCCAGGATCTTCATCCAGAGGAAGATTTAAATGAATAAAATGCTTTACCTGTTGAGGATTATGTGCTCCAGGGAACCTGTGGTTAGATAATCTGGGGTCAGGGGTGAAGGGGGCTATAAATAGTTGCTCTGTGGCTTTGCTTTCTCTTGATGGAAATTCAAACTTGTTTTCTCAGCAGCAAGAGCAATAAAAACATCTCCAGAAGAGCTGTCTCTTTTCTTTTTCCCTGACTTCTTGAGAGCAGATGATTTAGAGGTATCCCTATAGGAGATTAAATGGGATTCAGGTAAACAGCTGAAGGGTTTACATGGGATTAAGTTTTACAAACCCCATCCTGAGGGTATTTTTCTTTGCAGAGATGAGGGTGCAAAGCAGCAGCTTTAGAAGCCAGAAGCCAGGTCAGTGGTAAGGATTTAAGGGAGGAGGAGTGAACTTCTCCACAGTTCCCTCCTGAGACTGCCCCAGAGAGGAGAGACAGTCTTCTTTCCCCCCTGCCAGAATCTTCCCCTTACACACTGAGGTGTTTGATGTCTGGGTCTGGTGACGAAGTAGAGAAGGGAGGCAACCTGAGGACCTTGGAGCAGCTAGAGCAGAACTCCTGTCCCCATTCCACAAGTATAATGAGGATGGAGTTAGTGTGACAGTACCCTATGCCATGCACCATGGGAGGCACTGGGGAGATAATGTGAACAACAGACAAAAAGCTCTGCCCTCATGGAACTTATATTCTGGTTGAGGAGACAGATTGCAGATACTTGAAAAGTCCTAGTTGTTAATAATTATAACTGCTAAGGAGGGAAAAATTAAGGAAGAAAGGGTGATATGAACTGTAGGGGGTGGGGATGCTGGGATGTTAGGGGAACAGGGAGCCCTTTGGGTAACTCTGGAAGGAAACAAAGTCAGCCATGCAGGAATGAAAGAACATCACGTTGGGCAGAGAAAACAGCAAGTGCAAAGACCCTGCAAGCAAAGAAGTAGCGTGACTGGAACAGAGCATGAGGAGGCAAAGGGTGGAAATGAGGTCAGAGCGGCAGCAAAGAGCCAGATCAAGCAGGGCTTTGCAGATCAGTTAGGACTCTGGCCTTGGCTCTGAATTAAAGCGGGAGCCGTAGGAGGGCTCTGTGCAGAAGAGTGGCCTGACCTGAGATTTAACAGCATCATTCTGGCTGCTGTGTAAGAATGGGCAGCAAGGCAGAACCAGAGGTCAATTAAGAGCCACTGCCATGATCCAGGCCAGTGATGACAGTGGCCTGAATCAGCGTGGTGGGGATAAGGAGTAGTTAGGTTTTGGATATATTTGAGCAGGGAGAGTGGAATCTTATTGACGTGCCAGAAGTGGATTGTGAGATAGAGAAGTCAAGGATGGCTCCAAGGTATTTGGTCTGAGCAACTGGAAGGACAGAGTTGGTGTTAATTGATATGGGCCAGACCTCAAGGGGCAGGGGCCATTTCAAATTTGAGATGTCTAGGAGATATCCAGATGTCTGGATAAATGGCTCTGGTGTTGGGGTGGGCATGGAGGGGCAGGGGCAGACTGCAGATGTAAATTGAGTCATGGGCATGCAGGTTGTCTCTGGAGCTGTGTGCCCGAGGAGACCATGACACGTGGGAGCTGGAAGGGTCCTTAGTGGCTGCCTGGCACAAATCCAGCATCTTCTGAAACAAAGGGTTATACATTGAGTCAGTTGGAAAGTCTGAACTAGAGCCCAGGTCTGCTAAGGGCCTACCCAGATATACTTCTTTAGAGTGTTTTAAACTGGAGCGATGGCTCTCACATATACACACTAGACTGTCTTAATATTGGATGGCCACTTCCTAGTCTTCCAGCCTAATTCCTGGAGTGAAGCTTAAGAATGGTACAGTCCATGAACTGTCTGCCACTGGTCAGTAGAAAGGTAAAGCAGGAAGACCAGAAACTGAGCAAAAGCATTTAGAAATTCTCATGACAACTCCTAACTGCCACAACATCCTAAGGCAACATCAGTAGACTTGTCTTGTTGAGCAGAGAATGGAAAAGTCTGGGTGTTGTTGATGTCACATGGTGGCTTGTTTGTGGTACAAGCTGCATACGAGTCAGGCATACCAAGACCACATAGATAGTAGATTGCCAAAAAAAAAACAAAAAAAAAAACAAACAAACCTGAGTCCTTCACCACAGATAGGTTGAGAGGTATGGCCCCAGTATGGTGCCTTCTGAGATGAACCTTCAGCAAACACTTGTTAGACGTAAGTGTAGAATCCTGTATTCCTTTTTCTGTTTAAGATGCAGGTACTCCCCTTTGCCAAATGAAGTCAGCAGTTTACCTTTGCTCCTTTGGGCATCCCAGCTGCCTCTTCACTCCTCCTGGAGACCTGTGTCTCCACTCTCCCGTGTTCTAGGAGACAGCTTGTCTCTTGCCTCAGTGTCAGCGTGTTCCCTGAGAGCAGTCCTCCCTGTGAGCCTCAACCTGTCTTAAAGTGTGAGCCCAGCAGTGTTTACCAGAGGATGCCTATAACCACCCACTCTGCCCTAAAAAAACCAACTGAGTCTCTTGTCTTGGCATTTCAGGCCAACGAGGAGAGATATTTTGGTTTCACTTAGGCACTGAGCTATTTTAGAAAGAACAGGAGTTCTGGCAGGAGACAGATCTTGGACAGATGCCATTTACCTTTTTGAACATTTTCTCTGTAAAATGGGGCAGTGTTCCCCACCTCATAGCAATGTGAGGAGGGTTAGATGATATAGTGGTATAAGGTGCCCACAAGGGCTGGTGCTGAAGAGATTGTCAACACAAGTTCTATGAAGTCACACCATGTAGGTAACTTTCTGCTTGTGAATCCAGACTTACCCCAAACTTCCATCTCTCACACACTCAATCAGAGGCCTATGTGGGAGTCCCTTTTCTCCTGGTTCCTCCCTTCATGGCCTTGTCTGCCTGCAGGAATATTTAGTCAACATGATGGATCCCAAATTGTTGAACCAGCTGCTGGTGAAGAAAGGAAGTGGCTGCAGGGGCTTCGTGATTACGCGGGTCTGCCCTGAACTTGTGCCTGTCCTCTGGCCTCCTGTCCGGCCATCCTCAGGCTGAGGGAGGAAGGAGGCTGCTGAGCCTAGAGTGAGCTGCCAGCTACCAAGAAGTCCCTCCCACATTTGGGCAGTGGCTCTCCCAACTTGGCAACTGTCTTAGAGGCAAGTGACAGCCTTCCCAGGCTCCCTGCCTCCTTCCTGTCTCACTCTCTGGCTTGGGTCTTTAGAAGAGTCACATTGGGAGGGTGTGGCCATGGGGTGTGTCAAATATCCAGCTCAGGTGCACCACCTGTTTTATTTCATGATAGTGCCGTCTTCATCCTAGCCTTCAGGTTCTTAATTCCTGGTGATAGAAAAGCAGCTGGTGGCTTAGGAGACCAACAAGATGCAGCCCACTGTTTCCAGAGAGGATTCTTGCTTACTGCTTCCTGCTTGCTGCTGGCACTTGATCTCAGATTTCAGAATATGCCACCAAACAGATAGCAGCGGGGATATTTTGGAATGAAGTGCCTTATTCTGTTGCCTAGTTCTGGCCTATTTTTATTTGGGGGTATAGCTTACGTCTATTTGGCCTACATTCCAATTAGGTAAGAATATCCTGTTTTTCTCATTGCACTAAGGGGAAATGTAGATGTCGACATACTAAATATGAAGAGTGGGTATGTGTGGATATACACATACCCACATTACACACATGCATGCAGAACCCCACCAGGTGCCTCCAGTCTCCACAGGTACCCTCAGATGCTACAGGATAGAGGTTGTGAATGGCATGGGCATGAGTGACCCCTTTTAGGCAGTTCCAGGTGAGACTCGGAGTGAAAATATTGCAGTGCAGTCTGGGAGAAGACAGCCAAATGAATATTTCCTTGTAAATTAGTAGAGAAAATTATACACTTGAACCCAAGGTTCAACCAGCAATGTTAATGGTAAAACTCCCACAGCATATCTGATCTGTCTTAGCATTTTCATCTATTGCGCATCACAATTTAAAGCCTGCTAATGCAATGTCCACAACCATACTGAAGACTCTTCAAGTTGGGACCTGTTCTGGTGTCACATGCTAAAGAGGATGTTGAAACATCAGAGTCCAGCTCTGGAGGGACCAGGAAGAGGGGTCTGGAGGCTTTGACAGAGGAGAGTCTGTGGCAGAGACAACTTGCATGTATCAAGCCCTCCGGGCAGTGATTTACACGTATAGGAATGGAGGCTTGTATAGAAGAGGGATTGAGTTTTTTTTTTTGTTCTGCCTTGATCAGAAAGACAGTAAAGACCAGCTGGGGGTAAAATGTAAGCTCAAGATATTTTCCCACTACTAAACTGGCTGCTTTGTTGGGGTGGTGAGCTCCCATCCCTGGAAGTATTCACACAAATGTCAACTAATCCTTCACCTAAAAGGGGCTCCAGCAGTGCCTGGGTGGTTGGACTAAATGAATTCGTAAACTCATCACAGACGTTTTAGAAAACAAATGATGGATCTCCTCCTACTTTAAGGTTCTGAGCACTTTTCCTAAAGTGCTAGGCAGATGTCCAGTCCTCAGAAAATGCTAAATAACTTTATTAATAGTACAGATGACAGGTTTTAGAATTTCAAAGTTAAGCTGATTTCTAAAGAGGTTTAGCAGCAGTGGGAATAACCTTCTATGGGGGCTAAAAATCTACATCAGCTTCCCAGATTTTGGTCTCTCCATCTTGGGAGTGGAGAATAAGAATTCTCATTTCTTTGTACATTACTGAGTACCTGTATTTAAGATAATAAAATATTACAGTGGCTCTGGTCTCCCTGCTTCCATCTCCCCTTATTTCATTTTCTAAACAATCTTGCCTAAGTGGTTTTAAATGAAAATCTTGCCAAATCACTTCCTAGCTTAAAATCCTTCAGCATTTCCCCATCTGCAAAGTATAAATCACAATGCATTTATCAGAACACAAACCCTCTGTCATCTGGCCTCTCTGGTTCTTTCCAAGTCAACTCCAGCTTATCTTTGCCTTGCATTTCACACTCCAGCCACATCACTTCCCAATGATCCCAAATGTTCTTTATTATTTGTACTTAAAAGCACTAGCCCTTTGTATTTGTGTTTAAATTTGTAGTATTGCAACTTGTGGTTATAGACGTTGTCTCCTGTGCCTTCTCCAATACTTTTCAACCATTTGGGGGTAAATCCCACTTTTTAATTTTTGCCTAACCCTGTATAGACTGGTCCAGCCTACCCTGCAGGCTTGATTTGGGCTATATTTCCCTTTAATCTTTACCCCTCACCACACTGATCTCCTGTCAGTTCAGCTTCCCCACTGCTGCACCTTTGCAGTCACTCTGTCTTATGCCTGGATAGCTATCTTGGCCAGATTGACAACTTCTCATTCTTTATATTTTACCTCATCTCTTCTAAACAGCATACTGTTAGATTTAAAATCCAGTCTGACAATCTTTGTCTTTTAACTAGAGTATCTAGTCTATTTATATTTAATGTAATTACTGATATATTTGGGTGTGTAGCCTAATCTGGCTTTTTTTCTTTCCTTTCTTGACTTCTTTTGAATTGAATTTAAATTGGTTTCTTCATTTACTAGTTTGAAACATGAAGAGGTCCTTCACATCCCTTGTAAGTTGGATTCCTAGGTATTTTATTCTCTTTGAAGCAATTGTGAATGGGAGTTCACTCATGCTTTGGCTCTCTGTTTGTCTGTTATTGATGTATAAGAATGCTTGTGATTTTTGTACATTGATTTTGTATCCTGAGACTTTGCTGAAGTTGCTTATCAGCTTAAGGAGATTTTGGGCTGAGACAATGGGGTTTTCTAGATATACTATCATGTCATCTGCAAACAGGGACAATTTGACTTCCTCTTTTCCTAATTGAATACCCTTGATTTCCTTCTCTTGCCTAATTGCCCTGGCCAGAACTTCCAACACTATGTTGAATAGAAGTGGTGAGAGAGGACATCCCTGTCTTGTGCCAGTTTTCAAAGGGAATGCTTCCAGTTTTTGCCCATTCAGTATGATATTGGCTGTGGGTTTGTCATAAATAGCTCTTATTATTTTGAGATACGACCCATCAATACCTAATTTATTGAGAGTTTTTAGCATGAAGGTTGTTGAATTTTGTCAAAGGCCTTTTCTGCATCTATTGAGATAATCATGTGGTTTTTGACTTTGGTTCTGTTTATATGCTGGATTACATTTATTGATTTGCGTATATTGAACCAGCCTTGCATCCCAGGGATGAAGCCCACTTGATCATGGTGGATAAGCTTTTTGATGTGCTGCTGGATTCTGTTTGCCAGTATTTTATTGAGGATTTTTGCATCAATGTTCATCAAGGATATTGGTCTAAAATTCTCTTTTTTTGTTGTGTCTCTGCCAGGCTTTGGTATCAGGATGATTCTGGCCTCATAAAATGAGTTAGGGAGGATTCCCTCTTTTTCTATTGATTGGAATAGTTTCAGAAGGAATGGTACGTCCTTTGTAGGGACATGGATGAAATTGGAAATCATCATTCTCAGTAAACTATCGCAAGAACAAAAAACCAAACACCGCATATTCTCACTCATAGGTGGGAATTGAACAATGAGAACACATGGACACAGGAAGGGGAACATCACACTTCGGGGACTGTTGTGGGGTGGGGGGAGGGGGGGAGGGATAGCATTAGGAGATATACCTAATGCTAGATGACGAGTTGGTGGGTGCAGCGCACCAGCATGGCACATGTATACATATGTAACTTACCTGCACGTTGCGCACATGTACCATAGAGCCTAAAGTATAATAATAATAATAATAATAAAAAGAAAAAAAAAAAGAAACATGAGCATTCTTGTTATTCTTAGTGACTACTTTGGAAATTACCACTTAAGTATTTATACCTACTTATAAAATTAAAGTTAACCAAAACTTTTACCTTGTTTCTGGATAATATAACCACCTTTTATTCTTGCATGGTTTTATTTGTTTGTTTGTTTGTTGCTAGTATAGGATTCTAAGTAGGGAGTTATTTCCTTTGAGCACATTAAAGGTAACATTCCACTGTCTAGTATGGTTGCTGTTGAGAAGTTAGCTGTCAGTCTGTTACTCTTTTAAAGATAAGGTCCCCTCACCCCATCTCTTTAAGATTTTTATTCTTGTTTTTTTTTTTATTTTAATAATAACATATTTAGGTATGGCTTCTTATTTTTTCTTAGAGTTCAGTGGACTTTTAAACTCACATATTATCTTTCAAAAGTTCATTATCTCTTCTCTCTCTGGGATCCTGATTAAATATACTCCATCCTCTTACTCTTTCTTCTACGTTTTCTATCCTCTCCTGTATTTTCCATCTTTTTCTTTCCACGGTTTATTCTGAATAACTTCTGACTGATTAAGTCTCTTTCTGTACCTAGTGTGATATTAAACTGTTACATCGAGTTTTTAAATTACGGTACTTTTAGTTTTTAGAAGTTCTATTTGGTTCTCTATAAAATATTCTAGGTCACTATGTTTCCTGTTTCTAATACATTTCTAAACTTTAAAAATAAATTCTTTAATATAAGGGTGGCTGTTTCATAGTCTGATAATGCCAACACCTGAAGTCTTTGGTTGTTCTTATGGTTTTCAGCTGGTTCTTGCTCATGGTCCCTTTGAAACTGATCCAATAGCCCCATAGACTGTTCTTTTTGATAAACATAATTATTCACCCTTCTGGTCTTAAAGCTTGAAACTTACATTTGTTTTATCTGAGTTCCTTCCTCAGGAAAGGACCTTCACGCCTCTCAAAATATCAAAGAACAGAAACTTCACCAAATCACCACATCCAGACAATGAGATGCTGGACTCCTCATTCATCATGATTGCATCCTTGCCCTTCCTCAGTTCCTGTTTCTTGCACATTGTTGTTTTTCTTCCTTGCTATTATAAACCCTCAGTTTTGGTTGGTCAGGGAGATGGATTTGAGACTGAACTTGCATCTCCTTGGCTGCAGCACCTGATTAAAGCCTATCTTCCCTGGCAATGCTCATCACCTCAGTCATCGGCTTGCCATGTGGCGAGCAGCAGAACCTAGACCAAACCCCTGGTGTTTCAGTAACACCTTGTTTCCTTGTAGACTTGGTTGTCTTTGGACTGGTTCATTGTGCTTGGGAATCTTATCTGGACCTGTTATGAAGGCATCCTCCTCTAGTGTTTGCATCTGCTAGGTGCCTGGTAGTCCAGAGCCACCTTATAACAAGTTTAGGGCTTGAATATCCCAAGTTACAAATCTACACAAAGGTTTATTTCCAGTCTACTCTTATCCGGAGTCTGGGCCTAGTATACTCAGGGGGGATGATCTTTCACTTGCGCCTCATCTTTGAGCAGGCTCTGATCTTTTTTATCTGTCTTCCTAATCTTAAAAAATCTTCCAAACTTTAGGGCAAAAGTGATTCCCTGGGTTTTCACTGTTCTTCAATTTCCCTAGTTCTTCACTACTATCTTGCCTGTATTTTACTGCGTTAAAGAAGAATTTTAACAGTTTTTTCTAGCATTTTTGGGGGTTGTTATTTTTAGTGGTATAGTTGACTCAAATAACCTACTCTGCCATTGCCAGAGCTAGAGTTCTCACTTTTTTAAAACAGCAGAATAAAAAGCTTTAATACCAAAGATATAATAAAGAACAATCAATGAAATATGTTTAGCTTTAAAAGATGCACTTATTTTTCTGTCTGTTTCATTAGCGTTTGCTCCATTTCTCCTCATGCTGGCAATTGAAAGCGAAGTTTGCTCTTGCTTTTTTAAAATCAACTTTCTCTCTGTGGATTTGCCTGTTGTAGACATCTTTTTAAAATGACATAAAATAATTATGATAGGGACAGGAGGCAGAGAAATTCTAGACAGAAAAGGGCTGGGTCCCTGATGAGGGCCCCACCCTCAAGCCTGGAACTACGGCTAAAAGTGAGAATTTACATCCTCGTTTTCCCACTCGAATGTTACCTTTTCCAAAGCAACCTGGCCCACCCTGCCTCTGCATCCTACACATAAAAACCCCAAGCTCCACTGGCAGAGAGCAGAGAAGGGGGAAAGAGAAGAAGCAGCTGAATGTCAGAGAGAAGCAGCTTTACTTCAGAGGGACGGCTTAATGGCGGGACTTTGAAGAAGAGTCCAGCCGAGGATGGCCAGACTTCAGGGGAAGAATACCTTCCTACTCCATCCCCTTTCCCGCTCCCCTTCCTGCTGAGAGCCACTTCCATTGGCAGTATAATCCCCCACATTTACTATCCTTCAATTCATTCATGTGACCTGATTTTTTCCTGGACACTGGACAAGAGCTCACAGGATACAGAAAGCTGTCACACTGACCCTCTGCCCTTGCAAAAAGGCAGAGGGTCCGCTGAGCTGTTAAACACTTAAGCTGTCCCCAGATGGCAAAGCTAAAAGAGCACTGCCTGTAACACATGCCCTCTGGGGCTTCAGGGGTTGCAGGTACTCTCCACTAGATGCTGCCACAGGGCCTGCGTGGAGTTTTGCTCCTGCTGGCACTCAAAAGCACTTGCTCTGGCTCATGAACCCTCTCACCTGCCTGCTCCCCCTCCCACGAGGGGTTGAGAGCTTTGGGCTGAGTAAGCGAGGCACTCCTGTCACGAGGCCATGAAAGGTTCGAGGGAAATTTCCTGTTTCAATTATACATATTCATAGGGTACTGGTGATGTTTTGATACATCTATTGCACAGCGATCAGATCAGGATAATTAGCATATCCACAATCTCAAACACTTATTTCTTTGTGTTGGGAATGTTAAATATCCTCCTCCTACCTATTTGAAATTATATATTAACTATATTAATTCTACAGTGGTATAGAATACTAGAATTTACTCCTCTAACCTAGCTGTGATTTCGTATCCTTTAACAAATCTCTTCCAATACCCTCTTCCCCTTCCCCTTCCCAGTATCTAGCATCTTCTTTTCTACTTTTTACCTCTAGGAGATCAGCTTCTTTTAGCTTCCACATGAGTGAGAGCATGCAGTGTTTAACTTTTCTGCTCCTGGCTTATTTCACTTAGTGTCCTCCAGTTCCATCTACGTTGCTCTGCAAATGACAAGATTGCATTCTTTTTTATGGCTGAAGAGTGTTCCGTTATGTGTATGTACCACATTTTGTTTGTCCATTAATCTGTTATCAGACACCTTGGTTGATTCCATATCTTGGCCATTGTGTCTACTGCTGCAGTAAACCTGGGGAAGGGGATACAGATGTCTCTTTGATATAATGGTTTTCTTTCCTTTGGATAAATGCCCAGTAGTAGCATTGCTGGATTATACGGTAGCTCTATTTGTAGTGTGCGGAATGGAGGACCCACTTTGAATGTCACCTCTTACAAAGAGACTTGGCTGAGCCCAATCTTAACTAGGTCTCCTTGTTTTACACTTTTATAACCCTGTTTTTTTCTGCTTGGCATTAACCTCAATTTGTAATTTTATGTATATTTTTGATTAAGACAGTCTGTTTACTCCCTGGACAGCAGTGTAAAAGCAGGGAGTATATGGATACCAATGCCTCAGACAGTGGCTAGTTCATAGTAGATGCACAACAAATATCCGGCCTCTAGGAAAGAATGAAGCAGAGTATTTGCATGGGGATTGGTCAGATACGAAAGACTACTGTGGTTTGAATACAGTCTTATTAAGAAACACTACTTGTCACTTTCATTATCATAGATCAGTAAGTCAGAACTAGATATTAAGGACTCAGAACAGTTCTTTCAAGATTTCAGGGTGTATTTGCCTTCAGGGCCTGCAGCTGGTATCTTAATGAGCCCACCTTCTCCTGCTCTGTAGTATCTGTCTGGAGAAGCAGAGCCATGAAATTAAGGCAATCCATATATAGAACATGCTGTGTCTAATTTAGTCTTCTACAGGCTGGAAAACAAAGGATGAGACAAATGTTGCAATCCAGGTGGACACATTTTAAAACACTTAGATGGACACATTTTAAATAGAATTTCTAGGCCTCATTACTATTTTTGGATATAATGGTAATATTTAAGTACCCAAGTCAGAAATTTATAAATATAGTGATTGCAGTTAAAAGATTTTGTATTCAAAGTGCTTCATAGGTCTTTAATATGCACTAAATCATATAAAAGCCAACTCTTACATAGTGCTTACTATCCCCCAAGAAGGATTTTAACTATGTAATGTTTGTTCTCTTAATTATCTCAGCATCATTATGTGGTAGGTGCTATAGTCATCCCTATTCTTACAGATGAGGAAACTAAGACCCAGCACGATGGAATGACTTGCCTAAGTCACACAATATGAGGTAGAGCCAAGTTGCAAACTCAGCCCTTCTGGCTCTGTGTCCTTAATCTTACTCTTTACTATTGAGGGAACGAGACTGAATTTTAACTAGCTGCCCAAGGCTATCCAGGGCTCTGTGTAGTTGTGCAGGTTAACTAGAAACTAGAAGCTCAGTGGTAGCTCAAAGACCCCTGGAACATGTGGAGCTCTGTGTGTTGTCATGACAATAGCCTAAGGAGACATTTCCTTGCCTTCCATTGGGTTTATGAGCTTTCCAAAGCACTGATATGTCAGGTCTGACTGGCCAGGGGGGAAAGGTGTTTCTGTAGAAAGGCATAAACTAAGCATGAGTTAATATTTTAAAAGTTTAGAAATGAGATTAAGGTGTTATAATTGTTTTTTCTGCTTTGGTGACTTGTCTTACCTACATGTTTTCCTTTCGCTATCATGATGTCATAGCTAATATGTGGCGACTGGGTTTTGAGTTTCAGGTTGAGGATGCCATGGTGATATACCTCCATGTAGAAGCTGTGAAGTTACAGCACCTTTGTTTTCACGTCAGTTGTCTTTTGATGCTGTCCTCCAAGACAGCTGCCGTATCTCTTGTAGCCATGTAGTTCTGTATGTGGGTTGCTATTAATATTTGTACACAAGCATCACACATGGGTTAATGCAACATCCTCGCTCTGATGTCTGCAGTCTCATAGTAGTCTGAAGCCTCATTGGATGAGTTACTCTGCGGTATGGGTCCTCCTCCATTGCTGGGATTGACAAATTCAAAGATGTCTTGGGGACATGAGTTCAACTACTCCAAAGAAAAATGATGTTTGGAAAATCATCACTGAAGAATAAACAGTCGTTGACTAGCTTTCTACTAGATGCTTTTCTTTATGGTGATATTTGAGTGTTTTTCTTTCCTGAGCTATTCAGAAAATTGGCTTATTCTCAATTACTCCTTGACCCTGGAGGCCCATCCACCAATGGAAGAGAAAGACGGAGAAGACAGTGAACAGAAAGGAGCCTGCCTTAAGAGCTGGAATCTGATTCCACTTGCCCCTTTGGGCCTGCACTCAACGTTTCATAAATGTTCACGTGTTACCTCCGAGTCTGCTGATTCCAGGGAAGCTCTGGCTTCTGTCATCACCTCTGGCAGGACAAGCAAGCAGGCTCCCTGCAAAAGGACTTGGAAGCTAATAAAGCTGGCCGCTGCTTCGGAAATGCAAAGTCTTGACACGTGTTCATCTGGCAAAGCTGGACTGAAACCACACTCCCCGCAGCAATGAGTGGCGACGGCCAGTCGCTACTCAAATACTTGGCACTCTGGGCTTAAATTTTAGTTGGGTAAAAAATGGGAAAAAAGCCTTCTATCTTCAAATTCACATTGTAGTACTTCTTTGAGGTACTACTCTCATTCCTGCAGCCAGCCATTCTGTATATTCATTCTGTGTGTTCACTGCATATCGATGCTGCCATTTGGGGACTCCCCTAAACAGATTGCTCCTGAATAGAGCCAAGTATGGATTTGGATTTTGTGGAGATTAACTGGTCACTGAGCTTGCATTGTCAGAAAGTGGTAGTGTTGCAGCACAATCCAGAGAGGACTCTGAGGCACCCCGCAGGGATGACCCTTGGCTGGCCCGTAGTGTGGGTGAAGATCCGAGGGAAGCCCATTACAGCCCCTACTGCTGACTCAGCTGTGGCCAGTGTCTAATGGCCTTCGGGAGCCAGACACAGAGTCTGGAAGGCTCCTAGAGGTGAGTTCACCATCGTGCTGGGGGCACAGGCAGAGCAGAGCTACCCTTCTCCGCATGTGCCAGCCTAACAGGTCCCTCCCTCTTGCTCATCTGTGTGGATTTTGCCTTTTTGGGGTGGGAGGCATTAAATGTATACTGTAGTTCTTACACATTTACAGTTTTTATCATGCCTGTGTGGAGAGTGAGTCTGCACAACTACCATGCCACGCTACACTCCCTATATGATGTCAGTCAGTTCCTTAGGAAGAGGTTGTTGTCCTCCCTGCCTGTCATGCTGGAAGGAAGGACAAATGGGGCTGGCATACTCTATCTGCACAGCCACTGTGGGAACAGGGTATGGGTCACACACAGGCAGGAGAGTGTGTGGGAAACTCCCTTCTCTCTGCCTGGGGAGGGGCTTGGGCTTTGGGGAGAAGTCCTGGGAATCCTTGGAGCTTGCTTCCCACATTGTCAATGCTTTGCAGAGCTGAGGTTTTTCCCTTACTGCAGAGTCGCTCAGAATCTTTGAGACTGCCCAAGGCCTTCTGGGGCACAGAGCTGGGTTTTTGGCAACTGCCTTGAGAGTGGGTGGCGTTGTGGACTGCCATCCAGCCCCTCCCTGTTACAGTTTTTAGAATACTTGTTTTTGCAAACAACCAGGACTGTTGTGAACATCTGGATCCTGAAACCAACACTGTTTCAGGTGGAGGGGAAATTCTGGAGAGGCCTGGCATCTCAGCCAGAGGTGGGGCGAGAGGGTTCTGAGTTCAGGTTCTGCCACTGGGCAAGTTATTCAACCTCTGAGTTCAGTTTCCTCCTTGATGAAATAGAAATGCTACTGTTGACTCACTTGTTGAAAGGATGCCTATGATAAAGTCTCCCTTTTATTGCTGGGTAAACCAAAACCAGAAGTGACCTGTCCAGGGTTCACAGTATGACGACAGGGTGGTGGTGAGGAAGGAGGCCTGGGTTCAAGACCAGATCTCCCTGTTCTGCAATCCCTGTGGTCTTAGGCAAGTCCTCCAATCTCTAAAGTCTCCGTTTCTATGGAGGTAAAATGGGAGCAGTAACTGTGGCAGGAAGTGTCTTGTCTCGACACCTACGACAATGTTATAGGAATAAAAGGAGGTAGCGCATGCCTTGTAAACTGCAAGGAATTTTGCAGCTGCAAAACGTTTCCACCTCTACAGCTTGTTGGTGACTGAGCCAGTCAACAATGAGCTCTTTAGAGTTCCTGGCCTGTGGGCTCTTAAAGTGATTTTTAAAAAATGTTTTCATGGCTAGTTTTTCTTATGAAAGTAATACTTGCTCATTGTGAAAAATTCAACCAGCACAGAGGGATGAAGAGCAAAAGACACCCTTTCTCCAACCAGTTCTATTCCCCAGAGGTGACTTCTGCTTACTTCTGTCTCCTTCTAGAAATTGTCTGCACCGCACCCGTGCATATACACACGGACACAGACACATGTCTGATTGTATAAGCTGTGTGTGATCTGTTATATGTGATCCATATATATATATATATATATTTTTTTTTTACGAAGAGCTCAAGTGAAAATCCAGGTAGTTTTCAGTATTTTGATTACTAGAAACAATGCCACAGTGAGCAGAGGTATGCTTTCTTATAACTTGGTCTCTCTAGATTTAAAACAAATGTTGAAAGCAGCTAGTGGCTCAGAGCTTTCAGAATTATCTTTTGCACTTGGCAGAATGAATCCTTCCCCAGAAAGAATTATGTTGTTAATACTGTGGTTTTCCACTGCTCCACCCAGTTAAATTTAATCACACCATGTGACTTCCAAATAAAATGATGTGTGTGTCTGGAGGGAAGGGACCTGACAAAGCTTCCTTTTTTTTTATCGACCCTAGGGAACAGAGCAAAGCTCTCTTCAGAAGGCCTTGCTTTCAGAGACCTTCTGCCTGGGACATTTATATTCGCAGCCCATTCTCCAGTGTCCTTGGGGGAAGCTGCTGCTATTAATTGGGTTGGAGAGAGAGCGTGGCTATGTGTATTTTGATACATGTCTTCCTACACACAACAAGCCTGGCCCACTTCATTTAAAAAAGTTAATCTACATGAATTAATATATCTGTCTGATTGCCTCTGGCCTGGATGGCTATTTGGGCAGTGCATAATCGTAGCCCAGCCAAATTTCTCTGACTGTTGTTGACAACAAATAGGATTTAGTTCTCTAGCCAAAGCAAACACTTCATCCTAAAGTGAATATTTGGGGGTTAGGGCAACTCCTATGATTTCATATTGCAGTGTAAAATGGTTTCTCTTATGGTTAAAAACAAATCCACAAATTTGTGGGTTTTGGGTGCTTTGATTTTTGTTATTTTCCCAAAATGTTGTGTGTAGGATAATTTAAAAAGCAAAATCTTATTTTAAATGCACGAGGGAGCCTTGGAGAAATCCCATGGAGTTGCTTTTTAACGAAGGCTCTTTTGACAATGTAAATCCAAGAATCAGGTGTGTAAAGAATGTTAGACCTACACCTCCCCAGAACATGAATCTTTCCCACTGAACTCCCTGGTCAGTGTGGCCTCCTGCTCCTCCTCTTCCTCCTCAAGAGGCCTACCTGGGCCGTCTTGCCACTGACCCCATGTTTGCTGGCAGGTGGAACCCTTACCTGTCCTGGCCATGGGCTCTGGGCTTGCTTCACATGCTGGACAATTTCTGTTCTTGTCCTTAGAATGCATGGTGAACTGCTTGCAGAACTGTCCTCAGCCCAGGGAGCTCTGACTCCAGGTGACTCTCATTTCCTCTCTGTCAATTGTCCCAATTCCTAACCCACTCCCACTCTGAGCTCCTTAGCCTGGCTAAGTCTGCTGGCTGCTGTCTGCTTTCCTGCCTGTTCTGTCTCTTCCTGAGAACCCCTGCCCATGGCTGTCTGGCTATCTTAGAGCACACTTTGAGATTGTGTGAAGAGGATTGGCTTAGAGGGGACTTGGCATTTTAATGCTAGCAGTAAAACAAACCTGCCATGGTGACTTCTATTGCATTAAAAAGCGAAGCAACAGGCTTGCTTAAACATAAACAGGAACAATAAAAACCCAGAACTACCTAACTACACGGGCACAGGAGATAGTCCAGCCATCTTGGAGAATAGCACAAAAATACAGCTGACACGATAACAGTAACCCTGCAATGAGTCTTGACAATACTGAAGTCAAATGACTTTTTCAAACCTTCCCAACGCTTGGCTATAATCTAAAGGAAGCATTGCACTTTGAGTGCTGATTTTTTATGAAGCTCGTAAACCTTTTTCTTTAAATGCCAATGTGCTGAAAAGTTATGAGTATTAAAGACTTAGCAAGTGCCTTTAAAAGTGTGGGAAAAGGTCCCTCTCTTCTTGGTTATGATTCTTGAATGCTAGTAATGATAGTAGTAGTAATAAATGTCATTCTTTACTAGAATAGTTTTTTCCAAAGACCTTTTGGGTCTACTCTCAAGTTCCTTCCTATCTTTGTGTGAGGTGGACGATGTCACTAGCCTCACGTGGCAGAACGGGGTCAGAAGCTCAGAGTTTAAGTAACATGGGCTGGAATTAGAACCCAGGAGTATTGCTCCTTCTCGTAAACTCTGATGCCTGGGTTTTTACGTGGTGTCTGTCTGTGGTGGCTTATAACAGAGTTGCTCCTCCAGAAGTTTTAGCCTCATTCCTGCTTGATAGGCAGGGCCTCCCATTGGGCCTGACCCAGGATACATGCTTGGTTGCAGAAAGCCAGCTTTGCAGGTTATATTCTCAGCATTTTGGCCACAATCAACCACGCAGAAGGCTTCCTACCTGGATGGACAATAGATAGTGATCTGTGTCTGAAATTCCACAGCCATCAAGGTGAGACTGAGAAGCTAGATCATCCTTGCTGGAACACAGATTGAGTTAGGTCGAGGTTCAGTTGTAGAAAGCAGAATATATTACAGCAAACAAGAGGAAGGGATTTATTATAAGGAATTAAATGGCTTATAGAACTATGAAGAGTTCTGAAGACAAAGGTCTCTAGGTGGCGGTTTCAGGAATAAGTACCCCGGAACCACACTACAGAACTAGACCACCAAGAAAGCTGTTGCCACTTCTACAGATGAAGCCACTTCTCCAGAACCACATTGCAACAGCCATGATTGAGAGGGTCCTACAATCAGGAAGCCATGACTTTTATGGTTCTAGAACTATGCCACATCGGCTATGATCAGCATCTGCACATGATGTCCTGGTCCTGCCTCCTGGAACCCACAAAGTTGGTACCTGGATGCTGCAACATTGGCTAAAACTGTCATAGAAGAACCAGGTGCCTCTTGGACTTTGCTTGCTGAGCAAATGGCAGCTGCTGCCAAAATGTGGTCTCTGCCTCACTTTGGCGTTCTAAATTTCACAAAAGCACATCTAACTGGCCCAACCTAAATCATATCTGGAACTGTAGCTGCAGGGACTTTGAGAGTTGGCTTTAGCTTCCCATCCTCTGCCCACCTAGGAGAGGTGGGCACACTAGAAGGATAGAATGTATGCTGGAAACCAATCTACTGTTATCTCCCGTGATCTGTGATCATTAGAAATGGACCTAGATTTCCAGAGTCAGCAGATGAAAACAGAACTGAGGTTATAGCCACAACATGGAATGGTTGTGAATATTTTGGGGAATGTATGTGTGGATGATCCCAGATATAACAGATGGCAAAGCATTAAAAGTGGCAAAAGGCCCTGGGCTTGTCCTCTAGCTCCTGCTTAGCTGCTTTGAAACTGTTGTTAAGCTGTAGTTGCAACAGCCCAAGGAGTTCTGGAGAACTCTAGTCTCACTGTGTATTATTTGGGGAAACAATATGTTAAGAAGCTGTCTTAATTGCCAAGCCTTTACTATGCTAATATTTGTTGTGAATCTCTAGATGTGGATACAGCATGCAAGGGTTCCCCAAACATTTGGCCACTGGAAAGCCTCATGCCTCATCTTTAAAAAATGCAGAAGTAGTATTTCCCAACAGTCTTTTTTTTTTTTTTTTTTTTGAGCTGGAGTTTCATTCTTGTCACCGAGGCTGGAGTGCAATGGCGTGATCTCCTGGGTTCAAGCAATTCTCCTGCCTCAGCCTCCCCAGTAGCTGGAATTACAGGTGCCCGCCACCATGCCTAGCTAATTTTTGTAATTTTAGTAGAGATGGGGGTTTCACCATGTTGGCCAGGCTGGTCTCAAACTCCTGGCCTCTGGTGATCCACCCACTTTGGCCTCCCTAAGTGCTAGGATTATAAGTGTGAGCCACCGCACCTGGCCAGAAATACTCTTCCAAAGAGGAAGCCAGGGAATACTGTGGAGAAAAGGCTTGTTTGATTTCCAGGGAGTTAACCTTTTCAATAGCCTCCATCAGGAACGTTTACTGTCAAGATGATAAGATTTCCTCAAGTACAGATGGTGCTCTGCCCTTCAAGGAGAATCAAAAGTGGGGAGACCTTGACCAGCAAAACCAGCCTGTGTGGGGTTCGCTTAGGAATTCAGACGGCCTGAGACTTATCCTGAGATACCCCCAAAGAGGTAACCTGTGATCATAATTAGAAATTACAACAAAATACTAATTATCTGTAGACCACATAGCATTTGGGTTGCTCTGTTATAGAAGCAGATGGTGTTACAGAGAAGGAACTGCATTTAGCTTAAGGAAAATAGGGGCAGCTGGGGCAGGAGCTCAGTGACTAAGAGTATACCGAGTTGGGGGAGGGGAACACGCTGTGGGGTGTGAGTGCAGGAGAGCTGACAGCTGCAGTGGTACCACGTGAAATGTATGGAGGGCGGGAGAAAGCCGACTCCACCTTATAAGGACTTGCAGCCAGCACAGCAAAGCCCCAGGGACAGTGATGAGAACTGCACCAGGCATAAATAGTCCATAAGCGCCCGCCAAAAACTGGATGATGCAGAAGAGGGTGAGAGAAGACACCTTCAAAGATGAACTTGTGTCTTATAGCAAATCTCTCATTGATTTTGATTTTCTACATTAATACTTAACAGAGTTTGTCTGTGGCATGTGTGTGTCATTCTCAGGCAAATCCTTTTTGAAGTTTCTGCTTAAGTATTTAAACGCAGTACTGGCTGTTGGTGGGGTCGGGGAGCCCTCAAATCTGAGTGTACACCTCTGCTTCTTAACACTAGGTGTGTTCCCATAGGAAGTCAGGCATACCTTAAATAGACTTCCAGGAATGGGAAATGGCAGCTGCAGAATTACAGAAGTTGTATCTGCAGAATTATGAGCGTGCTTGTGGCTGCCTCCATTTTTATGTGTTCTGATTTACTGAACTTGATATTCTGGGACTGATACCAGCTTCATATGTACACGAAGGTCACGCACTCCTCCTCCAGTTAACCACAAAGATTAACATGTGGGCTGGAACTGCATGAGCCATGCAGAGGATAGAGTCACTACCCCTTCGCTCTTCTGTGCTCTTTAGGCTCAAATCCTCAGTGTTCAGTCCCTTATTGAAGTGCCTTTTTTTCCCTGAAAGCACTCTAGTAAATGGAGGTTTAGCATTATTACTGAATCCCAGCTTTTTCTAATACATGGAGCTCAGTGCTTACTGTCTGTTCCAGAGCAATTACTTATCACCATTACCGGAGATTTGAGTCCTCTCCCTTGGTGATTAGACTCTGAAGGATAGTCGTTTTAATTTTGGTAGTTATGATTTAATCTTTTAAAGCTTTTATTATGGACAATTTCAATATCAAAAGCAGAGAGAATAATGTAGTTCCCATGGACCTATTCCTAGCTTAGTTAGTACCCATGGCCAGTCTTGCTTCATCTGTACTTGTACCCATTTCCTCTTCCCCTCGGATTATTTTGAAACTGTCATAGAAATACTTCAGTATGTAGTACTCTCTGTTCCTTCTGTTTCTCAGTATCTTTTCTAAACTTTTGTGTGTGTGTGAGACAGAGTCTCACTCTGTCTCCCAGGCTGGATTGCAGTGGTATGATCTCAGCTCACTGCAACCTCCACCTCCCAGGTTCAAGCAATTCTCGTGCCTCAGCCTCCTGAGTAGCTGGGATTACAGGCACCCACCACCACACCTGGCTAATTTTTATATTTTTAGTAGAGATGGGATTTTCACCATGGTGGCCAGGCTGGTCTCGAACTCCTGGCCTAAAGTGATCTGCCTGCCTCAGCCTTCCAAAGTGCTGGGATTACAGGTGTGAGCCACCACACCTGGTCTTTTCAAAACTTTCTAAACATCATAGCAATATGTACTTAACTCATGAGAGGCTTTTCAGATTTTTGCCTAGAATGAATAAATTCAGATAGCTCTATAAGTATATGGAATGCCTACCCTGCACAAGGCACTACGCTGGTTGAGGGATGGGTTAAGGTCAGATTTTGTTGGATAGAGTGGAATTATGCAACGGAAGTGGATTTGGAAGATGTTAGGCTCCTGTCCTGACAGCACGCATGGTCTAGTTGGACCTTGGAATGTTGGCTAACAGAAATGAACATAAGTTAGGTGCTCAATGAAGTCGCTTGCTTTGTCTGCTCAGCAGAGCTGGAGGCTGTGTAGTCTGGGTATTTGAAGATGAGGGCTTTTAGGAGGGGCATAGATATTGGGTTGGATTTGATATTGTTGTTAGTCAGTTGTCAGCCAGCAGTGGAAAGCGAAAGTGGCATGTGCTTGAGCAAAGTTGGCCTAATGGGATATGGATTTACCCGACACACACTGATAGCAAATAGATTGTCCGTACAGCATTTACCAATATAGAACTTTGATATGTACCATTCTGTTTGCAGAAAGAGCGACCAGAAATGTGCAGCAGTCAGTAATGTACCCCCTGGGGTTGCTGTTCATTCTGACTCCAGGAACTTTTTGGAAGCCCATTGCATAACTAAAAAAGAAATGGGCAGGCTGGTGTATTGTTGGCAAAGCACACTCTGCCATGCCACAGGAAACTCGGCCCAAGTTGTACCACAAAAGCTGCCACCGTTGCTCCCATCCTGATGCTGGCTATCACTACTGAATGCCTTCTCTGGGATTGAATCCTAAACTGTCCCTGTGTCCTTTTCACCCCATCAAGTTTCCAAGTCCCAGGTAGGACTATGTGATCAAGGTAGGCCACACACCTGAACAGTGGGAGGAAAATTGTGTTGGACTCCTTCGGCTTCTGTAGAAGACCTGGGGCTCTGCCTTCCATCAACAATCATGCAATGGGGATCTTCCGCACGTAGAGTGGGGGTTTCAGTGCTAAGCCTCCAAATGTCTGCTAGGCATATCACTGTTACCTTGGGCTGCTTCCTCTCCCTTGTTCTCAGTCACAAGGCCTTGGCCCTCCTTAAAAATGCCATGTGCACCTGTTGCTCCTGCTTTTCTATTCCCATGGCAACCACGCTAGCCCAGGTGCTCCTCACTGTCAGGTGCCTCAGAATCTCTTGCACAGACTTGCTGCTTTCAGTGGCTCCCGTCCCCACGTCTTCCTACACAGTGCTGCCGCAGCATTCCTGTTAAGCAAAACAACACGGTGGCTCAAATCTAATATCTTCCTGTTGGAAGGCAAAGGCCACCTGCTTACCTTGGCCCTGCTCTCCATAGTTGACACCTGGCTTCTGTTTCCAGCTTCTCTCCATGTAAGCAGGTCCCCAAACGCCCTGTACCTTACCATCTCCACGATTGCTTTTCAATGGGTCTGTTTTCCAGAAGGCTTGCCCGTCTCTTTGCCCAATAAAATCTGTTCCACTCAGGTTCTGCTGACCTCCCCAGAGAGAGGTGACAGCTTTTTGAGCTCCCATGGCCCAAGTGTGCATTGCTCAGTAAGCCCTTTCATGTCCCATGCCTGTCCACTTAGATGGATGAAGCCACTGGACAGCATTCAGCTGTTCTTTGTATTTCTCTTATTGCTTAACACAGTGCTGGATGAACGGGGGCTCACTAGGTATTTGATACTTTCTTTTTTTTTCATAAGAGAGCAGAGGAAAAAAATGACTAGGAACAGGAAAAGTGAGGGGTATAAATCATAGGTTGAGTGTTGACAAGCTGAGGACTTGAGGACTCAGGCAAGCTGGAGTGAGGGAGGAGGGGGACAAGTGCCTTTGGAAAGGCAGTGTGGTTAAGTTTGTGCTCTGTTTGTGTTACAGACCAAATGGAGTTGCTTTGGTTGTATGCTTCCCAGGTGTACTGAGTGCCCACCTGGTTTTAAAGGCTGCCCTGGCGGTGGCCCAGAAGCAAATGTAGCATCATTTGCCAGAGACTCAAGAATGTGTCTGTATAAATAAAAGTGAAAGTGGCATGTGCTTGAGCAAAATTGGCCTAATGGGATATGGATTTACCCGACACACACTGATAGCAAATAGATTGTCCTTACAGGCTGCACCAATACAGAACTTTGATATGTACCATTCTGTTTGCAGAAAGAGCGACCAGAAATGTGCAGCAGTCAGTAATGTACCCCCCGGGGTTGCTGTTGATTGATGACTTCTCAAGGGCAGCATCTCCACGGGGCTCAGGGAATTCACCGTGAAAGTCAGCCTGGGCCTCCTGCGCACTTTCCCATTGCCTCATTCCGCTGCACAGAGAAGTGTTGAAAGGGGCTCTCCAAGATGGGCTGACTGTTTGCGGCCCTCACAGAACCCCGCAGGCCATATTCACAGCAAAGTTCACATGCAGAAGAATGAGAAGGGAAAGTTGGGAAGGGTCAGAACACATGCGGCGCTCAGCTGAGTAGTTTGATGGAAAGAAGTGGCCTGTTCCTTCAGAGAACTTGGGGAGATTTGGTGAAAATGGCTGCAGTCCGGCAGGGTCAATGTGATGGACTCACAGGGAGAGGCTGCTCCTCAGGATCATCTCCCACAGCACAGCCTGGCTCATGTCTTTTCTTTTTTTTTTTTTTTTTGAGACGGAGTCTCACCGTCTTGACCTCTCTCCCTCTCGCCCAAGCTGGAGTGCAGTGGCGCAATCTCGGCTCACTGCAACCTCCGCCTCCTGGGTTCAGGCAATTCTCCTGCCTCAGCCTCGCGAGTAGCTGGGATTACAGGCGCCCGCCACTGCACCCAGCTAATTTTTGTATTTTTAGTAGAGAGAGTTTCACTGTGTTGGCCAGGCTGGTCTCCTGACCTCAGGTAATCCGCCCACCTCAGCGCCTCCCAAAGTGCCGGGATTACAGGCATGAGCCACCATGCCCAGCCTGGCTCATGTCTTTCTGCTTGGGGCCTCCCCCGGTGCCCCGCTTTTCCCACCTCATGGGCCACTCTTATTTGCCCACTCATTGATCCCCCTGCAAATACTCACTTGAACTGCAGAGTTTTCTTAATGAACAGCCAGGCTTCCCAATTATGCGGTGAGCTCCTAAGGACCGGGTTTGGTCTGTTCTTTGTATGCTGGAGGGCTCTTTGCACTGTGCCAGGCAGCATATAGGAGGCTTCCTGGAGAGGCTGGGGCTCTATGGCCACAATCCTAGCCTCTCTGTTTCCAGGCAAGGGACTTCTAACTTAGGTCTCAGTTTGCCCATTTGCAAAATGGATATAAATGTACCCCAGATTAAAGAGGTAATGTGTAATGCCCCGGGCATAGGAGGCACCCAAACACTGTCCTGATCCCTTCCACACCCTGCAGCCCATACACATTGTCGCACAGGGTTGGCACACATTAGGTGTTCAATAGTGCATGTCTGTTGACTAGTGGTAATGAGAGTTGTTGTGGTATCAGTTTTTGAAGGTCTCTTTTAGAGCTGATTTTAGCCAGCAAGCACTCAGTAGCAGAATCACTGGGGGTGGGTTGGGGATAGGGAGTGATTAAGGAAACAGGTTGTTTAATGAAGGAGGATTGAGGAAACTGATTACTTTGAGCAATGAACACCTGGTGTTAATGCCAGGTAGTGACATCTTAAGGGAAAGGAAGTTGAGTCCAGTAAAGAAGCCAATAAAAATCAACAGGATAAACTTAAGATAGAGGGCAAACTAGATGGAATGCTCTGGGGAGTAGCGTCATTTAGTTAACACTGAAGAATCTCTTAAGATGACACATCCTTGCAGGGTGTGAAGGAAGGTGGCCTTGCGCAAGTTACTTGGCTTACCTGAAATGTGGTTCTCTTCACTCTAGGATGAGGGTTGGTGATACATTTCCTGGAGTGGACGTGAGGATGTGTTGACGGTGCATGTGAAACATTCTCCATGATGCCTGGCACACACACAGTGGTTCCCTTCCACTTCCTCTAAAGTAGAAGAAAGTTGTGTGTTTTGCCTTTTGTGTTTTTCGTTTGTTTGTTTGTTTGCGATGGAGTCTCACCATGTCGGCAAGGCTGGAGTGCAATGGCACGATCTCGGCTCACTGCAACCTCCGTCTCCTGGATTCAAGCAGTTCTCCTGCCCCAGCCTCCCAAGTAGCTGGGATTACAGGTGCCCACCACTGCGCCTAGCTAATTTTTGTATTTTTAGTAGAGACAGGGTTTTGCCATGTTGGCCAGGCTGGTCTCAAACTCCTGACCTCAGGTGATCTGTCTGTCTCAGCCTCCCAAAGTGCTGGGATTACAGGCATGAGCCCCTGTGCCCGCCTGTTTGTTTGTTTTGAGTGAGCACATAAATGTCATCAATGATTCCGTCTCTACCTGGGTAAACTTCAGAACTTAAGCATTAGTTGTGAGCGTTTGGCCATGTGGCAGGGAGAATGAAAAGGCGCCCAGGTGTCTCTTGAGAAAGGAAGGAAGTTTTTTTCAGGTGGAGTGGGATGGATGAGGCTCATGTTTCTAGACTGCTCTCCATTTTATTTTCTCACTTCTGGCCACTATCAGTTGTAGATGTGCCCCTTCAGCACATGCACAGCTATGGTAATAGTACCTCTCCATCCACAGTGAGTTATATGGACTTAAGGGAGTTTCGGTCGGGGAAGAAAGTGGGACTTTTTCATTAAAACAAGACTCTGCTATACAATGAGGGGAGGCCTAACTGTGTCTCCTCACCCCGATATTATCTGGCTGGTCCCTGGATGGTGGGGATACATGGTACAGCTACCCAAGGCATGGCAGCCATGTGGTGATTTAAAAAGGAATAACTGTTAGGACACCAGAAAGTGCTCAATTAATTCTTCTTCAATTTGGTTAGAGGAAAAAAATGCTTTTCTGAGTTTATGTAAAATGATCATGTTTTATTCATTTGGTAGAAGTCACTCTAATGGCATGCAGGGTAGATGATGTCAGCTTTTCCATCTCAGCTGAATCAAATTGTCCTGAGCCCTTAATCTCTGCTAGGGGCTGGGGCAATCCAGTGGAAAAGGATGGTCCCAATCTCAGTGTATTAGGAAAGCAGGAATCAGCTCAGTGAGGCGCGATCCACGCAGGTACGCAGGTGTAGAGGAAGCGCTGTAGGGCCGCAGGGGGTGGGGCTGTGATAGAGAAGGGTGGAGGATGCAGGCAAGCGGCTCCCAGAGGAGTTGGTGTCTGGGCTGTGGCTGAAGTTCACCGTGTGACGCTGTCCACGAGGAAGGCCTCAGATGGAGGAGGGCACTTCAAGTAGAGCGTGAGCACTGCACAATGGTTGTCCTGGATGCGCAGGAGTGGGGTGGTCATCCACAAATGAGTGTTGCTAACCTAGATGTTGCCCCTTTGAGGTGTAAGCGTATCTGGGTCTTGGTCCTTCAACCTGGGTGTGTTGCCTTGTCCGAGTCAGTTAACCTCGCTCTCTGTAGGTTGATTAAATCGCCAGTTATCCCTGCCATGCCTAGAGTGGTCTGTGTAGGATCTAAGGGATGAAATTTGAAAGGCATGGACTCTTTGCTAAATTTTAGAGGTTGGGGTCTTGCTATGTTGCTTAGTCTGGCCTCGAACTCTGGAGCTCAGGCGACCTTCCACCTCCTGACTAGCAGAGCCTACGTGCTTGTGCCATTGCACCTAGATGAAAGTCATGGACTTTACGTGGCTGTGGCTGGGAGGGAGTTCAAAGAGTTTTTGCTCCATTCTGTCTCCTTGGAAATACTGTTCCCAAAGGACGTTGCGACCACCCACATGCCTGTTGCCTGTCCTTCCCACTTTTGCTTTTTTTCTGAACTTCTCTTTTCTGACTTTTATATACTAGGTTTACATATTCGAATCAAGAAACTGGCTTTTCTGGGAAATGTGCGTGAATACTTACAAGACAAAAGGCAATTTTGAGTCACTATACCTCTTATCAAAGTAGCGCAGTGCACATATACTTTTATTGGAGTAGATTGCAGAGAAAACATATGCAGTTGGCAAACAATCTTGAGATTGAATATGCTCTCCTGAGTAACCAACAGTGACTTAGATGTGCCCTAGAGCTTCATGTGTAGCCTTTGAAGCAAGGACATATGAGAAAATGACTGAGGGCACCGTGGCTCATGCCTGTAATCTCAACACTTTGGGAGGCTGAGATGGGAGAATTGCTTGAGGCCAGAAGTTCAAGGCCAGCCTGGGGAACATAGCGAGACCCCGTCTCAATAAAAAATTAAGAAGTTAGCTGAATGTTTATGCCTGTAGTCCTAGCTACTTGGGAGGCTGAGGTGAAAGTATCTCTTGAGCCTGTGAGTTTGAGGCTGCAGTGAGCCATGAGTGTGCCACCACACTCCAGCATGGGTGACAGAACAAGACCTTATCTCTTAAAAAAAGAAAATTACTATTAATAACTGCATTGGTAGTATTAAATATAACATAATTTGAAATATCTAAAACTGTATCACACATATACTCAAATTATCTAGAAAACTTCACTCTTTAGTTCAGTAAGTATAGGCATGAATATATTTCATTCATCAGTCCATCTATCGGCCCATCCATTCTTGTAATCTTGGCCAGCATTCCCAGACTGCATCTCCTGGAAGGTGATGTAATATCTGTAGACCTGCTGACACTGGTCTTCCTCAGGACACAGCCTGGTAATCACTGTGAGAGACAGCATCATTGCTAACTTGGAAATCAGGGCCCCTTTTTTGGTCAGGTTGCCCATCTTGTTTTGTGCGAAAAGACATACATCATCTTTATTTTTTGTTTTTATTTTTAAAATTTGAAGAAAGTTTATGTAGGTCAAAGGGATGAAAGAATAGTTAGTGTTACAGAACAGAATGCAATTGAGTATCTTTAGTGGGGTAAAAGGCACTTTGCCCATGATAATTGCCAGATGTTTAGAGGTGCAAGAGGAGATGGCACCCCATTTTTTATGGCTACATTTCAGTGGCTTTCATGACAGAGATTATTTGTTTTCTGCCTTGGTTGCAGCCCAGCTGAAGTAAGAGGAGTCAAGGTCAGTGTGGGGGGTACTGAGATGGAGAAAACAGCAATATGGTTTATGATTTGAGAGGAAATGTTTTCTTAGCCACTCACATATCTTTCCATGGTTCTTCCTGAAACTCCATCACAAGAAATTAAATTATTTGAGTTAAGAAGTGGCTTTTAATAATCACTGCTGACCAGGGCATGATGAGACACCTGGATAAACTGCTGGTGGGATACCAATTTGCCCAACCTTTGGTGTGATTTGGGCGATCTCTGTGATAGTCATTTCAGAAGTATATACCTCTTCTTGCCCAGCAGTTTCATCTCAATCAATAAGGACGCAATTGGGCAAGCGCACACCAGGCACAGGCGTGGTTCCCTTTTGCAGGCCCGTCGTGATAGAGATGACTGGTAATAGTCTAATTCCCAAAAACAAAAAGCAAAGATGAAGCCACATGGCTTTTATGACCTAGTCTCTAAAATCACAACTCATCGCTTCACCTTATTTATTCATTAGAGGCGAGTTATTAAGTCCAGCCCACACTAGGAGGGAGGGGAGTTAAGCTTCACCTCTGAAGGGAGGAGTAAGAGAGAATTTGTGGGCATAGTTTAAAACAGCCACAAACACATGAAATTATGTTCAGTCTGAGCATGTTAGTGTGATTATGATCTACCTGCTGGAAGCTGTCTGTCTTCTCAGTGGGTAACAGAGAGCAGCAGCAACGGGTGGGGCATTTGACTTTCACACTAGGAGCTACTTGGATAACACTTAAGGAACAGAAAGCTACTCAAAAAGGACTGGGTCGTTGCAGTCTGGAAGCTTGGTCCCAACACACATTGCTCGAGGACTCTGAGTAAGTCAGATGTCCCCTGGGCTTTCCTTCTGGTTATGCTGAGGATCTAATAAACCAGTGCAATTGAAAGCACTATATAAAACATGAAGCTGGCTGTTACTATCATTACCACTACTGTTACTGTGGGAAGAGAGTACCAGTGTGGGAGGTGGAGAGGGGTGGGACATAGAAATAGAGGAGTAGAGAGAGGGATTTGAATACTATTGTAACCAGATCAGGGTTTCCTAGGGTGGCTCTGAGGAGGGAGTGGAGAAGGCCTGCCTTGGCTGAACTCTCATGAGGCCATGCCATGATGATCACAGGGACTTCTGTGAAGGACCCCTGTCTTGGGTCTGCCAGAACTCTAAGGCCTGGTCCATGAAAAAGGCATCAGTCAGGGTGGAATGTCCCAGGAAGAAAGCAGTCCCCAATCTTCTTAGCTAGGCCATACACCCAACTCATTGTTTCAGGACTTACATATTCATTCCCGGCTTTGCGCCAAGCCCTGTGCTAGAGGCTGGGGAGACTGTCCAATAGGCCATAGCGCCTTCTCTTTAGGATCCAAGTCCTGAAGGACAGGAAGACTACGGCCGTTTTGAGTGAAAGGAGACTGAGCTTTGGCTGGTGGCCTCATTCCCTAAGCCTCGATTTGACCTTCAGGAAATGTTTTCTCAGATGGCCTTGTTCTCTCAGAGGTCACATAGCTCTGAAAACTTTGTCTTTGGAAATTAAACTTTTTCCCCCTTTTGATATTTATAGGCTTCTCCAGTGTTGGGCAAAGATAAAGCCAGGCCATTGCATTCAGATGATTATAATTGCCACTCCTCCTTCCTTCCAAGTCTTTTTTTAAATTTTTTTTTTTTTTTTTTTTTTTTTTTTTTTTTTTTTTTTTAGATAGAGTCTCACTCTGTCGCCCGGGCTAGAGTGCAGTGGCACAATCACGGCTCACTGCAGCCTCAATCTCCCCAGGCTCAGATGATCTTCCCACCTCAGCCTCCCAAGTGACTGGGACCACAGGCGAGCCCCACCATGTCTGGCTAATTTTTGCATTTTTTTGTAGAGACGGGGCTTCGCCATGTTGCCCAGGCTGGTCTTGAACTCCTGGGCTCATGCAATCTGCCTGCCTCAGCCTCCCAAAGTGCTGAGATTACAGGCATGAGCTACTGTGCCTAGCCCCTTCCAAGTTTTAGCGGCCAACACCATAGTTCCCGAAGGCCCTGCATTCTCTCTCAGAAGCAGCTGGGCCTGTAGGTAGTGCTATGCAGAGCATTCCTGCATGAAGTTCCACTTGCTGTTGACCAGGACAATGTGGAGAAAAGCCTGACACCACTTGGGGAGAAAGCTATGCAGCAATTGGGTCTCTTTTCATTTCTTGGTTATATTTCTAGCGTGAAGGGGCTCTAAATATCCAGAAATAAATCTTTCTTCTACTAGCCCAGGCTCAACTATGAAAGGTAAGTTACTTTTACTTAGCTGTTTGTGACCTCTGACTATATATTGCACAGTAAACCAAGTTAGTTCAGTGTCTTACTAGATCAGCTAATCTATAACAGATTTAAGTGGGAACTGTTGCTTTGGATAAAATGCAGTTGGAAAAAACCCAGAAAATAACAAGCATTGATGAAGACGTGGGAAAATGGAAACGGTTGTTTGTTGCTAGTGCACATGTAACGTGGTGCAGCCCCTGTGGAAAATGGCATGACATTTTCTCAGAAAATTGAATTACCATATGATCCAGCAATTCCACCACTAGGTATACATCCCAAAGAACTGGAAGCAGGAACTGATCAGATGGATATTTATACACCAGTGTTTATAACAGCATTATTCACAATAGCCAAAAAGTGGAAACAACTCGAATGTCCATCAGTAGATGAATGGATAAACAAAATGTGGTCTATACATGCAGTGGAATATTATTCACCCCCAAAAGGAGGGGAATTCTGGTACATGCTACACCATGCACAAACTTTGAAGACATTATGCTATGTAAAATAAGCCAGTCACAAAAGCACACATATTCTATGATTCCACTTACATGAGGCCCTAGAATAGTCAAGTTCATAGAGGTAGAAAGTAGAATGGTGGTTGCCAGGGGCTAGAGGGAGGAGAGAATAGAGGATTATTGTTCAATGGTAGAGATTTTCAGTTTGGGAAGATGAAAAAGTTCTGGAGATGGATAGTGGTAATGGTTTCACAACAATGTGAATGTACTTAATGCTAATGAATTATATACTTAAAATTTACTATTTTAACCATGTTTGTGTAATTTACCACTGCAAAAATCTTTTTAAATGTAATTGATTCCTAAATTTATGCTGCCAGGCATAGGATTTTGGGATACAGGATTGAACCAGACAGAAGGCCTTACTGCAAGGAGATCTAGATTGCTTTCTGCTGAGGAGAGATGAACAATACACACTTAACAGATGAGTAAGGCAATACAGGTACTATAAGGACTTTGGGAAAGAAATTGGGTAATTAACATGGTACAGAACCATGCCTCACATATGTGGGGTGGAGATGCTTTCGCTGGGGTGGCTGGGGAAAGATTCTGATGAATTGACATTTGGGCTGAGTCCTGATGAGCAGAAATGATTTGATATCATAAACTCTACTGTGTATATAGATGTTTGAAATCCATTTTACTAGAAATCTCATTGAGATTTGAGATGCAGAAAAATTGCTACAAAATCCAGAACTTAGTACAAATTGTGCTTACAGAACCGTCTGTGTTGAGTATTCCTAATCGGTCACTTGAGGATTGAGTTGGGGACAAGCAAGGCATTAGTGTTTCAGAATGTTAAAATGTTTCTTACTTAAAGCCAAACGCTCAGACCTAGTAATATTTTCATCTAGGTAAGGTATTAGCCTGTTCACATATTTCTCATGTAATATTTTTAGGAACTAGATCCAATAAAGTTTGCCCTGGGCCTTCTTGGAAAGACTTGTGCGTTTTAGAATAGAACCGATTTACAAAATCAACGTATGGCTGATAGATTTTTAACTTGTTATCATTTAGAAGATCAGGCTATTTCACCTTGGAAACTAAGGCTATTTAAAGCTCTGAGTGTAGAGTTTGAAGGATTTTTTTATAATTCACTTGAGATGGAAAGAAATATGCTGCTGGGACGATGAACTGTGTGCACAGCTGATTCGTGCAATGTGTTTACATTTCCCATTATGCATCTTAGAGACCCTCCTGTTGTTGCTCAGATTTTTCTTTTTAAGTCAGTGTTGGGGTACAAGATTAAAGTTCCCTGAAGAATATGGAAATGCAGTTGAATTCTTGGAAGTCTGTACCGTACTGGCCTTGGTTTGTGATGAAGCTCACACACGATGTCTGTAAAACCCTGAAGTCCAGCCAGGTGCGTTAAAAGAGTACGGTGACTTCAGAGTTTAAGAGTAGGTCATTTTGCAATAACTTTTTATAAGAGTACATGGCCATCTTTGCCTTAGGATAGTGAAGTGGTATTTTCCAGGACAAAAGAACTGAAATCATCTGAATTTCTAGGTTGTAGATCCCATAGTCCTTGGGAATTTTGACTTACAAACTAGGAAATTATTTCACCCCCATGAAAATCTCCAACCCTCTCAGGTCTTTCCCACTTCCACTTGGGTTAGAATTGGAGTGTTTGCCCAGGTATGGTGATGATTAGAAGGTGTAGCAATATGGGCCCAGAAGGTGACTTTGAGATTCATCTCTCATCTCTCATAGTGCATGAGAGAAGCCAGCTCACGACTCTCTTAGAAAACATCCATTATTCTTGAAACCTGCAGTAATTGGAACATGAGTGTAATACATACAATAAACAGAATTCTGCCTATAAGCTCTTACCAAAAGCCTGCCGATGCCCAGCCCGTCTTGAACTAAGGGGCTGTGGTCCAACAGGAGGGTATTGCCCACAGGTAGCTCCAAGTCTGCCTGAGGACTAAGATAGAAATGACGTAATCAGAAAATACTAGCAAAAGTCAAATTGGGATATTTGGATTAACATCCTGAGGACATGGGATGTGTGAAAAGCTGTGCTGGGGAAAAGTCAGAAATGAGGAAGTGGCTGGAGTGGGCAGGAGAGGCCAGGAGGGTCAGGGAAGTTCTTGGAGCTGGAACTTGGGTAGGGTCTTCAAGAAAGACTGTGACTGCACTGGTCTGGGAGCTTGGCTAGGAAGACTTCTGAAGAACCCAGCCCCCAGACTTAAAGTAGGGGGTAGAAAGAAACAGTAACTTAAGGGTTAGTTACGTTTCAAAAACATTTACATTTCTGATATCCAAAGTGTTCTCTGTAGGGTTAATAGCTATTAGAAGGGAACTGGAGTTCAGTGGGCTCTGTGGCCAAATAAGTTTGGATAGTGCCTGAGTAAGCACTGGGAGTTTCTGGACTGCAAGACTACTCAAGCCTTTGTATGCTGATGTACAGTGACTTTCCCAGATGGGCATATATAGCATACAGCTTCCTGCTTATTTGATTATGGAATTATGTATTTTTCCCCCAGGAGGATCCTACATGAATATAGTTTAGTTCCAAATAATATAATTGAGTTGAGGAAATGCTAGTCTAAATGATTTCACTTCAGTATGTGTTTTAGTGTGAGTCACTATCAATAGTCATGTTTTCAGTGGTCTCAGTGCCCAAGGGAGTTGATTGGAAGGAAGTCAGAGGGACTTCATTAAATAAGTCAGTGAATGAGGAGTCCTCCAAGGGATCCCCGCCTGGCAAGAAATACCCTCAGGCCATCTTGGTTCAGAAGTTATTCCTCCATACACTAACAGGCACATAACACAGGCTTTAAAAAAATACTAATTTTGTGAATATTATGGCTACTCCATAGACAGAGCATCCCCTTTTCTTCACTTGAGATACAGTGAAGGATTTTGTGTCAATGGTATGGCATCACCATCCCCCTGGGACAGGGTTTCAGCAGCTGGGGCTGTGAGGGAAGATGAGGCTGAAAGACCCGGCAAGATTAGGGTTGCAGATAAGATACAGGACACTGTTAAATTTGAACTTCAGATCAACTCTGTGTAATATTTTGGTGAAACTATGTTCCAAATATTGCATGTCACATAGTTATAAAGAATTATTTTTTCTGGAATTGAAACTTAAACAGTCATCTTGTATTTTTATCTTCTGTCTGGTGACCCCATGTAAGATGTTCAGGGAAGCCTAGACACACAGACCAGAAAGTGATGTAGAATGTACAAGGCAAGGCAGTGAGGAATGATTTCAAGTTTTAGAGAGCCCAGGTCCTCCTTCTTGGAAATGGGTTAATACATCCTCAAACCCTCTTCCCACCTCATCACTTTCATCATATCCCCCTCGGTTTGGGAGCATTTGTATATGAGAGGTTGTAGCCTGGCAGGTTTTTGTTTTGTTTGTTTTTTTTTTTTGGCAGAGTCTCACTCTGTTGCCCAGGCTGGAGTGCAGTGGCATGATCCCTGCTCACAGCAACCTCCCACTGCTGGGTTCAAGTGATTCTCGTGCCTCACCCTTCGGAATAGCTGGGATTACAGGCACGCACTACCACACCCAGGTAATTTTTGTATTTTTAGTAGAGACAGGGTTTTGCTATGTTGGCCAGGCTGGTCTCGAACTCTGGATCTCAAGTGATCTGCCCACCTCGGCCTCCCAATATGCTGGGATTAAATCAAGTGCAAGATCCAAAATGTTACTAAAAAAGCTTTTCAGCTTTTTAGATTCTCTTAAAAATGCAAATAAACAAACAAAACAGTTTCTTAGAAAGAAGCCGGTTGCGTGTGAATCGAGAAGTCTTGAAACCAAAAGAACTCCAAGTTCCTTCCCTGCCTGTGCTGAACACTATGGGGGTGGCACGTGCCCATCCAGGGCAAATCACAGGGGGAGAAGATGAGGTTTCTTAACAGTGCCACCTCTGACTTTTGGTATTTGTAATGGAGGACACAGAATTATATCACATGTGAAAATGAAACAATGGTTTAAAAAGTCATGTCTGTGTGCTCGCTCTGGATGAGATGAGCCTTTTGAGAAGGCAGAGGCGTGCTTGGTGGGTTGGGCTCTGGGCATTTCTTCCCCTGCCAAGAAGCGAAATGCCTTAGCTCCACGTGCAGTGATGATTACTAACTGGCCAGGGCTTACTGTAAGTGGGCTGTGCTCAGGGATCTCACCAGGAAGAAAAAGAATCAAACTAATCCCTTTCTGGAAACCGTCTCCCCAGGTTGCCTGGGCCACCTGTTCCAGATGCGCTCCTCTTTCCCAAGACTCTTCCTGCCTCCCCGCTGCGCAGAAGGCTGCCTTTTCTCCAGCCCTGCATGGGACGTTCTGCTGATGGCAGGGACCCATGAGAGGGGGGCTGGGTGAGCCTATGTGCCGTGAACGTGTTGGTGAGCCCTGGGGGGAGGAGTCAGGGGAAGCTGGGGAGCTGGGGGTCCACGTGTGAGATCCCGGTCGTGGACCATGGAGAGCCGGTAGCCTTTGTTGACCATTGTACAGACAGCGACAGGGGCTCCACATCACTTCAGCAGGCACGGTGACACAGAGGACTCACTGGATGCTATGGTGTTAATCACACCACTGGTGCTTGCTGTATCCTATGGCAACAGCAGCTCCTTGTTAATTCAGAGTAATGTTGGGGCAGGCAGTAGTATAGGCCATCTCACACTGGCTGGGGCAAACCCTGGCTCAAGAGCATCCTTGATTTATGGCCAAGCCCCAGGAACCTCTTGGCTGGCTCTCCAACATAGCCCACCCTAACCCAGTTTTGGAATCTGGTAGTGGGAAAACAGGGAAGCTCCAAAAAAAGTAACTCAGAGGTCAAGGTGAACCCTGAATGAGTCCATTAGATTCCACAATCAATATCCAGCTTCTAAACATTATACATATTGATGAGCTGATTGCTAGGAGACTAGTGCTGAGAGAGCTGAAACCTATTTTGCTGAGGCCAAATTGGCTGTTGATGGGCCATAGTAGACTATGGCTTTAATAATCAGGTAAAAACACCCTGCCATCTAGTAAAACACAGCTTAAGCACGTTGGAGTCCTGTGAGCTTTCCTAAAAGCTGGGCAAAGCAGGGCTTTCACTGGGCTCTGTATATCCTGGCCCTGCAGGTCCTTCCTAAGGGGCTGAGGGCTGGCCGGGGCCCTAGCTGGGGAACCTCTGTTGCTGGGAGGGTGGATGCCAGGTGGTGGAACACTGCAACTGTGATCTACAAAGATAGGATGTTTACTGAAGGGTAAATGGAGACCAGCCCGTGCTCTTTATAGTCCCTGAACACACGTGTTGACCTGAACTGCTTACTCAACTCTGTACTCAGTTACAAATTGGGTGAGATGTGGCTCCCACAGTGGGAATAATTTCCTTGAAGGTCTTTAGTCCAAGAGGTTCCCTGGGAGGAGGGATGTGCCTGTGCGGGGTATGGTGTCTGCACACATGAAGGGCCTGGGTGGGCAAGCTATCTTCAGTGGTGATGCGCTTTCAACCCTCCTCCCTTACCCACGTGACCCGGGTATGGAGCATGGCTTGGTATCGTGATAGCATGCTGGAATCTAACATGAATTATCCTAACTCGCTAGACCCAAATGCAGTGGCTTTCCTGCTCCCCCCAACTCTGCCTGACACATTGCTGGAGCTAGGGAGGGAAAGCCACTAGCTGATTGCTAAGGCCTAGGTGAAGAATCTCAACCACCTGGCCGACTGGGCATCTCCTGGTCATTTGGATCACCGCGAGGTGTGCTGGTGCTGAGTCCAGGAGGCTGCACTGCTCACAGGGCATAGGCAGCTCTGCTTGGGGCAAGACATTGCAAAGGTGCAGAGAAAAGGTTTCTGGAGGCAGGAAGTGAAAGGCAATTGGGTTAATTAAACCCCTGTGGATCTTCAGCTGCAGAATTGCTGTGAGGTACTCTGAAGACTTAAAGTTGTACATTTACTAAAGCAAAAACAGAACACCCACAGTTAAACCAAGACAAGTCCTTTCTACCTGTGATGCTATGCATGGCTGTAATTCAAGGGCAGGGAAGAGGGGGATGGGTTTCCAGTGTCTCCCCAAACACCTTTCCTCTGGTTTTGAGCATGGGCCTGTCTGATGGGATTCCAGGGCCGTCCTTTGATCTTACCTCTGCTGGGTTAGGTTGGGGGAAGCTGTCTCTGCCTTGACAGGGTGATGCTCCCCTCTACTCATGTGCTCTGTATGGGAGGCAGCAGGAGCCAAGGTCTTGATCTGTTGCTGCTGGCCCACCCTCCATCAGGGGGCAGCTCTGGGCATCAAGGTGCTGGCAGCTTCTGAGGTGCCTGCTGTGTGTGCCCGCCCTGCAGAGGCCTGGGGCCAGCACTGATGGGAACTTCTGTTTGATTCTCGGAACATCTTCAGAGATGGGTCACACCCTGCGCTTGGCTGGGACAGTGTTTCGTGGGCTTCTCCTGCCACCCTTCTTTAAGGGGCTGCATTGTGAGTGTGGGCCCAGAGAACACAGTAGGAGAGAAATGCAGTGTCTCCTCATAATCCCCTGCAGGGACCAGGCTGCATGGGGCCCCAATTGCTCCAAAATTAGGCATCAGAGGTCTAAGTGGTATAGATGGAAGGAAGGTGGTCAGAGGGGACACGCTCCATGTTAAATTTCTGAGGAGCAAAGGTAAAATGCCAGGATTGCTGACATGATCAGGCCAGTGATGGAAAGAAAGCCTGAGAAAAGAGAAAAAATGAAGCCTTAACTATCACAGCATCTGACTGAGAACAAAAAGGTTTTAAGTGGACTGGCAGTTGGCAAAGGAAAAAATAAATCAGCCCCCTATTGAGCGACTTTCAGGAATGAGAGGCAAGCAGATTGGATATTGAGGAAATATCTGAATGCACTGGATTGTGTCTGGGTTCAAAAGCCAAGAACATCTGCGAGTCCCGCATTGCATTTGCTGAATAGCTGTTGGGGTAACACTCCTGTGAACAAAACCAAGACGAGTTTTGACCCTGCCACAGAGGTAACAATGGATGAAGCACACTTCTGAGGGCGTCATCGCAGGCCCTGTTCATCTCTCCGTGCAGTGGCATGTCAGGCAGTGAGCGTGTGCCCAAGCCTGCTTCCCATGTCACGTGTGTCATTTTCCCAGTGCCAGTCATCGTGGTCCTCATTCTATGGACTGTTCTGTCCAGGGAGAAGGAGCATGAGCCCACATCTGCCGTGGCCACCTCTCCAAGGCCAAGTGGAGCACAGCACCACTGCGCGGCTGTACTACCTGAGGGCGTGACTGAGCCAATGGCCACCTCTGGGTCTCTGCTGCCTCCTTCTGAAGTGGGTGTCATAGCAGTCCCTACTTCATAGCCTCACCGTGCCTGTCCTCTGAGCTAGTAATACTTGCTGAGTGCTGAGAACAGTGCCTGGTATCTATGTTAAACAAAACACCTTGTCCAGAATGATCTCCCATGCTTCTCCCAGTTTTCACCTTCTAGGATTCTGTCCGACTTCATCCTTTTCAAATCTCTGAAATGGGGAGGGTGATTATCACCCCATTTTTGAGATGGGGGAAGCAGAAGACCTTTGAGGCATTTTCCAGAATGTGAGTGGCTGGTTAATGGATGGGCAGGGATGGAACCAAGACTCCAGGCCCTTGATCATACCACTGGCCAAAGGGAAGGAATTATATCTCAGTCATGTGGCCCCTCATTGTGCCTCTGTTTACCCTTTACCTCCCTCAGTTTCCCAGTCTCATCATTGACCCTGTGGATCTACTTCTCAGGCACAGGTTGAAGGGAAAAAGCAGATGATAAAATAACTCCTAGGCACTGGGAAGAAGCAAGTGCTGAAGAGGCAGCTGCAGACATTGCAGGCCAGGCAATACACAGCCTGAAACGGACCAGGAGCAAGGACCCTAGAGTTTAGAGACTTGAAGACCCAGTCTGCTCCCAAACGCTAAGTAAGTGTGACTGGAAGCGACCACTCCACTCTCTCTCGTCCGTTGGACAAAGGCTTAGCCAACGGGAAAGGTGCATTGTGTTAGGATGCAGATTCTGACTCAGTGGGTGACCATGTGGCTGTGGCTTCTGCATTTCAAACCAGCTCCCATTCTTGCCGATGCTGCTGTTTGTGGACCTCATCTGAGGGGCAAGGGTCCTGAGGATGCATTGGTATAGCCTGGATATCTTTCCCATCAAAAGCCATGACTCATTGTGAATGAGTCCTGTGTTCTTCTCACACAGGTTTCTCAACACTAGCCGGATGGGAAAGACTGGAAAAGGCTGATGAGGTCCCACTGGGGCAATGTGGAGGATCTCTCCAGGAGAACGTTGCCACAGTTTCCCTGTGTGAGAAGGATTATCCTCCAGGGTGGGCAAAACCACAGAGATAGGGGCAGGCAGGTTGTACAGTGGGCAGATTCATACACCTCTCCTTCCTCTGAGCCCCGCAGTCCTCTATTCAGGCAGCTTTCTACTTAGCTGATTTCTATGTCCAATCGATTGGCCACTCTTTGCACCACATAAAAATGCATGACTGAGCCTTGACCTTGAAGCCAGCCAGTCATGGAGACTTCTTTCACCATCTGTTTTTGAACTTAGAAAAGATTGGCAGAGAAAAACACCAAAACAGTTTTGCTAAAATAATGTCATTAATAATGCAATTTCTTTGCATTAAATCCTGCATTTATTAGTAATAGTACCACTTCCTTCCATTTGCAGATTATATTATGTCTTACAAAGCACTTTCATGGTCATTATCTTGATATTCAAAATGCCATTATAAGACGAATGAAGATTATTGTCCCCAAGAAAAGAAGGCTCCAATTGGTTTATGAGTTTACCAAGTATTACGAGGTGATAGGCACCAGAAGGGGGATGTGGATGTTCATTTTCTTATTAGAGCTGATATTAACAATTCAACAGACTTGCCAGTACTGTGCCTCATAATCTTCCCCATTCCAAACATTATGATTCCATTCCAAGGGAAATTCTTAAGGTGTGGCCAGCCTATAGCTAAGCTAGGACTGTTCCTGAAATGATATTGGTCGTATTGTTCCTAAAGGGCATAGTTGAGAATGCTCTGAAATTTAGAAAGTTGTTAAAATAGCAAATAAACAAGGCTAACAAAAATCAGCAAAAATAAAACCTTAGGGAATAAGCTAGCAAGTGTGTTCTAAATTATTCTTCCTCATCCCCTACCCCCATTCTGTGCTTAGTTTTCCTGGTGAGGCTACCATTTCACAGTGAGGCATTTAGAAAAGCCATCCAGGCAGGAGTCAGTGAGTCAGTGCTTGCTGGACTTGTTCCTAGAACATCCCTTCCAGGTCATCATACCTGTCTCTTTCCTTCAGGCAGGTATTCCAAGCCACTGCCCATGACAAGGTGGGGCAGACACGTGGCCAACAACTTAATTTTCCCCAAACCTTATTTAGGCTCTAGTTCCACATGCTGCTTGGGGTTGCCATGGAGACAGTCTACTGCCTTCTCCCTCAAATAGAACCGGAATCACACTTCTGCTTATGTGCAAGGTAGAAGTGACAGAGTGGCATTTCTGTAAATGGCCCTTTCCAGTAAACTCACCCCCCCAGCCAAGTGCCCAGGAATGTGTGACCAGGATACCTCAACTCATGCTACAAGGTACTTAATGCAAAATAAGACACCTAATAACAATGACGTGTAGTTCCATTTGTAGTTAATGATTCTAAAAATGCCACTGCTAAATTGCTGTTAAGAAAAACATCCCACATAACTAGAGCCTCACCTTAAGTGTCTCTGAAGGCCATCATCACTGTGAACTGGTTGTTCTTGAGTCCCAACGGCTGTGTGCAGAGTTCCAGACTACGAGTAACTGGGAAGTGGAAGGAGGAGGTGGTTAGGAATCTAAAGGGTGCTAAGACGGGAAGCCCACCCTGAGAGCACTTGCCATCCAGTGGGGAGACATCCGTGTCCACAATCATGCTTTCTCTAGCCTAGTACTACTTTGGGTGTGTGAGTTGCACGATAGAAAGGATAACCTGGGAGCACCTTCCATGGGAGTAGGATAGGGTTCAAACCCTAACTCCTCTGGTTATTAGCTCAGAGTCTTTGGGTGAGTTTCTTGGTATCTCCAAGCCTTGGCTACTTCACACTTCCTAAACAAGTTTGTTATAATCATTAAATGAAGTGTTATCTGTTGGATAGCCCAGCTCTGTCTCACAGCAGGGGCTCAGTAAACACTAGATTCTTTCCTTAACTACTTCCTACCTATTGGAGGTAGGCGGACCCATGGTGAACAGGGAGGAAAGATGGTTCCAAGGGTGGGAGAGAACCTAGCCAAGGTTAGGGGGCTAGAGATGCAGGCCTGGC
The DNA here is from genome assembly GCF_028885625.2 of Pongo pygmaeus. Taxonomy (NCBI): domain Eukaryota; kingdom Metazoa; phylum Chordata; class Mammalia; order Primates; family Hominidae; genus Pongo; species Pongo pygmaeus. The sequence goes on along the minus strand of NC_072385.2, from coordinate 87,816,130 downwards.
AGGGGGCGGTGAGCAGTCCCGGATGTGCTGGACAGAGTCCCACGCTGGTCCTGCTGTCCAGCAAACCGTACAACTTGAAGGCCTGGCAAGCAGAGTGTGCCGTGGCAAGTTTGCTGAGTGTCATGGGTGTGTAGGAGGAGAATGGGAGACTGGGGAATGGGAAACAGGGCAAGAAGGGATGCCGATCACAAAGTGAAAAATGGGAACCACTACTCACGGGCTTTTTCAATGGAGAGGTGGACTCCATCGAGCAGCTGCCATGTGCGGGCCTTTGTTTCAAACCCTAGCAAAGGCTTGAGTATTCTGCATTTACCCAGGAGATCCTGACCACTGGCATTTTCAGCCTAAAGGGGTTTTCTTTACAAATTTCCAGGGAAAATGCTTACAATCAACATTAGGAAGAGGTGGGTTTATTTTTAAGTTGTTTTTTCCCACTGACACCTGTCTAGCCCCACTGTTGCACAACCTTCTCTACCATTCTTCTCAGGAAAAGGAATCACTGAGAATACAAACCAGGGCTAGATAGCACTGGACGGGAGTGTTTCACCTGCTCAGAAATGCTGCATTATGCATGCAGAGCATTGCAGAGTCTCTTGGGGGTCAAAAAATCCCAGATGTGGCTTGAAGCAGCTGTGAATATTTCCAGGAGGCCATGCCTCTGGGCTAAACATGGTCCCTTTCCCCTGAACCCTAGAGACCAGATGAGAAATTGCTTTGAAAGAATATTCTTTTTTTTTTTTTTTTTTTTTTTTTTTGAGACGGAGTCTCGCTATCGCCCAGGCTGGAGTGCAGTGGCGCGATCTCGGCTCACTGCAGGCTCCGCCCCCTGGGGTTCACGCCATTCTCCTGCCTCAGCCTCCCGAGTAGCTGGGACTACAGGCGCCCGCCACCTCGCCAGGCTAATTTAATATTCTTTGTTGGCCCTGGCTGTAGGCAGAGGGATGGGCTGATTGTATGACTCCTCAGTCTCTGTCAGTCCATTTTCTATGACTTTAGGAATCCCCCAGACCTGAAGATAACTGACTTGGTCATGTTACCTGGCTTCAAGGAAGCTGGAAGGATTGCCCCACAATGGTCACAGGTGACAAAGGTGAGCTGGGCCTGCGTTTAGTTCTATACTGCCACTTGCTAGCCTTGTTGTTTTACCTTCTCTAGGCTTTCATTTTTTATTTGATAAGGGCAGATAACTTGTGATTTCTGTACCTACCTGGTAGGATTGTTATGAGAATTAATGGCGATAGTGTGTGTCCTGGTCTCTGGTAAGTCTTAACAGGTGCTGGTATGTCAGCCACTGCTGCTTGTTGTGGTGGTGGTATTTTATTGTGTTGTTGTTGTCTTTATTTAGAATGAAAAGCTAGAAAAAAGTTTTCATTTTTCCAGGGAGTTGGGAGAATGTTTCCCAAGCATTCTGGTAGTGGAGTTTCAGGGTCTTTCTCTTTCCCCAGTTCTTCTAGTGTAGCAGTCATAGCTACGCCCCTCTCATAGAACTGGGGAGAGAAGAGCAATACAGGAATGATGGCAACCATTTGTTTTTCAAAGTACTTTGATAATCCCTGGAGTCTCTACAACACTCTGAAGATAGGCAGGGAAGGTGTTATCCCATGACAGAGTTGAGATAAGGGATCAATGTCCAGCCTGGAGCTAAATGGCTAATCAGTAATAGATAGAGGGCCCCAGGATTCACATCTCTGCAGCTGCAGGGCCTGGGCACTGCCCTGGGGGTGAGCTCCAGGTACAAGGAGGGTGAGAGAGGAAGAAAAGCACACGTCGCCATCATCCCGGGCCTGCTTAGCCTTCACTTGGTGGAGGAGGAGTGCTTTGCCTTGGGAGTCGGTGGGGGCTGGGGTTCTGCCACACACTGCAGGGCCTTGACTGGGGAAGGCTGAGGCTCACAGCTTGAGCCTTCATCAGAGGAGAAGGCTTCTGACAGCTCCTGGCAGTTGAAATAATTCAGGAGGCTGGAAGGAGCCTCCCTGGGGACCATGAGAGACAGGTTCTGCAGGTGGCATGGAGTGGCCTTAGGAATGCACCTTAGAAGCACATCTCACCAAAAATCTGCACTGGAGCAGCCAGGTAGAACTTGGAGGCTTCTAACACAGTAGATTACAAAGGAAAAGCTTTCGAGAGAAGGGTCTCTCATTTGGAAATGAGAAAATAGACCTAGTTCCATGGTCTGGGGCTACATGTACATTTGCAGTCAGCTGCCTAGGAGCCTCCTGGGGGCCACCATCCAACCCACGCCAGAGCCCAGAATGAAGTCCTGACGGAGTTCAAGCCCATACCTTATGGGGCCATTCTGAGGACACGGTGGTTCCATAGTGACGTTGTCGAAAATATCTGGAACTGGTGGTCAGGAGTCACTCAGTGAGGGAGCTAAACAAGTACCACCATCAAGTATATCTTCTCTAAGCCCCAGACTTATGGAAAAGTAAGGTGGTGTCTTGAATACTTTGTATGAGAAGGTGCTGTCAGACAGCAGGAGATTCTCCTCAGAGTGTTTTGACTAGACAAGCTCTTTTCTTTTGAGACAGGGTCTCACTTTGTTACCCAGGCTGGAGTGCAGTGGTGCGATCTCATTTAACTGCAGCCTCAAACTCCCTGGGCTCAGGTGATCCTCCCACCTCAGCCTTCTGAGTAGCTGGGACCACAGGTGAGCACCATCACGCCAGACTAATTTTTGTATCTTTTTTGTAGAGACAAGGTTTTGCCATGTTGTCCAGGCTGGTCTTGAACTCCTGGGCTCAAGCGATCCCCCAATCTTGGCCTCCCAGAGTGCTTGGATTATAGGCGTGAGCCACCACGCCCGGACAGCAAGAGCGCTTGGCTCCTGGTACACACTCCCTGCTCAGTGGAGCTCTGGGTTCTGGTGTTCCTTGGATTAAATGACTCTTAGTTCTGGTATCTGGAAAAGGGACCTCATGTACCTTTGAGAGCTGCTTCAAGTCTTGTGGCCTGGCCTGATCTCTCCAACCCTAGTTTTTGGGGCTTCTGGCTGAAAGACCTTCTTCAGCATTAGTAAACCAGTTTTTCTGTCCATCCATATATTCACTCACTCACTTGAACAAATAATAAATTGAGTGCATTCCAAGACTTCTGGGAATATAACCTGCAGACATTGTCCCTGCCATCCAGGTGTCTAACGTGTAGTCAGGGAGAGGAGCCAGTGTATAAACAGAGACATTACAGCCCAACGCAGTGTGACCTCTCATCCACAATGATTCTAGGACTTCCCTGATAACGAATCCCGCCCAGACTTGAGCGTCTGTTCTTCAAGTCTTAGAAAAACAAGAATTTGCACCCTCCTTTCTTTTTATCCCTGATGCAGAATTTACTGAGCTTTTATTTGTGGCCTACAAACTTAATGGAGCCTAGTACTTTTCTTCCTGGATTGAAACCATTAATAATGTCAAGAGCTCTTAACAGATACAGCTCTACATGTGTAGCAAAGTGTGATTCACATTCTAGTCTTCACATAACTTACTGATGACTTAAATTACATAGAAGCATACAATATCATGCTAGGTGCTATGAAGGCATTAAGGAGTTTATAATTAGGAAAATAAATTCATATGTGAATTCAAAAAATAACAATGCAAGCCAGGTGTAAGGTAAATGCTGGAGTGTCTAGAATAGCTAATAAGATGGGTGGATGATAGATCCAGTGACTGAATATGGAACACCAGAGGCAGTGATGAGCAAGCTCTGTTTGGACATGTGGAGTTGGATGTGTCTCAACGATGTGTGGTCCAGAGGGCTGGTGGCTTCCTAGGTCTGGAGCTCAGGAGTGTTCTGTGCTGTAGATCTAGATTTAGGAATTGTGGCATGTAGGTAGCCATGGTGGTCCAGGAAGTGTGCGAGACTGGTAACTATTTCTTTGCTCTTTGGTTTGGGAACCAGTCCCTACCTCCATGTTTTCTCTCACTCCTCCAGGCTGGTCGTCCCCCATCTGCTTCGTAGGTTCTTCTTCCTCTCCCTGGACCATGCATTTAGAGCTTCCTCAGCAGGTTCTTTCTACACATGTTAAAGTCAATGAACCATAATCTTGATTAGAAATTTTAAAGAGTCCATAAAGTCTTTCATTGATGGCAAGTTAATCAAGTGTTGCTTTTATTGGTTTGGCATACATAGGAAGTAATGAATGCCATGTATAGCTATGTAGGAGCACTCAGCTGTTGGGGAGTCATCCATGCATACGTAATAGGGAGCTCTTTCTTGGTTTTCCCACAAAACCCCACTTTCTCTTACTATCAGCTGCTGAAAAAAAATATCCTTTTGCTAGTACTTTCCATATTGTTTTGTTTGTTTGTTTGAGACAAGAGTCTCTGTCACCTAGGCTGGAGTGCAGTGGCATGACCTCAGCTCACTGCAACCTCCACCTTCTGGGTTCAAGCGAGCACCTCCAGCTAATCTTTGTATTTTTAGTATAGCTGGGGTTTCACTATGTTGGCCAGGCTGCTCTCGAACTCCTTACCTCAAGTGATCTGCCCACCTTGGCCTCCCAAAGTGCTGGGATTACAGGCGTGAGCCACTGTACCCAGACTCCATATTGTATTTTAGACTGAGATTTTTGTTCTTTCCACCTGATAATTTTTTGTAAAATAATATAATGAAGGAGTAAGGCATGCTGTTCTTTCAGCCCAATGAGTCTCTATTTTTTGTTTCATTTTTTAGTAATTAATAGATTTAAGTGTTTAATGCATCTGTTCTTAGCTTCTAAGCACATCTTTAAGATCTATGGCATGAACTTCCAAGAACAAAGGGTTTAAATATTAATAAGATTGGGAATCAGCTATTTTGTATGAGTATTTTAGAATTTCCCAAAACTCCAGTGAACCCTAAAGAGTTCAGCCTCCTTATCTTTAGAGATTTAGGTTATTTTGGGTCTTTCCAGGAGCAAGTTGTTTCTACCTGAGGAGTAGACAAAGGACAAATGAAAGGTCCTGAGGCCTCCTAGAGGCCGATGTAGATTTTCAAGTATCTCAAAGTTTTATCAAATTCGTATGATCTTTTTCTCATTTGCCTTTAGCTCAGCAGAGGGTGGTGCTGGTGGAGCTCAGTTGCGGCCTTGTTTTGGTGCTGGTTGATTCACATGTGCCCTTGGTCTCATGTACAGACATGGCCTGACTAGAGGTCACTCAGTAACTGGCTGGGCCAGGGTGAGAGAAGCCAGTTCTTAGATCCCAAGCATCCTCCGCTCCCACTGTCCCACAGGTGAAACACACCTGTAGTCATGGGTGGATTTAAGGAACCTGAGCGAGAAATCGGGGTATCTCTCCCACTGTGGTGAATTATGCAGCATCTCCATCCCCTCAACACAGACTTGTAATCAGGGAGAAAAATTTGTCTGGGTGGGGAGCCTTGAAAATTGGTGGTAGAACTTGGAGAGTTTAGGATGGCTCTAGGGCTCAAGAGAGAGATGGTTGTATTAGGAAGGAACTCTAAGAACATTGAGAAGGGTGTGGTATCTGATGGATTTCATATTAGTCTTTTCTATCTCTACTTTTCCTTTAAAGTTTTCTAAAATGTAGTATCTTTATGACAGGAGAGAGAACTAGTTCTTCTATATTCTTCTATATGCACTGAGAATTTTTTTTTTATTTTATTTATTTTTTTTTAGACAGGGTCTAGATCTATCATGCAGGCTGGAGTGTAGTGGTGTGAACATGGCTCACTGCAGTCCCGATCTCCTGATCTTAAGCAATCATCCCATCTCAGCGTCTCAAGTAGCTGGGACTAGAGATGTGTACCACCACATCTGGCTAATTAAAAAAAAAATTCATGTGTGGAGATGGGGGTCTCACTGTTGCCCAGGATGGTCTTTAACTCCTGAGCTCAAGTGATCCTCCTGCTTTGATCTTTCAAAGTGCTGTGATTATAGGTGTGAGCCACTGTACCCAGCCCGGGAAATTTCTTATTTGGCAAAGTCTGCAGATCATGTTTTATTTGAGCAATTTTGACATCCTCTCAAATTGAGTATTTCTTTAGCCAATTGGGAATCTTGGGTGTTCTGATCTCTTAGATTACAGTACATTTAAAAGAGCATACAATCTAAATACAATAAAGCCCCATTACAGAGTGTCTTGTTCATACATTTACTTCCTACTACAGGTAAAATCTCATGTGCTGGCTGTGGAAGGGGCCAATGGGGCCTTTCCTTCCCCAGCAAGGGTGGGGACTATGTAATGTGGGCTTTAGCTTTCTCTTGTCTAGTGTATGGCACAGCTTTAACTTTTTTTTCCAAAATTGTAACTCATTTATTTTTAGTTAAACTCTGGTCATTGTACCAAACAATTTTATCAACAATACATATTTAAGATTCAGCCTCTATTCAACTAGCATTTTGCAAGGACTGTGGAGGAGAACAGGGCCAGAATAGAAAAGGGTTCGGACAATAAATGCAATTGGAGGAGGAAAAAATAATCACCACATAAACCATTTTTCGGTTTCTATAGTTACTTTAAAACCAGATGATTCAAATTCAACCCAAATCTCTGAAGCTTTATGGTTGTATATAGTAAACCAATCTGTCCACCAGCTGGAAACTAAAGGCACACGTAGGAATGACTTTTCATGGGCCAGAGTCCTCTGCGGTGGGCCTGGAGCTGAGGCACCGCAGGGCTGAGGTTGACGGGGGGCGGGGAATGGGAAGGGAAGGGAGAAGTGCAGGTCTTCAGAGCATGTCCTACTAGTTTGTATTTTGCAGAAGCCCAAAGGACAGGCCGTATTATTGAATGTTGCAGAGGTTGGAGGGTCTCACAGCTCCTTTCACCATCTAAGTTGTGTTCATTCCCCTTTGCTGTCACACACCCCTCCTCTTCAGGGAGAGCTGGCATGATATGGCAGTGGCCAGGGTATGCCAGCTGGGATGGACAGCCACCTGGAGAGGGTGTCAGAACAGTTAGGCTGGAGGCCAGCCCACGTGGGCTGGATAAGCTGCATGTAAATCAAGGTTGTTATGTGGAAACAGCTGGTTCCACTTGAATTTAATTGAAAACAAGACATCAGGGGTAGGGAGATGAGGAGGGGTTGTGGGGTGGACAGAGGGGAAAAGAGCTGATGAATTGGGCTCTTGAGCTGATGCCGTACGGACAACCTGTCAAGGGAAAGAACACTGCCAGTGAGTCAAGATCACTGTGGAGCTTGGAAACCAGGTGTGGGAAGGCTGGGCTGGGCTGTGGACTCTGCAGGCTTGGAGTTGGACACCTGCTTCCTTTCCAAAACATGTGATCTCTAAATTACTTGGCTAGAGGAACCACAGGAAAGCCAGCGTAGGCAGCAGTATTTGCCTTCTGCCCTCTGGTCTCTCTTATTTGCTGCCTTTCCACTGAAGTGTGTTTATGCCTTGTCTTGGAGTTGAATTTGGGGAACTTCCTCCTGCACCCCTCTTCCAGTGTGAACTGGCCTCCAAGGGAGGGCCACGGCACATTCTGTGCTGTTTGGCTCACATTTAGAGAACACCAATAGGATCAGGGGCAGGGAAGGCTACCAGGAGACAAAGGCCTCTGAAGAGGACATCCCAACAGATCGCAGCTCATTGTCATGAAGTCCCCCCAACCTTTTCTTGGAAAATCTAGGCCTTCTTTGGCTCTAGGGCTGTGGCTAGAGGAAAACACAGGAAACAACCTACAGGTGTGAACCATGGCATGTGTGGAGTCCCTTCTGCTGAGTGAAAGCAGAAGGAAATAAACATCAGAACCTCCCCAAAGGGGAAAATACATGTGCAGGACATCCTCATGGCTCAGGCAAACACTAGTGCCAGTGTTCATTAGGTGTGGAAAAGGGTGCGTGAGTGGGTGAAGGCAGACACTGGGACAGTGGGAGAGGAGGAGGCTTGAGACCTGAGAACTGGCTTCTCTCAGCCTGGCCCTGCTGGTTACTGAGTAACCGCTACTCAGGCCATGTCTGTACATGTATTTGTGGCCCCAGCCGGTTCAGACACACCCATCACCCTAGATCTCCAGAACCAGTAGCCCCACTGATAGGAACAACTCTTCAATGTTTAGGCAGAGTCTGAATAATCTGTCGATCAAACTCCTGTTTGATAAGAGAAAAATGTATCTTAAGGTCTAATGGAGGAAAACAAAGTGACATCACCTTGAGGATAAACTTTGGAGGATGATGGAGTGCACACTGAGGCCTCAGCTTGGGGCTTTCTAACTGCCCACTCAATAACCCAATACAGGAATATAATATGGTGCAGATGCTTTGGAAGATTCTCTGGCAGTTCTTCAAATGATTAAACGTGGTTGCCATATAACCCAGCAGTTCCACTCCTAGGTATGATCCCAATAGGAATGAAAACACAGAGACCTGTGCATGCATATTCATAGCAGTGTTATTCATAATAGCCAAAAAGCAGAAGCAACCCGAATGCTGTCAACTGCTGAATGGATAAATGTGAAATATCCATGGTTGAGCCATGAAAAGGAATGAAGCACTGACATGGATGACCCTTGATGATATTATGCTAAGTCACCGATGTCAGATTCAAAAGACCACAGATTGTATGATTGTACTCATATGAAATGTCCAGAACAGGGAAATCCATGGAGACAGAAAGTAGACTTGTGGTTGCATAGGGCTGGGGGTGGGGAATTGAAGAACAGGGGGTGATCGATAAAGAGTAAGGAGTTTCTTTTTGAGGTGATGAAAATGTTCTAAAACTGATGGTTTAGTACATATCTCTGAATATACTAAAACAATTGAGTTGTACACTTTACATGGGTGAATTTATGGTGTGGGATTTATCTCAAAGCTGTTTTTAAAGAAAGTCAACCAAATAATTGTTGTCCTACCCCCATACACATGCCTGTTGCTCCCTCATTTTCATAAAGCAAGCAGGCTCTCAGCTCATCCCTACATCGGTGAGCTGAAGCCATCAGAAGAGAGAGTAGCTCCCTCTGAGGACTCAAGGAAGTCTAGAAATGTCTCCTGCCCTAAAATGTTTATGAAATATTTTCACAAAATCGAAATAAACTGCTTAGGCACTGGTCTTCAATGAACTGAAGGAGATTGAAGAATAAAGTTCACATAAAGGTATCAGGGAGGTAGTCTTTTACACAGCCAAGCCCCTCATAGAATTCCTAAAGTTCTTGGGAAGAGGAGACTTGTCCAGAGAAAAAGGCGTGTGGAGTTGGAACTGCCAGAATTCCTATAGCCTTTGAGGGAGATGGTGGCCAAAGATGATAGGAAATATAAATTGTTGGAAAAAAATACATATATATATAGTTAGCAGAGCCCTGTTAAAAGATGGGAGAAAATAACAGTAGTTTACCTTTCATGAGCACTTGCGTACCAGCTACTCTTTCTTAAGTTTTGCATGTATTAGCTTATTTGTTCCTCATGATGACCCAATGAGTTATGTACTATTATTGGCCCCATTTTCTAGATTAGAAAGCTCAGTTACAGCGTCATTGGGTCACTTGTTCAAGGTCCTAGCTGGTAAGTGGTAGAGCTGGGTAAACTGACAGGGTGACCAGAGCTTCAAGTCACTCCTTTCGGGCTGTGAGTGGCTGCCTCTGGTTGCTCCAGTGTTCTGATCTACCATGAGTTTTCCATGTGCCATCATACAACAAAGGCAGGGGAGGCTGGGTTGCGGCCCTTCTGTGAGACCTTTGAGGGGAGGAGTGTCATTTTGCTATTTCTTCCTGGTGTGATGCCTGCTGTCATACAGAAAGGACTCAATGCATGTTTACTGCTTTAGAATGAATTAAGTTGGACGGATAATAAATGGAGGCAGTCAACTGATTTCTATATTGTTTTTGATATTTGGTTTAGTAGTGGAGATAGGATTATAATTATCAATATATATCACATGTTGCCTCATATAGGGAAAATGAATTAAGGCTCAAATGAGATTACACATGGGCAGGCACTCTGAGATCACAAAAACAAGCCCTTTGTGCATAGGGGAATTCTTCCTCCATGGGACTATTTTCTTAAGGGCACCACTTGGTGTGAATGTGGTTCCTAATGAGCTGATACTCCTCTGGGAGGTCAAGTTGAAAGATAGCATGAGAGTGTCTCTATTGACATTAGTTTGAGGTTATCTCTGACGCTGGGGGATTGCTGTAGCCTGAGCTTTGTAAAATTCCATTAAATGGTAGTTTTACAAATTGCCATTAGCTTTCCTATCATATGTAGTGTGGCTTAATGGAAAAGAGCTGGACTAGAGGCCCCAAAACTCTTCATACTGGCTGAGCTGCTAACCCACCAAGTGTTGTCTCCAAAATCAAGCCCCCTTACACCCTCAGGGGGCAAAACAACTAGAGTGGGGGACACAGGAGTAAGAAGTAACTGCTTCAGAGTTTCCATGGAGGGGGTCAACTGCCCTCCCTGGAATTGTAACCTGTGCCTCATTTTGAATCCTTCCTTTAACTTTTGGATGACCCCGCTACCTGCTCTCTTCCTACTATCTTCATTAAACCCTTGCCCCCGAGCTGTCCCCACCCTAAGCCCATGCGGGCCCAGTCTCTGCCCAGCAGCAACTGCCTGAGGTTCCTTCAGCTCAAGATGCACTTACCATGAGGCAAGAGCAGCTCTTTAATAGAGACGTGTGAGCTGATCCTCTGGCTTGTGTTGCTAAGCAGCTGGCTTTTGGTTGCCTGGAGATTATCATGGAGTTGAGACCACACAGTGCAAACGTGTATATCATCCAGTGCTGGGATGTGCTTAAACGCCTAAGAACCATCACACCTTTCTCTTGCAGCTCTGATTTTATGTTAAATCCCTGTAACTTGAGGGTACATCCTTCACATATTAGTCGTTGGAAATAATAAGTGCGCAAAAGATCATGTTTCGATATCCCTGGCTTTACAGGGCTTGACGATTATTTCCTCAAGATATAAGGGGAGAAAATACCATACACCTTCTGTAGAGCCAAATAAAGGAAAGAAACAGATACTGAACCCTTGTGCTTATAACAGAGGGGAGGAAGACAGCACTTCTGAATTTTCCTTGGCATGACTGTGTATCTGCATGGGGAGAAATAGAGGAGTAGGCCTTGCTGAGTGGAGAGCATTTCAGAAAGTTCTGATGGGAGGGACTATGGCACTAAAAATCTTCTAGAAAATACAGAAATTGTAAGTCCCTGGGTCCCTGGTATTGTGACACATATACCTCTTCTTGAGTTTTGACAGCTTTCAGATAGGAGATGGGAGTGTGGAGTATGTAACCAGGCATTCTGCTAACAAGCATTTGTGTGCCCAGAGCAGTGCCCATCATGAGAAGGGCACTTCCCATCAGATAGGAGATGGGAGTGTGGAGTATGTAAGCAGGCATTCTGCTAACAAGCATTTGTGTGCCCAGAGCAGTGCCCAGCATGAGAAGCCATCAGCCAACTCCCTGAGGCTCACAGGTTAGGGTCTGAATTTCTTCCTACAAGGAAGAAATGCCAAGTGGGGTCAATAGGATGTATGACTTTGGCCTGAAATTGCGATTTGGAGACCAGCTTTGGAGGTAGAGCAGAGCCCAGGGACATCTCTAGTTTTTGTCAACCAGCCAGGTGTGTTTATCACCTCAGCTGTGCCCTCAGCCCTGTCTTAGGTGCTTCGGTGGATACAGAAGTCTAAGATGCAAAGACACCCGTGAAGCAATGTGTGCGGGTTTGTGATTAAGTGCTGACTTGTGCAGCACAGACTTTGTGGTGTAGGAGGGCAGAGCAGGGAACCATCCCTCAAGTTCAGGGGGTTGGGAAGGCTCCCTGGGAAGGGGGCTGGGCTCACCTTGGAGGGTGGCTTTCTAGGAGCAGAGGGAAGGCGGGAGGAAACTCAAGCCAGGGAGAGCCTGGAAAGCAAAGGTGAGGTGGTTGGAGTGAGCTTGGCGTGTAACAGGAATGTGGAGAAACCACACTGGCCAGAGTGGAATGTTCTTGGGTGCAGCAGGAAGAAAGGTTGTTATTGGAAGTTTTGAGGAGAGAGGTGTACATTAATAGACATTTAACATGAGTCTGTTGTGTCCCTGGGCTCCTTGGAGATATTGAGAGATGGAGGGGAGAAAAGAGCACTCCCTCCACAGGCCTTGATTTGCAATCAGCAAATGGACCCAACCCACCGAGCCACCTTCTGCCATCTCCTCCTGTGCCTTAAACCGTCAGGGACTTTAATGGGAACCTTTCCTTATGGGTGGGGAATGAGAAATGGAATTGGCTGTTCATTCCTGTCCTGGCCATTTAGTTGCTGAGTAATTTGTTTTTTGATCTTTATAAGAATGGGAAAGAGATGCATTTTTGTTTGGGGAGAGGTATAACACATATGTCCACTGCCAGGGAAATAAGTCCTTGCGCCAATTTTGAGGCTTTCTTTACTGGGTAGGCCAGTTGTTTTTGAATAGGAAGATGAAGGATGGAGGCGGAGGAGACGTTAAGGAAACAATGATTGTTGGGATGGGTGGAAAGGAAGCATTCTTCATTGTATGTTTGCGTTCTGTGGAGGCAGGATAACAGAGAGGCTGGGAGTGCGGGCTCCCATGCCAGACTAAATCCAGACTCTGCCACTCCTAGCAGTGGACCTTTAGGCTGGTTGTTTAACTCACCAGGAAAAATGATAGGACCCACTTCCCTACCCCATCAGGTTTTGTGATGGTTAAAAGGGGGTTAACACACATAAAATGTATGAAAAATCACTTGGCAAATAATCTTCTTTCAGTAAGTGTTAGAGATGCTGCTGTTACATTACTGGCCTACACAGTGCTGAGAAAAAATATGTCTTTTCGTCTATACTTAGTGGCAGCAAAGAGTTGCATGGAAATTAATTCATGGCAGAAGTGAGGCTGAATGCAGGACTTGGATTGAGGGCAGAAACAATGGAGGGCATAGGTCAGTTACCAAAGCCAGGCCTGGGCTTGCAGGAAACAGCAGAGCTCTGAGTTCCTTGGTGCTCATCAGTGAGCAGGGACATGGACAGCTCTGAGGGCAGGGGACCAGCCTGCAGACATCCAGGGCTGCACAGCCAGAGTTCTTGGTAGGTTCAGTGAGGGGAAACTGAGGTACACGGAGCTGGGCAGGGTGTTTTAAAGGTATCCACTGTGGACACGGGTAGGCTTGCTAAGGTCTTAAAGTAGAAACAGAACTATCTGAAGCTTGATACTGGGCAGCCAGGACATGAGAACTGTTCTTTAGGATGTCCAGTTTCTCATTTCCAAGACTTGTACTAAGGGAGAGGGTGTTCCCCTTTCCTTTCCTAGAGGCCCTGTGAACAAGCATATTGTCCTGATAACTCATTTCACCTTTTCTCTCTAGGCATGCTGTATTTTTTATTTATTTATTTATTTTTGAGACAGAGTCTCGCTCTTGTCGCCCAGGCTGGATTGCAATGGCATGATCTTGGCTCCCTGCAACCTCCACCTCCCAGGTTCAAGCAATTCTCCTGTCTCAGCCTCCAGAGTAGCTAGGATTACAGGCACCACCACCATGCCCAGCTAACTTTTGTATTTTTAGTGGAGACAGGGTTTCACCATGTTGGCCAGGGTGGTCTCGAACTCCTGACCTCAGGTGATCCACCCGCCTCGGCCTCCCAAAGTGCTAGGATTATAGGTGTGAACCACCGCGCCTGGCCAAGCATGCTGCATTTTTATCATCAATTAGCATCAGTAAGCATTTACTGTGTACCTAAGATACATCCATCCAAGTAGTGAACCCAAGGGAGAATTCTAGAGCATAAGCTTGGGGAGCTCACAGGCTGGCCAAGGATCACCTAGACTGAGCTGACTTCTATTAGGACTCTTCTAAGACCTGTGATGTTGATGACAGAAGGCTGCTTTCAATCATCGTGGGCTGGGCAAACTCTGGCAGGCTTCCAGCAACAGTGGGACTTGAGCTAGGACTTAAAGGTTTTGCATAAGCAGATAAAATATTGGGGTAGTCATTCCTGGCCCAGGCAGGGATACCCTGAGGGTGGGATTCAGTGGGGGAGGCAAGTTTAACTTCAGTGGGTGGAATCAGGTTGGGAGAATTCAGTGGGGCTGAATATTCGAAGCCTCAGTGCCACCCACTTTGGCTTGGGAATTTCTAGAATATTGTGCCAGTTTTTTCTACATCCCAGGAAATGGGGGACTTGCATCTCACAGACTTGTGAAGTATAAATAACTCAAATGTTGAGAAATGACAAAGTTGGCAAGCATGAATTTTCGGTCTGCTGCTCAGCGGCTGACTGCTGGGGCCTGCAATGATATGCAAGGGAACTTGGCTGGCTAATTTTGAATTTTCCTTTCTCCAGGGCCATGGCAAGAGGAATATGGGCAGAGGGGGGAATCAGTGCTTTGTTTCAGGGCAACTGCCATACATAACCACTGTCTTCAAATAAAAGCCTTTCACAAGTAGGTTTCCATTACACAGCAAGTTGAGGAGGAGCTGGTGAAATTAGTGAGTTAGGTGAGTCCCCCCATCCTCAGGATCTTTTGTTATGGTGGTGGTGGTAATGGCGGTGATGGTGGTGATAAAGAGGAGGGGATGTTGCCCTTAACATAGTACTGGCATATTACATAGCTCTTCCATACAGGTCATCTTATTTGATCCTAAAGCAAAACTGTGAGGTAGGCAGAGTATTCTCTCCAGTTGTTGAAAGTCGAGAGTATTCTCTCCAGTTGAAAGTCGGAGGCTGAGAAGGATTTGTAAGCCAGTGCTTTCTTTTTTTTTTCTTTTTTTTGTACATGACTAAACTACTATGTTTCTTATTAACGAACATTTTGTGACATGGACAGCCATGGCTAGAAGCATTCAGACAGAGGGGCTCCTATGGGCCAGAGGCACCAAAAACGATTTCTGGAAATAGAATTTGAGCTTAGAGGTTTGGGCTGAAAAGTAGGACACAGGATAGTAGAAGTATAGAATGTGTGGTATGTGCATATGTGAGTGTGCACAAAACACAGGATGGTGAGAAGTATAGAATGTGTATATGTGCACGTGTGAGTGTGGATAGGACACAGGATGGTGAGAAGTATAGAATGTGTATATGTGCACGTGTGAGTGTGGATAGGACACAGGATGGTGAGAAGTATAGAATGTGTATATGTGCACGTGTGAGCATGCATGGGACAAGGATGGTGAGAAGTATAGAATGTGTATATGTGCATGCATGAGTGTGCACGGGACACAGGATGGTAAGAAATATAGAATGTGTATAGTCCATGTGTGAGTGTGCCTGGGGTGGGGGGGTTGTCAGAGAAAAGGGAGGTGAAATTGTAAAGATATAATTGGTGAATTAACAAATGTAGTTGGATTTTTCTGGGATCGGAACCTAGAGAAGGGAAGGAAACGAGTATTCATTGACATCCCTCAATGTGCCAGGCTCTGTGCTAAGCACTTTTATGTATATCATCTAATTTAATCATCGCAGTCTTCCTATGAAGCAGGTATTATCTCCATTTTTCACAGCTGATAACTGATGCATAAACAGAAGAGGTACCTCCCTCAAGGTCTCATAGTAAAGCCACAGGCATCCAGGTCTGCCTGAGTCCAAGGGCCTTAACTGCCTACCATGCCCCAGGACCAAACCTCTGGGCCAGTCTGTACTGCTGATCCAGAGATTATGCAGCCTGGCATATTATTTGATTCTGCAGCCCAGGCTAAGGAGCATTAGAGAAAGGGAGGATTTCATCTCCAGAACTGTAAATCAGCAGGAAGTAAAATCTCTCTCATAGAGGCTGATACTCTCTCCTGCAGTGGATTTGAATATTTGTTTTCCCATTAAATAGATAAACACATAATTGCTAGCTGCTGATGTGTGCTGAGAAAAAAAAAATACACCTTTATTTTTCCTTAGCTCTAGAAGCACTTTTCCACAGTGATTTCAAATAGTCTTTGAGATACCCAAGGCTTCATGTAGATGTGTGCCTTCCTAAGTGACTGTAGCCTTCACTCATGGAGGCAGGAGAGGGTGGGAGGGCCTGGGTGGTACTGGAGGACCCCAATGTACATAGACTTATCTTTGATGAGCCCAGGGCTGAGGAAGAGTATCTGGTTTGTTCTTTTGGGCTCTAAGATAGTACCCCTAGCACTAAACTCCTTGGCTTCCAGGATTCCCTTTCACCTCCCTCCAAGCTTTCCTAGGCTCTAGTTCTGTAAGAAACTGGTTCCAGAAGAACTTGTTCTGTGTTGTGATCTATGGGAAGAGGTGGCTGAGTCCCAGTGACCTCTACAAATTTTGCTTGTGGTATGTGACCATGGGTACAGTTCAGACTCAAAGCTATAATGCTTTACATTTGAATATAACTTTATACTTCTTTTTGAGATAGAATCTCCCTCTGTTACCCAGGCTGGAGTGCAGTGGTGCCATCTCAACTCACTGCAACCTCCACCTCCCAGGTTCAAGCAATTCTCATGCCTCAGCTTCCCGAGTAGCTGGGATTACAGGCGCACACCACCATGCCCAGCTAATTTTTTGTATTTTTAGTAGAGACGGGGTTTCGTCATGTTGCCCAAACTGGTCTCCAACTCCTGAGCTCAGGCAATTCTGCCTGCCTCAGCTTCCCAAAGTGCTAGGATTACAGGCTTGAGCCACTGTGCCCGGCCCATAACTTTACACTTCTCTGGACATACTGTTTCATTTTAGTCCTTCCACAACAATGTGTATAGAAGTAATGGTAGATATTTTTAACAGAAGGATGCCGAAGCGTCTTTGCTAGAATGGCAAGAATTGAAACAGAGATGAGGCTAAGGCAAGCCTTCGTCAGTCCTTCTTCATGCTTTTTCCTGCTCCCCACTAATGGTGTGGATGGACTTTTTTTTTCCTAGAAAGGTCCGAAGCTCATGCACATAATGCATGCACATAATCCATGCACAACCAGAATTAGACTATTCTGCAGCTGATGGAGCACCTGGAGCCTTTTGTGCCCCGAGGCTGGGAGTCTGGGGGCCCCTCTGTCAGCACTGAGCTCCACCTGTCTGAGTTGTGCTTATTGTAGGCGGGAGCAGCCTTTTCCTATTAGCTGTGCCACAGTTCAATTTGGAATTGTGCGTTCTTTCTACTTTCCCCTTTTAGAAGGGATGGATTTAGCCTTGGCATGCCAAATACAAACCCTCACTTCATCTCGAGAGCTCTCTTCCCATCCACCCCTCCTCTGGCAGGCTATTTACAGACTTGTCATGATCTGCTCGTCATCCTACCACGCGGGTCAATCTACCAGTGAAATGAAAGGAAAGAAAGGCCCCAAGCCAACGGATTTGGGCAGATGAGCCTTATATAACACGTGCTAAAAATATGCAGCTAATTGGAATGGAAAAGGGAAAAATGAGTTGTGCTTTAGTCTTAATCTGAGACACCAAAGAGCGATAGCGCAGCCATTCCTCCCGGCGGAAGATGCCCATATATAAATAATTTTACTCTTGTGCGTACTCTCCATTTTGTGGCTTTTTAACCGTGTTTAATTCCCATTTATCCCCCCATGGGACTGAGTTCAGGCAGCAGAAACCGAGACTAAGGGAGCATGAAAGAAAAGATGCAGGAAACTGTTGCCCCTTCAGGGTAGAAGGAGGCAGTGTCTAGGTGGGTGGCTGGTGTTAAGATGCTAATTAAGCTCCCACCCTTGATTTCTTCCAAAGCTAAAAACTTAGAAAACTCATATTATCAAAGGTTCTTATTGCCCTGGAAATTGGTTACCATTGGGAATTTTTGTAAGCATTGCAGGGATACTGTCTTCTTCCTGTTCCATCCCCATCTTCCCCCAGCCCCCAGGACCTCACATCATATAATTGTCTCTAATCCTTCTCTTGCATCTTTCATGTGTTTCTCGTGTCTTCTTCCTCTACCTATGATATGCTCAATCCTCCCTTTTAGTGCCATACTGTGGGTGATTCATGTTTAGTGCCTGCATTTCCTGTAGAACATGAGCACCTCGAGGGCAGGGCCTTGGCCTAACCCACTGTCAAATTTCTCTAATGCCCAGCATAGTGCCTGGGCCAAGATGGCACCAAATATATTCTTATTGAGTACATGAATCATTCAATGAATCAATGAATGGACAAACCAAAGGTCGTATATCATGGTTTTTGAAAAATATAGTGTGAGAAATGAACCCTGCTCTTATTATTCAAGTCTGATGTTGGTTTCCTTTGGCAGTCAGATGACGCCTCCATCCAGCTCAGTCACCTGATTACTGTTCTGTGCGACACCCCACAAATGAGGACATGAGGATTCTAAAGATAGCAGAAGAAGATGTCACAGAGTGAATTAGAAATAGAGGAAGGCTAACTTTGGTGTTTGGAAAGCACGTGGATTAGAGTATCACAGGTTGATAAGAAATTAAGAGATAGTCTGGTACTACTTACCAGTTTAAAAATGAAGAGGGCCTAGGGAGTTCAGAAAACTTGACCAAAATTATATGATTAGCTAGTGGCAGATCCAGGAAAGCGCCTGGTGGCTCATGTTGGATGCTTAATAAGTCTTACAAACATAAGGCATGTCTCCAGAATCTAGCCCTCCCCAGTCACCACCGTGCCTCCCACTGGTGGGGAAGGAAGCGTTGCACATACACAGGCAACTCCAAGGAGGGCTGTGGGTGTCCACTTTCCAGTTGGAATGCCTGTCCTTTGTCTGTGGAGGGCATGGCAGCTGCAGTTACTCATCATGAACTCTGCTGCCTCATGACTGGGAACAGAGCACCATCACTTGCATGATTTATTGCACCTAGAATCCACTTAATGCCTCTGTTGTTTGTTTGACATTGCAGCCATACATTTGAGTCAGACTAAAGGGATTCCAGGTGTCAGATCAGAAAGGCTTGATGTGCAGTCCCCCTAAGAGTTGGCTTTAGGAAGGTTCGAGGAGATAAGAAGCAGTCAGATTCTTCCTTGCTCAGGGTCAGATTGTATGCCGGGTTTAGGAGAAGGCAACTTACCCTACTGGCACGGTGCTGTTGGGCACATAATTGTGTCCCTGATCCCTCATTTCCTCCTGTAATTTATTTCATCCTTATACCAACTCTATAAGGTCACTACTGTCCCCATTTTCAGGTTGCAAAGCAGAGGCCAACAACATTACGTGACTTGCCAAGGATTCATCATGTTTCAAAGTCTAAGCTCTTTGTTTAAGATTGCCTCTGGATTGATATTTTAGTATTTCTGTTAAGTCCTTGCACTCTGATAACACATTTAATTTATTGTTATGTAATTCTAGTATTATGATGTATTGCTATTAAACAAATGGTTTCATGATTTATGACATGCCTGGCTTTGTGCTCAATGCTGTGATTTATGCTAGAGAAACCATCCCAGAGTCCCTGCTTTCAGGGAGCTTATAGTTAAGGTGAACATTCCTCAGACATTTAAATAACAAAACAAGGCTCGATGTGATTAGATGCCAGAATGAATGACATAGGTGGTAAATGCTCTAACAACACTTTCTAGTGTCATCAGCTCATTGACCTAAATTTTCCCCACTCCCTAAACAACCCCCTGATGGTAAATTACTCTAGTTGGAGGCACATGCATTCTTTTGCTTCACCATTCCATTGGGGCTTAACTTCCCACCACTGCTGGTGTTCCAAATGTTCTATAATTGAATACTTTGTATGCAATGCTGCGTATGACTGATTCTGCCAACTTTTTCATTAAAGTAACATAGACACACAGAAAAATGCATGGCTAGTGAGTATACAGCTGACTGAATTTTTTTTTTTTTTTTTTTTTTTTTTTGAGACAGAGTCTTGCTCTGTCACCCAGGCTGGAGTGCAGTGGCGCGATTTCGGCTCACTGTAGCCTTCGCCTCCTGGGTTCCAGCGATTCTCTTGCCTCAGCCTCCTGAATAGCTGGGACTGCAGGCACCCGCTGCCACACTCAGCTAATTTTTGTATTTTTAGTAGAGACAGGGTCTTACCATGAGACTGGCCAGGCCAGTCTCAAACTCCTGACCTCTGACCTCAGGTGACCCACCTGCCTCAGCCTCCCAAAGTGCTGGGATTACAGGCGTGAGCCACCACACCCGGCCACATACTGAATTTTTAAGATGCTGGGTGACCAGCATCCAGATGGAGAAAGAGAACATGACCAGCCCCCTCCATCCTCTCTTCTGCTCACAACTTCTTGACTCTCAAGAACGTGGAATAGTTTTACTTGGTTTTGAACTCTACATGGATTCATACAGTGTATACTCTTGTGTCTGGTTTTTCATTCAACATTAGGTTTCTGAGATTCATCCATGTTTTTGCATGTAGTTTATTCATTTTCATTGCTGTAGACTAGTCCATTGTGGGAATATATCCATTTTACAACTGATGGACATGCACTTGTTTCCAGTTTAGGGGTAGTACGAATAGTGCAACTATGAACATTTTAGTTCATGTCTTCTGGTGAACAAATGTACACACTGGCATTGAGTGCATACCTAGGAGTAGCATTGCTGAGTCATGGGTTGCAGCTGCTCAGCCTCAGTAGATACTGTCGGTGTTCCAGAATGACTGTACAAATTTACACTCCCACCAACAGTCTGAGAGTTCCAGTTGCTTCACAACCCTGCCAAAACTTGGGATTATTCATCTCTTTTCCATATTTAGCTGTTCTGGTAGGTGTGTTTTATTGTATCTTTTTTTGTGGTAAAATATACAAAACATTAAATTTACCATTTTCAGTGTATTGTTCAGTGGCATTTAGTGTGTTTACATTACTGGACAACCGTGACCACTATCCATCTCCAAAACTTTTTTCGTCTTTCCAAGTTGAAATTCCATACCCATGAAACACTAACTCTGTACTCCCCCCAGCCCCTGGCAATCGTCATGCTACTTTGTCTCCATGAATTTGACTACTCTGCATACTTCATGTAAGTGGAATCAGGCAGTATTTCTTTTTGTGACTGGCTTATTTCACCTAGCTCAATGTCTTCAAGGCTCATCCCATGTTGTAGCACGTGTTAGAATTTCTTCTTAAGTCTGAATAGTATTCCATTATATCTATAATATATACCACATTCTGTTTATCCACCATTCTTTGATTTTATTCTGATTTTAATTTGCATTTCCCTGATGTCTTTGCATTGCTCTTGAGTGCCTTTTTATATGTGTATCATCTATTTGGATATCCTCTCTTAGAAGTGCCTACTCAAGTCTTTTGCCCATTTTTCTATTGGGTTGTCTGCTTTAAAAAAGATGATTTTTAGAAGGTCTTCATAGATTTTGGATATGAGTCTCTGTTGAGTATATGAATTGCAAGTACCTTCTTGTCTGTGGCTTACCTTGTAGTTCCTTAAGAGGATCTTTTGATGAACAGAAGTCCCTGAGGAATGTATCAATTTATCAATTATTTTCTTTATGGTTTGACCTTTTTGTATTCCATTCAAGAACATGCTGCCTACCTGAATGTCTTAAGGATGTTCACCTATGACTTCTTCCAAAAGTTTTGTTTTACCTTTCACCTCATATGCCAGCCATTTTTTTTTTTTTTTTTTTTTGAGACGGATTCTCGCTCTGTCGCCCAGGCTGGAGTGCAGTGGTGTGATCTCGGCTCACTGCAAGCTCCGCCTCCCGGGTTCACGCCATTCTCCTGCCTCAGCCTCCTGAGTAGCTGGGACTACAGGCGCCCGCCACCACACCCAGCTAATTTTTTTTGTATTTTTAGTGGAGACGGGGTTTCACCGTGTTAGCCAGGATGGTCTCGATCTCCTGACCTCGTGATCCGCCCACCTCAGCCTCCCAAAGTGCTGGGATTACAGGCGTGAGCCACTGCGCCCTGCATGCCTGCCTTTTTGACTGGGAGTAGTTATTTTGACCCTAGGGGAACTGGGCTGCTTATAGCACAATCATAAGATTTGGGCAGCACTGTAGTAAAATCATGTTAACTTGGTAACAGGGTCAGGGGACTGGTGGAAGCAAACATAAGTGCAGGTACTCCTGGCTTCAGGCATCATGTTTTTCTAAAGAGTTGCGTGTGAATTTTATCCAGTGAATTTGTCCATATTATAAACACTGAGTCTGTGACTTTTCAGAGATTTCCACCAAAGTTCCAGAGGTAGTCTCCTAACTGACCTCTGCTGTCACCGACTTGCCAAATTAACTCTGTCTCCCATTCTCTCTGACACACACTCAGGCCACACTTGGAAGCTCACAGCCATAGTGGAGCAGCTCACACTGTACTCCCACTGTGCATTTCTGTCCCCACCAGTAGTTGTGTGTTTATCAAAAGCCACTTGTATTTGTTCTTATTGTAATAAATAATTGTAATTAAATCTTATTTAAACTGAGATGAGTGTGAAAAAAAGTTTCTATTAAGACTAAGTTGAATGTGATGGAAAAAGTCAAAGATAAATTTCCTATAAAATTACTGTTGGCCGGGCATGGTGACTCATGCCTGTAATCCCAGCACTTTGGGAGGCTGAGGCGAGCAGGTCACTTGAGGTCAGAAGTTTGAGACCAGCCTGGTCAACATAGTAAAACCCCATCTCTACTAAAAATACAAAAATTAGCCAGACGTAGTGGTACGTGCCTGTAATTCCAGCTACTTGGGCTGAGGAGGGAAAATCACTTGAACCCACGAGGCGGAGGCTGCAGTGAGCCGAGATCACACCACTGCAATCCAGCCTGGGTGATAAAGTGAGACTCTGTCTCAAAAAAAAAAAAAAAATTACTGTTAAATTATGTGTGAGGAAAATAATAAAGCTCTAAAAAGATTCCAAATTCACATTACTTCACAAGTATCTTTAAGTTTTTGCTCCACTAGAAAGAAACTGCAATTGGGCTGGACATGGTGGCTCACACTTATAACCTGAATACTTTGGGAGGTTGAAGCAGTAGGATTGCTTGAGCCCAGGAGTTCCAGACCAGCGTGGGCAACATGGAGAGACCATGTCTCTACAGAAAAAAAAAAAAAATTTTTTTGAATTAGCCAGGCATGGTGGCATGTGCCTGTAGTCCCAGCTACTTGTGAGGCTGAGGCAGGAGCATTGCTTGAGCCTGGGAGGTTGAGGCTGCAGTGAGCCATGATCATGCTACTGCACTCCAGCATGGGCAGCAAAGTGAGACTCTCTCTCTCTCTGTCTCTCTCTCACACACACACACACACAAACACACACATACACACACACAAATAGAAAATGGAAATGGAAATCATAGATAATATTTGTCTGTAAGAGATGATGAAGGGGACCCTACCTTAAAGAACTTGGCCTTCTGTTATTGGGAAGTGAGTACACATATTTGTTTTTCAGTGTTTTCAGTTTGAATATTGTTAGTTAAAATACTTAAAGTACATACATCTTTTCTTTGCATGATTCTCTGCTTTACTGACTTTTTATTAAACAGACATTCTTCCATTCACCAAAGATAAGTGGGGCAGAAGAAAATGAACCCCCTCCTCTCAGAGCCGGCCCCATGCTAAGAACTTTTGAAGTACTGTTTTAGCTAAAAAATATTAATACTTTAAAATTTGCATACTATACCATATTTATAAACAAAAGTGTTTTTCTTTTCCAAGGTCTTCATATAAAATTGCAGCTTAAGATTGGGCATGGTGGCTCACGCCTGTAATCCCAGCACTTTGGGAGGCCAAGGCAGGTGGATCACTTGAGGCCAGGAGTTCCAGACTAGCTTGTCCATCATGGTGAAACCCCATCTCTACTAAAAATACAAAAATTAGCTGGGCATGGTGACGTGTACCTGTAATCTCAGCTATTCAGGATGCTGAGGCAGAAGAATTGATTGAACCCAGGAGGCAGAGGTTGCAGTGAGCCAAGATCATGCCACCACACTCCAGCCCACATGACAAAGTGAGACTGTCTCAAAAAAAAAAAAAAAAAATTGCAGCTTAGCTGAATTCTTGATAGAAGGTGGTAACTTAGATGCCTTCTCTTCTGGTTTGTCTGCTGTGTCTGTGTGCATGTGGACCCATTGTGCTCTGGAAAGCAGGCACACTGGAGTCCTGGAGTGCAGGCTGGCTGGTGCCTTGCAGTGCCTGGTGATGGCTGGGGTTTGGTCCCTGGTCTGTCCCCTGGGGTTCTCATGTCTATTGGTGAGGCAGCGGTGTGTGCTCATAGGAGACCCTCTGTCAAGAGGCTCTGTCAGGAGCCAGCCTGCTGCCCTGCCTTTGAGGCTGATCCTTCACCCTTGGAGGGCAGGCACTGAGGGCCAGCACTCTGGTCACGCCAAGGACGCTATGGCGACCCACTGAAGAACAAGCTATTACCCTGCACACCCCTGCCTGCTGTGCCCCCAAGCACCCCTTGGGGGTTACTCACTTGCCTTCCTGGTATCGGGTTAAGAGGTTATTAGACCTTCCATTTATTCACTCAATTCTTCTCCCTGCTCTCCCGAGTAATAACTCAGGAACCCGTGCCCCAGCCATGCTGGGAACATGCTTAGAAAGTAAGGGGAAACCTTTGGGCCAGCACCCACGTGGTTTTGAATCACTCAAGGACAATCCGCCTGAGTCACTGGCTTGGTGGCCGTGGGCCAAGCAAGGAATCATCCAGTAGCGCCTCTGCCCTCACTGTCCTCCTCCTCCAGGTTTCTGTACCGAAAGGAAGCCAGCGGAAGGCTCCACATCCAAAACATTGACTAGTGTGCCCCCGTGTGGCTCTGGTGGAAGGGTTCAGAAAATGCAGCCAGGTTTTCCTAACCTTACCCACCAAGGCCAGAGGATGCCCTAAGGACAGCCTGCAGCCCCTGCACCCTTCTTTTTGCATAATCTTTGATTTTTCTTGTTATTATTTCTTAACAGTTAAGCGCCTTAAGGCCTCATTTAACTTGAGTTAAAGAAGTGTGATTTTGGAGGACCCAAAGATTTTCCATTGGTGTAGGGAATGTCTCCTCCGGCTCTGAGAGACTTCCTCCAATCCACAACCTACTGCAGGTATGTGTTCTTATTAAAAGGGGAAGGGACAAAAGCTCTGCCTGTCCCTCTTGTACTTTCAGACTATAATCAATCAGCAGGCAGTCACCTGTTCAGACTGTGACATTGAATATCCAGGATCAAGACCACAGCCTGGTAGAGACACAAGCCTTCCAGTACTTGTATTTTAAGTTCCATAGATGCTTGGACCTTTTGTGGGCTCCTTGGAAAGTGATCATGAAAGAAGAGTGCTCCCAGGGGATGAGCAAGATGATCCCCTTTGGCTGGGAAGAAAAGATTCCATGTCCATCTGGTTTTTTTTACTCCTCTAAAAATGTTCCCTTTATAGTTTTATAATTGTACTTAAATAAAAATAATTGCACTTAAATAAAAAAATATTTGGGAGGTTATAGCAGAAGCTGTTGGTGTCCCGGCCATAGCTGTGTCCCTTGGTCTGCCACAGAGGTCATTCCCAGATACACTTAGGACTCCCTGTGTCTCCTTCTGAGGGTGACCTGAGACACGATGTTATGGGATGGAGGCTAACACCTGGTAGGCCCCACATTTTTGACAATTTGGTTTTAAGAAAACTCGTAGGTATGGCCAGGCGTGGTGGCTCACGCCTATAATCTCAGCATTTTGGGAGGCTGAGGCGGGCAGATCACGAGGTCAGGAGATCAAGATCATCCTGGCTAATAAGGTGAAACCCGGTCTCCACTAAAAATACAAAAAAAAATTAGCCAGGCCTGGTGGCGGGTGCCTGTAGTCCCAGCTACTCGGGAGGCTGAGACAGGAGAATGGTGTGAACCTGGGAGATGGAGCTTGCAGTGAGCCGAGATCACACCACTGCACTCCAGCCTGGGCGACAGAGCGAGACTCCGTCTCAAAGAAAAAAAAAAAAAGAAAACTCGTAGGTATATATCATCATTCCAATAACAGCTGCCATTATCAAACGCCTACTGTGTACCTGGTACTTGATAATGATTACATTTTGTCACACCAACTCTGGAAGGTAGATATTATCCTCCCCCACCCCACCTTTCTTTAAAGAGGTGAGGAAACTGAGGCTCAGCAATGACTGTGGGGATCTGGGAGCAGACTGCAGGTCTTGCTGGACCCAAGGCCCACTCGCCCTCCTTGCTGCCACGCTGGCTTCTCTACAGTGAGAGCAGCCTTTACGTTATGCACCACTAATGTCACTCAGAGGGTCCCATCCCTTCCCCTTCAGCCTCTTCTTGTTCTCCTCCCTCTGTTCCTCTTGGATTCTCAGGCACCAGTGTTACCCCAGAAATGAAGAATTAAAGACTGTTCACACCCACATAGAACCATCTGCTCTCTTAGCCTCAGGGCAGGGCTGATGAGGGTGGTATTTAGCCCCTTGGAGAGGTGGTGCAAACATAGAAGCTGGTGTAGATGGCTTGGCTGGAGGGGGGCTATCTGGCAATTCAATGCATCTTGTGAGTTTTGGAGAACTAGGGTGACTATATCATTTATCCTCCAAGAAAGGACACAGTTGAGAATGATAAGTGGCACTATACATAATAACTCTAAGAAAACAGGCAAAATCTAGGACTATCCTTAGTGACTTGGAACCTACATCCTCCATACCCACTCTATAAATATCCCTGCATTTTCCACCTTGTGTCTGTGATTGACCTGTTGGGTCCCTTTCAACATTTCAGTGCCCACCCCTCAAACCCCCATCAAGCCTTGCAGCAGCTATTTATTCAGTTAGCAAACTTTTCCTGGCCTCCAATTTGCATTCTTTCCTAACTTATGGGTCCCTTCTCTTTTGCCTAAATGTTGCCTTTCCCTGGCTCTTTGACCATAAACTCATGGTATCATGCCTTATTCAGCAACTCTCAGAACAAAGTAAACAAATGTGCAAGTTTGCTTAAATTGAGAAAGCTTATATTTACAAAGTCGTGCCAGTTTTCTTTCTCACTTGTCTACAATTCTCTCAAACATTGGCCCTATTCCTGATGTATTAGATTGTAAACCCCTGAGGGCAGAGGCTGGGTGTTCTCACCCAGTTACACATGGTGGGCACCTCATTCGTAACTCTAGCACATTCAGCGCTCTGCCCTCTGGAGTCTTGCGGCTGAGTCAACACTCAGGAATCCAGCGCAGTAGGCTAATTCCACGCTGGCTCTGACCTCATCCAACCCTGCTGTCCCAGTGAAATCCAGCCCACAGCACCCTGCCAGGGTGGAGGAGGTGCCGGGCTATAACTCTCCCCGTTGTTTCTTCTCCCGGAAAATATAAAACCAAAACCAAACATTATACATTATGCCCTCACTCACAGGGTCACTTGAAGGCTTCAATAAGACAAGGGATATGGGTGTGTTTTGGGAAAGAAATTTGATACAAGGGCCAAGTGCTGTTATTGAAGGCCTTAAGCATTTATTTTGGTAGTACCCCAATAGTGACAAGAGACGGGCTTGTCTAATGCCAGCACTGCCACCTTCCTCTGTGTTCGCCACTTCATTCCCTGATGTCTTACTGTCAGGCAGTTGGGCCTTGGAGCTGCCCTTCCTTCCGCATGTTACTATTTCATCATTTCATACGGTATTCTCCTGTAGAGTAACATCTGGGTACCTTCCTTTGTCGAGGTTACTAAGACTTTCAAAGAGACATTTCAACCCCAAGTCACTAAGAGAAAATGTAATGCAGCAAGTGATTCCAATGGCAATTAGCTAATGCACTTTTTTCTTTTCTTTTTTTTGAGAAGGAGTCTCACTCTATCACTAGGCTGGAGTGCAGTGGCGCAATCTCAGCTCACTGCAACCTCCGCCTCCTGGGTTCAAGTGATTCTCCTGCCTCAGCCTCCTAAGTAGCTGGGACTACAGGCACGTGCCACCAGGCCCAGCTAATTTTTGTATTTTTAGTAGAGACGGGGTTTCATCATGTTGACCAGGATGGTCTCGATCTCTTGACCTCATGTTCTGCCTGCCTTGGCCTCCCAAAGTGCTGGGATTACAGGCGTGAGCCACTGTCCTGGCCCGCTAATGCACTTTTAAGGCATGCTTGCTGTAAATTGTTTTGGGAGTCTGCTGTCATTTCTGAGATGTGGGTATAACCCAGCCCCTCACCATACTGGGCTGGCAGTGAATTGCCAGCAAGTGCATTCAGAAATATGAACATTCTCCCCTGCTTCCAGTACAGCCTCGAAGAGTCTCCTTGCTTAGTTGACCTGATGTTTTAGAACTTGTCTCTGTGTCTTCCTGCCTTCTTCTTTTTTGCGCTCACTTACTGGTTCCTGAAATTGGCATCAGCAATGCAAATTGGAAGCTTCCCTCAGACCTCATTTGCAGTTCATCACCTGACATTTGCTTCAGGTAATCTGGCACCAGTCCTCAGCAAGATGTGTGTCTAGGAGTCTGGTGAGAGGCCAGATTAGGGGCAGCTGTGGCTTCAAGGAGTAGCCTGCAAAGTGGAATTTGGACACAGTGCCCAGAGTAGGCAAGATGAGCTACTGGGATTTGGGAAACAGACCTTCCATCTGTATTCATTTTCTTTCCTATGAAGCAAGAACATGATTTAGCTTTAATATTTGATGTATGGATGGCCAGAGTATGTGTTTATAATTTATATGAAAACATTTCAAAATGTTGTTGCTGGCATATGTAGTCAAAAATATTTGGAGACCTCTGGCTTCGTAGACCCAAGTAAGTCAAAGAAATGGAAGAAGCAGAGAACACGTTAATTGGAGCAAGAAGAATATGGTGACTTGTATCCAGGGCCAGGTACATACACTGGTCCACACATAAACTCTGTTCACACAGCACACACTCTTGCGCTCACAAGTGTTCACTCTCATTTACCCTATGCATGTCACACATACTTTCACTTCCACACACACTCTCAAACACATACATATACCTTTTGCTTAATAACTTACAAGAATTAAAAAGTTGATAGGTACCTGGCCGGGTGTGGTGGCTCATGCCTGTAATCCTAGTACTTTGGGAGGCCGAAGCAGGCAGATCACTTGAGGTCAGGAGTTCAAAACCAGCCTGGCCAACATGGTGAAACCCCATCTCTACTAACAATACAAAAAAAAATTAGCCAGGCATGGTGACAGGTGCCTCTAATCCCAGCTACTTGGGAGGCTGAGGCAGGAGACTCACTTGAACCCGGGAGGTGGAGGTTGCAGTGAGCCAAGATCATGCCACTGCACTCCAGCCTGGGTGACAGAGTAGACTTCATCTTAAAAAAAAAAAAAAGTTGATAGGCACCTATTCCCTACTGAACAAATGACTTATATACTAACTGTAAGAGGGCCACATGCTCCTGGGAACTGAAAGCAATGCAGTAGCCTAGTTAATCCCTTGAAGAAGCACTCATGTGGCCACTTGCTCATGGATTTAACCCATTCTAGTGGCTGAGATCAGACCCAGACCTCAAGAAGCCAGCATGTGGTGCATGCACAGTGACCAGAGCTTAGTGATCTGGGCATTTTCTGCATGTTCAACAAATATTGGGTGGACATCATTGGTATATTCATCTATAGATTAAGTGATCTGAGGGCAGGTTAGAGGAAAAGACATGGCCTCCAGCCTTAAGAAACTTACTACTATTTGGAATGGGAGATCATACAGACCTACATCAAACCAGGCACGGACGGATGTTTATAAAGTGTTAGACTCTGCAGCTCAGAGGAAGGGGGGCCGTGAAGGGGTGTGTTAGTGGGAGGGCTTTGAGGAAGACACAGAACTTCAACTGAACCTTAAAGAATGGGCAGTTGAATTAACAAAGGGGAGGGGAGATTCAGTCAGCACAATTGCATCTGTTGAGGGACTGAGGACCTGCTGAGCTAAAGATGCTTTTTGTGAATTGAGTGGTGCCTGGGTCACTGAGCAATTCAAGGATGCACTGGAAGAGCCTGGGAGGGACTTGAAGTTAGGGCCTAGATAACCTATATGGTCCACTGGAGCCCCGGAGTGGTCTGATTATGTGACAGCCTTCCCTGGCTGGTTCTGTCTAGAAGGTCATAGATTCACTAATTATGGGGGAAGGGGAGGTTCTTTACTGGGATAAAATACACTAGCTGGAGGAGAGTTTTACCTCTTCTACCCTGATTAAAACAGGAGAATCAAGCAAGAGGCTGCTGCAGGTAGCTGAAGTTTTTTTCTGAGTTGGCTCCATCTTTCAAACAGCTGTCAAAGCACACGCTTAGAAACCAAACCTAAATGCTGTTATGAATTTGCTAGTTTGAAGCACAGCAGCTCTGGCGTAGTCCATGGAATGTGAACACTCTTGCTTAGAGATGTATGGGAGCCAGGCTTTCAAACATTTACGTCTCATGTTCATCTGAGGCAGTTGCTATAAGACATTGATTCTAGTTCTACCTGTTACATGTTGACAGGATGAATCGTTGTGCTAGTTAAGGTCCAAAAACACCAATTAGAGAAGCGTTTCTGGCCAAAGACAATGCTTATCTGGGTGCACCCTGAAATGCCTCAAAGTTTACATATGGGGTAGAAGAATGACATCATTTGGCCGATGACTTCCAAATTGTGCAAGTGAGAAAAAAATCATATAGGCAATATGTTCCTCCCTAAAATCCATTTAGAGGATATAAAAGAGCAAGTCTCTTGTAAATGTTATTATAATTAATATTGTCATATTATGTGTGACATGTCATATATGAGGAACATGCAGCCATTGTGAAGTAAAAGGTCCCTGTGGCTCTCATGAGGGGAACAGCAGGGGCTGGCGTAGGGTGTGCACTCAGTAAATTACTGTTGGTCTAATGACGAGGTCCCCGAAGGAAGGATTAGAACACGAATGGAATACAAATTCCTCTCTTTCCTGTGCTTTGTTGAGTAAGCACACTCTGTTTTATGATTCTGCGATTAACTCTTGAAAAAGTCACTTAATCTCCTTGAGACTCAGTTTTTTTAACAATAAAATGCATTATAATGCATTATGTTTATTATATTACACATGTAACTAAATGAGTATATATATCAAAATTTTCTGTAAACTTCATTTTTAATTAAACATCAGTGGAAATATGCTTACATTAAAACATTTAACAGTAATAGTGCTTTAAAAGTGTAAAAGAAAAGTTGTCCCCCCAACCTCTTATTCTCCACTCCCCAGAAGTTAGCTGCTGCTGTTCTTAATATACTTTAGAAGTGTTACACAAATACATGTGATCATAATTCCCACTTATTTCAGATAATATTTCTACTTTTATGGCATTTTGTAAATTGATGAATCATTTTAGCCAAAGAGAATGATTGCATCTCAGGGCTAGGATTCAGCTGTGAAGATTCAGGAGGTTTTAAGAGCTCATTTTAGGTAATTTTCTGCTTTTGAATATTGTAGAAAAGAAATTCCTTTGTTAAAGGACACAATTAAATATACTCTAAAGCAGACTAACATTCATTTATTCCTTTATTTAAAAAATGATTTGGCAGTCATCATGTGCAAAGCAGTTACCCAGTCTATGAAAGTTTAGGACCATGGCATCTAAGCCAGCTCATAGGAGTTGCACACGGGTACTATAGCTCAGAGTACATCTGCCAAAAGAGGGGTAGGGCAGAGGGCCATGGAACTCACTGTGAGCCCCTCTAGCCGGGGCTTA
Organism: Pongo pygmaeus; assembly: GCF_028885625.2. Taxonomy (NCBI): domain Eukaryota; kingdom Metazoa; phylum Chordata; class Mammalia; order Primates; family Hominidae; genus Pongo; species Pongo pygmaeus. The sequence goes on along the minus strand of NC_072385.2, from coordinate 87,784,787 downwards.
GGAAGGGCTGCCAAGGGGCGCTAACATTTGGACTTGACCTTGCAGGTTAGTTATAATTTAGTTTTACAAGATGAACTATTTTTCTCCCACAAAGACTCAAAATGGTTGAGGTTACACATGCCAGAAGCATGCCAGAATTCCTTCTTTCCAGAGCCTGTTTTTTTTTTTTTTTGTCTTAAATGTTTTCCAGTTCCACTGTCTCAGAGGCCTTTGAGGAGGACACAGAATATGAAGTTCTCACCAGACGCCAGGATATAACAAATGTCAGCTAAGTTACACGTCTTAGCAGAAACCAAGCCTCCTCTCCTGCTTTCTGGGTCCCCTTTGTCAGGAGAGTTCCCAGTTTGCAGAATACACCAGACAGCAGCAGGGGAGGCTGTATCTGTGTTAAGTAAACAAAGGTGAATTTGGAGTGACCACGCAGTGAAACTGCCCTGTCTAGATCATCAACGCATGATTGTTCGAGCTAGAAAAGGCATAGAGTGTTTGGTCCACTCATGTGGTTTTACAGTTTTGGAAACTGAGGCACTGAGCTGTGATGTGATTCATTCAAAGGCAGATAGATGGTGGGGGCGATGGCTGAGTCAGATGTGGAAAGAATATAGGTATTATGAATCTATTCCAGGACTCAACCACGTTGGCAACCCTGCAGGGCCATTCTATGCATATTCTTGCCTAGATTCATCAGTCCCAAAGCCTTTTAGGCCTGAATCACTTCGTTGGTGACTTATTTCTACCCTCCATTCTGCTTTGACTGCTGTCCATTTACTCCATTTGGACTTTTTGTTGCTCCTCTTGTTCCCCATATTGTGGGGTGCCTCGGGGTTCTAGGGCTGTAGGGAAAGCCTCAGCATCTCTCCAGCAGCAGGCATTCCTGATGCATGAGCTCTACAGGAAATGCTGTTGAGCCAGTATAGTATCTAAGGCACAGCTCAGATTGGAGTGATGGCTGTGCTGGTATACGTTTTTCAAAACTTACTGACTCGTAAACTTAAGATCTATACATTTTACTTTATGTAAATTCATCCTCAATTTATTTTTATGTATTTTTTTTTTAAGACAGGGTCTTGCTCTGTCGCCCAGGCTAGAGTACAGTGGTGTGATCTCAGCTCACTGCAACCTTAGCCTCCCAGGCTCGACTGACACTCCCGCCTCAGTCTCCCAAGTAGCCGGGACTAGAGGTGTGTGCCACCATGCCCGGCTAATTTTTTTGTTTTATTTTGTAGAGACAGGATTTTGCCATGTTGCCTAGGCTAGTCTTGAAGTCTTGGGCTCAAGCGATCCATCCACCTTGGCCTCACAAGGTGCTGGGACTACAGGCATGAGCTACCGTGCCAGGCAATCCTCAATTTAAAAACAAAAACACAAAAACCTCAAGTGACTTCACTTATAAATCTTTGGACATTTAGGTTGGCGGATTCCCTTTGAAACCATTTTGCAAATGGATACAGAGGTGGCCCTAGGTAAAGTGGGGACACCTGTCTTTGTGCCCTCAGCCTTCCCTATCCGTGCCCTTTTCCTTTTCAATAATGGTTCTTCCACTTCTTGTTCCTCTTTCAACTTCCCCCCTTCCTGAGCCTTCCGTTGCCAAAACTTTCTCCCATTAGGCAGGGAAACGATGGCCACACCAACGCGCTAAGAGTAAGATGCATTCTGTGAGGATTTCAGTTTTAGAGGAACACCTGGGGAAGGCTGCTGTGTGAGTCTGTTCTTGCCTTGCTATAAAGGAATTATTGAGGCTGGGTAATTTATAAAGAAAAGAGGTTTAATTGGCTCACAATTCTGCAGGCTGTACAAGCATGGCACCAACATCTGCTTGGCTTCTGGTGAGGGCCTCAGGAAGCTTACAATCATGGCACAAGGTGAAGGGGAAGCCAGCATGTCACATGGCGAGAGCTGAAGCAAGAGCGGGGAGGTGTCATACTCTTTTAAACAACTGGATCTCATGTGAACTCAGAGTAAGAACTCTTGTTATCAGGACAGCCCCAAGCCATTCATGAGGGATCCGCCCTGTGACCCAAACACCTCCTACCAGGTCCCACCTCCAACATTGGGGATTACATTTCAACATGAGATTTGGAGTCCAAACTGTATCAGCCAGGCTATACCACAACCACAGCTGTCACTGGTTGAGCACATGCTATGTACCAGGCACCATACTAAGTGCTTTCCATGAGCTATCACGTTCAATCCTCACAGTCCCCTGCAAGGCAGGTACTCTTATTACCCCTTCCTCAGAGAAGTTTTAAAGAGATGCTGCATAACTGTGCTCCACTGGTGGGGGGCCAGATTAGAGCACAAGCATCTGGCAAAGCCAGGGCTGTCTGTCTTTATACAACCCCTTGAGAGAAAAGAATGACTTGTTAATGGTGGAATGTCCTGTACTGATGGGGGAAGACCATTTGAAGGACTTCTCTATCTCCTTAAAAAGACACCACATGAATGGCCACTTATCCCTATGTGTGGTGTGAAGCCATGGTTGAATGTTAGTGATGATAAACCAAAAAATGGGGTGGATTCAGTGCAGTGCTCTGCATGTACCAGTTGTTTTGTGTTCATTAATGACTAGGGCTACTGTTAATAGCTCTGGACAGGATTGGTTATGAATGTGGCAGTTGCCCTCCCAGGGTGTAGGATGTTGGCCAGATACCAACCAAGGTGGCCAGAGTTTGCAGAACCACTTTGTAAAGGAATGAGGAGGAGCCCTGCATCCCTTAAATCCCTGCCCACAACTGGGTTCTGAGACCACAGGACTGTTGATAAGATTGTGGTGGTTTGTGAGTTATGCCCGGTCATCTATGACTAACAGTGCAATGAGGCCATTTGGCCTATTTGCTTTTCCATTTGTTTTCTGGCTCTCTTCACTTGAATCTATTTTCCATTTAAATTTTATGATACGGGTTATAAATGACCCAAGTCAGAACCTTGGAATGTGCTGGCTCAGCTCTTCCCAGGGCTTACAGGGGAAGCAGGTACAATGGAAACATCTGTCTATTTGAGGGGAGAGAATGCAAGGGCCTAGAAAACAGAGCTGTCTAATCCCAAAGACATCAGCCCTCCAGCTCTTGTTCAAACAAGGTCAGCAATGGTGAGAGTCCCCCTGCCAGCTCATTGCCTCTAATCTTGGTGAGATCCATGCTGGTGCTCTGGGAAATAGCCAGTTATAGGAAGTTTTTGGTGGAGTTCCATGGAGGAGGAGATGAATTAAAAGCCAGAGGAACCAGGTTGTGATAAAGGTACCAATATGACATGCTGGGTTAATAGCTCCCCTGCCTGCCCCATGGGATTTTGGTGGAAAGAAAGTATCAATAAACATGGGCGTGACCATGTTCTGGAACAGTCCAGGATGCTGCACCAGTGTAAGCCTTAGCTATCACTCCCTCTTAGAGGCGTCAACTCCTATTGACTATGCATATGTAAAGTCTCCTTGGGTTGGCTTGCCACAGCCAGGAGCTCCAAGAACTGCTGACTGATGTCAGCAAACCCAGTAGACCTAGACGTTATGAGATATTCAGCTCCTCATCTTTCAGCACCCCCTAAAGGAATTCATGTCAGAATAGGCTAGACAGAAAATTCTCTCAACCTCTCTCCATCACCTGGTGTGTTTATTATTATTGCAAAACAGTACCACATAAAGTGTGGTATATCTATGCAATCGAATGTTATTCAGAAATAAAAAAGAAATGAAGTACTGAGACATGCTACAATATGGATGAACCTTAATCACTATGCCGAGTGAAAGATGCCAGTCGCAAAAGACCACATATTGTATGATTCCACTTGTGATATGTCCAAAATAGGCAAATCCATAGAGACAAAGTAAATTAGTGATTGTCAGGGGGTAGGGGAGAGAGGCAGGTGTGAATGAGGGATGCCTGATAAAGGGTGTGGAACTTCTGTTTGAGGGGGATGAAAATGTTCTAAAATTGACTGTATGGATGATTATATGACAGAATATATACAAAACCAGTGATGGTATACTTTCAGCAGGTGAATTGTTTAGTAAGTGAATTATATCTCAAACTGTTACTTAAGACAAATTACACAAACTAAAATAACAATATTAAAAGAACATAATACTAAAATAACCTAATAACATAATACTAACACAGCTATTTAAACTTTTGCATATCATCATCTGATCTTTGGCAGCTTGGAGACATCCTTTTGTGTGCTTACAGTCACAGTGTGCTGTCTTCAGTTGTCTATAGTCCTTATAATTCCGTCAGTTTGATATTTTGCTTAATTATTTTCCAATTGATAGGCACTTAGGCTTCCAGACTTCTTGTGGTGATGGTTATTACTACAAACAGCATTGCTATAGAATTAAAATGTTTCTTTAGGATTTTATTTGAAGTGGGACTATCGAGTCAAAATTTCTTGCTCTAAAGTGTATATTTCTTTTATAACCTATTGTACTTAACAAAGTTTGGAGTTGTAAAAATGACAAGAAACAGAAGGAAGTTAGAGAACTATGTATATGTGAAGTCAGCAGTGTTGTCTTTATACGGTAATAAGACTCACCTGCCACCCCATCCTAGACCATGTTCAGGCATTGCTCACCTACGTGAATGTCTTATATCTAAGTGTTAGGCACTGGCTGATAACTGGAGAACAATTTGTGAATTGCATCTGTTTTAAAGTTGTACTGTGCAGAACAATCACTTATGAGTGTTCATATGTTACATCTTCAAATTCAATGCACTGAGGTTAAGTCTCCTTGCTATACCCGTAACATGGCACACGCAAAACAAATGCTCATTGGCACATAGACATACAGAGCCTTTAAAAACATTGGAAACATTTCCAATATAGATGAAAAAGCAAGAATGATTTAGTGACAATCTGATAAACCATAGTTAGCAAATATAAAAATTTTGTATTTGGGCTGCATGCAGTGGCTCATGCCTGTAATCCTAGCACTTTGGGAGGCCAAGGTGGGATGATCACTTGAGGACAGGAGTTCAAGAGCAGCCTGGGCAGCACACTGAGACCCTGTCTCTAAAAAATATTTAAAAATTAGCTGGCATGGTGGTGTATGCCTGTAGTCCCAGCTACTCAAGAGGCTGAGGTGGGAGGATTGCTTGAGCCCAGGAGCTCGAGGCTGCAGTGAGCTATGCCAGCAGCACTGCACTCTAGCCTGGGTGACAGAGTGAGACCTTGTCTCTTAAAGAAAAAAAAAATTTTTTCACTTGCTTTCTTGAAGAAATAAAACATCAGAATCAGTTCAAGTCTCCTTGTTGGGGGATTTCTGCTCTTTCTGTCTGCCCAGAGATAACCACTGGGCTGAAGTTGGTATTTAGCTCATTCATATGTGAACACCTAAAAAAATATATACAAGACTGCCAATAAATGTTTGTTTTGTGAATTTTATTTTATATAAATGGTATACTGTACACATTGTTTTGTAACTTGCTTTTTAAATAGAACATAATTTTATAGATTTATCTGTGATATAGATCTGGTTCATTCACCTTAATTCTCTATGCTATTCCTTGTATGACAATACAGTATCACAGTTTTTACCCATTCATTTGTTAGTGGACATTTAAGTTGTTTTCAGTTTTTTATGACCACAAACAGTGTTCTAGTGAACATCGTTGCATGTGTCTCCTTGGGTATAAGTGTGCAAATATCTCTAAGATATATGCATGTATACTGAGGAAGGACCTGCTGGGTTGTAGAATATGCACATCCTCAGCTTAGTTGACTATTGTGTGATTGCTTATCAACATGGTTACATTAGCTCACATCCCCACCGGCAGAATGCAAGAGTTGCTTTACATCCTTACTAACACTTTAATGTCAGATTTTAATTTTTGTCAACTCATAAATATGATGTGGCATCCCACTGTTTTAATTTGTATTGCCCTGATTACCTTTAAAATATTCTTTTAGGATTATTGGCCAATGAATTGTTCATTTATTTTGCTTATTTTTTTGACTGTTGTTTTTTTTTTCCTTGAGGGTAGGAGTTTTTAATATACATTGAACTAAATCTGAGTCTGCTACATGTTGCAAATATCTTTTCTCAGTATCTTTTTCTTGTCATTATTTATGGTGTCTTCTGTGCAGAAGTCTTACATTTTAATGATCGTAGTTGGTGTTTGCTTTTTGCATTCTATTTAATAAATCCTTCCCTATCTAAATGACACAAATGCTTTCCTGTTTATTTTTTAAATAAAAGTTTTTATGTTTTGCTTTTTGCACTGGGTCTAACAGTTTTTTCTCCCCCAGTTTGACAACCATGGACCTAGGATCATATTTATCGGTCCATGTTTTTCCTCTTGAACCTCCTGTTTCTGATCTCTGTTCTGTCCCTTTGGTCTGTCCCCCTGATACACAATGTTTTAATTGCTTTGACTGTAAAATTTTGATATTTGATAGCGAAGGCTTCATTCTTTGTTGTTTTTTTTTTAAAGGAAACTCAGTCCAAATATTCTTTATTCTTGTCAACTTTTTTGTTGCTTTTTTGGCCATTTTTCTTCTGTGAATTTTAGGATTAGCTTCTCAATTTCTGTGAGAAACCTAGTAGGATTTAAGTTGAAAATGCATTAATTTTTGAATTACTGATGAGAATGGTTATACATCTATTCAAGTTTTTAATTTCTTTTTAAGTATTATGAAACAGAACACTTGCCTAAAATGAATCCTTAGAAAATGTGTCTCTAATTGGCATCCTGGGAACATAACAAAATTGTTTTCTGCAAAAATGAAATTTTGACCAAAGGCTGAAGCCGTCTTCAGTGAAGTTGTTTTTACCCTTAGTGAGATCAATATATTTACCAAAAATGAATGTTTAGTTTTAACACTAGGAGTAAAAACAGATCACTGCTTTATACACCAGACCATTTATTACCCCATCATGGGACATCAGCCAGTCTCTGGTCTTTAGGAGAATGCATTTTATTCCCACTTCTTCTTATGAAAAGCTTTAAATGAAATTTTCTGGCAGAATTTCAGTTACAGTGAGTTAATTTATTTCTGCTTCTCACATTCTAATTTTGAGGATAGCAGATAAAGATGTCACAGCACATTTGCATGAGGAACTCTGGCTGGATGAGGAGAAAATAACTTTCAAGGTCATTACCAGGGTTTATTCTCCACTGTGCCCCAGTTTCCCCAGGGATTACAAGATGCCTGGTTTGATGATGCCCCAGGCCAAGTGTCTAATAAGCCATGGAGTGAAAAAGATTACTTCAAGCACGCAGAGGGCAAAGCGAGAGGTGGATATCAAGGGGCGGGGTGCAGATCTACCCTTGTGTCTGCCAAGTGTCTGTTGTTCACACTTCCATTGGCTCAAGGTGAGAAGTGCTTGGGGACAGCAACAGCAGCTGGTGGACAAGAGGGAGGACTGGTGTTCCTAGAGGACCAGCTTTCCTAGAGGACCTCTCAGAACTGGCTCCTCTAATTAAGTCCTGGAACTATCAGCCTCATTTCTTGGACTTATCTCTGCCCACTTGGTGGCTCCCTATCTGAGATCATGTTCACTTGGCCACCAAGACAAAAAGCTCCAAATAGTGTCCTTGTACATCCCCGGTCATGACTGTGAATTGCACTACAATCCTTCCCACAGCTTAATGCTCAGTGCCCAAACCATCACTGTAAAGCCAGTGTTCAAACACTATCACGTTGTCCGGTGCTGTTCTGGCTGCAAAAGATTTCCTGGGGAGTTGATTAAAGTTACAGATTTTCAAGCCTCACCCAGTGGAATTGGGGAGTGGCTCTGAAGTTTATGGCTTCACTAGCTTCCCAGGTGATTCTGGTAAGTAGCCCAGATTGGGAACCACTGCTTTAGACAACTTTAACCTAAGGCTCTAAGGAGGAACCCAGTCCTCTAGGAAACAGCTTCATAGAGACTGTCGAGGAAGTCGTGTTTCCAGTCACTGTCATCCCAGGTAGGTTCCTCTGTCTTGCAAGTCTTTGGGCTTTCATAATTCCTCCCTAACTCTGACTTCCTCACTGAGACTAGGCAGTATGTATGTGTCCATGGCCCCCACACCTGAGTCAAGGCTTCTCTGGGCCCAGAAAGACAGCCCTTTTGGCTTGGGGCCACACTTAGATGTTAACCACAAGATATGTGCTCTGCTTCCTTTAGGTTTAAAGATGCTGCTCTCCCTAGGACCAATGCAGCATCTCACAAAATGAGGGCCCCAGCTGAGCCAATGCAACTCTGTGCTGGAGGCAAATGTAGCAAAGGCTGAGCACTTTTGTACACAACCACATAGATTGAGTCTGGTTCTTCCACACCTCATCCTCTGAGTTTGTGCCAAGCTGGATCAAAGCACTAGTGAGTGGTTTAAGACTGTAAAATGTGACAAACTCAGTTGATCCAGACTCTCAGACTCTTTTTTTTTTTTTTTTTTGAAACAGAGTCTTGCTCTGTTGCCCAGGCTGGAGCACAGGGGCGCCATCTTGGCTCATTGCAACCTCTGCCTCCTGGGTTCAAGCTATTCTCATGCCTCAGTCTCCTGAGTAGCTGGGATAACAGGCGTGTGCCACCACACCCAGCTAACTTTTGTACTTTTAATAGAGACAGAGTTTCATCATGTTGGCCCAGCTGGTCTTAAACTCCTGGCCTCAAGTGATCCACCCACCTCGGCCTCCCAAAGTGCTGGGATCACAGGCATGAGCCACTGTGCCCAGTTGATTCAGACTCTTAAAAGAGCCTGACTCCTAGAATGTTAGAGCTATCACCTAGTCTGATTTTTCCATCACATAGATAAACAACTGAAGCCCAGAGAAGGAAAGGGACTCACCCAACTAGGTGGTGGTGGGCAAAAGAGCCCAGGCCCCCAAGTTATAATGATATGCACATTTCATTACACCATGCTGGCCCTGGGCCTCGCAAGCATACATAAGTCATCACTATGCTGTGCTGTTCTTGTTCCCTCTCTCTCTGTCTCTCTCTCTCTCTCTCTCATGGGCTTAACACACAGAAGCACCCTGAAGTTTAAACCAATAAAACACCCCTCCTTTTGCTGAAAGTATACATTCTAAAGGAACATGGACTACATGCAGAATTTATTATAAAATACTTCAGGCTTCCTTGGTAAGGGTTCAAATTAAAGGAACATAAAGCAACCCCTATTTTACATTGAAACTGCTATGTTAAAAGTTTAGATTTACCAAACAGTTGAATTAAAATGTAATTATTAGCATTTCCAAAAAATGTAGTCGCTCTTCAAAAGCACTCACCGCAGGATTCCCTTATATAGCACTTAATATACTTAACGTACTGTACATTTAAAATTGGTTTTGATTGGTGGGAGGGCCATTGACATGCAGTTTTCCAGGAACACAACTTTTTATAGAAAAAGTAGGAACACTGAATGTGCTTTGTTTAGGCCATTATGTGCCATGTCACAGTAAAATTCTGTTAGACAACCAGTGTCTCTTTTCAAAGAGCTTATAAATTAACAGCACAAAACACAGCAGCCAAATAGAACTATAGATCACAGTATGAGGATTTGTCTTACGCGGTAGGCTGAGTTCACCCTGACATCTCATTTTATGGACAGGGAGTTCAAGCCCATTGCCTTTCTTGACATTACGGAGCAGTGTTTGAGATAATGAAATTCTTAAATAGTAGTATTTCTGAAATAACTCTAGACCTGTTCTCAAGTTTTAGCACTTGCCCTGGATTACCTGGGAGGTGAACACAGTTCTGAACCCCCTTCCCCATGGCCAGGTGGTCCAGGCAAATGCGTCTGTAATGCCCCAGTAATTTTGATGGAACATACCTAGAGGATCTCAGAACCAGAAGGAACTTGAAAAACATGAACCATCCCATGTAATTTTATCTTGGGGAAGACGAGGCCAAGGCAAGAGAAACAACCTACCCATGGGTCACATATTTGGTTGTGACATATGTCAGAGCCAAGACGATTCCCCATTACTGGACTCCCTGCCCAGGGCACTTTTCATATGCTTTTCAATTTGGATAGAACATCCTCCTTCCTCTCTCTTTCCCTCCCTTCCCTCTCCCTGAACAGCCAGCTACCACTCCCTTTCCCCTCCTCTGGAACACCTCTCCTGGAATACCCAACTATGGGCTGTGCCCTAAACCAAAAAATGACATTGAACCCAAAACACTCATTCAGTGTCACAGCTGAGTCAGAAAGTCACCGGCTTGATCAGTGCGGTTGTCCCTCGATGCCTCTCCTACTTTTTAATTGCACCCCGACCCACTCTTGCTGTCACTGCTTCTAAACACTGGCTGCCCATTAGAATCCCCTTGTGAGCTTTAAGAAAAGTACCAGTGCCTGGGCTCCCCCCGAAGAGATTGTGATTCAGTTGTCTGTGGTGGGCCACAGGTGCTGGCTTTCTCAGCACTCTCCAGGTGAGTTTATCCTGCAGGCAGAGTTGAGAGCCCGTGTCGTGCAATATTAGTCCTAATTATTTTTGTGTACCTCCTGGACCTAATTTACCAGTTGATGTAGGCAAAGCACAGAGGAAGTCAAGTTTTCACGCAAGTGAATGGATTCACAAAAGCTGTCTATTTTCCTAAGACAACATAAGCTGCCCTCCCCTACTGCAATCTTATCTAGTGCTGGTGCCTTTGCCTATTAAAAAATTTAAAAAGACTTTCAAATGTCATTTTCTATAAATCTACTGGCCAGTTCTTGGAATAAAACAAATCTTCGTCCTGCTCCCACTTTGAAGGGGGCCTCAGGTGCGCAGGGACTTTGTGTGGCCCTAGTGAATCTTGGCAAAGAAAACAGTTCTCAAAATTGTTCACAAACATGTGCCTGTGTATTATTGAAATAAGTTTGTATACCCAAGCCAAATGACAGCTAATGGCTTCCTTATCACTAAATATTGGAGTCAAAACAATTTAGAGGCCAGGTAGAAAACTTCTGAAGAGCAGATAATTTTCTTGTGATCACGTTGTAAGTTCCTTATCAATAGTGCATCGTCCATTAACCCTTTATTGTAAAATAAGCAAAGAACATGTAAGGAAATGTGATATGAGACTCTGAATAGGATGACATCAGCCCAGCATGATGGTCTTGCATCACTGTTCTGCAGGATTAAAAGACTAATTAAATTGGCCTATCTAATTTAAACATAAGCATGCATGAAAATAGGAAACATTCATAGAGGGTACATATTAACTCAAGATGCTTGGCCAGACTTCTAGAAGAGAAAAGTAATGCATAGAATTTGTTTGATTAGTGTTTAAACAAAGGGGGAGAACCTCATTTCAATGTGCTATCATGAAAGGAATCTTATACAAGGAAACAATTACTGTCAAGAAATGCATGTACTTATTGCATGCTCTTGTAGGCCCTTTAGGGGTTGTTAAACTGTTTAGAACTGAGGATAGCTTTTATTTTGTGAAAAGACATTTTAATCATGTATGCAAGAAAAAACACACAGTGATTTTGAGCTGTTAAGTGGATGAATTACAGTGTGTTTGGTACCCCATTGCTTCTTCTACCTACTATTGTCAATACTTTAGTATTTCATTTAATTAATAGTGATGAGAACTAGGCAATGGGGGTATGGGGTGAGGTTGGGGAGAAGCATGCAAAATAAATCTTAAGGGCTACTTTTCCTAAAGTAACTAGCAATCTAGCTGAGGAAACAATATGAACGCTCCATCAAGCACTCAAAGTATATAATTAAATGTTTAATGGATGAATATCCAATTGAATAGTAAAGACTCCAAGTACTATGGTAGTTCAAAGAAGAAAAAGATCCCTGTGGACTGCCCTGATATCGAAAGGTTTCATGGAAGAATTAGATCTCAAAGGATAGGAAGGATTTAGATGACGAGAGGGCAGAAAGTCCTAGGAAGGAGAACTGGTATGATGAGAAGTTTGGAGGGAGGAATGAGCTTGGCCTCTGAGAGGGGTTGCCAGGAGACCAACCTGGTTGGTGTGATAAAAACATGGGAGGAAGAATGAAAGGCCCATAGCATAAAAGTAGAACCAGACAGTGCAGGGGACCTTGTTAATACCTGATGCCCCAGCTTTCTCTGAACTCTTATGTTTATAGTCTCTTCTGCTCAGCTGAATTCCTAGTTATAGGCTATTTACGTGCTCCAGGCATGCTGGGCTGGTGGTACTCACCTGCAGTCCCAGCTACTCCAGAGTTTGAGGCAGAAGGATCGCTTGAGCCCTGGAGTTTGAGGCCAGCCTGGGCAACATAGTGAGACCCTCATCTCAAAAACAACCCCCCACATAGATAAATAAATGCTTTAGGCAGATGTTCATTCTAAATTGTGCTCAGGGTTATTTTTTGTATCTTTAGTAGCTCCTGACACACGGCTGCAGGTGTAGTAGGTGTACCCTAGTTTTTCCCTCTATTTAAAAAAAAACAAGGTGTCATTTACATACAGTAAACTTCACCTTTTTAGCATATAGTTATTTGAGTTTTGACAATTACATAATGTGTCATATAACCATTATCACAATAAAATATAGAATAGTTCCATCACCTCCCAAATTCTCCCATTATCTTTCCCCTTTCATAGTCAAGCCCTTTGTTTACTCTCAGCCCTGGGTAACTACTGCGGTCTTTTCAGTGCCTATAACTGCTTTTTCCAGAATGTTGTTTAAATGGAATCATACAGTATATGTGTAGCCTTTTGAGTTTGGCTTTTTTCATTTAGCATGGTGCATTTGAGATTTATTTATGTCATTGCTTGTGTCTGTAATTCATTCATTTTTGTTGCAGAATAGAACTCCCCACTTTATAGCTACACACCAATTTGTTTGGTTGTCCTTTTCTCAATTGAGAGATGTTTGGATTGCGTCTAGTTTTTGGTGCTTATAAATAAAGCTGCTATAAATATTTTCATACAGGTTTTTATGTAAACATAACTTTTTATTTCATTTGAATAAATATCTGGAAGTAAGATTGCTTGATTATGTATGGTAAGTGTGTGTTTTATTTTATAAGAACCTGCAGGCTGGGTGCAGTGGCTCACGCCTATAATCCCAGCAGTTTGGGAGGTCAAGGTGGGTGGATCACCTGAGGTCAGGAGTTCAAGACCAGCCTGACCAATATGGTGAAACCCCATCTCTACTAACAAAAAAAAAAAAAAAAAAAATTAGCCAGGTGTGGTGGCATGCACCTGTAGTCCCAGCTACTCGGGAAGCTAAGACAGGAGAATTGCTTGAACCCGGGAGGCGGAGGTTGCAGTGAGCCAAGGTCGCACCACTGCACTCCAGCCTAGGCAACGGAGCGAGACTCAGTCTCACAAAAAAAAAAAAAAGAAAAAAGAAAAAGAAAAAAAAAGAACCTGCAAACTCTTTTCCAAAGTGGCAGGACCATTTTGTATTCTGACCAGCAATGCATGAAAGACACAATGGTGAAATTGTATGTTCACCAGCACTTCATATTTTCGGGTTTTATTTTATTATTTTTTAACATTAGCATTCTAATAGATATATAGTGGTATTTCACTGTCGTTTTAATTTGCCTTTTTCTAAAACTAATGTTGAGCATCTTTTCATGTGTTTAATTAGCAGATATCTTTTTTGGTAAGATGTTGTTCACATCTTTAGCTCATTTTTTATTCAACTGTTTTCTTAACGATTATTGAGTTCTGAGAGTTCTTTACATATTCTACATGTGTTTTACCAGATGTGTGATTTGCAAATATTTTTTCCCATTTGGATACTTGTCTTTTCATTCTCTTAACATCTTGCGAACAGCAGAGGTTATTAATTTTGACAAAGTCAAATTTGTCAATCTTTTCTTTTATGAATTATGCTTTCAATGTCATAGCTAATCTTTACCGAAACCCAACGTCACAAAGATTTTTTGTGTTTTCCTCCACTGTTTAGGTTTTACATTTTCGTCCATGATCTATGTTGAGTTCATTTTTGTAGAAGATACGGGTCTATGCTTATTTTTTATGTATGGACATTCAATTGTCCAAGCACCACTGGTTGAAAGACAGCCATTTCTCCATTCACTTGCCTTTGCACCTTTTTTGAAAATCAGTTGTATGTACATATGTAGACTAATTTCTGGACTCTATTCTGTTGATCTATTTGCTTATGTGTTTGTTTTTTGTTGTAATGATAGGAATGATGGTCTTTCCAGCTTTCTACATCTTAATCAAATTCAATTCAAAACTTACTTGAATAAGTAAGTTGGTCACTTTTAGACAATTCAGATAGGATAGATAATGAGGTCTAGATAGTTCTTAAATGTGGCAGCCAGGCATGGTGGCTCATGCCTGGAATTTGGAAGCACTTTGGGAGGCCAAGGTGGAAAGATTGCTTGAGGCCAGGAGTTCGAGACCAGCCTGGGCAATATAGCAAGACCCCATCTCTGTAAATAAAGACCCAGCCAGGCAGGGCATGGTGGCACACTCCTGTAGCCCCACCTACTTGGGAGGTTGAGGTGGAATGATCGTCTGAGTCCAGAGGTTCAAGGCTGCAGTGAGCTGTGATTATGCCACTGCGCTAGATCCAGCCTAGGCAACAGAGCGAGACTGTGTCTCTATTTTTTTTTTTTTTTTTTATGTAGTCCTGGTCACATCACCACTAAACTTGTTAGAAGTGGTTCTCAACCCCTTCCCAGAGCTGGCCTGCTGAATGAGCAATTCTAGAAGTGAAGTCCAGTGGTGTATGTTTGAGCATGTCTTCTGGGTAATTCTGATGCATGCCGAAGTTTCAGATTCACTGTTATTTTAAGCAGAGAGAACCTCAGAATTTAGTTCATTTAGAAGAAAATGGTGATGGAGTTATATTAATAGACCTAATCTATTAGGCCTGCAAAAAAAAAAAAAAAAAAAAAACAAATAGAAAATTGGGCCAGGCATGGTGGCTCACGCTTGTAATCCCAGCACTTTGGGAGGCCGAGGTGGGCAGATCATGAGGTCAGGGGTTCGAGACCAGCCTGGCTAACATGGTGAAACCCCGTCTCTACTAAAAATACAAAAAATTAGCCAGGCGTGGTGGCGGGCGCCTGTAGTCCCAGCTAGTCGGGAGGTTGAGGCAGGAGAATGGCGTGAACCTGGGAGGCAGAGCTTGCAGTGAGCTGAGATCGCACCACTGCACTCCAGCCTGGCTGACAGAGGGAGACTCCGTCTCAAAAAAAAAAAAAAAAAAGGGGGGAATCAAAACTCATAGAAACAACTCCCTTTCACACCACAATCCACCTGCCAGAGAGCACCCCCTTGAGATGCCCTGGCCTTTCACACACCCCCTGTGCTCCCTGGCATATATACTGTGGTGAGAGAGGGAGTAGTCTCTATGAGTTTTAATTTTCTATGAGTTTTAGGTTCTTCTGTGTGTTAATTCAGGTTTGTCAAGGGATTGTGGTTATTGTCTGAAAGAGAGAACCACCATTTTTCCCCTCCTCTGGTCTTTAAAACATATATATATATTTTTTTTATAGAATCCTTTAGCCATCACACTCCAACAGGAAATGTGTTTTCCCCCTAAGGAGCAGGAGGCAATTTCTGATCTCTAGAAAGTTCTTCAGGCTAGCTATCAACATCAGACAGAGCCACGTCAGTGGTCTAACAGGTGCACATTCCAGGCTGACAGGTTAAGAGTCAACCTGAAGTTCTTCTGGTTAATGACTAATTAAGTTGCGGGTATTTCTTAGCTAGAAATCAACTGGAGTTCTCATGAGCTGAAAATAGGGAGAATAATATCTTTTTAGCTTTTAAAATGCACCATGCTTCCTCAGGGCAAGAGGAAGGTGGTTGTCATGGTCTTGCCTGTTTGACAGTAGATGCAGGAAGATCTCTACTTTCAAGGAATTATTTGGGCCAGACTGCTAGCCAGAGAGGCCAGGGCATCTCTAGAATGAAGGAGTAATGCCTTTTTGAGCACTGCAATCTTTTTCTCAGGCAGGTGGTTTGGAAGAACAAAAGATATAATGTCATGTCTTCGTTTTAGTTCTCCTGCCTTAAACACATACATGCACACAGATGCATGAGAGTTTAACCTTTTACTTCAGATTTTCCATAATAGGTTTGATCTGGGCCTTTGCTAACTGCTGTGTTTGAAGAAAGAAGATCATGTTTATTTAAAAAACAGAAGCATTAATTTCAATCTTTGTGGCCTCAGTATTGAGGAGGGGACTGACCTGGAGAGAGAATAGACTTTTTCTTCATGGCTAGGTGTTCCTGCTGGGCACAGGATGGCTCAGATCAGATTTAGGGAACACTTTGATCTGAAACTTTCTTCCTTGCTTGGCTCAAGCAGGTACAAACTTTTTGTTCCCAGAGGTTAATGCCTGTATGATGATTATATTTGCTCTGGAATCACCTAACTTACCCTCTTACCTTTCAAAATTGTGCATGAAACAGCCAGGGTCCATACAAATGAGCTAAAGTGGGGCCTCTGGTCTTCTCTCTGTCACCTCCTTGTGTTCCCTGGCCATGTGTGTTGTGGTGTGAGAGGGAGTTGTCGCCATGAGTTTTAATTTTCTGGGGTTGGTTTGTTTGTTTGATTGCCAGCAGTCTGCTTTCAAAAAAACTTTCAGAACTTCTTGTCAGACCCCATACACATTTAAAAGAAATTGGCCTCTCCTCTTCCTATCTGCTAATCATTTTTCACATCATTTTTTCATTTACAGCATTTGGGAAGGAAAGTTCACTTAAAAAAATCTTTAAGCCACCCATTAGAGAAATACAAACAGAATGCTTGTTTTCTGGGATAAAGGGGGGAAAACCTCCATTTCATATTTTTTAATGTGTGTGGTATGGTGGAAAAGACATGAACTTTGGAACCAGACTGGCCTTGGGACCAAATCGAGCTCCACCACTTAATAACTATGTACACCTAGATGAGTCACTTGGATTTTCTTAGCGCCGGTTTCCTCATTGTGTGGTGGAGGTAGTGATACTAATCGTGTAGAATCCTTTCGAGAAATAGAGAAAATATGTTTTAATCACCTTCTATACCGTAAATCAGTGTTCCCCAACCTTTTGGTACCAGGGACTGGTTTCGTGGAAGACAGTTTTTCCACTGATGGGCAGGGAGCGGTGTGAGGGGCGGAAGGGGAAGGGCATTAGATTCTCATAAGAAGCCCCCAACCTAGATCCCTCATGTGTGCAGTTCACAATAGGGTTCCCGCTCCTATGAGAATCTAATGCTGCTGCTGGTCTGACAGGAGGTGGAGCTCAGGCAGTAATGCTTGCTCACCCACCAATCACCTCCTGCTGTGCAGCCGGGTTCCTAACAGGCCACAGACCAGTACTGTGGTCCCCTGGGGATTGGGGACCCCTGCTGTAAATGGTGCCTATTATTTCTAACATTCCATTTTCAATAGATTTTATCTTTTGCTTTAGAGATGCCAAGCACCCATCATCCTTTGACTGAAAAATTCCCCAAATTTAGCTCCTGCCTCACTCTCCTTGCAGTTCCTACAATCCTTTCTGCCCCACAGTTTTCCTACCTGCCCAGCACAACCTCTCCAAAAAGGATCTGAGATTCACCTATGTTGAACTTACAATGGCCCTCCCAGAGGCTTTCTGTTTCAACAGGGTTGAAAGCCTCGCACTAAGGAGTAAAGCGAACACAGAGGGGCTGGAAGCAAGCGGGATCACTTTATTTTTTAGAATATCAGGACTTCAGTGTCTCTGAATTCCCAGCTCTCAGGAGCTAGGTCAGCCTGACTCACTTTTACACAGGCCCTGGTTTCCATGTGATAGTGATTCTAATATAAGCTGACCTATCATAGCATTGATCCTTCCTCTGCTTCTCTGCATAGGCAGGAGTGTGTAACACCAAGTACAGTAGTCACGATACCTACCTCCTTTATCTCCCCATTTGGTTGAGCAATGAACAAGTCTCAGAGTTAAAAACATTTTTCCTTCCAATGTTTACCCTAATTTTCTCCTGCTGGTTTACCTATTACCTCTTGAATTAAGTATCTACTGCTATATAACAAGTTATCTCAAATTTAGCAGCTTACGATAGTAATCAAGATTTATTGTCTCATTCAGTTTCCGTGAGTCGGTTTCTGTAACCCCATAGCCTTTAGGGCTGCAGTGCCTATGGCACTAAAAGGCTTGTTATTTGTTTGAGGGGGGAATGTCCCATTTCACTTGGCACATTCACACCCTTTCCATGTTCACCAACTAGCACCTGGGGACAGGCAGAGACCCCATTTAGACTTTCAGTTCAGGAGCAGCTTTAGCTGAGGAGCCAGGCTTGTTAGCATTTCAGAGGTGTAGCAGCCTGCCTTGGTCAGGGCAGTGCTACTCCATTGCCAGGGATTCTTTTTTTTTTTTTTTTTTTTTTTTGAGATGGGATTCCACTTTTGTTGTCCGGGCTGGAGTGCAATGGTGTGATCTTGGCTCAACGCAACCTCTGCCTCCTGGGTTCAAGCGATTCTCCTGCCTCAGCCTCCTGAGTAGCTGGGATTACAGGCATGCACCACTCTGCCCAGCTAATTTTGTATTTTTAGTAGAGACGGGGTTTCTCCATGTTGGTCAGGCTGGTCTCGAACTCCCGACCTCAGGTGATCCACCTGCCTCGGCCTCCCAAAGTGCTGAGATTGCAGGCGTGAACCACCGCGCCCGGCTGCCAGGGATTCTTAAGACTGTAGTAGACCTCAACCCCAGCCTTGCCTTTGCTACCTATTCCCAGGTACTACTTAAACCAAAACCTACTGAAAAGGCAGGTGGGTGACTACCGTATGCAGGGCTTAGACTTTTGGATTAGGAAAGTGACACTTTCTTTAAGTAAAGACACAACTCTTGGGCTTTCCTGAGGTCAGCAAGGTGTAGGATGGAAGGTGAATTTTAGGAAAGAAGTTGGGTAATGTGGAACCATTCCTACTTTCCCCCCAGGGCCCTAAAGAATGTATACCTATAAGAAGTCTGGCTGAGATTTAAGGCAGGGCCTGTGGCCAGTAATATCTACCTTCTAGACAAAGATAACTCACTCATGTGAGGAATTTGGTCGCTACTTTTACTTCATTAGCACCAAGAACTGAGCTAAATGGATCTCCCTTAAGCATCTGTGGCCTCAGAATTTTTTCTCAGGTTCATTAAACTGAAAACGCCCACCACCCCTCGTCCTTTTTTGTTCCCCTCTTGGCAGTTTTCATTTTCTCCAAATGGAAGTTTATAGATATGCAGCTCAGCATTTAGCTGATGTTTCTCTTGGTTGCAGAGCTATTAGAAATAGACTTTTTTCCTCACACAGTGACTATTCTTTTCCCGACATTCTCATATCACTACAGAAGATAGCTCAGGGGGAGAGAGGAGTTGCCAAGCCTTACGGCCCGAATAACTGGGAATCTGGCGAATTTCCTGGACTATGATGTCCCCTGGCCTGGGAGAAGTGCCAGCAGCGGGGGTGTCAGGGAGAGGCACTGTGCTGTGTGCATGTGCGTGTCAGAACTCATGAGCCCTGAAGGAGCATGAGTTCGATTGTGGGATGCTTTCAGTTATTAAAAGCATTATTGCTTTTGAGCTTCTCATCCCTCTCTCCATGTGCAGAGTTTTGGTCAGTCTCAGTGGAACATAAAAACTGGTAAGAAAAAGTTTAATTGAAGCAGATTTTTGAAGCCAAAGGAAAAGATATAAGTTCCACAAGAGCTGTGGTCATTATAGCTGTTTCTGTGGAAAGACTTGGGGCTTGTTCACCTATATGAAGCTTCCTAAGGGAGGTCTATCTCCCAGTGCCCTGCCGTGGGGACTAGATGGGCCTGGGTCGATAGAAGGGAGGATGGAAGGAAGGCAAGCTCATTTCCTGATCAGTAGGAACCAAAAAACCAGGGAGAGTAGATTGTGTTATGTAAAATGAGTCCCTCTGCTTTCTGGGAACATGTGGGGTTCATTTAGGTAATTACCAGCTCAGACTGGGTGGCATAATAATCATCTTTACTTGTTTTTATTTATTTTTTTTTTAGACTGAGTCTTGCTCTATTGCTCAACGTGGGGTGTGGTGGCGTGATCTCGGCTCACTGCAACCTCTGCCTCCCTGGTTCAAGCAATTCTCCTGCCTCAGCCTCCCAAGTAGCTGGGATTACAGGTGTGTGCCACCATGCCCGGCTAATTTCTGTATTTTTATTAGAGACAGGGTTTCGCCATGTTGGCCATGCTGGTCTAGAACTCCTGACCTCAGGTGATCCGCCCACCTCGGCCTCCCAAAGTACTGAGATTACAGGCATGAGCTACTGCGCCCGGCCATCTTTACCTCTTTTATCCTCCGTCTTTCTCCATTTCCTTTGCCTTACCATTCTTTCATTGCCTTTTATCTCCATTTTATCTTCAGATTTCCTGAAATTCTTCCTTCCCAGGTCATCTAATCAGAATACCCACCTGGTCAGCATTCTGGGCGCCCTGCCGCGACTCCAGATCTCTTGGGAAAGACCATTATTTTTCTTTTTAATTCTGACTTTAAAATTAGCAAGTGCTCAAAACTGCCTTAGTAAAGAAGGAGTTTGAGGAACTAAAAAGTTGGCTCACTGGTAGTCTGGGAAATTGTGCAGGCAAGTACCTTTGAGAAGCTCTGTGGAGCCCAAGGTGAGGTAGCTGGGAGCCTTGTGACGTCGAAGGGTGTGAGCTTGAGTTCACTTTGCTTTACTCTCATGAATGTGGCCTGCCACTGACTGGGTGATGTGGAATGGCTGCTACAAACAACACTGAAAGGGTGTGGGTTTTTCAATAAATAACCCCATAGCCTTTAGGGCTGCAGTGCCTATGGCATTAAAAGGCTTGTTATTTGTTTGAGGGAGGAATGTCCCACTCTACTTGGCACATTCACACACTTTCCATGTTCACCAACCAGCACCTGGGGACAGACAGAGACCCTACTAAGACTTTTAATCCTGCTCCACAGGCCCGTTTTAATACAGCATTTTAGAAGCATGAACAGTGGCCAGAACCTGGCCTCATGGAACGTGAGCTCCATTGTGCTCAGGTGACCGAGAATGCAGCAATTGCTCAGTTTCCTGTGATTCATCTCAGATCATCACTGGCACCAACAGGGATTCTGGTCCCACCCTTGGCTGGTGCCCCACTTGGCAGATTTCCCAGGCTGGGAGCACTCTTTGAGCTTTCAGCAGGTCTGCCTGGAGGGTTTTTGCTCTGTGGTTTCCTCCTGGAAGTAGTAATTTTTCCTGGGTACCGGAAGCATGCAGTAAAGTTCCACCATGACTCTAATATGTAACTGTGAATGGATGGAGGAGGGAATGAATGAATGGGTGAATGAATGAATGAATATAGACTAGAGGCTAGCAGGCTTCCTGCTTAAGTGAAATCACTGCTCCTCGGTGCTTCTTTGTATTCTACACAGTGTGCTTGGCATCAGAAACCATGGGGCAGTGAGATTGGGGTTTGGCATCTTCTTTTCTCCCATTATCTGTCAATCACCATGTTTTGACTCAGTTTACTCTAGTGCTGCTGTGCCTACCATATCAAAGTCTGAGGTTTTCACTTTTTTTTTTCCTATATAGTGAACACTAGCTGCAGTTTTGTTTTGATACCTGGACAGAGAATAAATCCTGCCATGAACACAGCAAAGATCATTCAGAAAGCGGAGAGGAAGAAGAAACAACGGTTCATGTTAAACTTGAGATGCTAATCTTGAAATGCCACCCATTCTCTTCTGATTAGATTACATGCAGAATAAAACATGCAGGCATTCCCAAACCTCTCCTCTCAGACATTTCTGATTCTCATTGTGTGCCTCTCTGGGAAGATACAGATAGCATCGAATAATCTCTCTGAGGGAATTAGTTGCTGTTTCCTCTTTCCTGTTTTGAACAAATTTTCTTTAATGCATTGTGTGAGTACACATGTAGAACATATTCTTTGACATCGCATAAATATTTACACAATATTTAAAACTCACTGTCATGAAGTATTTATTTCACTTGCAAACATTATCATCTATTTTTCTATGGAAAATTACAAAATAAAAGGCAGAGCTGCTTTGATTTTTAGTACCTGGTTTTGTTTGTTTTGTTTTCTTTCTGTTGACCTTGCATATTTACCAGTGAATTTATAAAGTCAAAACGAGCATTATTGAAAGGGAAAATTAAGTAGACTCCCCAGAGACTGAGAGGTAAAGTTTGCATCCTAGCTTCTGTGAGGAGCACCTCCCAGTCATAGCCACTGTAATCTGGACTATCATGGCAATTCCTTGCTTTGTTAGCAGAGACCTGTCTATTAAGGACCAAATCCAGAATTTCTGAGAACAAAAATTGAGGGAGTAGCATGGGTTATCCCTTTGTGCCTAGAACATTGCTTGGAATCCAGTGTCCACATGATAAACATTTTTAGGATGAATAGCTTATTATATACCCTTGCAGAAATTTTCCATCCACAGTCTTGCTTCTATGTGTTTGAGTGTATTCTTTTTTTCTCATTTTATACAAATAAATACACACTATCGACGTGTTTCTTAGTTTTCTTTTTCTGCTTAGTTTCTTGGTGGGCTTAGCATAGCTGCTTTGTTAAACTGCTGCATTAAGTTCCATTATGTGGGTGTGCCATGACTTAATCAGTCCCCCTCAGCTTTCTTTTCTAAGTATCTAGGTGAGAGCAAGGGCAGATGTGTGGGGAGGTGGGTGATCAGCAGCTGACAGGAACCTTCTGCACACACAGTTGGGTACAAGTGGGACTAGGCTATTTCGCCATCCTTGGGAGGTGTGGATGGCTGGGCCAGGGTGGGAAATCCCAAACTGACATATACTGTTGGCTGCATGGCCTCTCACAAGACAGTTATTTAACCTCTTTGAGCCAAAAGTAATGCCTCGTGATATTAGAGGAAGTATGTAAGATGCTTACATATTGCATGAATATGTAATATTGATACTTCATAGATGTGTAACATGACCGCAGGTGCCTGTGATGCTCCCACACATGTGTGCATGAGATACTTTCTCATGCTCTGCGTGGTGTGTGATGCTCTGTCACACATGTGAGGTACTACCTTGCATGCATGCGGGATACTATCTCGTGTGTGTCAGATAGTAGTACCTCATACACTTAAGATGCTTGGAATCATGCTCAGCATCTGGCAGGGGTCCCATAAATGCTAGCTGGCATCTTTCAGCTTTTGAATATGCAGGGTTTGACAGTTATTTAGACCAAAATACCAGGATAGTTGAATTGTTTTCTTTGTGTTGTAAAATTACCTTGAAGACTATAATCACTCTTTACCTGGATTCCAAGAAAAGCCTCCTGATGAGCTGCCCCCCACCCCAACCCCAGGCTTTTCCTCAATCTAGTCCCATTTCTGCTTTTTTCTAGAGTTAAGTCCTTGTTCAGTGTTCCTTGCCCAGCCCAGTCTTCCTGACAGTTTTCCCAGTCTGGAGATGGAGTGAGTCCTAAAGCCTTGTGGGATGGGGTGTGGGGGAGATAAGGCAGGCACTCCCTCTTACAGTGGCAGGTAGGTAACATCTGGGGGTAGCTGAACCCCAGCAGGGTGGGGGCCACAAGGGAGCATCAGAGCACGTTCTGCAGGGTCAGGGATGAGGCTGTCACTCTTCCTCAGTGAGGCATTGTTGGCTCCAGGGAGATAGAGAGATGCAGGGTTTCTGGAAGTCGGTATTGGATTACTAAAGCCACAGCTTTGGTGGATACAGCCTGTTTTTGGAAAGATAAAAGAGAAAGAACCCGAACCATGGCTGTATATGTCTGATCTCCTCAGGGCCAGGGGTGTGCTGGTGGTAAATGTTTAACAACAACCTCCCCAAGAAAGTCCTGATTTGTAGCATTTGTTGATTTTCCTGTAAATACCCCCATGGTGGCCATTTCAGGCTACTGTGTGTAGTCCCCAGATGTGGAGCAGTGTGTACTACAGGATCCAGAGCTGGCTCCAAACCCCACTGCATGGTCATAGGAGGAGAAAACCCTCCCTTCAGCATGTGCTAGATGCTGGGTGAAATTCAACAATCACCATGTGAACCCATCACATTTTTGGCAGTATTTTTTCTCTGTCACTTCTGGTTCTTACACTATCGATTTTGGGGGCCATCCTGGAGTGTCCCCTGGGGTGAAGGAGGTCCTGGAGGCCTACCTACCACCCCACAGTAGACCAGCAGAGGGAGAGAAGGGCAAACAGGGGCCACCCTCCCACCACCCTTGCGAAGCCTGGTGTGCTTAGGAAGAAGAACTTCAAGTGGGCCTTTATGGGCCTTTATCAACCATTATAGTCAAGGTCAGGACTACGGTGCAAGCAGAATTTAGGGCTGCCCCAAGTCTCAGGAATCAAATAATATTGTAATGTAGTAGTTTAGAAAATCAGATTAATGAAAGAAATAACAAAATTTGAAGTAAAGATATAGTCAGGATGACTCATTTTTTTCTTTTTTTCCTTTTGCCTCAGAATCCAACATGGGTCTGTGCTGCTCCTCTCAGCTTGAGGTTTGTGTTGAGCCATGGAATTGCCCCTCTCCTGATAGATAAGATAGGAAAACCGTGGCTCAAAGATATTGAATGACTTGTTCGAGGATATTAGGCAGGTTTTGGAAAAGGACAAAATTTGTCCAGTCTCCTAATACCTCATTCACTCATACTGACAGAAAGGGGAGGTAGAAAGAGAGAGCTCAGAGAAAAGAAAGAAGACCCCACAGCACACCTGCCTGGGGAAAGATCCCTGTGTGCCCTGAACACAAAGGGTAGGGGACTGTCCTGCAGTGAGGAATGACAGTGGTGCCCCAAGATCATGCATGTTGGCAAGTCTGGCCCAGGCAAGGTTGACCCTTGTTCTTGGCTCCATATACTCTGGAAGGCGTTGCTGGCATCCAGGCATACATCTGTGTGTGTTAGAAATTCACTGTTAGCGATTCACAACTGCAAAGATATGGAATCAATCTAAGTGCTCATCAGCCAATGAGTGGATAAAGAAAATATTACACACACACACACACACCATGGAATACTACTCAGCCATAATAAAGAATGAAATAATGTCTTATGTAGCAGCTTGGATGGGCTTGGAGGACATTATTCTAAGTGAAGTAACTCAGGAATTGAAAACCAAAGACTGCATGTTCTCACTTAAAAGTAGGAGCTAAGCTAAGGGTATGCAAAGGCATACAAAGTGGTATAATGGACATTGGAGACTCAGAAGGAGAAGGATGGGAGGGAGGTGATGATGAAAAACTACCTATTGGGTACACTGTACACAACTCAGGTGACAGGTACACTAAAATCTTAGACTTCACCACCATATCATGCATCTGTGCAACCAAAAACCATTTGTATCCCAAAGCTATTGAAATAAAAATAAAGTTTTTTTTAAAAAAAGAAATTCTCTGCTTAATATTCCTAAAGTGAAAGGCAATCTAAGAATACTGAGGTTGTGGGTGCCCCTGACCCCACATGAGGAGGGTGTTCAGTTTTTCCAGCTTGCTTTTTGTGTGGGAGGAGACGTGGTGGGTAAGAGAAAGGACAGTAGAGCAGTGAAAACTTCAATGACCAGACTGGCCAAAAAATGTGGTCTAGGGTTTGGTGCCAGGGGCCATCTCTCCCTGAGTCCCTGAGTGTTCCTGTGGTGCAGACTGAGAAGTCTCAACCCCAAAGAAAAGGGGCCAGGTGAAGTTAGATAAACAGAAGAAGAACTGCACAGTACAGACCCCATTTTCGCTCTTCTTGCCACCTGCCTATAGCCTGTGAGAGATTATCCCGTGCATTGGGGCTGTAAAATATTCATTGATATAAAAGCTTCTGGAGTTTGAAGTTCATAGCCTAATTGAATCAAGGAGAAACCATCCCTGGAATGTTGTTGGAGGTTGGGGTTACTGTGAATCTTGAAGCTGCTTCAGAGGACGTCTCTGCTTAGCCTTATTTATGCCTTCGTGAATTCTTGTTACATCCGCACAGCCAAGTTCTCCATTTCCACAGAGAGTTTCCCAAAAGTTATCCAGCTTTGTCTTGGCCTTTCCTTGACTCAAGTTCACCCCTTCTGCAGTGAGGCAGATGCAGGCATAAAACAAGGGACCTCCAAAGAGCCAAAGGGGTCCTCTGGGAGGTCAGCCAACCTTGGTGTTGCCTCAGAGGTCACGGCAAATGAACTGTCATGCTGGCTGAGCATGGCTGAGTGCATCCAATGCCAGCAGCGAGCATCTTTTGGAGCGGTTCAGAGGTGAACAGGGATGGGTCCAGCAACTCTGGTGTGCAGCGGGCCCAGCGTTTACTCAGTCCAGAAGCACAGGCAGCTGGGAAGCTGGTGGTTTCCCTCTTCTCTCCCCTTCTCCATGGCAAGCTGCAGTTCCCTCACCTCCTGTTTGTGCCAAGCTGCCCCCCACTCCTGCAGCATGAAGGAGCACCTCATTACCTAATACTTTTTAGGCAAGTGAAAGCTTATAAAGTCATTAAAGAGCATTAGAGAACACTTTTTCAAATGTCAACCTATATAATCCCATCATCCTAGTGGAGCGCTGTTCTTATGTTATCTTCAGCCTGCGAATTTGCTTGACATAGGGGTGTATTATTGTTCATTCTTTTTTCACAATATTACATCACATTTCTCCAGGTTTCTGCGGTCTTTCCTCACCCTCTTAAAGTTGCTGTCGATGTAATGTAATTTATCAGACCGTTGGCCTAATAGTAGACAGTCAAGTCATTTCTGTTTGTTGACTAATATAGATATGCAAAGGGAAACATCTGTAAGGATATAGCTTTTAGTTTGTTTAATTATTGACTTAGAGTTAATTCCTAAGGAGTTGCCAAATCAAAGGATGTGAATCTCTTTGTGGCCTTCCCTGTGTGGTCTCTGTGTCTTGTGATACTGCTTTCTGAAAACATTATGTCAACTGGCATTGCCTCTAGCAGTGAATGAATAAGTCAGTTTTATAGTAGACTTGCCAATAACAGATAATAATTTTAAAACAAATTGGTTACTTTTTTAGGTATTAAATGGTATGTCAGTGGTATGCCAAAACTGTTTTGCTTTGCATTTGAAAATTTCTGATTATAGTCATTATCTTATGAAAATTTTATGTTTGTGTCATTTAAGCCATTATCTGTGGGGATCTTGATAAATATATTTCAATTTGTTGATACATAGGCCTTTGTGCTGGTCTTGCCATTTAATCAGAAACTAATTGGGAGGAAACTATCAGAGAAATTCAGATTGTGAAACATTCAATATGACAACATCCTGGATGCTACATAAATGTATCATAAAAAAGATACATTTATGTATCTAGAACAGTAAAGGAAACTGTTCTAGACTAAGATTAAGAAGATATGGCAACCCCATGAGCTCTGGGTAGCTCCTGGATGAAAATCAGAAACTACAAAGGAAACTTGGGAAACAATTGGGGAAATTCGAATATGAACTATATATTAGATAATGTCATATCAATGCTAAATTTCTTGACTCTTTTATTGTGATTATGTAGCTGAATGTCTTTGTTCTTAGGAGATAAAGACTGAAGTATTTAAGAGTGAAGTGTCACTACGTCTATAACCTTCAAATAGTTCAGCAAAACTATATATGTATATATCATACATACTATATATACTATACTATATTATGGATCAATATATAATATTATATAAATTATACATACTATATATACATACACATATACATACATTTATGTATCTATTATTTTATACATCAGACACATGCATATTACCTCTACTATGAGAGTTGCATTTTATTTATTTATTTTTTTGTGATAACGCTTAACATAAGATCTACCCTTTCAGCAAATTAAGTATACAATGCAGTATGTTAACTATAGGCACAAAATTGCTTGATAGATCTCTAGGACTTATTCATCTTGCGTAACTGGAACTTGCTGCCCTTTTACTAGTATCTCCCCGATTCCTCCTTTCTCCCAGCCCCTGGCCACCACCATTCTGCTCTCTTGCTTCTATGAGTTCAACCACGTTAGATACCTCATATAAGTGGTATCATGTAGTATTTGTCCTGCCATTGGCTTATTTCACTTAGCCAATATCCTCCCATGCGTGTTACCCCAAATGGCAGGATTTCCTTCTTTTCTGTGGCTGAGTAACATTCGATTGCATGAATACACCATATTTTCTTTTTTTTTTTCTTTTTTTTAGAAATTGGAACAAAGCATTTTATTTACGTCAAGGAAGAAAGCTATGCTAAGGACATAGAAATCTGCTTCAGCTTTCCTTTAGCCTCACACTTCATAAAAGTATCAAGTGGTTCTCTCTGGCTTTTACTTAGTCATCTGTGTAACTAGGGTTGAAGACAGTAGAACACTGAGTCTTAGTGTAAGTCATTCATTTGAGAAGACAATCTCTTTTGAATTACAGTTTTTCAATGTTTGTTGTATCATCTTTTTAAAAAGAGCCATAGAGATTCTTTTTAGAAAATACAAAGAAGCCCAAGGAGAAAAGTAAAAATCACCTGTAATTCCACCAGTGTCAACGAATGACCAATGTTAATGTTTTCTAAATATTTGGAACATACATTTCTGCCTTGTGTTTTCTTTTGTGTGTATGTGATGAATACACCATATTTTTTTTAACCATTCATCCATAGATGGACATTTAGGTTGCTTCCATGTCTTGGCTATTGTGAATGACGCTGCAGTGAATGTGGGAGTGCACAAGCATGAGGACTCTTCAAGGTCCTTATTTTCATTCCATTGGATGTGTAGAAGTGAAATTGCTGAATCAAATGGTAGTTCTATTTTTTGTTTCTTAAGGAACCTCCATACTGTTTCCTATAGTGGCTGTACAATTTTACATCCCCATGAGCAGTGAACAAGCGTTCGCTTTTCTCCACATCCTTGCTAACATTTATCATTCTTTTTTTTATAATAGCCATCTTAACAGGTATGAAGTGACATCTCATTGTAGCTTCAATTTGTATTTCCCTGATGATTAGTGATGTAGAACATCTTTTTAAATACCTGTATACCTGTTGGCCATTTGTATGTCTTCTTTAGAGAAAAGTCTACTCAGTTCTTTTGCCTGTTTTTAAATTGGATTATTTGTTTTTGCCATTGAATTGTGGGAGTTTCTTATGTATTTTGGATATTAACCCTTTCTCAAATATATGGTTTGCAAATGATTTTTTTTCCATTCTGCAGGTTGCCTTTTTATTCTGTCAATTGTTTCCTTTGCTGTGCAGAAGCTTTTTAGTTGGATGTAGTCCAACTTGTTTATTTTTGCTTTTGTTGCCTTTTTGGTGTCATATCTAAGAAATCATTGCCAAGACCAATGTCAAGAAAGTTTTCCGCTATGTTTTCTTCTAGGAGCTTTATGGTTTCAGTGTTAACATTTAAGTATTCAATCCACGTTTAGTTGATTTTTGTGTATGGTAAAAGATAAGGATCCAGTTTCATTCTTTTGCATGTGGATGTCCAGTTTTCCCAATATCATTTATTGAAGAGAATATCCTTTTTCCATTGTATATTCTTGGCACTCTTGTTGAAGTTCAGTTGATTCTTCTTGGCATGGAAGAATTAATATTTGTTAAAATGCCCATACAAGAATTAATGTTTTGTTAAAAGGAACTGCAAATTTAATATGGTTCCTATCAAATTCTCAAAGGCATTTTTCAATAAAGACAGAAAAAACAATCCTAAAAGTCATATGGAACCATGAAAGACTGAACAGCCAAAGCAATTTTGAGTTAAGAGAACAAAGATGGAAGCATCACATTTCCTGATTTCAAAATATATTACAAAAATTCAGCGATTAAAACAGTGTGGTACTGGCATAAAAACAGACATATAGACCAGTGGAACAAAATAGAGAGCCCAGAATTAAGTTCATACGTATGTGGGAGCTACATTTTGGAAGAGACCTTTCATAGCGGAGGGAAATGCTGAAGGGATCCATTTCTGGTGGTGGACTCCAGGCCCCAGTAGGGAGGTTCTTGGGGACTGAGGGACCTAGTAGCTCCCCTTTTCACATTGTATAGGCCACTTTCTTCTCCACCTGTGGGTGACAGAGCCGAGGATACTCTGGCCTGACCCATGGCTTTCCTGCCCAGAGGAATGTGGAATTGGGGTGTTTTCAGCAGCCACAGGCTCCAACCCCTTTCTCCTGTCACCTGCTTTGTAGCTTTGCACACAAGCCTCACTTGAAGCATGAAGTTTACCCGTGTTCTTTCCCTCCTGTGACCTTCTGGTTTTCCATATCTGACATCAAATCTGACTTAAAAGGCAGTGAAGATGCTCCTTTGGGGCAATAGTAATAGAAACCTTGGAGGAAGTTGAACTTAGAACTCTGACTTAAAGGAGTTATCCTTGGCTGTCTGCCTAGCCTGCGCCTGAGACTCCCCCTCCACACCCCCGCCAACTTTAAACAGCTTCCCTCCAGGTATCAGGGCACCCCGCTGAGACAGCTTTGAAATGAATAGAGTCAAATTAATTGGTTGCCATATTGCCCTATTGAATTGATGTCAACACAGTTTAGAATGATTGGTTTCATTGCTCGTCATTTCTGTAAAAAGTTGGGAAATGAGGCTCTTAGGAAGGACTGTAACCACCATCATAACAGCGTTCCTTTGAGAAAATTAGATTGGACCCATCACCATTTTAACTGAAAATAGTTTCCCAGGATGAAAACAACTAGTCAATTTGAGAGATTTGTAAATCAAATTGCATCTTAAATGCGTTAGGGGACGGGCTTACTGTTCAAATGTATTCCGTGGTAAATCCTGTGAAAGGACTTAAGGATGCTCTTTTACAAAAAGAACCTGCATCCTGTGTCCTGTGATGCCCAGGGATGATGTTTCTGGATTGGATTTTTGTAGGTAAGTTTGTAGCAAGTAAGGGCTACTGAATAGATTTGGTTTTTGGTTATCATATTTTTGTTCTTGCTTATAAAAATAGTAGAACATTCTACACATTGTGAAAGTATGAAGCGGAACAAAAACTTGCCTATGATGGCAGCACCGAATGGTGATTGCCATACTTCTGCAGCTGTGTGTGTTGCTGTCTCTGTACTAGAACAGACCTGGGTCCTCCCATGAGAATTTGGTCAGCAGGTCAAGACCCCTAGGTTGGAGCAGGGTAGGAGGTGGTGAGCTT
This sequence comes from Pongo pygmaeus, assembly GCF_028885625.2. NCBI lineage: Eukaryota > Metazoa > Chordata > Mammalia > Primates > Hominidae > Pongo > Pongo pygmaeus. Next base: position 87,753,869 of record NC_072385.2, on the reverse strand, counting down.
TCTGTACCCAGAAGGTTGGCGACATCAGAGACTTTTTGAAACAATAAGCACCAATTGAAACCCAGATGGGCTAGGGGTCAAGAAGCAAGGGGGTCCACAAGCAGACCTCCACCTGGGTGGTCTGAGCCTGTGTTGAAGATGCAGTCTGGGAACGCCAAGGGCAGATTTCCAATAAACAGCTGCCTGTTTGCTCAGAGGCTGCTGCTTCCTTGAAAGCACACGCTGCACATTTGGTCCTGTTCTCACCTTTTACCTCCTTCAATTTTACCTTCCCTCTATCCTACCCTTCAATAACAAGACGCCCTTGGATTAATCCGTTGTTCGGGTCACACATATGACCTCCACTTCAGGGAATCTTACATTCAGAGAGGTCTAGGAGGGATCAATGCTTCTTCCCCTGAAGACTGGCCCTGTTATGGTGAAATGTCAGGCACTCGCTGATGCCTGGAGATATTTGGGGGCACAGAGCCTTCCAGTGCATTTTAAGCTGACCTGTGCAGGGGACCTTCTAGGAGACCTTCTAGAAGGTGTCAGAAACCTAGGAAGAAGCCCAAAGCCTGCCCACTGTGTTCTTGGGGAAGCCACAGACAGCTGGACTCTTTGGTGATGAGAGCCACTCAGATGAGAGCTTGGGGACTTTCTGTAAGGAGTGCAGGCTGTCCTTCAGAGCAGCGTGTGGGTGGAGGAACATTGGCCTCTTTCTCACTCTCTGGGTTAGAATATGGGCTTCCCCACTGAGTAGCTGTGTTAACAGGAGTAGGTTACTTAAACTCTCTATTCCTCACTTTGCATACCTGTAAAATGGGGCTAATAGCAGTACCCTTCAAGTGGAGTTGTTTTGAGGGTTCAGTGAGATGTATTGTATCACTAAGATATAACACAGTTAGCATAGCACTTGCCAGAGCGTAAGCCCATGATAAACATTTATCATGATCATCATTGTCTTAATCAGCTCAGGCTGCAATAACAAAATACCAAAGACTGGGTGTCTTAACCAACAGACATTCACTTCTCACAGTTTTGGAGGGTGGACGTCCAAGATCAGGGAGCCATATGGGTGGGCTCTGGTGAGGGCCCTCTTCCTTGCTCACATGGCAGAGAGCTCACTCACTCAGGTCTCTTCCTCCTCTTATAAGGACACTAATCCCATCGTGGAGGCTCAACTCTCACGACCTCATCTAAACCTAATTACCTCCCAAAGGTCCCATCTCCAAATAGCATCACTTTGGGGGTTAAGACTTCAATATATTAATTTTGAGGGGGCAAAAATATATAGCCCATAACAATTATCTTTATTATTTTTGTGATCATCTGTGAGTCCCCTTGCAAGGCATTCTCAGTTGGCGGGGCAGTCTCAGAAGTGGAGGGAAGAAAGGTATAGGGAAGATCTTTTTGACTCCAGTGGGATCTTTACAGCCCATGGTGGTAGTCTTGAGCCTTCGAGAAACTGCTTTCACTGTGTCATATTTCCCTCTCCTTTTGACCTCTGGGAAAATACTCTCGGTTGGCTTAGTCTAGGTAAGAGGAAGAAAGAAGAAGTCAGATTTATTAGGCAGCTACTTCTTGAGCCAGGAAGCTTAGGGTGTGGAGATTCATCTCATTGCGTCCTCTCAGCCACCCCGTGTGACTGGCACTGCCATTGACATTTACAAAGGGAGATGCGCTCAGATGCTCAGGGGGAGGAAACACCTCCTATCCAAGGTCACACTGCTCAGGAGTTGCACTAAGATGCGAACCTTGAGCCTTTTGACCCCCAAGCCCTTGAAACCAGCTGTAGCCTGTGTGGGGAGGAAAGGGGCAGCCAGCCCTGGAGCAGAATTTGGATTGGATGGAATCTGAGAATGTAGCAGGAATACGCACACTCTGGGCCTTTCCACCCTACATGTGCTCGCTCACTCCAGCTGCTCAGTGAGACTCCTCAGACCCCCAAGTCCCTCCACACACACAGGCTACCTCCCACCCACCCCAGCTCCACTCCCCCGGGGATGGAGTAGCTCTCCAGAGGGAGCTTATTTTGAAGGTGCACTAACCCAGACTCTGTTTTCTTCCCTGCTCTGTCCTTCCCCAGCCCCTAAAGACAATGAAGAGCGTGTGTTCAGGGAACGCATGCGGCCGAGGAAGCGGCAGGGGGCCGTCAGGCGCAGGGTCCATCAGGTCAACGGCCACAAGTTCATGGCCACCTATCTTCGGCAGCCCACCTACTGCTCCCATTGCAGAGACTTCATCTGGTAAGCCTTTCTCTTGGGAACCTCTAGTTACAACATCTCTGATGCAAGATGTCGGGAATGGGGTAGAGGAGACTATGCACCTCATTTAAAGAATGCTGGTGTGCCTCGTTTCTTCCTTATCTGAATGCAGGGGACTATTATGGAGGGCTAAGTGTGTGTTTGGTACATGGGGGGAAATACATGGAAAGAAGCAATGGTTTCTGGTGACTTTATACCTAGAATTTTATCAAAAGAGTTAAGATTTTATAACCAACAAGGATATTGTGAGTGTGTGTGTGTGTGTGTGTATATATGTGTGTGTATGTGTCTTGTTTTGAGACAGAGTCTAGCTCTGTTGCCCAGGCTGGAGTGTAGTGGCATGATCTCCACTCAGTGCAACCTCTGTCTCCCAGGTTCAAGTGATTCTCATGCCTCAGCCTCCCACGTAGCTGGGATTACAGGAGCACACCACCATGCCTGGCTAATTTTTGTATTTTTAGTAGAGGTGGGGTTTCGCCATGTTAGCCAGGCTGATCTAGAACTCCTGGCCTCAAGTGATCCACCCACCTCTGCCTCCCAAAGTGCTGGGATTATAGATGTGAACCATTGTACCTAGCTGATTGTGTGTTTTTAAAAACAATCCTTATCTTTTACAGACACACCTCAGGAATCCAAGGTGAGGATTCCGCTGAATAATAATCCACTGAAAAATAATCCACTGAATTATTTACAAGTGAAATTATCTGATGTCTAGGATTTGTTAGAAAATTGGGAAGGAGGCCAGGCTTGAGTGCGGTGGCTCTTGTCTATAATCCCAGCACTTTGGGAGGCCGAGGCAGGCAGATTGCTTGAGGTCAGGAGTTTGAGACCAGCCTGGTCAACATGGTGAAACTCTGTGTCTACTAAAAATACAAAAATTAGCTGGCCATGGTGGTGTGTGCCTGTAATCCCAGCTACTTGGGAGGCTGAAACATGAGAATCGCTTTAACCCTGGAGGTGGAGGCTGCAGTGAGCCGAGATCGCTACACTATACTCCAACCTGGGTGTGACAGAGTGAGACTGTGTCTTAAAAAAAAAAAAAAATCTGGAAGGAGGAGACGGGCTGGGATAAAGATGATTGAAGGCCAGCCCCATTCCACTAACAATACCAAGGCTCAGAAATGAAAATGAGACTGCCCTGATGTCCTCTAGCCAGGAAGTGTCAGAAGTATGATTCTACCCCTAGTAGTCTGACTTTTAATGCTGATACTTTTCCTTACATCCCATCAGCCTTTCTGGCAAGCTGTCTGAGCTCTTTGAAGCTGATGTAGAGGTTGCCTTCATGACCCCTTGGATCCAACTGGGGAGAGCGAGTGAGGCCAGAATGCAGTATGAACCCAGCCAGGGACATCTGCACTGGGCTCTGAGGACCCCTTGGATTCCAGGTGTCCAGGAGTCACTTGTCTTATCCTCACAATGTCACAAAGACAGTCATCCAGGTTGGCGTAGACACCTGAGAAGATATAGCTCAGAGCAAGCCCAGCCCAACTGAGGCAGAAATAATGCCCCATTCTAGCCACAGATACTTCCAATACCAGGGCAGACCCAGCTGTCTGACCTTCACTTGCTATATTTGGTCATGAACTGAGTGGTTGGTCTTACAGATCCAGGTCTCCTCTAGGCCCATAGGTGAAGGCCACTGAGCTGTAGGTTCCCTGGGGTGGAGCCTGAATAGCTTCTTGTTCCCACTGGGCTGGGAACTTCAGGGAGCTCCCTGACCAGCTGTAGTTAGTACACTAAGGACAGGGGTAAGGCCGGGTTTGTGTGATTGTTCTGTGTCCATGCTGACTTTCTGTCTTGCCCTGGGAACACCACTCTGGCCATGGCAGGAACCTCTAATGTTGACCTTCACCTAGACAACCTCTTGAATCTCCAGTTCGGGGCACAGACTGGCTTAGAACCATTGGTGGTCTTTGGACTGCCCAGGGAAATATACCTGCCAGCTGCAGCCCTCTTCCACAGTTAGAGGGCCCACAGAGCATGTCCTGGTGCTGGGAGAAGAGGAATATCCATTCTATCCACAAGGAAAGGTATGCTTCACTGCTCAATGCCTACCAGGAGCAAGCAGGGTCGTTTGTGGCTTTCCAGAACATTGCTGACCGCACAGGAATGGCTCTCTGTATAGGAAATCAAGCTCTGACGCTGACCAAAACTTGCACCCTCCCCAAGCACTGGGACTGCCCTCTGTGGGCTTCTGGAAGGAGACATTTAAGGCACCTTGCAAGTGGGAGAGAAATTACAATATTCTGCATACTCCATGTACTTGGTGCAATGTGGGTGGTGGCCCAAATTGGGTGGTTTTTCTGTTTGTTTTTTGACCTGGTAAGATGTCACTTTTTAAAAAAAAATTTTATTCTTCTTTTCAGGGGTGTCATAGGAAAGCAGGGATACCAGTGTCAAGGTAAGAGGCATTTATGAATTAAATCTTCACAGGCCAATGGTTAGTTAGATCCAGATCACTGGCACCCATAGGAGGCAGGTGCTCAGTCTGATGACATTTGGAGGCTCTCCACAGCTTGCATGCTTTCTTTGTTCCCACTTGGCCATTACTTTTTGCATATATGGGAATATATATGGGAGGTATCTTGCAGGTGCCACCTGTCTCCAGGTGTCCTTGTGATCTCAGCAGGTCCCCGATCCACCCAGCCTTTGTGTCCCAGCTGGAGCAGGTGGCACTTTCATCTTTCTGAATGAGACATACTGCTTCAGTTGGAGGCTCTTTGAAAGTCCCATTTTGTCCTGAACTGGGTCTGTGTATTCTGCCAGCTCCCTCCCTGTCTCCCTCCCTAAAGAAGCTTCCTCGCCTGCTCGTTGTACTTGGTATCTCACTGAAAGGTCCTTGTCAAATCCCTTTTTTTGGTCTTGGCTGTGTGATCATTAGCTCTTAAAAATGTAAAGCTCACTTGAAGGTATTGAAGATTATTCCTTTCCAGTTAATTGACTACAAATGCAAGTTTAAGTTGTACAAAACTGGAGGGTGGAAATGTGGCATGGTCATGCGGTGGTTTTGCTGAGGTTAGAGCAGGGAGGTTTTTCTACCTCCTCGCCAAGCACTGTTGGGTCTCACCCATGGGGTAGTGTCTGGTGGAAGTTGCTGTTCTTTGGGATAACATGCACACAAACAGTTACTTACCTCTTCAGCCACCTACTGCCCACAATGCTCCATGACACTAACAACACAGATATAGGCCACTTCTTGTGGAAATATTAAAGATGATGGGAATTTTAAAGTTTGGTATGTCAGGACACAACCAGATAAAAAAGCCTCAGAACCTCTGCACCGCCTGCTGCAGTTCCCCCTATCACATCAGCCACCCTGCATGGTCCTGAGTGGGGTGCGAGGCCACTACAACACCTTTAATAGGCAGTGCTCCATGGGAGGGCTGGGAGGAAGTTTTTCCTTGACCTTGGCATATTGAAGTGAGAAAATTGATCAGTACTCCCTGAACTGGAGAAAACTGCTGATGTCCTTTGAATATAAATGTTACCTTGCTCTCTGGAGCATTTAGGAAACTGATGGCTCTGATAGCACAGTGTTTTGAAATAGCTGCATAAAAGACTTTAGGGAGGGTATTAAATTAAGGCTCAGTGGCAGAAGGGGCCTGGCTCCCCTTGTCCCTCCACCAAGCCCTGAATAGATCCTGGGAGGGACACTCCCTTCCCCGAGTGTCATTCAGCCTTCCTGTCTTTTCTATTTGCAGTTTGCACCTGTGTGGTCCACAAGCGATGCCACGAGCTCATAATCACGAAGTGTGCTGGGTTAAAGAAGCAGGAGACCCCTGACCAGGTAAGTGTTTGTGACATGGAAATTCTGGGCTTCTTCACCGTTAGCCCCTCCCTTCACTGCCTCTTCTGTGGTTCCCAAGAAAACCTTCTTTGCCTGAGACCCTGCCATTTCATTTTGTTGATAAAAAACAAAGGGAGCTGTCCACAGTCTTCCGGCATGAGACATCATCCGCAGGATGAGCACAGGTCCGAGTCAGTTCTATCCCCTTGGATGTTATGCCAAGTGCAGTGTGATCCCAGCGCTCAAGCCCACAAGAAAAATATGAATTCTTTTATTTCATCATCTCATCAGAACTAAAGTGGCTAACCGATGTGTCACTAGCTCCTCACAGGTAATAAACAGTAATAGAAACACAAGCAGGAACATTATGTTTAATGAGCTGATGGGGGAATGGTGTGGAATGAACAAGCCCAAGCAATACTTACAAGGCGGCAATAACCACAGCAATAAAAAGAGTCAACATTCACTGGGCACTTACCATGCCCTGATTGAAGCACTTTAACATATATTATTTAATCACATAATAACCTTAATGAGGTAGATGTTATTATCTTCATTTTACAACAGAATAGAAGCACAGAGAGTGAAATTAACCTGCCCCAAATCACACAGCTAAGAGCCACATTCAAACCCAGGCAGTTTGTTCTAAAGCCTGAGCCCTTGACCACAGCACTACGTTGTCTCTTAATCTTAGAAACTAGCATCAGATTGCCTAGTTTGGTAGAGGTAAGGAAGCAGGAAAATGCAACAGTGAAGCTAGGTTCTCCTAACTGAGCAATTACGAGAATGATAGTCCCACTGATAGATTAAAAAACCTTTTCGAGGAAGATGACAGTTGTGAATATGGATGTAGGTATTATCAGAACACTTGATTTCAAGAGCATGCTCTTAATTCTAGGGGAAATAAATTCTATGTAGTCATAAGCTATTAGAATTGGGGGTTAGAGAGAAAGGCCCTCAGTAGGTTTATAATCAGCTGGTCTACAATTTGACTTCCAACAGGACTGACTTACAGAGACCTTCTACCTGCTTCTTAATAATTGAGTCAAATAGCATCCTAGCATCTAAGGCATTTCCCATCTTCTCTCTCCTTCTGCTTTCTTACTGTCTCTGGAAAGCAACAAAGGACAAGGCTTAGACTGAGCCTTCTGTGTCTGTGAAGGGTAGTCTGAGCCCAGAGCACCAACCTTGTTTGCAGGGGCTCTCTTGTGGTTAAAACTGCAAGCCAGCACCTGCACCTCCTGACTCCTGATCTAGGATCATGATCCCAGTACATCATTGTTGCTTTCACGAGGAAATGAAAGAAAGAGATGGCTTGCTTGCTCTCTGCCTTATTTCCTTCCTGTGGACATTCCATTGAACATTTATTGGGTATGTCCTGTATGACGGGCGCTATGCTGTGTCCCATGGAAGCAAAGAGGAGTACACTAGTCCCTCCCTCAAGGATCTCAGTCTCATCACCTGCAGGTCTCTGACTCTGCAGGACTCTGAAGCTCTTCTGCACTTTTTTGGAGGGAAAGGTCCCATAAGAGTCCATGCCATGCAGGTTAAAGGGTTGAGATTTGAAATGTTCAGAACCCAGCTTGATCTGTGACCCAGTTCTTCTGACTGTCTTTCCTGGCATATTGAGCAGTGACAAGAAGTCTCCAGTGAAGTGTGTTCCCAAACTTGGCATGTATCACCAAGGGACAAATTGCCAGGGACTGAGAGAGGGAAGCTCTGGGTTTCTTAGCTTGGTGGAGTTGACTCCCAGTCCTGGCTCTCCCCGCCACCATCTTGTGCTTCCAGAGGCCAGTCTCCCTTAGTGTCAGTGTATCTGGCCCCTCAGGGTCATGGGCGTACCCTCTGCCGGGTTACTGAACTGCTGGGGACCAAACTTTGAGTTCGTTCTTTTGTGTAACCACCTTTAGTGTGATGCCTGTGCATACACACATCATACACACATACACACCACAAACACGTGTAGCCCTAAACACCATGCTTTCAATGCCCTCCTTCCTATTAAAAGGTGCTCTGGTGATGGACTTCTTGGGTGTCCTGCACTGTGAACACTCGGCCGGTCCCCGCCGTCTCATGTCTGTGTGTCTTAGCATGTGGTGGACTCACACCCTGCCTGCACTTCCAGGTGTGGTAACCAAACAATGCTCCATCTCCACTGCTGTCACCTTTTTTTTCTTTAATCTCACGAGTCTTTCTGCCATTTTCTTCCTCTCCATATTCTCTTTGTGAGTCTCACTCACCCCACTGTATCTGTGCCCGCCTCAGCAAGCGCACATGTGACATGTCCCCCTGCATGCATGCCATCTGTGTGTTGGTCTCTCGGTCTGTCTGATGCTGTGGCGTGCTCTTGTGTGGACTCCTTCATCCTCCGCCTCTGTTCTCTGATACCTTAGAGTTTTTAGTGGTCCCAGCTGAGGGTCATGTAGCTCTTTCCACCCCCACACTGGATTTCTTGGTCACCTGGGACAACTTCCCCACTTTTTCACCTTAGCCTGTCATTCATACCCCTATGAGGTGATTCCTGAGAGACCAAGACTCTATTCTCAGTATAGGTCCACCATGCCTTTAGGGTTTGTGTCGGAATAGAGTGGGCACAGCGATCTCATGCTTCCTTAGCAGTAAGGGAGACCATGGCAGAGTCGACATGTCTACATTCACAAACAGGCACACCTAAGCTACGCATCTAAGAATGGGTGAGTATAGCTGTTTTCAGCAGAGCTGACATTCTTGTTCCCAGGCAAGACCTTAAGTGGTAGGCCATCCATTTCAGTAGGGATGAGTGAAATCTTGGTCCAATGGAAGAATCAGCCATTCCTTGGAACTGGGTGCTAGGGAACTTGTCTTCATGCTTGTGTTCAAGTCGAGCTCCCTTTCCAGCTCTCATTTCACCCCTCATTAGTCCCCCATGGGGGCCTGTTACTCATCAGTCAGCCAGGGAGCTGAGGCCCAGCTTTGCCACATGCCAGCCACTTCCTAATCCCTGGGGAAGCAAGAGTGATCTCCTCCCCAGCCCACGGATGTCTTGGGTGATGGTCTCCTGCCGATACTGAGAGGGGCTGGGGATGCAGCTGCTCCACTAAAGACATAGATGGAGGGTAGCGCTGTGGAGGGGCAGAGATGACTCAGAAATGTAGCCCAGCAGACCCTTGCTTCCATGAAATGTGTTATGCTTCTAGCCTCTTCCACCCCTGAGGTCTCATTGACCCCGCCATCCTGTGACACTGGGTGGGACAGGGTATGATCCTGCTGTGCCTTCATTTCTTCATCTGTGAAGTTAGGGTACCATGGACTGCCCTGTAGGGTGGTGGTGAGGTTTAACTGAGAGAATGGGGCCTGGTGTGTGGTCAGGGCTGAGACCTTAGCATTCTTAGTGCTCACCACTCTGTAGTAGCCATCTTCCTCCCAATTGTTGTCCGTCCTGACTGATCCACAGTTTCCACAACATTGTGCAGAGTTTACACGCTACTGCACAGAATCCTGTGTCCACCATTGAGCTTCCTAGAGACTTTTTGCCTAGGTGGGACTTCCAGGAGCACAGCAGTATTGAAGGTATAATTTTTTTTTTTTTTGAGACAGAGTCTTGCTCTGTCACCCAGGCTGGGGTGCAGTGGGATGATCTTGGCTCACTGCAACCTCTGCCTCCCAGGTTCAAGCAATTCTCCTGCCTCAGCCTTCCAAGTAGCTGGGATTTCAGGCTCGCACCACCATGCCCGTCTAATTTTTGTGTTTTTAGTAGAGACAGGGTTTCACCATGTTGGCCAGGCTGGTCTCGAACTCCTGACCTCAGGTGGTCCGCCTACCTCAGCCTCCCAAAGTGCTGGGATTACAGATATGATCCACTGCACCTGGCCTGAGGTACACATTGAGGACACTGTACTGTGATTGCTTAAAGTCCTGAAGTCCTAGAGAGGACCATGTTGGGGAGTAGGCCTTGCACAGTCAAATGGAGCAGCCAATAGTGAGTTAAGAGCATCAGGAGCCAAGGCCGGGGCAGGATGGAAGCTCTTTTCACCTCAGGGCAGCTTTTAGAGCCAAGCTAGGGCCTGCCACCTACAATGACACATGCTCTCTTGGAAAAAGTTCTGCAAGAGTTCCGTTGACAAGTCTTCTGGGGCACTGAGGAGTTCGGTGGTGACCCTGTGTCTTGCCATCCCTGCAGGTGGGCTCCCAGCGGTTCAGCGTCAACATGCCCCACAAGTTCGGTATCCACAACTACAAGGTCCCCACCTTCTGCGATCACTGTGGGTCCCTGCTCTGGGGACTCTTGCGGCAGGGTTTGCAGTGTAAAGGTAAGTTGCTTCTTGCCCTGCCCTCGGCCCCTGCATGTCCCCTTCCTCGCTGCCTGCCCCCATCCCTGCTTTATAAAAAACCCTTGTCTGATTCCAGATTTGGCCAAGAACTGAGCGCAAGCCTTTGTTAATCCTGCATTAGTAACTCTGTGCATTTGGTAGGCAGTCTCTGGGCAGAGACCATCCGGGACTGGGTGGAGGGAAACACCAAGGAAGGTGGGTGGACTCCATGCCTTAAGATCACTCACAATCTGGGGAGACAAAATGAGTCTACAAAAGCATAATAATTTAAGGAAAGATACATTAGAGCAGAAGGAAAGTAATATTTTTGGAGTTAGGCCATGAAGGAAGTGAGAGGTGTGAATTGAGGCTTTTCTCGCATGGTCCATGGCTCAGTGCTTACTCTTTGAAAGAGCCATGCTAGAACCTTGTCACATAAGACAGCTTGCTGACTCGTCACACGGCTTGGGACATAGGGGATATTATTCCCACGGCCCTGCTGAGGAAATGGAGGCTCAGAGACTAAGCAACTTGCTCACATCACACAATTTATTAGCAGAAGTAGGATTTGAACCTTGACTCTTGCGTCCTCAGTTCCTTCCTGTTTCCTGCCGTGCCGCCCGCAAACAGCGCGCTCAGATGATGATGCTAAGTGGCACGGGGAGCAGCATATAACACAGGGAGGTGGAAATGTATTCTGGTGGCCTGAGAAGCGTGTCCAGTTTTATAAGCTGGTCCAGCCTGCTTGCAGAGTTGGGCAACCGTGAACTACTAGGCAGGGATATTGCATGGACATTATTTTAAAATAGTGTTTTACTGTTTGTGTGCAATGTATTATTAATAAATTCCCATTGTAGAAAAATTAGAAGAATATAAGTAAAGCATAAGAAAATAAACCTAGGACATAACAAATTGGTCATTGAAGGGATCCCAATGAGAAACTATGAGAATTGGAAATAAGATCAGGCCTGCAGTGGGAATAAAGAGGAGAATGACTTTAACATATCAAGGAGGAATGATTTATTGGATGTAGTGACCAGAAGCAGCTGGGAGGGCAGTGATAGCATTCACTGAGGTGGGGATACAAGAGGGAGGACAAGGTTGGAGGTAGAAATGGAGCCTGAGTTGGGGACACCTTAACTAGAGGTGCCCGTGGCAAATTGACATGAAGCTGTCCACCTGTGGGACATTCTCATTGACACTTGGGGAATAGGTCTAGACTGAGCATTTAGATGTGGGTTTTGTCAGGATCTAAGCAATTAAAGCTATAAAGTCAATGTCATTCTCCAGGGTAAGTACATTGAGTATGAAGAGAAAAAAGTCAAAGATAACACCATGAGGGTGGGTACCAACATCCAAGGGTGGGCCTGCCAAGGCAGTGAGAGGGAAGCACTCACAGGTAGGAGGAAAAGTAGGAAAGAATGGCACCATGGAAGCCAAAAGAGTAGAGAATTTTTAACAATTTTAAAAAGAAGTGGTGCCAAATGCTTTCCAACAGGTTATTTAAGACACGAAACATGGGGTTGGATTTAACAACAAGGAGGTCACTAGGAACCTCAGCAGGAGCTGTCTTAATGGGACAGTGGGATGGAGCCCAAGAGCTGTAGGCTAAAGTGATAATAGAGGGAGATGTTTTTTCAGAATGTTTTAGTCAGGAAAAAGACAGTGGCAAAGGCGAGATGGATGAGGCAGAAGGGAGAGGGTACTGACTGTTGATAGAGCAGGGAAGGGGAGGCGAGCGGGGATGGGCCTTGGGGAGAATGATAGACACCGCTCTCCCCAGATGGAGGGCAAGCCTGGCTACCAGGCCTGGGCGCAGATGCATCGGGTGTCAGGGATAGAAATCCAGGAGGAGGTGAGTGGGCAAAGTCATCATTTAAGTTTTGAATCTGTTGAGGGCATTGCAAGGAGATTCCCCTTATTTTCTGAAAGAGGAAGTCTTTTTTGAAGTAGGAGGGAGAAGTGGGGGTGTGAGAGGCACGAGGAGGGTGGTGAGGGCTGGAAATAGCAATTGTGGGGACAGAACACAGTCCAGCCACTGGACACGAGGAGGTGCTGACTGTGGACACACCCGGCATCCTGTGAGCTTCCCGGCACCCCTGGAGATGGGGGCGGAGCCATTCCACTTCCCCGTTGGAGTATTCTTTCTAGCGTGTGACCCTGAACAAAATGGGGCCTGCCTGCAATCCTTTAGGTGAGATGAAGAGAGCAGAAGAGGAAGAAGGGAGGGGAGCAGGAGTCTCGAGTGTCTTCAGCAGAGGAGCGATGTGCTTTTGGAAAGATTAGTGTGGTTGCCGGGAAGCAGAGCCTGCTTTGGAGGGAACCCTGATGAGCTGATGTCTGTTTTTTTTGTAAATATATTAATTATTGATCTATCTAGTGAACCTAAATGAAGATACCATCATCATAAATATTGGTATTTTAAGAAAGCAGCCCAGACACCCAGACATCACTGTGAAGGCTGTGGGTCCCCAATGACCCTGGAAGAAGGAGGGGCAGGGACAATGTATTCAGCTCTTGTTGGGCAGGAAATGCTCTTGCCCCTGCTCAAGGAAAGAAGGGGCAGAATTAGGATGCCTGGAGCAAGGGTATCTGTCCATGGGAGCCCAGGAACCTGGAGGGAATCAGGCCGCACGAGGGCTGGAAGACGAAGTCTGAGACCTGAAGCTCCCCAGCCAAAGTGTGCAGACTTTTACCCTCCTGTAGCTCTGATGTTATTACTTGGCCTTTTTTTCCCCCTTGCTGCTGTTCTCCTGTGACCCTCTCCTTCTCCCTCTCCTTCTCTCTTTGTCTTTCTCTCTCTTTAATTAAGAGACCTTATTTTTTTAAGAGCATTTTTAGGTTCACAGCAAAATTGAGCAGAAAGTACAGAGAGTCCCTGTATTATGTGCCCCTCAACACACACAGCCTCCCACCACCAGCATCCCCACCACAGCAGCACCCGTGCACAGTGCGTGGAACCTGCACTGCACATCATTATCACTCACAGTCTGTGGTTTACCTTGGAATCCACTCATGGTGTTGAGCATTCTGTGGATTTGGACAAATGGACAGTGCTCGTTATCTACCATGATAGTATCATACAGAGTAGCTGGATGGCCCTGGAAAATTGCCTGCTTCCACTTATCTCTTTAGATCCTTTCTCCTCCTTAAGTCTTCTTGGCCCTGTAGACTCCTTACCCTGTGGAGAGGGGTCATGGCCAGAAGAGGCCAGCATGGGCCCAAGGCAGGGGCTGCTTGTGCCCAGGTCTAAGCCTGGTTCTGCTACTATGATTACTAAGAAAAAGAAATCAAGACTTAGTGACCTGCAAGCATCCCTGAGCAAGTCCCTATGAAGCTGGCTCTTGCACCCAGGCAGCCTGGCCCTATTCCTGGCTTTGGCAGGTGCTCTATGCCACCCTCTCCTGCTTAGGAAGACTCAGCCAGGCTTTCTCTCTTGCTGGACCATGCTAGCAGGGCCTCCTGGGCTGGAGCCCTGGTCCCCTGGTCCTGGCTGGAGATCATCTATTTGGCCTGCTGCCCTGTGGCTTCAGCTTTTTTGCCATTCCCATTCCCATTCCCGGAAATAGAGTCCAGTATTTTCAGCAAAACAGGTTTCTTCAGAGCTTGGGTCTACGAGGAAGGATCCATGAGACTGTCCTGGTCACTCTTTCTCCAGTCTAAAATTGTCTGAGCCACACAGGTTCAAGCATTGTGTATGTACCCTTCCGGGGACTGTCCCTTTGTCAGCCAGGTAGAGGGAGCATAATTATGTCTGCTTTTATGACAAGGAAATGGAAATCTGGAGAGAGTGGGTGCATGCAGGGCATACAACCAGGAACTGTGGGGCACTCAGCCCTTGTCCTTTTCCAGCCCACAGTCACAGAGGGTCCAGACCCTTGCAGGATGCTCACACGATCATTGGGTAACTGAGATCCTTAACCGAGGGCAGAAAAACACTGGCACAAAGTGAGCAGGCAAAATAGTTCATTTCTTTCTTTCATTTTGTGACTCAAGTGCCTGCCGCGTCTGAGTCTCTCCAGACTCATTCGTGGGTCTGTCCGAGCCCCTCAACCATTATTAAACAGTCCAGAAATCAGCTTCCCAGGTTCCAGGAGCAGCATCACTAGTCTCAGGCATTTGGAGCCTTTTCATTCTGCAATTTGTTGGAACGGTGCTGCCTTCTCCAATCTCAGGTTCACTGGCACCATGGGCCTCTCTGGGGCCCTTTTCCACCTGTTTTATTTTTCCATTGACGCATGGAGTCAGTGCCCCCTGGAGGCAGAGACGCCCAATACCCTTTGATTGCAGTTTCCTTCTCTAGAGAAGATCTAGTTCTCACCTGCCCCCGTCCCATCCCCCACACTCATGTCTCAGCACAGCTGCTCTGAAGTCATCGAGCACCAAGGCGCAACTTCACAGGGAAGCCAGACCTCCTGACGGAGCCTGCAGTTGGGCCTGCGGGGGCCTGTGGAAGCGGAAGCCCTGCTTTTTCTCATCCCCATCTGGGGTGAATGCTCTGCACCTGCTGTCCTCCAGGACAGGGGATGAGGCACAGGGAGGAAGGTGTACTCCACGAAGGCCTGGCCTGGAGATTCCTAAAGAATCTTCCTCGCTCCTGCCTCTCTCTGACACACATCTTAATAACTGCTCTGATCTGTGGCTGTTTTCGGGAGCCAAGGGGACAGGGTGTCCCCTCCTCTCCAGTAAGTAGTAAACAGGAGTGGTGGCCTGAAGAGATCACAGGCTAGCATTTGGAGGAGCTGTCCTGGTTTGGGTACTGCCTAGCTGGGAGACTGCAAGCAGGTCACCCTGGCTTAGTGCCCTTGGCTTTTAACCCCAACTGCCCTCCTCCCTTCTAAGGACAGTAATAAAAATAATGAAAATGGAGTGATCTTAGCCATATACCTTGGGGTGGCTGTGCAGAGCCATAAAGATGAAAGAAAGGCCTGCCTGTCTCCCTCCTTCCTTCCTTTCCTTGTTTAAAAAAAAAAAAAAGTATTTTGGATACTTAAAGACACTAAAAACATGCAGAATAATTTTTAATTTTCAACATTTCTGAAAATGTCAGTCCTTTACTATTTTTAACAGCTAGGCCCCTTGTTGTAACTTCAACTTGTATTTTTAGAATTATAAAGAGCACAATACATAAATACATTCTTACTGTTCTTACTGTCAAAGATCCAAGCAAGACTGAAGTTAGATATATATTAAAAATATTAAAGGCTTTCTTTATATTCTCTTTCCACTTTCATCCTCAGACTTCTAAAAATGTGCTATGGGTCCTCTTACTTCTAAAAATGTCCTCCTTTTGTGTGCCTTTGCTGCACAGATACTCACACATACTGCGTTAGAGTCTATTGCTACACAACAAATGACCCCAGGACATAGTGGTGTAAAACAACCAACACTTACTTTCTCAGAGTTTCCACTGGTCAGAAATCTGGATGGAGCTTAGCTGGGTGCATCTAACTCTCACGAGGTTTCAGTCAAGCTGAGAGCTGGGGCTGTTGTCTCATCTGAAAACCCAACTGGAAGAGGATCCACTTCCAAGCTCGCCCACATGGCCATTGACCGGAGACATCAGTTCTCTGCCATATGGGCCTCTCCACATGGTGACTGGCTTCCTTCAACGCAAACAAGAAAGTGAGAGAAGATGCCCCAGACACAAGCCAGTGGGACATCTTATCACTTTTGATGTTTTCTGTTCATTAGAAGAGAATCACTACATCTAGTCCTCTCCAAGGGAGGGAGTTACGTAAAACCATGAACACCAGGAGGCAGGGGCAATCAGGAGGCAGCTTAGGGGCTGCCTGGCACACCTGCACCTCCCCATCCACATCCCCTTCACCTCCTCACAAATGCAATAGTCTTGTCTATGGGGTCTACCCTGACCACTGGGTAGCTCTCAAGCTCTCCTCATCTCTCATCTCTTACTTCCTCTGATTTTTTTTCTAACATAGCACTTATCATCTTCTAATATTCTAAATTACTTTCTTTCTTTTTTTTTTTTTTTTTTTTGGAGATGGAGTCTCGCTCTGTTGCCCAGGCTCAACCAATTCTCCTGCCTCAGCAGGAGTAGCTGGGACTATAGGTGCATGCCACCACTCTAGGCTAGTTTTTGTATTTTTAGTACAGACAGGGTTTCACCATGTTGGCCAGGCTGGTCTCAAACTCCTGACCTCAAGTGATCCGTCCTCCTCAGCCTCCCAAAGTGCTGGGATTATAGGTGTGAGCCACCACACCCAGTCTAAATTACTTGTGTAATGTTAATTTCTTTCTTTCTTTCTTTCTTCTTTTCTTTTCTTTTCTGTTTTTTTTTTTTTTTTTGACAGAGTCTCACTTTGTCACCCAGGCTGGAGTGCAGTGGTGCAATCTCAGCTCACTGCAACCTCTGCCTCCTGGGTTCAAGCGATCTTCCTGCCTCAGCCTCTCAAGTAGCTGGGATTACAGGCACCTGCCACCATGCACAGCTAATTTTTACATTTTTAGTAGAAATGAGGTTTCATCATGTTGGCCAGGGTGGTCTTTAGCTCCCAACCTCAAGTGATCCACCTACCTCAGCCTCCCAAAGTGCTGGGATTACAGGCATGAGCAACCACGCCAGACCTTATAATGTTAATTTCTATCTCTCCCAATCCAAATACAAGGTCCATGAGGACAGAGATTTTTTTTTGTCTGTTTTATTCTCTGTTTACCCAGCATCTAGAACAGTGCCTGCACACTGACACCCAATAAATATTTGTTAATTCAATCCTCCGTGCATAGTTATATAATTTGCTTTTCTACAGTATGTCTTGGAGTATTTCCAAGGCAGTGTACAGACATCTACTTTACTTACTAGAAACAGTCCACATTGTGGATGTTCCATAGATTGTTTAAAATGTTGCCCTCTTGATGGATGTTTACTGGTTTGCGTGTTGTCGCCATTTTAATTTATGCTGTCACAGACATCCTCATACATACCTTTTCATGCATATGTGTGAATAATTATGAAAGAAAGGCGCATAGAAATCAAACAATCACTTTAAACCCTTGTCTTTTTGTGGTTGAATTATACAAGGAGGGAATTACATAAGGGCACTTTTACTTGTTGTTTGCTTTAAAGTGAAGCCATGTTAATGGACTGCTTTACCTTCTTTTTCATTGGCATTTAATTTGTGCGGCTTGCATAGTGAGCTTGGGATTCTAGTTCCCTGTTATCTGTTGGGTCTGGTCTGAGAGGTGTCATTTATGCCACTGCAGTACTACTACTTTCCGTAGAGTTAGAATAACTGAAAAGCATGGTGTCCTGATTTGTGCAAGGTGTCGTGGCGAACCTGGAGATAAAACATTACTTTAATTCTCTAGAAACTTGTACTGTGCTTGGTCATTGAACATAATAAGTGAAATCATAGGCAATAATTCAGGCAATGAGTCAGAAATAAGTGTGAGCAATTTACAGGCAAGAGAGGGCCTGGAAAGGGGTGTAGGGAGAAAGAATGCCACAGGAGTGCTTTGGTTGACTCAGAATCCTTTACAGTAGCATCCACAATGCCTGGGGACCATGAGAATGTCCCCTGTACATGTGGCAGATTGGCTGAAGATTCAGTCTGAGCTTTGATCTGAGGAATGCTGGGTAGCAGACAAGCGGCTGATCGTGGTCCCCAGAAAGCTCTGAGTCACGGTTCTGGTGTGATCAGGACTCCAAAATCTCTTTCTGGTGATGACATTTGGCCCAGCATGACCCCAGGGGGGCACCCCTCTTACCTCCTTTCTCCTCTTCTGCCTGAGACTTTGCGATCATTCGCTCTCACACCCCTGCCAACTTCCATTGCACAAGCACATGATTTTCCATTTGCAAATATTTGCTCTCTGTCTCTCAGCTTGGCATGACTGGAACCTGTTATGAAATCAAACCATTGCCCTGGCTCACCCTCAAGGGCCAAATTACCCCAACATAAAGAAATTCCTGCAGCACAGCATACATGGGCCTGGGCCCCTCCTTAGGAGTGGCTCTGTCGCCGTTCCCAGAAGGTTGTCTGCTTGCTTTGGAGGAATTCCCAGGAGCCTGGCCTGCCTTTTGCTTCAATCTCAGCTATGAAAAGGGTGGAAACATGGAAACCAAGTCTCTCCAGAGGACGGTAGGATGTGTAATAGAAGGTGAAAGTCAGAGTACCTGAACCCCAGTGTGTCTCCAGACAACGCTGCTGCTGCTGCACCACCCAGCACATAGTAGGTCCTCAACAAATGTGTGGTGAATAGCTGGGTAGTAGTAGAAGAGCGCTTCTCTTTTTGTAAGAGCCCCTGGCAAAGCAGATCTATTTCTTCCTGGTACAACTTTATCCAGAGGAAACCAGTGAAAATGAGCGCTGAGAGGCATTCTGGAAAGAGAAGCCTTAAAGGGCAGCCTAGGGCTGGGAGTGGATTGGCAGATGGGGCTCACGGCCTTTGGCCTTGGTGCTCCCCAGTAGTGTTGTGAGGGGTGGGGGTGGGTGGTTCATTTGGCCACATTAATGCAAATGCATCTCAGGTTTCTTTTGGTTCCAGCAGGGACGCCCACTGTCCTTTGCTGGTCTATGGCCTCCCAGTGACACCTGCAGCCTCCAGGAGCCCATCATGCTCCCGTTGTGGCTGCCTGGAGTAACTGGAGCTCCCCTTCCTCACCACTTTGCCCTCGCATTTCCAGACTTTTCAAAGCACTTTCAAAGTCACTATCTCACATCATGCATGCTAACTGATGTGTGATTGAGATTTTTTTTACATATTAAGATGACTACATAACTCAGGGGAAATAGCAGATTTTTTAAAAATAAAAGGTAAAGTCCTCAAAACCAAAACCAAAAAAAGATATCTCCTTTGCCGACCTGCCAGCCCAAGTTGTTTTGTCAGGACAGACAGGTCTGGCATTTCAACACCAGAGGGCGCTAGTGGTCAAGTTATGTAGACAAGTTCGTTGCCCTTGTCAAGAAATTCTCAATTTGGCTCTTTTATTCTCCTTTCCTTCACTTCACAGAGAGGCAGAAGACAGCTTTCATGGGTTTGGTGGGTGGAGCATGTGTGGTTAATGAGCATCAAAGGGCAGCTGATGCAATGAGGCAGGGTAGTGGGCACAAAATTCTGGGCACAGTGCTGTTGCCTGGTCTCTGATCAGCCCGCGGATCAGAGTTATTAGTGATAACTCCATTAGTCAAGTCGGTGCCATGGCCTGGCTGCGGTGGAGTTTTCTTGTTTGTTTTTATTCTGAGAAAGCCACCCTGTCACCACCTCACCCCACCCCCACCTTTAGCCCAATGGGCATCTGGGGTTCAGTAGCTCAGTTGAACACTCCAGGCTGGGTTGGGGGGCTCTCTCCAGACCGGTGACCAGATTATGTAGAGCATTACGGAGATCTGGCTGCTCATCCTGCCTGGCTTCACTCCAGGAACAGTTTTGGTTTTTAAACATTTTTAGTAGACTTTACTTTTTAGAGTAGTTTTAGGTTCACAGCAAAATAGGTCAAAGGTGTAAAGATTTTCCACAAACCTTCTGCCTCCACACATGCACAGCCTCCCTCACCATCAGCATTCTGCAACAGAGTGGTACATTTGTTAACGGTCAATGAACCTTCATTGACACATCATCATCAAAGTCCATAGTTTACATTAGGGCTCACTCTTGGTGGTGTACATTCCATGATTTTGGACAAATGTATAATGACGTGAATCTACCATTATAGTATCTTACAGAATAGTTTTACTACACTAAAAATCCTCTATGTTCTGCTTCTTCATCCCTCCCTCTCTCCTAACCCCTGGTAACCACTAATCTTTTTTACCATTTTCATAGTTTTACCTTTTCCAGAATGTCCTATAGTTGGAATGATACAGGGGATAGCCTTTTCAGATTGGCATCTTTCACTTAGCAATATGCATTTAATGTTCTGCTATGTCTTTTCACAGTTGATAATTCACTTCTTTTTAAGGCTGGATAATATTTCAGTGTCTGGATATACCATAGTTTATCCGTTCACCTACTAAAGGATATTTTGCTTGCTTTCAAAGTTTGGCAGTTATGAATACAACTGCTATAAACATCCATGTGCAGGTTTTTATATGAACATAACTCTGCCTCATTTGGGTAAATATCAGCAGTGTAATTGCTGGATCTTATGGTAATGGTATATTTAGTTTTGTAAGAAACTGCCAAACTGTCTCTCAAAGTGGGTGGACCACTATGCATTCCTACCAGCAATGAATAAAAAGTTTCTGTTGCTTCATATCCTGAATAGCATTGGGTGTTATCAGTGTTTTGTATTTTGGCCATTTTAATAGGTGTGTAGTGGTATCTCATTGTTTTAATTTGTAATTTCCTAATGACATATGAAGTGGAGCATCTTCTCCTATGCTTATTTACCATCTGAATATCTTCTTTGGTGAGGTGTATGCTCAAGTCTTTTGCCCATTGGGTTATTCATTTTGTTATTGTTAAGTTTAAGAGTTTGTTGCCTATATTGGATAATATAGGCATATATTATCATATATGTCTTTTGTAAATATTTTCTCCCAGTCTGTTACTTGTCTTTTTATTCTATTGGCAGTGTTTGGTTTGGTTTGTTTGTTTTTTTGGTTTGTTTTGGTTTGGGGAGATGGGGGACAGAGCAAAAGTTTTTATTTTAATGAAGTTCAGCTTATCAGCTCTTTTTTTCATGGATCATGTCCATGCATCGTGGTGTTGCATCAAGAAAGTTATCTATGTAGCCAAGGTTACCTATATTTTCTTCTATATTATCTTCAAGGAGTTTCATAGTTTTGCCTTTTACATTTAGGTCTACAGTCCATTTTGGATTCATTTTTGTGAAGATTGTAAGGTTTGTGTCTAGATTCACTGTTTTGCATGTCTAGTTTTTCTAGCACCATTTGTTGAAAACTGTCTTTGCTCCATTTTATTGCCTTTGCTCTTTTGTCAAAGATCAGTTGGCTGTATTTGTGCGGGTCTGCTCTGGGCTCTCTAGTCTGTTCCATTGATCTATTTGTCTGTTCCATTGATGTTTTGCCAATTCCACATTGTCTTGATTACTTCAGCTTTATAGTAAGTCTTGAAATTGGGTAGTGTCAGTCTTCTGACTTTGTTCTTTTTCTTCAATATTGTGTTAGCCTTTTGCTTGGGTCTTTTTCCTGGGTCTTTTGCCTCTCCATATAAACTTTAGAATAAGTTTGTCGATATCCATAAATAACTTGCTGGGATTTTGATTAAGGTTGCATTGAATATATAGATCGAGTTTGGAAAGACATCTTGACAAATACTGAGTCTTTCTGTCCATGAATATGCTGTATCTCTGTATGTATTTAGTTCTTGATTTCTTTCACAAGGGTTTTGTAGTTCTACTCATATAGATCTTGTACATATTTTGTTAGATTTATATGTAAATATTTCATTTGGGGGAATGATAACACAGATGGTATTGTTTTTATTTTTAAATTCCATTTGTTCATTGCTGGTGTATAGGAAAACAATTGACTTTTGTATATTAACTTTGTATTCTTTGATTTGGCTATAATCATTATTGGTTCCAGGAGTTTTTTGTTGATTCTTTTGGATTTTCTACATAGACAATCATATCATCTACAAACAAAGATAGTTTTATAGTTTTATTTCTTCCTTTCCAATCAGTATACTTTTTATTTCTTTTTCTTGTCTTACTGCATTAGTTAGAACTTCCAGCATAGTGTTGAAAAGGAGTGGTGAGAGGGAACATCCTTTTTGTGTTTCTGATCTTAGTATGAAATTGGCTGTAGGGTTTTTGTTGATGTTCTTTATTAAGTTGAGGAAATTCCCTTCTATTCCTTAGTTGCTGAGATATTTTATCATAAATAGGTTTGGATTTTGTCAAATGCTTTGTCTACATCTATTGTTAGAATTATTTGATTTTTTTCTCTCTTTAGTCTATTGATATAATTGATTACATTAGTTGATTTTTCAAATGTTGTACCAGCCTTGCTTGCCTGGGATAAATCCTACTTGGTCATGATGTATAATTCTCTTTATAAATTGTTGGATTCAATTTGTTGATTGTTGTTGAAGATTTTTGCATTCATATTCATAAAAGTTATTGATTGGTCTGTAGTTTTTTATAATATCTTTGCTTTGATATTATGGTAATGGTGGCCTCATGAAATGAGTTGGATGTATTCCATCTGTTTCTTTCTTCTAGAAGAGATTATAGAGAATTGATATAATTTCTTCCTTAAGTGTTTGGCAGAATTCACCATTTGGGCTTAGTACTTTCTGTTTTGGAAGGTTATTAATGATTGATTCTATTGCTTTACAAGATAAGCCTATTTGTATTGTGTATGTCTTCTTATGTAAGTTTTGGCAGATTGTGTATTTTAAGGAATTAGTCTCATTTTGTGTGGGTTATCAAATGTATAGGCATAATATTCTTTATAATACTCCTTTATTCTTTTAATGGCCATGGGATCCATAATGATGTCCTCTCTTTCATTTCTGATATTAATAATTTGTGTCTTCTCTCTCTCTCTCTCTCTCTCTCTCACTAGCATTACTAGAGGCTTATTGAGTCTATTGCTCTTTTCAAAGAACCAGCTTTTTGTTGTTGATTTTTCTGTATTGATTTTCTGTTTTTAATTCAATTGATTTTTGCTCTAATTCTTATTATTTCTTTTCTCCTGCTTAATTTGGATTTAAGTAAGCTACTTTGGTCTCCTTTTTCTAGTTTCCTAAGATAGAGGCTTAGATTATTGATTTTTAGAATGTTTTTCCTAATATATGCATTCAATGCTGTAAACTTCCCTTGAAGCACTGCTTTTGCTGTATCCCACTAATTTTGATGTTGTATTTTATTTTATTTCATTTTTTATTTTTATTTTATTTATTCATTTTTTTGAGACAGAGTCTCACTCTGTCACCCAGGCTGGAGTGCAGTGGTATGATCTCGGCTCACTACAACCTCTGCCTCCCAAATTCAAGCGATTCTCCTGCCTCAGCCTCCCAAATAGCTGGGATTGCAGGCATGCGCCACCACACCTGGCTAATTTTTGTATTTTTAGTAGAGATGGGGTTTTGCCATGTTGGCCAGGCTGGTCTCAAACTCCTGACCTCAAGTGATCCACCTGTTTTGGCCTCCCAAAATGCTGGGATTACAGGCATGAGCCTCCATACCCGGCCGGTAAGTTGTATTTTAATTAATTCAAAACATTTTAAAATTTATCTTGAGATTTCTTTTCTCACTCATATGCTATTTAGCAATGTGTTTAATCTCTAAGTATTTTGGAATTTTTGAGCTATCTTTCTGTTATTGATTTCCAGGTTAATTCCATTGTAGTCTAAAACCAACACTGTATGATTTCCATTCTTATAAATTTGTCAAGGTGTATTTTATGGCCCAGAATGTGGCTTTTCTTGGTGATTGCTTCGTATCTTGAGAAGAATGTGTATTCTTCTGTCACCGAATGAAGTTGTTGACAGATGTCAGTTATATTCAGTTGATTAATGTTGCTGTTGATTCAACTATGTTGTTACTGATTTTCTGCCTGCTAAATCTGTTTATTTTTTAATAAAGGAGTGCTGAAGTCTCCAACTGTAATAGCAGCATCATCTGTTTCTCCTTGTAGTACCATCAATTTTTGCCTCACTTATTTTGATGCTCTGTTTTTAGGTACATACACGTTAAAAATTACGTCTTTTTTGAGAATTGACCTTTTTATCCCTAATAACTTTCCTTGCTCTGAAGTCTGCTGGGTCTGAAATTAACTTAGCTCTTCTGCTTTTTTGGGTTTAGTGTTAGCATGGTATATCTTACTCTATGTCTTTACTTTTAATCTGTATGTGTCTTTAAGGTGGGTTTCTTCTGAACAACATATAGTTAGTTGGGTCTTGTTTTTTTTGATCCACTCTAACAATCTGTCTTTTAATTGGTATATTTAGACCATTGACATTTGAAGTCAATGATTATTGATTATTGACATAGTTGGGTTCATATCTACTATACTTGGTACTGTTTTCTATTTGTTGCCCTTATTCTTTGTTTCTATGTTTGTCTTCCACTCATTTTCTGCCTTTTGTGGTTTTAATTGAGCATTTAATATGATCCTATTCTGTTTCTCTCCTTTCTTAGCATATCATTTATACTTTTTTTTACTTATTTTAGTGCTTGCTGTAGAGTTTGCAGTATGCATTTACAACGAATCCAAATCTACTTTCAAATAATATTGTGCTGCTTCACGACAGTACAAGTACTTTATAATAACAAAATTATCCTAATTCCTCCCTGCCATCTTTGTCTCATTACTATCATTTATTTCACTTACACATGAGCATACCTAGCATGTATGTAAACACTATAATTACACATAATCAGCACATTATTAATATTATGATTTTGGGCAAACCATTAGCTGTTAAATTAATTAAGAATAAAAATAAAAGTTTTTATTTTACCTCCACTTATTTCTTCACCTTTCTTTACCTGCTCTCTTTTTCATGTAGATCCAAGTTTCTGAGCTGTGTCATTTGTCTTCTCTCTGAAGAACTACTTTTAACATTTCTTACAAGGCAGATCACTGCCCATAAATTCCTTCCATTTTTGTTTGTCTGAGGAAGTTTTAATTTCTCCTTCACTTTTGGAGGATAATATTGCAGGGTAGAGAATTCTAGGGTGGTGGGGTTTTTATCTCAACATTTTGAATATTTAACTTCTTCTTGCTAGCATGGTTTCTGAGGAGAGGTTGGATGTAATTCTTATTTTTCCTCCTTTATAGGTAAAACTTTTTTTTTTCCTTTGACTTCTTTCAGCATTTTTAAAATAGTTGATTTTCTGTAGTTTAGAAATTATATGCCTTGGTATGGTTTTTTGTTTGTTTGTTTGTTTGTTTGTTTTTGGCATTTATCCTGTGTGTTGTTCTTCAGGCTTCCTGGAGCTGTGGTTTGGTTTGGTGTCTGACATTAATTTTGGGAAATTCTCTGTCCTCATTGTATCAAATATTAATATTTTTTTCTGTTCCTTTCTCTTTCTTCTCATAGTGGTAGTCTCTTTTTGCATATGTTACACTTTTTGTAGTTATCACCCAATCCTTGGATATTTTTTCCAGTCTTTGTTCTCTTTATTTTTTCATTTTTGAAGCTGCTATGGATATATCCTGAAGCTCGGAGATTGTTTCTTCAGCCATGTCTAGACTACTAATAAGCCCATCAGAAGCTTTCTTCATTTCTGTTAGTGTTTTTGATCTCTAGCAGTTCTTCTGATTCTTTCTTAGCATTTCCATCTCCCTGCTTATATTGCCCATTTGTTCTTACATGCTGTGTACATTATACATTAGAACCCTTAGCATATTAATCATAGTTGTTTTAAATTCCCAGTCAGATAATTCCAGCATCCCTGCTATATCTGAGTCTAGTTCTGATGTTTGCCTTGTCACTTCAAACTGATTTTTTGGGGTTTTTTTGTTTTGTTTTGTTTTTGCCTTTTAGGATGCCTTACAATTTTTTCTTGCCAGACATTATGTACTGGGTAACAGGAACTGTCAATAAACAGGCTGTTAGTAATGTGAGTAAGATGTGGAGGGAGGGAAAGAATTATATAGACCTGTGATTAGGTCTTTTCATGAATTTGTGCCTTTGAGCTGTGAACCTCACAAGTGCTGTTCAGTCCTCCCCTGGCCTTAGATAGGACAGGATGGCTAGAGTGGGCTGGAGTTGGGGATTTCCTTGTCCCCAGATCAGTCGGGGTCTGATAAGACCTCAATCTCTGATAAAAATAAAAAATAAAAATAAAAAAACCCTCAACCTCTGATAAAATAGTTTCTCCTAAGAGAAGCCCTCGTTGAGAAGAGCAGAGTGCTCTGGCCTATTTTAAAAAATGGTTCTCTCCCCATGTTCCCCACCCCCAACCCCCACACTGAAATCATGAGATTTTCTCCATATTTACTATGAGAATCTAGTTGAGCTCCTGAAGAGCACAACTCTCAACTGAACGTACAAAAGTCTATCAACTCAGTGACTGGGTCCCCCTTAGAGTTTTTAACTCTCAGACTTGTCTGCTCTGAGTCCCCCATTTGTTGGTTACAGTTAACAGTTTTTCTACCCCAGCATTGTTCCTACAGAGGTTTCTGCTTCAGTAAGTTGTGATTCTCTGTATCCGCCTGGCTGGCTGGCTAATTCTGGGAGCAGCAGTTTCAGTTTGTCCTAGGACTTCACTTCACTTGGTGGATCTCGGAAGAGCTGTTGATTTTGTAGTTTGTTCAGCATTTTGCTTGTTAGAATGGAGTGCTGCTGACTTCTAAGCCCCTTAGGTGCCAGACTGAAAATGAGCAGGTTGTTTTCACCTGTGATGTCTTACACCAAGGACAGCTAAGTGAAGAGGGAAAAACAAAGGAATTCATTGAATTCAGACTGGAGATCTGAAAGGGGCCTTAGAAGCCCAACCACTGGTCATTCTTCTCTCAGTAATGTTCCAACATTTTAATAAAGTAATGGAGTAGATGGTATACACGTGACTTATTTGGGTCCATAATTCAAATTAGCTTTTTTCGGAGAAAGGAATTAAGTTCTTCTAGAGTCAGTGTCCACTCCCTGGAGGGAAATATAAATGTGATATTTACTTACTTATCTATATTTAATATACATAGAAAGGATGGCTGGAATGAAGTACTAGAAACAGTGGTTATCTCTGCAAGGTGGTTTAATGAATGATTTTGGTTTTGTATGATGGAAGACATATATATATATATTTCTATATTTTCCAAATTATATCTTAAACGAACATGTAATACTTCATGAACATATAATACAATCTCAAAGAAAAGAAGCAACATCTTAGGCCATGAATACTTATCTGTCTTTTCTCCATGTCTCCTTACAGTCTGCAAAATGAATGTTCACCGTCGATGTGAGACCAACGTGGCTCCCAACTGTGGAGTGGATGCCAGAGGAATCGCCAAAGTCCTGGCCGACCTGGGCGTTACCCCAGACAAAATCACCAACAGCGGCCAGAGGAGGAAAAAGGTAACTGGCTGTTTGGTGGTGTTTCTGGAGCCCTTTTCAGGCTAGCATTTCTGTGCTGGCTTCCAGAGGATGCTCTGGAGTGAGGTAATAAGATTCCTGGGATTGAGGTATTTTACTCAAAAGTGCAGTGCTTAAAGAAAAAAACAAAGATAGAAGCCAGGCAGGTAACATTAATGTCTTCTTGAGCTCCAAAAGTGGAGTGAAAACAAAGCAAGCCTCAAGGGTTACATTTGCCAGAGAAACATAAACTTTGAGATGAGGAATTTGAAATTCCTTCTAGAAAAAGCTTAACAACTCTATACAAGGAAATGGACTTATCTGCTTCCAGAACTGGCATGAAAGCAATGTCAGTGTCTGAACTTCACCCTTGGTATCATTATAATGAAGATAAATGGATGAAGAACTGGAACCACATTCTTTTC
Organism: Pongo pygmaeus; assembly: GCF_028885625.2. Classification (NCBI taxonomy): domain Eukaryota; kingdom Metazoa; phylum Chordata; class Mammalia; order Primates; family Hominidae; genus Pongo; species Pongo pygmaeus. The sequence goes on along the minus strand of NC_072385.2, from coordinate 87,726,166 downwards.
TAGGGAGGAAGCCAAGATGATTTGTGATCATACCAGCACTGAGCTGCCCGGGGAATATTGTTAATGTCTCGCGACATGAGACATCTGGGCCATTCTTTCGGGACCAAAACTGTCTCTATCTCTGTGACATTCTAAATATCAGTAAGAAGAGATCCATTTGCCAAAATGTTATTTTGGTAAGTCAGGGCCCACAGATATAAACAGAGGGAAAGGCATCCGTAGCATTTCATTTGTAGGCTCTTCTTTAGCCCTGGCTCCTAGCCTAGAAAATTTAAGAGGTCTTTCAAAATAAGTGATGAGAAAATTAGAACCATGTTAATGGGGCAGGAAATCCGGGTGAAGGGTGCAGTGGGGAGTGGCCCTCATTGCCCAGTGGCAAACATCCTCAAGCCCTCTACTAGGAAAGCAAATCTGACTCTAGGTACCTCTGCAATCTTGACGCCTAAATAGTCTCCCTAAATTTTGCCCTGAAATGTCTTCTAAAGTCATTTCCTACATTTCTGGGTCATCTTGTCATGTTAGAAGCTACCCGTGGCTCTTCCATGTTGCTTCTCTTGTATAGGAAAAGTTGAAGGGTTCTTGTTTTCTTAAACTTCTCCTTCTACCCTGTTTTCTCAATAAGCAAAGCTGTTTTGCAAGGGTTGCAGAAAAAATTCTCTTTTCCCTGGTTGAGATAACTGAGGCTTTGTGCTTTTGGTGGCTCTTCTCAGCTTTGTAAATCCCATTGGTGGAAACAAGACTTCAGTTGTTGACCCAATGCACTGGAATTGCAAGCAGAGTATCAGTACCCAAGAATGCTAGGGCCCTGCTGAAGAGGCAAGCTGAGCAAACACTCTGTCATGACAACATTATGCAAACACATTTAAAAGCTCTAGAGAGAGCCCTTTTCAGGAGACGTGGTTTTTATTCTTGTCTAGAAGTAAATTAAGACAGAATCTTTGTCATGAAACATTTGAAAGAAAACTCAGTACCTGCTCTCTTTGCGCTATATTTACATGGGCTATCATGCCAGCTGTGAGACATTGTCTGCCTTGTCTTGGATTTGGAAGAACCAACAGGTAAGAAGCCAACATGGAGAAATTCAAGAAGGGGCAGGGTAGAAGGCTGAGGGACTGTAGTCCTGATATTTTTATTGCTGGGATGCTTCTGATGCCAAAATTGGAAAAAGCCAAGTTGTAACTCAAGTCAACTATGAGAGGATGGGAGAGAAGTGCCCTTGGTCTGAAGCTCAAAGACTTCTTTGCAGGAATATCAGACTTTCTGGTGTTTTGGTAGCCCTCATGTTGCCCCTTGCAACTAGTCCATCATCCAGAAAGGATGTGTGTGCACAGCAGGTAGACCAAGAGTAAGTACTAAAAGGGAACAGAAGTGTTTGTGATCTTTGAGTCTAAACCACTGATGTTAATGGAGACTCAAAGTGGATATGCCAGCATGTATGTCAAGGAACAAACCTCACTGGAGGTGTTCTATTAAAATTTACCAACAAATATCAATATATCTGAAAATATTTATTGAGCATCTATTATGTTTCTTACTTTGTGTAAGTCACTAGGGGCAATAAAAGTGCCGGACAGAGTCTTACCTTTAAATATCCTATAGTCTACTTAGGTAGAGAACCCCTCACAATATACACATAAAGATACTAACTATAGAAAGCTGAATAAGATATAAATAAGTGCCAAACAGGTGTTAGAGACAAGTGTCACATTGCTTTACATGAGATAACTTGTATTGCTTGGATAGGTGGAGGGGGGCTTTATGGAAGACATGGGGTGAGCTTTGCTTAGAAAGGTCAGTTGTATTTGCATAGAATTAAAAGTGAATAAACTGAAGTCTCTTGTTTTCTTCCCTTAAATTGGCAAATGAAACCTTGAGTCTGTGCTTTCAGAATATCAATTCAGCAAGTACCACTGGGTGATAGGGACGCTCTCTTTTTTTTTTTTATTTTAGCAGTTTTTAATGAAAGTTATATATAAGATTTATTCCTGAATCCTCTCAATTGTTTTTTTCCTTGTATTTGCCCTTCTCCTTTCCTACTTGGTGAGATGTGGCTTTCCCTTCAAGGATCTCTTTGCAGTCTTTGTCCAGCTTTAGCCTGGTGATAACCACCTTGCTGGGGTAGATACGCACGTGGGTAGTTGAACATTAGCCTTTTCCTGCTATACCCGTTCAGTGTAGATGATGTATTTCTTCCTGTAAACCTGGACTACTTCTCCAGTTTCCTGACCTTTATGGTGTCCTTGCACAACCCGAACTACTTCATCCTTTTGGATGGGGTTGGATCAAACATTGTACCTCTGTCTCAGCTCTTTGGAATGAGGGGAAGATATCATCCTTCTGTGAATGTGGGGAAGGTGCATTGAAATTCCTTTTGTGGTTCTTGCTCTGGTCAGAAGTCACAGAGGGATTGAACTTCATTTTGGCTACTTTGGCGATTGCTGCAAGAGGACAGAGATCTACTGAATTCCCGCTGCTCTGGGAACTCTCACAGCTCTTATATGGCATCTTGATGCTTTTGACATCAGAAAACTCTCAACCCTCCCTTCTGATGCCTCTGTCCCTGCTTTCTCTCCTCTCTAGCTCATTGCTGGTGCCGAGTCCCCGCAGCCTGCTTCTGGAAGCTCACCATCTGAGGAAGATCGATCCAAGTCAGCACCCACCTCCCCTTGTGACCAGGGTGAGACCCTCAGATTTGCTTCCTGACCTCTGAGTTCTGCCATTGGATGGACCAAGGAGCTCTGAGGCCTCTTTAACCAAGAGTGAGCTTGTTAGCTGAAATAGCTAGCAGCCCTGGCGGGTTTTCACACACGCTTTGCCTGTTGATTTAATAGTTCTTTCATTCTCCAAGACCTTCTTGAGGGCTGGGCACTCCATGGCCATATCTGCCTTAATTTCCTTCCAGGCCAGGGTAAGAGGAGAGCGAGTGTATGATGTTATGGTTCTCTGTTTTCCCTTGCCTCTGTCCCTGGTTCCAAGTGTACTGGAGAGAGAAGGGTACAGCTCCCTCTCTTAAAGCTCTTGCCTGGCCCTAGACCTGTCAGCACCACTCCCTTGAGTTGAGTTTGACACTCCCTTCCCCATCATCATACCCAAAACCTGAGATCAGCTTGAGTTTGGGGCTGGGTGAGGGAGGATGTCTTCTATCCTGGCCTTTGGGTGGGTGGGGATAGAAAGATTAAGCTAGAGGAGAGACTGAGAAAAGAAGTGGGAAGGAGGCCAGTCCTAGGCCTGTTTCCCCTCTATAGCTCCAGATATCTCCTTCTGTCTGAATATGCTTCAGACAATAAGTTCTGCAGACATAGTTTGCATGGTAATAATTCTGCAGCCGTCTGAGAATGCTGAGGCTGAGGAGGGACTTACACTTGCAAAACCTCTTGCTCTCGTGACCATTACCAGACATGCCTGGTAAGGGACATATGCATCTGCAGAAGAGGAATAACCATCACAGCCTGACAATGGTGCCTTGGTTTTTCTATATCCCTTTTTGTATTCATTATCCTAATTTTATGCCCATACCCACTCTATGTTGGTGCTTCATTACTGTCCCCCAGGTTAGTGAGTGGGAAATGGAAGGTCAGAGTGTTGAAAAGTTCTGTCCCAAGGTTTGGAGACAAGCCAGTGGTAAGGGCAAGACTGTACCCATGCTGGCTGAGGGACCCACTCTTAGAAACCCTGCCATCAAACCTTCCTTGGAGGTCACCACCATGATCCAGACCTTCTTACCCAGGAGTAAATAAAAGAGCTTCGGGGGTCATGCACCAGCCCTGAGGCCACAAAATAATTGGTCCCAGTCCCTCTTCATGCTACTCCAATTAACTTTCTGTGTCTTTATGCTCTACCTCATTCCAAATGAGATTTGAAGCATTCATAAGTAGCCTGATGTACTCTGGGGCTGCAGAACTTGTAGCTATTTTCCTAGACCAGTTTGGGGGTTTTCACGTGTTCCTTTCTGAGGCTGAGATCCCCTTTGGGAGCTTCAGGGAGACAGGGTCATATAGGAAAGAGACCCCAGGTAAGAGTTCAGAGACCAGGGTTTGTAGGCCTGGCTCCTGCCCTGCATGCTCTCTGGCTCTGAGCTCTGCCATTGGATGGATACAGTGGCATGATACAGTGGCCCCAGGGCCTCTGCTCATCCCACTCGACACAGAGGCCAGGATTTCCCAGTAGTGATGTTAGCACAGATGTCCCTCTGAGCGACCTTATTACAGAACAGAAATAAGACATAGTTTCTTTTTCTTCCCTTGTAAAAACACATAGAAAAACCTTTCCTTCAAGCTTTGGTGTCCCCAAACAACTATGTTTTGCCTTCCAAAATTCATTTAATAACTGAGGCTTTTTTGCTCTATGGTGAGATTAAAAGTTACTTAGTCAAGCTAAGTGATAGGTGGATAACTGCTGAATTGGCAAGGGGAGTGTCTGCAGACTCAGCAGCTTTCCCCCTCTTCACCCTCCCCAACACATCTCAGAGGAGCCAAACTCCAGATCTAGGAAAGATCTCCGGATTCCTTGAGTGAGCCCTTATGGGAGTCAGTCCTTCTGAAAAGAAGCTGAAGATCTCTTTCTGTCACTCATGCCTAATTCTGATTCCCAAGGGTTAATAGGCTATGTTCCCCTTCCGTAATCCAAGTTATTCACAAGCATCATTTAAAATCGGATTATGCTCAAGATGCCCATTTCCACACAGAAGAGTGCGTGTCTTGATGAATGAGCTGTTAACAGTAAAGCTTCTTCAAATAGAAAAGGTCAGAGGATCATCCAGCATTATCTCCCTGAGGTAATACAGGTCATAAGCTCTAGAGGGGGGCACAAGACTGTCTCGTAGTTGAGAAATTGTACTGAGAAATTCCCGCCCCACTGGAGATAAGTTTGCAACATGTCACTTGGGAAAGGAATTCTTTTGTTAACAATAAGCCCATTGCTCATTTTGTTAGATAACCTTGTGTAAGATGGGTATTTAGAAGAAACCCGGCAACAAGGCTGAGTAAAGGCTTTTAGAAGGTATGAAGGTTTCCACCTTCAATGATCAGCCACCGTTCCGATGGCTCAGTTGTTGAAATAATTATATCACCAATGATTACTGTGATGACAGTTCTTGATTCGTTGTTCTCATCTTCAAAGGAAACTTGAAGGATACCTGTGACTCTGCAGAATTCCAAAGAGGGCCCAGATTTCTGTGCTTCACCTAGAACAATGGAATAGGCTACTAGCCAAAGGGGGCTTTCAGAGAGACGGCCAGGTCCAGTGTAATCTGGAGTTTACAAGGGCAGGGAAGGGACTGTGTCCTCTTCCACTTTGCACACCTGGGCTCTGCTGCACATTAGATGCCAATGAGAGTGTGGTGAACAGATGAAGGAACATACAAAGGGATGTCACACTGGATCTGTTGTTGTGAAGAACCAGAAAGAGGACTGAGAGCTTACAGGGGAAAGTCTGAGTGTTGAGTCCTAATGGAACGTGCTTAAGAGGTATGCACTAATGCAATTTCTTGTTCCCCTTGGCCCTAGAAATAAAAGAACTTGAGAACAACATTCGGAAAGCCTTGTCATTTGACAACCGAGGGGAGGAGCACCGGGCAGCATCGTCTCCTGATGGCCAGCTGATGAGCCCTGGTGAGAACGGCGAAGTCCGGCAAGGCCAGGCCAAGCGCCTGGGCCTGGATGAGTTCAACTTCATCAAGGTGTTAGGCAAAGGCAGCTTTGGCAAGGTCTGTGGCACACATGGGTGGAACTGCTGGTTTTGTTCTACTCCTTAGCATTGTTCCATCTGTTTGATCTAAGATTGAGAGGGGAACCTTTCAGCCTGATCTCATTAGGTTTTCTTTCCTTCCTTGTAAGTGCAAATGACCTGAGGCCAAGTAGATAGGAGCGCTGGTTCTGCTATTAATTGGCTATATGAGACTTTCAAGTAGTGATTTAATCTCTTTGGAATTCAATTTTTCTCATTTGTTGAATGGGGACAGGAATCAAGTGAGATGGTAGATGAGAAAGCACTTTGGAAAGTTTTAAATGCTCAGTGTTCCAAATCAATAGTAGTATCAATACATGTCTTCCCTCCTTCAGAGATCAGCTGAAATTCTGTTTTTAATTCATTATGAAGACTTTGAGAATGAATCTCTGCCCTCAGTAAACCTAGGGTTCAAAGCAAATTTAGCATGCGTTACTTTGGAAGGTAAATGTTATTTAACTGATCTTTCTGGCATGTAATAAATGTTTTGTTTATCCTTTACGTGTGGCAAGAAAATGGGAATAATCCTCTCATGCCTTGGATCAGGGTCCTCTGCCCTTGGTGCGGTTCTCCATATCCTGTTCCCACTGAGATGAACACAGTGGTGTGGGGTGTGGCCTTTAGTATGCTCAATAAAGCACTAAAGGTGATCAGCCACCATTCCGATGGCTGGGTGAGATGGAAAAATTAACTCCTGTTCATTTTAGAAAGAAGACGAAGGGGCAGGGAGCAGAGGAAGCTGTTTGCATTTCACCTGAGATCTCTGCTTGTTTCCTGGCTCTATTCAGAGCTGAGCCTGGGAGTCACCTTTCTGGGACCTCCTGAGAGGTTCTGGGAGGTCCTGCTCTGGGGACCAGGAAGCTCCTGGGATCACATGCCCTGGCATGTCCTGGACTCTTGAAAGCAGCAGCCTGTAGGTCAGTCAGCTGGCCCATCCCACCTGGTTCCCAGCCGTCTCACCTGCCCCTATCTCACCCTGATATCACTCTGGTGGGAAGGTAACTGGGGTTTACTTAAATGGCAAAAGCTGAAGCAATTACATTCTTTAGAGACTGACTAAATAAAAAGAGGTCCTCTGGTTAGGCATAACTCTGGGACGTGAACAGGATGTGGTCTAATTTTGAGCAAGACTCCGAGATTCTAGGTTTTCATACAGTGTAGGCAGAATGGGAACTTAGATGACTTTGGAGCATTTAGGTTATCTCTTAGGAAAAATCACAGCCAAAGTTTGAGCCAGTTTTAAAGAGTCTGTAAAATATGTGGGCGACAAAAAGTCTTCAGGTTAACATCATGAATTCCTTCCTTAAGTTTCTGATGGCTGCTTTTTAGCTTTGATGACTTACATTGGATTACTGTACTTAGGAGTTACTTATTTAAGAAGAGAAAGGCTTGTGACGTTTGTAGGTAAATGAGTGCAAAAATATCAAATGATAGGAACACTTTGAGAAAATAGAACTGTTAATTAGCTCTCTTGAAAAGGAATCACGTTTCCAGCTTCAGAGTTATAAAAGAAACCATAAAGGCAAACAAGGACAAATTCAACTACATAAAGATACATGATTCTTTTCAATAGAATAAAATAACAGAAAATTATAAAACAGGCTTAGAAAAACTTTTACAGAAAGTAAAGGGTTAGTATCTTTATATATCATATGCGTATAAATTTGTAAGAAATTAATATGATAGCGGCATAATTAGACAAAGGAGACGTGAATAGTTTACACGAAAAGAAATACAGTCAGAAAACAGTTAGTTTCATTTTAAGTAAAAATAGCATCAAGGTAACATTTCACACCTACTAAGTGAGCAAAAAAACTTTTTAAGTGAAACTACTCAATATTGGTAAGTCACCATGAAACTCCAACACTTCTACATTGCTAGTGGCACATTGTATCACACATCCTTTCTGAAAATAGGAAATGTGCAAAATGCTTCACTCTTTAATCTACTTATGAGAGTTTCCATCTTACAAACGTAATCCAAGAGAAATTGTTTTAATTGTGTACAAAAATACTCGGTGCAACTTATATGATACTTAATGATTAGAGATAAGTGCCTAATTTGAGGGAAATGATTAAATAAATTATATTTACTTGAATTGAGTATAAGCAACCGTGATAATAATGGAGACCATATGGAGAATGTCTGTAAGATAATGTTCAGTTAAAAATAGTTACAATATTTTACTGTACTGTAACGTAAAAATATTTGGTGTACTGTAAGTATGACAAACACATATAAACGTATGAATAACCGTTCAACAGATGTGCATTGAACTTCTCTTTTCTATGTCTGGGCATTGTGCCAGAGATCAAAAATAAATAAATTGTAGTAACTATTAGAATGTAGTAACTGTAGAATTGTAGTAACTGTAGAATAGGAAGTTTTCTTAAACATTATGTATACATCTTGAAAGGGGGTCTTGCTATGTTGCCCATGCTGATCTGTAACTCCTGGGCTCAAATGATCCTCCTACCTCAGCCTCCCAAGTATCTTGGGTGCATGCCACCACACCAGGCTTGTTATAATATTTAAAATTAAAGAAAAAACAGAATTCGTTTTTGAAGTATTTGGTATTAGCTTATGCTTCTTCTTTTTATTCCATACACGCATAGATTGATGGAGGCAATTGATTGATTGCAGGTCATGTTGGCAGAACTCAAGGGCAAAGATGAAGTATATGCTGTGAAGGTCTTAAAGAAGGACGTCATCCTTCAGGATGATGACGTGGACTGCACAATGACAGAGAAGAGAATTTTGGCTCTGGCACGGAAACACCCGTACCTTACCCAACTCTACTGCTGCTTCCAGACCAAGGTATGTTAGGAAGAAGCTGGCTGGCGCCATGTTGGGGCATCTTGACTATCAGATAAAATACCAATTTTAGACCCTCTACATTGTTCTCTCAAAGACTTGGTAAAGTGGGATGGGTTTTACCCTTGAAAAGATCAGGATATATTTGAACAGCATCTTCTTTTTTAGGGCACAGAATTTTCCATTCAAGGTTGTGCTTGTGAAGGGATGAGAGAGCTGTAGAATTCTTTGCAGCCAGAGTTGGACAAAGCCAAATGGCTAAACTCACTGTTTGCTCACTGGAAAAACCAACAAGTGTGGTTAGTCCTTGCTCTGCTCCTAACTTTCTATCACTAATCAAATCACTTAACTTTTAAGTTATTTTCATGTCATATGAAAAAGAGTAAAGGCCACCTTAATCTCTTCTAATCTGTGTAACATCATCTGAAATAAAGGATGTGAACAAATGCTTAAAATTTCATAGTGAAACAAAAATATAAGGCAGCATTTTTAATTTACCACATAGGTGTCTGGGAACCAGAAGGTGGCAGTAAAGAAACAACAATAATCCATAACTCCATGGTAGAGTCTGACTCGAGTATCATTAACTGATTTGTTAACCTGTTTTTAGTAAAGAAACACCAGTGTTCTTCATGAAGCTCTAATTTTGTTAGCCTTTTTGAGGGGTTGGGAGGAGTTAAAGTCTTTTAGGATCATTATGGATGTTTGTAGTATTTTGCTTCTTGAGAAGGCAAAGACAGACATCACCTGAAACTCCTAGCTGTGGCTTATGTGGAACCCAGACCCTGAGGGTGACATCACGGAGAGTTGATACCTTGCTTCTGGATGTATTCTCATCTCCAAGTCATTGTGAATGCCAGTTTTTCCACTTAAAATTCAACAGTTATTCATTGAGTCATTTGGCAAACTTTTCTTTTATTATATTTCGTTAAATCCTTCCCGTGTATCTGATGCCATGCCAGGTGCTGGAGATACAGTGGTGAACTAGACTAGTCCCTGACCTCATGGATTTTACATTATCTTTGGTACACTGTTTCCCAAAGAGGATTTCTCAGAACCCCAATCACTTGAGCAGCTGTAAGAAGAAAGGACTCTGTGACCCATTGTTGGAGTCACTGCAAACGTAACCTCTCTTAGTCTCAACACACATATGTTTATTAGCATCCTTGAGGAGACCTGCAATGAAAACAAAATTGCCTTTGTTTAATCTACTTTTCCCAACTTATTTGATCCCAGGGTCCCCCATCTCTCTCTTACACACACATACACATGCACCCACACACACACAATGCCCATTCCATACTGAGGAACCCTGATCCAGTGGAATTTTTCCTATCCTTCTGATCTCTCAGGAGAATAAGAAATATCATCTGAAAATCTGGAAATCATTCTGTTTATCTTTCAAGAAGGACACATATTTCTTTTTCTACAAAACTTTCCTCAGAGACCCCTATTTAATAAGAATCTATCCCTTTTTCTGAACAAGTATAAGAATTACTAGCTCTTCTCATTTTTGATGTGTGTTGTGTAATGCCTAGTATTTATGGGTTTGTATGTGTACAGAATCCTGCATAATAGAGACTCAGTGATGGAGTTAACTTTCTTCTTTTTTCCACTAGAGCATGATTTTAGATTCATGATAAATGTATCATATTTTGTATTTTCCATGGTGCCTATCACAGGGCCTCACACTTGACAGGTACCCACAGACAGAATCAAAGACTTGGAAGATTTTTTCAAAGTCACTTTATCTTTCTTTATCTCTCTCTCTTTTCTTTTCTTTTCTTTTCCTTTTTTTTTCTTTTCTTTCCTTTTGGTACCAGTGAGGAAATTGGTTTCAGAGAAGTAAAACTATTTTGCTCATAGGCACTCCATCTTGGCAGAGTCAGACCTGGCATCTCATCTAGTCTCTGGGACTCCCAAGGTAGTGGGGACTTGCTCTGATTCACATTGCTAGTTTCTTGTGCCTGACCCAGCACAGGGTCCCTTCTGTTGGAGGAACCCTCCCCCTTCCCCTGTCCCCAGCAGGTAGCCCTCTCTCTCACTATCTGAGGTGGCTTTCCAGGCAGGGAGCCACTCTGGCAAGTTTTCTTTACAACATTATCAAGAGGCCCAACATCCTAGGAGGGGTCCAGTTTAGTTGTGAGGGCTCTATGGAGCCCCTGTACATGGTGGATCATGGGAAGCCACAGTTGAAGGTCGGCTTGGTGAATGAGTGAGGGAGTGGGAATGGATGTCTTCAATGTCAGCAGTGTTCTCCTTTGTGCATTGTAGAATATCAAGGCTAAGGATTCCTCATCATATGGCAGCCTTTGGAGCACAAAATGGTGTTGAATGACACCAGGGATTTCTTTTATGGCAGAACAATGATCAAACTAACATAGATGTTGTCATGAATGGCTGTAGGGTGAGGATAGGCAGAGAAGGAGCTTCTTCTGTAGTTCAGATATTTACTATCTTTTCTCAGGCCACTGTCAGGCAGCCACAGTCACAGGAGCAGCTTTGCACCAACTCTCTCATGCCACCTCAATTTCATAGAATACTTTGCTTTATGTAACAGATGCATATTCACTGAATTTTTCTAAAGTGAATCATATTTTAACCTCATAGAAGGATCTTAACTTACTTATGAAAGGAACCTGATAAAGAATCAGCTTATAAACCTTCAACTTAACTTTTTAAAAATGTGACTTTCCCTATGACAAGCCAACAGTTTGTCATAGTTTTAAAGAGTAGCTCTTATTCACCTGACTCTGAGGTAGATGCTGGGGTTGTTAACACAAAGGAAGACAGTTCTCAAGTGGAAGCATTCACTGATAATAGATTGGGAGGTTATTCTAAATTCCACAAGCTAAGAGGGAGTAGCAAACAGCATTGAATAGTTATGTTCTAGATGGGAGTATTCAAACCAAGAAGACTCAGAGGAGGGGGTCTTCCCTAGGATCTAGTGGAAGAAGTGCGATCAAGCCAGGCTTTGAAAGGTAGGGAGGATTTGGACAGGATTTGGGAATAACAGCTGAATTTGGCAGCCACAGAATTCAGTCTTAACTGAGTTTCACTTTTCCTGAAAACAAAGGACAGTTCCTCTGAGCCACCTTAAACCTGGTTTCCACTAAGACTCTAATACACCATTCAGGAACACAAAGACCCGATTGCAATCCTATTAAGATTTCTTTCATACTTGTTTAATTAGGACACACAGAACAGCAATAATGTTAAGTCGAGTTTAATTATTTTTAGGTGAGCCTTTATTTTTCAATGTATCGGAAAAAAAATGGTCCTTTTGGAAACATTCCTTTGAGAACTTCTTCTGATAGATTACACATTGCTTCAGGCTGCACACTACATACAAGTTGCCTGGAAAGACTTAGAAGTGTGTAAAGTGATGTCACCGTATCTAATATGGTGACCAATGGCAATGGTCATGCGAACCCATTGGCATCAGCCATGATGACATAGTCAGGTTCGGGTCTGGTCAGTGCAGCCCACTGAAGGGCCAACTTACAGCTGAAGAGGGAGTAACCAATGGCAATGGTCATATGAACTCATTGGCATCAGTCATGATGACATAGTCAGGTTCGGGTCTGGTCAGTGCAGCCCAGTGAAGGGCCAACTTACAGCTGAAGAGGGATTTGGGTTTTTCTTTACTGAGCCCGCCTACCCTTGGCTCATGTGCTCCATCCCTCTCCATGGGGTCTAGAAAGGCAAAAAGCAAATAAAATGGCTCCCGCTTTCCAGGGCTAGTGAGAAAAAGCGACAGAACAACAAATTAAGCCAGTGGTTTTAATTTCAGTCAAATTCAAACCAGTGTGTCTTTGGGATGCAAGAGTAACCTGAACCATGTAGGGAATTCTACCAAACTTGATTTAATTCACTCTCAAAACATAAAGTACAGAAAGAGGAATAAAGGACTTCTAATTCCAGTCAAGATCAAGTAGCCACATTCATCCCAGGTCCTCCCTCTTACAACTAAAAAACCCTGGACATAATTATTTTATAAAGGTAGGGTGCTTACCAAAATTGGCATAGCCACAAAGAACTGTATCCGTTGATGTGAATGAAAGACCAAAATTTTTATATTTAAAAATTCTAGATGATTTTTAAGTGGGTAACATTGTCAGTAGTGTTTAATATTTTCTTGCATATGAGAAAAAAAATTTTTTTCTTATATACCCACAGTTGTTTCTTGCTTTAAAAAAATTATGGCCTATAATTGTTTCAATTACAAGTCTTTATTGTTAAGCATCTATGTGCTAGACACTGTGCTAGATTCTAGGGCTACAAAGCTAAAAGATACCAACTCTGAACTCATGCCAATTACTGTCTAGTAGAGAGATAGACATGCAAGGAGGCAGTCAGGAAGGCTTCCTGATGGAGGTAGAACCTACCCTGGACCTGGAAGCATAGGTGGCATTTGCAAGAGGGTAAGAGCAAAGACATGGCTGCTGAAACCTAAAAATTATTTCTAAATCTCATTTGTATTATTTTTCCAATGCTTGAACTCCCAACCAATGCTATCTCCTACTTCTTCCAAGGAAATGATAATGGCTGAACCAGAGCAAAGAAGGAAGAGGAGAAAGGGAGGGTATTTGGAAAATAAGGAGACAGATTCCTGCATCTATGAGATCAGATGCCCATCGGCAGAGGGGGGAGGTAATGCTGTGAGCCCTCCTTATTGGACTGCTAGGCTCTAAAACTTAGGGGCTTGGTCAGGGTTTAGGGGGGGAAGTGACTTTTGGAATTGCCTCTCCCAGTTCCCGGGTTCCCATTCAGGCATTGACTACAAGGGATAGGAGAACCACTGAGAGGTAGTTTTGTTTTTGCTTTTTTTTTTTCTGGAAGTTACAGGAAATGAAATTCCCAGATTTTTAGAGTCTGTGCATTTGTATTTATGACCCCCATTGTTGAAACCGTTCTCTCCAACAGGATCCCACAAAACCTGTCTTGAATAATTTCATGATTTTTCCTCTTTAAAAATTTCATCTGTACACAATTCTACCCATCCCCCACCCTTTGGCATTTCCTGCCAGGCCTGGGAAGCCAAATTGTAGAGGGCTTTGCTGCAAAGGAAACGAAGGGTGAACTAGAGAAGCTCCCTTAGCCAATCTCCCTTGCTGCCCTAGGGAAAATGCAGCATGGAAAAATCCTTAAAAAGCAACTGGAGACGTTTTTCAATCATCTGTGTGAGCATGGGGAGAAGTGAGAAAAGGAGTGTTAACAACGTAGGAGCAAAAGTGTCATTTCAAGGAACTCAACTCTGAAGAACAGAAACACTAAACCAAAAAGAAAAAAACAAAGTAAAAATTAGGCCATTGGTAGATTTTGTTCTAAAGAGACGGCTATGTCAGATTAAATCTAAACCAGCTGACAGAGCCCTTGAGGACGGGTCTCTTTCCCGCTAGACCACACTGTCTGCCTGAGGCAACACCACTACTACTCTGAAGGAGTTGGAGAGTGTGTGAGCAGGTTTGGTGAGTGCTTTTCGAGAAGAGATTGAGATGCTTGACACAATGAGTTGGTTTGTGGGTCAGGCAGCCACCTGGGAATCAATATGCTTGCCAATAACAGATTTCAAGCAGAGATAGCCTCAGTAATTTGCAATGGATTTTAGCAAAATGAGATCCGTGGTAGAGGTTACAGACTTAGTGTTGGCAGAATCAGTTATTAATAGAATCAGACTCCAGGGAACTCCATCTCTTTACTTCTGAAGACCATCTTTGCCTGATAGTGGGCTGGACAGCAATGCCATTTAGTCTGATCAGCCAATTAACACATCTTTAGTGAGGACCTATGGTGTGCAAATCTCTGCAAGATGTGACAAGACTTTTATGGCAGGGCCTTTGGTCAAACTAGTTGAGGGGTAAGCTCTACTCTCTTGTGAAGGAATGCAGGGGTGTATGCGTGTGGTGGTGTGTGTCTGCATAGATGAGCTGGCAGTTCTCTGGCCGGTCGGAGAAAGATCGTCACTGGTTTCCACAATCAAGCAAGGCTTCATGGAGCAAGACAACTTCACCCAGGTCTTGAAGCATAACAGGACTCATTCTGTGTGATAAAGGAAAAGTTGTGGAGTTTGTTAATGCTCATGTGTCCCAGGGGCAGAGAAGGATGTGTCGGCTCTTAATCTAACTGCTGTAGCTTCATGTAACCTCTTTGCATATAAGGAAACCTTACATTTGAATAGGACATTTGCTTTTAAAGGTGCCCTGACTGGCTAGGTGCAGTGACTCATGCCTGTAACCCCAGCACTTTGGGAGGCAGATCAGGTGGATCACCTGAGCTCAGGAATTTGAGACCAGCCTGACCAATTTGATGATATCCCATCTTTAATAAAAATACAAAAATTAGCCGGACATGGTGGCGGGCACCTGTAATCCCAGCTACTCAGGAGGCTGAGGCAGGAGAATCGCTTGAACCTGGGAGGCAGAGGTTGCAGTGAGCCGAGATCGCACCACTGCACTCCAGCCTGGGCAGTAGAGCTAGACTCTGTCTCAAAAAAAAAAAAAAAACCCTGACTTAGATCAGCCATTTTATATCTGCCTAATGATGTCTCTATGAGTTAATCTACCATACTCTATGGTTATTCACTCCCCCTTTTTTTTTTTCAGAATTTGTCATTGTGGTAAAATACACATAATATAAAACGTGCCATCTTAACCATTTTTAAGTGTACAGTTCAGTGGTATTAAATGCATTCATAATCTCCATCCATCACCCCTCTCCATCTCCATGCCTCTTTTCACCTTATAACCCTGAAACCCAATGCCCATTAAACAGTACCTTCCTATTCCCTCTCCCCACAGCCCTTGGCAACAGCCACTCTGTCAGTCTCCATAATGTTGACTACTCTAAGTACCTCTTATAAGTGGAATCATACAATAATGTCTTTCTGTGACTAGTATATTTCATTTAGCAGAATGTCCTCAAGGTCATCCATGATGTAATGTATGTCATAATTTCCTTCCTTTTAAAGGCCAAATACTATTCCATCATGTGTATAATACCACATTCCACTTATCATCTATGGATGGACATTTTGACTTCCACGTTTTGGCTACTATGAATAATGCTGCTGTGAACATGGTTGTCTGAATATTTCTTTGAGGTCTTACTTTCAATTCTTTTAGCTATATACCTAGAAGTGGGATTCCTGGATTGTATAGTAATTCTCTTTTTAATTTTTTGAGGAACCGCTATACTGTTTTCCATAATGACTGAACTATTTTACATTCCCATCAACAGTGCACCAGGGTTCTGATCTGATTTCTCTATTACTTTGCCCAACACTTATTACTTTCTTTATTTGATAGTAGCCATTCTGATGGGTGTGAGGTAGTATCTCATTATACTTTTAATCTGTATTTCCCTAGTGATTTGTGGTCACTCATTTTTACAGATAAGAAAACCAAGGCCCAGTCAAGTTTTATAATTTGTTTGCAACAGAACCCAGATTGGAATAAAGGTTTCCCAACAGCCTTTGTTGTTCACCGTGTATTTCTGTCTCCCTCTCTGTCCTCCTGTCCAAATTCTCCACTTCAAATAGCCTCACCTCCAAATCCCCTCTTCCCCAATTCCTGTCACGCACATGAAAAAGGGTCTGAAGGGGTGTCAGCTCTATTTTACATGAACTCAGTGAGGCTGGGATTAAAAAATATTAATGTCCCTTAAGCTGGCAAGAGGAGCAGGGTTGATCAGCCTGTTTCTGGAAATGTTTCTGTTTTCTGAAAGTGTAAGAGAGAAAGGAGGAAAAAGGGGGCATGGGCACAGGAACGATCCAAAATGGGCTGGAGTAGGATGAGGCCCTCACACTTGTCTGTTTAGCCATTGCTTCCTGAGCACCTGCTATGTGCCATGCCATGGGGCATCTTGGGGCACCATGCTGCCTGCTGAGGAACACAGGTGTGGGGAAAGGTAGGTAGGAGTCCCGGCTTTATGAACTTGAAGCCTCATGGGAGCATAAAACTGTTGGCCTCTACAGAGGTTACAGTGAGCTGAGATCCCGCCACTGCCCTCCAGCCTGGGCCACAGAGTGAAACTCCATCTCAAAAAAATAAAAAATAAAAAATAAAAGCCCCTCTGGCCTCTATACAGTGCCCAGAACTCAGTGCTTTATTTTCCTTCAGAAACTGTTGGCCTGATCTTCTTTTGTAAATTGTTTTTTAATCACAAAGATTATTTATTAATTGTAGAAAATTTGGAAAAGTCACAAGAGGACAAAAAAGAAAATAAGAACAATTCACATGACTACTACTAACATTTTGATGTGTATAATTCCAGTTTTAGAAAAGTACATGTCTGTTCATACATATATATTTATAACATCAGTATCATACTCTATGTAAACTGTTTCACTTAGTAATATAGTAGAGCTATTTTCCTTGTCACTAAATATTCTTCAGCCAAGTGATTTCTAGAGTTCTATAGTATCTGAGGGCGTCTTGTAGACATTCTGCATTGGGGGTTGCAGGTGGCTGGTAAGTGCCTGGCTTCCTCCCAGCTGATGTTAGCAGTGAATGGACCGCATGCTCTGCCCAGTGCTGGCCAGTGATGGTGCTGCCCTCTCTGCAGCAGAACTGCCTCCTTCTACTTTTATTTCTCTCTTTCTGTAACATCAACCTGAGTACAACTTGTAAATAACCTATTTGGCATTGACATAATGCAAACTAAGACTTAAATGTTTTTAACATTAAATATGTGTGTATACAGCAGGTCTTTGAATAACCTGATTTTGTTCAATGTCATTTCTTTATAATGTTAATGAGAAAAATATCAATTCCTGGCTAGGGCCACTGACTATGTGAAATTTGTACTTTCTTCCCATGCCTGTATGAGTTTTTTTCAGGGACTTCGGTTTGTTCCCAAATCCCAAAGCTATGCACATCGGGAGAACTGGTGTGTCTAAATGGTCCCCATCCGAGTGTGGGTGTGCGTGAGTGTGCCCTGCCATGGGATGGGGTCCTGTCCAAGGTGGTTCCCAGTTGGCACCCTGAGCTACCAGGAGAGGTTCCACCCACCCATAACCCTGAACTACAGCAAGTGGGTACATGATGCTCTTACTCGTTTTTCTTCATCTTTCTTAAACATATGTATAGCTCACATTTACTTCGGTGTTTAATATTAGAAGTGTTATTTCAGTTTTACTATTCAAAGTGTTCTAAATAATTTTTCTTAGAAGTTTGATGTTTTTGTAGCCAGAAATATACCTCAGGAACTTAACTCTTCTTTATACCAATTAGCCTATGGTAAAACTGGTTTCCTTACATGTCTTTTCACTTGAAGTTGCAGTTTCCAAGAACTTACCAATGGCATTGTGAGGACTTCCTGTATACTGTTTGGCTAGGAGGCATTTTTTTTTTTTTTTACCGCTAAGGAATATATTTACCCATTCTCCTAAACTATTTGCTTTTTCTTGTAAAGCTGTTGGTTTTCTCTTTTTTTTTTTTTTGAGATGGAGTCTTGCTCTGTCACCATGCTGGAGTGCAACAGCGCAATCTCGGCTCACTACAACCTCTGCCTCCCAGGCTCAAGCAATTCTCCTGCGTCAGCTTCCCAAATAGCTGGGATTACAGGCATGCACCACCAGGCCCAGCTAATTTTTGTATTTTTAGTAGAAATGGGGTTTTACCATGTTGGCCAGGCTGGTCTCGAACTCCTGACCTCAAGTGATCCGCCTGCCTCAGCCTTCCAAAATGCTAGGATTACAGGTGTGAGCCACTGTGTGGGGCCAAGCTGTTGGTTTTCAAATTACATTTTGTGGAGGTGCCTCTGTTGCTTCAGTGTGTGGTGGATGGGAGCTGGGCACACAGACCCAGTATGTGCTATTAGAGGAGGACCTACACGCGCCACCTACTCCACCTGGCTGCGCAGTTCCACGTCCGACTGTTTCACATGTTAGCATTCCAAGGAAGATAATGTTTGAAGAAAGGATTTCACTTTGAAAACAGTTTAAAACCACTACAGCTCCGACTGGGAGCTGGAGTGAGTCTTGATTTTTTTTTTTAACCTACCCATATTATAATTTAATGTATACAGGTGTCGTTTCCTGAAGGTCTCCATTACAAATGTCCTTTCATTATTAAAATGGGCACATTCCTGAGATTTGGGCAGAAATGGAATTTTGGAAGCAGATTCAAGATTCTGGTATTCTGTCTGAGTAACACATTTCATTGTTTAGATCACGCACAGAAGTGCCTGCTGATGTGTAAAAGTGTGTGTTTAAACCTTTGACTCACTGCTGACAGGTGTAGAGGCCTGTGATAGAATGTAACTGGGATGTGACACTACTTCATTGATCAGGAGAATTTGCATCAGAATCTTTTGAGGCACTGTTGGGAGATAACAGGGACTGGGAAGGAGAGATATGACAAGGCACAGCAAAGTAACTTAGAATAAAGGCAGTATGTGATAAAGAGGAAGGAGAGACATATTTATTGAGCACCTATTATGTGGCAAGCCTATCCAAGTTGTTTAAAAGCTGATTTCATAAATCTTACCCAAGTCCCGTGGGATGTAGGTATTGTTGCCAGTTCTTTGGGCAGGTAAGGAAACAGACTCAGGGAGGCTTAACCATTTGGTCAGGATCACACGGAGTTAAGTGATTAAGCTGGGATTCAGACTAAGAGTCCCCACCTTTGCCTCCTGAGGGTGAGAAGGGCGACTGTGGAACAGGGTGGATGCTGGGGCATTGTGGGGCAGGGCACAGTGAGTTTGGGGGCAGGAGGCATTTGCAGGAACAGACCCCTGATTTAGGGAGTGTAATGATGAGTCTTGCTGCTGTCGCAGGTTCACGCTAGGAAGCCGTGAGGAAGACAACCTTGTGAGGAGGTTCTGGCTAAGTTGCGGAGTTCTTACTATGCTAGGCAAGGAGTTTGCACTTATTCTGTAAGTAAAGGGGGATTCCTTGAAGATATTATGGGAAATGATGACTTAAATCACAGCCTGACAGCTCCTGACAGCCTCCTGCTTGTGAAGAAAGCATAGTCCTCCATTTAGCACTTAGAAACTGTCAATTGTGTAGCCCCTGACTGATTAGAAACAACTTAAGTTGCTGCTAATTGCAGCAGGTGACCTACACATTTCTAAGGTGTCATTTGGTCACAGTTCAATTGGCACATCATGATCCAATTTAAGTAAAAAGTTTCATCTTGAAATCTAAAACTAGAGGTCTAAGTTATCTAACCCGGTCACCAAACAAAGCCAGTTTCCTCATGGCTGACGTCAGATTCTCTCACCTCTCCCCAATGCCCGCCATCTATTGGATTTCAGAATTTACCTTTTTGTGTGTGTGTGTCCAGTTTAGATTCGTGTTGAATTTTGATAGTGGTCTGGTGGTGTTTTCTACAGGGAAAGTCATCTGGGGTCTTTCACAGGGAGCTTCTACATAGTCTATTGAGATGACTCCATTGAAGCAATGGGCTTTCCCTATATAACCCGAACTTTTTGTCCTAGTGGTCTCAAATATTTCAGACAACCCAGATGATTCCTAATGCTCTGATTTTGAAGACTTTTCTGGGTGGTAGGTGCAACCTATTCAGCTGTTTGAGTTCACGTATGCCCTGTTGACGTGTGGGAAACACAGGATGCAGTAAAGAAGGCACCACGAGTCAAGAAGCTACAGGTCTAGCTGTGACTTCTGCCACTGATGCTTGCTCTGAGACAGTTATCTGGGCACTGACTTTTCTCATTCATAATAAAAGATGTGGGGAGGACACAGAGAGGGGAGTTCCGACTACATGACCTATACGATCCCTCCAGAAATTGATTCTAAAGACCTGAGACAATGCAATTCATTGGGAAATATGCATGGTATCACTACAGCTTTACCTGTTACTAATGCATGAGTGAGACAAGGACAATGACAAAGTCAGTGAACAGTCCTTCTGTTTAGTGGTCTAGTGGTGTTTTCTACAGGGAAAGTCACATGGGGCCTTTTGTAGGGAGCTTCTACCTAGTCTATTGAAACAACTCCGTTGAAGCAATGGGCTTTACCCATATAACCCGAATTTTTCAAAGCTCAATTCAACAAATACTTCTACCTTGATCAAAGCCTCTATGTTCACAAGGCTGTTATTTTATATCAGGGTTCCAAACTCAACACATTTTCAATGACTAATGCTCCTACATCAGAAAATTTACCAGGAGGTTTTATAACTGTCTGTTTGAAGTACAGCATAGTTTCTAGCACACAGCAGGTTCAATAAATTCTGGCTTCTGTCTTATCCAGTTAACAGTTTCAGTATCATCTATATAGATAGATCCCAAGCTGACTTGAGAGCTTTGTCATTTTTCTCTTTGCCTAGAATGATGGCGTGTTCTGGCCAGTTGGCCAACTGTTTGTGAAACAGAATTGAGACTACCTGAGTCTATCGTTGTTGGTAGATTTGACCCCTGGCACACTCGTTTCATAAAGAGAAAATATGTATTAGCTATCCCCTAATCTGGGCCCACGTTGCCTGTAACAACAGCAATGGGCCAATCCTGTAACCTGTTTAGTCATCTCACAAGTGCCTGTTCAGGAGGGCATCAAGCAAGAAATGACTGACAGCCACCCCTTTTCCCAGAAGTTTATGCCAGCTAGAAGATGAATGCTTTGTGGTAGCACTTTTGTTTCTTAATTATGCAACCTGTTTATGAGTTTAGAACTACAGCTGGTTAATATGAGGATCACATCTTTGGCTGTGTCCTCAGGAGTTTGATAGCCCTTCCTTCTGACTGCTTGACCCATAGCTTGAACTAGGGCTAGCCACAAGATTCCTGTGAATTCCTACTGGGCCCTTTGTCTCCTTCTTGTCACTGAGGAGGAGGTCACAAATTGGGGCTGGCTCCCAAATGTGGGAAGAGGAGGTTACCAGTTCCAGTGAAGAATAACTTGGACAGAACTGTGCCCCCAACTGCCTGTGGTTTAACTTTGGAGGCCTCTGTTGTAGCCTGAAAGGAGAGAGGGGCCATCTGGGTGGGCCAGTCACCACCTTCAATTTCAGGGTCATCTTTGGCTCAATAACAAAAATGGCAGGAACTTCTATAGTGTTCATTACATGCCAGGTTGAACTTGGAGCATTCTACACGTATTAATTTAATCGTCACATCAACCCTAAGAGGTAGGACTGTTATTCCAAAGAGGGGTCATACAGCTAGAAGTGGCAGAGCCTGAATTCAAACCTGGTTAGCTAGCTTCTATTATAGAAATCTCATTTTGTCTGAATGCCCAGGGGAGATTAGGCTCCTGAGGATTGATAAACCAAGGTCCCAAGAGCCCAAGGAGTAAATAAAATGGCAATTGGTTGATTTATAGTGGGGTGACTGGACTACTTACGTGAGTTGCCCAGGGCACCCTGGAATAATTCTTTAAGGGTGGTATTCTAGGTAATCTGAGTTGTATTGGGAAAGCAACTGATGGAAAAACAGACCCTCTGCTTCCTGTTATGAGGACATTTTTTTTTTGCAGAAGCAATAGGAAGTTGAAGCCTCCACTTTTGACCTCATTGGAGCATTTTGTTTTTACCGTGACGTTCCAGGGAGAATGCCAGGAAGGATCATGGGCAAAAAGAATTCTCTCAGTCTGCCTCCTTAGTGTGGCAGGAGGTACAAATTAATTCCTTTGTTGGGTCAGTATGATATTCACCTGGGATTCATCAGCAGTATGTAATCCATTTTATCGGGAACACTTGTGTGTGGGTTGCTAGGAAGCTAAGCTTATTACCTGGCTCTGGCTCTTAGAGCTGAGCCTGCTGGTGCTAACAGATTTGGGCCTGAGAAGTTTGTGGCCTTCCCTGGACTTCAAAAGGAGGGTGGAAGGTCCAGTAAAGTGTCCAAGGATGAGAGTGAATGGGGAAAATGACTTTTGTTCTCAGTGTTTCTTTCACCATTTATCCAACCTATCCCCATGTGTTTTTGGTATTTTTTTTCTTTTTCAGGTAAGAGTTTAAATCTAACCTCCTTTATCAAGCCCCAGTTTATGAAAACTTTCTAGATTCACCAGTGTTAACACTAAAAACATGCCAACACAACCAAAGGAAACACATTGCCATGAATGGTGAAATACTTCTACCATCCAATTTGCCCAGAGTTTTATTCCCTTGGGAGAGCTTCTTAAAGATCTAGGAAGTATCTTTTGATGTACATAACTCAGAGATTAAACATACTTCACAAATATAAGTAGGCTCCACTGAAAGAAAGCTCGAAAATTTGACTGTAAAAAAACAAATGTAGGTGTGATTGTTGA
This sequence comes from Pongo pygmaeus, assembly GCF_028885625.2. NCBI lineage: Eukaryota > Metazoa > Chordata > Mammalia > Primates > Hominidae > Pongo > Pongo pygmaeus. The sequence goes on along the minus strand of NC_072385.2, from coordinate 87,703,410 downwards.
CCTTACAAAAGCTAACTCCTACTGTAAAATGTTTACAAAAGAATTCACGAGAGAACTCCCTGGGTTGGCAAGATCCATTTGGATTGCCAGACAGGGTGACTGAGGTGCAGCCGTGCTAGGCAGAGTAACTGAACCCTGAAGTGTTAAAGAATAGCTGTGCAGGAGCAGTACCAGGGAAGGTAAGACATCTGGAACACACACCACCAGCCAGGGACGAAGTGTTCTGCTTCAGTATACATTAGACAACCAGTATTTTTTTTTTTAATATCTGGTACGGTATGTCTTCAACTTAATATCAGGTATTCCAGGGATAGAAAAAGACACAATCCTTGTTCAAAGAACTGCTGGTCTACCTAGGGAGGTTAGGCTAATAGGTGAACCAGAGAATGAAAATCAGAGGAAGAGATGAGTGGGCTGACTAGTAGGTATACTCCTACAAACTGGAGGAAACTGAGGCACAAGCATTGAAGTGCCCCTTCCGGGTCACATACACACTCATGTGCTCCCTCTCTCTCCCTCGCTCTCACTCTCTCCCTCTGTCACTCTCTCGCTGTCTCATAAGGGACTTTGTCACAGGAGTAAGAACCCTGGGTTCCACCTACCCCACAGGAGCACAGTGGCGAGGTCCCATCTGATTCAAGGAAATTGGCTTTGTAGGGTAGTTATTGTGTGAAAAGGAGCAAGCCCTGTCCAAGGCAGACCTGGATGTTTGTGTAGTTCAGATCCATTTAGCTTCCTGGCCAGTGTTGATCTCTGCTGCTTTAAACCACATTAATCTCTGGGAGGACAAACTGATCCATCACTATGGGAACCAGAGTGAGCCTGTGTCCTGGGTACTAGGTAAACACTGGAAGTCAGTACCTGGTAGATGCCACAGGCAGAAGCAAACTGGGGCCTTCCAAAAGTTGAAAATAATTAATAGATGTGATTCTTGTGCATCCATATCCCAGGAAGGATGGATTCTGTTTAGCTCTTTGAGCTAATTGTTAATTTTCAAATCTCGAAGACACTATTTAGCATGAAATGCAGATATTCAAATACCCCTTTCTCCTTGGTAGGAAATGGTACTAACAGTCTGCAGGATTATGGGAGTAAAAAGCGCAGTCTAAGCACATAGGCATTTATGGGGACAGTATACGAAGTTAGAGGGTATAAAAGCTATGTGGATGGTTCAAAGATTAAGGTAAAGATGTAAAACCTAAAATCTCAATTCTCTAGAATGGGACATTTAGACTTCATGGGTAGGGGAAGACAAGAATCGGGAGTATGGGCAGTTAGACAAAATCAGAAAGAAGCGTAGAAGACTATGCAGAAACATTAAGAATGTAGTGGTGGAAATGTTACCTTTTTGGAAGATGGTATCATGCAGAAGGTTTGAATGCATTTCTCTGATCTTTAACTCTACCAAAAGTGTCACTCTGATGTAAGAAAATATTTGGGTTGAAAAGGTGAGGAACTGGCCACAGCTTACCTAAATGTGGCTGACAACTTGTATCCAAGAGAACAGAATGAATTGGTCGATTTGCTGTGTCGTGACATTTTAGGGATGTTTTTGGGATGTTTAAGGGATGTTTTTGAAGGGGATTTTTAAGAGAGAAAATGAGACCCCTTAAAAACAGAGATCTGAGGCATAAAAGCTGGTAATTTTAAAAGATCCACAGCTGACTATAGAAGGAAAGAAGCAAGTCCCAGAAATATATATGTAGCATGTTTCCATTTATATAAAACTCCCAAACAGGCGAGACTAAACAATATACTTAGGAGGAAACACATGGGTGATGAAACTGTAAAGAAAAGCAAGGGGCCGGGTGTGGTGGTTCATGTCTGTAGTCCCAACATTGGGAGGCTAACGCAGGAGGATTGCTTGAGCCCTGGGAACATAGTGAGACCCTGTCTCTACAAAAAAGTTTTTAAAATTAGCCTGGCTTGGTGATGTGTGCCTGTTGTCCCAGCTACTCTGGAGGCTAAGGTGGGAGGATCACTTGAGCCTAGGAAGTCAAGGCTGCAGTGAGCCATAATCATGCCACTGTACTCCAGCCTCAGCAACAGAGCAAGACCCTGTCTCAAAAATAAATAAAAAAATTAGCCGGGGATGGTGGAACACACCTGTAGTCCCAGCTGTTCAGGAGGCTGAGGTAGGAGGGTTGCTTGAGCCCAGGAGGTTGAGGCTGCAGTGAGCCATGATTGTACCACTTGTACTTCATCCTGGGCATCAGAGTGAGACCCTATCTCAAAAAAAAAAAAAAAAAAAAAAAGAAAAAGAAAAGAAAAACAAGATCATGATTACCCAGGGAAGTCCAAATAGGGACTGAATGAAGACGGGGAGAGGGGTTGCAATTAAAGAGAGTTAAAGGGGTTTCAAAGGCCAGCAACCATGTTCTATCTGTCAAGGTGGGTCACAGCTAAAAGTGAGTCTTATTTGATCTTTAAAATGCATACGCATATTTTACATATTCATTTGTATGTACATTTTATAATAAAGCAGGGAAGGGGAACAAGAACATGAAAGCATCCAAACTATCATAGACACTAGCATTTTAAATGATGACATGCCCTCCAAAAATTCTAACTTTAATAAAAACTGAGCTTGCGCACTACCTCTATATATCACTCTTTTGCCACTAAAGTTTTGATTTTCCTGTTCTTTTGGCAGTGTGGTCTGTCTCAAGGACAAGAAGTGTGGTGACTGGTCACATGGCCTATTTAGCTGGAAGAATGAAGCATAGTCCCTATGCTCTTTCCAAGACCAAGGCCAAGATGGGGCTCAAGACCAGGTGGTTATCCACAGAACTGCTGGCCCACTCTCCACCTTCCCTGGGGGTCCTCCCTCTTGAAGATTGGGATTCTTTTTTCTTGAGACGGAGTCGGGCTCTGTGGCTCAGACTGGAGTGCAGTGGCACGGAGTGCAACCTCCGCCTCCCGGGTTCACGTGATTCTCCTGCCTCAGCCTCCCGAGTAGCTGGGATTACAGGCTCCCGCCACTGCACCCGGCTGACTTTTGTATTTTTAGTAGAGATGGGGTTTTGCCATGTTGGCCAGGCTGGTCTCAAACTCTTGACCTCAAGTGATCCGCCCGTCTCAGCCTCCCAAAGTGCTGGAATTACAGGCGTGAGCCACCGTGTCCAGCCGAAGGTTGGGATTCTTAAAGAGTAACCTAGCCCAGCCTCACTCTTTCAGCAAGCAGCTCTGAGTAGGCGGGTAAACTTTCCTCACAGCCACAATATTGGTGTCTTGCAACATGTTTTTAAACCATGTTTTATAACTAAGAAGATGCCAAACATTTCATTTGGCAGTTTGTATTATGAAAACCATAGTTATCTTTCCATTTTCACCTATAAAGTGATGTTATAAATTGAACCTTTTAAACTGTAGATGTATGTGTTCTTTCTAGATTCTGGCATATTCTAGGGGGGGCATAGCCCTCGCTGCACTGCCCTCCCCACCTGCCATCACTGGTTGAAAATAACAGCTTTCCTTGCTGCCATCACATATATAAATGTAACTAACATTTATAGAGTGTTTTCTATAAGCCAAGAATGATAATAGCTGATGTTCTTTTTAAGAACTTTTAAGTTCAGGGTATATGTGCAGGTTTGTTACATAGGTAAACTTGTGTCATGGGGGCTTATTGTACAGATTATTTCATCACCCAGGTATTAAGCTTGGTACTCATTAGTTATTTTTGCTGATCCTCTCCCTCCTGCCCGCTCCAACAGGCCCCAGTTCATGTTGTTCCCCTCTATGTGTCCATGTGTACTCATCATTTAGCTCCCACTTACAAGTGAGAACATGTGGTATTTGGTTTTCTGTTCCTGTGTTAGTTTGCTAAGGATAATGGCCTCCAGCTCCATCCATGTCCCTGTAAAGGACATGATCTTGTTCTTTTTTATGGCTGCATATTATTCCATGGTGTGTATATACCACATTTTCTTTATCCAGTCTATCATTGATGGGCATTTAGGTTGATTCCACGTCTTTGTTATTGTGAACTTAGCTAATGTTCTTATGGCACTTACTATATACCTGTCATTTTTTAAAGTTCTTTACGTATGTTGATTAACTTAATCTTTGCAATAGCCCTGAGAGGTGGATATCCTGAGACACAGGGAGGTAGAATGACTTCTCCAACATCACATAGTTAAGAAGTGATAGAATTGGGATTTGAACCAGGGCAGTTTCTGTTCCATTGTCCTAGTGTTCATCATTCTACAGTGCTGTCTCAGATAATATGTTAAATTTACATTGTGGTTTCATCTTTTCCACAACTTTTTTATTTCCCCATTTTATGGATAAGCGCATTGAGGTTTGGAATTTCAGGTGACACAGAGGTGAACAGCAGGGGGAGCCACAAAAGTGGCTTGGAGGTGGGGCCAATGAAGATCCTGTTTGTTCACTGCCCCCACTACCACCACCCCTTGTGAAATGAAAAGGCCTCCCTGTATCCCTCAGTCCCAGGGTGAGTGGCTCCTGCGACAGGAAGAAGGAGCAGGTCCTAGACCAAGAGCGCAAGCAAGCCTGTTCATGTATCGCTAATTGCTTAAACATCAGGGAAAGGGGTTTGTCGTCGTATGGGGTTTTTTTTTTTTTTTTTGTGGGAAAGCTTTTCATACAATGCTGGCTGACTCCTGAGCCTTAAAGTAAACAACTACATCATCCTGTACAGAGGGAGGAAAAGGAAACTAAGAAAATATCAAACTCCTGCAGCTTTTTTTGAAATGTAAGTGGAGGAGGAAATGATGTTTGGAGGGCATTTGCTGGGGTCCTTGTACTAGAAGACTCCGTGAATAATGATCCTCTTCCCAAGCTGTGCATCTGAGTAAATGTTTCCCACAATGTCCTTTCTTCTAAATACCCTCTCTGTGACGCAAGGTGAAAAACCCACTCGCAAAACATGGCTAGAAGATTCTGTAAACCCGTTAGAAAGTTAAGCTATTTCCCACCAGGGAGTGATGAAAAGCCTCACTTGCAAATCTGCTGGGTGACTGAGCTGATCAATCCCTGAGGTCCCCACATCCTGGGAGGGCAGCATCCTCACTGCTGTCTCCATCGTCTAAGAACATGGACAATATTCTAGGCATCCGCCTTGAACATGGAGAAGACAGCACTGGAGAACCTTCCAGATATAGATACACTCAGAAAGACAGCAGACTTGTTGAAAAACAAGCTTATTTTCTCATCCATACAACAGACGTGAACCTCCTGTCTAATGCCCATGTCCTTTAAACCCACATGGGGCACTCTGGAGTGCTTTCCTGCTTCCCTAGCTAAGTTTAAGTCTTTCCTGTCCTCCCAGAATACCCCAAGTAGTGGGGCGGTCCCAAATACCAACTTGGTAGTGGGGGTTAGAGAGAGGGAGAGACTGAAAGGACAGAAGACAAAATTATGAAAATCATGTGGCTGTTCCACCATGCCCCCCTCCCTGGGGATTCTGAAGTCCTGTCCCTCCTCCCTCTTGTTGTTACTTCTGAACAGCTATTGCATCTTTCAGGTGTGATTTGGGGATGCATAAGATGTAAAGCTGCTACCTTCAGGGTCTCTGAAATTAATGTCTCTTAGGATTGCTGCTATCATAATACTTTCCTGTAACAACTTGTAATTATGTCCTAACCAAAAGGAATTATTTGCTTAAACGACTTCGCCTTTTTCCACCTCCTAACCCACCATTTGTTTCTCCTAGCCCTGTGTGATGTGGGATAGTCCCTGTATTCCTGCACCACAGACTCTAACATCCTTGCAGTCTTGGTCATCCACAGAATATTTCTTCTCCGTGAAGACAGTTTTCGTTACATGTTTCCTTTTATGACTGGTGGGAGCTTCTCTGGAGTGTCTTGCACAGTCCTGTATACATCATTTGTTACCTGGAGGGCATTCTATATTTAAACAACTCTCTTGTGAATGATGTACCATGCTATATGTGAGTAGGGATGAATATTTAAATGGATCTCCCTTAAATACTACTTTGGATAGTAACTGAAGCAATGGATGAGAGTGGGATAGCCAATTAGATTTTTATTTGAAATAAATCACTTGGGAAAGGAGTTTTACAAATAAACGAAAAGAACTTGCCCACTTTTGTGACCCTATTTTGAGACTTTGAGCACCACTCATGGACAGCAAAATAAAATGTCAATATCTCCTTGTTCCTTTATTGGCTCTCAGCCTGCCGTCTTCGATCTCACTGCCCACTTTCTGGAAACATTGGCATGTGAATTCCTGCCTTTTCCCTCTGCCTGGGATGCCCCAGCCATGCCCCTTGATTGTCCTGACCTCCCACTGCTCATCTCACATCCTGCCTCTTCCACAAACCCTTCAGTTCATCCAAACTCCTGCAGCATTTATTAATTTTCCTTCTTTCTTGGCAGCCAGCATACACACCACGACTAGCTATTTAGATTAGTATGCACGGAAGTCTTATCTCCCAAAATCACTGTCAGCACCCAAAGGCAGACACATAGTCTTCTACCCCTTTACATTCTGCTCGTGTGTGTGTGTGTGTGTGTGTGTGTGTAGAAAAACCCACTTACCCAGAGTAAAATGCTCATAAATGCTCATGCATCCTGTGGCAGTGACGGTAGTGAAAGCCAGTGTGATTACACCCAGCAGGAGTCATTTCTGGAACTAAAATCGGCTGATTTAGCAGCTACTGTCAAGTTGCTAGTCCATCATGCTCCTCCTCTCAGCCCATGGCTAGAGAATCCTGAATATCCCACGTGCTCCTCACAGCCCCTACCAACTGTTTGCAATTTGCATGGGAGAGAATCCAAACTTATTTTTGTAACCTCTTCCCACCCACACAAACTCATCTTGCAGCCTCTTAGCAATAGGGTATCTCATTTTGAACATTTAGTTTTCAGATACTTATTTGGTTTTTTAAACTTCCAGCAAATATTAACAATGCCAGTGAATCCTGGTGTTCTCCTTTGCAAAGTGGAAATAATACTTCCCTTAGAGGACTGCCGCAAGAATTTAGTTAAAACATGTATGACCTTTAGCACAGTGCCTGGCATGTAGCACACATACAACATTTAAATTGCTTTACAAAGTCCTTTGTCCATGATCTTACTTTATCTTCACGGTGCTTTTGCGACAGGCAAGGTCCTGGGATATCTTTCTTTGACAGATGAGGAAATAGGCACAAATGATGAGCTGGGACTGGAACTGAGATCTTTCCAGAACCACGCCTGTGCCCTTCCTGTTCCTGACAATGTTCATTTTAAGGAAGGGAGGACAGCATTTGTATATGGAATGAGCCCTGGCACCTAGCTTCCGCCTGGGAAAACCGCCATCCCACTCTTAAAATGGGCACGGGTTTGCTGGCAGGACTTGCCCTTAATTATGGTCAGGCCACCTCTTCACCCCAGCGTTCCGAAACCTTACTGCTGGTTGTCCCCAATTGTACAGTTTGTTAAAGTCTACCGTGTTTTTTTCTTGCATCTCGGTCATCTCCAAAAGTTCCAGGATGACTTGGGAGTTTTTATTGGCTAGGCTGAAAAAAATGCCCAGGCAACAATGGTGTGTTGATGCTTGGAGTCAGACTGGCTAGAGCAAGAAGTGATTTATGTAACTCTAGAAGGTCCTAATCAGGAAGCTGAGAGAAAGGGATGAAGCACATTAATCCTCTCCATAATTTTCTCTTAAGAATGACTTTAGTTAGTCATGGGTAAAGTTTATCTTCCAACGTGTGTGCTTCTGGGATATCAAAAGATTTCATGTTTCCCAGCTGAGACTTCCACATCTGCAGGCTGCCAGTGTTTTCAACTATGAGAAAAGAGCTCTTTCCCAAAAGTTCATCATGGACTGGAAACACAGAGGTATAAGTTGAAGTAGCCATCAGTGGTGCTTCTAAAGGTCAGGGTTTCATGTATAGAACTGGAGCCATCCAGTTGGAAGAGAAGCCTGTTCTCACCTATAATCAGATGAAAAATGTAGAAGCATGGGTTGGATGGCCTCCACTTATGATGCAATGACAAGAAATCAACATGTAGTATTTACAAAGATCAGTCATTTCTGGGAGGATTAGAGAGGAGAAAAGGTGAACCAAACATTACTTATGGACTTAGTCATATCATTTTCATTGATGGTGATGACAGCACGTCAACACATCATCATTTGGTGAGAGAGGTCTGGTAGCCATTGCTCATCATCTTCCTCACTGGGCGTGGTGGTGATAAGTCCCACCACAGTGGGTGGTTTCCTTGGCATTCATAGCAGAACCCCACACCCTGTCTTCTGATGGCTCTTGGACATGGATCTTGCTATCTCAGTTGACTATTGCATTGTCCCTCCTGGCAGGGTTCTTAAACATTAGTGTTTTTGGATCTCCCAGGGAGCTGGTTAATTGGCAAATTGTAGGTCCCACCCCTTGAGATACAGATTCAGTAGGGCTTGGGGATCTGCATTTTAAAATGCAAGGTGGTTATTGGCCACACTTTGAGAAATACTGCCTGATAGTGGCATAGACACCTACTGTTGGAGAGAGTTGACTTTAGAATCAATCAGCAAATGACTGCCCAAGGCACTGTCCTAAATCTGACTGGATTTGGAAAAGATCTGTAAGCTATGAGCCTTATCCTCAAAAGTGTATGTATGAAATGAGGTAAGCAGTGCAGGATTCGATAGAATCACATGCCCGGCTGCTGGAGGAGTTCCTAGAAGAATGGAGAGTCAGGGCGACTGGACATGGGAGGTGACATTTCACCTGAGCCTGGAGGACTGTAGGATTTGCACTGATGACTCAGAGGGGAAAGAGCATTTCTGATGAGAGGAACAAATTGAGGGGTCACCAGTGTGAGGACAACCTTGAGGTTGGGATTTCAGTCTGAAAGCCTATGTTTCAGTTTAGAGAAAGCCGTAGGCTTTCTAATGTACCTAAAACAGTCACCAAGTCTAGGCAGATGGCACCAGCCCACTGACAGTGGGTAAGGACATAGCCTTAAGCCATGCTGGAGATGACAACACTCTAGGCTTTTAGAAATTTGGCTCTGAAATAAAGGATGTCTTGGGGCATCCCAAGAGCCAAGACTGCAGTCTGTGAGAGTCCAAACCTCAGTACTTATACCTCAATGTTACTTATAAAGTAGTTACAGATTTTCCAAGCACTCACTTCCGTGTTATCCTTAGATAGGGGCTGTCACCTACCCCATAGGGTTGTAGGGAGGATTAAATGAAATAAATTGGGTAAAGCACTTACCCAACAGCACCAAGCCCATAGCAAGTATCTAATAAATGATGGTGGTGATTAGGGCTCTTCCCCCTACTTTCGTAAGGAGGGGGCTGTGTGCCCGTGTTTGCATATTTGGTATTGTATTCTTCCTTGGTCAGAGTATCTTCCATTCCAACTCCTAATTTTGAAAACATTGCATATAGATCTCTAGCCACCAATCCTTCAAACCTCAAGCAACACCAGAATTGCTGCTTCCTTCCGAAGGTCCTCCCTCCCACATCTAAGGACACCACAGTAACTCAGTCTGTCAGCTTCCCCTCCTGTAGCCTTGGGAGCACACCGAGGCCATGGGCTTAGGAGAGGCAGCCTAGCATGCTGGACAGAACCCAGGGCAGGGTTCCTGTCTGGGCTCTGCTGCCCAACCACAGGGAGTCCTTTGGCAAATTAACTGCTCTGACCTCCTTTGGAGGCTTGTTGGGAAGATTAGAGATATTATTTCTAGCATAGTGCCATGCATGTATCAGAGGCCAAACAGTAGCCAGATTCATTACTGATGGTATGTTCTGAGGTTTGCACCTTTGCAAACCCTTCTGAGACTGCTCGCTTGTTGGCATGCACTGCCTACACCTTAGAGTGATAGCCCTACTATGTGTGGTCTCTGTACATCTTGATTCTGGGAAGGGGCTACAAATCTGGATTAGACCCAAAGAGTCCCTTCTCCAAAGCAGCCTGTGACCACATGGGTTGCACCTCTGAAGCTGAAGGTCTCACCCTTCCTCTTCCTTCAGACAGGGTCTCCTTTGCTCTGGCTCAGCAAAATCAGGATGACCCTTGATGGTCAGGGCTTTCAAGCAGAGCACACTCCCAGCTTCCATCATCCAGGTGTCCCCACACACCACAGGCCTGCCCATAGCTCGTGACACCACACTTCAGGGTTTCTTTGATACCTTTAGAGAAACATCAGAATTTTTGAAGCTGGCCTGAAAGGCCAGAGCCTTCTCTGTAGCCCGAAGGATCTGAACTCCTTTCTCATAGAGAAAACAAGGTCCAGGTCTCCTGTGTGAGCAAGAAGCGCAAAAGGCCAGGGCTTTGCTTGACTAGACCATACCCCAGGGCAGGCTCCTTTGTGCAGACGCTGACTTGAAACAGGACCCTTTGTCCTTCCCAGTCCCTGCCTGCTCCATCCCCACCTCATAACTCCCCTCTTTAGTCCAGGGGGTGCCCTCCCAGACTTAGGGAAGGAGTGTGTGAAATGAAAAACCATTAGAGGTCTAAGCTCAAGGAGAGAATAATATTGTTGTTCATAAATATCTGTTGAACATTTATCATATATTTGGTATATGCCATATATGTGCATGTGTATGTGGTAGATGGTAAGGTAAATATAAACTACTATATATGGTGTATATGGCATATTATATATAGCAAGTGTATATACATACACATAGCTTAACACCATGGAGGCAAACAAGTTATAACAGATATGCATTAATTTAACATCTGTTTATCTTATACCTGCTACATGCAAGGCACAGTCCTAAGTCCTTGAGATCCAGCAGAGAACAAAAGAGCTGGAAACCTGTCCTCATAGAGCTTCAAGTAGTGGCAGAAAGGCTGTAACGGATTAAAAAAATTCCTGATGTCAGGTGGTGATAACAAATGAGACTGCAAAGCAGGGGAAGGTGGAAGTGCTAGGGAAAAGGTGTTTGTTTATTTTAATCTAGGGTGGTCTCTGATGAATTACAGTAACATTTAAGCAGAACATGAAAGAAGTGGAGGAGCCAGCCACTCACATGCCTGGGGGAGGAGTGTTCCTGGCAGAACGAGTGGCCCGTGCAAAAGTCCTGTGGCAGGAGTGTGTCTGGGACTTCTAAGGAGCAGTGATGCTCTGCTCATGGCTGGAGGCAGAGAGAGTTAAGGGGAAAGTGGAATGAGGTGGGATCAGAGCGAGAGCAGGCACTCACCTGACCATTCTAGAAAAGAAAGAATAACTAGGCTGGTGTGTGGTGGCTTATGCCTGTAATGCCAGCACTTTGGGAGGCTGAGGCAGGAGGATTGCATGAGGCCAGGAGTTCAAGAACACCCTAAGCCATATAGTGAGACCCCTATTTCCACACACACACAAAATTAATTTAAAAACATTAGCCAGGTTTGGTGGTACACACCTGTGGTCCCAGCTACTTCAGAGGCTGAGGTGGGAGGGTCACTAGAGCCCAGGAGGTGGGGACTACAGTGAGCCATGATTGCGCCACTGCACTCCAGCCTGGGCAACAGAGCAAGACCTTGTCTCAAAAATAAACTTGGGTATCTGGACAAGGCAGGACATGGCAAGCACACACTAAGGAGCACAGAGCATCCATCTCAAAACTCTCAGAGGGGAGGGAGTGTCCTCTCTGCCTGGGGTGGTCAAGGAAGGCCTCCTGCAAGAAGTAGGACCTGAGCCAAAGAGAAGGACGCTGCAAGCCCGGCAGACACTTGAGATGTTCCTGGTAGGAGAAAGGTGAACAAACCCCAGTGGAGAGTTTGTGTAGGGGCCTAGTGGAAGATAATGCAGAAGAGAGATGTCGGGGCTATGTGTAGAGGGCCTCGAGCGACAGAGAAAGTTGCAAAACCAGTGGAAGCCTGGCTGTCCCCCATCCTCTTCTCCCAGTCAGCTACCTTGGTCCAGGCCCTGGTAGATGCTGACTCTCAGAAGCTCCCAGCAGCTGCCAGGGTGGACCCTCCTCCTCGCCTGCCTTCCCACAGCTGGCGTCCAGGACACTTGGATTCACCCCTTCATTTGCTGACTCAGATTTTCCTGTACCCATTCCAGTGATGACTATCACTCTGCCAGGACCCCCTCCCAGCCACAGACACCCTCCCCAGACATAAATCTCTGTGGTCTGCAGGAATTCTCTTTCCGCCTTTCTGGAACCACTGGAATCCCACAGACTGGGGTGGACCGCTATTCTTATGAAAAGTGTGGCTCCATTTCTGGACTAAACAGGCGTACTAGCGCTGAAGATAAGGATGCCAAACTCCAAGTCAGGCCTATCTGCAAGCAAAGTCTCAGCCTCGCTCACCTCTTCCCTTCTTCCATCAGTCATTAGCCCTGTGTGAGAAAGCAGGGGGGCATTGTTACTATATGACATGGCAAAAAGGGATTACCTGCTAATGCCATTTGGTTTAGTGATGCCTTGTTACATAAACTACTCTGGAGGAGTTCAAATATCCCTCAGGCAAACGATTCCATCCCCAGGTTGGTAACACTATAGCTGAGTATTGTTTTATTTGCCATTTTTCAAAAGAGGGAGAAACATACCCAAGCCATTATCCAGTCTACCAATAATACATTTCAAGAAAACAAACGTAACTCCCAATCCTTTCTTCTGAGGGCAGGACGTTGTGGGGCTTTTGTTCCTTCTCAGGCCACTCTTCAACCCACAGAAACTGGTCTGGGCTACAGTCAGATTACAGGGGGTATCAGGAGACCTTTGAGAGTCAGGAAGAAAGTCTTACAGACAGAAGCCCAGCTCTAGCAAAGAGGGAAAGATCACTGCCTTTGAAGCTGGATACATATGTGGCCTTTAATTTGGGTGCTGGTTGGTTGACATTGGGCAAATGACTGAAACTCCTTGATGCTTATTTTCTTTATCTTAAAAACATAAAAAATAAATGAAGATAAGGTGATGATGACCATCATAGGGTTGTTTTAAGGCTGGGTTGCAGTGATGTGTGTGCAAGCTCCTGGCACGGCGACTTAATACCAGTCTCCTCTGTCCTGTCTTGCATCTGCTGAGGATGAAGAAGGAGAGCAGTTGAGTGTGGCCCTGCCTGGCTGGGGGCCCTTCCTCTATAGTTATCTTCTTTATAAGCCATTTATAGTCTTGGTATAATTTTAAGGAAAAAAATCAAGGCGCTATTTTGCATTTAAAATTCATTTTTGAAACATACTGGCAGCAAACGCCACACTATTAAAGTTAGGAAAGACAGGAGAGCAAATGTCAGGTCTTGGCAAAGTGGGGTGGGGAATTTTTTGAGTGTGACATTTGAATAAAGAAATCTAAACTAGGAAAAAAAAAGTTTTCCCCGATCTTATCATGGTACAATGAAGAGTTGTATAAAAACTGTTTGTCCCCGCTGCATGTTTACTTACCCATGGGCAGGATATCTCACGGGCCAAAAGTTCAAACTACTGCTAGCTCCCAAGCAATGTGTGAACTTAAAATGAACTGGCTTCAGAAGAGGCTCGAAAAATGATTCGATCCACAAAGGTTCTTACCTCCCAAATGTTCTACCAATACTTATCATGGTCTTTGGTGTGGTATTAAATATATACAACGATGTGATGAAGTCATGGTAACAACTTCACACACACACACACACACACACACACACACACACACACATACATTTTCCAGATATTTCCTTGCGAATGACCATCTTATTCCATTACATCAAGCATCTAGGCTTAGCCATGCTTAATAATGATAAAACAGAGCTCTTCTACCAACTCCAAACAGAGGAATGACAGAAATAGAAGATTTAGCATGTTTTTCTTAATGTTGATTGAGTTTTCCTACTTTTTGCTATAGCAACTAAGAACATCTTCAGGTTGGGAATCAGACCTTACCAATAAACATTTGAAGCGCCAATATAGTTGCTGGCTGAAAATGTCTTTTAGACATAATTTATCTAGTTCCTTAGGTATCTGAGATACTGTTACAATGCAATTTAGCATGGTAGTAAGAATTTGGCTTTAATGGCTAACATAGTTGAGACCCCACTTCTGCTCAAACTAGCTGGGCAATTTTGGTCAATCTACTTCTCTGTGTTTCAGATTCTTGATCTGCAAAATAAGATAATAGTAATGAATAGACTAATTTTCGGGATTAAATGAGTAGATGCAATGTGAAGTCCTTTACATGACACACATGATTTTCTATGCTTTTAATTATGATTCTCTTCAGGTTTACCATCTCTTGCTCACGTGCTTCCCACCCAGTTTCTCTGTCTCTCTCACACCTTCCTCCGGTGAGAGCAGTCGTTCCAGGGAGCTTGGAAGCCAGCTATCAGTTCTCTGCCATATTCTTTTCACAGTGGCATTTGACCCACTGGAGTTTCAGATCTCCATATGTATATTCCAAAACATTATTGCTCAGTGAGCCTCCACTGAGGCCTGTTCTTCTAACCCTACTGACCATGATTTTTTAGCTGTATTCATGGTTTTTTTTGTTTGCTTGTTTTTTTGTTTGTTTGTTTGTTTTAGTAGAGGGGGAGGGGAGAGGGAGGGGAAGAGGGAGTCTGGTTCATGTTATTAAAAAAAAATTAAATTTTGCTCCCAGGGTCTAAGTTAGATCTTTGGGTTGGCTCAGCCTTCCTCTTCTAGAAGCCTACTCTGGCTAATATCCTCTAAAGTGTTTTTCCTGTTGTTTATTCCAGAAATAGTTCAGGATGACGATATTGACATTTGGGCTAAGGCATATACGAGGCTCTTCAATTAGACACAGGCTCAGCCTCTCATTTGCTCAGTGGCTCATATTCTCCACTGATCCAGGACAGGGATATTTGGGTTCACACCACAGTCTGCCCTCAGTGGGGTTATTTGTGGGTCTGCACACCATCCTAGATTTATTTCTTTGCTACTGGGTTGGATTGTGGTTGTGCTTGTGGGCTGCCATGCTTGCAAGCCTGTGCTGTTTCTGGAGTTGCCATTTTTACCTACTGAGGGGAGGACATTTAATTTGAGTAAATATGTTAGAAAACTTGTTTCACAACCTGGCCAACACACCCGTTAAACATGGCTGTAAGTTTCCTGAAGGCAGGGCCTATATGCCTCTCTTAATACACACAGTGTTTAGACAAGGAACTGAACACAATGTCTGGCTCTCATGGTAGGTGCCTAGGGGATGTTAACTAAATTGAACTGAACTAGGCCTCAAAGGATGAGTAGGATTTTAGCTGGTAGAGCTGGAGAGCTAGGGGCATTCCGGGGAGAAGATCCACACAAAAGAGGAGACAAGTGGAAAGCAGGAATTGTGAAGGGTGAACAGCAATTAGACCGTAATCTGGTTACACTGGAGGGTACTTGGAGGACAGACAGATGGCCGAGCACCGTGAATACCTTAGGATAGTGTTGTCTACCTTGTCTTCAGCTTAGAACCACTTGGGTTCCTTTAAAAACATACTACCTCCTGGCTCACCCCAGTTCAATTGAAACTGAATCTGCACGGTGGGGCCTGGGGGAGCACTCTGGGGAAGGGTTGAGAGCCACTGTCTAGGACTTCCAGGGACACTTAACAGGATGTAGGGAGAGCCCCACACCAGGAGACCTCTTGTACTGTAGATTGCTAACAATCTTGAGAAAATGGCAAAATCTGCCTTTAAGTCTTCTAAGCTAGAGTTTGGAATTTTAGAGTAAACCTAGAAAGAATTGGGTAAAAATGATGGAAAGAGATTTGTTTATGACACAGAGTTAACAGTCAGGACTAGTAACAATCTGAGCAGGCAGTGCTAAAGACTTACTAAGATTCCACCTCCCCTACCTTTCCCTTAATTCTAACTAACGTTTGTACTCTGAAAATCACTGATTTCCCAAAAGCTGGCAAACTGACGAATCTCAGTTTCAAATGTAGTTTGGACTTTACCCTCTATCTAGGTCACAGCTAAAGCTGCCATATGTACCAGGAATGAGAACTTTGTAAGTTAATCATGGCACTGTTTATATTTCCAGGATTCAAAATAAATCATTCCATTTGCCTGTCATATTCTGACTTTTTGAAAATCATTTCTATCTGTGAGTAGGTGGCACGAGGTATTCATTTCATAAGTAGGTTTGGATTCTGCAGGTCTTCAAGTTCACAGCAGGGATGCAGTCTCCGGTTTTTCTCATATTTGTACCAGTTATTAAGCCATAGGTTTTAAACTAACAAATGATTACCCTTGATCTTAGAGTACTGGGTACACCCAAGTCCAAAGTCAGAATTTTAAAGCAATATTAAAACAAAACAAAATCCCTTTTCATGTAGGGATTGGCTCATTGGTTTTTCCTTCCATAAGTCAATATCTGATGCTTTGATTTTCTTAAGTCATGTATATTTATAGAGCCACATACACCTGTTAGGACACACATTGAGTTTTCAAGAGAGAAAAACACACTTGCATATGTTTCCCTGCCCTAACTCAGTTCACATCCAGATTGGCTTCTAGAAGAAAGGAAATTTACAGTGTGGAAAGTTGCAGCATTTGCAGGAACTATGGGAATCTCAGCACATAATCTTAGATAAACTTTACAAGTATTGGCCCAAGTAACCCACAAGGCAGTGATTTGGATTTGTTTGCCAAGTTAACTGCCAAGTCACAAATAATAGCTTTTTCCCTTAATTTGGAATGAACAACATAGTACGGAAGTGTTTCCTTGTGAATACCTCTCCATATGCATCATGACAAAATACTGTATAGATCAGTTTACATTAGATTGTTTAATTAAATTTAAAATTCTTTGAGCTGGAGGAATTTGCCCTAAAACTGTTCTGCATTGCCAACAATTTGATGTTGAAAAAACCAGCCTCCATGTTAACATGTCAGCTTGAATACTCTTATTTTCCACACTGGAAACTTACCATGAGCAGTTCTTTTCAGAGGTTAGCTTTTAGTTATCAAAATGGGCGATGTCTATATCAAAGATTGTAATATAATTTGAGGTGGCAGCCCCCCTTCCAGGAATCCCATTTTATGGTTTGGTTGTATTTCTCAATATATGATCTACAGCTGAACTCCAAATACTGACTACTGGGATTACCAGCCAAGTTAATATTAACATTATTGAAAAGAGTCGGTTAATGTGAAAAGGAAAAGCAAAGGCATTAAATTAGCAGTTTGTTTGTTAGGGATCAGTACTTGCTGGTCTTTAGAGTATGTGAATTTCATCAGTTCTTCTGGCTGAGACAGAGAGTAACGTCCACAGCTGACACATGGTCTGTCTGGGTGAGTTCTCCCCTCCTGTTCACTCTTTCCCCCAACATCCTAGTCTCAGAATGCTGCCACTTTTTATTCTTGTTGAACAGGTGAGGAAAATAGTTTCTCCTGTTTGTTTATTGCCTGGGTCAGTTGGAGTTTTTCACAAGGAGC
The DNA here is from genome assembly GCF_028885625.2 of Pongo pygmaeus. Taxonomy (NCBI): domain Eukaryota; kingdom Metazoa; phylum Chordata; class Mammalia; order Primates; family Hominidae; genus Pongo; species Pongo pygmaeus. Next base: position 87,686,138 of record NC_072385.2, on the reverse strand, counting down.
ATTGGTAAGAAAAGAAAACAAAAGTAAACAGGAGAGGTTAGAGTCCAAGATTCTGTTCCAGATTTAAATCAGGACTAGCCACAGGGTAAATTGGCCAGCAGGGCTTAAGAGGCACTTGAGCCAGCCTGCAGTTCTCTCTCTTTGCCTCTGGAAAAGCATGGCCAAGGCCTGCTTTTAAAGCCCATCAGATAAACCCCTCTTGGTCCTTCTACTTAATTTCAACTAATGGCATGAGCCCTGAGTGGTATTCTGTTAAGTAACTAACAGGAGAAGAAATGTCTCCATGGAGGCTTCTTTCATGTTACAAAACACCAGAGGCGAAGGGTGGGCGCACACTCTCAGAAGCTCAGCTAGAGACCCCCACCTAGTTCTTCCTGGCTAATCAGGAATGGTAACTCCAGCCTGACTGTGGGCTTCTTCCCAGCATCCTTGTTCACAGGCACTGCCCTGGTCAGGGTTTTGATCACCACGCAACGCTCTTGTTTGGTTTAGCATTTTTACTAGAAGAAGAAAGTTTCAGAAACCCCATTGGCCTCTGTGTAGCTCCTGTCTTTCTAAACCCTTCTAGAACTGTGGTAGTTTCCTGAGGGACCCTCTTCGTTTTGTTTTGTACCTTCGTTCTACACTCACAAGGCAACTTCCCATCCAAATTAAACATTTGAAGTGGGAAAACTTTGTAGGGCCTTCAGAAAAACAGTTTTTTTCAAGGTGTTCTGTAAATATGGGATTATTACTGATCCTTGTGCCAAAGTCATGTTAAATAAAACAGTTTCAGATATGTACTTCTGACCCAAAGCCCTCTTTCATCACAATTAGGTCCTTAATCTGTTCTAGGACTATTGCCATAATATTATCACTCTAATTACAGCCCCTAAAAATGTGAAATATGTTATATAACTCAGAGCTTGTTTGGACTTCTTATAGTCATGCTTATATGGCAAGACAAACAACTTTCAGTCCAGCAGTGAAGGGGAAGAGTCACACAGACAGTAACTATTCAATTTTTTTTAAGTAACGTAAGAAATACCCATTGATATCTTTTTAATATATTATGTTACAAATGTTTTAACTTACAAGAGTAGTATTATAGTATACCCCTAGAGATAAGGCCATTGTTGCCTATAAGGTATTATGGTAAGTAATAGAAACATCCACCAAGCTTCTTCATTAGCAGTAGAAATGAGTACTTTGTTGTGTGTATGGGCAGTGGGGCTGTGGTAGAGGTGGAAGGGGAGATGGGGCAGGGTTTTAGGCAACTGAGATGATGTATCAGAGAAAGTAAGGTGAAAAGGGGGTTTCTGTTACTTCTGATTTTTCCCCTAGATTTCCCTTATGGAACTCCAGATGCAAGGAATCAGAAAGGAGTTTCTCTTTGTCCATGAATCATTATAACATATCAATTTGTTCTGAAAACATGAGTGTTTTTGTGATTGAAGTAGTGGCTGGTTGTTTAGGAGTCTCCTATTTATTTTTGTGGCAACCATCTCAAAGTGGATGCCGAATTCTGAATGGGGAAGATCTTTCTGCATAGGAGAGTCATGAGTATCTGGCCCACAGGCTGGGGTGTCCTGAGCATAGCAATAATGAGTAACATCATGGTGTCTGTCCTTGTTAGGATTTCATGCCAGCCACCTTGGATGGGAGGCCAAGATACATTTCTAATCCTGGTCACCAACTATGCAAATTCAATTCAATTCTGTATTGTAAAAGTATGCACTGGGGACTCTGTTCAAACCCTGGTTTAGAGAACTAAGAAGATTATAAGAGAAGAGTAACTTGGTGCTTAGTGGGTACAGAATGTTTGTTGAATGAATGAATGAATGAATGAAAAAGTCTGGGTTTGGCCCTTACATTCTTATTTAGTAAGGAAGATCTAGCTATGTGAAATAATTAAAGGGTGCCTTAAGTCCCAGTGATTTGTTAGAGAAAGGAGAGATCAATATTGGCTTAGGGTAATCAGGCCAGGAATTAGTGAGAAGACCAGCAAAGGCCTTATGCTGAGCTCATCTGGTGCTTTGGGGGCTTTGATTCAAGTATGAGCACTTAATTTTTGGCTGGGGACATTCATGTGATAAATACGCTTGTATTTAACTGTGATGTGGTCCCATTTTTGCACTGTGCTCAGATTTCTCTCTTCACCTTCTAGCTCTTGAGTTGAGAGAGTTGCTAACTTAGCATGCTGTTATTAAATTTAGTGTTTATGTCTTTTAGCATTTTAAATGCAAAGTCCTGTAGAAACCTGGAATGCTCAATAGCTCCTAATAACAGTAGGAATGCTGTGAGGTCACCACCCACAAAGCTTTAATTTATGCTAATTTAATTAAAGGTAGTTGGCAAATAAATAAATTAGGAAAAGTGCACTGAGTTCCTCATAGCTCTGGATCAGCCCAGTATTGGAGCTGTGGACCCACTCTGTGCCCAGGGGCCCTCAGCTCCACTCTGCCTCTCCAAGCAGGAGAATCTGTCACGGGGAAGGCTTCACTCCACGTGGAGTGTGATTCTAGTGTATGTTACGTGTTTGTATCTTCCTATTCTATATACTTCGTTATGTATATTGTATGTTCTCATATTTTATTTTACAGAGCAGTATACATAAAACCACATATGCTATATTCTACAGGTGAGTTAAAGAGCATTTTTTTAAGCTCCAGGTTGTGTTCAATTAGAGGATCACAAAATTCATGTAGTGTCTCTCCATGGGCATTTTTACTTTAATGAAACAGAGTAGGGTAGACAATCTAGGGTATACCACATATAGCAAAAATAGGAATTCCATTGGGGAACATTTAATTTCAGTTACTTATGTGTATGTACACATATATAGTATATTACATACATACATGACTAAGTTGGCCATGTATGTGTCTACATGTTTATTTACTGGGTCATCAGTATTGCATGTTGTGGTTAAAAATAAAACACTGATTTAAGGGCTGTTAAAGCAATTTTGACCGTCCTCTTTGACATATACAGAATTTTGCCTTACTTATTTATCCCTCAGTCCTACCTAAGACAGGCTAGTGCCAGGTTCGTGGGTTGGTGGAGATGTTTAGGCTAGTTATATTGCAGGAGCTTCTCAGGCTCCAGTGAGTAGGATCTGCATGTTGTTTTGTTTCTTCTCTCTCCTCCCTCTGGTATCAAGGGATATCCACGTGCTATGGAAAATGAAGCATATGGCTGGGCATGGTCACTCTCACCTGTAATCCCAGCACTTTGGGAGGCTGAGGCGGGAGGATCACTTGAGGTCAGGAGTTCGCAACCAGCCTGGCCAACATGGTGAAACCCTGTCTTCACTAAAAATACAAAAATTAGCTGGGCATGGTGGCTCATGCCTGTAATCCCAGCTGCTTGGGAGGCTGAGGCAAAGAATCATTTCAGCCTGGAAGGCAGAAGTTGTTGCAGTGAGCTGAGATCATGCCACTCCACTCCAGCCTAGGTGACAGAGCAGGACTCTGTCTCAAAGGAAAAAAAAAAGAAGAAGAAGAAAGAGAATGAAATTGAAGCATGTTAGGCTGTAGGTCTTAACTTACAGTGTGGGGCCCTGGTAGAGGGAACTGAGTCAGCAGGTGAGAGATCAAAACAGCATCTCCTGGGGGACAAAGACAATGGCTGGAAGGAGGCCTGAGTCACAGACATCCTCAGCTGTCATGGGAAGATGGTATCTGATGGTAAATGAAATAACTCCCTTTCTTCCAGAGAGGCCAGTGCCACTGCTTACCCAGTAGGATGGCTGGGGTTCATTTCCGGTGGCAGTACTGGATGAGAACCATAAGAGCAGACCTGTTTCCTAACAGATCAGCTGCCATCCTTTGTTCAAAGTAAATCAGCTACTCCAAGTTGGCTGAGCAGCGGTCCTCCTGTCTCCACTGGACTCAGCATGCTCTAGCCGTTGGATATAGGCTCTGGGGCCTGCCCTACCTCTAGGGCTAGAGATCATTTCCCCCCAGCAATATGCAGTGACACCTAGGTCCACATGACAGTGTTTCTCAATGGCCCTCAGAACCATTGCTTCTCATCAAAATCACCTCCTGAAGTTGAATCTCTGGGCTGAGGCCCAGGTGACTTTAATAAACCTTGTAGGGGCTGCTTCTGCATGTTCAAGTTTGAGAGTCTCCGCTTTAGGGTTTCCTTGATGTACACGTCACATTGAAAAATGGAAAAATTTAAGCATGTAGCATTTTTCTAATTAAAAAACGTTAAGATGGCTTAATTTTGGGTTATTCGTGGTAAGAGTTTACATAGCTGGTTGAAACTTTAAAAGTCAGTGGGGGAGGTGGAGTATCAACTGTGTAGCTACAGCAGCAACATGATAGCACTGCCCTTAGGGTCTACACATGGGCAAGACCCCTTCAGGAATCCTCTTGAAAATACCATCTTATAAGCAAGAACTTAGAGCACTTTAATAGCCAGGGTTCCCTTGGATGGGATTCAAGAGGGCCTTCACATTCTCTGTTTATTTCCAATGTAGTCATTGAGTGATCATTGGTAGGACAGCCCTATTTCCACTTTCATCTACCAGTTCACAGGCAGCTCTTAAAATCTCATCATGCACAGGAGGACATTGGGCTTTCCTCAACTTAGCGGGGAAGGCCATGGTCAGCCTGCTCTGTGTCCCTTCTCCTGAAGTAAATTCTTTTTAGGTCAGGAGAGGTGTATCTGATATTCAAGAAATGATTGGGGCAGGAATCTAATGGCATCTTGTTCCTGGAAACCTAGCCTTCCTGGCCATTTTTATCCCTACTTAGAGAAGTTTTGAGGCACAGGATTAAGAGCAGGCTGGGCCAGGTGAGTCAAAGGCTTTCATTGAACTGCCCTCCTTGTCTGATACCTCCTTGCTAAACTCATTAGAAAAAGAGTACAGGAAATCTCATCTCCAGTTGGCCAAGGGAACCCCAGGAACTTGAATGGACAAGATCCCATTAAAGGCTGATAAACACAACTGATGCCTGGTGATGAAGGTCTTCTTTTATACAGCAGTGAAGACAGGTGGCTGGAACAAGAAACAGAAAAAACACGTCGTGGAAGACATTGTTCTGGGAGGCGACTGTACCCTCTGCCCTCCCAGCAGGCTGTGAGCTCACAGTGCTGTGTGGTCAGTGGAAGGAGGCCTTTAGTTGGAACATCCTGTGTAACTTGCGGAGCTGGAGATCACGATAAAACTCAAACCTATTAGTCACATGTTAGGTATTGAATGTTTGAGAAGCTGCATTTCAAAACACTGAATTTGATCAGGACACACTCTGGACAATATCATTTGTTGAAAGCTTCAAATCAAAGTGGTTCCCATTTCCCCTCCCCTTATTTACTTAACTCATTTATTTTTTAGTAAGAATGCTACATAACTCACAAGTGAAAACTTGGAAAAAATATTTTTTCAATAGGGAGGATATCTTGGCTTAAAATAAATACCATCAAAGCATTTCCACTGCTTACTAACCTTTGACTTGCATACAGGAAGTTTTCTGTCAAGTACCAGAAAATCCTGGAAAATTGAATTTGGTTTTAAAATGCAATTCTCCCTTGGCTTCAGAAGGACCAGCTGGGTAGCTCATTAAATGTAAAAAGTACTTTGAAAATTGGAAGACTAACTCACATATTAATTATCATCAATAGTTATCAAACCAGTGTATTTTAATTTAACTCACCTACTTCTACACAGTGGTTAAGGACTCCACAAATGGGCCTGCCTGCCACCCCTCCCGCCCCCCGCCCCTTCCATAGTAAGGTTTAGTGACTTGCTTATGGGCACTTAGGGGAAAAGGAGAACTAAGTTCTGTTTTCTGTTCTTTCTCTGACTAGCCATAGGACCTTAGGGCAGGTACATGATCTGTTTGAGCCTTATTTTCCTTATCTGTGACATGGAGACAGTACTCCCTCCCAGCTTCATTCTCAGAACTGTCCTGAGGCTTCAGCTACAGCCTATTGAAAAGTCTCCAGGGTATTAACAAAATGGAAATGTCCTATCTTCATGTTCTTTTTGTATTCCAGCCCCCATCAATTTCCCATGTCCAGAGATTTTTTACAGCCAACAGGGATCCATATGGGGTTCACTGGGCTCAATGTCCCACCAGAAACCCTCTGCCAGTGACTCCTACCAAACAGATGACTTTCTAAGCAAGGTGCTCGGGTCTTGTCACTGAGGGGTGGATGTGCCCATTGTCGGGGTCTATCCAGTTGTCCTTGATTCCCCTTTGTCCAAGCACTTGGCCTTTCTCCAGGGGGAGACGGATGATAGCTGGAAGTGATCTACTCTGCTTATGGGTTCTGGCCAGTTCTCTCTCTGTTTATGGGTGAGCCAGTGTCTGACAGGTGAATTTTCCTTAGGGTAGGAAATACATTGGCCTTTAAATGCAAAAGGGCACCAGGTCAGTGAGCTCAGAACCTTCAACAGCTCTGGAAATATTGTTCCTCTTGCAGGACTCAACTCAGTGTGACCCTTGCCCTCCTCCTTTCTCCTTCCCAGAGAGAATGCACTCTGCACTTTCCTATATCTCTGTATGGGGCACCAGTCATGTGTTGTAATAGTTGGCCTGGAGTGTAGAGACTCTCCAGTAATTCCTCCATCTGACCTACACAGGAGGAACTCCAAAAAACTTTTATAAGCAATTTAGTTAGGCTCTTCTCTGTAGTCTAGAGTCCCAGGGCCTTCCTTGGAGTCCCGTGATGTCTCTTACCTTCATAGTCAGAATTGGAAGGCAAGAAGGAGATATAAGGTCCTTCTTTCCCCTTCTTGACTGAGCTTGGGGCAAGATTGTCCAGGCCCATTTTTCCTAGACATTTCCTTAGCACAACCCTCACCCTATTTGATAGTCTCCAGGGACCTCAGGGTTTCTGCTTAGAAGCTTCCCAACTGTCAGTATTGCTGAGTGGGCTTAGAGCCTGATAGAAGCCCCTACCTCACTGGATTAGTGCTGCCCTGGTTTCTTCCCAGTCCTGACAATGCACATAGCCCAGCTCTCTCTCAGGCCCACAGATACTTTAAGCTTCTATTGACTTAAAGTGGCCTGAGATAGGGCAACAGGAGACGGGACAACCTATCCCAGTTGGTGCAAAGCCCTTTACACACACATCTTGCAATTAACTGTGAGCCTAGACCGGAGTCCAGCCCTTGGGCAGCCAAGGTAGTTTCTGCCTGAATTGTTCCTAAGCAGACTCTGGTCATGGGGGAAGCAGCTGCAGGTGTAATACCCGCTGCAGGAAATACCTTCTAGTATCCTTGTAGCTGTGGGAAAACATTCTCACTTGAGTTCATGAAGGTCACCAGAGGGGCTTCCCTCTGCTTTCCACTCTGCACTCTCATAAGTCCCACCTCTTCTAGAAAGCCTGCCTCGGTTTCCCATCATGCGTTTCCTTCTGCCCAGTTCCTCGTGTTACACATCAGCTTAGCTCTTCCTGATACACCATTTTGTGTTCTGCAGTTGATTTCATGTAATTTACATTTTCCCATCTTGACTAAGACCCTGAGGCAAACCCGAGGCAGGTCCTTCTGTCCATCAAATCCAACACAGTACTAGCCCTGGTGAGTCCTCTGAGAGGTGCCCCTAGCATGGTCATCATGGCCAGTGTAGAAGGCTGGGGGTAAAAGCTGAGCCCACCGACTGATGGGGAAACCTAAAGTTCTTGCAGAATTGGAGGCTTGGCACTCCCTCCACTGGCTTCCGTTGCCCGCCCTGCTGCCTGGTCCCCAAGGGTAGGGTGGCTTAGCTGAGCTCATGGCCTGTGATGCACATTCCCAGATCTTTGAAGTCATTTCCCTGAAATCACATTTACCATTCACAAGAAAAAGGCCAAAGCTGGACAAAGGCACTGCTGCCAAGACTCAAGCACTGGTAATTTCTTATGAGCCCTTTGTGATGGTAGAGTTTATGAAATGTAAGTAAACAGGCTTCCTTCTAATCCCTGAGCCGTGAGAAGCTGTCAGGGTTTATTTGCCGAGCCGTCCCTGCATGCCTGTGCATGGCACACCTAGGATCCAGTGTTCCGCTCGTTAAAAGGTGTCTAATTTCTGTAATCATCTTGGGGTTTAATGGGTTTAAGCCATGTAGGTTGCAGTGGAGAGAAAACATTATTTCTAGTCTTTTGGCTTCCTTTCCTGCCTTCCACACCTCTTCTCTCTCCTTGTCCCTCCCTTGTGAGCTGAATGGATTATAAAATATTAGCTGTGACCTTGTGGGGTGGGAAGGAAGAAAGGTTTCTGTTTCCCCCTCTGTCCTGCCTTCCCAGGCAGCACTGGCCCCTTAATGTGGTTCTAAAGGTAAAGGTGTCTGGGACAATTTCAGGACACTGCCACCTGTGGCCTGCAAAGAGCATGACTTGATGGATCTTTGATTTTTTTCCTCCCAGCCACGTCCTGGGAATAATTTAGGAGCAGGCCAACACATTTTGATGCATCTTCTCTCATCTCCTTCATTCTTGTCAAAGTCTCACTCTTTTCTAGAAAAGAAACCATGGTCTTTCTCAGTGCCCACAATGGGCAGAAACATCTCTGAAGCCATCACCTAAGGAGTCTTAGAAGGCCCAGTTCTTTGTGGTCCTCCCTTCCTTTCACTTCACCTCACTGTCATCACTTCCTTTATCTCTCCCACTCCCTCACCCCCAAATGAGAGAGGGAAAGGAAGAAGAAAGACAATATGTGCATCGTGTCAGGTGAGAGGAATTAGCCTCCTCCATGGATTCTGCTTTCATAGTCAAGCCACGAATAAGTACTGAGATGACTTCAGTTCCTCCCGCAAGAGTAAGCTGATATCAAATCCTCTTTCCCACTGCAAGTCTCAAAACTCCTTCAACTTTCAGCTCATGTTATTTAATGTTGAAATCTGACCTTTCCAGAGCACCACAAGTGGTAGCCTGGGTAGTGGGCCTCTGGGCTGGTGGTTTCTGGTGGCAGGAAGCTGTCCACATGCCTCAGTGCACCATACACATGCTGTCACCTTCTCTCTGATCTGTGACTGTGAAGGTGGGGAGCTGTGGGTAGGGCAAATGTCATTTTCTCACTTAAACAGATGAGGAAACTGAGGTTCAAAGAAGTTATATGGCACATGGCACAGCTGATCTCCCTAGTGCAAGACAGTGCCCTTGCCATTCTTTTCCCAAGCTGCTGATTTTAAGGTGGCTCTGCTCTCCTTTGGGGAACGTGGAATACATTTCCTGAATCTAGCACCCACTTTGAAGGCATGCTGCATCTCAGTTGCTCATGGGCCGTTTCCTGTTTTCTTTGGGGCTTTTCCACTTGCAGGTATTGTTTTCTCTACTTTATTCCCCCTGCTGTTTTTACCTTAGTGAAATAAAGTGAGAAACAAATCCTCAATGATGCTATACTAGTCTGTTCTCACACTGCTATAAAGAAGTACCTGAGACTGGGTAATTTATAAAGAAAAGAGGTTTAATTGACTCAAAGTTCCACGCGGCTGGGGACACTTCAGGAAAGTTACAATCATGGCGGAAGGCACCTCTTCAGAGGGCGGCAGAGAGAGAAGAAGTGCGCAAGAGCAGGGAAAACTGCCTTATGAAGCCATCAGATCTCGTGAGAAGTCACTGTCACAAGAACAGCACGGGGAAAACCGCCCCCATGATCCAGTCACCTCCCACCTGATTCCTCCATCAACACCTGGGGATTACAATTCCAGATGAGATCTGGGCAGGGACACAAAGCCTAACCATATCAGGTGCTTTTCAGTGCATGGGAAGGGAAGAGAAAAGCCACATAATCTAAGATTGTGTCACTGTCAACACAGTCCCTTCTTCCTTCCAGTAGTGGAGTCTACCTAAGATTTGAACCACTTTCAAAAGGTAGTGTGTGCAGAGAACACCATCTGATATGTAGAAAATACTAGTCAATACACATGCAAAAGAAGCTACTAGGACTAATAAAAAAGTAGAGCAAGGCCACAGGAGACAAGATCAATATACAAAATCAATTACAGTTCTTTATACTAGCAATGAAGAATCCAAAGGCCAAATTAAGAAAAGAGTTCCATTCACAAAGACATCAAAAAGACTTAAATGCTCAGGAATAAATTTGACAAAAGAAGCTGAAGACTTGTGTACTAAAAAGTACAAACCATTCCTGAGGGAAATTAAGGAAGATCTACATAAATGGAAAAAACAGTCCATGTTTGTGGAGAAGACACAGTATTATTAAAATGGCAGTTCTCCCCAAATTGATCTCTACATTCAGTGCAGTCCCTATTAAAATCCCCGCAGAGTTCTTGGCAAAAATTGACAAGCTGATCTTAAAATTCATATGAAATTGAATAAGATATGCAAAGGGCTCAGGATAGCCAATGCAACCTTGAAAAAGAACACAGTTGGAGGACTTAAATTCCTGGTTCTAAAACATACTGTAAAGCTACGTAATCACAGTAGTGTGGTACTGGAATAAGCACAGGACATATAGGTCAACAGAACAGAGTTGAGAGTTCAGAAATGAACACTTACCTTTATCATCAATTGATTTCCAAGAACAGTACCAAGACCATTCAATGGGAAAAGGATGGTTTTCCATAAGTGGCACTGAGACATTTAGTCCTTGCTCTCACACCATACACAAAAGTGAACTCAAAGTGGATTATAAACCTAAACGTAAGAGCCTGTCACACAACTGCCTGTGAACTTACGGATGAGAAAGCTGAAGGCCAAGGGCACCAGCAGCAGAAAGATGGGCAGGAAGATTATTGTATTGTCAAAGACTTCAGTAATTTCCAAGAAATCACTGAATGTGAGAGAGAAAACCACATAAACATGGGGAGAATCCCCACTCTGGGGAGAAAGCTGTTTGGATTCCACTAGACATTTGCAGCCTAGGAAATTTGGACCTGGAAATTTAAACCTAGAAAAATTCCAGGAAAGTGACCTTATTATGTTATAAGGGAGCTTACTTTTTAATAAAAAAAAAAGTTACTCCCCCCCAATTATTTATTGTGGTAAAATATACATAAAATTTACCATCTTAACTAGTTTTAAGTGTACGGTTCTGTGGCATTAAATACATTCATAAAGTTATGCATCCATCACCACTATCCATCTCCATAATGTGTTTCATCTTGTAAAATGAAAACTTTATGCCCATTAAGCAGTAAACTCCCTATTACCTACCTCCTTCAACCCCTGACAACCACCATGCCGCTGTTGAGCTCTATGAATTTGACCATTCTAGGTACCTCATGTGAGTTGAGTCATACAGTATTTATCTTTTTGTGTCTGGCCTATTTCACTTAGCATCACGTCCTCAAGGTTCACCCATGTTGTGGCATGTGTCATAATTTCCTTTCATTTTAAGGCTGAATAATACTCCATTGTATATACATACAACATTTTCTTCTCCATTTATCCTGTGGATGGACACGTGGGTTGCTTCTGCATTTTTGCAATTGCGAGTAATGCTGCTGTGAACATGGGCTTACAAATATCTCTTCAAGACCCTGTTTTCAATTCTTTCGGGTATATTCCCAGAAGCAGAATTGCTGACTCATATAGTAGTTCTCCTTTTAATTTTTTTAGGAGCTGCCATACTGTTTTCCACCGCAGCTGTACCATTTGACATTCCTACCAACAAAAACAGCTACTTCTTATTTCAGAGTAACCCTGTGCATAGCTCCTTATCGCTCTCTCACAATCTCTTAGTGAGATAAGAGAATTAGTTACCATTGTCCTCATGTAGGCTAACACTTATTTTGTGCTTTTTATATAGCAGGCTGTGTCCCTGGCACTTTAGAAATGATTAACTGATTGAATTCTCACAATAGCCCTAGGAGGCTGTTACTGTTATTACTTCTGTATTACAGATAAGAAAATGGAGGCAAAAAGTTATTTTGTCACTTGCAGCTAGTGAGATGGGCAGTGTGGCTATGGGAGTGACCTCACCATGCTGTGCACCACCACTTCCCACTTGCATTTGATGACTGAGGAAACTAACACACAGGACATTAAGTGATTCCTTCAAGGTTATTCAGGAAGTTAAGCATCAGAGCCAGGGTCTCTTGACACCTTTAGTGTTTTTTTTCTACTATGTCAGAATACTCCCTCAGCCTCTGCCCACTAGAAGGGCATCTCCACATATTTAAAGTGTTTGATAGAGAAGAATTACAGGAGAACAAAAAATCTTCCATTCTTAGGACAACTCATGTCCAAATTTAGAATATCTGCAACCCCAACCATACACACAGAATCTCAGGGCTTGAAGGTATCTCTCAGAAATCCTCTAGTTCTGATAGGGACAGGAGGCAGGGAAATTCGTGACAGAAGAGGGCAGATCCCCAGCAAGGGCCCTACCCTCAAGCCTAATACCATGGCCCAAAGTGAGAACAAACATCCCGGTTTTCCTACTCCAATGTTGCCTTTTCCAAAACCACCCGTGGCCTGCCCCACCCCCGATCCTGTGCCTATAAAAACCCCAGAACTCAGCCAGCAGAGAGAAGCAGCAGCTGTGCATCAGAGACTATGGTTGGACATTGGAGAGAAGCAGCTTGACTTCAGAGGGACAGCTTGACAGCGTAGCTTCGGAAAGGAGTCTGGCCATCCTGAGGAAGATCACTTCCCACTCCATCCCCTTTTCAGCTCCCCTTCCCACTCAGAGTCACTTTTACCCTCAATAAAATCACCCACATTTACCATCTCTAATTCGTTCGTGGACCACATTCCTCCTGGACGCTGGACAACTCAGATGCCAGGTGTGTAGGTGCAAAAGGCTGTCACACTGACCCTCCACTGAGCTGTTCATACTTAAATCACCATGGATGGCAAAACTAAAAGGACAAATGGCAAAGCTAAAAGGACACTGTAATACTGCTTCTGGGGCTTCAGGGATCACAGGCACCCCCTTAGATGCTGCCACGGGGCCCTCACAGAGATTTGCTCCTGCTGGCGCCCAAAAGTGCTCGCCATGGCTCCTGCACCTGCTCAGCTGTGCTTCCCATCCCACAAGGGTGGAACTCAGTGGGACCAGGTGAGTGGAGTCTGCCCCTGCCAACACCGAAGCGGCTGGCTAGTTCTAGCGCCCATGAACTCTAGTTCCCTCCCACAAAGGGGTCAGGGAAATACCCTGGTTCAATTCAATCTGTCAGTCAGAGCTGAAATTCATCAAAGCTAGTCATCTAGCTCATGTATTTTCTGCAATAGGATACCCTTTGTCTATAACTTTGATTCTTTTATACCCCTACCAGATAGAAAATTCTTCTTTTTGAGCCACCATTGCTTCCATTCTCAGTCCTGGATCTGCCCTTTGGAAAAATGCTAAGTCTAATTTTTTTTTTTGAGGCAGGGTCTTGCTCTGTTGCCCTGTTGGCTGGAATGCAGTGGCAAGATCACCACTCACTGTAGCCTCAACCTCCTGGGCTCAAGTGATGCTCCCACCTCAGCCTCCCTAGTAGCTGGGACCACAGGTGCACACCACCACGCATAGCTAGTTTGTATATTTTTGTTAGAGACGGGGTTTTGCCATGTTGCTTAAGCTGGTCTTGAACTCCTGGGCTCAAGCAATCTGCCTGCCTTGGCCTCCCAAAGTGCTGGGATTACAGGTGTGAGTCATAGCGCCCGGCCAGTGAGTCTAATTTTTGCATGCCAACCCATTGTGGATAAAAAATATAGGACTTCGGGAGTCCATTTTTCTGGGTTTGAATCCTGGCTCTACCACCAACATGCTCTATAACTTTAGGCCATAATTTTCTCGTCTGTAAAATGGAAGCAAGCTGTTTCGAGGACTGAATCAAGCATACCCAATGAGTAGGAGCTCCATCAGCTGTTCACTGTTGCCATTTGCATTTGATCTTGATCTTACTTCTTCACTGTTAATGTTCGTGGTTCTTGAAACTTTTTTTTTTTTTTTCATTTCATCTTTTGGCTTTCAGGCCCATCAGTTTCGGATCTCTCTCCTCCAGGTGTGCGTTGTCTTCAAATGTCTGTCCTCAAAGACAGAAACCAGAACCAAGCTGGGTATCTCTGGCCCGTTTGCCCCTGCTGTGAGCTAAGCATACACTAACTTATATGGGATTAAGTTTTCCTAACAGGGGCTTTCCGATAAGCTGTTGCTGTCCTATATGTTATTTGCAGTGACTGTACGGTACTTTCCCCAAATCTTTTCATCTTTTCTTTCTTAAAAGGTATTGTGTTGATTAAGACAAAAATTGTCAGCAATTAGTGAATTAAGATGTTTCCAGAATTTAGATCTTTTCCTCTTGAATGTCTTTTCATTACAAGCTTTACTCTGCCTCATGAGTAATTATTTTTCTATCTAAAAATATGTGTTGGATACTAGTCAAGCCTAGAGTTAGATTTTGTCATCATCATGTCATCCTTCCAGCAGGTGGTAGCAGGGCTGAAATTCCCTTCTCCTGTTCTTAAAGAGAGCCTTCAAACTTTTCTTTTTTTAAGTAGTGAATCATGGTTCTAATATTAATGAGAAAACTCAAGTATATAAAACAGATGGAAGCACTTCTGCTCTGACTGATAGGGGAAACTTGGACCTGTTTGGATCACTATTGCTACAAAGGAAATCACCCCAAAACTCAGAGGCTCAGCCGGTTGGTTCCGGCTCAGGGCCTCTTGTGTGGCTACAGAGGGTTTGAACAGTGGGGATGGAGGGGGTGGAAGCAACTGGGGGCTGGCTGGGCATCTCTCTCTCTCTTTATGGAGTCTCAGAGCTTCTCTATGTGGTCTCTGTGTATGGCCTGACTCGGGCTTCCTCATAGCATGGTGGCCTCAGGGCAGTCAAGCTGCTCATGTGGTGGCTGAAGTGTTCAGGAGAGAATATTCCAGTGAATGATGTGGAAGATCCACTGTCTTCCATGATGTACTCTCAGAAGTCACATAGCATTGCTTCTGCAAAAATAGTCCCACCTGGTGTCAAGGGGCGTGTGGAATGGGAAACATTCCTGTAACGATCTTGAGAAAATTTGTTCTTCTTCCCACCAATTCCCCCAGATTTAGGGCTGTTTAATACATAGTTGAAAGTTACTGGTATAAAGTATTGGAAACAGAGGGAGACAGGATAAGAAAAAAATATTCTCTTCAACTTTTTTTTTTTTTTTTTTTTGAGTCAGAGTTTTGCTCTGCCACCCAGACTGGAGTACATTGGCACAATCTCAGTTCACTGCAACCTCCACCTCCCAGGTTCAAGCAATTCTGCTTCAGCCTCCCGAGTAGCTGGGATTACAGGCGCCACCACCATGCCTGGCTGATTTTTGTATTTTTAGTAGACACGGGGTTTTGCCGTGTTGGCCAGGCTGGTCTTGAACTCCTGACCTCAGGTAATCCTCCCGGCTCAGCCTTCAAATTTTTTTTAATGTGCTGAATGCCTATATGACCTTGTATTTTTGTTTGTTTATTTGAGTTTCTATTTTTTCTCAAGCATTCAGGAGTCAGTTTGTCCCTTCACAAAAATGGAGATCGGGACATAGCCACCTGTCTCCCTCACCAAGCTGTTGTGAGGATCAGATGAGCAACAACTTGTGAAAAGATCTGAGTATAAATACCTCTGTTAGGGCCATCCACAGTGATTCTTTCTACACTAACTGAAAGGAAGGAAAGGCAAAAGCCACTTGCCAGCCACAAAGAGAATGCGAACCTTGGTCAGACCTCAGGAGTTACCTCCTAATTCAGTTTCCTTTCCTTTGCCCTCACTTTTCAATTTGCAACAGTGAAATAATGGGCAAATTCATGGTTTCCTCTGCACTTTGTAGCTAGAGCTGGAAGGAACCTCAAGGACCATCTAGTTCTGTTCCCATTAGGTAAAGTGGCCTGCATAGGTGCACACAGATGTTAAACAAGGCTGCATGGAGGACTGAGTTTTGCTGCCTCTGCAGACTTGAGGCTTCCCTCTTGGCAGGACCCAAACATCCAGGGCTTGGTGGCCCATGGCAGGTCAGGACAAGAGGAGGCTAACTGGTCACACCACCCATCCAGCCTCTGGAAAGCTGGGACAGGACTGGCTGGGATCCAGATGCTCACTGTGTGGGGATGAAATGTCATGTTCCCAAAGGAACTGGCTCATTGTTTAAACTGCTAGATATTTATTTAATCAACCAAACTCCAACTAAAGAAGCAAAAGGGTCTGAATTTTAAGTTCTATAAACCTGGCTTGGAGAAACAGGCAGTGGAGAAGGGGAGATGAGAGTCGTTTCAAATCAGAAAGTTGTGGTAAAGATGTGAATGCCAGACTCATTCTGCATATCACCTGGTGGGGGAGTGTTAGACTACTCACCATCAAGACAGGCCTCGACACTTCCAGTCTTCCAGATGTCCCAAATGCTGTGGTTTCACTCACATTGAATTGATTGATTGATTGACTGATTGAGACAGGGCCTTGCTCTGTCACCCAGGCTGGAGCACAGTGGCATGAAAACGGCTCACTGCAGCCTCAACCTCCTAGGTTCCAGTGATTCTCCCGGCTCAGCTTCTTAAGGAACTGGGACCACTGGCACGTGCCACCACACACCCAGCTAATTTTTAAAATTTTTGTTGCTTTGGGATCTTGCCATGTTGCCCAGGCTGCTCGCAAACTCCTAGGCTCAAGTGATCCTCTTGCCTTCACCTTGTGAAGTGCTTGGATTCAGGCATTAGCTACTATGCCCCACTAAAAGTGTCATTTTAAGTAATAGAATAAAAGATCATTCAGGCTGGTTGCAGTGGCTCATGCCTGTAACGTGGCAAGACCGTGTCTCTACAAAAAAATTTTAAAATTAGCTGAGCATTGTGGTGCTTGTTTTTGGTCCCAGCTACTTGGGAGGCTGAGCCATGAGGATCACTTGAGCCCAGGAGGTTAAGGCTACAGTGAGCCATGATCACACCATCGCACTCCAGCCTGGATGACAGAGTGAGACCTCGACCCCTGACCCTCCAAAAACCACTTTTAGATCAAATGAAATAGTATCAATGCCTATTTATTTGCACTTTGTTTTCCTTTAGCCAAAAAAATTATCTTCTGCGATCACTGTATACAGTGGCCTCAGCCCATAAGTCATTACATTAACCAGGGATGATTCTCGTCATTCCTTTAAGTAACCAGCAGCAGTGACTGGTCAGTCCTTATGGCACAAGTACTTCAATAGTCTCTTTCCATAATCTTATTCAGAAAAACTCAGGCCATTAGGATTTATCTCACATTTGCAGAGATTAGTTATTTTTCTAATATTTCTAAGCAGATTTGAGAGGCAGTTTATTATTTTAGTTATTCCCTACCATGCCTGCACTTCTCAACATTCTTAAAACCCAGAAGCCAGATGCCTAGAGTGTCAGCTACTTGGCAGGCTGAGGGGGATCACTTGAGCCCAGGAGTTCAAGGCTGTAATGAGCTATGAGTGAACCTGTGAATAGCCGCTACACTCCAGCCTGAGCAACATAGTGAGACCCCTGTCTCTTTAAAACAACAACAACAGTGCCTGGTTTGGGCCATTTGCTTACCACTTGTAATTTGCTTATTTCAGCATTTGAATTATTTTTGAAATAAACTTAACTTCAAAGGATATTGTACATTCTAGAGATTATCCGGGAGCACTTCTTACTACTAATTTGACATTTTCTCATTGCTTTGTGCTCAAGGTCATGTGTTTGCATTATTGCTACATATATGGGAAAAATTAAAACCAAATAAAATTAAAAGAACTTTAAAGGACTAAAGAAAAAATAGTAAATAAATTCAATGTGAATTATTCTGTATTTTATTAACCTCAGAGTATATCTTTGGCTTTGAATTGCTTACTAGTGGGAGAAGAGTCTTTTTGCCATATCTTTTCTCTAGGGAACATAACTATTTCAGTTTAGGGATGCATTTTCAGCCCCCCAAAGCTGAAATTAAGCAAATGCATGATTGAGGTAGCAAGTTCATGTCTAATCTCCATACGTCAGGTCAGACAGCCCTTCCCTCCTGGGCATTGCCCAGGCAGCCCAAGAACCTGCACCACAAGAGCGAAGACCCTGTCCATGGTTTTACAATACTTTCGTGATGACACTGGAGGCAGGCAAAGCAGTGAGGGTTAAGTGAGTTGTCTGGGAGCTCTCCTGCTCCTGGGCACCACATGCACTCATCAACACGGAGCTGTCATCCAGAAGGAGAGGGGAAAGACCAGAGAAGGAAAACAGTACCCACTCTCATTAGCTCCCAAAGCAGTCCTTCCCTCCAGGACCACTGAGTTCCAGTGGGAAAAGGGTCCCAGAAGAGTTCTGTGTGATTATAAGACACCCCTCCTCCCCTTCCCATTGCTGTATGCACCTGTGCATCCATCCCACTCACCCAAAGAAACTGTCTAGTTCTGTCAATCTTATAGTCAGATTTTCTTTCTTTCTTTCTTTCTTTCTTTCTTTTTTTTTTGTTTTTTGTTTTTTGTTTTTTGAGACAGAGTCTCACTGTGTCACCCAGGCTGGAGTGCAGTGGTACGATATCAGCTCACTGCAACCTCTGCCTCCTAGGTTCAAGTGATTCTCCTGCCTCAGCCTGCTGAGTAGCTGGGACCACAGGCGCACGCCACCATGCCTGGCTCATTTTTGTAATTTTAGTAGAGACAGGGTTTTGTCATGTTGGCCAGGCTGGTCTTGAACTCCCGACCTCAAGTGATCCGCCCACCTCCACCTCCCAAAGTGCTGGGATTACAGGAGTGAGCCACTGCGTCTGGCCAGATTTTTTATCTTTAGTGATTTTCTTTTCTTGAGACAGGGTCTTACTCCTATTACCCAGGCTGGAATGCAGTGGCATGATCAGGGCTCCCTGCAGCCTCAAATGCCCAGGCTCAGGTGATTATCCCACCTCAGACCCCCAAGTAGCTGGGACTACAGGTGTGCCCCACCACGCCAAGCTAATTTTTGTATTTTTGATAGAGATGGGGTTTTACCGTGTTGCTCAGGCTGGTCTCAAACTCCTGGGCTCAAGCAATCTGCCTGCCTCAGCCTCCCAAAGGGTTGGGATTACAGGCGTGAGCCATGGTGCCTGGCCTTTAACTATTTTTTATTCTTTTTATTCCCCCCCTATAATTTAGTTGTCGTTGTTTTCTCTGGGTCAGAGAAGAACCATTTCTCTCAAGTCCATTGTTACTGTGCTGGGGCCAATGACCTAGAGCAGTCATTTCTGGCTGTTTTAGTAATAGAATCCTTCCTTAATATGAATCCTGCAGAGAAGCTCAGTATATAAACTTATGAAAGAGGAATCCTCCCTTTACTGAAGTGAGCTGGGGGCCAACCCCCAAGGCACCTCCTTGGTATCTGTAAGGATTCCCAGAGTAGCATTTTAAATCCCCTAGTTCCTGGGAGAAATCAGGACTGGCAATCAAAGTACCCTGGAGATGAGCATGGTGTTTGCTTTCCTGAAGACCCTTTCAGCATCTCACTGTCACTCATGCATATGTTAAGTATTTCTTTTCTTTTCTTTTCTTTTCTTTTGCAACAGTCTCATTCTGTCGCCCAGGAGGAGTGCAGTGGCACAATCTCGGCTCACTACAACCTCTGCCTCCCGGGTTCAAGAGATCCTAGTGTGTCAGCCTCCCAAGTAGCTGGGATTACAGGCACGTGCCACCACGCCCGGCTAATTTTGTATTTTTAGTAGAGACAGGGTTTCGCCATGTTGGTCAGGCTGGTCTCGAACTCCTAACCTCAGGTGGTCCACCTGCCTCAGCCTCCCAAAGTGCTGGGATTACAGGCGTGAGCCACCACACCCAGCCTCATGCATACATTAAGTATTTCTTGCCCTCCTGCTGGGTATAAAGCCCTGTGTCAGATGCTGGGGGCATGGGAATGAATACGATAGACATGTCCCCTACTCTTTTGCTGAGAATAAGGTTTTAGCCTCTCAGAAACAAAATCTGGCCCAGTGCATGAGGTCGTTTGTGTGTTCTGGTGACAGGTCATCCCTGTGGGTGCTCCCTGGGCAGATATGTCCTACTCAAATTAGTCAGACTCTCTTTCAAAGTGTGTCCCTTAGGAAGCCATGAGAAGCCCAGTGTGCCAAGAACACTCTGTTGTGATTCTAAAATCCTCCCTGGGGATTAGGACTAGACACAAACTATAAAGACTAGGAGGTAAATAAGAGAGTTCGACAGAATGATACCTAAGGGGCTCTTTGCAATGCAGTAACAATCTACTTTCTGTGTTTATGCATTGACCAACCCTCCCCCACTTCACCGCCAATATTCTTTTAAGTAGGAGTTGAAGGGTATAAAAGCTCAGCCTTTTTTTTTTTTTTTTTTTTTTTGAGACAGGGTCTCGCTCAGTGGCCCAGGCTGGAGTGCAGTGGCACCATCTCAGCTCACTGCAACCTCCGCCTCCAGGGTTCAAGCGATTCTCCTGCCTCAGCCTCCTGAGTAGTTTTAGTGGAGACGTTGTTTCGCTATGTTGGCCAGGCCGGTCGCAAACTCCTGGGCTCAAGTGATCCTCCCACCTCAGCTTCCCAAAATGCTGGGATTACAGGCATGGGCCACTGCGCCCGGCCTCAGCTTATTAATGTAGGTTTTCCTACACTTAAATCAATTACATACAAATCTTCCAGTTTTCTCATTTTAAGTGCATTCTTAGAAATCACGAAAGCAAGCAGAGTGGGCAAGCTGATCATTTTATTCTCCATCTGCAGTCAAGTTGCTAAGTAGCTTGCAGTTAACAGCTTTTGCCACGAGAGGGCGATCATTGTTGGAAAGGCAGAGCTGAGCGGGCCAAGGTTGGACCCTGGGGATGTTGATGAAATAGCAACTGGTTATTATGTTCCGTTGATCCAGGGCCAGAAAGAGGAGACAAAGGACCTAAAATGCTTTAGGCTTAGATAGCTAGGTGATATTCTAGGAGGAGAAATTTTGGAACTGCTTCAGTTTCCAGCATTGTATTATACTTTTATGTGTAAGAGGCTGAAGTTCAACAGAAAAAAAAAAAAAAAAAAAGTCGGGCCGGAGCTGTCTTTTCTTTTAAAAATAGATGCATGGAAGCTTGTGTTTGTTTGTTCCTACTTGGTGTTTTTGTTTTACTTATAAAATGAAAACAGCTGAAATAATTTGTGGATTGTTCTGAACTTTTGAGCACAGACTCCCAGATGGTTTCTGCGGTCTGGACCCTCAAAAACCCACCTGATGGGGGATGGCGCCCATCTTTGGAAAAAGCTATTTGAGGCTCTGTGAAGCAGCTCGAGTTTGTTTGTTTTCCCTTGTATTTGAAAATGGAAGTCAAGCATGCTCCCAGGGCAGAGAATTCCGCAACTGTGACCGTCTTGCAAGGGGCAGGAAAGGATTTACAGTGTTTTGCTAGACTAATCGCCACTTCCTTCTGGGGTAAAAATCCTTACCAGCAACTCCTTACCAGCGACTCCTCTTCTGGCTAAATTGGAGTAGCATTTTCCTATCAAAGTCATTTAAGATACAAATTATTCAATAACCTGTGAGAAGGGTGGAGTATTCATTTCTAATGACTTCACAGAATTCCATTCCTCTCTGAGCCCCAAGAGTTGTTGACTATCATCAGGTGTTAGGCCTCACATCTTTCATTTGCTGACAGTGTTTTACTGTCTATGAAAATGGTTAACTGGTAGGGCACAGTGGCTCACACCTGTAATCCCAGCACTTTGGGAGGCCGAGGTGGGCGGATCACTTGAGGTCAGGAGTTCAAGACCAGCCTGGCCAACATGGTGAAACCCTGTATCTACTAAAAATACAAAAATTTGCCAGGCATGGTGACACGCGCCTGTAATCCCAGCTACTCGGGAGGCTGAGGCAGGAGAATCGCTTGAACCTGGGAGGCAGAGGTTGCAGTGAGCCGAGATCATACCACTGCATTCCACCTGGGTGACAGAGTGAGACTCTGTCTCAAAAACAAAAAAAAGAAAATTGTTAACTGCCCTTAAAAATATAGTCTTACTCCTTTGACACTCAAAAGTTCTCTATTTGCAAATGAAGTTCATATGAATTTCAGTTAATGATTCACTTCTCAGTAATTGGCAATCCCAAATTAATCAGATTTCCTTGCATTAATGGTTTCTTTAGTAAATGATATTAGATGATAATAGAAAGGGCAGTCTTGGCAATAATTGCTTAAATTATAGCATGAGGGATTTAGATTTTCATCAGCAGCTTGCACCAGAAGCAAAGTCTGACTGAATATTATCTCCTTTGTAGATTAGATAGAAGAAGAATTAGGGAGATACAAAGAAACATTTTCTAAGCGTAGTTAGACTCTGATTTTGGTGACAGTACATACTAGGGAAGTTGGAAAATGCCTCATTGGCCTAAAACTGGTAACATATTATAATAAACTAGGACCGGAGGCAAAATTACAGAATTTTACTCTTGGGCTCTTTCTGGGGGATTCTTAGTCTTATAGAATTTTGCTACTTGAGGCTCATCCATGGCCTGTGGAATTTATCGTCCTTTCATGTGGGTGTGGGGAGAAAAGGGCTGGGGCAGTGGGAAAGGGGAGGCCCCATTGTTGCTAACACCGAGCCCAAGCTTTCTGTATATGTGGCTCCTCATTTTCAACTAGAAGAAGGAGAAATTTTTCATGTTCTAGCTTGAGAGGCCACGCTCTTAAGTTATTTGACCCTGTACATCCTCGACCCCTCAAAATATTTAAATTATTCCACACTTCAGCGCTGGGATCACAGATTATATGATAATAATTTACCAAGCTTCTTTTCTGCAAACAGGTAAAGGAGGAGGAGACATGAGTGGTGGTAATGTAATTTCTGGATAGTTTAAACCTAAAAGCCTGCTATTAAGAGAAAAGGGGAAAATGACTGTTCAAGACCTGTATCTTGAAAGAATGCTGTTTATCTAGTATTCAGGGGCCAGGGAGTGTGTCTGTGGGTAAACTAAGCAATTCCTCCAAGAATTCTGACAGGAAACAGTTTTGGGGTTTGTCATAGTTTCTAATATTCTCTTAAAATAATCTGTTTCCCAACAAGTAAAAGCAGACGTCGTTTCACGTAAAGAATTTCTCTGACTCCACCAATAGCCCTTCCATCTTCTCATTTGTCCGGTTAAGCTTGAGTCAGAAAAAGAACACAACAATTTTGGTAAAAAATTTGTTGTTCTTCTCATCTGAATAGCCAAAAGTTATTGGTGTGTGAGGACCACAGTTCAGATAAGAGCTACTGTAACTAAATTTAGAGAAATTACTTTTCAGATCGACTTTCCTGTTCTAAAATTAGATACTTCTGGTTAGTCTTTGCTTTACCTTCCTAATCAAGATCTGAGGTCACTGGAGGTCAGAAACATATGGCAAAAAGGAATTTAAATATTTTCCAATTGAAAAATTATCCTAAAATATCTTTATTATATTTCCAAGCCATAAATGATCACAGGTGCTTTGAGCCATGTACTTATCCCAGGAAAGTGTTTGCAAAAGTTTAAAAAATAGAATGGATCAGTTGATTCATGCTTTAGCTGATGGCACTGTCTCTTGCGAAGCTAACCTACTCTTGCCTCTTGTCCATGGGGCCAGTGGAACACTGCTATTTAATTTGTCTTAACTACCTCTTCTGAGACTGTATTGGTCCCCGACCACCCATTTGCAAAGATCCAGCATCCCTCAAGACTATTTAACAGACATTCCAAAAAGCTGGATGCTGACAGTCCAACTGTCATATTAACCTTGGCATCTCCCATGACAGAGTGTGGAGCAGCAGGCTGTGACCTAGAGGAAAGACACAGAAGTGGTGAGGGGTTGCAGGGGCTGTGGCATGGTGAGATGGCCCTGTACAATATCAGGTGAAGGGGAAGCATTTATAAACTTGCTTTCCTTTGTTTTGATGTATCTGTTTTTCCCCCTATTTCTGCCTATACACCTACCTGAGCACTGGCTTGGCTAAAGTTACCCCCAAGAAAATGTTGAAGTAATGAGTCACCTACCTCACTTCATTTTTTTGAGACCTCACTTTCTTTCCCCCCAAATTTATGAATGAAAATAGATAGGCAGAGGTTGAATTGGCTAAGGCTGTCTGTTGCTTTTTGATTTTCCCATCTCCAGGGGAAGAGGGCAGGGAACGATCCACTCCAATTAGGAATCCTAGACTTATATTCATTTAACAACTTTATATTATCCAGAACATTTTGTACAAATACATTGTAAAAATAAGTTATTTCTAGTGCTTGGGGCATAGTCTGTGAACTGATTTGTCTGTATATCTCGTAAATTTTCCATTTAGATGATCAGAGCAGGACAGAAGTTTCTCGCTGTGCTCTTAGGCTACAGGCAACTGTTGTCACTGGCTGACCCTTGGTTATAAGTACGTGGGAACTATGTCCTGGGCTTCACAGACAGGAGGAGAAGAGTTAGTTCTGTGGTGAGCTGCGTCTTTGGGGTGGTGGGAAGTCAACCCCAAAGAATGATTCTTCTTTTATCATTGCTTCTTTTTTAACTAAGTTGGCAGAGTTTTATCTTCTCCATAGATACATGGTAAAGGAAACTCATTTGAGCAATTTGAACTGGTGGTTAATCTGAGTAATATGGAATATGTTCAAAGTGATGACATTGTATTACTTCCGTGCATAGACGGGAATTAGAACTGCTAATAAAATTGTTCTCAGGTAGAAGTTCTGAAGAGCCTAACATGATAAAAAGATAAGGATCATTTTAACCAGCACATTTGCTAAATACGTAGTTGTTACTGCTGTGCCAAAAATTTCTTTCTATTCTTAAATTATTTAAAACATTATCTACCTTTGCATTGGCTATTAATTGGCCAAGCAATGCATTTCTTTCTACAGATAAATGTTCAGCCTGGTCCTATACAAGATATCACCATATCCTATTTGAACAAGTGCCAAATGAATGACGTGCATTATATATACTGAGTCTTCATCCATCAAAATAATTTTATTTAAACAGTTTGGATTAACAGGAAAAGAATGGTACTTAAAGTAGTGGTTCAGAGTCACAATAAACAGCCTAAGGTGACATCTGAGAGGCAGTTTTGGCGCTACCTGGAAGGCAGAAGTGACAGGAGTACCTGTTAGCCGAAGGCAGTGAGTTTTATGCTGTGGCCTGGCCTTTGCTCCCTGCAGTCTTTCTCTTCTCTTCCACATGTTTGGTGTGTATTCAGGTTTGGGCCCAGCCTACGTGG
This sequence comes from Pongo pygmaeus, assembly GCF_028885625.2. NCBI lineage: Eukaryota > Metazoa > Chordata > Mammalia > Primates > Hominidae > Pongo > Pongo pygmaeus. The sequence continues at coordinate 87,661,123 of NC_072385.2, read as the reverse complement.
TGCAAAATGAAACACCATGTGTAATTTCAAGGGTGGACACATCTTAGAGTTCTGAGCAAAAGAAGAATGAGCACTTTATGGGTTGCAGGAACGCTGCTTGCATCTAGTAGATGCTCACAACGTATCTGCTGAACATTGAATGGCATTCATGAAATTAACTCATAAAACTTCCAGTTAGTTTAAAGCAGAGCCTGGAGGTCTACAGTGGAGGGATTGCCCATCCTTATCAAGCTAGACAACTTGGTAATAATTACTTAGCTAACTCTCCTAACCCTACAGACCAAGAATATAACGCAAGGGAGGGGTACAGTAAAAGTCATGTGAATCTGGAATGCCGGTATTCCAGGCATTTGTTGTGGGTTTCCTGGCATTAGATTGTTCATGGATCAGTATTGCAAGAGAATGCACATTTTTTACATCATACTCTTGTTGAAGGCAGGGTTTCCTTACTGGCTTACTGATTATATCACTCGCTAAGGGATTAGTCAGAAGGCAATGGAAACATCTTTCGTTTTCATTGTTCATGAGAGAGACTGGTGGTTTGTCTGCACTTTTACATTATCGGTGGGTAGAATCTCCCTTTGGGATTCTTAAGAGAGGGTCATGAATTAGTATAAACCTTAGTTGGTCTGTATCCAGGATGAAAAAAATAATCTATTTTGGTGAGCCACTTGAGTCATAGGCTATCTAACTTAACGAGCATGCCTACTCTGTTAGGTCCAGTAAAGGATTCAGAAAGAGACTTCAGGAGCTGCCCTGGGAAACAAGACCATAAAACAGTGTTGAACTGGGTTTTCTAGAGTAATGGTGCTCACCCACATTGGTAGTTCAGACAATCATAGCAGAGCAGAACCAAAATGATATTAAATATATTAATTGATATATCTAATTAATCAGTCATTATTTATTGGTGTACTATTAGGTGCAAGGTATAATTCCTACTCATGAGGACTGAGAAAGACCAGTTGAAGAAGGGTAGAAAAATAATACCAACTTTAAAAAACTCTCTCTGATGTAACAATATAAGGCAATGGTAGAAGGTTGTCATATACAGAATAAGATAAATAATCAGATGTGTAGTTTAAGGATTGCTGTGAATTCAGAAGCAGAAGAATTCTCCAAGGGCTGTCTTCATTTGCAAAGGCATCACCAACGAGCAGGAGGTTAGGAAATGCCTGGCATGTAGACGGGAGAGATTTGGAGCAGTTGCCCAAATGCCTCAGAAGTAACCAAGAGCAAGAAGTAGTTGTGATATTAAAAGAAATCAGCTCAAGTAGGGAGTTGTGAGATACCAGATTGAAATTTAGATTACCACCAGACCAGAGGAGCTCTGGTCCTTGTGACTCCAAGGGTGATCCCTAGACTAGCAGCATTGCGTTACCTGGGAGCCTCTTAGAAATGCAGAATTTCCGGTCCCAACTTAGACCTGCAGAATCAGAATATTTGGGTGTGGAGCCCAGGAATTATGCTATAAAAACTGTCCAGTTGATTCTTCTGCATGCTCAAGTGTGGAAAGCACTGCTGCTTAGAACTGGGGCATGGTTCCAAATGACAATGGAGATGCTTTGAAGAATCATTGAAGACGCTTTGAAGAGGAGAAGTGGCATGTCTTCTAGTGAGCAGACAGACCAGGGCATTTCGGAGACTTTCTTTTACGTGGTAGCCTCTGCTGTATTCTCACTTACCTGTTGCTCACCACCTGGAAAGTGAAATATCTCCAAATTGCCAGTCACTAACTATTGAAGTTGAAATTATATAACTGTTCTCTGAAGTGGTTTCTCAAGGCTGTCAGTAGGCCTTTTCTGGATACTGATATGGTATGCATCTAAAATATGTTTCTGTAAGTAAGGATTTTTTAAAGTATATACCTTGCAAAAAAATACTCCAATCAACAATAAGAACAACTATAGGGTACTTAGAGTTTAGAACATAAAAGTCATTCATATGTTTTCTAACCATTTAAAAAATCAGTTTCCTGTATTTTGATTCCATTCATTTATCTAGCACTTATCAGGAAATTCAGGTTTCCATGTTACACAGTTAATATGGGCCCTTATAAATCAGTATACCACTTTGATGGAAAAAAATTCCAAACTAAATCATTGCATAATCATTCATAGCAATAGCATCACTGTTATAATAACATTAGCACAAATTTTAAAGTCTTGGTAAAAAGATTTTTGAATCTTATTTTAGTTTTTATTGGCAACTTTGGTGTAACAGTTGGCTATAAGAAGGGCTATAAGATGTTAGGATTGCTATTCCTGCTTTAAATAGTTCCAGATTGGCAATTTTGGGGCAATTCTAGCGGTCACCTATTCCCTTATTTCCTAAGCTGGGAAGAATGGAATTTTCTTAAGGAAATCCTAACCTGAACTTTACTGACAGAACCACAAAGTGGTACTTAGCTGACAGACTCACACATGGTGTTCACTTCTGCTGTTGAATAGCATGTGGGTCCTGGTGCTAGTGTTTCTTTTCCTGCTCAGAGGACCTCTTCTCTCTTACTGATTTACAGTGATGTCCAGATGGTGGAGTTTGCCACAAAGCAGCCCACTGTATGAAAGACATGACATTGTCTTCACCTGGACTCTAGGTTGACTCTAAAGAAGGCAAGGGTCCTTTGGTCACAGGGAGAACTGTTGTGTTCCTTCAAAAGGTAGCAGAGACTTTGTGTTCTAGAGACTTGAGATCACCTCTATAAATATAACCAGAGCACAGGCTTCCTGTGTGGACCCCAATACACATTTTTGAACCTTAGCCTCAAGCACCTTCATTTTTGATGTATAAAAAAATGGCATTTTATGGCTGGGCGTGGTGGCTCATGCCTGTAATCCCAGCACTTGTGGAGGCCAAGGAGGGTGGATCATGAGGTCAGGAGATCAAGACCATCCTATCCAACATGGTGAAATCCTGTCTCTACTAAAAATACAAAAAATTAGCCAGGTGTGGTGACATGCACCTGTAGTCACAGCTACTCAGGAGGCTGAGGCAGGAGAATCACTTGAAGCCTGGAGGTGGAGGTTGTAGTGAGCTGAGATCATGCCACTGCACTCCAGCCTTAGCGACAGAGCAAGACTCCGTCTCAAAAAAAAAAAGATGGCATTTTATTGACAGCTCTATTGAATGATGTTGAGGGTGACTCCTGGAGTAACAGAAAGAGCCCCTGGCTTTGGGACAGACATGGGCTCAAATTCTGGCTGTACTACTTACTAGTTCCATGGCCTTGGGCAAGTCAACTCCTCTGAGCCTCTGTATCTTTGTGTCAAATGTGGATGTTAACATTCGCTTTCAGAATTCTTGCATCAATGGAAAAGTAGCTTATATTTGACATATAGGAGGTGCTCAATAAATAATAGCCATGATTACTCTTTATTTGTTAATTATGTCCTCTCATTTGCCTTAGATTATCATTTTCTAAGCAAACAAAAAGGACAAGATGGAGATGGCTTGCTCCAAACAGCTAGGTCTCATCGCTGTTCTCTTAAGTAAACCAAATGCATAGAGATGCCCATGTCCTCATAGCTTTCCTGCACCCAGAAAACCCAAACCCTGCTCATTTTGACACCTTCCCCCTAAACCCCCACTCTTCTATGGAAACTTCCAAATAATAAAATACCATCGAATAATGTTAACGTATTTCACTGGAGTTTCTCATCTCTCCAACCAGATTGTAGCCTTTTTGAAGTCCTCTATAAATATGTACTAGTCAGCTGATTTGAAATTTGTTCATCATGGAGCCATAGGCAGCTACTGAATGAAGACTAGTGAATGAAAAGTCAGAACTAATATTTTCCTGAGCAGTTTTTAAGGGGTAGGCAGCTACAATAAAGACACCTTATTTTAGTTTTCCATGAAGTAGCTACTGTTGAATCTCAATATTACAAATAGGGAAACCAGCATTTCCTTTTGTCCAAGTTCATGCAGCTAGTTCACACAGCTGAGCTAGGATTTTAACCCAGGCAGTCAGGATTCCAAGGCCAAGTTTGGACCCCTATACCACACCAATGAGAATGAAGGATGAGGAAAGCTATAGGAAACTTTAAAAATGTCCATGGAAGGAGTGCCCAAACAGGGACTGACTACAGTCAAATCATGAACTGTTTCAGTTAGGTTCCCAAGCATTTGTGACATTAACCACTCTGTTTAGATAACAAATTTTTGTGTTTAGAGAGACCAGCCTCCTATCTGAATTGTCAGCCATCAGTCTAAATCAAAGCTTCCACCCAGTCCTGAATCTCTCCCTTACTTGGTCTAACCACCTTTCCAAGTACTTAGGAACAAAAGATTTGTGAACAGATTAAACACAAGCTGCTTTTGTTCCACTCCTACAGCTACCTATGCCTGCTTAATGCGGACTACAGGGTGTTGACTGGAGACTGTGCTCATGTATTTTAAACACATGCAGGAGTTCAGCACCTTCTTCCGACAGCACAACAATGGCTCAACAATTCTTCACAGAAGACCCCGCGCTATTATAGCAAATATTTATAAGTTTATCTCACCACACTGCTCAGTGTTCAGAGTAAATCTGAATGGAAATATGGAGATCAAAGAATTTAATAATAAAAAAACGCTTTCACGCTTTATCTGTCATCAAATGAAGGTATTAGTGAAGTGGTATGGAAATCCTCTTCAGCGTGCCTTCAGCCACCAGCTGTGCCACTTAAGATTTAAAACAATGTGATCAAGTGTTCAGAATCCACAGGACTGAGTTGTATGTTTACGTTAGTGTATTATTTCCAAGTTTCCAGTTTCCCCCGGATTAGCACATTTTAATTTCGGCTTTATGAAAGCAGTCAGAACATGAAAGGGGATTTAGCAGAGTGGAGATGTCAACCACGCTTTCTTGTCATCATGAAACGGTTTACTTGGTTCTGGGCAGCCATGCATATGAATCCAACAACATGTCTATAAGACTGAAAGTCAGCCAAGTGGGACAAGAAATGCAACTATGGAGTGAAACCACAGCTATCTAAACACGGTTGGGACATTCAGGTCCTCAATTTGATTTCATATGACCCTACAGTTATGAAAACCCAACACAGCATAGTATCAACTAAACAGTAAATGCTTTAAATGTTAGGCATTCCTGGAGTGGCTCACATAAGCCCAGTATGGTGTTAGGCATTGTAGAGACATGGTCAGATACAGGAGACATGGCCCTGGGAACTCCATAAGATACCTCTTGTAGGAAGTCATGGTTTTGATGGGGGTGCACTTTGTCCATCAGTGTGCTGGGATAGAAGACTAAAGGCCACTGGTCCAAGAAATGACTCTTTAGTTAGATTTACCAACACATGAAATTATCAGAGAAAAATGCAAAACAAAATGCAGTAGAATCACCAAATGTTCATATTAGAAGGCACCCCAGCAGTTGCCTAGTCTGCTGGTTCCCGAACCCCACTAATCAGTAGGAAGTACCTGGGGAATTCAAAAATAAATGCACATTCCCAGGGCCCACCCCAGAATCAGAAGCTCTGATTAGAGGTGCCTGGAAATCTGTATGCTTTAAAATGCTACCAAGGAGTTCTAAACATCCGCCAGCTCATCTGGTCCAGCCTCTCAGTGAACAAAGAGTATTTCTGTTCACAGCCTTGCTAAAGTGATCATCCAGCTGAGGCCAGCATCCCCCAGGTTGGAAGGAACTCATTGCAGAACAAGGCAGCAAGGGTCCGATGTTGCACAGAGGGTTGGAGTTACTAGAGGTTTTTCTTCTAGTGTAATCAAAGGGACCTTGCTATAACTTCTACCCACTGGACTTAGTTTGACCCTTTGCAGTAACACAGACCAAATCTCCTTCCAATGTGGAAATCCTTCAAATATTTTAAGAGTTTCTCTTCAGTTTGTCCTTTGTCTGATACTTATTTTATTTGCCCATTCATTCAGTTCAGACTGCCAGTCTCCTCTAACACTGGATTTACTGGGGCTGGCTGTTGCACTTCCCTCAGCTGCTTCTCGGAGGTCCTGGCTTCTTCTCGCCCTCCTGTTTGCCTTCCTCTGGATGAAGTCTACTCAGTCAGCATTCAGTGTAGTGCACAGTGTCTGACACCACACTGACCGTGTGGTCTGACCAGCAGAACCCAACAGGAGCAGCAGAAGCAGTTGCTTCCTGCATTCCAGGCTCTGTCCTGCTTCAACTGAAGACTGTTCTGAGACTAATCAGGGACCCAAACTGATGCAGACAGAAATCTCCGTGGCAGATCAGGAAGGGAAAATGTCAGTGTGGTTGAATTTACCAGGCATGAGTCACATCCTGGTAAATGAATACATTTGGGGATGGAAGAGAGACACTGTCCTTCCAGTATTCCAAGTGGAGAAATACTGTTTCTCTGGATACCTGAGTAACTGCTGCACAGACCACGCTATGCATGCATGATCAGGTCTGCAAGCTGAACAGATGCTCTCACGTGTCATCTCTTAGAGGTAGGATCAGTCCTGGCTGCTATACTCAACCAGGAAAGGTAAGAGGGGGCAGCTTTTTTTCCCTCTCTGTGTAGTGTGAGCAACCTAAATATTTCCATCTAAGCAGGTTATGGTTCCTTCCCACAATTGAAGGGAAATATTGATGTGCCTGTTTATTGGGGGGTCAGCTTCCTGGCCTGATTTGCTTATCTTTAAAACAGTCACAAGAACTTGGCATATTCTTAGGAAAGAAAAGGGTAAGAAAAGAATCATCGTGTCTTGACAGCTGGTTGTAAAGTGAAGGAGTCAGTAAACAGGTTGGTGGTTTTATATATACATGAGATTGAAAAAAGTAGCCTTGATTGTTTTTCCCTGAATCGGCTGGTCATTTTAATATCGATGTGGGCATGTTCTAATCCCCTGGTTAGTCAGCAGGATTTCTTTCTAAGTAGAATTAAACAAGCAAAGAAACAAACAACAACAACAACAACAACAACAAAAACCACAGAAGAAACAGCAGCAATAATAACAATAGCAGCAGGAGGAGCCACAATGAAATGGTTCAAGGATTGACCTACCCCAGGACTGCAGGTTTTATTTACTGCAGTATTCAGTACTGGAGTCTCCTGGAAATCAGAACTCCAGCATGACCTCTGTAGGTTTTGCTTTTTCTGTTGGTACAGGAACTGATACGGTGACTCTTGAGTTTCTGGAATCAGAGCGGCAGCCACGAGGGCTGCGTAGGTTCTGTGTGAGGCCCAGCTCCAGCATCAGTGGTTGGAGACCTGGGAGACTCTTTGAGTTCTTCTTTACTGAGTTGCACGTGCACTGAGCCTGGGCAGATGGGGATCTACAAGGGGTGTTTTGAGCACCAGCTGTTAGCCACTTATGTCCTGCCTGGAACACAGGAAGGTGTAAATGTGGGAAACAGGCAGAGTCTCATGCAGTCCCTACACCGGATCGTGGGGAATCGCCTGCGCTCACAGGAAGAGCATTGGTAGAGGGCAAGCCGTTATGTGGGCTTTGGCTGGGTTGGGGAAATTGGATTAGAACAAGAATACTTTTATTTCTATGCTCAAAAATCTTTTTCTTTTTTTTTTTTTTTTGAGACGGAGTCTCGCTCTGTCGCCCAGGCTAGAGTGCAGCGGCGTGATCTCGGCTCACTGCAAGCTCCGCCGCCTGGTTTCACGCCGTTCTCCTGCCTGAGCCTCCAGAGTAGCTGGGACTATAGGCACCCACCACCAGGCCCGGCTAACTTTTTGTATTTTTTAGTAGAGACAGGGTATCACCGTATTAGCCAGGATGGTCTTAATCTCCTCGTGATCCGCCCACCTCGGCCTCCCAAAGTGCTGGGATTACAGGCGTGAGCCGCCGTGCCCGGCCCGCTTAAAAATCTTATAAGAAATATTTCATAGGCCAAAGTCCTAAACTTTGGCCGCAAACAGCTGGCTACTGGTGGCAACAGGTGCCAGTGAGCAACCTGTTTTTTGATTTCTATTTAAGTTATTTCTTGGCTGGATGTGGTGGCTCACACCTGTAATCCCAGCATTTTGGGAGGCCAAGGTGGGCAGATTGCTTGAGTCTAGGAGTTTGAGACCAGCCTGGGCCTAGGCGACATAACGAAACCCTCTCTCTACAAAAAAATATGAAAAATTAGGCAGGCATGGTGACATCCACCTGTAGTCCCAGCTACTCAGGAGACTGAGGTGAGAGGATTGCTTGAGCCTGGGAGGCCAAGGCTGCAGTGAGCCAAAATCAAGCCACTGCACTCCAGCCTGGGCAACAGAGTGAGGCCCTGTCTCTAAATAAATAGATAAATTCTTGAAAGCATCAAAAAGGGATTTGGCTAAGGCATCCTCTTGGCCAGAATGGGCAGACTGGAGCGTGAAACTTCTGCAAGATGATCAGGACACAGCATTGAGTAGAGGCCTGAGACAAAGGTTCCTGAAGCCATCCAGCTTTTCTGAAGTCCAGGTGAACAGCCAGGGACAGAGAACAGTAGCCAGATGCCATGCCCCACGAATGGCAATTGATAGAGAAAGCAGCCAGTGGGGCGAAACCAGGAGGAAGCCAGCATACTGGGAAGTGATGATTCAGCCTGGACATTGATGCTGGTCATGCAATGGAGGAAAAGAAAGAGTCTCTGCAAAACAGTACCACTGTGCTTTCTATTGGCCAGGTTCCCCTTCTAAAACCCTCCTGATTCTGTCATTTTCAAAGAGGAAACTAACAACACACCATTCCTGCTTAACTTTAGATGCTGCTATTGTTCGTGGCAGGAGACCGCTCTGGTGGTCAGCATTAACGAGATGTAGCCTAGTTGGGGGCTGCTCCATTTGTGCTGTCATATCATGTGATAAAAACTTCTTTTTCCTAGGACGTTGATGACCCCTGGAAAAGGAAAGTGTTCTCTGATCTATTGGACCAAAACTTTTCTTCTTTCCCCTGGCTTTCACACACAGATGGAAGTGAGTGGGACAGGGTGGCGGTAATTTGAGGTCATTCCCTGGGATAAGTGCAACTCTAATTAGAGGCAGGAAATGTTTATTTGAGTTTTATTGGGTGAGTCAGTTTGGCGCAGCTTTAGGTCACTCTAAACTTGGGGTATCCTGTTTAAGTCAAATAATCATAGTTTTAAGCAACTGGAAACAAATATCAGATATATGTGAATGAAATTTTTACTTTCTCAACCAGCAGACTATAGAGTGGAGTTTTTACCATTTGGCCAATTGTAATTAAGGCTTTTCTCCAACAAAAAAGGCATCTCCCCTTTTACCAAAAGTGGGATGGACTCTACCCTCTCTGGCTTATAGACAATCGTTATAAGAAAGAACCATGTCTACAGACAATGGAATATTATTTAACCTTAAAAAAGAAAGAAATTTGGAACAATGTGAATGAAACAGGAGGATATTACGCCAAGTGAAATAACCCAGACACAGAAGGATAAATACTACTTGATACTACTCACCTGATGAATCTAAAATAGTCGAACTCATAGAAGCAGAGAGTAGAATAGGTTGGTGGATTCCAGAGGCTGGTGGAGGGGGAATCGGGGAGGTGTTCACCAAAAGGCACAAAGTTTCAGTTATGAAAGATGAAGGTAAGTCCTAGTGATTTGCTGGGCAGCATAATGCCAATTTCCCAATACTGTATTGTATACTTAAATATTTGCTAAGACTGCAGATTTTATGTTTTCTCTCTGTCTCTCTCTCTCTCGCGCACACACACACACACACACGCACACCAAAAATAATAATAATAATAAAAAGAATGGACAGGAACTTTGGGAGGTGATGGATGTGTTTATGGAATAGATTGTGGTGATGGTTTCATGGGTGTATACTCATCTCCAAGCTTATCAAGTTGTATACATGAAATATGTACAGCTTTCCGTATGTCAACCAGACCTCAAAAAGTAGTTTTAAAAAAAGAAAATAATAAAAATACAGCATTGCATTTAGAAAGAAAGAGAAAAAGAAAAGAACTAGTCATGTGAAAACCCATTTTATGTATCCCATCTTACAACTGGTGTGGATGGAATTGGCCTTTGCTATAGGTGTGGTTGTGATAACTCTGAATTTGGAGAAAGACCACAAGAAGGTTATTACATACTTGTGTATGGCTTTGAACGATGGGAGTTAGCAGGGGGTGAAGGCCTAGTAGAATAAGGGCTGAAAACATGTGAAAATGACTTTTTAAACATCATTAAGGTGGTTATTTTTTGTTATTATTACATAGGAACATTGACATCACTAAAAATAATTATTACTCAGATGAGACTCTTTCATTCTGTATGAATTGACAGGCAAGTCCCCAGTAAGAAAAAAAAATCCTTCTTTCTATTACCCACACTGACCTTCTAGAAATACAGAGTTGGAAGTTCTGGGACACTGACTAGACAAGGCTCTGCCTGTAGTTCACACATAGTCTGTCTACTTTAGAGCTGGAAAGTCCCACTCAACATTATTTACTGTTTTCATTTATTGTAATGATGGTTGTACTTTCTTTGTGGCTTAACATTCAGAAATGGGGAAATAAATTTGATTTGGTGAAGTTCTCCAAAGTGGCTGTATATTTATTTTGTTTCTACCAAGGAAGTGTAGTAGTGAGGAATGAGGATTGCTTGTTTGTCTTTTTCAAAGACAATAAAACATTTTGGACAATGGAAATGGGGAAGAGAGAATAACTTCAGGCTGCCTTCTTCCAATCCACCTTGAACTCTGCTTCCAGAAGAGTTTTCCTTAAAATCAACTTGATGCCATTTTGCAACTCCAGAAACTTCCAGGGGCCGGACGTGGTGTCTTACACCTGCAATCCCAGCACTATAAGAGGCTGAGGCAGGAGGATCACTTAAGGCCAGGAGTCACGAGTTCAAAACCAACCTGGGCGTCATAGCAAGACTCTGTCTCTAAAAAAAAAAAAAAAAAAAAAATTAGCTGGACATGGTGGCACATGCATGTAGTCTCAACTACTCAGAAGGCTGAAGTGGGAGGGTCATTTGAGCCCAGGAGTTCAAGGCTGCAGTGAGCTATGATCATGCCACTGCACTATAGCCTGGGTGACAGAGCAGGACCCTGTCTCAAAAAAAAATAAAATAAGATTTTAGGATTCTTTACTTCCCACCTATGTTCTCAGAAGCACTTTTCTGTCTCCTTCGTACCTATTTCCTGGATCTATGCACTGTTTCCTAAATGACAGTTTTTTTACTGAGCTCACACCTAGCTTCCTCATTCCCACATGTAATTTTCGTCTCTGCTTACCTCTGCCCTTCAAGGTTGTGCTTCTAATTTGCCAGGCCTTCTCCTCCTCCCACTCACATTGTTCAAGATTTTACTCAAGTGTAGTCTTTGCCCCAGTTCAGCTTTATCTCAAACAAATTCCTATAGCAGTGGTCAGTTTCATACACCAGTTGTACTGTAGAATATATAGGAGTTTCTGGCCGGGCACGGTCGATCACGCCTGTAATCCCGGCACTTTGGGAGGCCGAAGCAGGTGGATCACGAGGTCAGGAGATCAAAACCATCCTGGCCAACATGGTGAAACCCCGTCTCTACTAAAAATACAAAAATTAGCAAGGTGTGGCGGCGTGCGCCTGTACTCCCAGCTACCCGGGAGGCTGAGGCAGGAGAATTGCTTGAACCCGAAGGTGGAGGCTGCAGTGAGCTGAGATCATGCCACTGCACTCCAGCCTGAGTGACAGAGTAAGACTCTGTCTCAAAAAAAAAAAAAAAAGAAAAGAAAATATAGGACTTTCCATAGGACTGTTTTGTATAATGATCTTCTCTAAGTGATAAAGCCTGGATGAGAGATGATTATTCTCTAGGGGGTGCTAAGATACAATCCAGATACATAGGCTTCACAATCTGATTGGATACAGGAGAGTTTAGCACGTAATTATACAGCATTTTGTGTTGTTTTTCATGATTTCCTGTCTTCAGTTTCTAGCTCTTGAAAAACATAAGCCATGGCTTATATTATCTTCTATATCTATATCCCCCAGCCACCTACCCAAAAGCTGGGCCCCAAGGAAAGACCTGTTGAATTGATAGGTTAGATGATATAGACATGGAGGGGAGAAGATGTTTCAGAGTGTGAAGTTAGGACCCACAATTTCCTTATATGGTGCATTGGAGAAACTGCTCATGCTGTCACCAGCACATCAAGTATGGACTATTTCAAGCCTGGTCTTTAGTTGGTCATTTATGTGAAATTGATGTAAGAGCTATAAAATCTTTGCACTTATAAACAGCTGACAGGTAATGGAGAATCTGTGTGTCCAAAGAAACCTAACTGCTGCTGAGGGGAAGCCTCTGGCTATCTGTCACACCTTGAAAGGCAAACAGGGCAAACCTAGTTTTCTCTTCAAAGGCAGGAAAGGTTAGCGCTCTGGGAAAATGGAGCCCAATGGGAATTTCAAACACACGATGTGGTTCTTCCAGCTCGTAGGTCATTATTAACTATTCTTACCCTAAATGGCCGTGACACATAATCTCTTTCCTAATTTTATTATTTTACTTGCTATCACAAGACCGTAACTTTTTAGACATTCAGGTGAGATTAAGGGAGGAGGTGGTGGAATAAGGCTTTTAAAATCTTTGATTACCTCAGAAAACGTATTTGCTTACTTTACCAGGAAGTTGATGTTTTGTTTTGTTTTGTTTTCTACCCATGCCAAGAGGGGATTAATGAGTAGCTGCTGGGTTTGCCAGCTTTCTTTTGATTTCATTTATGTAATTAAGCAGTTCTCAGAATGACTTGAGGTTCTCACCCTGCATCAAAACATGCTTCTCAAATGTGTTAGATTTGGAGGCCAGAAACAATGCAGACTCAGTAGAGGGAGGAGAAATGAAAATTTTACCTTGCTTTAAAACACCCTTAATGTATAAAAAAAGAGTTGATCATGCTTTGGGGTCATGAACATGGAGCTTTGTTGAGTAGAAAACAAGTTAAAACTAAAGTTCAAAATGGGCTAAAGTTAGAATAGCTCAAGATGAGGTTTTACAATAGAAATGACGTGGGGAAACCAACTCTGGATTACCTTTGAGTTTCTAGCAATCTGAACCATGTGCATGGTGGGTGTTCAAGAACTCAGGCATTTGACGCAGACATAATAGGAACCCACTATATGCCTGGCTCAGTTCTAGTTGCTGGACTACAGTAAGGAACTAAAGCAACAAAAATTCCTCCTCTCATGGTGCTCCCTGGAGCGAAGGTTGGATGAGCAGATTTTGCTTGAGCGCCTCCTCAGGTATGGAGTTTGGAGCTAGTATTGCTTGGGATTGCTAGAAAGAATAAGTGTGTTCCTCAAGGAGCTGAACATCTCACTGGGAAGTGAAGACAACTATCCAAAGAACAAAAGAACCACTCAAGTCCAAAACCAAATACTGGGGTGTCGATATAGACAGACCCTCTGAAATGGTGAGAGTGGGCACCCAGCTCCAGGTTCTGCAGACACAGGCTCACGGCAGCAGGCTGACTTAACTAGCTAAGCAGTAAGAATTTGCAGTTATGCATACACACACACACACACACACACACACACACATTTTTAGAGGGAGGGTTTCACCGTGTTGCCCAGGCTGGAGCACAGTGATGCGATCACGGCTCACTGAAGCCTTCACCTCCTGGGCTCAAGCAACCCTCCCACCTCAGCCTCCCAAGTAGCTGGAACTACAGGCATGCACCACGATGCCTGGCTAACTTTTTAATTTTTTTGTATAGACAGGGTCTTGCTATGTTGTTTAGGCCTCAAGCCATCCTCCCACCTCAGCCTTCCAAAGTGCTGGGATCACAGGCATGAGCCATCACACCTGGCCTGCAGATATAAATATTTAGATCACTCTTTGCTTCTTATAGCCCCCTAAACTTTTTTGTTCTTCTATTCATATGGTGTTTGCTTTTAAAAGAGATTATAACAACTTCTCTTTCAGGTTAGTTCAATTCCCTTAAAAAACAGCAAGCCAGAGTTACCAACAGTTCCTGCCCTCATGAAGCACACAGACTACGGGGGGAGAAAGTTATAAATTAATTACACAAATAAAACCTCGGCTGTGCTGAATGCTACAACAGAGAGTGTAGCATGTCATAGGGGGATCTGACCTTGTCAGAGAAGTCAGGGGCAGCTTCCTGGAAGAAAAGATGGTTGTGCTGAGATCTGAAGGGTGAGGAGGGGAGAGGAGAAAACGTTCCAGGCAGAAAGAACAGCGTGAGTAAAGCCCTGGGGCAGAGGGAACAAGCGACAGCTGGAAAGGAGAAGACTGAGAAGATCACACAGACTTTGAGGCATATTAGAGAGTTTTCCGTTTATTCCTAGAGTAACAGGGAGACTTTAATAGAATCAAGCTATAGAGGCTGGGCATGGTGGCTCATGCCTGTAATCCCAGCATTTTGGGAGGCCAAGGCGAGTGGATCACTTGATGTCAGGAGTTTGAGACCAGCCTGGGCAGCATGGCAAAACCCCATCTCTACTAAAAATACAGAAAATAGCTGGGCATGGTGGCATTTGCCTTTACTCCCAGCTACTCGGGAGGCTGAGGCAGGAGAATCACTTGAACCTGGGAGGCGAGGTTGCAGCGAGTCAAGATCACACCATTCCACTCCAGCCTGGGTGACAGAGCAAAACTCTCAAAAAAACTAAGCAGTAGACTTAGAGGAGGAAGGGGGATGGGTTACAAGCAGATTTCTGTTTCGGCAGAGTCCCTCTACCTGGAGCGTGACCAGCATTTGGAGGGGAACTGGAGTAAATGTGGGGAGCATCAGCAGCAAGGCATCTGCAAGAATCTAGGCAAGGGATGATAGTTGCTTGGGCCATAATGATGGGCATGATGGTGGTAGAGAGAGAGAGAAATGGACAAGTATACAGGGAAAAAGGTACAAAATGCAAAGATACGATAAGTAAACATGACAGGACTTAGTGAGGGCTGAGGGAGAGAGAGGTATTAAATGACTAAGGTTTCTGAAGGGTGAAGCTTTGCCCCGAGACCTAGAGAACTAGTTCATTGGGGTAGATCGTGAAGTCAATTTTGGATGTGTTGGGCTTGAGTGCCTTTGGGGCATCTGGATGGAGATGTCAGAACCGCAGTTGGATGAGTGGTCCGGAGCTTATGAGTCATCTGCGTAGAGGTTCCTTGGAAACTGGGCGTGGAGGAGATCCTCAGCAAGCACTCAGTGAGGATGGGGAGCATCTGGAGCCCAGCCTCGTGGGATTCCAACACTTAACAGCTGGGAAGAGGTGAAGCCCATGAGAGAGGCAGAGAAAACCCTGCCAGAAATTTAGGGGGGAAGCCTGAAAGCCAAGGGAAACAAGTGTGTGTTGAAAGAGGATGTGGTCAGGGAAGAAAGCTGCAGAGAGGTCAAAGAAAATGAAGACTTATGATAATAACTGCTGGAATACCATCTATAGCAACAGTCATAGCCAGTCTTCATTTTGAGCCAGGCATTTTAACATATAATTTAACCTTCATGAGAATTCTGTAAGGCAGCTTCTATTACTCAATCATCCTGATTTTTTTTTTTGAGACGGAGTTTCTCTCTGTCACCCAGGCTGGAGTGCAGTGGCGCAATCTCAGCTCACTGCAACTTCCACCTCCCGAGCTCAAACGATTCCCTTTCATGCCTCAGCCTCCTGAGTAGCTGGGATTACAGGCATGAGCCACCATGCCCAGGTAATTTTGTATTTTTTGTATAGACAGGGTTTCGCCATGTTGGCCAGGTTGATCTCGATCTCCTGGCCTCAAGTGATCTGCCTACCTCGGTCTCCCAAAGTTCTGGGATTACAGGCATGAGCCACTACGCCAGGCCCATCCTCATTTTTACAGAACGGAAAACTGAGCACAGAGAGCCAAAGGCATTTGCCTGAGTCATTTGCAGCCAGTGAGTGATAAAACCGATATGGGAATGCCTCTTTCTCACCCCACAGCCCCTACTGTTAAAAACTGTGTCCAGTGTTGGTGGAATAAAAAGCAGCCAGCGAGGATGATGGGGAGGGTAGATTTTTCCCCTTTAGAGATTTGGATTCTCCTAAACACAGTCAAGGAAATACTCCATTGTTGCTTAAGTCCAAGTCCAGGGCTGGTGACTATGGAATGGGCACCTCAGTGGCTATTTCAGGTGGTGTGGTTCAGTGTTCAGTGAATGATCCAGCTGCACTTCTCATGTGAAAGGCTTATCCTGGTGCTCCAGGGCAGAGGCTGTCACAGTGTTGTCCCTGGCCTGCCAGCATTGCCAGGAAACTTATTAGAGGATTCAGATTTTCAGACTCCGCCCCAGATCTTCTGAACCAGATATCTGAGTAGGGGGCTCAGGAATCCATGTCCTAACAAGCTTACATGTGATTCTAATGCACAAGTTTAAGAGTCTTTGTTCTTGGAAGGAATCCTTGAAATGACAAAAAGGAGACCAAAATAATGTATAATCCTTATATTGCACAGATGCAAGATACCTAGGCAGAAACCAGATGGAGGAGAGTCAGTGCTTCTCAACCCTGGCCGCACATGGGAATCACCTGAGGAGCTTTCACAACTACTGAGACCAGGCCCCAACCCTCAGAAATTCTGATTCCAATGGTCTGGGGTTGGCCAGAGCATTTAATTTTTGAAATGAGGATTTGAATGGAGAATGGATGATTGAATAAACAGTCGGCAAGGTAGCCCATGTACTTCTGATAACAAAATTGTACTCTGAGGAGAAAAGGAGGTAGGCCTTGAAGGCGAAGGGCAAAGTAAATGGAAGAAAAGCTGGACTTAGGCCCTTTGTGAATACCGGTAAAGATGGAATAATTCTGGAGACTGCAGTGGGGGTGAAGGTAGTTTGAATTAGTAACAATTCTTAACTATGGACTTTATTTTCAAAGAGATGTCAATAGTAAGATAGATATGCTTCCTAAATAAAGAAGCTCATTGGTAAATGTTACTGAGACCTAATGGAAAATAATATGCTAACATCCTCCTGGAAGCTTCACTTAGACTATACCTATGTGTTAAAAATGTGAGCCGGGCGTGGTGGCTCATGCCTGTAATCCCAGCACTTTGGGAGGCCGAGGCGGGCGGATCACGAGGTCAGGAGATCAAGACCATCCTGGCCAACATGGTGAAACGCCATCTCTACTAAAAATACAAAAATTAACTGGGCATGGTGGTGCATGTCTGTAATCCCAGCTACTCAGGAGTCTGAGGCAGGAGAATCGCTTGAACCAGGGAGTCAGAAGTTGCAGTGAGCTGAGATCACACCACTGCACTCCAGCCTAGCAAGAGAGCAAGACTCCGTCTCAAAAAAAAAAAAAAAAAAAAGAATGTGCTCTGCGTCTCTGGCTTCTTAAACCTCACCATTTACTTCGCTAACCTTCCTCTACAACTGATCTGGTCAGTTTACTGGCCCCTAAACTTGCTCACTCCATTCCCATGTCCTGGCATTGGTTCCTGCCGCCCCCGACCTTCTTTTTCTCTCCAGGCCTAGCTGCACCTAAAATCCTCCATGGCCTCCCAAGTCAGAGAGCTCGTTTTTCTCTGAATCTTTTTAGCACCTGGTGTCTTTCATGCATTCGGCTCTTATTTTGTTTTTTTATCATTTTGTCCATTTCCCATCTCCACCCCTGGATTGTAAGCTCCCCAGGACAGCAATGGCTTATAATTATTTGCCCTCACCTAGCAGCTTAGCACCCTAGGATATAATAGTCAAGAAACGGTGCAAAGAGAATGTCAGTCCATCCTCTCCCCACATTATCATGGATTGCAGGTAAGAAGGGGCCACCTACAATAAGGTGTGACTGTGGTTTGGCCATTCTGAGGGCTGCCTTGCAGGAGGAAACCATAGGGGATCCTGGAAGGATTATCCTCCAAAGTAAAAAGTGGCCCTCACAGTGAATGGGGGTTCACAGTCTCATGATTCCACATTGCAATCTATTGGTCTCCTGGGACTGCCTCAACAAATTACTGCAAACTTGGTGGCTTAAAACAATAGAAATGTGTTCTGTCACAGTTCTGGAAGCCAAGAGTCTAGCATCACTGGGCCTACATGAAGGTGCTGGCTAGGCTGTTCTCCCTCCAGAGGTTCCGCTCCTTGCCTCTTCTAGCTTCTGGGGCTGTCTGCATCCTTTGGCTTGTGACTGCTTCACTCCAATCTCTGCCTCTGTGGCCACTTGGCCTCCTCCCTCCCTGACTCAGGTCTTCCTCCACCTGCCTCTTATAAGGACACTTATGATTGTATTTAAGACCCACGCTGGTGATCCAGGATAACCTCCCCATCTCAGGATCCTTCACTTAATTACATCTGCAAAATCCTTTTTTTTTTTTTAGCCATATGAGGTAACATTCACACATTCAAGGGTTAGGACCTGGATATCTTTTAGAGGAGGATTGTTCAACCTACCACACATATAAAGACAACTGGAGCCCCAAAAGGGCAGAGACTTGTGCAAGACCACACTTCCAGATGACAACAAAAATCAAAGATTCGGGTCTCCTTTCTGTCCATTTAGGCTTTTTCCACTAGACCGAGATGATGCCCACCGAAGGAAGACAGAGCAAAAGTAAAATTGCGCTTCATACCCTAATCTGTGTGCTTTATTCGTTTGTCTTCTTTCTGGATCAGGTTCTACCAGGATTCACCCACCTTTGAGGCTTCTTCCCCCTTGAGTCCTGGTAACCTTACACTGAGCTCACACTAAGCTGGCCTGTGTGGGCAGCTGCAATCAAATGACCCAAATGGCATTTTCTTCTCTCCTTTCAGGACCGCCTCTTTTTCGTCATGGAATATGTAAATGGTGGAGACCTCATGTTTCAGATTCAGCGCTCCCGAAAATTCGACGAGCCTCGTTCACGGTTCTATGCTGCAGAGGTCACATCAGCCCTCATGTTCCTCCACCAGCATGGAGTCATCTACAGGTAGCCTCTTCTCTCCTCCTCTTTCCTGAAAGTGAAGAAAATAAAGGATGCTTCAGACACTTGAACTGACTTCAGCTCCTGCCCACTCGTCTCTTAGCAACCTGCTTTAGATTAGTTGTTTGTTCTAATTTGCTTACAGAAGACTTTTTTGGGGGGCTGTTTATTCCTGTGAATGTTAGTATTTGAATGGCCCTGGGAGATTTGACCCACTGTTTGTGCCAGTTTTGATTTAAAGCTCAAGCATGACATTTTAAAGGCTTGGTGCCAGGTGACCTTGGTGCGACCTTCATTTCTCTCTCTCCTCCACCCTTTTCCGTGGACATCAGGGCATTCTCTTTACGTTTTTCTTCTGTGCCATGAACTTCCTCCCCTTCCCAGTCTTTTGCCACTTCCTGAGTTTGTTTGGCTTAGTTTTCTCCAGCAGATAGAATCAGGGAAGGAGGAGTTGCTTGAGGGACTGGAGGTTTATGATCTTGGGTTGGGAACAAAGAATGGGAACTAGACAATATCCAACAGGAAGTGACTTTTTGCAGATCTTCCAATCCTTTATTACTGCCCACTCCCCTTCCAAGAAACACACGCACGTCCACACACACATGCACGCGCACACTGATTTTCCATAAAGAGAACAAGAGTATACAGGCTCTTCTGTGAGGTCAGGAATTCTGGGAGGAGTGAATATTTATAATTAACAATGAGGACACTAAAGTTCCTTAAGGTTTTCTCAATGGCTGTTAATTTCTTCACTTGGTCTTTGCTTCCCCTTTTTTTATTTTATTTTATTTTATTCTATTTTATTTTTTTAATTGGGTAGAAGAGTAGCTGGCTTGGTTTCACCTAGAACTTGGTGAAACCAAGTATGGGCATCATCTTGGTCTAGTGTAAGAAGCCTAAATGGACAGAAAGGAGACCTGGATCTTTGATTTTTGTTGCCAACTGGAAGTGTGGCCTTGGACAAGTCTCTGCCCTTTTGGGGCTTCAGTTGCCTTTATATGTGTGGTAGGCACATATAAATGTGCCTCTGAAAGATATCCAGGTCCTAACCCTTGAATGTGTGAACGTTACTGACCTGCTCCTGGGAGCAGTGCCCTGGCCAGATGTTCTTCAAGGCATTCTGGTCAACCCCACTCCAGGCTTCCCTTCCTTCTGCCATCTCTTAGCTTCCTTAGTCAGTGATTTCCTAGAGCCCATGTAATAAAGCCCATACTTCCTAGCCTGCCATTCATGGCCCTCTGCCATGGGAATCCATGCATTTGTTTTCTATTGCTGCATATCCAATGACCACAAACATAATGGTGTCAAATAGCATCCATCCATTATCTCACAGTTTCCATTGGGTCAGGAGTCCAGGCATGACTTACCTACATGCCCTGGTCAGTGTATCACGAGGCCGTGATTGAGGAGTCAGCCGGGCTGCATTCTCTTCTGAAGTTTGGGCTCATCTTTCAAGCTCATGTGCTTGTGGGTAGAATTTTTTTCCTTGCAGCTTTAGTACTTATGTGGCTTGCTCCTTCAAGGCCAGCAGGAGAGCAAGTCTTTTCTGCCATAAGTCTCTAACTTCAGGGAAGGTCTGGGCCTTCCTTTCAATGGCCCTAATCAGGCTTACCCAAGATAATGTCCCTTTTGATTAACTCAAAGTCAGATGATTAGGATCCTTAATTATATCTGAAAAATCCCTTTGCCATATAATGTCGCATAACCCCAGTAGTGATATCACATCAGCTTTGCCATATTCTGTTGGTTAGAGGTAAGTCACAGGCTCCACCTTACTCAAGGGCAAAAGATTATGGGATTATACTAGAGCATAAGTTGGGGGTCACTTTAGGCTGTGTCTGCTACAGCTTCATATACCTTTCCGTCCTCACTTCCCACACCCCTTGTTTCGCACCCACAAAGGTTCTTAGCTTTTCTCAAACTCACCTGCCAATTTCCAACTTTGCTGTGCTTCTGCCCTCATTTGCACCTCCTCTTTCCAGCCCCAAAACCCCATGTAGCACTGCCTGCCTGGCCCCATCAGCCAGAGTGAGTCTCTCCGTCCCTCACACTTTCGTTTGTGAAGAAATTGCAATTTGAGACTTTCATTGCTGCACCTGCCACTGTTCACCTTGTGGTAGGATTAGACATCTATATGGATCCTTCACTAAGTTTCAAACTCAAAGGGCCATTTCTTCTTTTTATTAAACCTTCAATCTTCCTTTATTCTTATTCTACTTGCTCTTCTTGATTTGTGCATAATGAATATCAACCATTGACTTCAGTTAATGGTCTGAATGGCCTTAATCCCTATCCTCAAAGCAATTTACAAGCTACTTAGAGATGCAGGAGTTGGATACAATGCACTTACTTCAAGGCTGTGCATTGTTAGGTGCCAAGGACAAGAAGAAAAACGCCATTCCTTGAGATGTCTTCCCCATCTCTAATACGGTGAGTACAATCACCAACATTTTATTGCAGGGATACAGAGACTCAATTTAAGGAATGTGTCCAAAGCCATACTTGGTAAATGACAGACATAGGAGGTATAACTGACACCAACTCATGCTGCACACCATGACACTTGGTACCCTGCCTTTTCAAGTCCAACTCTAAACTCCTTCGCTAATCATTTTAGGTACTCCAAAACTTGACCTTCCCTTAGACATTTCTGCTTCCCTAAATGAATGCCTTCCTCTCACCAACCTGTGACCACTTTTGCCCTATTGGCTTCTATGAGCCATTCTCTTCTCCCCACTTCCCTTCCCATTGCCCTAACCATTCTTATCACCGTGGCTGGCTCCTTCATCCTCTAAATGCTGGTTTTCCCCAGGGCCTTCCTCCCTCCTCATTCTTATTCTACATACTGGGCAATTTCAACCTTCCCATGGCTTCAGACAACTTCTACATGCCAGTGACTCTTCACGTCTCTATATCCAGCATTCCTCTATATCTAGACCCCCATTATTTCCAGAGCCCCACACAAGATCTCTTCCATTAAACCTCTCCCCATCAATGTTGGACCTTCCCGGCCTTCTCCCTTCTTCCCTGGCTAGTTTGCAGTAGTTACTGTCTTCACTAGCTCACCGCCTCTTGGTTTTCTGCCCTCCAGTGTATCCATCCACCTCCCCTCCATTGCTGCCCACTATTCTTCTAAAACACAGACTGGTTGTTGCATGTTCCCCTTCTTAGCAGCCTTCAGCCCTTATAAGATAAAGTCCAAACCCCTTTGGGAAGCAGACCCCTTCACGCCCTGGCCCTGGGGCTGCTGTGCATAACTTTGTAGTTTGGGCCCAGCAGAAGTGAGGGGCACAGGCCATGGGTGGGGGAAGGCATCCAGCCCCTCTCCACTTGCATGGGGAGCTTCAGCCCTCAGCAAGGGATGCTTTTCTGCCCAGAGGAGATGGAGTTTTGTGCTTCTCACAAAGACACGTACTGTTAACAGGGCCCTGATGGCTACGATGACCTTTTGACCCTTATCCCCATTGCCACCCTTTAGGCACTCCAAATTACTTGCCATTATCCCCCAAATACCATTCCCTCTCACTTCTCTGAGACTTTGCCCCCATTGTCCCTAGGATTCCCTTGCTCCTAATCTGTGTCTGCATCAGTGGTTC
This sequence comes from Pongo pygmaeus, assembly GCF_028885625.2. Taxonomy (NCBI): domain Eukaryota; kingdom Metazoa; phylum Chordata; class Mammalia; order Primates; family Hominidae; genus Pongo; species Pongo pygmaeus. Next base: position 87,638,745 of record NC_072385.2, on the reverse strand, counting down.
CCGGTTCACATCCAAGATCTGACTGCCTCAGGGTCTCTGGTTTAAAAAAATACAGATCCTGTAATACTGGGGGAGGGGAAATAGGTAAGGGGATGGGTGAAAACAGAATGGTCATGAGTAGGTGATTGCTGGAGATGGATAGTGGGCACTTGGAGATCACTATTCTGTCTACTTTTATGTATGTTTTGCCATAATAATCATAAACACAGATTCCAGAGTAATACTCCTGGAGCTATTGATTCAATAGATCTGATATATGGAGTTCAGGAATTTGTGTTTTAAAAAAAGTGTTCTCTAGGTGATTGGGGGACAATAGCTCAAGAGAATTTCATCCTCAGGACCTCATCAAGCACTCCAGCTGTGAGCGGCCTCCCCTCACTCCCTCCTCTAGTGGGATCATGCCTCCCCTGAGCAACATGACAGTCTCTTTATTGTACATTTTGCTTATTCCCGCTGCCACCCTTGGGTTTTTACTTACGATACCTCTTCTGTGATTGAGAACTCCACCCGAGAGTGCTTACCTAGTTGATCTAAGACAGTACCCTACTGGCAGTAGATGATCAATAAATATTTGTTCTTCTAGTCTCTACTGCCCCAGAGTCTTCTAATCCAGTGGGTTGCTACCTCACAGGTATATATTTCTCCAGTCTTTGTTTGAAGCATTTCTAGTGTACAACATATTTTTTTCTGTGACCCTAAAAAACACCCCATTTCTTCTTATCTTTTATTTTATGGATTTGTGAGGACCCTGTGGTCTGTGTTTCCCATGCTGCCTTTGTATCAAGCTGCAAAAGGCTCTGTGAAGGGCTCTATGGGGAAGTCTATATGAGGTTGATGGAGAAGCTGTACGTATATGTTTCTGCCTGTTTGCTTCTGGCCATTCTGATCCAGGCAGAGACCATGTTTTGTGTGATACAGGGAATTTATGTGGGAGACAGGCAAGACCAAATTTAGGAGGACAAGTGTCATTCCTTAAGTTGAGATAGAATTTTCCAGCCTTCCTGCTGGAATTGATATACAAACTAATTAACAGCTAATTGGTCCATGTCCAAGAAGTAAGAGAAGTCATTTCTCTGGCTCACACTTGAAAGAGAGCCCAAGCAGATAGACACAATCTCCTTTTCCTCTGGTTTCTTTTCCCCCTAGACAGCAGAGGGCGCTGTCTCTGTGTCCCCTGCTGGACATGGGGTGGGGGAAGCGGGGGGAGGGGCGGGTGGGGGTTCCTGTCCCTTGTGCTGTAGTAGAAGAATGCATTAGATCACCTGTTTCCACTCTTCCTAATTATGGCATTTAACCACCTGCCTTCCCCATACACTTGCAGACACTGTGGGAGGTTTTTGAAGGGTGGGCCTTCCGTCCAAGGTTGATTCAGGGAAATTCCTCCTCCTCAACATGCTGCTCAGTGCTTATGCATGTTAGTCTCCGAGCTGCTCAACGGCAGCAGCTGACTTTCAGAGAATACTCCCTCTGCCCACATGTCATGAAGGAGAAATTTTGTGATGATGCCTCAGACAATGAGGGGAGTAGGGGGGCCTGGGAATGGAGCTGAAGGCTTGGCAGCCAGGAAGGTATCTTTTTATTCTTTTGTAATCCAGAAGACAGGAGCGCTGTGCAGCAGAGGGCGGAGAAAGACGTAGATTCCATAGCCCTGACCAAATGTCCCCCTGTTTTCTGCCTGCATCCTCATCAATAAAGTGGGGATGATAGTTATACCTAACTCACAAAGTCGTAGGGATTTCATGAGTGAATAGGTCTACATAATTTTAAATAAATACCGCCTGCCACACAGTAAGTTCTCAGTAAATGTTAGCCAGTCGTATTATATCTCGAATTTACATTACTAAGATACAGTGAAAGAACGTTAGAGATTTCTTATCCATCCCAGTCTCCAAAAGGGATGCCTGAAATCACTTTAGAGAAATGAATTATTTCTTGTCCTTTTTTCTTCATTCTTCCCTTCTGATAAAATTGAACTCTTTCTTTTTTGAAATGATAAAGTAGTAGTCATAGGAAAAATAAAAACCTAAGCAGTGAAGAAAGGTGTAAAGTCCGTTTTTCTTCATCAAACTCATAACTACCCAGGGGTAAACAGTTTAACAGTTTCCAGAGAACTTTCTGAGAAATCTTCTTGAGCAACTTACAAAACCTCTTTGTGACTGGTCTCCACTTGTGAAGTTCAGATAGTACCTGCCTTGTCTCTTTCAAAAGGTAGCTGAGAGTGATTGCTGGAAGTCAGACTGTGATAGAGGATATGAAAGCCAGTGGGAAATGACAGAGTGTCTTATTTATGTCACATATCATGAATAATTAACATTTGTCATTTTGAGCACTAAAATTTAGTCTTTATCCACCAGCAGAGAAAGATGTAAGTTATAAACTCTCCCTCCTTAGATTCCCCAAGCCTTTTGATCTCTAATGAGTCCTTATCATCATTCCCTGAGAGTCAGTCTTCTCTTAGTGCCTGTCATGTGCCTGATGCCAGAATTGGGCAGAGAGGAGAAAAGGAGAGAGGAGGTGCCTCTGCCTTGGCCAAGCCTAGATTCTTCTGTACTCAGGAGGTACTCAGAAAGGGCTTTCCTTGTTGACCATGATGTTTACAAAAAGTCAAATAAGAATTAAGAGCAAGGAACAAAAATTCCGTCAGAACCTCAGTGTACCTTATAAACCTGTCTTAACTATCTTGTTCTCTCCAGAGCCGGGGAACAAAGCCCAAAGGAGAGGCTTAGGAGGGGCTTTCCTAGAAGAAGCTAGGGTTGTACTGAGATCTCTAGCTGTGCCCTCCAAACCAGGCCTCCGTATGGAAAATGCATATGAAGTTGTGATGTAAATTTTAGTCCTGCCATCCTGCTAGTCAGAGGGGAAAGTGTGTGCCTTAATCTCTGGAATCATATCCTGCCATTGGCACACAGTTAGGGATTTCCTGACCTGAACGAAGGTCTTTAGTTAAATCTGAGTTAATAACTGGAAGGTCTAACGTGTAGTCTCATCCTCTTTTAATACATTATCAAGTTATTTAAAGCTCTAATACAAAGAAAGGGAGGAGAAGGTAGGGGCATCTCTTTTTGCCTTTGAGTCTTCTAGGACGTGACCTTTAGAAAGTCACTGAGGGTACTTGGGGATCGTTTTCCCCAGAGCACATCATTCTTAGCTGTCAGCGTTACCACACCCATTATAGAAATTGATATTTTGACATAAAACTCCTAAGGATCTAAGGGCTGAGTCTCTAATGGAAGGAAATCAGCTACCATGGCAGAAATGATGAGTGAATGTTAAATCAGGGAGAGCCTTGGAGGCTGCATAATCCATCTCCTTCGTTTTATAGATGCAGAACTTGGAGACCAAAATTGTGGAATAACTCACCCGAGTTTACAGAGTGAGATAGTATAAAGCTTAGATATTACTTCAATCAAAGATATACATATAGATGACTCAGTTCTACATGGTGTTTTGGTTAATAAAAAAGCAGTTTTTTTTGCCTTCCCTCCCCTCAATTTCCCCTTCCAAAGAAGCAACCACATTCAACTCATAGCTGGGTCTTTTGGTATGTACCTCTGTATTTAGAAATAACATTATCTTATTGTACTTTTCTTCTTTTTTTTTTTTTTTTTTTTGAGACAGGGTCTTGCTCTGTTGTCCAGGCTGCCATGCAGTGTTACAATGATAGCTCACTGCAACCTGGAACTCCTGGGTTCAAGCAATCCTCTCACCTCAGCCTCCCAAAGTGCTGGGTTTACACAGGCATGAACCACGGCACCTAGCCTTATTGTTATTTTAAAAACAATTATTTTAGACATTATCTAGTGACTTTCCACTGTGGAAGATGAGGATTTAGTTCTGTTTCTCACCCACTACCCACCTCCACAGCCCTATCACATACGCACACCCTTCCCAACCTCCCATCCTCTCAATATGGTTTACTGTAATTTTGGTTAAATGAATATATAGTATACATTATTATGACTGTGAAATACTACTTGGAAAAGTAACTATAGTTACTTTTCTTTTCCAATGCATTTTTTTTTGTTTATTTTCCCTGGAGTTAATAAATATCTCTTTGTTTTCTATGTAATTATTGTTGATTCAACCACAAACTCTCTACAAACTGTCCATATCTCATTTTAGGATGTTTAGGTATAATCAGTATTCTATCAATTGCATATTCTTGGATACATTCTTCGCCGAGCCTTGTAAACTATTCCAGTCTAAATGGTTACCTTCTGCCCTGTGTGCCTGCTGCAAAGCTGTCACCCTGGGATCCCACTTCACTTTCATCCTAGGCTTCCTTTTCCCATTATCCTGTGAAGTTCCTGGTTCCAGTATCCCCTGCCTTCCACTTTCTTTGTATACTGCATCAATTTGGTGAAGCACCTTTAGTAGATTTCTGAGAACAAATATATAGGAAGTGAAATATTGAGACTTTCCTTTTATATCTAAAATCATCTTTATTTTACTCTCAGACTTGATGAAGAGTTTGACTGGGCATAGAATTTTAGATAAAAAGAATCTTCAGATGAGATCATGTCCTTTGCAGGGACATGGGTGGAGCTGGAAGCCGTTATCCCCAGCAAACTAACACAGGAACAGAAAAGCAAACACTGCATGTTCTCACCTACAAATGGGAGCTAAACGATGAGAACACATGGACACATGGTGGGGAACTACACACAATGGGGTCTGTCGGGGATGGGGTTGGGAGGGTGGGGAGAGGGAGAGCATCAGAAAGAATAGCTAATGGATGTTGGGCTTAATACCTAGGTGATGGGATGATCTGTACAGCAGACCACCATGGCATGCATTTACCTGTATAACAAACATGCACATCCTGCATAAGAACTCAGAACTTAAAACAAAAGTTGAAGTTAAAAAAAAAAAAAAAAGCATTTTCACTCAATTTTAAGGTACCATTCCATTGTCTTCCAGCTCTCAGTGTTGCTGTGCAGGAGTCTGAACTCAATTGAATTCTCAATCATTTGTATGGATCTATTTCTCTTTTCCAGAAGTGTGTTAAAGCTTTGTCTCCATTATTCTAAAATTATTGAATGATGCGATATAGGTCTGTTTTCATCTACTGCACTCACCCGGGATAGATCTCTTCAATTTAGAAAATTAAGCCCTTCAGTTCTAGAAAATGTATTACTTATTTCTTTAATGATTCTTTCTCTTCTGTTTTCTCTTTCTGGAACTATCATTCAGATATTGGACTAGTCAACTTGGGGTTCACCGTAGACTAACCTGGGTGGCCCACTTAGTTGGGGAAGCTCAGACTATCACTATTTTTAGGCCTTTCCTCTTGGAGTGTTTCGATTACTCCCAGAGTACTGCCTAAAGGGAGACGGCCTGGTAGCCAGCACCGCAGGAACCAAGTGAAGCCAGATTAGAGGACCCAGCTTCCAGAATACACATGTTTATTTAATTCTCCTATGTTCAGTACTATACCCTCATGCCTACCTACCCTCACTCCATGCTTAGTCTAGAGATCCTGTTTCACTTCTCCAGAGAATAAACCTCTAGGGACAGGGAAGGGGCAGTGCCAAGAAGAAAAGAGAATCTGGATTTATAACTAGTTTTCAACGAAATCTCTCTTTGATCTCTCTCATCTCTCTCCACATCACCCTCATCTCCAGAGTAACTGTTACTACATATTTCCTGAGCTTTGGGGATAGGAAGATGGAAATTCTGCAGCAAAAATGTGATTGCTCTTGACCTTCCCCATTGCTGGTTCAGGATTCAGTTTTCTTGGATCTACTAATTCAGTTACCACTCATCCGTTTACTTTCAAGATTCCAACATTGTGTTGCATTATTTTCTTATTCTCTCCATCTTTGTGTGTAATTTTGGGAAGGAAAGTAAAATAGTGGTGAATATTCAAAATCTACAGTCTTTATCCAGAAACGAACAAGAATCATAATAACAGCAGCAACAACAATAATAGCAAAACACTTATTTAGCCTTTGTGTAGCCAGACACTATTCTAAACACTTTGCACATATTACTTATTTAGTCATCACACCAATCTTATGCAGTAGAAACTCTTATTGTCCACTGGATTTACAACCTTTCCAAAAAGGAGATGTTGCCACATCCCACCACCATCACTGGCACTGTCAGTTCACCCTGTCCTCTTTGCTGCCAGTCACAGTTTTACATGGGAAGCAACATTGTATGTTGGAGACAGCACAGAGTTTGAGGTCAGAATAATGAGGCTGAATCCTGGATCTGCCTCATTTTTGTTGTGTTTTCCTGGGTAGAATAATTAAACTGTTTGAAATGCAGTTTTCTCACTGTTCCATGGGAATTATAGTGCAAACCTCTCTGAACTGTTTTGAAAATTACATGAGAAAACATTTGCAGAAGTGCTGAGTGCAATCTTTGATACCTAGTAAGCTCCATTATTGGTTGGCTAAATGGAGAACACAGTTTTGGAGTCAGAAAGTGAATGGGCTGAATCATGCCCCCAACCCCCAGATTCTTATGTTGAAGCTCCAGTTCCCAGTACCTCAGAATGTGATGGCATTTGGAGATAGGGCCTTTAAAGAGGTAATGAAGGCAAAATGAGGTCATTGGGTGACCTAATCCAATATGACTGATGTTCTTATAAGAAGAGGAGATTAGGACACAGACAAGCACAAGGGAAGACCTTGTGAAGAAACTGGGAGAATACAGCCTTCTGCAAGCCAAGGAGAGAGACTCAAAAGAAACCAACCCTGCCAGCACCTTGGTCTTACAATTCTAGCCCTCACAACTGCAAGAAAATAGATTCCTGTTAAGTCACTCAATCTGTAGTTTTTTGTTATGACAGTTCTAACAAACTAATACTGAGGACCTCAGTTCAAGTCCTAGTATTGCCACTTACTAACTGTATAGTGCTGGGCAAATGACTTCATCTCTCTGAGCCACAGTTTTCTCATCTGTAAAATGGCACCACTCATGTATATTAAAATAAGAGGGCAAGGCCTGTGGACTTGGCATAAATTGTAATAGTTAAATAAGCTACTGGGCATAAAAATGTCTCTGGGGTTGTTTGGGGTCTCAGCCAGTGCCTGAGGAGTTACAGGTTCCCCCACGATGGTGGCAGTGCAGTAACACTGCAGTCTGGGAGGAGCAGGTTGGTGGATATGTGAGTCTGTGTCTCTTTTGCAGGCTAAGGGCCCAGATCTCACAACCAGGTGATATTTTATTCTTGTGGTCACTTTGGGACCCAGGGACAGGATATATAGATACTGATAAATGTACATGATGGTAACCAATGGGCTGGAAAGGCTGACAGATCTGCTTGCATTATAAAGCTGCAAAGTTGGCAGGGTGCAGTGGCTCACGCCGGTAATCCCAACACTTTGGGAGGCCGAGGCGGGCGGATCACAAGGTCAGGAGATCGAGACCATCCTGGCTAACGCAGTGAAACCCCGTCTCTACTAAATATACAAAAAAAATTAGCCAGGCGTGGTGGCGGGCATCTGTAGTCCCAGCTAAGCGGGAGGCTGAGGCAGAAGAATGGCGTGAACCTGGGAGGCACAGGTTGCAGTGAGCCAAGATCACACCACTGCACTCCAGCCTGGAAGACAGAGCGAGACTCCGTCTCAAAAAAAAAAAAAAGCTGCAAAGTCTGACTTTGGTGCCTTGACTTCCCTGTTGGGCTCCCTTTGCACGCAGCCACCTTCATGAGAACCTGGCCCCATGCCCTTGTCCCTATGTGACCTGCTTCAGCAAAGAAGCTGCCTTTGGAAATGTGCACTTTAGTTATAAGAGTCATTCTGTCCCTCTCTCATGTCATATAGATGAAGAGCTTGTCCCCTACTAAAGGAATGCCAAATACCAGCATGAGTTTTTCAGGAGTCATCACTTTTATATGGGTCCAAATCTACTTGAGGCTGAGACTATCTTTATCCCAAACTGATTCCATGCAGTGTTACCTGCCAATGACAGTTGGGGGGTGAAAGCATTGTGACCTAACAAAGGGGAAGGGAGGAGGAGAGAGGAGAGACCAAGCTGGCTGGGATGAAAGCCAAGTTTACATTCCATGGAGGAAGCCGCGTTATTGCTGACCAGCTTAGAAGTAGAATTCTGACTGCCATTGACATCAGAGGTTCAGAGCAAACAGGAAGTTTGGAACCAAAGGGAAATTCCTGATTAAATTTGTTTGAGTGTTTCAGCTAGTAATGTGTGTTCAGAGCAAAAATTATGAGGGACCCCGTCATCTCTTATTTTTGTGTCTTTGATGGTAGCTCGTATAGAACCGAGAACCCATTATAGTGTTTAAGGGCACAACTCTGGAACCCCTGGTCTCTAACCCTGCCTCTGCACTCATTAGATCTGTGATGTTGGGCAAAGAACTTAACTTCCCTAGACCTCAGTTTCTTCATCTGTTAAATGCGGTTATTACTCCCCCCACCTACACAGAAATATTATGAGAATCAAATGAGAGTTAGTATGAGTAAAGCAGTAACAGCTGGTTCTAGTACAGAGTAATTGCTCACTAAACATTAATTAATGTTATTATTATCATTGTTATTTTGCAAGTGGCTGAGTGCACAGTTCATAAGATTCACTTTGACCATCTCAAAAATGGGGATGAATGTATCCTGCTAGTTAGTAAACTGATGAAAACACTTTGTCTAGTTAGAGTCTTCCAAACAAGGGCTAATTTGAGGTGTTGGGACCTGTCCTATATAGGGGAATTTGACATCAATATATTTTATTTTATGACTATGCTGTGTTCTATAGAAAGTAGACGTTTTGGAACAATTATTGCTGCAATATATTCAACAGCCAGTACTGAAAGCTCCAAGGCTTAGTCATATGATTTTTGTTTCTTCAATGCCTTTGGCTAATGATTGAGCTACTAAAAATGGGAATTGTTTCAGCAAACAAGTGGCAGCTTTACCGTGGTAAGCAGAGTCCTGTGTGAATATTTGAAGTTGGTCTCTGTGGTCCCTCCCAGTTGGCCATGTTTGTTTCAAGATGACTCAGGCTGGAGGTGGGGTGAGGAGGAGAGGGGTAGGGGGTATCATAGTGAGCTGAGGCAGTGGAAACTACACTTAATTGGCTTTGCTTCCCTCTGGTCATGCAACAGCAAGCTAAGGATTCATAGTGCTCATTGTTGCCACCTTCTCTCTCCTTGCTTCTGGGTCTCTTCTTCCAACATTCTTGGCCAATTAATTCTGGTAAGCAAGGAGTTGGGTTGCTTTCTCGCTCAGAAGCCTGCCATGACTCCGTTATCCCCACTCTTCTGCCACTTACTCAAAGCCACCCATAAGCTGACCCTGCCCCTAGCTTCCTCTCTGGGGTTTGTATACTGGTCTCTTTCTGCCCCACAAGATGACCCCTTTCAATCTCCTCAACAGCTTCTCCAGCCAAGCTCCTCTTTGAGTCACTACTTGAGCCTAACAGAGGTGCTCATTGACAGGCCTTTGACACACCCATACACAATGTGCATTTATTACCAAGATCTTAAGCATCAACAGTCACAATACAACATGTTTCCACCACCCTGTACCTTTGCTTAGGAATACCATACCTTTTCCTGGAATAAGGTATGGTATTTTTTTTTTTTTTTTTTTTTGCGCTAACTTTTCATCCTTTGAGATTCAGCTTCAGATCATTTTTCCCGGCTGTTAGTTATTTCTTCCAGCGAAGTTAGTTATTTCTTCCTCCTGTTAACACTGCATCTGCTACATTATATTCTAGCACTTCTTATACTGCATTGCAACTACTTCTTGGTTGACTGACCCTACAGAGTTTCCATGGGTTATGATAAATGTATAGTTATACCCAGTGGCCCATGATTTTTTGACTAACCTATTTACATTTATCGAGAAAACTCCAGGGAGGTGAGGGAATTTTCTAAGCATATTTGGCTACAGGATATATTTTCTAATGGACTTCTCGCTGGACTGCTCTTCCCCTGGGCCTCCTTTCTGTGTGCATGGCCCCATTTCACCTGTCTTTTTAGTCTTCACAAGGTCTGGTTGTTGAGTTGCTGCAGTGGAAAGAATACAGAGTTAGGAATTAGGGACCAGAACTCCCATAAAGCTCAGTCTTAGTTGGGTGTCCTTGGGCAAATGACTTCTCCTTGCTGGGTCTCAGTTTTCCTACCCACAAAATATGATGGCCAGACTGTATAATCTAGCTCTATGATCCTAAGATTGTTTGGTCTTGGAATGCCTTGAACAGCATCTGAAAATGAGTTTCTGAAAATCTGTCTCAAAATTACCTCAGTGAGGCTCCAGAAGGTAACTGATCCCAAGTAACAAGAGTGCCCCTGAGGAACATTCAGAGATCCGGGCCCACAATTCCTGTCATTCCTTGGAAGGTGAGATTTCATTAGCCGGTGGTCCTGTGCTCTGCTCTCGGTATGTCAAATCACCATCTGGAGTATACAGTCTTCAGGACTAGTAATCAGAGACTCTCTTATGAAGATAAGAGAAAGCACTCCAGTGTGTTAACAGGCCTACACTGGGTTCCTTTACATCTCTGGTCTTGATTTCCTTACCTGTAGAATGAGGATAATGTCAAAGTTCAATAAATTTCAGATGTCTTTAAGATACACCATTATTTTTATTTAAATAAACTTTTTGTTTTAGAACAGCTTTAGATTTACAGAATAGTTGCAAAGATAGAATAGGGAGTTGCTACACACCCTACACCAGGTTCCCCTATTAATGAACTAATACTGAGACATTATTATTAACTAAGCCCATATTTTATTCCAATTTCCTAAGTTTTTACCTAATGCCTTCTTGTCGTTGTTCCAGGATCTCATCCAGAATATCATATTACATTTAGTCGTCATGTCTCCTTCGGCTCTTCTTGGCTGTGACATTTTCTCAGACTTTCCTTGTTTTATGACCTTCACAATTTGAGGAGTAGTGGTCAGGTATTTTGCAGAATATCTCCCAATTGGGATTTGTCTGGTGTTTTCCTCATAATTAAGACTCTGATTATGGATTAGACAGGAAGACCTCAGAGGTGAAGTCTTATTTTCATTACATCACATCAAAGGTCCATACTATCAACGTGACTTATCATTGATATTGACCTCGATAGTCAATATCAAATGTTTGCCAGGTTTCTCCACTGTAAAGTTTCTCTCCTTTTCCATGCCCTTTTCCATACTGTATTCTTTGGAAAGAAGTCATTATATAAAGCCCACACTTGAGGAGTGACAAATTATATTTCACCTCTGTGAGGGCAGAGTAGCAAAGTAATTTATTTAGAATTTTTCCACCCAGGTGCATTGTCTCCTCCACCATTATATATGTATTTGCTCATTTATTTATATCAATATGAACTCATAGATAGTTATTTTATATTTTGGGTTATAATTCAATACTACTTTATTTTGTTGCTCAAATTATTACAGATCTGCTTATTGGGAGCTCCTTTAGGTGGCTCCTGTGTCTCTTTGACATACCCCCATCATTGTGGAGTGGTTTGGTTTTCAGCACTTTCTTACTTTCTGGTATTACAAAATGTATATTTCTTGCCCCTGTCCTAGAATCAGCCATTTTTCCAAGGATCCCTGGCTTCTTTTATTGGAGAATGGAAATAGAAACCAAAATCTAGGTGTGAAGTGTGCTAGTTGCTACTGGGATGTCATTTCTTGTAGTCACTCTCAAAGGACAGAGCAAGGATTTGTGTGTGTTCTAACTCATGAATACACACATACACATAACTCATGTATAATACACATATTAAGTATTTCTATAGTTGATCCTTGAAAAACATGGGAGTGAGTGAGCAAATTGAAAAAACAGTTGAAAATCTGCGTATAACTTTTGAATCCCCCCAAACTTAACTACTGCTGCCCTACTGTTGCCCAGAAGCCTTACTGATAACATAAACAGATAATTGTCCCATATTTTGTATGTTACATGTATTGTATACTGTATTCTTAAAATGTAAGCTACAGAAAAGAAAATATTTATAGAAAATCATAAGGAAGAGAAAATATATTTATAATTCATTAAGTGGAAGTGGATCATCATAAAGGTCTTCATTCTTATCTCCACATTTGAGTAGGCTGAGGAGGAGGAAGAAGATGAGGGGTTGGCAGAGATGGAAAAGGTGGAGGAGGTGGAAGGGGAGTCAGGAGAGACTGGCATACTTGGTGTAACTTCACAGGAATACATCATAATTTCTGCCTGCCTCTTTTGCCTTTTCATTTCTCTAAAAATGTTTCTATACTATACCAATTCTTCTTCCACCATTTGCTTTATTTTCAGTGCCCATAAGATAAAAAGGTCCATGTTCTGAAAGAAGTCAAAAGCAACCTTGAATAATCAGAATCCTCTGCCAGATTGCCTAATGTCAGTTTTTATTCTGGCACTGCTGCTCTACGTCTTCTTCCTCATCATCTGGCATTGCTTTGGAAGCCTTCATCTCCATCAAGTAACCTTCTGATAATTCTTCTGATGTGATGTCTATTAGCTCTTGAATTACCCCAAGATCCCTATCTTGAAACCCTTCACCTTGTACTTTTTTTTTTTTTTTTTTTTTTTTTTTTTTGCTATATCCACAGTCTCATGATTTTCTTGATTGGTCTGTCATAAATCCTGTGAAGTCATGCACAACATCTCAACAGTTTTCTCCTACAGGTATTTATTGTTTCACACTTAATGGCTTTCATGGCTTTTTCTAGAACAAAGATGGCATCTTCAGTGGTGTAACCCTTCCAGACTTTCATGATGCTCTCTCTATTGGGGTTCTTTTCTTTAGCATTGGCAGTCCTTTCCATAGAGTACTATATATAATGAGCCTTAAAGGTCTTTCTGATCCCCTTATTAAGAGGCTAAATTTAGAGATATTGTGTTTGGGGGCAAGTAGACCACTTTGACATCTTTGATGTTCAACTTATGAGGTTCTGGATGGCCAGGGATATTGTTCGATATCAAAAGAACTTTAAAAGTTAGTCCTTTACTAGCAAGGTACTTCCTGACTTCAGGGACAATGAAACCAATTGTCCAATGAAACCAATCTAGAAAAAGTGTTCTTGTTGTCCAGGTCCTTTTGTACAACCGAAAGACTGGCGGCTGGGATTTGTCTTTTCCCTTCAAGGCTCTGGGTTTAGCAGCTTTATAGATAAGAGCAGTGTTGATTATAAACCTGACTGCATTTGCACAAAACAGTGGAGTTAGAATATCCCTTCCTGCCTTAAATTCTGGTGCTTGGTTCTCTTCCTTACTAATAAATGTCCTCTGTGACATCTTCCTTTTTTTTTTTTTTTTTCTAGAATAGAGCACTTTTGCCTGCATCAAAAACCTATTTGGGCAGATGTCTGTTCTTCTCAATGATTTTCTTAATGGTGTCTGAGAGTTTGTCTGCTGCCTCTTGGTAGACAGAAGCTGCTTCTCCTGTTATCTTGACATTTTTTAAGACAAATTTTTTTCTGAAATTATCAAACCATCCTTTGCTGGCATTATATTTTTCAGCTTTAGATCCTTCACCTTCCTTTTGCTTTATCATATAACTTCCCTTCTTGAATCATATTAGAGTCTATAGCTAGGGCTTTGTTATAGCAACCCTGCGCCCCTGTAAAAGCTGCCTTTCAATACAAAATTAAAAGGTATTTCACAAAAAGTGCAAGGTTTTCATGCCTGCTGGCATAGCTGCAACAACTTCACAAATTATCTTTATCTTTCCTTTTCTTTTTTTTTTTTTACAATAGTGCTTATGTTTGATTCATTTATCTTGAGATGTCAGGCAACCACAGATGCATACCTCAATCTGTGGCACATATCAAGAAATTCAACTTTTTCTTCTTATACCATGACTTTTGGGAACACTTCCAGCATCACTAGTGAATGGCACTACAGTATTATATTAACACAATGAAAAATACTCAAGAACCACCAGAGATCACTTTTTGCTGTGTGTAATACACAATTTGCTGGAGAGAGGAACTGCTCATATGGAGGTGGTTAGCATCACATGGCCTTTTAAGCAGATACTCACAACACTTGAGCTTACCACAATAGCAACAGGAGGTGGCTACAAAATTATTATACTAATACAGTATGCAGTACAGTTAATTTATGCAGTTATGACTTCATACTGCATCATTACATTCACTTACATTTTTCATGACTGCAAATGGCACCAGGTATGGTCGGTGTTTGCATAAGTTTTGATAAATTTTAACTTTTTATGTTAGATTTATGTATGTTTTATAGTAGTAAATGATAAAATAGACTACTAGCTACATATGTTTTATTATTCATGACATACCTAACTTGTGCTTAATTTTTTCAATATTTCTAGGCTATGTGGTTTGTCTGCAAGTTTTTTCAAGTTGTCATAAATCTCCAAACACTTTTCCAATATATTTATTGAAAAAAATCCATGTATTAGTGGACCTATGTAGTTGAAACTCATGTTGTTCAAGGGCCAATTGTATATGTAACCATCTGTGTCTATATGAAGCTATTTGAGCTCACACCGATGTCTAATTCTAATCTGTTACCATATGGATAATTCTAGCCTCTTCTCAATGCTTATCTGTGAACTCCCACTCTGACATTAAGAAACCTAGCTCCCACCACCTGCCACCCATTTACTTAAGTGTTCATTCCCAGTATATATGCATAGAATTGTTAACCCACACTGCTGTGGGAAAAACTTTATCAACTAGAGTACTGCAGTAGTTTGCTTGGGCTGCCATAACAAAATACCACAAACTGGGTGGCTTAAACAATAGAAATGTATTTTCTCATAGTTCTGGAGGCTGGATGTTCAAGATCAAGGTACCAACAAATTCCGAGGGCCATAACAGAAGGATCTGTTCCAAGTTTCTCTCTTTGGCTTGCAGAAGGCTGCTTTCTTGCTACCTCTTTGCATGGTCACCCCTCTGTGCACATGCACACCTGGTGTCTTTTCTGTGTGTCTGAATGTCCACTTCTTATCAGGACACCAGTCAGATTGGAGTAGGCCCATCCTACTGGCCTTATTTGAATTAAATGACCTCTTTAAAGGCCCTGTCTCCAAATACAGTCATTTTCTAAGGTATGGAGGGTTAGGGCTTCAACATACACATTTTTGCAGAACACAAATCAGTCCCATACCAAGTATTGTGCTTAGGCTTAGGTCAGGACCTTTCTTCCCCACCCTTCAATGAAGTTGTTTCATACGTTTATAATACAGATAAGTTATTTTGTCACATTTTGCACTCCATCTGGGATTTCTCAGCTTCCTAAATAATTTTTCAAATTTGAGTGTATTAAGTTTCACTCTTTGTGCTATAAAGTTTTATGGGTTTTAACAAATGCGTAGCATCATATATCACCATTACATTGTCATACAAAATAGTTACATTGGCTGAAAAACCCCCTGTGCTTTACCTGTCCAACTCTCCCCTCCTCCCTAAACCCCTGATAATCACTTACCTTTTTTTTTTACCAACATTGTAATTTTTGCCTTTTCAGAATGCCATTTAATTGGAATCGAACAGTGTGTAACCCTTTCAGACTGGCTTCTTTCACCTGGCAATATGCACTTAAGATTCATCTATGTCTTTTTGTTGCTTGGCAGCTCATTTCTTCTTATTTTTAAATAATATTCCAGCCGGGCACGGTGGCTCACGCCTGTAATCCCAGCACTTTGGGAGGCCGAGGCGGGCAGATATTCCACTCTATGGCTGTACCACACTTTGTTTATCCATTCCCTACTGAAGGACATCTTACTTCCAGTTTTGGTGATTATGAGTAAAGCTACTATAAACACTCACATGCAAATTCTGGTGTAAACATGTTTTCCAATCAGTTGAATAAATACCTAGGGGAGCAATTGCTGGATTATATGGAAGACTATGCTTAGCTTTGTAAGAAACTGCTAAACTGTCTTGCAAAGTGGCTGAAATCATTTTGCATTTCTATCAACAGTGAGTGAGAGTTCCTGTTGTTCCACATCCTCTCTAGTAATTAGTATTGTTAGTTCTTGGATTGTAGTCATTCTAATAGGTGGGTAGTGGTGTCTAATTGTTGTTGTAATTTGCAATTCACTAATGATAAATGATGTTACACATCTTTTCCTATCTTATTTGCCATCTGTATTTCTGTAAAGGTATCCTTACATATCTTTTGCCCATTTTTTAATTGAGTTTTCTTATTGTTGAGGGTTTTGTTTTTGTTTTTGTTTTCTTCTAAGACAGGGTCTCACTCTCACAAGACTGCAATACAGTGGTGTAATCCTAGCTCACTTAACCTTGAACTCCTGGGCTCAAGCTGTCCTCCTGCCTCAGTCACCCAAGTAGCTGGGACTACAGGTGTGTGCCATTGCGCCTGGCTAATTTTTTAGGTTTTTTTTGAGACAGGGTGTCACTCTGTTGCTCAGGCTGGTCTCTAACTCTTGGCCTCAAGCAACCGAAAGCTCTTGGATTATAGGTGTGAGCCTCCATGCCTGGCCTTATTGTTGAGTTTTAAGAGTTCTGTGTGTATTCTGAATACAAATCCTTTATCAGATAAGTGTTTTTCAAATATTTTCTCCCAGTCTGTGGCTTGACTTTTTATTATCTTAATAGTGTCTTTTAATGAAATCATGTCTTTTGCAGCAACACAGATAGAATTGGAGGCCATTGTCTTAAGTGAAACAACTCAGACACAGAACAACAAATATAGCATGTCTTCACTTGTAAGTGGGAGATAAATAAACTATGCGTGCACATGTGAGCAGAGTATGGAATGATGGACAGTGGAGACTCGGAGAGGTCAAGGGGAATGGGTGATAGGAGGCTGCTTGATGGGTACAATGTGCATTGCTCCAGTGATGGATGCACTGAAGACCCTGACATCACCACAATGCAGTATATCAATGTAGCAAAATTGCATTTCTACCCCATGCATATCTAGAAATAAAAAAGTGTGTTTTGTGGAGCATAATTTCTGAATTTTAATAAAGTCCAACTGATCAATTGTTTTACTTCATAGATTGTGTTTTTGGGTGTGTTGTATCTAAAACCTCATCACCAAACCCAAGGTCACCAAGATTGTCTCCTGTGTTTTACTCTAGAAGTTTTGTAGTTTAGTGTTTGATATTTAGATCTATGATCTATTTTGAGTTAATTTTTGTGGAAGGTGTAAAGTCTTTGTCTAGGTTCTTTTTTTTTTTTCAATACTGATGTCCAGTTGTTCAAGCACCATTTGTTGTCAAGACTGTTCTTTTTTCATTGCATTGCCTTTGCTCCATTGTCAAAACTCAGTTGGCTGTATTTGAATCTATTTTGAGGCTTTCTGTTCTGTTTCATTGATCTTTGTGTCTATTATTTCCCCAATACCCTGCTGTCTTGATTACTATAGCTTTATAGTAAGTCTCAAAATTGGGTAATGTGAGTCCCCCAACTTTCTTCTTCTTCAGTAATGTTTTGGCTCCCCTATGTCTTTTGCTTTTCCGTACACATTTTAGAATAAGCTGCTGATATCTGCAAATTAGCTTCCTGGGATTTGGATGGGTATTGTATTGAATCTGTAGATTAAGTTGGGGACAATTGACATCTTAACAATATTGAAGCTTCTAATCCATGAACATGAAATAACTCTTCATTTATTTAGATCTTCCTTGATTTCTTGTGTCAGTGGTCTATAGTTTTCTTAGTTTTCTGCATACAGATCCTACACATATTTTGTTAGATTTATACCTAAGCATGTAATTTTTTTGTGTGCTACTGAAAACGGTATTTTTTTTTAAATTTCAAGTCTTAATTGTTCATTGCAAATACATAGGACATCAGATGACTTTTGCACATTAACCTTGTATCCTGCAACCATTCTGTTTATTAATTACAGGAGTTTTTTGTCAATGATTTTGGATTTTCTACATAGACAATTATGTCATATGTGAATAAAGACAATTTTGTTAATTCCTTCCTAATCTGCACACCTTTTATTTTCTTTTCTTGTTTTATCACATTAACTAGAACTCCAGTACAATGTTGAATAGGAATGGGGGGAGAGGACCTTCTTGTCTGTTACAGATTTTAGTGGGAAAGGATCCAGCTACTCACCATTAAGTATGATATTAACAGTAATTTTTTTGTAGATGCTCCCTACCAAGTTCAGAAAATTCCCCTCTATTCCTAATCTGCTGAGAATTTTTATAATGAATGGGTATTGGGTTTTGTAAGATGCTTCATCTGCATTAATTGATATGATCAAATGATTTTTCTTCTCTAGGCTATTGATACGGCAGATTACATTGATTTTCAAATCTTGAACCAGTCTTGCATACTTGAATAAATCCCACTTGGTTGTGGTATATAATTCTTTTTATACATTGTTAGGTTTGCTAATTTTTTGAGAAATCTTTGCATCTATGATCATGAGAGATATTGGTCAGTAGTTATATTTTCTTGTAATATCTTTGTCTGGTTTTAGTGTTAGGGTAATGCTGACCTCATAGAATGAGTTAGGAAGTATTCATTTTGCTTCTGTGTTCTGGAACAGATTGTGGACAATTGGTGTCGTTTCTCCCTTAAGTGCTTGGTAGAATTCACCAGTGAAACTCTCTGGGTCTTATACTTTCTTTTTTGGGGGAGATTATTAATTACTGATTTGATTTCTTTAATAAGTAGAGGCCTATTCAGATTATCTAGTGAATCTTGGTAGTTTGTATCTTTCACAGAATTGGCCCATTTCATTTAGTTATCAAATTTGTGGGCATAAAGTTCTTTACAGTATTCATTTATTACTGTTTTCACGTTCCTGTGATCAACAGTGATGACACTGCTTACGTTTCTTATATTGGTTATTAATGTCTTCTCTCTTTTTCTGGGCTAGCCTGGCAATAGTCTTGTCAATATTATTGGTCTTTTTTTTAAAAAGCAGCTTTTGGTTTTATTAATTTTTCTCTATTGTTTTCCTGTTTTACATTTCATTAATTTACGCTCTAATTTCTATTATTTGTTTGTTTCTGCCTTAGGTTTAAATTGCTCTGCTTTTCTAGTTTCTTGGGGCAGAAGCTTAGTTTATTGATTTTTAAGTTTTTCTTGTTTTTTAATGTACACATTCAATGCTATAAAATTCTGTTTAAACACTGCTTTCACCATATTCCACTAATTTTGATAGGTTGTATTTTCATTTTCACTTAAAGTATTTTTAAATATTTCTTGAGAGTTCTTCTTTGACCCATGTGCTCTTTAAAAGTGTATTGTTTTATCTCCAAATAATTAGATATTATCCAGCTATTTTTCTCTTATTGATTTCTAGTTTAATTCCATTATGATCTGAAAGTTTTTTGTCAATTTTAATTCTTTTACATTTAAGGCAGTTTTTCTGGTCTGGATGTGATCTATCTTGATGACCATTCCATGAAAGCTTGAGAAGAATGTGAATTCTTATGTTATTGGATGGCTATTTTATAAATGTCAATTAGGTTAAGTTGATTGCTAATGCTGTTCAGGTCAACTATATCCTTATTGATTTTCTGCCTGCTTGATCCATCACTGAAATAGGGGATTTGTCTGTTTCTCCTTTCAGTTTAATCAGTTTTTTGGTAACAGCTTCATTGAGATATAATTCACATACAATATAATTCATGCATTTAGAGTATACAAATCAATGGTTTTAGTATATTCAAGCAGTTGTGCAATCATCACCACAATCAACTTTAGAAAATATTCATCACACCAAAAAGGAACTCTGTTCCTTTTAACGATCATCCTCTAGTCCTTCCATCCCCTTACCCTGAGCCTTAGGCATCCACCTATCTACTTTCCTTTTAGATTTGCCTGTTCTGGACATTTTGCATAAATGAGATCACACAATACATGGTTATTTGTTACTGGCTTCTTTTATTTAACATTAGGTTTCCAAGATCCACTTTGTAGCACGTATTAGAACTTCTTTTATCACTGAATAATATTTCATTGTTTGGATATATCACATTTTGTTTATTAACTCTCAGTTGATGGACACTTAGGTTGTTTCTACCTGCTGCTGTAAATATTAGTGTGCAAGTTTTTGAGAAGACTGATGTCTTCATTTCTCTTCGGTATATACCTAGGAGTGGACTTGTTGGGTCAAGCAGTGACTCTATGTTTAACTGAGAAACTCCCTGCATGTTTTCCAAAAATGGCTATACCATTTTACATTCCCACCCACAATGTATGAAGGCTCTAGTTTCTCCAAATCCTCACCAACACTTGTCATTATCTGTTTTTCTTATTATATACCCACCTGGATCATCACATCCCACAGTGGTTTTGAGTTCTATCATTTCTTGCCTCTGTCAGTTTTGACACCCTCTTGTTAGGTGTATACCTGTTTAGGATTTTTAGATCATCTTGAGGAACCAACATCTTTATCACTATGTAATGCCCTCTTTTTGCCTGATACTTTTCTTTGTTTTGAAGTCGTCTTTGTCTAAAGCTAATATAGGCACTCCAGCTTTCTTTTCATTAATGTTAGCATAGTAATTCTTTCTCTATCCCTTTACTTTGAACCTGTCTGAGCCTTTATATTTAAAGTGGTTTTCTTTTAGAAAACAGATAGTGGAGTATTGTGGATTTTTGGTTTGTTTTGGTTTGCTTGCTTGTTTTACTGATTTGTTTAATCCACTCCATCTCTGTCTTTTAATTGATGTATTTAGACCATTCACATTTAAAGTGATTATTGATACAGTTGGGTTAGTATCTACTCTCTTTATCCCTGTTTTTGTTTTTTTGGGGTTTTGTTTGTTTGTTTGTTTGTTTGTTTGTTCGTTTTTTGTTTTTGAGAGACAGAGTCTCACCCTGTCACCCAGGCTGGAGTGGTGCAATCGCACAATCTTGGCTCACTGCAGCCTCCACCACCGGGGTTCAGGCAATTCTCATGCCTCAGCCACCACGAGTAGCTGGGATTACAGGCACGTGCCACCATGCCTGGCTAATTTTTGTATTTTTAGTAGAGACAGAGTTTCACCATGTTGGCCAGGCTTTTCTTGAACTCCTGACCTCAAGTGATCCGCCCACCTCGGCCTCCCAAAGTGCTGGGGTTACAGGTGTGAACCACCACACCTGGCCTCTTTATCACTGTTTTCTATTTGTTATATTCATTTTTTGTTCCTTTCCCCCTATCTTTTTTGTAGCTTTTTTACTAAAAAGAAAAATTACCAGTTGTAGGTTGTATCTTAATTTCAGATTTGTTAAAATATGAAAAAAGTGTGTTCTAGAATCTATAACATATTGTCATAGTACCCTCCTCATAGAGAGATTGTGAGGCTTAAATAGGACAATGCTTCAATGTACTTAGCCAAGTATTTGGTTTGGCAGTGAGCACTAGATATTAACCATTACTATAATTGCTGTATTAGTGCTGCCCAACTACTTTATGGACCTCACAGCTGATTTAGACACCCCAATTCTATCCAATTCTATCATTGCATCAAGGTTGAGAATAATTATCCTAAATACATAGTTCTGGCTGCTTTTTTGTGGTCAGCTACTGTGAGTATGTTCTCTTTGCGTGTTTATTCTGTGGTCTGTAGTTAAATGCAGAACTCTAAAGTCAGACATCCATGTGTTTGAATCCCAGACTGTACTTACAGATATCTGAACTTAAAGAGGTTTCTTAATCTCTCTTAATCTCACTTTAGTCACCTGAAAATATTTATACTAATACCTTCCTCACATAATGTGGTCAGGACCTAGCAGGGGCCCAAATCATAGATATTATTATTGTCATCAGTTGTCCTCATATCTCTTCCTCTTAACAAGATGCTCCCTGTGGCTCAGTCTCCCTTTCTGAGCTGGAAACTCTGGGGAGAAGTACTTTGGACCTGACAAAGGCAGAGGTTGCGTATAAGAATTAAGCGTTAGCAGGGAGAATGTCTTGACCTATGGGAAGGGATCTCTGCAGGTAGAGTTTGCAGTCCCTGACTTGCGGTGGGAAGGGAGATGTGTTGCCTGCTCACCTGCCTCATGTAGGGGCTGCCACTTAGCCCTGGTTAGGGGTAGCTTTTGGGCAAAAAGAGATTTCTGAGGATGAAGGCAACAGGGGTGACATGACATGTGACCCCTTCTCATACCCGTCATGTCATAAAGCAGTGAGTCCTGAATGAGGACCAGCCACCTATTTGTCTCAGTCCTGGCTGTGGTGGGGACCTCAGACAGATGATTGGGCTTTGTCTCTACAGTTTTCTCTTCAAGACTATTCGAGATACTGCTAGTTATTCATCTTCCTTTGTTTCATTATTTTCCTCTTATATTTTTGTTATCTGACTCTGCAGTTTGGGTTTAATGGGAAGGAATCACTGCCTCTCTCTTCACTCCCCAGACACATTTTTAATGTCTGAACATCTACCAGGCTGGGCCTTCGGACCCAAATGAGCAGGGAGAAGCATATCTGCAGAAGAACCCTGTGGTTCTTGGCTCTGCTTCGCAGCAGTGGTGGGTATGTCGAGTGGCACAGAACTCAAGGTTCTGTATAGACCTCGAGGGTATAAACCTGTGCAGACCTCAGCCTGCCCTGAGAGGACATTTCTGTGTCTGTCTTAGTGTCCAGTGGATGGGGGAGCTTTGTGGATGATTTTTCTGAGTTAAGATTACAGTCTTCCCAGAGACTGGGCATTGCCTGACCAACAGGGCTGGAAATAATATTGCCCTCCCAGAGTCCAAGGCTTTTTTTTTTTTTCTTTTTGAGATGGAGTCTCGCTCTGTCACCCAGCCTGGAGTGCAGTGGCGTGATCTCGGCTCACTGCAAGCTCCACCTCCCAGGTTCACACCATTCTCCCGCCTCAGCCTCCCGAGTAGCTGGGATTGCAGGCACCCGCCACCACGCCCAGCTAATTTTTTGTATTTTTTTAGTAGAGACGGGGTTTTACCATGTTAGCCAGGATGGTCTCGATCTCCTGACCTCATGATCCGCCCACTTCAGCCTCCCAAAGTGTTGGGATTACAGGTGTGGGCCACCACGCCCAGCCCCAGAGTCCAAGGCTTTTAAGAGAATCTAAAACCCTTTCCCTCAAGAAAGCCCATTCACTGTGCCTTATGATTTAGTGAGAACTCTAATATACTGATGTGAGTTTAAAATATATGTATGTGTGGTTGATTAGAGCAATTGTCTGGATTACTTAAGCCAAGAAAAAGGCAAGATTTAGAGAAAAATATTTGAGACCTTTATAATATATGTTTAGGGATCTTTCTTATGATTATGTATTCTAGAAGGTCCCAGGAACTCCTGTGCCATTGACCTGGGCTGGTGAGGACATACTGGGACAGTCCCATGAAGGTGTCCAACCTCTCCCGAGTGGCCCTCAACATGAATCACGCTGCTAGAGAATTGTTCCATCTGATGTTCCTGCTTGATCACAGTGTAGCGCAACTGTCGGTTCTAGGCGCTGGCAGGTTCTCTTTGGATTAAGGTGGCAGGGAACTAGTATTTCACAAGTATCAACTATCCGAAGAAGAACAGAGGTGCTAAGCTCAGCATGTCATCTTGGCCTCTTGCCATCTTGTCTTCTGCACTTCCATAGGACAGACATTCCCAGACATTGCTGTCCATCGTGCCAGGTCCCTGTGAAGCAGGGGGAGTGATTTTGCTACTGGCAGGAATCTAAAAACCTAACATTTTTTTGCACAAAGAGATGCACATCTCATAAAACCCAAATCCGCAGTGAAAAATTTTCATCTAGTCTATCTTGCTCAGAGATTTGAGCCACCAAACACGTGGCTGGAAAAATAAGCTGAGGGGGGTGTAAGGAACCCAGAAGCCCCATTTCTCTTCAAGCTCCTCAGCATTCTCCAGTAGGGACCCCTTTATCGTCTAATCTCATGCCATGTATATATAACATGGTATCTAGCCATTGCTGCATGCAGCAGGCCAGATTTTGAAAAGATCTCTATGTGCATCAGTGCTTGCATCAAAGCTCCCAAGTTCTTCTTGTATATTTGTCTAAATTATAAATCAGTGTTTTAGATGGAAGCAAGATTCAGAGGTATACTTAAGCCAGCTTGGAACCAGACACAGGCTGCTTTCCCCCTTTGTAATTGGTACATCACGGAGGGTACCATGTACCCCGGGGAACTTGGCTGAGAGAGAGTGACCCCACCCTTTGCCTTCCCTTTTATCTTTGTATATGACTCTTCATCTTTGATTTTCTTTTTGATATAAGACATACAAATTTCCTTACTTTTAGAAGGTTGTGTCAACCAAGGGCCTAAAGTTACAGAGGAAAGGGCTTGCTTTAGAATGTTACAGGGCAGGAGGATTGGGGTGAGGTTTCTCCACAAGATGAATGATCATTTTCCCAGTGGCTTATGGGATTTTCGAGTGTGGGTACAGATGTAATGCTTGCTTAGTCTCGAAATGTTTCATTTTTATTAGTCTTGTCTCCCCAACCAAATTGCTAGCCCTTGGAGATCAGAGACCATGACCTCACCTTCTCTTGGATCCTCTAAGGTACCCAGCTTAGGGCTGTGTCCAAGGTAAGCCAACTTCAGAGAGATGACCACACTCCTCTATGATGGAGAATGTCACGTGAGAGTTGCTTTCTAGGACTTCCCAGGAAACAGTGTGCACAGGTGGGCATGAGCTGCCTTGACACTGCAATATACAGGATTCTAAAGTAAACATCCCTGTGACCAGTAATAAGCAATTTGGTAACTGTGACCTGGTTGCTTTCATCCTAGTTTCAAATAATAAGATGATTAAGAAAAATGTGAAAGGAGATTGGAGAACTGCTGAGGTCACTGTTGACACTTTGAATCAATTAGGAAATCAGAAGGCTGGGTTACCGTGAGTATGTGCTCCCCACCTCTGCTGTCTGCCCTTAACTGAAATCAAGTGGGTCCTTTGATTGATGGGATTTGGTCTGTGCAGCCTTCATTTGCTTGTTAGCCAAGTTCATGGTTTATACATCTGTCCCCACCCTCCTCTGTGGCTGGCCAGAGACGCTAATTCAGTCATCACACATGGTGCTGTTTCTGAGAAGGATGCCTATTCAGAGAAAAAAAAGCCCCTTGAAGGTCTGGCTAGAGAAGTAGGAGGAGTAAAAGCATCCTATACTGAAATGAGGGAAAGGAGAAAGAGTAGCACTGAGAGTGTACTGCAGCGGTTAGGTCTGGGAGGGGAAAAAAAGCCGGAGAGCAGGCATTTCACTTGGAGAATCTAAAGAATTGCAGGGTGGTTTCTCTTGCTATTGTTTGAAGGGAAGCCAGCAGTCAAGAAAATCATTGGTCAAATTTCACAGAAGAAGGAACATGACACGGAGGATTTTAGTTTTAAAAGCTCAGAATCAAATCTGATGTTTCAAGGAAAGTGAAGAGAACAATTGACTATCAAAAGTACTGGAGAATCTGCCACTGAGCTCTTCCCAAAAGCAAGTGAGGGCACCAGAGGGGTGGGAGTTTCTCTCCTTTGCCATAAGGAAATAGACTGACTTTTTTAAACCAACATACCAGAGTTTACACATTCAAATGAGTATTGTCCTCTCCTTTAACTGTCCTTTTGGGAGACTTCATTCTCAGTGCAAAAATACTGCTTTTACATTGAATACGTCTACGTTCCTCTCTAGGTTTTTATTTGACTACATAGTCTCTTTTGTGGCTAATAATCCTGCTTTGGGAGTAGATCTGATTTCTGAAAATCATTTTGTATCCAAAATAATGTAAGCCTATAAAGGAAAAACCTGATTTTTCTGAGTTGGCTTTGAAATGATAGATTCTGAAATTAATTCTACATGAGGTCCAGAAATCACATGGGCAGAGATTTCAGGGCTCCCCATGGTAACTTCTGGGGAGCCAGAAGTTCAGCCAAGCTGGGTGATTACTCACCTGTGAGTCAGACACTCCTGGGATGGGATCCTCCCTTCACATGTGGATCCTAAGCCAGTTCTTTTTACCTTCTGATCCTCAATTTTCTCACTTAAAAGCTGGAATAGTAATAGTATCTACCTCATGGGATTACTGTGAATATTAAATGAGGTGATACTTGGGAAAATACATAGGAAGGGCTTAGTAATTGCTTATTATTATTATTGATCCCTTACATTGCCATAATGTGGAGCCGGGTACATGGTAGGTAATCACTGAATCTTTGTCAATTAGTTGCAGGGTTGTTGCTAAGATGTCAGGTTTTGACTTGAAAGTACACCTGTATTTAAAGAGTGGAGTCATCTGAGGTAACTCCAAGACTAGAAAAACATTTCTAATCCTCAATCCTGTAAAACACTTCAAAATGGCATTTGTTCACCTCTAAGATCTACCCTAGCTCTAATAGTCCGTGAAATCATGATGCTGAATTACATAAAACAATGGGATTAATGTGAACAATACGAAAAAATGTTGATAAATAGCATGGATAATTGAAGAATAAATGGTCAGAACCAGGTAACTCTAGAGGAAAAGCTTAGAGGACAGTTTCATGGAATTATCAACTGGAGAGACTCCTTCGAGGTTGTTTAAAATGATGACATCATTGTTTAACTTGAGCATGGGAACCATCACCAGGAGGAAACCTACCTGAAATTCTACACTCAGAAGAGTTGGCACTTGGGTAGCTGTGGGACACGGTGGAGAAAGAAACTACCCAAAGTTGGCCAAAGAGCTTGTCATTGTTCTACAATGATCTCAAATTGGTAAAGGAGGTTTTCACAGCTTTTCCAAAGGTTTGAAAAAGAAAATAGCTACTGGTGGCTGTGAAAACACTGCACTGGCTGCAAAAATCAGTGTGATCTGGTATCAGAAGAAAGGTGTTAAATATTATCCAAAAAATGCAGACACAATATACTCTTGATGGAAAGCCTTGGACTAACAAAAGAGAAAAATGGAGATGAGGCTATTATATGATAATCACTGCCTAACAACTGGCTTCAATAAGGAGGCTCCCCATGCTGTTGTAACCGCAGAATACAGAGCACGAAGAAATGGACTTAAGTTACAGCCAAAGAGATGGAGGATGAGGCCTAAGGAAAAAGACTTTCTTACCCTTCTTGAAGATAAAGCATAAGAATGAAGATCCCTAGAGATGGATGGGAGTCGCCGTGGAATCTGGCAGTTTGGGCGTTGACCTGTCCGATAGCAAACCCAGAGCAATGACCCCAGGGAATCTGGGAGCCTCCAAAAAAGCAGAGACTTCACCCAAGAGTCTCATTCGAACAACCTGACTGAATCTCAGCCTGCAATAGATGGAGCAAAAGTTCCATCTTAGGATGCTGGAGACTAAATGGGTTAGGAGTAGAGGGGGAAGTGCACGAACTCGGCTCCAGGAGGAAGAGAGCAAATGGCCCATGGAAGTTTTCCTATCTCTGGCTCCTTGGAACCATGGAGTCAACACGATAAAATTAGCAGAGCTAAGTAGGCAGATTTGTGGGGTTGGAGGCATAATTGGTCCTGTTTTTCTCTAGTCTTGACCTAACTGAAGTTCACTGGGTATGTAATGGAAAAAAAACAACCAGCTTGATATAAAAATACAGGAAATGCCTGCAATCACTGCTGATTACAGTAGCAGCTTTCCTTCTGTTATTTTTGTGAAAGAGAAAAAAAAAGGGGGGGTTGTTAGGGTGCTTTTTTTTTCCCCTTTCCTAAACTTTAGAAACAACTTGGGCTATTAGTTCTTTTTAGGGCATTCTTTACTCTAGCTAAATGATGTCACTTAATCTTTATAAATAAAGTGGGTGGGGGGAGACATTCAAATTCTTATCATAAATAAAATTCCTGAGTATAAAATACATACAAATGGTTCTAAATATGGTTTATTGGCCCTAAGGGCTTGTGTTTTCCGAATTCTCCTAATTTCTAATCTCTCTAGGCTGAACAGGATAAATTTAGTTTTTAGCGTAGTGCCTCATTTTGCAGTATGGTTTGCATTAGTGCTAGGAGAGGAACATTGTTTCCAGCAATTTATCTCCCAGAAACCATCTCTGCTTAGCAAGTGAAGAAATATTTGCAAAGAGACTCTTTCAACCAGTGATTGAGAAACACGCATTGTTCCAGCAACAGAGAGACAGTACGTAGATTCTCACCAAAATGGAGCTTGTGAGGAACACTCCACCCAGTGTGTTAGTATCACTACTTATATCTTAATTGTGGCTTCAGGATTCTCAACTCCTGTTGCTAGAATTTAGATAGAACTGTTGAAGTCTGTAATGATAATGTGTCTTTTAAAATGTCACCTTGGAATTTCTTGGATTCTCCTGGCTTTTAGTTGGCAGGTACCCTGGGAGTTTGTAGCTGGGAGGCTCCTTGGGCACCTTCTGGAGATGCTGTGCTTTGTCTGTTAAGCCCTGGGGCTCCTTTGTTCATAAGTTTTCAAAAGATGCCATCATTCTGGGACTTAGAAAACTCTTCTCCCCAGCATGAAGCTCAGATAAAAAATAGAATTTGGTTCTTAAGCAGTAGCGTTGTTAGGAGGAAACGCACTGACCTCATGTTCAGACACTCATCAGCCATAGTCTCTTCACCTCCCCAATGAAAAGTGGTTATTGATGTTCCTCTAGCATAATGGTTCTCAACCACTAGTGGTTATTTTACCTCCAGGGGAGATTTGGCAATGTCTAGAGACATTTTTGGTTGCTGAAACTTGGGGATGGGGGCCAGGAGAGTGCTGCTGGCATCTAGTGGGTAGAGGCCAAGGATACTGCTAAACATTCTGCAAGGCACAGGACGGTCCTCACAACAAAGAATTATCCAGCCTAACACGTCAGTAGTGCCCAGGCTGGAAAACCCGCTCTAGATGCAAAGTTCTCTGCTTATGTGACTCTGAAGGTTTGGGTAGCTGTGAGCTAACAGGTCTCTTGTTTTGGCTAGTAAGATTTATACAGATTTTGCCATGGTGTTTAGGTAGAGTACAGCCATATTTTCAGGTTTTTCAGACTCTGGAGAAATCAGATGTAGATGATGTAGGCTTTTTGAACTCTTCTGAAGATAGGAGAAGGCATAAGGGAGAGATTTCCATTTGTCGTTTCACTTCCTTTCTCTACTCAACACGTTTTTGTAACTTCTCAGATTGTATTGAACTTTCTTTCAAAGGATGCCACCCATGTTTCAAAAACCAGAGGCTTGTTTTCTTTTCCTGTCAATGTTAAGTCAAGAAATATATTTAATCTATCCATACTGTAAAAACTAGAATAGTCTGAATAGAATCCTGTCTTCTTACTGATGTATTAATATCAGTTTTCCACCACTCACAGCTGTTACGTTTGTTCACCATGAATCTGTGGCACTTGACCTACATGATCAGGAAGATGATTTTTAAAAACCCAACTCAGTCAAAGCTGTAAAATTTATTGTCTAAGAAAGCATAGGAGCCTTTTGGACTACTTGGATTCGTTCCCAAAGTAAAACCCTTTCTTTTGAGATAATTGTGTTTCAAACAAACCAAACTTTTTAAAATGTCACTTTACCATCACAGCTCCATCTAACCAGAGTATCTTCACCCACCCTTTCAGCAATTTTTATGGGGATGTTTATGCCAATAATGCTTTGGTATTCTTGGGGTTAATAAGCTTAAGAATGCACAGGCAGACAATTTTCATTTCCACCTTGGTGCACCCATTGTAAAGTAGGCGTTGCATTGTTTACGGCCTCTTGGGGCCAGACTGCCTTGAATGTTTTATGGCATGACATCAGTCCCCATGATCTGAGGTGGGCCCCACCCTGCACACTGAGAGACGTCCCCTGGTTCTGTTCTCTCTGACACCAGGGTGCCTGGCACAGTCATTGCCTGTCTTTGACATACAGGTACCGGCAACTCCCTGCCTAGTATGTACAGCATTACACAGTGGACTCTGAGATATTATAGAGGTGCCCATAGGGAATTTACAGGACCTGGCATGGTGCTGAGCTTGTAAAAGATGGCTAAAAGATATTGACCAATTGGTGGATGGGAATTCTGGGTTGATGGTCAGGCTCACCAAATTCAATGCAAAGATCATAAACGCTAGGCTTTCAGCACATGTCAGTGAGCACATTTGGACTGACAACAGACAGGTGTGCCAGCCCTAAATGCATACCTGCAGGGCCTTGTACACCTAAACATGTACTAAACTGATGCTCATGAATGCTGTGGACAGGAGTCGAGATCTGATCATGGAGAAAAGACAGCACTGTTCTTTCTTGCCAGTCAGCTCACTCATTGAGATGGCTTCTCCTAAGCTGGGTTTGCAGGGAACTTAAAAGGAGTAAATCAGGCCAAGGGAAATCATTTACATTCACCAGTATTCTTCTCTTTTTTTCACCCTTTTTCCCTCCTTCCCTCCTTTCTTTTTTCCCATTGAGATATAATAGGCTTACAGTCGAGTGCACAGTTCTTAGATATTAATGAATTTTTACATGAATACACACCTGTGTAACCCAAATGAAGATGCAGCATATTCCCAGCACCAGGCAGGCTTCCTTAGGCTCCTTCCAGTCATTGCTCCTCACTGCCCGGAGAGGTAGCCACCATTCTGCCAATAGGTAAGTTTTGTATTTAGGTCTCTTTATTTGCGTTTTTTGTTTGTTTGTTTTTGTTTTGTTTTTTTGAGACGGAGTCTTGCTCTGTCATCCCGGGTGGAGTGTAGTGGCATGATCTCGGCTCACTGCAACCTCTGCCTTCTGGGTTCAAGTGATTCTCCTGCCTCAGCCTCCTGAGAGGCTGGGATTACAGGTGCATGCCACTATGCCCAGCTAATTTTTGTATTTTTAGTAGACGGGGTTTCGCCATGTTGGCCAGCTGGTCTCAAACTCCTGACCTCAAGTGATCCACCCGCCTTGGCCTCCCAAAGTGCTGGGATTACAGGCGTGAGTCACTGCACCCAGCCCACTTATAGGTCTCTTTAAAACTGACCTTAGTGATGAAATATGTAAATAGTCCTCACTGGGTGAGGTTACATCCCTCTGACCTTACCCAGGTTTGGGTTGATAGATGAAGTTCCTCACTTTTATAAAGAATAATAATTATTATTGAGGGGTTAAATTGGGCCTGACAGTAAGTGTTTTCTGTACATTCTTTCATTTAACCATGGGGAAGATAGCTGCAAGGTAGATAGCATTGTCCCCATTTTAGAGGTGAAGAAACTGAGGCTTCAAGTTTTAACATGAAGCAAAAAGGTCCAATGGCCAGGAAGTGGGGGTGCAGTGTTGAAACCTGGCTTTTTCTGGCACAACAGTCTGGGGTTTTTTTTTTTTTTTTTTAGCAGTACACCAACAAGCACTAGTCACCATTATAATCAGGAGAGTCCTGGTGAAGCCAAATTATTTTTTATGTAAAACTGAGTTATTTCCTCCCTGGTAAAATCTGAGGAAAGATCCTAGAAAGCTTTACTTGGTCATTGTGGCAATATTACTGCCCAGGGGCCATGGTTTCTGAAACCTGTCTCTGAAATGTGTGTTTAAACTTTAAGAGGAAAGTTGACTTAAGTTCACTAGCAACAAAAATGTGCAAGTACAAGGAAAGGAAAAGCTTTACAAAGGAAAACACTTGCCTTTTTTTTTTTTTTTTTGGTCTACACACAGCTTAAAGGAAACTCAGAGTAAAGAGATAAGCAAAGCACATGCTTTAATGTCTTAAACTATTCCCTGCAATTGTGGGGCAGTAGCTGACAAGTAGTGGGGCTGAAATGAGGATCATTTGGGGGAAATCAAATGCAAGGGATTACTTTTATTGAGGGGATGGATGATTTGTCCTGTTTACTCTTAGAATCCTTGAGATCACATAGAACAAAAGCAAACTTTATGGGTTTCTTTCTTTCCTTTTGAAGACAGAGTCTTGCTCTGTCGCCCAGGCTGCAGTGCAGTGGCATGATCTGAGCTCACTGCAACCTCCGCTTCCCAGGTTCAAGCAATTCTCATGCCCCAGCCTCCCAGGTAACTGGAACTACAGGCATGCACCACCATGCCCAAATAATTTTTGTATTTTTAGTAGAGATAGGGTTCTGCCATGTTGACCAGGCTGGTCTCAAACTCCTGAGTCCAATGACCCACCTGCTTCAGCCTCCCAAAGTGCTGGGATTATAGGCATGAGCCACTGTGCCCTGCCAAGTTTTATGTTGTATATATTTCTTCTTCAGCTCTCTCAGAAGTTTGGTGGTAAGGATTTGTACCATTCCAAATGCAAAGAAATAAAGTTGCCTACAATGAATGAAGAAGCAAATGTTTACAAGGCATGCACTGATTGACAGGGGTGCTAACTCAAGGCAGTGCTGAGCACCAGCAGTTGGCATGTGTCAAACAATTTCACCAAGCCATCCTGGGTTGAAAAGTGATTTTAAAATGTTTGCTTTTTAATAAAGAGATACAGCTGGGTATGGTGGCTCACACCTGTAATCTCAGCACTTTGGGAGGCCAAGGCGGGCGGATCACTGGAGGTCAGGAATTCAAGACCAGCCTGGCCAACATGGTGAAACCCCGTCTCTACTAAAAATACAAGAATTAGCCAGGTGTGGTGGTGCATGCCTGTAATCCCAGATACCTGGGAGGCTGAGGCAGGAGAATCACTTGAACCCAGGAGGCGTAGGTTGCAGTGATCCGAGATCGCACCACTGCACTCCAGCCTGGGCAACAGAGCGAGACTGCATCTCAAACAAAAAAGAAAGAGAGATACTAGTGTTGAGTGGCTGACACTATTCTTGTTTCTAATTTTAATGGTGTTGCTGCCTTCTGAGACGTAATAAGGAATATGAATAGATGGCAATCTATAGAGAATTTTCTCTTAATGAATGGTTCAATTTTATCCACTGATACTAATATAAATAAGAATCACCTCCTCTGTGAAAGCTCATTTCATCAGTTTCCTTGATACTGCCCTATCACTTTGTGTTCATTCCCCAGTTAGAGATCCCTGCTTCTGTTAAAAATGACCACATAATCCACGGCTCTGCATTTATGTTTACACTTGTGGGCAGAGGAAAGGGATCATGTTCTTTGTACCCAACACTTCACTCATCAATCTACGTGTGACAAACTACAAACTCTTTGAAGACTGGGCTCATTCCCAGTCTTCTATCTCTCTGATCTTCTAATATATCCAGCAAAGATCCTTAGTCACTCTGGGGAATGATAAGGATGATGGTGCTGTATGGTTATAAAATATCACGTGCCCCAAAACAACTAAAAATATTTCTCCACTAGCAACCTCCACTTAATTAATGAATATGGTAAGTCTTGAAAGGAACTTTTTAGACACAGTTAAATCTTAGCTGGAAAAAGGGACGTCTCACTTGGCCTATCTCAAAGTGGCACAAATAAAGAGACTTTGGTATTTATTTGCAATGGTGTCTTGCCTCGTTCAGCCACTGATTGCCCAGTGCTTTCTCCCTCTAGCCATTTCTCAAGTTGTTCTTTACTGCTGTGCTTAGTTATATGTCTGCATGTAAGCTTTAGAAAATTGGAATCTAATTGATTTACAGTTACACTTCTCTAAATATTAGTAGAAAGGTCTTTGGGAAGAGCATTTGGGAAAATGAATTGATGGTCAGTACTATAGTTCGTCCAGTCTGTAGAGCTCAGTAATACAAACTGATAGGAAGGGAAAATAGGCGTCATCCCCGGTGTGTGGTTGACAAGGAAGACTGTTTGGTTGCTGATGTACTGTGCCCCTCTAGAAACTCCTTTGTACCCAGCCAATTACAGTGACTTTGGGGGCACATTTTAGGTAACAATGACTGGATTTAAAATAAAAGTTTGAATTTATGGGAGTCAATTTATCTGAAAAAGAGAAATATTTTCTCAAGTCAGTATATTGGACAAGAGGTGGCTGTTACATGCAGGCCTTAAGAAGGGGCTGGGGGAGGATGGTCAGTTTCCTAGATATGGTTAACCATACATCATCAGGAGAGAAATGAACTAGTCATTGACTTCATCTAGCCAAATTCAATTGACTGATGGAATTTTTCCACTTTTCAGTGTCTTTGAATAATTTTCTTCTCTTAAATTCATGCATGCCAATAAATACAGGCATAACTATACCTTCACAGTAAATACAGACACTTAGTAGGTACATAAGTGAGAATTCTGAGAAAAATCAATGTTCTGCCTATGACAATGAGTCATTCTTAATTCACATTAGAATTAAATAAGCATGAAAATCAAAGTCCATTGCATACGTGATTACTGCCAGAGCAAAATGGAGTGTGAATCAAAATCCAGTTGTACGTGTCTTCGTTCTATCTGAGTGAAGTACCTGTTTAAAATGATTAAAAATGATTTAAGACAAGTTAATCTGCTCCAACAGCATGGCAGATGTAAGCAGCAGGCTTGGACCGCCAAGCCAGAGCCCTAATACCCCAACAGGTCCGTTCTTGCCGTGCGGGCTCAGGCAGTGTTGTTTTACCAGCCTGGCTTCCAAGCTCTGGCACAGGTAATGCTGTTTCCAGAAGAAAAGTACTTAATGGATGTTTCTTTGGTAAATACTCCAAAGTGCCTGTTGTCTTAGAAGCAGATTCCATTCAACCCACAGAGATCTCTCTGGGTCTCTTCTTAACCCCTCTGTTCATCTTAGCCATCATATATTTACTAAGGGCCTATTACACCTCAGGCACTGTGCAGCATGCTGGGGAGATACAGTGGTAAACCAGACTCAGTTCCTTTGTCCCCTCTTTGTAGACCTCGCTGCCTATTGGGGGCATTCACATTTATTTGTAATATATACTACACCAGAGGAGGTATAGTGCCTTGGACCCCTCAGGAGGGGCACTGAACCCCAACATGGACTCCCATGGGGGAGTCCATGAATGCTTCTTAGAGAAAGTGATGGGAGTTGGCCAGAGAAGGCACTGGGGGATGCTGTTACAGACAGAGGAAACAGTTTATGCAAAAGCCTGAAAGTGAACACTTAATAGGCATACCTTTTGATATGTACTCATAATTAAATATATATTTCCCATTTGAATATCAGATTAAAAGGCTTTTCCTGGTGGTAATTCTTTTTTAGCTTTCTTGTCTCTCCCCATAGGACCTAACACAGAACTGGGTCTATGGTAAGGGCTTGACAACTGTGAATTTCCTCCTCCCTTCCCTTGAGCAGTCCCATGGGAGGGTGAATGCTGCCGTCACAGCTTTTACTGGGAGCTGATGAGTGAGGGCTACAAAGAGCATGGAGCCAGTAGATGCTGGAGGCAGGACAAGCATGAGATGAGGAAAGGCTACAGACAGCAAAGACACACTTCAGCAGTTTACAGTTTTCTTAAGACCCAACGTTAACAGACTTGTCCTAGGTGAGCTCCTTTGAAATATGGGTGTTGTTGAGCTTAAAAATCTAGAGTCAGTGAGTGCTATTTTAAGGCTCCAGACCCTTGGCCTAGGAGTTCAGGGGCAAATACAGAAAAAGGAAAGCTTGAGAGCCAGAAAGCCTACAGATTTGGGCCTTCTCGGTTAGCTCTAGGGGAATTCTAGATGCTTCAGTGTCCATTCTATGTTTAGCTTCCAGATTTGTTCAGTTCAAAATTGTTGACCCTTGCCTTTAAACAATTTATCATTGATATTTTCTTCACGTCACTAAAATCCTGGATTCTTAGGATCTTTTTAATACAGTGTCCCACACAGTGAGTCCTCCAGGTTTTAGTAATATGTTTGATGTGTTCTTTTATTTTGAAGCTGGAGTAGAAACAGCTGTATAGACTTGTTTATATATATAAAAGAGAGAGCACGCCCTAAACCAGCATCTGATCCTAACCTCTCAGCTTCTAGATGTTCACAGTCATGGCAATATTCATCCAGTAGCTAATTTTTGCCCCAGCCTTCTCTTAAGGCATAGAAGCCCACTGCATTTGTAATGCTGGTCATATTGTGATTGATTACTTTTCACAGTATTGGTCTCTGCTATCAACGAGTGCTGTGCACTTGTGGGGAATGTATGATTCCCCACACTGACTTGGATCTTGAGATAGTTCTGAGTTGGTAAACCTTTGACAGTGAGTGGCTGTCATTGTGGGCAGCCTGTTACCATTGAGAATCAAGGGGTAGACTGTCCTGGAACTTGGGAGTTCGGTCAGAGTTCTCAGTAGTATGCATAGCTCTGCCTAACTTGCACGGATAAAGAATTTGCTGGAAAAACATGAGACAGCTCACAGATACAGTAGGCAAACTGGAAAATCAATGGGAAAACAGACAGGGACTAAGGAGGCTGGACCACAGCTGTGTTTCTCAGACATGGCCATGGGAAACCACAGTGGGTCAGCTCACAGCCGGTTTGCCTTCATGCCACTACCTCAAAAGTCACAGGAGTATCAGGAAGTCCAAGCCTTGGTGTTCCATGTGCATCCCAGTTCACACACTGAGGTACGCCCTTTGTGGCAGACAAAGTCTGCTACAGTGGGCAGTGAAGACAAAATGAAAGCAAGCAGGTACAGCTACCAGGTTACAATTCCTGGACAAATTATTCCAATGATATCCTCTTTCTATTCCTTACCTGGTTCCCCCTCTAGTTTTTGTTATTGTCATTTGCCATTGTGTTGTTCCCTTCCAGCATCACTTGTAATGTCATCAGTCAACAAAAAAAAGAGCAGATATTCGAATCTGTTTATGTGACAGTGATTTTTTTAGTATGTGAGAAAGGGGTAATGAACTCGTGGTTTAAATGGTCAAGTTTGGAAACTGCTCATGAAGGGCAATTGGAACTAACATTTGTTAAGCACCCACTCTGTGCCAGGAACTGGTATAAACCCTTTCCATATTACCTCATTTAGACATCACAGTAAGCCTTTGAAATGAGTACTGTTATCCCCATTTTATGGGTTAGGAACCTGAACCTAAGTGAGACTAAGACATTGTATTCACATATTATTAATACTAAATCAGAGTAATCTTCAAACTTAGGCCTGGGAGACGTCACTTTCTCCTGCTTAATCTCAGGCATCTCTGCCTTGCTATTCCTTAAGTAGCATCATAGGACCTCCCTCTTTTGGTAAATGTTCCCTAATCTTTATGTCTTTGATCTTTTAATCACTTTTCCAGTGGCCCCAAATATAGATCTGTGGTTGACCATTAAAAATAAAGTTGATAAGCCAATTAAATGTCATCATTGAGAAGTCAGGGCTGGATAACCACACACCTAAAGACCTTCTACACTGGAAATATTGGTGATCCTGGGGAGAGACCACCAGAGAGTGATCAGGCAGTCAGTATTTCTGGCCCTGCTCATGGGCACCTGACTCTGGAGCAGGTGCTATGCAGTTGAGGAAAATATGGATGCCATAGCAGATGTGGGTCCTTCTTGGAGGAGCTCAGGGCTTCTCAGGACCTCCTCCACCACCTAGCCTAGACACTGGGTGGTTAAGAGTTTGCCTGTGAGTTTCAAATCTTAGTTTCCCACCCCTATACAAGCTGTGGGCCCCTGAGCAAGACATGCACCCTTTCTAGGTCTCAGATTTGTCATCTTTAAAATGGGAGTGATGATAGTACCCATTTCAGAGTTTGGAGGAGAATTCGAGGAGCTCCTCCACATGAGACGCACTAGTAAAGGCTCATCAGCACCGTCAGTGAGCACAGTGTCTTCATGGTTCTCTCCTTGTTTTACATGTGGATGGCAGAAGCCAAGTCTCAGAATGATACCTCCCATCCAAAGAAGGTGGGGGCCCATGGCAGGTGCTCAGTACATAGCTGTTGATGAGTGGAAAAGAAACAAGGGCATGGACCAGAGTTAATCTCAGCATGTGTGTTCACAGCACTTTTACTCCTCAGCGTTTTTTTATTTATTTTTATATGTGTTGATTGTCTCTTTCCACACTAGGATATAAATGCCAAGAGGACAGGGAACATGTTTCCATAGTGCCAAGAACAGCGCATGTCGCGTGGCAGTCACTCCATGAATATTTGAATGCATGAGTGTATGGGTTTTTTTCTATGAAAAGGAACAAGCTGATGAGGAGCCTGTGGGCAGCCTCTGCCCTGGAACCTCCTGAGCCCTGGGCTGACTGTCTCATTCTTCCATCGGACACTCCAGGCAGCCTCGTGTTCATGCTGGCTGAAGGCTGCCCACAGGAAGCTGCCTGTGCCTGCTCCTTGCCCCAGCAAACTACAGGGCCCAGGGCAGAGCCTTGCAGACTGGAAGCTGTTGAGTTATGTTGTAAGACTCCCTGGGAAATGCTGCCATTCTGATTTATTATTTTAATTGTTTTATAGTTTATACTTATGCCCTGCAGTGATTTTCCATTAAATCACAACACTTATGTTTTCAAAAAAGAGCAGGTATGGTTGTGGGTATATATCTTAACAGCTAATCTCTGGCAATAAAAGCTGTTTGACAGTCATCATCAGATTAGGAAATTAGTATTTGTTTAATTAACCTCCCTTAGGGACTATTAGCACATGAAAATAGCGATTTTTTTTAACCTGATAAGATGACAGATTTTGCTCTTGTGTATTCTTAAGGTTTCAGGTATAATTGTTTTTGTGGTTGTTTTCATTTTTATTAGCATAAAGCATTGGGTTGGTAAAAATAATTACAAAATTGGAAAGAGACAAATAACACAAAGTATAATCTAATAAGTTACTTACAATTAAACTTTTATTGATTTTATGTCATATTTACACTATATGTATATATTATACCACATAAAATATAAATATGCATATATAAATATACTATTACATATATTAATCATACTATATACTTTATAATACATACTTTGTTATACATTATATATACTTTGTTATATATAATAAAGTATATAGTATGATTAATATAACATGACATAGATACATAGAAACATTGAGAGTTACATGTTGTCTGCGTACATTCTCACAACACATGTTAATTATC
The DNA here is from genome assembly GCF_028885625.2 of Pongo pygmaeus. Taxonomy (NCBI): domain Eukaryota; kingdom Metazoa; phylum Chordata; class Mammalia; order Primates; family Hominidae; genus Pongo; species Pongo pygmaeus. Next base: position 87,600,109 of record NC_072385.2, on the reverse strand, counting down.
TTTTTAGTTTTCACTGAAGTTTCAATTTTTGTCATAGCACTTGCTAAAATAAATTTTTAAGTCATGATTTCTTTATTTCAGAATAGACTGCTTAAAGGATTTATTTGTCATAGATCTGAACCACCAACAAATTCTACATTCCTTTCTTCAGTTTGGTCAAAGCACTTGCTTTCTGGCTGAGAAATATTCCTTCCGCAAACCTCATTGCTCTGTTTCCACTTGGTCGGGCTCATTTGCTGGCCAGCTAACCTACCCACACATAGCTTCATTAGAAAACACATTAAGATATGTCCTGTACACAGGTAGAAAGTGCTGCTTGTTTTGGACCCTTAGAGTAGCTTGAGAAGAGTAAAACTACAAATGCTAAATGTTGGCGTGCTATACTTCGTGTGCGCACCCTTGTGCCATCGGGATACTTCCATGACCTGAATCATAATTGAGAGACTTTGCTTAAAAACTGGGGGTCACTTTTTCCCAAAGCAGAGATAGGTTATCCTTTTTAAGTACCTGTCTTCCTTGAATATAACTTACTAATATTTCATCCACATCTATGGCCAAACAACCTGCTCTAGTGTGAGGATAAATCCAGCTGGTGACCGCCAGCAAAGTCAGGGATTGAACAGCACTCTGAATTTTAGCTGAATGGCCTCAAGAAAATCCAAATCTTGCTCCAAGTAGAGTCTTTGGGTTAAAGAAGGTAAAAGGAAGCAGTTGGCTGGGGATGGAGTCAGAGGCAGGGGTGAGGCTGTGGCCTTCAGGAGGGCCCTGGAGAGGGAAATCTAGACTCTTCTTTCCAGGATTTGAGAAGTGGTCTTGAAGCTCTGCCCCATGCCTTATCACCTCTGCTGACTCTCCTGGATCTTCTGGTCCATCTCTGCAAATTCCCTGGGGGAAGTTACATTTCAAGCCATAAGGATCTACCTTAGCTCAATGACACTGAGCAGATTTGCAAGTAGTTCAGAAGGGATCACAGTTTAGGGAAGGGTGATTTTTAAAAAGGAGGAAGTAAAGAAATGTCCAGAATATGGGCACCCCTTATGATGGGCCTGGTGGAGTGGAAAGGAAAGAGAGGGCCCAGGAACACTGAGCTGATTTGGGCTGGGTCACCATTGCCCCAACTAACCTGCTCCTCAGGGACGGCCTAGGGTTGGCAAAGGAGAAGCTGCTGGATCCTTCTTGGTTGGAAGACTGGAAGGCTTGTGGAGAACACGGAACTCTGGTGGGTTTTCTCTGAATAGGGTTCTTCCCACATGCAGACTCTACTGCCTTGAAAAAGGGCATGTCTCCCAGTGTCACCCCAAGAGTTATTGCTTGCTTTCTTTTTTTTCCCCAAGTGGAATTCTGGAACTCTCCTTCTCTCCCATTGGCAGGTTTGAGGTTTACAGTTACATTCTTTACTAAAGCTATTCACTGGGCAGACCCTGATACACAACGCCTCTATTAGTCTAGAAAGTCTTTTCTCAAAAGATACAACCAATTATTATTTTTATTATTATTATTTATTATTTCTAAATCAGACTCTCAAAGCATAAAAAGAAAAAATAAATAAATATAAGTAAGGGCACGTGACTTTATCTGCCTGGGCCTCAGCTGGATAAAAAGACCTCTGAACCACCCAAGTTCAGAGCCCTTCACTGACTGACCACACTCTTTGTTTGAGATTCTCTCTCTTTTTGGGTTTCCTGAACACCAAAGTCCTCTATGGTTGCTCTGTCCCAAGTCCCAACCATCAAGCGTTTTGCTTGCTCACAGATCATTTCTAGCCCTCTTCTCTTGTCACACTATATGTGATCCTCTTCTCGAAAAATCTCACCCACATTCATTCTTTTCCTCCAGCCCAAACCTTCACATATCACACCTAGTCAGCATGTCTGGTGAGGTGGCTGCAAGGGACCACCAATGTTCAGCATGCACGAGCGGAACTGCTGCTATCCTCCTGCCTCCCTCCAAAACCTGGGCCTTCCTGTTATGTCATAAGTGCTCAGTAGATGTCCATCACATGGAGAAATGGAGGCTGTCTTTATTCCTAATCGCCTTTGATTTGTAAACTCTACCAGATTATGTCCTCCCTGATGAAGAGGAGGACTCTTCTTAACCTGCCTCATTCTCCTGAGCCTGTGCTGCCTCGTTGTCCATCAAACCACAGGTCTAGGCCCATAACAGGGCATAAGCACAGCCCTGTACCCCTTCTTATTGGCACATATGCATATACGCACACGTGCGCGCACAAACACATTTCTTAGCCGTTGGAAAGCACCGCATGGTCTTAAAGCAAATACCTTCCATGGCCAAATTAAACAAATACAAATGTAAGACTTCTTTTTTGGAAAAATAAAATCTGTTTTCTGTCCCTTCAGAGGTCAGTCCATTTTCAGCCTCCTAACCTTGAATGAGGCCTCTGATATCCTCCAAGTAACTTGGGTGACCCCCATTTTGCAGGAAGACGTGCCTTCCCTACATCCCCGTCAAATTGTGTGGAGTTACATTTGTGTTTCCTCAGCTCTTTATCTGGGCTGGAGTGACCTATAAGGGGCTAACCAATCTCCTAGCACGTGGCTCCTTATGTGGCTGGACATGGAAGACATACGCCTACTAGTTTTGGCAGCTTCTGGTCCTGAAAAAGGAGCTTGAAGTGTGGTTTTCTGTCCTTCCTGTCCGGGAATTCTGGACCCTGCATTGGGTTCTATGGTCCACTTCCGCCAGTCTCCAGGAACGCCCCCAGAAAGGTTACTCTTGGTCCTTTAGCTGGAGTGGCCCTTTCTGTGATGACAGAGTGCTGGCTGGACTTGGAGCTGCAAATCTCTGGGCCCAAAAGAGGTGAAACCAGCAATCCTTGCCTTCTAAGGCAGTGATGATGTCCTGTTTCTCCCTCTGGTTTTAGAACTTGCCATCCTAGTACTCTGGCCTCATGTCTATCTCTCCTTCTAGACCCTAGACCTCTCCTTGAAAACAGGGATTGTGTCTTTCTTCCCTCTCCCTATCCTGAAACAGACTCTAAGTGGAAACTCAATAACTATTATAGAATTATTACATAGTAGGGGCAAGTAGACAATGAATGTATCCGTAGTTGTAATCATGCCGCCAATTTGATGGATGCTAAAGTCGACTTCATAGAGACCCTGCTCATCATTTCGTTCTGACATTCAGTGAACATTGAATACTGGGTACTTCCCAGGGCCCTGAGGACCAATCTGTGAACACGAAGGCACCATCTCTGTTCTCCTAGAGTTCATGTGAGGAAACTAATAATGCCCAAGGCAATAAACAAAATAGTGACAAATTGTCATTGTTGTAAAGGAGCTGACCAAAGTGCTGTGACTGAGATTAAAGGAAGGGTTGGGGGTGGTAGTGAGGGGCTGCTTCAGGTAAAGTGGCCAAGAGAGGCATCTTTGGGATAAAGGCAGAGACCTCACAACAAGAGGGTGTTGCTTGGTTCTCTTCCTGAGTATAATAGGGAGAATGGATTGGAGAGTGCAAGAGAATGTTGGATTCAGCTGCCTCTGATGATTTTGGCCTTAGTTTTAATAATTTTCAATAAAAATGTTTTAGTCATTCCATACATTATCTGGAAATGTGTGTTCACATCATCTGGCTGCTTGGGGCCACGATCTGTGAATTCACTTTTCTGCTCTTATTCCTTCATCCATTTGACCAGTAGGTATTGAGACACTGGGATGCATCAGACACTGTGGGGACTTGGAGACCCTGCCCTCATGGAGTGGTCCCTTGGGAGGATAGACACTCATAGTGGGACAGGAGACAGGGACCATCCAAAGGTTCCTCTGGCCTTCTAGCCTTATCCATCATCATACACTCTTCTGATCCAAACTGGATGGATGAGGCCAGAAGGCCATGGGGGACCACAAAGGGCCTCTCACACCATGCTAACAACCCTGCTTCTGGGGTGCCATTGAAGAATGCAAGCAGCAGGGGAGCATCATCTGATTTACATTTCGTGTAAAAATGCCTGCTGGCAAAGGTTTGCTCCAAAGTGGAAAGGGGAAACATTTGGTGTGCAACAGCCAGGACTGCAAGTTCAAGCAAGTTCTTTCACGGGCTCCAGCTGCCTTCGCTTCCTGGATCTTAGACTGGAAAGGCCCTTGGGGATTAACTCATCCAGCCGTCTTATCTCATATTTGAGGACAGTAATGCTCAGAAAAGTGACTTGCTTGTGGTCACTCTGTCCTGGGCTCTGCCCAAACAGCTGTTTTGATGACCAAGTTGATTGGCCTGGAGAGAGATAGGGGAACTAGGTGTAAGTGTCACGATGGATCGTCAGGGTAGCTCACCCACATGCTGGAAATACAAGGCAATGCCTGTTTCCCCTCAGCAGGGATCAGGATTTTATCCATGAATATTAAGGATAAGAATGTACTTTCATTATTATGGGTTAAAAAAAAGTAATTGGATGATCATGCAATCAGATAAGCAATGCTGTAGTGATTCCAAGGCTTAATGCCCAGGTACAGCCACAGGCTATTTATTGTTATTTTTTCTATTGACAGGATCAACCAGGTACCAGGCTATTTATTTTGGCTTCAAACCGAGATGTTGTTTGATACCTCAGGCTTCCAGCTATAAGTGTAGTGGCTAAAAGTCTTCTCTCTCCAGTTGAGAGGACATCTATTTGATCAAAATAGCATTGTCTGGCTTATCTGTTACATCTTATAAGCATGTTTCCATGAGTTAGAAACAACCACCGCCCCAACAACTACAACTGTGTTCTCTGTCCCATGAAAGGGCAGGCGTGTGGACACAATGTATATTTTTTTCTCCTCAAACAACACAGTGAAGTGATTCAGAGCATGGAAGTGGGGTCAGGCAGGGTGGACTGTGTTGCTCACTCACCACCTGTGTGTCCTGGGCCAGTTAAATAACCCCTCAAACTCTTTCCTCATCTAGCAGGTAGGGATAATAATAGTCTTACCAGATTCACAGAGCACTTGTGGGATTAAATGAAGTAAGAGATAGAAAAGATTTGACACTGAGCTTGGGATACAAAAGCATTTGGAAGAAGAAAAGTAGTTAATTGTTTTGCTCCTAAATGATTGAATTTTCCTATGCAAAGACTTGGAGAAGATTTTCCCTGGAGATTGGCCCAGAATGAAATATTATCGTTGACTCTCGGTTATCAGCACTGCAATGGAGAACTTGAAAAAAATTTACCTTGGGCTCAGAAACAAATTACGCTTTTTTTTTTTTTTTTTTTTTTTTTTTTTTTTTATGAAGGGGCAATAGACGCACTTTGCTTGCCTTTGTGTTTGGCCTCTGGTGGTCTCTGAGGGACTTGCTTCCTGAGAGTGATGGGCGGTGCCTGTGTAGAGAATGTCAGGAAGAGGGTGCCTGCCAGTCACCAACATTTGCCACAATGTTGAGCTGGGAAAAACGTCTTTCTCTCAAGTGTATTGTTAAATTTATGAAGGTGCCTGGTAACATCTGCCAGAAGAGCCAATATTCCCGTCTGATTGACCACAGCCATTCACAAGTCTCCACTATTTGTCCCAAAACAAGCAGGATTTCTTCATAATCTCCCTCAAGGGCCTGCTCTAGGACATGAAGTAATTTTTCTAATCTCTTATCTTCAAGTAACTGGAGGAATTTGCTGTTATTTCTGCAGCACTCAGGCCTGAGCTTTGTGGAATTTGCATGCCAGGGAAGTGAGGGCATTGGAAAACGAGCGAGCGAAGAATAAAGGAGCATTACAGGGCTCTTCTGTGGTGAATTTTCAAGTCAAGCATAAAAGAATTGTTTCCTATTCTTTCTGATATGTTAAGGGCCTCATGCGTGCTAACTCTTTGCTAGATGCTGTATGGTTTACAGAAGGAGAGTTTTCTGGCTGTTATTCTTAGGGAATCTACCATCAATATAGAAAAATACAATTTTCCAAATGGGAAAGGATAAATTCAGATGAGATAGCTGAGGTGCAGGGTAAAGAAAACAGGATTCCACCAAACATCTACAGTTCAGGTCCCAGTCACCTCCCTAGCCTTGTTTACTCACCCCCACCCCACCTCAAGTTCTTTATCTGCAAACCTATGATGATACCCGCTGCCCAGGGCTGTTGTGGGAAGGAAAGGGATACTGTATGTGATAGCACACAGTGGCAGCCAGTCCTGAGAAGTTTAAGGGTCTGGAAGCTGTAGCATGAATCCTGTTGATCAACATCTGCACAGCCTCACCCCTACCTGTGAGCTCCACTGTCTTTGCTTTCTTCCCTGGGAACTTTGTGTTTCCATGCACAGTGTCATTCCCCAGTCCCGGGGAAAGGAATCTTGACTTTCTCACCGGGCTATGCTAAAAGTCTCAGTCAGTCTCATCTCTGTTCCACATCATTTGTCCCTTTCCCCTAAGTTACAGTTGCATATACTTCATATGTTTCATCCCACAGCATCTATCTCAGTGCTTTATACACATAAAAGACCTTAAGTATTTTTCAAAAATAAAAGGATTTTTAGGGATTTAGTGACTTGCACTGGCAGGGAATGTGTATTTTAAGAAATGAGTGTTAGAGACCCCTGGAGGAGGCAGAATTTCTGGGATATCATGGATCAGGCACTGTGCTAGAGCTTTCGCAGAGGTTACATCATTCCATCATGGCAATACTATTCCCAGTTAACAGATAAGAAAACTAAGTCTTAAAGATATGTTGGACCAGCCCAACCTTATCCAGCTGGTAAGTGGCAGAGTTGGGATACAGATTCAGAACTGCCTCACTTCTTGTCTGACATTGGGAAGAGAAAATCTGGGGACCCACCCAACATCTCAAATCACATGTAGGCACAAACAGCTTCTTATACATAAATTATTATACACAGAATTAGATACATGCATGGAGCCAAACCTGGGAGGCTATTCTTAGAAGCCAAAATATGTGTTTCAAATTATTCTAGACACATTGCTAGAGACATGAACAGTCAGTTTCTTTGCTGGGCACGGTGGCTCACTCCTGTAATCCCAGCACTTCGGGAGGCCAAGGCAGGTGGATCATTTGAGGTCAGGAGTTCGAGACCAGCCTGACCAACATGGTGAAACCCTGTCTCTACTAAAATTACAAAAAAAAAAAAAAATGATCTGGACAGTAGTGGTGCATGCCTGTAATCCCAGCAACTCAGGAGGCTGAGGCAGGAGAATCGCTTGATCCTGGGAGGCGGAGGTTGCACCGAGATAGTGCCACTGCACTCTAGTCTGGACAACAGAGTGAGACCCTGTCTCAAAAAAAAAAAAAAAAGTCAGTTTCTTGTCAAGTTAGAAGTAGAATTTGACCTACCACTGGTCTCATCCCATCTCCAGCATACCAGCATATGTCTTGATACGAGACCTCCTTTGCACGCCAGTTCTCCCTCAGTCTTAGACCATTTCTTCCCTGCCTTGCAGGAAAATCACATTAGGGATCTGTTTGTACTCACTGATGCTTTTCCATTTTCCTACCCTAATAAATTAGTTTGTATAGTTTGGTCTTAAAAGTCAAACTTTTTGTTTTTCCCCTGACACTATAACTGCTAGGTCTTATTTTTTTCCTGCTCAGATAGGTTTTATAGAATATTTTAAAAGTGCATTGTTTAGGGAATTTCCTTTCTTGTCATGTTGTGATTTTCTGGAAGAGATCTTCACTCCTACCCCAGGACAGCCTTCATTGTGCCATCCTGCCTTGAAGTGGGTCTGCTCTGGTAGTGTCTGTGATCCCTTGTGCTCCGTGTTCTCCTCACCACAAAGATTTCTTTTCCCAGCCCGGAGGAATTTGAGTCCAAGCATCAAATAGAGATTTCCAACTCATACGTCTCTCATTTTATCTAATAGGTGGTCACAGGCAGTTATGTAGGGTCAGCCCACGCTGCCTCTTACCAGCCATGTGACCTCAGACAAGTTACCTTTTCTGAGCCTTGGTTTCCTCATACATTTAAAAATGTGGGTTGAGGATGCCAAATATTAGCAGGGTTGGTAGAGTCAGGATTCCCATCTCCTAGGAATAAAATGGCAGAGGATGTGCCAGGCGAATGCACCCTTTCCTTATAGCCAGGGCATGCTTTCCAAACCTCTGTCTGGCTTAGTGATCCGGGCCAGGCCATGTTAGGGCCCTGATCACTGCTCAAGACTCAGATTAGAGCAGTGGTTGTCAACCAGAGGGCCTGCAAGGGACATTTAGCAATTTCTGGAGACACAGTTGGTTGTCACAACTGGAGAGGGGGTATACTAATAGCATCTAATGCATCTAATGCATAGCATCTCATAGCATCTAATGCATAGAGACCAGGGTGCTAGTAAACATCCTGCAGTACACAGGACAGCCCCCCACAACAAAGAATTATCCAGCCCCTAATGTCAATCTGGTCACAGCATGCCAAGGTTAAGACACACTGGACTCGAGGGAAGCTGAAGAGCCTGGTTCTTATCACCTTCCTATAGCCCACATCCCAGTTGGTTCTTGGCACTGGGGGAGGAAGTGGGGTTCTGTGGAAGTTCTCGTAAGTCTTCAGTTGAGTGGAGAGTAAAGTAGCCATCCATCCAGGTGTCAGGCAACAAGGGCTATCACAAAGGCATTCAGGCTGAGGGGGAAATGCTAGGAGTGGCCCTCCTAAAATCAGGGACCACCAAAGATGCTATCACCATGATTACTTAGCATTGTTTTTGAGGTTCCAGTCAACACAATCAGACACAAGAAATGAATTAGAAGTATAAATACTAAAAAGGAAGAGGTAAATTAATCACTAATAGCAGACAATTTGAAAAATCCAGGAGAATCAACTAGAAAACCGTTACAAAAATAGAGGGTTCGGTATAATGGCAGGGCACAGAATGATAAACAGAAATCAATACCTAGCCTATACGTGTGCGACCAGATAGAAGACATAATGAAAGAAAGCCCCCATTTACCAGAGGAATTTAAAATATAAAATAATAGCCTGGATTATTTTGAAGTGGATTCCATTGCAATTAACATATAAACCCAAAACAACTGTGCTCTAAATAAGATACAAGTTTTTTTTTTCATATGAAAGTTATCTGAAGGCTGATGGTCCAGTTACCATTCCTAGGACTTAGTCCTTGTCTTTATGGTTGTAGGTGGCTGCTACTACTTTAGGCGTTATATCCTCATTCATGCAATATACAGAATATATAGAGGAACATATATATATATGTGTATATATGTGTGTGTGTATATATACATATATACATATACATATACATATACATATATATACATATATATATAGAGAGAGAGAATATATAGAAGGAAAGAAAAAGAAGCGTAAGGCTCTTCCTTTTAAGGAGACTTCCACATATCTGATTGCCTAGAACCTAGTCACATAACTACACCCAGCTCCAAGGGCAGCTTTTAATTCTAGTTCATGGCTGCGTAGCTATGTGCCTGGCTTAAAAAATAGAAAGTAAACGTTCTCTTACAAAGGAAGAAAGTGAGAATAGATATTGGAACAACCAGCAATCTGCCATAAAATGTCTTAAGAAATTTACAAGATCTATATGAGAGAATTTTAAAATGCTCCTAAGGGACACAGATGACATGAAAATGGAAAGACACAAAGTATTATTGGATAAGAAGGGAAGACTCAACATCATAAAAATATCAACTCTCCCTAAGTTAATTTATAACTTTAAACATATTCACAATAAAGACATCACCAGGATTGTTTTTTAACTAGACAAATGATTCTAAAGCTCATATGGAAAAATAAACAGGAATGGCCAGGAAATTTTGAAAAATAATAATATGTAGACTGGTACTACCGAGTGTTGAAAGGCATTATAAACCTGCAATAATTAAAACAGAGTGGTATAGCGTGACGTTATAGAATAAAAGGTACAGGAAAAATCCAAGTGCACATGAGGATTTAGTACTAGTATTTGATAAAAGTGGTATTTCAATCAGTGAGGAAAAGATGACCTATTCAAGGCATGGGATTGGGACAACTTAACTAAGTTTCTGAAAACAAGTGAAGTTGGATATATATCACACATCTTTTATCAGAACAAGTCCCAAATATATCAAAGACTTACATTTATCCAATGAAAACATAAAAGTACTAGGAGAAACCTTGGGAGAATACTTTTATAACTTTGAAATGGGTAAAGCCTTTCAAATTAAGGCATAAAATCCAAACCCATGATATAAAACATCAATTCAATTACATAAAAATAAATAATATTGGCATGACAAAACCACCATAAGCAATGCCAAAAGTCAAACAAAAAACTGGGATAAGTATTTGTAATTCTTATCTTACTGTATGCCCTTTCATGCATGAAGTTTGTTTCCTAATATAGAACGAGCTCCTAAAAATCGATAAAAAACAAACACCACAAAAGAAAAATGGGCAACAATTCATGGAAAAAAATACAGATCTCTTTTGAATACATGAAAACATGCTCAAACTTACATAGAAACTTAATAATATAACGAGATACTGTTTTCACCTATCAAACTACCAAATCTTGATAATATACCATGTTGGCAAGGATATCGGAAGCAGGTACTGTCATATATTGCTGATGGACGTATAAATTGTTCTACCACCAAGAAGGGCATTTTGGCAACATCCATCAAAATTCACGTTCTTGTAGTACCTGATTCAGAAATTTCTTTTCTAGGAAATGTGTATAGTTACCTTCACATATGTGCAAAATGTCCTATGTAGATGGTTATCCACAGCAGCACTGTTTGTAATAGCATATATTAGAAGCATCCTAAATGTCCCCCAATAAATACAGTGGATTATTATATAGCCACAATAAAGAATTAGAAGGCTCTTTAAGTGCCAAGACAGAAAGAGCTTCAATATATTTTAAGTGAAAAAGATAAAGTCCCAAAGAATGTGTACAGTAAGCTCCCATTTAGTTAAATGAGGGGAAATGAATATATAATCATATTTTCTTATTTATATTTAAAGTATGATCAAGAGAATACACAGGGCATGAATAAAAAGAAATCGCCTGTAGAGACAGAAAAGGGTGACTAGGGAATGGATGCAGGAGGGAGAATTTTTACTGCATGCGCTTTCATACTTTTTGGTTTTTTGAATGCATGAATATATTACCTATTGAAGAAAAATTGAATGAAACTTTAAATAGGTAAATGAGTATAGGCTAGTCACATTGGCTCACATATTGGGAAAGAAATTTTGCTGGATTTTCCCCCCTCTATTAAAAAAAGACTCCCCTCCTTAAAAAATGTCCCATTCCTCAAAAGTACCCTGGCCTTGTATTTGAGGACCAAGTACACAGGGTCTAATATCCAGGCAGTTGTCCCTCTTTGCAAAGCCGTCAGTCTCCAGCAAGTTTGATGAGCACTTGCTACATGCCTGGCCATGTCCTGAACACTGAACACCATGGGAACTCTCAGGAGAATAGACAGCCTGCCCGGTTCTGCCCTGCCAGCAGGACCCCAAAGTAGGCAAGGCTGGGAAACCATTATTCCCGGTCCTCCTCCCCAGGAAGGTCTACAGGCCCCTAGCAAAGAGGCAGCACTGAAAACATACAGGCAGGAGACTCCTGGGGCAGGAATAAGGAGTGGAAATTCAGAGGTCCTGGGGTAGCAGTGCTGGTAAGAAAACCATGAAGGAATCTCTTAGGGAAGGACTAGCTCTTTCTCTTCTTACCACCTTCCACCTCCACTGCATCCTGCCCCTACACCCACCCCTGAGCCATCATGGCCCTGGGCTTCCCTGAGCTATCCCATCCACTGAAACCCTACTCGTGAACTGCTTGCCACTGAGAGCCCAGTGCCGGGCAAGTTTAGTCCCAGAGGTGTGAGCTCTTTTGTTTATAATGGAACCGAAGACCCCCAGAGAAATAGAAAGTCCTAACAATCGCCCTTCTGCCTCCCAGAAGTCTTTGAACCCACTCTAACTTTTTCTGTCATTAAGGAAAGGAACATAAGTCCCTAACTCTTCCTGGACTTGGTTTTATATGGACAGTTAGAGTTTTCAAGAAATACGGATCGGGAATTGGAGGAAGTGACCAGGGGCGGGCTCCAGGCCTCAGTGGCAAGACAGCAGGAAGAAGAATTTTGGCCAAGGCCTCCCCCAGTCATAGTCAAGGGCAGCTGCTGCATGCTGCCTGCAGACCATGCTTGGCTGTGGCAGCCACCCTGGACCACTTTTCCCCTGGGGAGAAGAAAGGGTAGAAAGCAAAGGGAGGGTGAGCATCTGGGGCCAGTGCAGGGGCAGGCAAAGAAGAGCAGGAGCTGGGGAGCAGTGAGGACTTCCTCCTTCTTTGCCCCGCCTGAGGCAACCCTGGGCAGAAGGAAAGGTGGAGCCTTGCAGCCTGAGTCAGAAAAGGGGCAAGGTTCAAGCTGGCTTGGAATCTTCTGAATCCATTCAATTTATACAAAATTAGAAGAAGTCCTTCCTCGGACATAACAAAGGCTTTAAAAAGAGTGCTTGGGGGTGGCATTTGGGGTATTTTATAAAGTTGGGCTTGGTGGCTGGCACTGGAGGAAGTCAACCAATGTGAAGGCAGGAGGGCAGAGGAGCACAGCACACAGGGACTAGGACGCTGGCTTGCAGAGCAGATCCACCAAGCCTTCACCACCTGTAATCACCTACCTTCTTCCAGCTTCCATTGACTTATTTCTGTAAGGGTAGTTGCCACGTGTGCTCCTCCTAACTCACAGAGCTATGCAATGGAACTGTTTAATGGAATTCACAGTGCTGAGCGTGGATCATGAACTGGGAGGTGCTTCCCACACATAAAGAAGCATCATTGTTGTTCCTTTTCCGATTAGTATCACCATTGTGCTGATCGTGTGTGTCATGGGGGTTGGCAGCACTGGATACTACACAATAGAGGGATAGAGGGGCATGTGACTCAGTGGGGCCCCAGCTGTCAGCTTCTCAAGGACTCAGACATTTGCAAGTGGGCAGACAGTTCACCCAGTTCCCTTGAACTTGGTTCCTTCATGAAGAAAGTGAGTGTGACAATGTTAAAGACCTTCTACTTTCACACACATCTCATTAGTCCTTCAAATAAGCCTACAAGCAGGAGCGTGTCATTCTTATTCACCAGATAAGGTCACAGACCAGCAAGGTGACTTTACCAGGACAAGGTTACAACCAGTGCTACAAACTCAGGTCCTGGGTCCTGGCCCAGTGTTTGTCTCACTGCTCCGTCACCCACAGCCAGAGCTGGGCCTTGACCACACACAGTGGCCAGGGTGCAGGTGGGAGAACCCTGTTCCCAGGGGCTCAGCTTGGTTGGGCTCACTGTTCTTTCTGTAGTTCATGAGCATTTGCTTAGAGCAGCACATTTTATATGCTCTTTTTTCTCAAGAAGTCCCAGCTGTGAGCAGAAACGAGGTCATGGGTACAATGCAGGCAGGTCCTAAAGTGCTTCCTGCCCCACCTTTGCACTCAGGCCTGGATCCCTGGCGATGGCCGGAGTTCACGTCTTGACGCCAGCAGACCCCTCCTGCTTTCTGTGTGCAGACGAATGGGCCTTCTTTGCAAGACCCTTCACGCTCCATCCCAGAATGGCTGTTGTGGGGAGCCCAGGGTGGAGACCACCACCCAGTCTGGGTTCTTCTACTGGGTCAGCCTGTGGGTTCCAGGCATCGTGGCAGGGAATACTTACCCAGAACCCCAAAGTGTAAAACAGGCCCCAAGGGAGCTGCACTGTTTGAGACTGGCATGCCCCCGTGGCTCTTGCTTGCTGCACAGAACCACATGGGCTCTGTGGGTCCAGGTAATTATAAGCAATGTGCCTTCCTTCCTGCCTCCAGACCTTTCCCCTACCTAGCCTGCTTGCCCCTAGGAAAGTGATCTTACAAATGCATTGTGCTCATGCAGGCAGGATGCTTATTGCTGTTAGCATGCATTTCAAATTCTTTTTCCTAGCATTCCAGGCTCTTTGAGCAAAACATTCCTGTCTTGCTTCACCATTCACTAGGGCCCAGTTCTCTGGCCTCCTCACTACCTTTTGCATCAGCTTTATTGGCCTTCTCCTCTCTCCCATCTTCTCTCCTCACAGTGTATCGAACCCTTACCTTCTAGCCAAGTTTCTCTTGAGGGGCGCTATTTCCTGGAAGCCCTCGCTGCCTGCACTAGCTGTTTGTGGTCTCCCGCTCTGACACACAATAGCTCACACGGTGCTCTATAAAGTAGCGCCTGACTCTTAGGTGGTTTTATCTGTTTCATTGATGTCCCTATGTGTCATGCTGGGACCCCCAGCTGATCCCCATGGTTAGTTCATGAGGGATAAGGGTAGATGCTTCTTTCATAGCAGGGACTGATTAATATGAATTTGGGTGCATAGCAGGGCTTCCATATATACCTACTGATTTAGATCTATTAAACCACAGCAGTCTTGATATATTCCTGGGGTTACAGAAGTTCCTCCCTCTTGCTGAAGAAAGCAGAGGTGCCGTTAGGGGCTGACTAACGTGAGAGAGAGCCCCTGGACTGAGATGGGTTTCAAGAAACGCAAGCTTCTTTCAGGACTTTTTTTCTGGAGATTTCCCTAAGATAGGCATATACCTCCAACTCAAGAAGACTATATTGGGGTGAGTGACGTGTTGACAATATGGTCCTGGCCTATCTTGCAGGGATTTGAAACTGGACAACATCCTTCTGGATGCAGAAGGTCACTGCAAGCTGGCTGACTTCGGGATGTGCAAGGAAGGGATTCTGAATGGTGTGACAACCACCACGTTCTGTGGGACTCCTGACTACATAGCTCCTGAGGTAAGACCTGTGTGCAAAGGTTCACCTCCTCCTGGTGCCAGGACCAAGGCAGGGGTCCAAACCCATGCACTGGGGTCATCTAGTGGTGCTGGGGGAAGGCTCTGGAAATCCAGGATGGATTCTAGGAAGGAGGGAGAAAAGGAAAGGTAAAAAGTTTGCTGATTGATGTCTGTGAAGAAATCCTAGTGCTGGGGAGATGATGAGTGAAATGAGAGTAACAGGCTATTTCCCAAACCCGGCCAAGTTCTCACTGAACATCTCTTTCCCATCCTAGTCCAGAACCACCAATAAATCTAGGACCAAGAAAAACGTGTTGACTTTTATTATTGTTTTCATGTCTTTAAAATCAGAACAGGGTGGGCACAGTGACTCACATCTGTAATCCCAGCACTTTGGGAGGCCAAGGCAGGCAGATCACTTGAGCCCAGGAGTTCAAGACCAGCCTGGGCAACATGGTGAAACCCTGGCTATACAAAAAATACAAAAATTAGCCAGGCATAGTGGTGCAAACCTGTAGTCCCAGCTACTTGGGAGGCTGAGTGAAAGGATCAATTGAGCCCAGAAGGTTGAGGCTATAGTGAGCCATAATTGCACCATTGCACTCCAGCCTGGGTGACAGAGCAAGACCCTGTCTCAATTAAAAAAAAAAAAAAAAAAAGTAAAAAATAAAATCAAAATAAAGGAGCATCATTGATCATGGCAGCACTTCGCTTTATCAGCTACAATTTGCTAACAGTAAAACCAGGAACTGTTTGCCATTTCCCGCATAGTGGCAGTTCTACGCTGTGAGTACACAGGATGGAACAGGAAGAGGAGAGTGACTGTGCCTCATTATATACAGATATCAGAGATGTTCACTGTGAACCACTCCAATAGGTTGCGTTTCGTGAAAGTTGTTTGGGATGTTTTGCTAGGCATGAAGTGTTTGTTTGCCTTATTCCTGCCCAAACTGAGAGATACCTAGGGTGATGTGATTCAGGTTTAAGACATGGCTTGTCATAGACAATCAAAATGATCTTCATGGTTCTGAGACATGTAAGATAAGAAAGAAGTACCAATCCCCACTCAACATCGCCCATGGCAGATAGGTATTAGCACATTCAGAGCTCATTTCTTTCATTGGGCATTGTTTGAGCACCTGCTAGGCACAAAGCAATGTGGAGATAAAGAACTGACTGAGACACTTGTCCCTATTCTAAAGAAGCTTTTGGTCTAAAGGGAGTGATAGATAAGTAAACAACTAATTAAGCAGAATAAATAGGCACATAACACAAGATGGTATCCTCAGGGATCAGGAAAGGCCTCTTGGAGCACCTGGTGGATGAATTGAGTTGTAAAGAATGAGGATTTCCTTTGACGGAAGGGGTGGGGAGGGTATTCCTGAAAACAACAGAATTGGAACAGGGGCAGGACAGGAAAGGAGGTTCAGTGTCCCTGGGCCCTGGATCCTTTGAGGGCAGGGTCTGTGTTTCTAATCTGGGTACTGCCAGGATCCGGCACACAAATCAGGATCTTAGAAAGGTTTGTTAAAAAATGAGAACTTATGACATTCCAACATGAGCAAAGGCCAAGGGACAAAAACATCTTGGTCTTTTCCAGGACAGTTAAAAAGTATAGCTAGATCATAGAGTTTCCTGGTGCTCATAGTAATGAATGAGATTGGGATAAAGACCCAAGGAATGTGGCTTTGATCCTGTAGGATCTGTGGACCCACTCGGGGTTCCAGTGGAGGAGAGTCCTAGTCAGATCCATCCCAGGAAGAAGGCAGGCCACAGCCATGCAGATCAGAAGGCAGGGAGTGAGGGACTGATGGTCAGGAGGCTTCACAGACTACACAAGACAGGGGAGGCCTGAGGAACATCTCGAAGCGAAGGTGATGAGTAATAGGTAGTTTCCCTTTAGAACCTTTATCTTCTAAGAGATCTGAAGAGTAGGGATTTCAGTCTTTCTGTGAGTGTATTCCCTTAGCAAGAACACTAGGAATTCAACCTTCAAGGAGCAATAAATGAAAGCCAGAGCTTTCAACAGGGAACTGCTTTTCTCGTCTTCTTCATTCATTCTTCATTGTCAGAATACTCAGTTCCAGTTCCTCTGTAAGTCGATGCCAGAGTCTAACAGTTGACAGCCCATGGTATAGTTAAGGACCCAACCCAAGACAGAACATTCACTTTACGATGAACAAAATAGCCACTCAGCTTTCATGAAAAGCAGTCCATTGGTGAGACTCACAATGAACAACTCTGATCTCTGTTCACAGTGAAGCAGACACTCTTCCTTCCTGCTCTGGCCTTTGTGCCCACCATGCAGAAACATCTCTGCACTGGCAATGACAATCCCTGGTCTTGCTGTAGGCAAATTACAGCTGATAAAGGTATTGCTGCCTTCGTCGAGGGCTACTGGGAAGATTAAATGAGATTATGCCTCTAAAGCATTAGCCCAGTGCCCAGCCCACAGGGAGTGCTGGCTAAATGGTGGCTTCACGGTTATCATCATTGTTGGGTTGTGTGATGGGATAGGAAACACAATCCTGAGAATTGAGTCTTGAGTCCAGACTTGACCACAAATGTACACATGTGCATTTGATGACTTGATGAAGTCACAAAATGTTTTTGAGTCTCAGGTTTCTCATCTTTCAGATGGGGGCCATAACTCCTGCCCAACTACCTCATCAAGCTGCTTTGAGAATCTAATGAGATTAGAGCATGGAAATGCTTGAGAAAGCAGAAGGCTCTATTCAAATGGGAGAGGTGATAAGGTGCTGAGCTAACCTCAAAACCAGAGACACCTTCGGAGGCATGAGGTCTGCCCCAAGGCTTATCTTCCTGCCACATGGTATGCCCCATGGCACCCCTTCTGCTTTCCCACTCCCAGCCCCTGCTTCCCAGGAAGTGGCCACCAGCCTTTGGTAATAGCATCATCAGGGCCAATGCCTTCTCCCTTCTCCTGAGCTCTGACGCACTTGAGGAGTTGGCTGCTACTCCAGGTGACTTCCCGTGACATGGAAGCCTTGCCCTTCTGCCCAGATCCACTGCTGACAGTTAATTAGGAAGCAGATAATTAGAGCCAAGCCTAAAAGGAATCTTACAAAAGATGCCACCCAAAATGAGAAGAAGGCTGTGGAAGGGGCCTGGAGCGGGGTGGCAGGGTGGCTCTGTGATTTCCACAGCACCATCCAGTCTCAGCACACACAAGCCACCTTCTCCCCACCCCCTGAAGGCACAGAACCCAGCTGCCTCCTTCCGAGAAGCTGGAGGGCGGCCACTGTAGCACCCAGTGTGCCCTGAGGCTAGAAGAGAAGGGAGCATGCCCAGTGGTTACACACAGTGGCCGTGCATGCTAGCCAGTCACAAGATGTTGACTGTCTCCTGGATGATAGAACAGGCTGGCCACAGCAGTGGGCTCAGTAGCATGTTACAGCTCCTACCCTCTGGTACTTTATAGTTGTGCTGGGGAGACTGTTGGCCATGAAAAAATAATAACGATGCACTGGTATGTGGAAAGTGAGAAAGTGCCTGCAACTCGTAGGAACAGGCACGGGTCTTAAGTTGGGTGCTGTGTCTTTTGAGGTTGAGGGAGGAGTTGGCATTGGCTTTGGAGCATAGCAGAATCACTGGCTCCTCAGGACAGTGGGGCCCATAGCTCTGACCTTACAGCTCAAGGAACACTAACCACTGGGCTTAGACCAAAGGTATTAGCTAAACAGATTACCAGCCCCAAGTAATGTAGAGTTGGCTGCATTTTCTCAAATTCCTTTTCATGCGAAATTCAGAAGATTCTAAACTGTGAGTGTTTTAACTGTTTCTAAATGCTTCTTCTATCCAAATCTTTCTAGTTCATCCTAAGCAATTTGTAACCTCTAGAAGTGTATTTTGAGTAGACCACAGAAAGTCCAGATACTTGAATTCAGCCTCCTCTTCCCTGGCCACCATGAAATCTGAGAACTAAATTGGAGCCTTGTCCCCAGCCTGAGACATTATCTGCCCAAGGTGTCCCATGGGCTGGAATGACTAGGCATGAACTTTGCCTTTTTTTTTCAGGGTCCTCAAAGTGTTCCCCCTTTCAGAACATGCACCCCAACCTTGTTTCTCCTTCACTTTTTAAAATTATTTATAGAATTATGGACCTGGATAGGTCATCTCATCCACCCGCCTGTTTCTGGGCAGAGCCATGCCTAATCCCACTCTAATAAGAAGAGAAAATAATTGTGGAATGGGAATGTCACCTCATGATCTCTTCCTTGTAGAGGGGACAGCTCAGCATTTATTTTTCCTCTGAGCCAAACACATCATTGACCTGCTACATATTTTATTTATATATGTTATATTTTAAAGGCATACTGTAAAATACAAAGCTCTATACAGCTGAAAGGTGATATTAAATTCTAGTATTTTCTATTGGATCTCATCTCCACATATATATATATATATGTATGTGTATATATATATGTATGAATATATATATATATCATTGACTTGCTACATATTTATATGTGCATGTGTGTGTATCATGTATTTATGACATATGTGTATGGAGAGCAGATCAAATAGAATAGCCAATCAGAAAAGATCCTTTTTTTTTTTGAGATAGGGTCTCACTCTGTTACCCAGGTTGAAGTGCGGTAGCATGATTATGACTCACTACAGCCTCAACCTCTCTGGCTCAAGTGATTTTTCCACCTCAGCCTTCTGAGAAGGTGAGACTACAGACACGTACCACCATTCCCAGCTAATTTTTTTTAAGAGACAGGGTCTTACCATGTTGCCCAGGCTGGTCTCGAACTCCTGGACTCAAGTGATCCTCCCACCTCAGCCTCCCAAAGTGCTAGGATTACAGGTGTGAGCCATTGCGCCCAGCCAGAAAAGATGTCTTGTATTCAGTAGCATCATGTCATACATGCATTTAATCTAAGTGAATTTGACTCTACACATTTGGCTACAGGAAAAAGAGAGACAGCATAGATAAGACAAGTGACCATTGTCAAAGACAAAATGCACCAGACAATCAAGGAGATGGTTCGATTCTGGCTATTGCAATAGGGGGTTCATTAGTGAAGGTGGCCCCAAAGGAAGGGGGCCTAGGGTTTCGTAGAGGCAGGCAAAGTGGGGGATTCCTCAGTGGATCTTATGGGAATCATGAGGAACAATAGAGATGGGTTTTTTCTTAGAATATGCAAGAGTATAGTGGTCCTTTATAGGTAGACCATTACAGGGTGGGGGAGACTTATTCATTGCAGTTTCCTCTCCAGGAGCACAGGGCTCAGGTAAATTGAGTGTTGCACCATTTAAAGAAGACCTCTGCTCACCTTTCCACTCAGGCAGTGAGCTGTGCCCTGGACTGTGTGAGATGGGAGACCTGACCTCGCTGCACTCTGAGTCACTTACAGCTCGCTTGTTCTCTCAGTCTGCATCGTGCTCCCCTGACCCTGATTTTAGTGTCAAAATATGCAGTTTTTTAAAATGTGGCCCTCATGCCAGTCAGGAACTTTATCTGGTGCTCAAAGAAATGGGAATTTGTTCCCACTGGAAGACAGACTGCCGATGTTGACTTTGGAAAGATGATAGCCGGCCCCCAGCATAGTGCCTCCAAACTCAACTGTCACTGAATTTGCTGATTTAGAACTTCTAGGACTAGGACTGAACTGTAGGGAGGAGCAAGTTGGAATCGAAGTCCTTCCCACGGGCGTTCATAGCACGGGTGTCATTGGGGTGGGAGCCTTTGATGGTGCCTGACATTGCCGGTTTCCTGAACAGATCCTGCAGGAGTTGGAGTACGGCCCCTCCGTGGACTGGTGGGCCCTGGGGGTGC
The DNA here is from genome assembly GCF_028885625.2 of Pongo pygmaeus. NCBI lineage: Eukaryota > Metazoa > Chordata > Mammalia > Primates > Hominidae > Pongo > Pongo pygmaeus. The sequence continues at coordinate 87,579,611 of NC_072385.2, read as the reverse complement.
TGATGTACGAGATGATGGCTGGACAGCCTCCCTTTGAGGCCGACAATGAGGACGACCTATTTGAGTCCATCCTCCATGACGACGTGCTCTACCCAGTCTGGCTCAGCAAGGAGGCTGTCAGCATCTTGAAAGCTGTGAGTCACTGCCCCTCACCCATGGCTGCGCTCTCCTGGGCTCCTCCCCCTACACACACACACACACACACACACTCCCTTCTCCCTTTCTCTGTCGAGCTTTCTCCCTCCCACCTCTGCTCATCACCACGGAATGGGAAGGATTAAGGGCAGTTGCCACTGAGAGAGTTCAGGCATAGTGCAGAGGGCTGCTGCCAAGAGAATGGGGCCTGAGATGACTTGCTCTTCTGGTGGGAAAAGGAGCGCATGTCTGTGCTTCCTGAGATGAGGCACTGTGTACATCTGTGTCCTCCAGCATTTCAGAGGGAACAGAAGCAACTCAACTGTGCTGACATCACCTCTGCCACTTCCATACCTTCCTTACCTGTGGCCTGTCTTCATCAGGGACCTGTGATAGAGAAGAGAGAGGAGGGGAGGGAGGGTGGGCACTGCCCACCTGTCCATGACAGCATCGCTGTGGCTCAAGAGCCAATCAGAAAAGATCTGGTACACTGGAAATTCATGCAGTCCTGCTGGATTTAGATACATAATACAGAGACTGACCCTGCCCTAGGAATCATCCCTCACATGGGAAAACCCGTTATGCTTTCTCAGCACAGCCGTCTCTACGATGTAACAATGCTTGTACTGTGTCAAGCAAGTGATGTTACCTGTCCCCTTTTGAAATCCGTGAAAGCTGAGGTACAGGGAAGTTAAGCAAGCAGTCTGCCCAAGGTCACCCCTCTGAGCTAAGACAGGACAAGGGTGACAGCCCAGGGACCATGACTTCTAGACTTGGCTTCTTCCACTCATCTGAATGCCCCAAAATTCAGTCGTTTGCACATCATAGTCACAAAATTTGCCATCTTCAAGTGTCTTCTGCACTATTATTTGCTTTTCTTGTTCTTTTAATCAACTTCCAATATTTACCTGATTATATGTATTTTACAAAGAAATTTTTTTTTTTTTTTTGAGACAGAGTCTCACTGCAATGGCCAGGCTGGAGTGCAATGGTGCTATCTTGGCTCACTGCAACCTCCTCCTCCCGGGTTCAAGTGATTCTCCTGCCTCAGCCTCCTGAGTAGCTGGGATTACAGGCACCCGCCATCATGCCTGGCTAATTTTTGTATTTTTAGTAGTGACAAGGTTTCACCATGTTGGCCAGGCTGGTCTTGAACTCCTGACCTCAGGTGATCCACCCACCTCAGCCTCCCAAAGTGCTGGGATTACAGACATGAGCCACTGCGCCCAGCCTGTATTTTACAAAGAAATTTTATACCATTATCATAGGTAGAAAATCAGTATCACTTGCCATAATGAATTAATGTAATTTTTTTTCAAGATGGAGTGTTGCTTTGTTACCCAGGCTGGAGTGCAGTGGTGTGATCTCGGGTCACTGCAACCTCCGCCTCCCGGGTTCAAGAGATTCTCCTGCCTCAGCCTCCCGAGTAGCTGGGATTACAGGCGCCCACCACCATGCCCAGCTAATTTTTGTATTTTTAGCAGGGATGGGGTTTCGCCATGTTGGCCAGGCTGGTTCCGAACTCCTGACCTCATGATCCACCCACCTCGGCTTCCCAAAGTGCTGGGATTACAGGTGTGAGCCACCATGCCCTGCCTAATGTAAATTATTGTATACAAATTTTTGAAAGATCTAAAACCATTTTGTAGATATCTGAGGGTGCATGTACCATGTTTTAGAAAATTCCACATCAGAACATGTTACCCTTTTCTGTAGTTTTTTTTTTTCTTCCTTCCTTTCCTCTTTCCTTCACCTCATTCCTTCTCTCCCCTCTGCCCTTACTCTCGTCCCTCTCTCTTTCATTCATTAATTCAATGAACTACTATCTATTGAGCACTTCCAACATGCCAGGCAAGGTGCTAGATGCTGAATAAGTATTGGTGAGGCCTGGTCTCTGCCTTGTGAAGTTTCCAATCCTGTGAGATTGTTTATTATTTTTAATAAATTAAAAATATATCAATAGGTAGCCACAATTGGGATAAGAGAAGTGAAGGAGGCAAATAGAGTATGTTCATTTATGCATTCATTTATTAAACAAATATTTATTGAGCATCTAGTAATGACTATTTATTCATTTATTCCATATTTATTGGCAGGCACTATGCCAGGCGCTGGTGATACAAAGAACACAGTCCCTGCTTACAGACTAGTGAATAAATGAACAGACAAATGACTGTATATTGTACTAAATGGTAACAAGTGCAAAAAGACACATGCAGCGGCTCAGGAAATGAGGAGTAACAGGCTGCATGGGGTGCTCTTGAGTCTGGAAACACCTGTCCCATGAGGGGACACTAAGGGGAGGTTTCAGTCAGGTGGCTACTGGGGGAAAGGGCGTCTGTTCAGAAGGAACAGCAAGTGCACAGGCCTTGGACTAGAAAACATCTGCCGGGTGGACAGTCCAAAAGGAGCTCAGGGAGGGTGACGGGATGGGATGACGGTGTCTGAGTATGCAGGGCTTCTTCTTCTTCTTCTTTTTTTTTTTTTTTTTGAGACCGAGTCTCGCTCTGTCACCCAGGCTGGAGTGCAGCGGTGCAATCTCTGCTCACTGCAACTTCCCCCTCACGGGTTCAAGCGATTCTCCTGCCTCAGCCTCCCGAGTAGCTGGGACTACAGGCACACACCACCATGCCTGGCTAATTTTTGTATTTTTGGTAGAGACGGGGTTTCACCATGTTAGCCAGGATGGTCTCGATCTCCTGACCTCGTGATCCACCCGCCTCAGCCTCCCAAAGTGCTGGGATTACAGGCATGAGCCTCCACGCCCAGCCTGGGTATGCAGGGCTTCTTATGCCACCATGAGAGCTTCCATTCGATTCCCAGTGCAGGGCTAACCCTTGGAGAACCAGACAGGGGAGTGACCTGGCTGGTATACCTAGAAGGTAGCTCTGGCTGCTGGGGAGAGCGTGGTTTGGAGGGTGCCTCTCCTGCCAGCCTCCAAAGTCCTCCGCCCTTATCCCAAGCCAGTGAGGAGGCCTCGGGGGTACTAGTCTTATTTAGGGGGACTAGTTTATCCAACTTTCCAAATTCAATGTTCTGGGCTGGGCCTCTCACTCCGAGCGTGGTTCTTGCTACTCGTGGAAATGACTTCTGTTGCACTTCTCTGCCTTGATGTCCTCACCCCCCGCCCCCATTTCTCCTTGGCCCCCTGTGGCTCTTTGAAGCTTTCAGGACCCCTGCCTTGGAGCCTTCCAGCCACATTCACTGGCTTAGCCAAGCCCCTCCATGTTAAAGTCCTCCTTGTCCTTGCCCTCTGGGACTGGGTCTCCTCTGGCATTGGGCGGCTGCTTCTCCATTTCCTTTGCTACCCCTTTCTCCTGCTGCCCTCTAAGTGCCAACGTTTTCATAGGTTGACTCAGTAGCATTTTCTCAGTGAGGCTTTTTTTTTTTTTTTCACAAAAAACTAAACTTTGTCCCCTTCCCTGTCCACCTTTATCCTGCTCAGTTGATCCCTGATAGCAGTTTCCACTTTCTAACCCACTATATATATTATGTATTATGTTTATTGTCTATTTCCTTCCACAAGACTGAGCTTCGTGAGGGCAGGAACGTTTTCCAGCTTATTTCTCAGATGCATCCCAAGGGCTGAGAACAGTGCCAAGCACATTGTAGGAGCTATGTAACTGTTTGGTGAAAAACAGAAACAGCTCTTAGCTCTCTGTTCTTTCCATTTTATCACATATTGCAAAGTTAAATGCCTGCAAGAGCCCAGCAGGAGCCGTGGAAGGTGAACAGGACTGGGTGGGGCAGGGTAAACGGAGACCCCTCATGATCCCCCAGCAGCAACGAGGACTTCACCTCACCAGATCTGGCTTTCCAAGAAAAGCATGAAATCCAGATTTTTATGTAAAATCTCGAAATGTTAAATGATTATAACTAGTTCTATTAAATGATTATAACTAGTTCAACTGAGAGCCAAGGAAAACTTCGACCTGGGTGCCCCTTGGGTGAGTCTGTGATGGACCCCGTCAAGGAGCTCTTCTCAAGCTCCTTGCTGGCGTCACTCGCGGGCCCCTGTTTGGCTCCTTCATGAATGGATTCTGATCACCGCCTCTCTTGTTCCTCAGGCCTGGGCCCTGGGTCCTCTGGGTACCCTGTGCTCTCCCCTGCACAGCACTCTCCCACTTCCCACCCTGCACTCAGGGAGGGGTATCCCCAGCCAGACCCATCTTCCAGCCTCCAGGCCTGTGTTTCCAGTTCCCTACTCCCTTTCTCCCCTCAGCTGGCCAGGGGTCTCTCACATTCAGGATACTCCCAAACAGCTCTGGATGGTCCCCCTCAAATCTGCTCACTCTCAAATTCCTTGGCTCAGTAAATGGCACCCTGTCTTCCTTTCTAAACAGACCAGAAATGGGGTACAATCCCTCTCTCCCCGTCACAGCTAGTCATCAAGTTCATTCCCCCTGCTAACCTTTTCGAGTTACCTTTCTCCCTCCTTCTCCCCACTACCCCCATTGGAGCCACCACCGCTTCTCCGTTGGTGAACTGCAGGACCTCCTAACCGGCGGCCCCTCTTGCCTCCTTCTCATCTCTGTATGTCCATCAGAGTGATCTCTTAAGAATGCAAATCTAGCCATTTCATGCCTCATCCCCTACTTAAAACTCATCACATTGTGATTAGATAAAGACCTTTATCTTCCACATAGCCTCCAGGGTCCTGCATCAGGCCCCGCCTCCCCCTCAGCCGTTCCCCGTCATCTGCTGGGCTCTGGCCATATTGGACTATGTCCAGGCCCTATAGAAGGCACTTGTCTTTAGTCTTCCTTCTCCCCAACCACTCTCCCCTGTGCCCTTTTTGCCTAGGTACATTCCTCCTTCAGGTCTCAGCCTAGGTGTTGCTTCTCAGGGAAAGCTTTGCCAAGTTCCTTGTCCATCACACTGTCAGAGCCTGCTGTGCTTCTCTCGGGGAGTTCATCACAGTCTCAGCTAATTGATTCTCTGGCAATTACGTGTTTCTTCTCAGCCTCCTTTACTCTTCTACATGCCCCGTGAGGGCAGGGACCGTGTCTCATCACTCACCACAGCACTTGGTACAGAATGGAAACTCATGTGTGTGCAAAGGAAGGAGAGAAGGGATTTTCATCGATGAGTACAGGGCACCTGCTAGGCCAGGCATTCAGCAAGACTCTCAGTATCCAAAAATGGCTCCCAGCCTTTTCCATTCTGACTTTCCTACAGGAAAGCACTTTAGGAAGGGCACGTCACCCAGCGGGAAGGAGCCTTGCTTAGACTCGATTGTCCAACTTTTCAAATTCTGTTTTGTTCAGTTTATATATTTAGGCCTTAAATATTTCATTATTTGCTTGCTTGTTTGATCACATGCTATTTTTTAAAAAACACATAGCATAAAATAGGATACAGTGAAAGGTCTCTGTCTCATCCTTGCTTCCATCTGCCCATTTCCCACACACGCTCTACTTATGTTTTGATGCTTTTATATATCCTTCTGGAATTTCTTTAGGTATATACAAGCAAATACAAATATAACTTCTTATTTCTTTTTCTGTATTCCTACAATGGTAGGAATGCTGTACATATATCTCATTTTCCTGTCAATGGTGTATCTTGCTTTTTCCGCTCAATGAGATCTTGCAACAGGTATATCTTCATTGGTTCTGCCTCCACTTACACTTTGGAGCTGCAACTCTGAATCACTGCAGAGGACTCTCTTGGGTAATTAACTTGGGGTGGACATGGGAGCTTTTGCCTCCTGATTCCCGGAGCCCCATCTCTTCCCAAGTCAGCTGAGTAACTAAAGGAAAACTTCGGCTGCACCCGAGTCCACCAGAACACCATGCCCAGCAGAGCTGGCCACCATCCCAGGCCCCAGCACCAGCCCATCACACCTCCCTGTGAGTCCCCTGCCAGCATACCAGCTGAGACCTTTTATTTTGGAGGCCTTAGTGCAGTGGCCTTTAACTAGGGGCAATTTTGTCCTGTTCCCTTAAACATTCAGTAATGTCTGGAGGTATTTTTGGTGCTGCTGGCATGTAGTAGGTAGAAGCCATGGAGGCTGCTAAACTGCCTGCAATGCACAGGACAGCTTCCCCCACCCACCCTGCAAAGAAGTATCCAGTCAAAAATGTTAATAGCATGAAGGCTGAGAAACCTTGACCTACAGAGATCCAGAAGTTAGAAGTCATGCCTAACCAGTTAACCAGTTCGTGAGGGTGAGACGTTCATGAGAAGAGCATCTTCCCACTGAGAAGAGCCTCCGGCTCAGGGGCAGCGTCCTGAGATGCCCAAACCTCTATGTGTATCCCTGACCCTGATACTTCCCCTCCCAGAAAATGGAGGACGGGAGGAGCTGAGGAAGTGAGGCGTCTACTACAGCCTTGGCCTCAAAACACTTCATTTCCTCACACTGTCACTTGACTGCAGGGCCAGACCAGGATTTCCATGACTCTAGCCACTGAGCTGTGTCTCCGAGGGCTACTGCCTACGTGAAGGTGATGCAGAACTTTAGAGAAGGCCATTTGTATCATAGAAGTATGCAGTGCACAACCTGTATAACAATAAGTGGCTGTGCCACAGTCTCCCTCCCTCAGCACTATGCCCTGAGGCCCAGCCTTCAGCCCCTCACTCCATCATCACAATTTACTGAGTGTACAATGGGAACCAGGCACTGAGCCAGGTTTGGGGCAGATAAGACAGATTCCTAAATCATAGAGCTCACCAAAGGGAAGAGATGTTTAGACAAATTATAATTTAAATAAACCAGAAGCATGGGGTCTAAGGTATCAACAGAGGAAGGAATCTGGGGAGGCTTCACAGAGGAGGTAGCATTTTGAGTAGTTCCTAGAGGAGGCCTAGGGACTAGAGAGGGACATTCAACCAGAGGGAAGAAAGAATGCAAAAGGACAGCAAGGTAGACAGGGTTCAGGCTGAGGAGCTCCTGTGTGCCAAACTAAGGAGTATGGACTTCATGGTGGGGCCATCCAAGGTGTTAAAGTGGGGGCCACCTTGCTGACTTATAGATGAGAAAGATGAGGTGCACTGGTACCATTCCTGACTCACACCTACTCTCCACCCCTTTCACTCTTTATCTGGGGCTGCCCCCTCCAATCGCATTGAACTCGAGGCCAGGTGCTTTGGTTCCAAGCGCATCAGGCAAGAAATAGTTAGAGGCTCTCTCCCTTGCTGATGAAGCCTGAAATTCTACCAAAGATGTATTCCTTTGGATTATAGTTTATTCTCTCAAGTTCCTCTGTTTAGATAGATATTCAACCTTCACACTATGAAATGTGACATTTTGTCTCTAACACACATACACATACAATACATACATGCTGTTATTTCGGGTAGCTATCAGAAATATTTCCACCTACTGGCACTTTTTTTCCCCAAGGTTTTATTGGTAAATGTGTGCTCAATTAAATTAATGTTTACCCTCAGGACTGACTCATTTAATAGGAATAACAAGTTCACCTGGGTGTGTAGGGATCACCAGACACCACCCAGAAAATATAAAACACATCAATGTGATTTTCACCTACAAGCATTGAAAAGGAATAAGACTTTCTTTTTCTTGTTTTTTATCTTTTGACCTTCATGGGCATTTTGTGTCAAGATTGCAAATTCAAACATAAAAACAGTGGAGAGGGGCTGGGTCCAGGAATAGGAAAGGAGCAGGAGGAGGTATTAATACATTTGATCATTTACCTGGTCCTTATTCCTTATCTCAAAAAGGACTGTTGACCTCTCCATGTAAATGAGTTTATCAGACCTCAGTCGCCCTGAGGAGAAGACCTGAGAATCTGAGGGGGATCAGAGAGTCAGTAAGAGCCAGAGTTCATAATCCCAGCTTGGTCCCTTGCTAGCTGGGTGACTTTGGCCAAATTAGCTGACCTCTGTGGGCTTCTAGTGCCTCGTTTATAATATAGAGACAATGATAGTACCTTGTAGGGCATTAGGATGAAATGAGTTGATATATGTACTATGTCTAGAATGGTGACTGGGACATAGTCAATTCTATGTAAGAGTTAAAGAAAACCCAACAGATGTGGCCCTTGAAAGTGCAAAGAACAGACTTGGGAGGCGATGCTGAAGATGCTGCCTTGGCTGACCTCCATCTGTCCCTCATAGCCTGTGCTGACCAGGCCTTTGTCACTAATTCCGACTCTGTCCTCATCCCTGCAGTTCATGACGAAGAATCCCCACAAGCGCCTGGGCTGCGTGGCATCACAGAACGGCGAGGACGCCATCAAGCAGCACCCATTCTTCAAAGAGATTGACTGGGTGCTCCTGGAGCAGAAGAAGATCAAGCCACCCTTCAAACCACGCATTGTAAGTTGGTCCCCGTGCACGTTCAGCACACTGGGTCGGGCTCAGGTACTTGCAGGGCAGGCTGCATGCACCCAGGAAGAGTGGTCAGGGAACGCATATTACAGCAAAAATGACAAAGATCAGAGGTGGCTGAGGCTGTCGTTAAGACAGTGTCTTTAGGCCCCCAAGTGTTTACTGTTGAAAATATGTAACCTACTACAGCAGCACCCAAGATGATGATTTATGTGGGCCACAGAACACCTTTTGTCTTAATAGAGATTCAATTTATTTATTTTGATTGAAAATGACAAATGATACTAGTTTTCCATGTATGGTAGAGACATGAAGTTTCTTTATGAAGAACTGGGTTTGTTTTCTAAATGGGTCAGTTTGAAGGAAAATATTAACTAAATAATAGCCATGGTCATTCTGTGGAACTAGTACAGAGCATGAAGCTGGGATTCACTGACTGGCAGCGGGAAGGATGGTCCTGTGGTGGAGCTTCTGGGAGACCCACTGCGTAAAAGCGCGTTTGTGTGAGATACACTCTCCCTTCCTCCTTCCAGATTCTCAGGCCTGCTGTGATGCCGGTTGGAGGGGGCATGTAACACAGGGCAGTTGAAGCTCAGAGCCTTCAATCTGGGCTTGACTCACGTATAAAGACCATGTCCTGGTAGTGGCCTTCTGCTGGAATGGGGCGAGGGTCATGTTGCACTCCTTAAAGTTACCATGTGTGTATCTTAGTTCTGTTGTGTTGTAGCCCATTGAAGCAATCAATCATTCAGACTGAAAATTGAGGTAGCCAGCTGGCAGGCTTGCTGGGAGGTGAAGGGGGTGTGCAATGTAAGAGTTTATTAGGCAGGAGCCCCAGTGCTGTGAAGCTATGGAACTGGGATCCCAGGCAGGGAAGACTTGCCATCAGGCAGTCAGCCCTCGGTCACCTGGCATACTGTCAGATGAGCCCCCACGCCCCTTCTCCAAGTGCAGAAAAGACATTCCTGTGCCTTGTGAACCATCAGAGAGGAATTCCATTCTATTCAAGGAGGTTTTCTGGGGAGCCGTTATTGACAATGTTGTGATTCTTAGAAATGTTCCACGGTGGGAGTGGGGGTGGGAGTGGGGGATAGTGTCAGTGGACAGGTGTGGTCCAGGCCTCAGCCAGACTTGAGCACGTGGGGTTGAACATCCCCGGATGCTTGGTCACGTCACCACTCCTCATTTGCTTCCTCCTTTGGTTTTCATGTTTTCGCTGGATAGCACAAGCTTAGGACAGCCCAGATTTAGGTTCACCTTCTTTCTTTGTAAATATCACTTCCTCTTCAGCCTATCTCCACCACAGCTCTGGGCCCACCATTCCAAGCCAGGAGGGCTTAGAGTCTAAGCTCCCCGGGCCAACTGTCCCCTGCTGCCACAGGGCTCCCTGTGCATGCCAGCCTGCCCAGTCGCTGGGGGCTGAGGGCCTCTGCAAGTCACGTTTAAGGACAGGATTAACTGTGCCCCTGGCAAAACAGGGGAAATAGGACCCCAGAGGCCTAAAAAAGGAGGAGGAGAAACTAAAGGCTCAGATGGTAGGGTGAATTTTAACTTCTATTTAATCTAAGTTAATCAACCCAAAGAAAAATGAGAAGTAGCGCTAAGTGAAGAATCAGGCCCAACTAACAGAAACACAGGATGAGACTGAAGCTGAGGGGATTATCAGTGCAGGGCTACAAGATGACTTAAACTCAAGTCTCCGGGTCTCAGCAAAACCACATTAAACAAGGCTTATGGAGCACCAGGCCCCAGCTGTACTGGCAGAGATGGAGGAGCCCCTTCCTGCTTGGGGAAGAGTGGGGAGAACAATGAAGCCCCAGGGGGAACCATCAGCAAGGGGTGTGAGGAGAGAGAGGGTCTGGGGTGGGGCAGAGGAAGCCAGGGGGTTTTTGTTGAGGGGCCACGGGGTGGGAAGGCAGTAGGAAGAACCTTAATCATAAAAGGCACAAAGGAAGTTTTAGAGTGTGGATTCGTGAAGAATCGTCTCTCCCTGAGGTATAGCAGATTCCAGAACACTGCCAAAGCCCTTCGTCACAGGAATTCCTCACTGGGGCTCCCAACTTTTAGTTTGAGACTTTGAGCCAATGAAAGTGGCTTCTGAGAGGCATCCCTCTTTGAGCAGCACATGGCAGGAAGGGTATGAAGAACGGGTGAGGTGAACAGGTGTTGGTCTGAGGGATGGGGAAAAACCCAGACAGAGAGGAGAGAGGAAGAGAGGGAAGGACAAACCAGGAGGGAGGCAGGCACATGACTTACTCCACTAACACGCAGGCATTGCCTTGCCTCAGACAGGCAGGGAGCCCCTTAAAGCTCTCCCTGGCCAGAAGTGAAGGTGTTCCTGTGGGCAGGGGTATGAGGGGGCCTGGGAGCCAGCAGGAGGAAATATATCCCTGGGTCAGGGGTCAAGCAGGAGTCCACCTCTGCCTGGATGTCTAGAGCACAAGGGACCTACGCTTTCTGTCGTTGGGCCTCTTGAGAGCTCCCCCTTGGGACTAAAGAGCCAGAAAGACCCTGTTTGCTTTCTTTTCCCTGGAGGGTCAAGGAAGCTTTCAGGGTCCTTATCACCCCCTGAGAGGATGGCAAAGAGAAAGGATGGGGCTGTCCAGGAGCTCCCACCAATTTCAAAACTGCCTCGGTCAGACTTCCTAAAGACTGACTTCATCATTGCCTTGAAGTGATCTCCTGCGCATGTTCCCACTCTCCCTGCCTCCCCAGACCTTCAGAGTTAACCTCAATGCTCAATGCTGTGGAGGGGGGCGGGGTCAGGGGAGAGGGTATTGGTTAGGTAGGTTTGAATTCAGTTGGGAGGACAGAATTGGAACATCTGGAAAAAGGAAGGCTAAAACAGAAAGCTGACGTTGTGTAAGAGGTGTTTCTGGCCACACTTTGAGCTGAGTAATGTTGATCCTTAGAGAGTTCTCAGCTGCAGGTCTTTAAAGACTTCCTCAAGTTATTTAAATGTCTGACATTTACAACCTTGGCACTAGAGATTTCTCTCAGGAGAAATACCAAAATTGGGGAAAAAAATAAAAGAGAGTAGTCCACATCTAGTTAGCAGGTTGGAAAAGTGACCCAAATCTGTCCCTAAGACAAAAGCTCTTTTCTGAAAAATGTCAATGGCACCAGCCCGAGTCATCCGTGGGCTTGTGTAGAAAGAGCAGAAATAAATTTTAAATAGGATTAAAGCCCAAGGATTAAAGCCCATGGCAGTGATGCACATACTGCATTTCTCATCTCAGAAAGCCTCAAAAGACTAATGGGAAAACTCACTTGAGGTTTTCATACGCCATCACACCCCTGTAACCAACTCAGGGTTGACCGCCGGGGATGGGGGTGCCTGCCTAGCACAGGTACCAGCAGTGAGGACAACTCTGTGCTGCACAAGCAGAGTCAGCCTTACCACAGGCAAAACAGATGGCCACCCACAGAGGCAACTGGAGAGCCACGGGGAAGCTGAGGTGCCACCCACAGAGGCCACTGAGAGACACAGGGAAGCTGAGGTGCACCCCACAGAGGCCACTGAGAGACACAGGGAAGCTGAGGCACATCCCCACAGAGGCCACCGAGAGACACAGGGAAGCTGAGGTGCACCCCACAGAGGCCACTGAGAGACACGGGGAAGCTGAGGTGCACCCCACAGAAGCCACGGGAAAGGTGAGGTGCACCCCACAGAGGCCACTAAGAGACACGGGGAAGCTGAGGCGCACCCCACAGAGGCCACCGAGAGACACGGGGAAGCTGAGACGTACCCCACAGAGGCCACCGAGAGACACAGGGAAGCTGAGGCGCACCCCACAGAGGCCACTGAGAGACACAGGGAAGCTGAGGCACATCCCCACAGAGGCCACCGAGAGACACAGGGAAGCTGAGATGCATCCCATAGAGGCCACTGAGAGACACAGGGAAGTTGAGCTTCATCCCCACAGAGGCCACTGAGAGACACAGGGAAGCTGAGGTGCACCCCACAGAAGCCACGGGAAAGGTGAGGTGCACCCCACAGAGGCCACTAAGAGACACGGGGAAGCTGAGGCGCACCCCACAGAGGCCACTGAGAGACACGGGGAAGCTGAGACGTACCCCACAGAGGCCACCGAGAGACACAGGGAAGCTGAGGTGCACCCCACAGAGGCCACTGAGAGATACGGGGAAGCTGAGGTGCACACCACAGAGGTTGTGGTGAGGTGGCTTCTATTCAGGGGGCAGATTGTCATCACAAGACAGGATTTCCTTGGGCTTAAGGTATCAAATAACTTGAAGACATGTGAGATGCCTTCCTAGCAGAGCTGGGAAAGAGATGGCTTTGACAGAGGGAAGAGGGAAAACTGGTTTAGATCCCGACATTGGGAAAAAGCCTCCAAGTCACCGGATCACAAGCAGCCAGGGACAGTGTGCAGTTGTTGGTCCTGGGTCTTTGACAGACTCCAGGTCAAAGGCAAGACACTGTGAGAAGGGAAAGGATCAAATCTGTGAGCAAACACCATCAGCCTTGCAACTTGATGGTGGCCTCCAGGAGACATTGGGCGTGTGTTTAAACAAGCAAGGAAGGCAGTTGTACAAGTGCCCTAATCTGGTAAAACTGAATACCTCCAGGGTGACTCAGTCAAGTGCCTGAAGCCCCTGAAGGAGCTCCAGGTTTCCTCTGTCTTGGGTTACCTCCACTTGCTTCCAAGCCATGCCCTTTTGGCATCATACTAGAATGCCACCAGTCTCCAGAAACCTGAATTACCCCACTCCTCAGCTGGCCATACTGAATCTGGTTGACCTGGGGGGTGCCCTGCCTGTCTGATACAAGGAGGACCTGGTTTTGTCAGGTGGTTGGTGCTGGAGGTGAGGCTGGGAGAGGTCATGTCACTTATAAGAGCCAGGATGCAGTGGCATATTTTTCCAGAGCTCCTAACCCTCTCCACTGTCACTACAAGGACAGAGCCCCTTCGTGGAAGAACCTGCCAGGCACAACAAGGCTGTACTCTGCCCAGGCTGGCTCGCTAGAGGCTGGGGGCCCCTGGGTCACCACCACAGAGGCCGAGGATGCAACAGCACAACAGCTTTCAGGCCTGACTTCCATTCCTGCACAGGAAGCCTCGCCCCTCTAAAGCTATCACCAAGGAGATTGTCCAGATTCATAGCTGGAATTTGGCCTCTGGTCAGGTTCCATCACATACCTCAATTGGCTTCTATTTCCCCCAGGCTTTTGCCTTCTTGAGATGTCTGCTAAGCTGAGATTTCTGCTCCCCTGGCTCCTAAGCCTCCCTTGTCTAACCCCTGCCCTGACTCACCAGCTGTCACTAGTCCAACTGGGTTTCCTGACTACAGGCCAACATCCCTTTGTACTAACCCCCACCCAGTGCAGTTTTCAGTGGCCTCTGCTTCAGCGTGGAGACTTTCCTGTCTTTCATTCTCTCAGCTCTCTTACGTACTCTCCCTCCTCCACTTTCCCTTTTGTATTCCTCTTGTTCACCCTCTGTCCACCCACATAATGAACTGAGTTTGTGCAAGTGATGTGCCATCAACACCAAACCAAAGACTTTGCACCATCATGTACTCAAGTCAATTTTCTGGGGGTGGCTTGCTTCAGAGCAAGGACACACAGTTGGGGGCTGTTTGGTGGCAAATACTCCAGCACTGAGGGGTTGGGGAGACAGGAAAGCCAGCAAGGCTGGAGCCAAAGCCTTTGATGCTGGAGAAAATCTCCAACCCTAGAATTCACTGGTCTATCCCATTGGGGATTTCATCCCAAGATGACGGCATTGTCTAATTGCCAATAACAGTAGCACATTTCGCTTTTGTGTTACTGATGGGCTTGCCTTCTTTGGGGACTGGAGGGGCAGAGCGATGTGTTTGGTGTGGTTGAAGGGCATCATCTGACCTTGCAGATCTTGGGGATGTTCTGCTCACTCCTGGCTTCTCTGCTGTGTACCCATTCCTTCCCCTCAAAAGCGTTCAGCTCTGAGACTCTGGCTCCCAGGGCTTCAGCACTGGAATGGGGGGAAGCCAGTGTAGGAGGGAGAGATTTGCCTCCCCAGAAACCTAGTTGTCCTCAGTGAAAGCCAGAGGCAATGAGGGAAATGCTGGCCAAGTAAACTTCTCTTTGTATACATGTTCTCTCTTTTCAAGTTTGCTTCAGTGTGAATGTCCCTCTTTAAGGTAAGGCCTCCAGAGTGGGGAGTCTCTCCAGGTAGGTGAGCCCTCAGGCCCGGTGACATAGAGGCCCCTCTCAACCTCATGATCCGTTTCCATCCAGCCATCCGCGCTGCATGGCGGGACCCCCGAGGGAGGCCTCTCCTGCATGCTCCTGCATGACTGGGCTGTGCTGAGAGAAAACCTGGGAAGTGGGCTCGAGACCCGCACACTTCACCAACTTAGCGACCTGAGGAGGAGCCCTGTTGAACAGGCAGCCCCTTCCCCTGAAGCCAGCCCACCTGCCTAGGGACCACCTGATAACATGGGTTGTGATGATGGAGGCCAGTCATGACACCGTCCTCATCCTCTGTCCTGGCAGAGCTGGGGCAGGAGCAAGGCTGGGTTCTGCAGCCCCTCACGAGGACATCCCCCTGGACCGTGTCCACCACATCCAAGAGGCTACAAGAGCCCTTACCATCCAGGAGGCTACAAGATCCCTCCAAGAGCCAGGGCTCTGATCCAGGGCTGGAGGGCATGGGAGAAGTCCAGAAACCTGTTTTTGGTGGTTGACCCAGCGGGTGGCATGGTACAGTGGACAGCATAACTGGCTTTGACTTCTGAGAGACTTGAGTTGGAACAAAATTGCTCTCACAGGAAAGCCATGTGACACTCAGAATTCACCTCACCCCTGGACCTCTGGCTTCCTTGAGCCTCCTTATCTGTAAAATTGGGATACTAGGAGAATTCTTTCCTCATGGAATTAATAACAGGAATAGCTGGGTACTGTGGTTCATACCTGTAATTCCAGCACTTTGGGAGGCCAAAGCAGGCAGATCACTTGCATTCAGGAGTTCGAGACAAGCCTGGGCAACACGGCAAAACCCTGTCTCTACAAAAAATGCAAAAAGTAGCCAGGCGTGGTGGCATGCACTTGTAGTCCCAGCTACTTGGGAGGCTGGGGTGGGAGGATCACTTGAGCCCAGGAGGTTGAGGCTGTAGTGAGCCATGTTCATGCCACTGCACTCCAGCCTGGGTGACAAAGAGAGATCCTGTCTCAAAAAGAATTATAAACAGGAATAGAATAAGTCTAAGCTGCTTTGTGCACTGTAGATTCTCAATGAATTTTAATTCCTGTCTCTCCATTCACCACCCCTACCCTGGCCTTTTAACTTCTTCTCATCCCCAAACTCCAAGAATCAAGAGTTAAGAATTGCAGGAGGTTGGTGTGATGTTTGGAGGCTGGGCTTTGGAATCAGATGCAACCAAGTTCTAATTTGGGCTGTGGGATATTGGGAAAGTCACCACTTCTCTCTGAGCCTCGGTCTGCTGATCATAGCATGGGGTTATAAATATCTATCTTCACAGGTTGCTGTGAAGAGTCAACAAACCTAATTACCTGAAATGAGTAGCACAGTGCCTGATACAGGTGAACACTTGGGTGGTGTTGATGCTGATGGTGAGGAGGACAACAGGAGCCTGAGGCCAAGGGAGGCTGGACTGGACAACACTCCTGTCCCAAAGGGGCTGAGGGACCAGGAGTTCAGATGAGGGAATGGCACCATCCAGCAAGGCACCCGCCATTACAGGGCAGACAGCATCTGAAGGCAGGGAAGGAGCACAGTTCAGAATGCTGAGGCGCCTGCGGGGGCGTCATTCCAGCACAGCCACTGGTATGAGCTGGGGAGTGCCAAGGGGAGGGAGGTACTGTAAGGGTGACTCACCACAGGTGCCAGCATTCCCAGCCCTTTTTGCCTCTTGGGATGGCACCCCAAGTTCTGCCACATTTTCAGCACCCCCCCCACCGCCCCCCGGTCCCCTGCTTTTACTCTGTGACCATGCTTACCACCTTGATGTTCCCTGCCTTCATTCTCAGTAGTGTTTTTGCTGGGTACAGCTGTACAGCTCTCAGCACCCCAGCCTTGAAGCGGTAGCAGTCACCAGTGAGACCCTGTTCCAGCACAGCAGGCTCCCAAATATTTCTAAGCGAAACAGCCTCAGTGGAGCATCTTTGACTCTGGACAAGTGATTTCGCCATTTGAGAATTCTGGTTGCAGGAATTTTGCCATTTGAGAATTCTGATGGCAGGAACGATGATTTCACCGTTAGAGAATTCCGATTGCAGGAACGTTCCTGTGGCCTGGGGTTGGGAGGGCCAACGAACACATCATTTTCATCTCCTACCCCCACTCCAGGGAAGAGTTTGAGGCCTGGGCTGGCCTGGGCTTGGCTGGGCACTTTTATAAGCTCCTAAGCTTTTCTTTATGTCTTAATGGCTGTTACTTTGGTATATGCCTTCCTGGGTTCATCAGACTAGTGTTTCTTGAACTTAATCTCCTCCCAGACCCACCTGCACTTGAAGTAACATGCATACAACTCACCTGGGAGCATGGGAGGACTTCCTAGGCCATGCCTGATCAAACCAGAGGACAGCAGGAGGAATCAGGGAATGCTTCCTAGAGGAGCTGGAACTTGACAGAAAGCTGGGAGGGGTCGGGAAGAAAGAACTATCTGCGAAAAGGCATAAAAGGAGAAAGGGAAAGGCAAGATTCAGATCAGTCATATTCAACAAGGGTTTGTTGAACATGTCCTTTGTGCCCTCTGTGAAGCCCTGAAGCCCTAGAGGGAGAAGCTGACAAAGGCAAGGAAAGAATCTTCTGCCATCACCCTAACACCGCCACCTTGAAAAGCTTCGATGGCAGAAGACTTGGTAATGCAAAATACTTAAGGGATAATAGGCAGTAGGGTAAAATCCAGCACCTGACTCCTAACAGGATGCTCATTTGGGAGAGGAATTTGGAGCTTTGCCTTTCAAGGTTTGAGGACAGAGAGAAGAGGGCCTCCCCAAACAGGCTGGGAGCCAGGGCTTCTGTGGGTCCTGAGAGCCTATGTCAGCCCCCTTCTCATCTTGGGTCTTGCAGAAGATCCTGTCCAAGTGGGGCTGCACTGCTGGATAAGCAATGCCCTCCTGCCCATCTCTGCGGAGAGGACTAAAGGATGGTCTGGCTGCCAGGAGGGACAGGGGTCAGAGCCTGGTTTGTGTGTATTGAAGTGAAGGCAGACAGAGCCTCAACCCTCCCTCACAGAGGGGCTCAGCCCTCCAGCCAACATTTGTTCCCTGAAGGGTATGGGCACCAAGGGGCACTTTGCAAGTTGACGGGGCAGGGGGGTGGGGGGATTGTTCTGCCCACATCAAGTGGAGGACCTTTGATCTCCAGAGGCATATATATCATGGAGAAGAGACACTCTGGGGAATCCAGTTTTCCACTTGGGGGATCAGTTCCCTCTTTACTTCCCATTGTTTGTGCTGGGGAGGGGGATGGTAACAGAATTAGTTTCGGCCTGAACTTAACATTCCATTGTTATTCTGGAATTCTGGGATTTGACTAATACACAGTAGGTTTGTGAAGGTTCATTAAGTTTCCACATCAACCTCAGTCTCCTCACTGTGAGAAGGCCTGGCCACATAGCAGCAGCCCTTCACCCTCCATGTTCCTCTGGCTACTCCTTTCTAGACCTATTCCACCTCAACAGCAGCTTTCTTGGAGCACAGAGCTTAGATATCAATGGAGTATTTCAGGTGTGAGAGCCCAGCTAGGTGTGGAAGAGGGTGGCGAATGGCTAGGCCAGGGTAATATGAAATATATTTGCCTTAAGTAAGGAGATGGAAAGATAAGCCCCCCAGAGTAGGGCTTATCAACTGAGATGACTTAGAAAATAAACCAGACCCTGGCCTCGGACTTTAGCCGCACTCCTTCCCCCCCCAGCGCAGCAGCTGACATCTCAGCTAGTGTTGGCAGTAACACGATTTGCAGTCTTCCTGGGAGGGGTGTGGCAGACTCAGACTATAGGGACCTGGGGTGTGGGTGTTCAACCAAATAATTGAGAAGACAGTCACCCCAAAATGTGGCACTTCAGAGTGAAGCACCCACCTTGTATCACAGGTAGTGAGCTAAGGGGAAGTGCTGGACAGAACTGGGTGCTGGTCCCCACTATCTGTGAGATGCTGAGAAATTCACTGAATCTCTCTGCTCCTTTCCTGGAAAATGAGGGACTTAAGTAATCCCTAAGATTTCTTCCAGCCCCAGCCATGTGAGAGCAGGGATTTGCAAGGTTTTTTAATCGATTGTATTGCAATAAAATTTACATAGAATGAATGCACCCATTTCGAGTCCACATTCTGATGCATTTGAAAAATGTATACACCCGTGTGACCACCAGCACAATAAGTATATAGAACACCTTCATCCTCCCAAGAAGTTTCCTACCCATAGCCCCAGGCAATCCTGGTCTGCTTTCTGTCACTGGAGATTAGATTCATCTTTTCTAGAGTTTCTTATAAATGGAGCCACATAGCACGTACTTTTTTTGTGTCTGCCTTCTTTCACTCAGCATCATGTTTTTGAGATTTGGGACTTATAATTTTAACTTTAGTATGGAAATTTCCAAACATATATAAAAGTAGAGCAAATCATTGAATGAGTCCCCATGTGTTCGTCACCCAGCGTCAACAATTAGCAATGCACAGTAATTAGCAATTAGTAATCAAGGGAGAGAGTTACATCTGTTTTGTTCACAAATGCATCCCCAGCAGTTAGAACAATTCCTGGCACATAGTAGGTACTCAATCTATATTTGTGGAATGAACAAATGAATTCCCCAGATCTACAGTGTTTTTTTCAGCTCTATCTCGAAATTCTCTTCTCACCTTTTATGGCTCAAGATCAGTTCCAGTATATGCCCGGGAATTTGGGGTCATAAGATCCTGCATTAGGAAACCTGAAATTATTGTTGAATGGTGAGAGAAGGTGGGTGACCTCGTCTTGACTTGAGAGGCACATATTAGAATGTTTACAGTTCCCATTTCACAGGCAGTGCAATAATAAATCCTGGGCCAAGAGAACCGATCTCTATCTAGAACATTTTCCTAAATAAGTGGGGGAGAGATTGGTAAGTGGAGGAACTGGGCCTTTGCCAGCCCCAGATTGGAAAGTTTCTTCTTTGGATACCAAAAATATCCCTGGAATGGTAAACCCAACAGCTGTCGGCAATAACACGGCTTTGAAAAGTAGATGATAAATGAAAAAGTTCCCCAGTTAGAAGCAGAATGAGTGCAAGTTGCCACTGTTTTCTTTCCAGCTGGAGACACAGGCTCCTGCTGCATCGCCAGGCTCGGGTCCTGCCACTGCACATCCCGCTGCGGGGGGCCAGCTCACTGCAGGGCCTGGCTCAGCAAGCTCAGGCCCCAGGCAAGCCAGAGCAGGCAGGGTACTGTCTCCTCCTAAGGCTCTTTATTCCCGGATAGCCACACAGCATTTTCTACATCATGTTCTGTCCCAGGCATCTCCTGGGGTGCCCCTAATGTCTACGAAATAACCCCAAAAGACTTGGTGGGGATGGTGGCCTCTTGCACTGTGAGGGGTACACGGCAGAATGCAGTTGTTTGTTTGATGTTAACACAGCAACACCGCTACTGACAGAAGCCATTGAACTGGCAGCTTGTGCTGGGCACAGTGCTGCGCATCTTTGTGCAGTGGCTTCATTGATGCCTCCCGGCAGTTCATCATGGGAGGCAGGATAGTACATGCCAGGGGCACAGCCTCGGGGTCAGAACAAGCTGATTCCAAGTCCTGACCCCACCTCTTGCCCAGCCTGCATGTTAGACAAGACGTCTATTGCCTCCGAGCCCATTTCCCCATCTTTACAATAGAGATGTGATCACAGCACTCTCCTCCCTGTGGAGTGGGTGTGACGTTACAAGAGCCGGTTGTTGAAGGCATCAAAGCACTGGCAAAGTCTCCATCTGTAGCTTTGTTGTGTTTTCCTCCTAAAGAAGCTAAGGCTGTCCCAGGCACTGAGCTGGTGCTAAAAACACAAGGCAGATGCCCATGTGGAGCTCCAGTCCAGTGGAAAAGACACCTCCGACTGAGTCATCATTTAGTTCCAGTTAAGAAGAGTACCAGGAAACAGAACCTCGGCACAAGGGTCAAGGTATATATAGGAGGGGACTAGCCTGGTTTGGGGATCATTCCCCCAGGAAGAGGCATTTCCTTTCCTGTACAGCAGCAGCAGACATATCCCTTCAGTGGCCTCAGGAATGGTTTCAGAGCTCACGTGCAGCATCCTCTCAGTTCGACTCTTGGAGGGCTAGTGGGCTCAACAGTGGAGAGAATGGCTGTGGCTCTCTGCTGTCCTCCAGAGACTCTGCAGGGTTCATTCCATTAGCTTGGAGCCTGCAAAGCCAGGCTGAGCTGGGCCCTGCTAGTGTCAGAAGCGCCAGGCCCTCTTTACCCCAGGCACTGCCAGTCTCTTGCGGGAGCCAAGACTCCTGGGGCACTTAGCGGCATATCCAGGCCATTTCTAAATCCCAGACTGGATGTCATCTGGGGCCAGTGTGCACTGGATGGATGATGTGGACTCATCCATAATCAGGTGGCCCCATGTGGCTGGAATGTATGCTTTATATTTTTGTTACCAAATTTCAGAATCAATGTGTCACAGCCAAAGGAGTATATAGGTGTGGGCCTGGGCAGGCCTGGGCGGGCCTGGGCAGCCCTGGGAGGGTTTGAGGAGCAGGAATAAGCGCCATCCCTCAGAACTGCCCAGAAATGCCTCCTTCACTAACAAGAATGGAGACATAATGTGTTTGGAGCTAACGCTTTGAGACTATTGACTTCACCTGCACTTAGAAGACACCTCTGGAAAGAGGCTTAGATACACAGTCTACATCCGGGGGAGTGTTCTCAGCCATTTTTGCATGAGACAGCCTTCCCCACAGAGCACTGTATAGTCACTAAGTCCAGAGGGGATGCCCCATGCTGGGGACCCCTGTGGTCTGAAAGACTTAAGCAAAAGGGGGCACTGCAGGTCCTGAAAATACTTCTCAGGGCTTTCTCCTTTATGTGGATTCCTCAGAGACAGTTATTTTACCACTTAGAAAGCCAGGCTTTTTATAAAGGAAATGTTTAAATCAGTGGTTCTTAACTTAGCAGTGGTATCACTACCCCCTTGGAGAATCTGATACAGTAAACTCTGTCTCCAGGAAAACCCCAAGGTGTCACAAACACAGTACACTGTTCTATATTCTACCAGGCTCATGGAAACCGTGAAGCCATCCTTTGAGGCAGGGGTCTGCAAACTGCAGCCCAGGGCCAAATCCAGCCTACCACCTGCTTTTGTGCAGCCCTAGAATAAGAATGGTTTCAACATTTTTTTAATGGCTGAAGAATACTATGTCATGACACATGAACACTGTATGAAATTCAAACATCAGTGCCCATAAAGTTTTATCGGAACACAGCCATGGTCATTCATTTACACAGGTTCATGCTGCTTTTGGGCTACAGTGGCAGAGTGGAGTGGTTATGACAGAGACCATATGGCTCACAACATCTAAAATATTTACTACCTGGCCTTTCACAGAAAAAAATGGCAACCCTTGCTCCAGGGGTGGGAAACCCATCTAAGATGCTTACTTTATTTTCCTTACTTTTGCTTAAAATGATTGAGCCATGGAATTTAGACATAGAAGCAGCATTGAAAGTCTCCTTGAAAAGCTTCTCACTTTACCAATGGCAGACGAGGAACATGTTCCCCAGTTTCACAGGAGCAAGAGCCACGAAGGGGCTCTGTCCTGGGCCCTCCCTTTCTTCTGTAGGTTTCTGAATTGGCACTGCCTTCCAAAGGAACCTTTGGGTAGTTGCCCTGAAGTTTTGTTTCAAAGCATCATAACACGTGTTAGTTTGGTGGCACCTTCTTTATAACAGGGACACCTGCTTGCCTCTGTGATGGCAATCCCTGAAAGCTGTGTCTATAGACCCCAGCTAATTCCCAGACAAACCATAGTTGGCTGAACTCCTTTGATCTCTATTTGCTAGGTGTAGGGGAGGAGGTTTGCTGTTAGCTAATACCTGAAGTAGAGTTTTCTTTTCTCCTAAAGTAAATTCTCAAATGGAATTTGTAAAAAAATATTTTTTTTATAGTTTAGCAAACAATAATGAGACTGGAGTGGGGAAATAGTTGAATTCCATCAAACAGCAGACCTGACAGAATTCAGCTGTGGTTGATTGTTCAGAATGCCGGGCGGTCTGAGAGAATTTGGTCCATTTAGAAAATAGATATGTGTGTCTACCGACTGCCTCCAAAGGAATGAAGCAACTTTCCCTCAGAAGTGTTTTAGCGAGGAAACCAATGAGATTGTGGGGAAGGGGCCTGTAAGGCCCGGCCTGAGGCTTGGGCAGCTTGTCCCTACGACTACAGGGGCCACCTAGCTGCCAGGACCCTTTCCGTTGGGCTGGGGAATGGTGGGCCAAGTGGCCTCCCATTTTAACTGCCATTTGTGCCATTGTGCTTAAAAAGCAAGTGGGTCTTCATTTTCTTCTCCCTTAAAAGGTGGAAGCAGCAATCTTTTCAATAATGTAAAGGTCACAAACTGGAGGATTGTAAGACCCATTCAGCCAGGAGATAACTTTTTTAAATCAAATTAGTAGGCAACATTTAAAAAGAGATGTAAGTGAAAATGTAGATTGGGGCATTTCGTGGCAACTCCAAAGACCTGGGACCCCTGGGTCTGTGTCCCCGACAGGTGGCATCAGCTGGTGAGGCATGCAGCCCTCAGCTTACTGGGCTCCTCAGTTCCCAGTGCGCCCAGGCTTCCCCATGCCACTGGGGTTTATGCACACTCACAACACACACAGACACCCAAAGACACACACATGCCCCACTCATTAGAGAGTAAAGGAGATATGATGCTTTTTAATTTTTTTGAGATAAGATCTGGCACTGTCACCCAGGCTGGAGTGCAGTGATATGATCTTGGCTCTCTTGCAACCTCTATCTCCTGGACTCAAGCCAACCTCACACCTCCACCTCCTGAGTAGCTGGGACTACAGGCACATGCCACCGTGTCTGGCTAATTTTTGTATTTTTTTGTAAAGACAGGGTCTTACTATGTGGCCCAGGCTGGTCTCAAACTCCTGGGCTCAAGCTATCCACCTACCTTGTCCACCAGAAGTGCTGGGATTACAGGCATGAACCACCATGCCCAGCTGAGATATGGTGTTACAGCCTGCAATTTTAGCCAGCAGTGCTAAAATTGCTTCCTTCCTTCCTTGTTTTTCTAAAATCCTTCCTTCCTTGTTTTTCCTTTCTTATTCCAGAAAGTTTAAAGATGGCCCACCAGTATATATAAAGTTTACTATGAATATAATGTCAGTGAAAAGAAAGAAAGAGAAAACAGCACAGGAAGGCAAAAAAGAATCAGAAATGTTATTTTGGGTGGGTCACATATTTGGCTATTTGCCTCCAGTGAAAACTAATTGGTTCTAGATTTCATGTGCGTGGGAGATAAATGCACACAGGTGGCCTAGGTGAAACAATGATTATTCCGTGAACTGAGACCAAATAGTTATCTCATGGATCATGCCAAAGACAATTCTGTTTGTTCTAACCATACAGTTGTGATCTTAGATATATTGAGGAAGGAACAATGCCAATAATTTACTCGATGTCACCTACTGTTCTCGCCACTTGATTGTATTCTTTCATTTAATCCTTACAACAAATATATGGGGAGGCCTACTAATGTCCCCATTTTATGGATGAGAAAATGGTGGCACAGAGATTACATAATTGACCCAAGGCCATAAAGTTAGTAACTGGAGAAGCAGGCATGGAATTCAGGCAGTCTGGCTGCAGAGCATGAAGGCTAAGCCACTAAGCTACCTCTCAGAGATCGGCATTTAAAGAAACCAGTCTGATTCCATGAGAGTTCTCAGATGTCCCGATTTTATAAATACCAATATAAAATAGACCAAGAAGTCATGAAGCTGAGAAGGAATGCTAGTATATAGCATGAACTTGCTATGTGTTGGAGGAGGCCAAATCTAGTATGGTCTTAGGCTCCTAAAAAGGCCTTTGGACAGCAACGAAAAGAGGCCTTTTGAAATTGTTAAAAGAAGAAAGAAAGAGACCCACGGCCTTTATATGGAGGGACTCCACCAGGCTGCCCACCAGAATCACTTACGGAGATTTAAAAACTCACCATCTGGAGATTCCAATTCATCATGTCTAGGACGACGTTCAGGTGTCTAAATAGCTGTGTTTGGTTTTTATGCACGGCCAGGATTGAGAACTACTGTGTTAAAAAATGGAAAAAAGCAGACCTGTTATTTTGTCTCCAACTTTTCCCCAAAGAGAAATAGCTCCAAAGTACAAAGGGTGAAAACCACTAAGAGGAAATTGAAACCCAAGAGAGGCAAATTACCTTTAATAAAGCTCACCTGGGGAGCCCTATTAGTCCATGCCCAGACCAGATCCCAAAGCAATTCAACAGAATCCCTAGAGTGGGACGAGCAGCTCGGTGGGTTGAAGCTCCCCCAGGTGACTCCTGTGTAGGCCCAGGTGAATTACATTCCAGGTTACGGAAGAATCTGCTCTGCCTACTGTTTGGTAAATTGGAAATGATGGGATAGAGTAATGATACCAAGTAACAGGAGAAAGGCAAACCATCTCCCAGTATTCAGAAACTGGGAAAATGTAGACTTAGGACACTTTGAAATTGATATTATTAAAGCAAGTTTCTAGAAATTCTTAATGAGAAGATAGTTTGTGGACGTTTATGGGGCAGTAGTAATCACTTGAAGCAATTAACTTCATTTCCAGCAGAGAAATGCTCAGCCATTTGTATCTTTATTCCAGCAAAGCAACTGAGCAAAATGAAAACAGTGACCAGCCACTGAGAAGCTGGTTGCTTCTCAATGAATTTCACAACCACACCCCAAAGAGTGCTGGTGGTACTTGATGTCACCTTTGTGAGAAGGCTGTTTCAGGGGCCAGGTCAAAGGGCTCTGGTCCTGATCTTGTGCTAAACAATATTTGCATAAGTGTCCCAATAGAGAGATTGGAGGCATGCCAATCAAATTTTAGGATGACATAAAGCTGGAGGATATAGCAGATAAGATGGATGATAGAATTAAAATGGCATTTGCGTTGTATTTTAGGGTTTATCTGAGCTTTACCTATAACCCTCAGAAAGCTAGGTATGTCTGTTATCTCTACTTCCTAGGTAGATACACTGAGATTCAGAGAGGTAAGCTGCAGAATCATGGTGATCTTGACAGGCTAGAAATATGTCCCAAAATAAGAAGAAATCAAGTGTAAAGAATTACGTTTGGATTTTAAAAACCAATTTCAGGCCGAGTATGGTGGCTCACACCTGTAATCCCAGCAGTTTGGAAGGCTGAGGTGGGAAGATCACTTGAGCCCAGGAATTCAAGACCAGCCAGGGCAACACAGCGAGATTTCATCTCTCTACTTTATATACTTAAAAAAAATTTTTTTAATCAGTTTCAGAAAAATAAGATTGGAGTTTGTATTAGTTGCCCAGGGCTACCGTAACAAAGTACCAAAACCTGGGTGGCTTAGAACAACAGAAATTTATGATCTCACGGTTTGTGGCTAGAAGTCTGAAATCAAGATGTTGGCAGGGTCCTGCTCCCTCTGAAACCTACAGAAGAATCTTTCCTTCCCTCTTTCAGCTTCTGGTAGCCACAGATGTTCATTGGCTCATGCGGCACAGCTTCAGTCTTCACACATGTGTCCCTGTGTCTCTTCCCTCTGTGCATGTCTGTCTCTGTGTCCAATTTCCCCTCTGATAAGGACACCAGTCATATTGGATCAGGGCCCACTGTAATGACCTCATCTTCATTTGATTACATCTGCAAAGAACTTTTTTCCAAATAAGACCACGTTCTGTGGTGCTGGGGGTTAAAACTTCACATATCTTTTTGGGGAGACACAATTCAACTCATAGCATGGTAAAATTGGATTGATACAATTAAGATAGTGTCAATGTTTTCTCATAGCTCTTAAGAAATGATAAAACATTGATACTATCTTAGACAATGTAATTTAAGGGTTCATGCCAAGTAGGAAGTAACACCACTGCACTTGGCACTGTTCAGACCGCAGAGGCAGGAACTGAGCAGTCACTTCTGGCCACCACCAAGGATATGGATTTTTAAAAAAATGGCTGGGCACGGTGGCTCACGCCTGTAATCCCAGCACTTTGGGAGGCCGAGGCAGGCGGGTCACCGGAGGTCAGGAGTTTGAGACCAGCCTGACTAACAGGGAGAAACCCCATCTCTACTAAAAATACAAAAGCTAGCCAGGCGTGGTGGCAGGCGCCTGTAATCCCAGCTACTCAGGAGGCTGAGGCAGAAGAATTGCTTGAACCCGGGAGGCAGAGGTTGCAGTGAGCCAAGATTGTGCTATTGCACTCCAGCCTGGGCAACAAGCGCGAAACTCCGTCTCAAAAAAAATAGAGCACTGCCATGGACTCCCAGTAGAAACTTCCATGGGCAGTCCAGTGCCAGATGACCCCTCTATATGTTTTGACCTGTTTACTGTAAAGAAAATCCAAAAGTATGAACATTTCTTGGCTAACAAAATTATAAAGAGGAAGAAGGGATGACAGATGATTATGTTTAGAGAAATTTTTAACTTGAGAGTTAGATTCTCATTTTTGCCAGGCAGGGCACTATGCAGTGATACCTTCCTTATTTCATTTAACTTCACACATCAGTATGTGTGTATAAACATATACACATATATTCTTTTAATTCGAATGTATGGCTATAAAGAATATATGCATCTATGTGAGGATCTAGTTAAAGTTGAGGAAGTGTTCTAATTGTTTAAATTCTTTTTCTTTTAGAATATTTAAAAGAGAAAAGTGGAGCATAGATAAGAATATGGACATTTCAAAGCTAGGACGGACTTGGGATTTGGCTGTTATAGTGACTAAAATTATTTCCAGCCAATGAACATTAAGTGTCTGCTGTGTGCCCTGCCTTGCAGTAGGTACCTTGAGGGGTATGATGGGGAATATCATGCACGTGAAATAGCAGAAGGGGCTAAATGCATGATCCAGACAGTGCCATAGGAGCTGGGAGGAGGGCAGAGTGGAATGAGACTGGAGTCACGGAAGTCATAAGAAGGAGCCTCACGTGGGACCTGGAAGGATGCTGGCATTTGGGAGACCATGTAGAGACAGCGTGTCTCAGTTCAGGTCACACCCCATGAGGCAGAGGACCTCTGGCTTGGGGTCACTATGCTACTTGTGCTGTTGCTGTCACGCCAAGCAGAGTTAAGGGAGAAGGCAGGGACCAACAAGGCAACCACATGAAAGCCAGCCCTATGCCCCAGCCTGTAAGATCAGGGAGTATTCTCAGTGCTTTAAAACAAAGTCATCTGTTGATCTCCTGGGAATCAGATGAAGACAGAAGCAGACACTGCTGGCTCCTCCAAAAGCTCAAGTTTATGACGTCAGCACAGTGAGGGCTGTTAGAGATTGTGCTGGCCAGACAGGAAGTAAGCATTGACATTGCCTGCCCACCTCTGCCCTGGGCTCCCAACACCACCACAGCTGCTGAGTCTCTAGGCCTCAGAGTTGCCTGAGCTCTGAGGCAGGCCCAGTCTCTCAGAGGGATCTGGAGTGACCTGAAACTCTTATTTCCTCCCTCCCTGACTACAGACACCAAAAATGTGCCCTTCACCCAGAGTCAGTCCTAGATTTCTCAAATCTAAGACCTTATTTCTGAAATGATGCCAGAGGGAATTGGAATGTTGTATTCCTTTAACGTCAACCACAGGGTTCAGGGACATACCCACAAAGTCCCTAAACATATCTGTCTTGATGGAATTTTCCCAAACCCTGGTCAAACCTGTTTGTTTCTATCTTGTGTCAGCAATTAGAAAACTCTAGTGCCCCAAGTCCTGGGAGAAGAAATTTCATTAATTGGGCCTAAGCCTACCTGTTTTGCAGACCCCGTGGGCCTAGTGATGGTCTGGGATGCCTGGCTCCAGGCCCTTCATGAATCAGACTACAGCCATCCCCCCCAACTCCCTGCCTCCACTTCCCAAAATCAAAACACCCCCTGACAGGACAGCAGCCCCTGGCCCTGAACCCAGATCACGTTACTGGCTCTAGATAAAGTAGCAGCAAGAGAGGTGCACTTATTAATTTTTTCTAGCAGATACCTATTGAGTTCGCAGTATGTGCCAGGCATTGTGCTAGGCTGGGGATAGAATGGTGAGTTCAGCCCAGTCTCTGCCTGCAAGAAGCTCATAGATTAGTTGAAAAGAAGAGGCCTCCTCAGTGTGGTGAGTGCTAAGTTAGGAGAGATGGTGAGGGCACCCACAAGAAGCTTTGCTCAAGCAGCCTTGGAGGGACAAGGAGGGTTCCTGAAGGAAGGGCATGTACATGGAGGTGGGGAAATTGCATGGATGTGGGGCAGAAGGCAGGGATAGGGGAGGGCATTCCAGGTAGAGGGCTAGCTGTGCAAGGTTGGAGGCAGGAGAAAGCAGGAGGAAGCCCCATGGTTGGGCAGTGCCAGGGAGATGAACCTGGGGGAGGAGGCAAGGACAAGCTCCTGAAGGGCTTCAGAAGCAGGTGAGTGAAAGAACTCAGGACTTTACCCCAAAAGCAGTGATGTGCAATGGAAGCATCTCAATTGCTGGAGGAAGCACTAGGATGTTCAGGCAGGCCCAGGCTCAGCCCTAGTTCAGGATTTGGAGGCACAGAAAGAGAGATAAGACTCAGCCCCTACCTTCAGGAAGCTCACAGATGGGCAGATACCATGCACTGTGTTGGGTAACAACCAAGCTATGCATGATGCATGCCCATGGCACACGAATGCTAAGATTTGAAGGCATGATGGGAGCTATCATTTATTGAGTGCCCTCTGTATGCCAGGTTCTGCAGAAGGAACCTAATATCACATCTCACTCAGTCCTCAAGGAAACCTATAGTGTGCCTGTTACCACCCCCATGTGACAGATGAAAAGACCACGGCTTAAAGAGGTTAACTTCACAGCATCAATAACCAGGAAAGGATGGCACCAGAATGAGCTCAGCCAATGATCTTTCTCCTACTCTATGCAGCCTTCCCTAAGTGTGGGCCAAAGGTTGTAGAAAAGGCTTCATGGATTAGGAAGGGACTGAAGAGTTAGAGTGTTGTTCCTTGTGTCCCACTGTCATCTCTCAGGCTCTGCAGTGGGGGCCAGGAGCCTGACATTTAGGCATTAGGGGAGGCAGGGATGACTGAGGATAAGGATAAACAAGTGTCTCTGAGAGCCTGCCCCTCAGAACCTTTGAGTCCTGTGCCTGCTCTGTGCGGGAGGTAGCAGCTTTTCAAAGAATAAAATCAGTGAGTAAAGAATATAATCTGCAGTTCTTTCCAAATTTGAGGATGCTGTGCTGCCTACATACCATTAATAGGGGATGGGTTTTCCCAGAAATGTTTGCTTTGGAAAACTCCCAAGCCTCTAATGTTAACAGTTAGAGATTGCACATAGTGGGGATGGTTATTTGAATTAGAAATGGGTAACTCACATGCACCTAAAATGTCTCCAAGGAAAGTAGGATAGGGGCCAAGTTGTGTAAGGAGGTGGGTGAGCCAAGTCTGTAATGATCATGAAGAATGGCATACTCTCTCAAATGCCACAGATGAATCTGGAACCTCAAGAATCTCAGAGCTGAGCTAAAATGGCTCTCCAAGATAACCCACTATGGAGCTAAGGTCCTCTGGGAATGACACCACTAGCAGTATTGACTGAGCCTGGTTCCCTGGTTCACAACAGCAAGTTGTGAAATTCAGACATCCTGTAGAATCTAGCTTTACCACTATGCTCAGCTGACCTCAAGAAATGAAACCAGCTTCCGTGATTAACAGACACTAATGACTAACAGGTGAAACACAATCAGGTAAATAGGGAGAGCCAGTGCCAGACAGCGTACAGATTTTCTGAAGTTCTTCATACACAGGTTCCCCTCGTTAGCAGCCATCTGGGAGGGAGCTGGGGATGATTCTGAAACCTGGAGAATCCCGGTCACTATATCACACATTAGTTGAAGAGAGGGAGCCTCCTCAGTGTGGTGAGTGCCAAGTTGGGAGAGATGGTGAAGGCATCTCCTGCCTACATGCCTTGTACAGCCAGCCCTCTGCCTGGATTATACTGGTCTACCACAGACCTGGGCAAGGCCCGTCCTTAGTGACGTTACAAATGGAATATTCTTCTTGCCCTATTCCTTGACTCCCTTTTTCTCCTTACTGCCACCCCTACTACTCCATTGTCCCCTTTGGCTCCAGCTCCCCCGGCGTGGATGCCCCTGGCTTGCCTTCTGGGATGATACCCAGGGCTTCCCCAATTGTTGCCACAGCCTACCCAGCCTGCTCCTCCCTCTGGACTCGCTTCACCAGGCACAGAGGGCCCATAGCCTGCAATCCTCCCCAGTCAGTGAATCCCTCCCCCTTCCATAGAGATCTTCAGAAGAGGTGTTGCCACACCCTTTGCCCAGATGCCACCCTCCCGCATCAATGTGCGTCACTGTGGGGATGGTCTTTGTTGTTTCCCTCTCAAGCAGGACCCTTCTTTTCCTCTTGTTCTGTACACACTGCAGAGGGAGAACAGATGGTCCTCCTGCCGGGGGCCAGCCCTCCTGGCAGAGGTGACCAAACCACCCAGCTTTCCCATCTCAGGGGCATCATGGACACCCCTCAGGTACAGGTTCTGTTTCTGGGGATCCCTTGGGTTTTCTGTGTGTCCCCCCCTTCCCCCTTCCAAGGTCTCTGAGACCTGCTGACCTGTGCAGCTCAAGCCCAGAGAGAAGACACCAGGCAGGACTGGTGGTGCTAAAAGATGGTAGAAATCAGTTTGTCCCTCCTCTGTGCTGTTTGTGATTCTGATTTCAACCTGGGACCATTTAAAAACAGTCCCCTGCGCAGCTCACCCAGCTCACGTTACCCACTATCTTCCCGGACTCACAGCTGTCTCCCACCATGCTTGCCTACTGGCAGGTCTTTCTGGCTTTATTTTGCCTAATGGTGTTACCTAAATGTCTCCTAGTTGAACTTGACTGTTGTTATATCTTCCAATTTCTCCTGTGTCCAGATTTCCAGACCTTACCCACTGTGGAAGGCGTGACACTGAAGCCAAGACATGAGTTCTGGCTCTGCTCTTACCCAGTCCGGTGACCCTGGGAAAGTCACCAAACCTCTCTGAGCCAGTTTCCTCATCTGTAGGATCAGGATGTTACCGGCCTGTTCTGAGGATCAAATGAGCGAATAAATGCAAAGATTCTTTGTAAACTGTAAACCAACATTCTCCAAACTGCATTCTGCAGACCCTGCTCTCAGGAGAGGGGTTCATAAACTATTTAGGAAAAAAAAAAAAGTTTTAGGTCAAGTTTGAGGAAGGCTAGCCTAAGCAAAGCAAAGCAGATTTCCTCACTCTAGAATTTCTCAGAGACTAACTTGCCAATGGGCATAGCAAATCTCCAAGAGCAGGGTAGAAAACATGGCTTTGTGTCAAAACCGCTTTTTTCATGGACTACTTATTAACTTCTTTAGGTTACTGGCTTCCACAGAGCATAGTGTATATTAATATTATTTCTCCTACAAATAATAATGTGAATCTTTCCACAAGATTTATTCCATCATCCAAGTCACTAATCCTGGGTAATACCAGTTAATCAGTGTCTGAAAAATGTATTGCTGGAGTCCCTGCCTTTAATCTTCCGGGCATTGTGCTCTGTGCTGTGGGGGAGAGGGGACCTGCTATTGAAGGCCTCTGCCATTGGACTCCAGCCCTAACTCCCACCATCCCCACGCCGCACTCTGCCCCTGCAGCTTGGTGAACCCGCTGCCCTGTGTATGCATCTTTTGTCTTCCTGTTCCCTGCCTTTGTTCCATCCTTCTCCCTGCCAAGGTGCCTCCCTCCCATTTCTACCAGTACAATTGTCGCCCATTCCTCAAGTCTTAGCCCAAACCCTGACTTCTCCATGGAAATTTTTCTAACTAAAGCGATGTGTTCTAGACAGGACTACTGACCCCATGAACTCAACTCTAAGCCCCTAAAGGCAGAGAGCATTACTTATACTTCCTGATTTTCTCCAAAAACCAGGATTCATTTGTGGGTTGATTGATTGCTCCCTTCCACCCCACCCCCCAGAACCATAAGGCACACAGTTGTACCTTGGGAACTTCAACCCAGAGGTATGGGTCCTTCAGAGCTGGGGAGTCAGTGGTGAGTTTACTTACTTCATTCAGTAGACACTTATTGCTGGGGAACTGCTGGGAACCCAAAGTTGAACAAGACAAGGTCTCTGCCTTTAAGAAGCTCTTGGTCTAGACAAAAGCATAAAAACGTCATGGCAAGTCAATGTGCTGAGTGTAATAATTGAAAAAATACTGGAGCACAAAATTGGGTTCGTGGTGAGAGTAAGTGGAAATCGAGGCAGGCTTGTAGAGAGGCTGTCACCTGGAGCAGATGTGGCCGGGTTATGGGGAAGAAGGACCTCTGGGAGGGGATTCAGATCTGTTCCCTGGGTCACAGGGAGGGAGGTTGTAATGGAGCCAGTAGGTTACAGCAGTTGCTGAAAGAGGGTGTGAGATGGGACCTTTGCATCATACACACACACACACACACACGTCTGTGGGAATCCCACTTCCCTGCTTTTCCATCATACCCTCTCACCCCTTCTTCCTTCTCACCTTGACTCATTCTTCCTCTCCTCGTCTCTCACTTCCGGGTCCTGGGGCCATCCATCGTTACCTCATCGGGACAGCCCCGTGTCTGCTGTCTGTTGGTAGCTAGAGGCCTGCTTTGGTGACAGGCTGGTCAGTGCGGTGCCCACTCCCCATGGGGGGCCCTCAGGAGGGCGAGCAGCCTCAACTCACCGCTTTCTCTTTTCTTCCCACAGAAAACCAAAAGAGACGTCAATAATTTTGACCAAGACTTTACACGGGAAGAGCCGGTACTCACCCTTGTGGACGAAGCAATTGTAAAGCAGATCAACCAGGAGGAATTCAAAGGTTTCTCCTACTTTGGTGAAGACCTGATGCCCTGAGAGCCCACTGCAGTTGGACTTTGCCGATGCTGCAAGAACGGGTGCAGAGAAGACTCCTGTGTTGGAGACACTCAGCAGGTCTTGAACTACTTCTCCTCCTCGGAGCCCCAGTCCCATGTCCACTGTCTATTTATTGCATTCCCTTGCCCCAGGCCACCTCCTCCCCCTCCCACCTGGTGACCAGAAGGCGCTCTCGGTTCTTGTCTCACCAGTAATGCAGATTCATTGGGTCAGCAGTTAGCTGTATACACTGCCGTGTTTGGACCATTGGCAAGCCTGGTTCCACTCCTCAGGGGCTCCTGGCAGTGAAGCAACTTCAGTTCTTTTACTGCAAAGAAAAGAAAAAAGAAAGAAAGCAAACAAGAAGACTCTGGCTCTGCTATTGGACACAGATCCTGACCCCTCTTGCTTCTTTTCCCTCCTGCACCCCAGCTTGCCATCCCTGCCCTTCTGTCCTGGAGAAGAGACTGGTGCTTCTCCACACACACGAGGGAGGGTGCCCTCGAGGCATGCCCTCTGAGGGAGGGAGACCAGAGATGCAGGGATTGGCCAGCTGGGTTGGTTTGCTCTGGAATGGCTAACTCTTGCCTGCTTTGGTTTTAGCTTTTCAGCATGCCAAAGTCATGTAAGTTTGTGTCTTGTGGAAGAAATCCTCTTTGTGGAAAAAGAAATGGGGTTTTGAACTCTATCAACGTTTGAAAAATATATTTTCAAATTCACTTTCTAATTGGCCAAAAGATATAAGTTCCAGTCTGAATACAGGTAGATATTAAAGGGCTAATACAAAATGAGAAACCGGTCGTCCAAGGTGAATGCTGTCAATGCCCGAGTGACACATGAGGGCTGTATGAATTGAGAGAAAAGGCAGCAAGTAGCATTCCTCATCATTCAAGTTCTACCTGGACACAAAGGCGAGGACCCTGGGGTTCCAACAAAGCTCAGCTCCCAGATTCTCTTTCCAGTTTCATCCTAAGTTCCTAGCATAAACACTATTTATTTTCTGCCGCAGTGTGTTATTTTTGCGCACTTATACAAAATGGTAGTACTACTGTGTTGTGGTTTTTAAACATTAAACATGTAAAGTTATATACGAAATATCTGCTTTTGGAATAAGCAGAATGAGGCTAAACATGGGTTATACAAATGGTATCTGGAGACTGAAGAGCAACTTGTTTGAAAACTGACAGTGTCGCAAGATGTACTCAGTTTTGTTTCTGTGTGACATGCAATGGCAACTCATGTGGACACTATTGAAGGGAAGTGACATTACCTCCTGTAGATATGCTAACAGTGTTATTCTTTCATTTCCAAGGGTTCTCTGTGGCTTTGTGTATATGTTTCCCAGAGGTCTTTTGATTACCTAATTTACTGAACTGATTTAGCAGGGAATGGAATCCATTCCAACTATTGCACATGGATTTCCCAGCTGCCCCTAAATATATATACTTGTGAGTGGCAAAGTGGCACTAATGAAGCTTTTGCCTTTTGTACATTTGAGATTTTTGTA
Organism: Pongo pygmaeus; assembly: GCF_028885625.2. Classification (NCBI taxonomy): domain Eukaryota; kingdom Metazoa; phylum Chordata; class Mammalia; order Primates; family Hominidae; genus Pongo; species Pongo pygmaeus. Next base: position 87,544,644 of record NC_072385.2, on the reverse strand, counting down.
TATAGTGTTTGCTGCAAGGCCTGTGGAATTAATTCGTTGAATATAGAGGTATCAACTGCTGCATGTTCAGGCATATTATAAAACTTTAGTCTATGAAAGAATAATTATAATAATGTCCAGGTGCAATACTCTGTAAGTGTATTGGTTCAAGTTACCGAGAGATAGGTGTGTTCCTTTATGGGGGATGGGGGGGTGTGTTGGGGATTCTTTGTATTGTTTATTTCATTTTGGTTTATTTTAAAAGATGTAAACATATATTAAGCTATATTAAATCTCACATACAGTTCTCCTGTGCTCTATTATACCCTGATAGAGATGGGGGAGAGAAAGGGATGTTTTTGATGGTGGTTTCAAAGCTCAGACAGTAACTATCTTGAGCCCATAGAGAGTCTGTGTCCATATTTGCATCTGGCTGGTCATAGCCTTTGTTACTAATGATGACATTCAGTTCTCTTTGTTTTTATTTTTTAAAAACTCAGGTGTAATTATTATCTGTTCTTATAATTGCAAATATTAAATATTATGATATATCAATTCGTGTGTTTGGCATACCAGTGAATGATGAAGAACATTAGATTAATTTAATTTATCTTCGGTAACTTGACATTCTGGAGAGAGACTATCTTCTGGAGTTGAGTACAAGCACAGAAACATCTTTACGGTGGCATCATCTCATTTTTTAGGAAGACATGATAATACTGCCCATTATATTCATGTGTAACTACTGTTCTTTCTTCTGCTTTCTTCACCATCATAAACTTTGGACAACCAAGCAAGCTCTAACCGCAATACCAGATGGCCTTATCCAAGGGCCTGGTGGTTGCACGGCAGTGGGAACTGGGCCTTTCCTACAGGACAACTGGCAAGTTTGCTGGGAAGTCAAATAATACATTCCACCTGGCAGCTGAAGGCAGTCAGTCAGTCTGTCCCAGAAAGGGCCCTTTTCAGCACCCAAGGCTGGGCTGGCTGGGATGCCTCTGGCTGGTGAAGTTCTCACATAGGCTGATTTAAATCCAGCAAAGGTCTATAGAAAAAGGCTTGTGTGTTCCTTGAGTAATCATTGTTTCGTTTTCATTTTTACAAGAGTTTGAAAATAGACACACTGTTAACACTTCTGCCAGTTTTTTCTAATCTTTCCAGCCCCACCCCCTTTCTCTTTCTCTCTCTCTAAAAGAAAAAAAAAAAAAAGGGAGTGCAAAAAAAAAAAAAAGCCAAAAAATATATGAAGGATAGCTGTTCTTCTATGTTCTCTCATTATGGACTTTGTGAAGTAGAAACATAATTTTTTTTTCCTCCAAAGGTGAAAAAACAACTCATTCTTACTTTAAAAAAAAAAGAAGGCTAAAAAATTACCTCTTTTTAAATTATGTGCAAAATAATTCTGGCTAACTGTAAAATGTATTCAATTTTAGGACTTTTTTTTGTATTGTGATGCTTTATTTGTACATTTTTTCCTTTCTGGATGTAATTTTAATCTCTTGCCATTCATTAGTGTTATTTCATTGTAAACATTATTGTGCCAAATGTACTGTATTCAAAAGGATGTGAATGTGTATTGTTTCAGAACCTAATAAATACAATGACGTTAAGTCTTATTTTCAGTGCCAATAAGAATTTTTCATCTCTGTTATGAGTGGCAAAGTGGCACTAATGAAGCTTTTTGCCATTTATATATTAGAGATTCAAAAATTCCTAAACCTAAACGTGGTTTCAGCTTTCCTTTCTCCTTGGAAGATGCACAAAAGCTGCAAATGACCATATTTGCACATTCCCCCTGCCTTTGTGCTTCTGGGCTGTCAGAAGGAATAAGGGGGACCCGTGCTGACTGGACATGGCTCTCAGCTGCCTTGGCCTGTCTGCCTTGAGGTGCTGGGTGATAGGAAAGAAAGCAAGTGGCATCTGCATTTTTGTCTTTCCAGAGAAGCAAATGCTGGACCACCTTGCAAACGATGCCCACTTGAGCCTCCTCATGACTTGAGCCTGATGCTTGGAACTATAGGCCTTTGGGGTCCAGAGACTCCTCCTAGGGCAAGAGTTCCTTGCAGGCTGGCCTGGAGCACAGACTGGCCAGCGGGGCTCCATGCTTAGCTCTTGCCCGCCTCCCCCATGCAGCCCATGTCTGTGCCCATCCTGCCGACTCCTGGGCTCTCCAGGTTCCTCCTTCACTCTGGGACTCCTTTTCTGCCATTCCAAGCATGTTGCCCTGGTACTGCAAGACTCCTCCTCTTTCTCCAGCACAAACTTTTCAAGAATGTTTGAAACTCAAAAGCACCCTCTTGAGTACACCAGAAATTTCCATTGGCCAAAACTTCCTGTTCCTTAAAAGTTACAGAAATGGGGCCGGGCGCTGTGGCTCACGCCTGTAATCCCAGCACTTTGGGAGGCCGAGGTGGGTGGATCACCTGAGGTTGGAAGTTCGAGACCAGCCTGACCAACATGGAGAAACCCCATCTCTACTAAAAATACAAAATTAGCTGGGTGGGGAGGCGCAGGCCTATAATCCCAGCTACTCGGGAGGCTGAGGCAAGAGACTCGCTTGAACTCAGGAGGCGGAGGTTGCATTGAGCCGAGATCGCACCATTGCACTCCAGCCTGGGCAACAAGAGCAAAACTCCATCTCAAAAAAAAAAAAAAAAAGTTACAGAAATGATTGCAGTTCTACTATTTCTTATCCTAAGGTAAGGGGATGGCCTACCTTTTCACCCTCTCGACTTCCTCATAAGCCCTCCAGTGATTGGCATATCTGCCTGAAAGACCTCTTCTCTCACAGTTTTTCCTCTCTCAGCAACATCTCCTGCCCACCTGGAGATCTAAGCATGAATTTCCAGACCCACCCCAAGAAGGATGTGTTTAGCACATAGTTTTCTCCCTGATTCAGGCAGTTGTTTCTAGGTAAGTGACCACCCAAGGAGAAGCAACCTTCCTACCAGCTTGTCTGTCTTATCACGAACTTAAACAAAATTAGGAGAAACATCAAACCCATAGAGGCAGAGAGTACAATGGTGGTTGCCAGGGTCTGGGGTGGGGGTGGGAATGGGGAGATATTGGTCAAACTACAAAGTTTCAGTTAGGACAAATACATTCCGAAGCTCGATTGTAGAACATGGTGACTATGGTTAATAATAATGTATAATTGAAAGTTGCCGAGAGAAGATATTATGCGTTCTCACCACAAAAAAGAATGGGCCGGGGACAGGCACAGTGGCTCACACCTGTAATTCCAGCACTTTGGGAGGCCAAGGTGACGGGATCACTTGAGCCCAGGAACTCAAGACCAGCCTGGTCAATAAAGTGAGACCTCATCTCTACAAAAAAAAGAAAAAAAAAATTAGCCAGGCATGGTGGTGCACGCCTGTGGTCCAGCTACACAGGAGGCCATGGCAGGAGGATCGCTTAAGCCCAGAAGGTCGAGGCTGTAGTGAGCCATAATTGTGCCACTGCACTCCAGCCTGTGCAACAGAACAAGATCCTGTCTCAAAATAATAGTAATGAGGAGGAGGAGGAGGAGAAAGAATGTGAGGTGATGGATATATTAGGTTGGTGCAAAATTAATTGTGGTTTTTGCCATTTTTAAAAGTAATACTAACACTTTTACCTATGTAACAAACCTGCATATCCTGTACATGTACCCTGGAACTTAAAAATTAAAAGAAATACTATATACTATTTTAACAAATTTTAAAAAGTAATGGCAAAACTACAATTACTTTCGCACCAATCTAATATCAATTCGCTTGATTTAATCATTTCACAATGTATACCCCTATCAAAACATCACATATACCACAAATATACACAATTTTTTCTTGTCAATTATAACTTAATAAAGCTGAAAAACATTCGCAGAAACAAATTAAAAGGAGCTGTTGTAGGAAGGTCAGGAGACATCTGCAAGCACTTGACTGAATGAAATGTGACCAGCCTGCGCTTCCCTTTACGTAGCGCTCTGGAAGAGAACAGCTCCAAAGTCCTGGAGACAAGGAACTGGTCCTCTCAAATCTCTGTGCTCCACAAAGCACTAAGAAAGGTCTATTGCTGTCAGTATATCTGGTTTGGAGCCTCTCTTCCCACCCCCAACCACATTCTAGATGAGAAAGCCAGGCGCTGACCCACCTGTTCCGGGGGAGCACTGGGCAGGGTTCCTAGCAAGGTTCAGGTGGCTGCAGAGCTGCTTGAGGAGAGTATGTGTGGCTGTGCCCTGAACTAAGAAAAAGCCAGACTAATAGATTTCTTGACAAGGAAATCTATGGGGATATTGTCCCTTCTCTATTACCTTGTACCTAAGTGCAGACCATCACTCGGGCTACCAGAAGCCTGAAGATCCCCATGCAAGGCAATGTCAAAAGCACGAGGCGTGTGTTGTCCTAGTGTTTGCAGTGGCAGAGAGGAGGTGGAAATAAGGCTTGAAAGCCACATTGTGAAGTCTGTTTTCTACTTTAAAGTACTTTAGCCCAGACAGTGACATTACATATGTGGTATGTTAGTTTTAAGCTATACTTGAAGGGTGATCCTTCAAGTATAATCAGAAATACATTTTTCAGGGGTGGACAGCAGGTTGAATAAATAGTATTTATTCAGAAAGCTACTACAAGTGCTTAAGCCTTCTTTTACCTCCCAAAGCACCTGGGAGTTTTGTCATTAACATAAGGGATGCTAGAAAACTATTTTCTCAAGGAAAATGGTGGCTTGTTAATTAGCATAAAGAATGTTAGAAAGGTGACATTAGTGGTGTCTGAGATAAGTAGACTGGCAAAGATATCTCAAGATAAATCTCCACATTTTAAAACACAGGGTATAAAAACCTAGAGGACTTCAACTTTTCTAGTAATTGGAAAAATGCACATTTAAATCGAACTGTGATACCACTTTACCTCCACCCAAACGACTAACTCAAAAAGGCAGACATAAGATGTGGAACAATTGGAACGTTCAGTGTTTCTAGTCTGAGTAGAAAATGGTATAAGTACTTTGAAAAACATCGTCAATGTCTATGAAAGCCAAATTGTATACCTTTGACCCAGGAGAAAAATCTATCCACTATGGAAAGGAAAAATGAATTGTGAAATATTCCCACAATGGAACACTATATAATCGTAAGAATGAGTGATTTAGAGCTCCACACAACAACACAGAGGACTCTCCTAACATAATGTTGAGGAAAAGAAGCCAGGCCGAAGAGTACACACTGTGATTCTATTGATATGAAACACAATCTATGCTCTTGGAAATCAGGCTAGTGGTTAGCCTTATGGGGAGGCGAGGTCGTAACTAGGAGGGGGCACAAAAGGGCTTCTGGGAGTACTAGTTTTGTTTTCAGAATGAGGAGCCAGCAAACAGGTGGGTTCACGTTGTGACAATCCATTGAGCTGTATCCTTAAGATCTATGCACTTCTCTGTAGGTGTGTTATACTTAAATGAAAAAGAACCCCATGGCCGGGCGCGGTGGCTCGTGCCTGTAATTCCAGGACTTTGGGAGGCCAAGGTGGGCAGATCATAAGCCCAAGAGATCCAGACCATCCTGGCCAACATGGTGAAACCCTGTCTCTACCAAAAACACAAAAATTAGCTGGATGTGGTGGCACATGCCTGTAATCCCAGCTACTCGGGAGGCTGAGGCAGGAGAGTCGCTTGAACCCGGGAGGTGAAGTTTACAGTGAGCCGAGATTGCGCCACTGCCCTCCAGCCTGGTGGCAGAGCAAGACTCTGTCTCAAAAAACATAAAAAAGAAAATAAGTAAGTAAATAACCCCCTGCCGGGTGCAGTGGCTCACACCTGTGATCCTAGCACTTTGAGAGGCCAGTGTGGGCAGATAGCTTGCATCCAGGAATTCAAGACAAGCCTGGGCAACACGGCAAACCTTGTCTCTACAAAAAATTAGCCAGTCATAGTGGTGACGCCTGTAGCCCCAGCCACTTGGGAGACTGAGGTAATCACCTGAGCCCAGAGATTGAGGCCACAGTGAGCTGTGATGGCACCACTGCACTCTAGCCTGGGTGGCAAAATGAGACCCTGTCTCAAAAAAAAAAAAAAAAAAAAAAAAAACCCAAATCTGGAAATACCTTTGCCTATCGCCCTTGGAGACAGCAACCTAGGCTGAACCCCTAAATGGCCTGTGTTTCCTGCTGCCTTGCAGGTGTCCTGGTTGTCTAACTCCCACAGACAGCCTGATGCTATGGGGGAAAGGGGTCGCATTTGCCACGGGAAACCTTTCCTGGGAGGCACTATCAAAAACACCCAAAAGGACAGGGACCTGAGACTTGATGGAGCTTTCAGAATATCCGCAAGCCTCTCTGCCTACTTGCTAATAAATTGTCTGTATTTGTCTCGGTGGGTGGGCTGAGAACTTGTTATGGAGTAACTATGTCTCCCCTTCTTGCAGCCGTAGGAATCTACCAAAAAGAATGCAAGGATATGCACCAAAAATTGGCTTAGGGAGCTCGCTCACCTTTGGTAGGTAACTGTACCTTTCTAAACCTGTATCTATATTTATAAAATGGTGGTAATGAGACCTACAGCCTCAAGAACTGTTGTGAAACACCAGTGAGATCAAAAGTTCCAAGGCATAGTGTCTGGTTCTATTGCCATCATTTCTCCTCCCTGAGGCACTCACACCCCCACTTCTTGATCAGACTGCAGGCTGCACCATGGGAAAGACTAGCTTGGTGTAATGAGGGTAGCCTTTCTTTTCTGTTTTCTCTCATCTTTCAGATGTCCTGCTCCTCAGCACTCCTGGGGGCACCAGACACAACCCACCCCTCCAATGAGGGAACCTCACTGCAGGCAGAAAGGAGCATAAGTCTCCAAGGCAAGGTTCTGGCCCTCAGGGAACTGACAACCAGCATGAAACAAAACAGGCCCCATACAGGAGAGCAGGGGAAGGCAGGCAAGAGAGACAAAGAAAGCCCTGCAGACAATACCAGGGAAATCCAGAGAAGGGGGGTAGGTTTGCCTTATCGAGGCAGACTTCCTGGATGAGGCAGTGCTGAGAGGGCACTGAAGGGGGAAGAAGATGTGAGCAAAGAGCAGGGAAGGGCCTTGCAGGGAAGGGCCACTCAGCTTTGCATGGCATGGAACGGCTGGGAGCTTGGGGGGCTTGGGTTCCAGGATAGTCCTGCAGCAGTCTTCTTCATTTCTCAACATGAGAGTGTCAAGTCATGGGAATTGTTTATAAAGTGGTTTGATGGTTTTTGTAGGAGGCACAATCTTTGAGAGCTCAACCCACCCCTTCAATAAAGACACCCTTGTCTCTGTGTATGATGGCAGAGTTCATGTTTCACTGCTTACTTTCCCCACTTGGATCAGGTCAATGCTGCCGGAGGGTTGAGATCAGACCAAGCTTAGCTTTGGAACCCCCGTGCAAGGTGAACAATTATACATGCCACTGCCTCTCAGGTCTTATGTACATTGGAGCAGGAGGCCACCCATTGGCTGCTTTGGGAGGCTCTGAAAAGGCTGACTTCCAGGAAACCAAATGCAGAATCCACCATTCATGCTTCCTTCTTTAGGTTATTAATAACTTAAATAACCTTCTTTGTTTCAGACACTATACTAAGTATGTCACATAAATTAGCCTATTTAAACCTCACCAAAATCACATGAAGTAGATACTCTAATTAGCCCCCATTTTATAGATGAGGAAACTGAGTCTCAGAAATTATATAGCTTATTTAATCCTTACAACTTCATAAAGCTGTTGTTATTTGTATGTCAGTTCTACAGGCCAGATCTGGCTGAACCCCAGAGACCATACAAAAAGTACTTGCACACAGGATAGATGATATACAGAACTATTCATTCACTCATTCATTCATTCACTTATTCCACAAATTTTCATGGAGTTCCCACTAAATGTAAGCCACCCATCTAGACATCAGTGAACAAAGACAAAAATCCTTGCCCTTACGCAAGGCAAGGATGTTGGCAGATAATAAGAAACTGTAAACACGTCCATTAAGTAAATTACATAATGTGTTAGAAGGTCCAGGCTGCCCCTGACATTTAAGGAATAGTATAAATGGACCAAAGGGCTAAATATTTTTAAAGTTATAAATCAGGATGTTGTTAAGTAAAATACATCCTAGCTTTGTCCCTTGACAAATGCATTTTCGTAACAACCTGAAAGGCCCGTTTTGAATTTGGAATAGGGCTCCTTGGAGTCCTGGCTCCCAGGAACGCGGCTGCCTGGGGAAAGCTGGCCCTGCTTGTGGGCTTCTCCTTCTCTTCCCACTCCAAGCTGTGTCTCACACCAGTAGGACACCCCCAGTCATCATGTCCAGATTCCATCCACACTCCTTGGCCAAGGGTGCACGTGCTGGGGGTTGAGTCACCCTGGGAGGATGGGCCCAAGGACAAAGTCTGTGCAGACTCTGACAGCAAACTCTGGACCATGAGTTTGCTTGTGGCAGGGAATTCCACATCCTAGGTACCCAGAGGTAGTCTAGCAGCAGGGCTGCTGGCTGCAGCTGCTGGCTCCTTGGCCCTTGGAAAGGGGGAACAGCTAGAGAAGGGATCCCTCTAAATTGCAGGGCCTGGGCAGAGCCCCTCCTGCCTGGATCTAGGACTGTCCTGAGAAGGTGGCATATGCTATGGAGAAAAGAAAGAAAACAACGCCGAAGAGATCACAACGCGAGATGAAGTCGTTGTGATTTTCCCTAGGGCTGAACTATATTTATATGTAATTAAAAGAATGAATGAATGAATAAACCAATGAACAGTCATTCAGGGCTCCCAGAAGCATCCCAGAGAGAAGACTGTTAGGATGAGGGGTGGGAAACGGCCTGCTGAGATTCACTCAGCCTTCCTCTTCCTGCTGGGACCAAATCAAATAAATAGACCCTCCCAAGGACCCTTCTTTGGCATTTGATCCCATCTGGGTGGTGGTTTTTCCTGGAGCAGAACAATGTTGTGTATCATAGAATTATCGGCCACCCTCAGCTCTGAGTTCCCAGGGCTCCAGCAGAGCATGGTTTTCTGAGAGCACTTCCCCCAGGAATACATTCACCCAGGGCCAGCAGGCCTGGCTCTGCCTCCACCCCAGATCTTTACGTGTGCATGCACAGAGACATTTTCACATTATTGCCAGATTTCCTAAATCTACCTCACTCTTACTTTATTGTCCTGAGAAAGGCGGGAGGGCGAGGAGGAGAGAACAAGGAGAGACTCAGGAAGGAGGAGAAAGGCTACGTGGGCAGAGTCCGAGGCAGGCTCAGCTGTGTCCAGCTCTTCCCTGCTCATATGAGAGCGGGCCTCAGGCGGCCTCTGTTCTGGGTGGTTGTCAAGCCACTTGGTGCCTCCAGCAATTCAGCTGCTCCAAAGAGGCACCACTCCAAAGGGAAAGGTGAGGGCCCATCTTAATGGACACTGTCCACCCAGAGGCAATGGTGGTGACACAAAAGACAGCAGGCCAAGGGCCAGATGGAATCTGAGCAAGGCTGGACTGGCGGGCCCTCCCCACCCTCCCCTGCAGCCTTCCCGTCTAGGCCAGCTCCTTCACACCTGGACCCACCATGGGGATGGGACCCACCATGGGGATGGCCTCATCTGGCCAACGCCTTCTTAAAAATTGTGGTCCGTGTTAATGAGCTTCGTAAATGGCCTTACTTTCTACCCACTCTCTCCCAGCTGTGCAGTGGGCTGTTAATTTGCACTCTATGTTGATGCTGGGGGTTGGGGGTCCTAGGTGATCCCTGGCCGGGGCAGAGGAACTGACAGAGTCTAGCATGGTGGGGATAATGGGGACCAAAGGCAAAGCGGGTGGGGCCAAGCAGGAAATTCTGTCCTCCCCCAATCCTCTTTGCACTCACCACCCAAAGAGGCAATACAGGAGAGCCAGAGCTGGGCAAGTGAGGGGCTGGGGAGCAGCATGTGCCTGTAGGGTCGTAGAGAAGGCAGGAGAGAGGGCTTGGGGAGGGGCAGCAGCACCAGCCTGGAGCCTTCACTTTGGTGGAAGTGGAGCTGAGTGCCTTGTTTGGGGAACAGATGTGCCTCTGGACCCTTCTCCCCCTGCACTCAGTTGGAAGGAAGGAGACTGGCTTCCATTGGTGCCTGGGAGGGGGTTATTTGGACCCCATTCTAGAAATGAAGGCTCTGAGGTTCAGAGAGGCCAGGAATTTGTCCAAGCAACATACCCAGCCTCAGGGACAGATGAGCACTCAAGCCTGTGATTTGAATCTGGGTCTGGGCAGTGCCAAAGACCCGGCTCTTTCAACATGCTTCTGGTCACCATGCCAACATAGGTCCTACACACTTTTTGCTTTTCCTCTCCAGAGAACTTTCACCTCCATGTGAAACACACACAATTGTTTGAGGTATGATTATGCTGGTGTTGCTCCCTCTAAGGGCTCTGGATGTGAACACAAAGGCAAAGCCAGGAAACAGGCTGAGGTGTCCAGGGGTTCTTGCTCTCCTTTCCCACTCGTCTCCCTGGGCCATCTCCTACCAGAGCCCTGAGAGCTTGTCCTCAAGTCCAACAAAGCCTCCGCCCCCAGACACCCTGCCCACCATCAAAAAAAGAAACCATCCTTATGGACTGTTCTAAGCAGGAAGCTGAGTTTTCAGTTCACTGGAAAACAGGAAATGCCTCCAAGGGCCTGAAGTCTTTTTAGTGGCTGTGCCCTTCATGCAAGGGCTGTCTCCCAGGCCAGCTGCTGAGGACAGCCCTAGAACCAGGGCTATGCCAACTCCAGCCCGGAGAGCCAGTTCCTTGGTTTCACAACTGAGCCCCCTCTACCCCTGGAGAAGGACCTGACCCCTCCATCCTCTGCTCAGGACACTGGACCTTCTGTACTAAGGCAAGAAGGCTTGGGATGTTAGGGATGCTGCGTGACGCACCAGAGAGGTTGATTAGCATTGCAAGAAACAAACAGTGGCCATGGACTGACACCACCCCAACCTAAGGCTGGCCTCTTACTCCAGCCAGATTGACTTCTAAACCCCATCAGAGATAGGCTGACCCTCAGCAATGACTGACTTCCCCATCCTGGCTACAGGCCAACCCTCTAACCTTGACCTTGTCAGAAACCAACTTTTAATCACAGGAACTTAACCCTGGCCACAGACCAAACCTAAAAATTTGTCAGCCTCTTCATGCATTCTCAATCATTGATTGAGCTGCTGCTGAGCCCAGCACCACCCCCACAGCCCCTGCAGCCTCAGGTGGGGGTGGCAGGCCCCTCATGTGAAGCTCTAATCTGAGGCTGGTTGTGAGTGGGAATGGGGGAGGAGAGCAGAAGTCTTGTTTGAGACCCGATCTTATCTCTACCTTGCTACGTGACCTTGGGCTGGTCACATCATCTCCTGGGCTGGGCTCTCCATTTGTTCTTCCACAGTGGGGTGACAGGCCTAGATGGTCTCCAAGTCCCTATCCTCATGGCACATGTCAGTGGGGGAAAGCCAGGAGTGATCTAGAATGTGAGGTATCATGGTCAGGATTGATGTTACTCTTGGAAGTAGGAATATATACGAGATCAGGAACTTCTACTTTTGCATAGTAATTAATAGGGGTTAAAGGAATTCCTCCATTTGAATGTTGTTTTCCTGGTTCTACCACAGCCTCTGGAACCCTGACTGGATGCCATTGATTCTCCTTCCTGCCTCAGCTTTTCCATCTGTAAAAAGAGGTGTGACATCAGCAGTTCAGGAATTTGGAAAGATGGACAGATGGGCCTGTATGAACATGAACATCTGCAAATTCAGACAGAAGACTTCAACCGGAAGACAAAGTCAGATTCTGGCTATCTATGTTGCTCACCCCAAAGACAGGAGCAATAGGATAATTTGCAATGACGGCCCTCCAAGGCCCAGTGCACAAGTTGTAGGGTTGCAGTTTAATTCCCCAGACAGCACCAGGATGGGTGTGGGCAGGGTGTGGGTTGGCTGAGGAGGGGACAGACTCTACCTGGAACCTGCCATGATCTGCCATCATGTCCCCGATTAGCTGCACACTGCCTGAAATTCCACTCTCAGGGAGCAGCAATGCGATGTGCAGGCACCGTCCTGACCTGGGACTGGAAATGCACCCTATCACCTGTTACTGCTCACCTGCACAGGGCCTCATCCCTATACCAGTCGTCTTCCTCCTCTCAGCTGAGAGCAGGACAGTGAAAGAAGAGGCAGATACTGACTTGATAAAATTCATAAGAGCAGTTGAAGAGGGATAGTTCTAGAGTAGCAGTTCTCAAAGTGAGGTCTGGGGACTCCTAGGCATCCCTAAGACCCTCTCATGGGTATATTAGTTGTCCAGTGCTGTGGAAGAAATTACTCAAAAGCACAGCAGCTTAAAACAACAAACATTTATCTGCAAGTATCTCACAGGCAGTCAGGAATCTGGGCAGGCTTAACGGATGCCTCAAGGTCCCTCACAGGCTACAATCAAGGGTTCAGCTGAGGCTGCAGTCTCATCTGAAGGATCTACTAGGGGAAGATGTCCTTCCAAATGCATTGCCGTGGTTGTTGGCAGGATTCAGTTCCTTGCTGGATATGGGCCAGAGGTCTCCTTCAGTTCCAAAAAGCTAGTCTTATTGTAATGTAATCTTCAAAGTGATATCTCACCACTTTTGCCATATATATTCCTTAGAAGCAAATCACTAGGTCCAGCCCACATAGGAGGGGAGGGGTTTACACAAGGATATGAATGTTGGGGGGCAGGATCACTGGGAGACATCTTAGAGGCTGCCTAACACAGGATCCATGAGGTCCTCGCTTTTCCAACGGCATATCTCTGTTATGCTGGATTTTCTTCATATGCTTTGACCAAAGCATACCTTAAAGTATTTAATGCAAAAGCAGATATAAGAATCCAGCTGCCTTCTACTCAGCTGCACATTAAAGAGATTTATAAAAATATAAAACAATGCCGCTATGTTGATAGATACAGCTCAATAAATACAAGCTTTTTGGGGCCCTCATAATTTTTAAAAGTATAAGGTGGTCCTGAGGCCAGGTGTGGTGGCTCACGCCTGTAATCACAGCACTTTGGGAAACCAAGGCAGGCGGATCACCTGAGGTCAGGAGTTCGAGACCAACCTGGTCAACACGGTGAAACCCCCATGTCTACTAAAAATACAAAAATTAGCCAGTGTGGTGGCGGGTGCCTGTAATCCCAGCTACTAGGGAGGCTGAGGCAGGAGAATTGCTTGAACCCGGGAGGCGGAGGTTGCAGTGAGCCGAGATAGTTCCACTGCACTCCAGCATAGGTAACAGAGCAAGACTGTCTCAAAAAACAAACAAATAAACAAAGGGGTCCCGAGATCAAAAAGCTTGCGGACTGCATGTCCAGAAAAACAGAGCTAAGATACTGCCTAAGGAGGGCTGCCCTGGGTGGGCACGGGGGAAAAACCTGTAAGAAGCCTTCAAGCAGCCAGACATTACCAGAGGGGCGGGGGTCAAATACAGCAAGGTACAGCAAGGGAGAGGAAGGGCCTAGATTCCAGCTTTTGCTTTCTTTACACTTTTACACAGTGTCTCTATGTTTATCTTTTATACATTTGTGTGCATAGAGGTTCACTGTGCAGACACATTTCTTGGCATGAGCACATGTGCATGTACACACATGGGTGTATCTGGGCACCTGTCATGGTTGTCATGTGTGTGCATACATGTGTGTACATATGCCTGTACACACATGTGTACATGTGCCTCCAGCACAGTGTGCCTGGAGTCCCTGAGAATAAGCAGGTCCTGACCAGCAGGTCCAGGGTCATCCTGTGAAAGGAAGGGGCAGCAGAGGTTTGGGTGGCATGGGCCACTACCACCTCCACAGCTGTGTATCCCTGAAATCCCCCAGGCCTCAGCCCTCTGCTCTCAGCATGACTCAAATATTTTCATCTTCTATGGGAACTTCCTGTCCAACTTCCTGTTGTTCTTGGACTTTTCTTTTTTAGTTTTTTTTTAAAGGTTGTAATTCTTTAATCTGCCTTTTTATTTTGCCTAGAGAGGCACTGTGGTCTCCAGCCACCTCTGAGGAAGGGAGAAAAAAATCTTGCCAGAGCAGGCCAGGTCCTTGGCTGGAGTTAAAGGCTCCCAGGAATTGACCACAGGGACTGAACTCCTTTTTCCATCAAGATAAACGAAATAGTTTAAAAACCCCAATTTGTCTCATAGAAGATATTCAAGAGCTTCTGCCTGCTGTGCCCCAGAGTGAGGGGTAGTGGGAGAGAAAGAGGCCTCGGGACAGGTTTCTTGGGGGCTCAGAAAGGGCTGCCCTGAGGTTTAGAGGGCACAGGATCCCATCAGTTCTGCCCCTCCATTCTCCTTTCCTTCAGAACCTGCCAAAGGGAGACCAGCTAACAAAGAATCCAGAAGCACCTGCCAGCCAGAGCCCAGCCTCAGCTCAGCCCAACCAAGTCTCCAGCCTCATCCCTCTGATCTGTGCCCTCCCCACAAATGGCGGTTCCTCTGCAAAGTCTGGTGCCTGTTCCCTTGCTGTCCTTCTATGCCCTTCATTTTCCATCCAGCCTCTACTTCATCAGATTATTCTTTCCAGCTGTCATCAAATGGCCTCTGGGAAGCCTTCCCTGGCTCTCCCAGGCCAAGGAAAGTGCTTCATCCATAATGCTTCCTTGCCAGGCCCTCCCCAGGGCTCCATCAGCACTGGCATCCCTCCCTGGTATCCCTCAGCACTGCTCCTACTGCCGCCCCTGTAGCTGGTCCTGTGGTTAAGCCATCCTTGTCTTTGTATTCTGGACCCCCTGTGTGTCCCAGCAGACCCCAGATGCCTGCAAGCCTGCCGCAAGCCTACTTCTCCCAAGGTGAGCCGGGGTTCTGAACTCCATCCCCTTTTCTCCTCACTTCCTTCTAGGTGCTTTCAAAGGGCAGGCCCCCCGCTTTTCTCAACTAGTCTCCCCTGCCCAGGCTGGGACCTAGCACAGTTAGTCCTGAATAAGTATTTGCTACTTGTGTTGTTTCATCTCCAGCAGTGCATTGCTTTGATAAACTCACCCTGTTCAATTGTTAATAGCTGACGTGTCTTTCCCTCATCAAGCCCTCCCTCCTTCCCCAGCTGAGAAGTGTTTGCATTTTAGCTAGAGACAAACCTTAACTGAAAGAAACAAATGAATCAGCAACAGTGAGATTTTAGGGCACCCTGAAGAAGGTGGGGGTAGAGGGTGGAGGGGAGCACCCCTCAGGCCTTCAACAGTCTCTTTCACCCTTGCTTAGGGCTAGGCTCTTCCCAGCTGCAAGATGCCAAAGCTAGACCACTCCACTTCTCCGGGTCTGCCTAGAAGGCAAACCAGTCTCCTCTAGCAGGAACTTCCGTAAATATGTTCAAGTGAAAATGCGACTCTTGGGCTCCATCCTTTAACTCCTGAAGTCGGAATTGGAGGGTAGAGGGTTTCAAAGCTCATGTGTAGCTAGGGCTGTTGAACTCTGTCCTCACAGTGTCCTCAGTTTCTAGCTGAGTGACTGCCATGGTAGGTACCCCATAAATGTTTGAAGAACTGAATGAGAAGCAGGGAAATAGAGTGCAAGCAGCCTGGGTCTAAGGGATCTGCCATGTTCTATGGGATCTGGGGTGCATTCTGTGCACTGCTGAAGTAGAGACATTCTCCCCTGCCTTGCAGGATTGCTGGAGGGGCCCCTCAAAGGCCAGGACATACAGTTGTGCCCAAGGAGGGTGTGTACAGAGAAACTGCTCAGCCTTGTCTTCTGGAACTAAGGAAAACCAGCAGGAGCCATATCCTGGGGCTTTCCCTCCCCAGCCTTGGCCGGAGGGGCTCCTTGGAATCAATGTTTATGATACTGGGATTGTTCCTTGGGCCAAGCTCAAGCAAGTAGCATTCCTGGAATCTGTTGTTTATTAGCAGGGATGAGAGGACAGGACACCACTTGCTGGTTAAACCATCTCCTCTAGACCTTATCTCTGCCCAGCACCTTTAAACACAACTTTGCCCTGGGGCTGCAGCCCTCTGAAGCCACCGCAGCTAAATGAGGTGCATTTGGGTTTTGAGCCTGTTGATTCACACTTACCTCCAGAGAGTTCTCCTTCTTCCCCTAAAGCTCCCTTTAGAAACTTCCCTCAGGACCCAAGAGGAAACCTCTGCCAAACCAGCTCAACCTCCACCATCTAATTCCACTGATATGGATAAAGCTCACATCACCCCAGGCCTCAAAACTCACAAGACAAGGACTTCAGATGGTAGTTTAAAATGTTTCCCTTCTCCTAGCCCTGCCCAAGAGACTAATTCCCTGTTACTTCAGCCTTCACCAGAAGCCCAGAGTCCTCCAGGGTCTTACTGCTCTGATCCGTCCGGGCCTAGTTTTATCTAATCCCCTACCTATTCCCTCCTTGTCAAACCCTCCACTGGCCTCTGTCATGGACTGTTACTCTTAGCTCACTGTTTCTATCTCCTGACTTCATTCTATGAGGCTTTAACATCCACGTGGCCACCCCACCCAATACCTCGATCTCCCAGTTCCCTGCCCATCTTGCCTCCAACTTTTCTTCTACCCCAACTCAGCCACTTCCCTGCCCCCATGGTTGCCCCACTCCTATTCAACACCAGTGACTCCAGCACCTCTGAAACTCAACCACAAACCTCCCATCTTCTATCCACAACCTTCTAGCTTTCTAGGCAAAAGTGCATCGACTTTTGCATCCCATCAATGTGTTTTCAACTTCATTGAGACTTCCAATCCATTGATCCCATCACTTTTTCACTATCATCTTTCTTTTATCTTCAATTCTGTTTGTACAGCTTAAATTCTATAATTACTACTTTTCAAACACTCTCAGCATCCTTGGGATTTAGTGTTTCTTCTCTGGTAAAATCCTAAACTGGGTAAACCCAACAATTTCACCATACCTATCCCTGAGCAACTACATGTTGGTTGAGAAAATCACAAACTTTTTTTTTTTTTTTTTTTTGAGACAGAGTCTGTCTCTGTTGCCCAGGCTGGAGTGCAGTGGCGCCATCTCAGCTCACTGCAACCTCCGCCTCCCGGGTTCAAGCAATTCTTCTGCCTCAGCCTCTCGAGTAGCTGGGACTACAGGCACGTGCCACCATGCTCGGCTAATGTTTGTATTTTTAGTACAGATGGGTTTCACCTTGTTGATCAGGCTTATCTTGAACTCCTGGCCTCGTGATCCACTCACCTTGGCCTCCCGAAGTCCTGGGATTACAGGCATGAGCCACCACGCCCAGCCGAAAGTCACAAACTCTTACTCACAGGTCTCCTCTTCCATTCATGATCACCAAACACAGTGGACATTTAACTTTTTCTCACAATCCTTGGATGGTTCCCGAATAAGTTTGCTCTCCCACTCTGCAAGATGCTTAGTCAATACCTTCTCTTCTTACCAAACTTCTGACAGCTTCCCACCCACATTCAGCTGATAACCTTGCCTCATGCTTCATGGGGAAAATTAATGCCATCAAAGAATTCTTCATCCTCCTACCTCCCAATCTACCCAGGGAAGGACACAACCAGGACAATTTGAATAGAAACCATTATTATGGACATTCTTGATTTGCTCCTGGTTTTAATGGGAAATCTCCCATACTTCAATATTAACTATAATGATTGCTATAGGTTTTAGAAAGATGTCTCTTTTCATGTTACCTTCTAGTACCAGTTGGATATGAGGTCTGTTTTGTTTAACATGAGTGAGTGTTGAATTTTATTAAGCACATTTTCTATATTGATTGATATAACTACATGATTACAGAGATCCACAGACAATGGAGTGAGAAGTGTTGTAAGTTACTGAGATTTGGAGTTATTTGTTATATGACATGAGTGAAGCAAAGCCTAACTAATATATTTTGTAAAATAAATTGGATTTTTTTTCTTTTTATATTCTCTGAAATAATTTGTATATTTTTCTATTCTTTGAAATGAAGCTTTCATGTAAAACCATCTGTGCCTGGTGTCTTTTGGGAGAAGGATTTTGGTTACCAATTCATCTTCTTTCAGTCTCATTGGTTTTTTTTTTTAATTTGCTTTATGACTCAATCCTTATCATTTATATTGTTCTAGGAATACATTCATTTCATTCCAGTTTTCAAATGGTTTCACATTATCTTTATTTTTATATAAGTGAGGCATTCACAAGGCCCACAAATCAAAAGGTATAAAGAGCTTCTCACTATATAACTCTTTATATCTTTTGATTTGTGGGCCTTGTGTTATCAATGGAACTGTTATCAGTTCCATTTGATAACGATGGACTAGGTAACTCCAACCTACCCTGCTGCTGAGAATAAAGAAGATACAATATTTTTAAAAATCTTAGATGTATCAAAAAGCTTGCCGCAGGCT
The DNA here is from genome assembly GCF_028885625.2 of Pongo pygmaeus. Classification (NCBI taxonomy): domain Eukaryota; kingdom Metazoa; phylum Chordata; class Mammalia; order Primates; family Hominidae; genus Pongo; species Pongo pygmaeus. The sequence continues at coordinate 87,526,386 of NC_072385.2, read as the reverse complement.
GAGAAATCTTTGGGAGACAAGGGAAACCTGGAGAGTTAAGCCTAGTGATTCCAAACTATGCTTGGCCCTGAGATAATTTACCTGGGTAAACAGCTGTGAAGCAGACCCTAACTCCTAGTTGGTTGCCTTATATAATTCACCGTATTAATAATTATAAGCCAAAACCCATATAATAGTTTCAATAGATTCAGAAAAATATTTGTTAAAAATAACGATTTATGATAAAGACACTTTAAAAATGAGGCAGACAAGAGGCTCATAGAACACTGCAAAGATGCAGATTTTTCTGGAGCTCTTAATGGGCAAGGCCATCATTCCTCCCCACTTCACCCAAAGCTCAGCTACACTATGAGGAATATCAAAGTCAAAATTCAAAATGAGGAAGGAAAGCAACCCTTCTAACCAACAGCTTCTGATTTTTGCTAGCAAGCTGCTCAGGGATGACCTTACTCTCCACACTGAAAATATCTAAAGAGAATTTATCTACCATGTATCTGGTGCTGTGTTTTGGGGGCATTATCACTGGGTCTTCCTCTGCCAGTCTACCCAGAGATATCACTGCAACAATTATCTATTGAAAATATTACACCTAGCTGAATACCTTGCTTCAACACAGAAAAAAAGTGCAGTCGTGCCAACAATTTATCCCCAAAGAAAGTCAAATAAAGGCCTTTTCCTCATTTGCCTGACAAAGGTGATCTCACTTCTGAGCTTAGTAAGACTGGGGTCTCAATAAAGCTCCCCTTTGGTTGACAGTAGTGATTAAACAACAAGAACTATAACCTCTTAGCAAATCAGGAAAAGAAGAGAATTCCGTAAATTTGGCAGCACATCTTACATTCGATAAGTAAAATGTTGAAAGTTCTCCCTTTGAAATTGTGAGGAAGACAGATACCTGCTGTCACTATGTAATCATTTCCTCTATTCAGCATTGTACCAGGATGTCCTAGCTTGTGCAACAAGGTAAAATAACTAACGAAACTAATACCAAGAAAAAAGAAACACTTGTAAAAGTAGGAAAACAAGAAACAAAAGTCATTTCCAAAACAGATAATTGTCTGTGAAGTAAGCCCAAAAGAATCTACAGCTAAATAATTTGAATTAATAAGAAAATTTTACAAAATATCTCTGTACACATTCACTGTGCAAAACCAAACTGTATTTCTATATATCAGCAATAAACAGGTAGAAAATGAAATTTCTAAAAAATACTATTTACAATAACACCAAAAAATATGAGCCACCTAGGAATACACAGCAAGTTGCATACAATACCAAGAAAACTACAGAATATTAAGAAACATTAAAGAATACTTTAAACAATGGAGAAACCTACTATGGTCAAAGATTAGAACATTTAATTTATACAATGTTGCTGTAGAAAAATCTGAGCCTACTTAGGTTTTTTCTCCCTTATAAGTGATTTAATCTTTTTTCACGGCTGGCCAAAAAGATTTTCTTTCTCTTGGTTCTCTTGACGTATATGTGATATGGTTTGGCTCTGCGTCCCCACCCAAATGTCATGTCAAATTATAATCCCCACATGTCAGGGGAGGGACCTGGTGGGAGGCGATTGGATCATGGGGGTGGATGTCCCCCTTGCTGTTCTTGGGATAGTGAATGAATTCTCATGAGATCTGATGGTTTAAAAGTGTGTGGCACTTCCTCCTTCACCCCAGCTCTCTCTCTCCTGGCACCATGTGAAGAAGGTCCTTGTTTCCACTTTGCTTTACTCCATGATTGTAAGTTTCCTGATGTCTCCCAGTTATGCTTCCTGTTAAGTCTACAGAACTGTGAGTCAATTAAACCTCTTTTCTTCGAAAACTACCAGTCTCAGGTAGTTTTTTGTAGCAATGTGAGAATGGACTAATACACTTTGTCTTCATATTGACCACTCTGTCAGTTTGCTATGGCATATGGTGTGCCCTTTCATTATGTAGACTCAAGCTGCCGTTTATTGCAAGGTTTCAAAATTTTCCTGAAATCTGCATTCTAACTTAAGATCATCTAAATATCTGTTCTACTCCATTTTTCTCTTTTTAATAAACAGTGACTCCAATTACACATATGTTAATCTCCTTCTCCTGTCTTCTATATATTTGCCCCTCTCATCCTTTGAAAACCTTTATTTCTGTTTCACTGTGGTCGCAGTTTCAAAAATTTCTGACAACCATGTAACTCACTTATGTTCTGCCGTGCCTAGTTTGTCTTATTCCCCTTTTAATTTCCTCTTTGTTTCCAGGATAGTTTTTCTCTCTTTCCTGAGTGCTACCAGCTCCTGTTTTATCCTCTCTATAATTTTACCATCAACTCTTGATTTCTTATCTCTTTCCTGAATTCTTATGTTTTTTTCTTTGTGGTTTTTTTTCCACAGAAACTATTGCTTTGTTAGGTTTTAATTTTTTAATTATAATAAACTGTTTTCATAGGATTTTTGTCTCTCCCTTGGCAATATTTTTCTGATGAGTGTTCTGCATCTAATAAATATTGCTGCCCTTTCCCAGATGATTTGTATTTTCCTGGCCCAACTATTTCTAAGAGACTGTTTCATGGAGTTATTTTTGCTGGTATTTTTCACAATCTGCTACCCTGAGGCTGTATTACCATTCTCTACATTTTCCTGTGCCTCATGCCCTATCCACCCCTGCCCGTGATTTCTGTCTCATTTCTGCCCTGTCCTTCTTGGATCTTGAAACATGTATTTAAAGATACACGATCATCACTATGGGGTGGGGTTCTTATCCACACGAGTAAGTTTTTAACAGAGTTCTCTCAGGCCTGCTGCACCTGGGCTGTCTGGTTATTGTCAACAGCCTATGGTACACTCTTCCAGATGTTCAGAACTTTGGGGTTTTAGAATGTGGATAAGGATTATGAATCTTTATTTATTTTTTTATGTCTACCTGTAACTGGTTTATTTTTGCCTATGTGTGTTCTATGTTACTAAAAGTCATTTTTTATTTTGTTTCTTGAATATCCTAAAATACTAATTTTTAAAACCATTTTAACTTTCATTTTAGATTCAGAGGGTTCATGTGCAGGTTTGTTACATGGGTATATGGTGGGTTGCTAAAGTTTTGAGTACAATTGATCCATCACCCGGGTACTAAGCAAAGTATCCCAAAATTAGTTTTTCAACACTTGTCCCCCTCCCACCCTCCCACCTGTAGTAGTCCACAGTGTTTATTGTTGTCAACTTTATGTTCATTTAGTACCCAATGTTTAGCTCCCATTTATAAGTGAGAACATGTGGTATTTGGTTTTCTGTTTCTGTATTATTTCATTTAGGATAATGGCCTCTGGCTGCATCCTTGTTGCCGCAAAGAACATGATTTTGTTCTTTTTTATGGCTGTGTAATATTCTGTGGTATATGACATTTTATTTAACCAATCTACTCTTGATGGGCAGTTAGGTTGTTTCTATGTCTTTGCTATTGTGTCTAATGCTGCAATTAACATATAAGTACATATGTCTTTTTGGTAGAACAATTTATCTTCTTTTGGATATTGACCCGATAATACTACTCCTGGGTTGAATGGTAGTTCTGTTTTAAGTTCTTTGAGAAATCTCCAAACTGTTTTCCACAGTGGCTAAACTAATTGACATTCTCACCAATAATGTATAAGCTTTCTCTTTTTTTTGCAGCCTCATCAGCATCTGTTTTTTTTGTTGTTGTTGTTGGTTTCTTTTTTTGACTTTTTAATAATAGCTGTGGTGTGAAATGGTACCTCATTGTGGTTTTGATTTGCATTTCTCTGATAACTAGTGATGTTGAGCATTTTTTCATATTTGCTGGTCACTTGCATGTCTTCTTTTGAGAAGTGTCTGTTCATGTCTTTTGCCCATTTTAAATAGGGTTTTTTTTTTCTTGTTGAATTGTTTACGTGCTTTATAGATTCTGAATATTAGACCATTGTCAAATTCATAGTTTACAAATATTTTCTCCCATTCTGTAAGTTGTCTGCTTACTCTTTGGAGAGTTTTGTTTTCTTTTGTTTTGTTGCTGTACAGAAGCTCATTAGTTCAATTAGATCCCACTTGTCAATGTCTGTTTTCATTGCAATTGCTTTTGAGGACTTAGTCATGAATTCTTTCCCAAGGCTGATGTCCAGAATGGCATTTCCTAGGTTTTCTTCTAGGATTCTTATAGTTTAAGGTCTTATGTTTAGATATTTAATACATCTTGAGTATATTTCTGTATACGCTGAAAGGTAGGGGTCCAGTTTCATTATTCTGCATTTGGCCATGGCCAGCCAGCTATCCCAGTACCATTTATTGAATAGAGAGTCCTTTCCCCATTTTTTATTTTTGTTGACTTTATTGAAGATCAGATGGCTGTAGGTGTGTGGCTTTATTTCTGAGTACTCTGTTCTGTTCCATTGGTCTATGTGTCTGTTTTTTGTACCAGTACCATGATATATTGATTACTGTAGCCTTATAGTAGAGTTTGAAGTCAGGTAATGTGATGCCTCCAGCTTTGTTCTTTTTGCTTAGGATTGCTTTGGTGATTTTGGTTATTTTTTGGTTCCATATGAATTTTAGAGTAGTTTTGCCTAGTTCTGTGAAAAATCACATTTGTAGCTTGATATGATAGTGTTGAATCTGTATGTGGCTTTGGGCAGTATGGCCATTTTAACAATATTGATTTTTCTGATCCATGAACATGGAATGTTTTTCCATTTGTTTGTGTCATCTTTGATTTCTTTCAGCAGTGTTTTGTAGTTCTCCTTGTAGGGATCTTTCACCTCCTTGGTTAGATGTATTCTTATATAATTTTTTGTAGCTATTGTAAATGGGATTGTGTTCTTGATTTGGCTCTCAGCTTGAACATTATTGGTGTATAGAAATGCTACTGATTTTTGTACATTGATTTTGTGTCTGGAAACTTTATTGAAGTCATTTATCAGTTCCAGGAGCCTTTGGCAAGGGTTTTCCAGGTATAGAATGATATCAGTGAAGAGAGATAGCTTGACTTATTTTCCTGTTTGGATACCTTTCATTTCTTTCTCTTGCTTTATTGCTCTGGTAAGAACGTCCCATACTATGTTGAATAGGAGTGGTAAGAATGGACTTCCTTGTTTTGTCTCAGTTTTCAAGGGAAATGCTTTCAGATTTTGCTCATTTGGTATGTTGTTGGCTGTGAGTTTGTCATAGATGGCTCTTATTATTTTGAGGTATGTTCCTTTAATACCTAGTTTCTTGGGGATTTTTATTATAAAAGGATGTTGGATTTTATTACAAATTTTTTATGTGTCTATTGAGATGATCATATGGTTTTTGTTTTTAATTCTGCTTATGTGATGAATCACATTTATTACTTTGCATATGTTGAACAAACCTTGCATCCCAGGAATAAAGCCTACTTGATCAAGGTGAATTAACTTTTCAGTATACTGTTGGATTCAGTTTACTAGTACTAAAATACTTATTTAAAGGGTTTATGTAGCTCAGAAAACAAACTGAAACAAGAAGTATTTGGGAGGGAAAAGAAAACCTCACAAAAGCAAGAAATGCTATTCTTAATATCCTTAAGAGAGAAGACATTTTTCAATTTTAAAACAAAAAAAGTATGTTTTTTTTAAAGAGAGTAAGGAATATTTGAAGAACAACAACAACAACAAAGCTCTCAGAAATATTTTTTAATGGTAGTAGGAAAAAAGTCCCAATAGAATGTTTGGAAAATTCTTGACTATTATTTCTTTAAATATTGCTTATTTTCCCATTCTAACTTTCCCTTCTTCTTCTTCTTCCAATGATATGTATGTTGGATAATGTTGGATATTTGCTACTGTGTCTCATATCTCTTTTATGCTCCTTTCTGATTTTTTCCCATTTCTTTTCTTTCTGTGTTTCAGTTTAGATATTTTTTTTCTTGTGTGTGTGTGGTTTTTTTTGTTTTGTTTTTGTTTTTTTTTTTTTTTTGAGACAGAGTTTTGCTCTTGTTGCCCAGGCTGGAGTGCAGTGGTGTGGTCTCGGCTCACTGCAACCTCTGCCTCCTGGGTTCAAATAACTCTTCTGCCTCAGCCTCCCAAGTAGCTGGGATTACAGGCATGTGCCACCACACCCAGCTAATTTTACATTTTTAGTAGAGATGGGGTTCCTCCATGTTGGTCAGGCTGGTCTCAAACTCCTGACCTCAGGTGATCCGCCTGCCTCAGCCTCCCAAAATGCTGGGATTACAGGCATGAGCCACCTCACCTGGCCTAGATATTTTTTTTTAATCTCTCCTTTAGTTCTCTAAATCTGTCTTCTCTGTGTCTAGTCTATTGTCCAACTTGAGAATAAAAATATTCCTATTTTCTTAAGGTAAGAATACACTCTCTAGCAATAACTAATCATCAAAAGTGGTTTTATATTCATTATTCATACTAATTGACCGATTACAACTTGTTTTAGTAACTATGCTTCTGAATGCCAGCAAATCAGCAACAACCTTCATTTGAGACTCTATGCTGCTATAGCTAATGATCAGCCATTTCCTGAATACATTTACTTCTGAAACTCTGCCAATCCTGAACTCCACACTTCCTCAAACTCTATACAAGAACAGCTTTAAGCTCTACTCAGAGAAAATGTGCCTTATAATAATAGCACAATACATTCAGCTTTTTATCATATAGTAAATGATGCTCTCTTACTTTGACGATCTAATCCAATGAGTTCTTTTTTTTTTTTTTTTTTTTAGAGTCTCATTCTGTCACTCTGTCACCCAGGCTAGAGTGCAGTGGCACAATCTCAGCTCACTGCAACTTCCACCTCTCAGGTACAAGCGATTCTCCTGCCTCAGCCTCCTGAGTAGCTGGGTTCTTTATTTTGTTCCATTGGGCTAAGTGTCTGTTTTTATACCAGACTATGCTGTTTTTGTTACCATGGTTGTGTAGTATAATTTGAAGTCAGGTGATGTGATTCCTTCAGTTTTGTTGTTTTTGCTCAGGATACCTTTGGCTATTCTGGGTTTTTTGTGATTCCATATAAATTTTAGGATTGTATTGTTCTATTTCTGTGAAGGATGTCATTGGTATTTTGATAGGGATTTCATTGGCTCTGTAGATTGCTTTGGGTAGTATGGATATTCAAACAATATTAATTATTTCAATCTATGAACATGGAATACTTTTTCATTTTTTGGTGTCCCCTTCAATTTCTTTCATCAGTGTTTCATAGTTTCCACTGTAGATTTCTTTTACTTCTTTGGTTAAGATAATTCCTAGGTATTTAATTTTATGTGTGGCTATTGTAAATGAGATTATTTTTTAAATTTATTTTTCACACTGTTCACTACTGGCATATCAAAATGGTTTTTGTATGTTGCTTTTGTATCCTGTACCTTTACTGAATTTGTTTATCAGTTCTGGTAGTTTTCCTGCACAGTCTTTAAGTTTTTCCGAATATAAGATTATGTCATCTGCAAACAAGGATAATTTGACTTCTTCCTTTCCAATTTGGATGTCCTTTCTTTTTTTGTCTGATTGCTCTAGCTAGGACTTCTAGTATTATGCTGAATAATAGTGGTAACAGTGGGAATCTTTGTTTTATTCCCGATCTTAGAGGAAAAGCTTTCAGTTTTTCCCCATTCAGTGTAATACTAGCTGTGGGTCTGTTGTATATGGCTTTTATTATGTTGAGGTATGTTCCTTCTATCTCCATTTTTTGAGGGCTTTTTTCATGAAGCGATGTTGAATTTTATCAAATGCTTTTCAGCATCAATTGAAATGATTATTTGGTTTTCATCTTCATTTTGTTGATATAATGTATGACATTGATTGATTTGCATATGTTGGACTATCCTGAATCTCAGGGATAAATCCCACTTGGTCATACTGAAAGATCTTTCTAATGTATTGTTGAATTTCATTTGCTAGTATTTTGCTGAAGATTTTTGCATCAATATCCATTAGAGATGTTGACCTGTGTGTTCTTTTTTTTTTTTTTTTTAATGTGTCTTTTTCGGGTTTTGGTGTCAAGGTAATATTGGCCTCATAGAATGACTTTGAAAGTATTTACTTCTCCTCTATTTTTGGAATAGTTTGAGTAGGATTGGTATTAATTCTCTTTAAATGTTTGGTAGAATTCAGCAGTGAAGCCATCAGGTCCTGGGCTTTTCTTTAGTGGGAGACTTTTTATTATGGTTTCAATTTTGTTACTAGTTATTGGTCTGTTCAGGTTTTGGATTTCTTTCCAGTTCAATCTTGGTAGGTTGTATGTATCTAGGAATTTGTCCATTTATTCTAGATTTCTAATTTATTGGCATATAGTTGCTCATATTAGCCACTAATTATCCTTTGAATTTCTGCAGTTTCAGTTGTAATGTCTCCTTTTTCATTTCTGATTTTCTTTATTTGAATCTTGTGTCTTTTATTCTTAGTCTGGGTAAAAATTTTTCACTTTTGCTTAACTTTTCAAACAATGAACTTTTTGTTTCATTGATCTTTTGTATCATTTCTTTCATTTCAATTTCATTTATTTCTGCTCTAGTCTTCAGTATTTCTTTTCTTCTTCTAATTTACATTTGGTTTGCTCTTGCTTTTCTAGTTATTTAAGAGGCATCATTAAATTGTTCATTTGAAGTTTTTTTCTCTTTTTTGATGTAGGTGCTAATAACTATAAACTTCCCTCTTAGTAGTGCTTTTGCTGTATCCCACGGATTTTGGTACACTGTGTTTCCATTATCATTTGCTTCAATAAATTTTTCAATTGCCTTCTTAATTCCTTTATTGACCCACTCAGGAGCATATTGTTTACTTTCCATGTATTAAAATCATTTCCAAAATTCCTCTTGTTGTTAATTTCTAGTTTTATTCCATTGTGGTCAGAGAAGATGGTTGATATAATTTTAGTTTTTTGAATGTTTTAAGACATGTTTTGTGACCTAGCATATGGTCTATCCTTGAGAATGATCCACGTGCTATGTAAAAGAATGTGTATTCTGCAACTCTTGGGTGAAATGTTCTATAACTATCTATTAGATCCATCTGGTCTATCATGCAGATTAAGTCTGATGTTTCTTTGGTAATTTTCTGTCTGCAACATCTGTTCAATGCTGAAAGTGGGGTGTTAAAGTCTCCAGCTATTACTGTATTGGGGCCTATCTTTCTCTAAATAATATTTATCTCTATCTCTCTCTAATAATATTTCCTTTATATGTCTGTGTGCTCCAGTGCTGGATGCATATATATATATTTAAAATTGTTACATCCTCTTGCTAAATTGACCCCTTTATTATTTTATAGTGACCTTATTTGTTTCTTCTTATAGTTTTTGTCTTGAAACTTATTTTTTTCTGATATAAGTATGGCAATTCTTGCTCTTTTTTGGCTTCCTTTAGCATGGAATTTTTTTTTCATCTCTTTATTTTCAGTCTATATGTGTCTTTATAGGTGAAGTGTGTTTCTTGTAGGCAACAGATCAATAGGTCTTGTTTTTTCATCCATTCAGCCAGTCCATATCTTTTAATTGGAGAGTTTAGTCCATTGACAGTCAATATTATTATTGATAAGTAGGACTTCCTCCTCCCATTTTGTTATTTGTTTTCTGATAATTTTTTGGTCTTCTTGTCCTTCTTTCTTTTCTTCCTGTCTTCCTCTAGGGAAGGTGATTTTATCTGATAATGTAATTATTTAGTTTCTTGCTTTTGTGTGTGTGTGTGTGTGTGTGTGTGTGTGTGTATCCATTGTATGATTTTTGGTTTGTGGTTACCATGAGACTTGCAAATACTATCTTATAACTCATTATTTTAACCAAAAACAACTTAACACTATTTGCATAAACAAACAAGCAAGCAAATAGAAAACTCTCCTTAACTTTGTCCCCCTGCTTTTTAACTTTTTGTTGTTTCTATTTATATTTATTGTACTATGTCTTGGCAAGTTGTTGTAAATATTTTTGATTGGTTAATCATTTAGTCTTTCTACTTAAGAGTAGTTTACACACCATAGTTACAATGTTATAATATTCTGTGTTTTTCTGTGTACTTACCATTGAGTTTTATACCTCCAGGTGATTATTTATTGTTTACTAATGCCCTTTTCTTTCTGATTGAAGTACTCCCTTTAGCATTTCTTGTAGGACAGGCCTGGCATTGATGAAATCCCTCAGCTTTTGTTTGTCTGGGGAAGCCTTTATTTCTCCTTTATGTTTAAAGGATATTTTTGCTGGATATACTATTCTAGAGTAAAAGGTTTTTCTTTTTCCCTCCAACACTTTAAATATGTCACTCTCTCCAGGCCTATAAGGTTTCCACTGAAAAGTCTGCTGTCAGACATATTGGGGCTCCATAGTATGTTATTTGTTTCTTTTCTCTTGCTGTTTTTAGGATCCTTTTTTAAAACTTGACCTTTGGGAGTTTAATTATTAAATTCCTTGAGGGAGTCTTCTCTAGGTTAAATCTGCTTGATGTTCTATAACCTTCTTGTACTTGGATATTGATATCTTTCTTTAGGTTTGGGATTTTTCTGTTATTATCCCTTTGAATAAACTGTCTACCCTTATCTCTTCCTCTATCTCCCCTTTAAGGCAAATAACTTTTAGATTTGTCCCTTTAAGGCTATTTTCTAGATCTTGTAGGCATACTTTTTTTTTATTCCTTTTTCTTTTGTCTCCTCTAACTGTATACTTTCAAATAGCCTGTCTTCAAGCCCACAAAATCTTTCTTCAGCTTGATCAGTTCTGCTATTAACGAACTCTGCATTCTTCAGTATGCCAATTCCATTTTTCAGTTCCAAAACTTCTGCTTGATTATTTGTAATTATTTCAATCTCTTTGTTAACTCCATTCAATATAATCCTGAATTTCTTCTGTATTATCTTGAATGTCTTTGAGTTTCCTCAACACAGCTATTTTTTTGAATTCTCTGTCGAAACATCACATATCTCCATTTCTCCAGGATTGGTTTCTGGTGCCTTATTTTGTTCTTTTGGTGAGGTCGTGTTTTCATGGATGGAGATGATGCTAATAGATGTTCTTTGCTGTCTGGACATTGAAAGTTTAGGTATTTATTGTAGTTTTCACTGTCTGGGCTTATTTGTAGCCATCATTCTTGGGAAGGCTTTCCAGATATTTGAAAGATCTTAGGTGTTGTGATCTAAGCTGTATCTGCTTTAGGGAACATTCCAAGCCCAGTAACACTGTGGTTCTTACAGACTGACTCATAGAGGTATCATCTTGATGGTCTTGGCCCAGATCTGGGAGAATTCTCTGGATTACCAGACAGAGACTCTTGTCCTCTTCTCTTACTTTCTCCCAAGCATACAGAATCTCTGTTCTGAGCCACCTAATGCTGGGAGTGGAGTGACACAAGCACCCCTGTGACCACCACTACTATGACTGTGCTATGTCAGACCTGAAGCCAGCACAGAACTGTGTCTTGCCCAAGGCCTACTGTAACCACTCCATGGATACTGGCTACATTTACTCAAGGCCCTGGGGCTCTATAATTAGCAGGTGGCAAAGCCAGCCAGTGTCCTTCATTTCGGGGCAGCAAGGTCCCCCAGGCCCTGGGTAAGGTCCAGAAGTGCTTTCCAGGAGTCAGGGACTAGAGTCAAAAACTTTAGAAGTCTACCTGGTATTCTATTGCACTGTTGCACTCAAACCACAAGGCACTGTCCTTCCCACTCTTCCCTCCCCTTTCCCAAGGCAGAGGAACCTCATCCTATAGCAACTGCCACCCCAGGCCATGAGGAGTACTGCCAGACTACCACTGATGTTCCCTTAAGGCCCATGGTCTCTTAAGTCAGCTTGTTGTGAATGTTGCCTGGCCCAGGACTCATCCTTTAGGGCAGTGGACTCCCCTCTGGCCCAGGGCATGTCTAGAAATGCCATCCAAGAGTCAAGTCTTGGAATCAGGGATCTCAAGAGCCTACTTGGTGCTCTTACCCCCTTTGGCTGTGCTGGTATCTAACATGCAAAACAAAGTCTCCTTTACTTTTCCCTCCACTTTTCTCAAGCAGAAGGAGTTTTGCTCCATAGCCACCATAACTGGTAATGTGCAGAGTCTCACCTGAAGCCAGCAAGTCTGAGGCTCACCAATGCCCTCGATGTAGTATGTGGGTGTCAGTGCTGGTTATTTAAGGCCCAAGGGCTCTTCAGTTAGCAGGTGATTAATGCTGCCAGGACTTGGTTCTTTCCTTCAAGGCAATAGGTTCCTTTCTGGCTCACAGTGTGTCTAGAAATGTCATGTGGTAGCTAGTGCCTGGAACAGGAGACTCATGACTCTGTGCTCTATCCTGATCTATCCTCTGGCTGAGCTGGTATCCTAGATGCAAGGCAAAGTCCTTTCCACTCTTCCCTCTCCTCTCCTCAAGCAGAAGGAAGGGGTCTCTTTTGGAGCCTCAAGCCTGGGGTTAGGGGAGGGGTAATGCCAGCACTCCCTTAGTTGCCCCAGCTAGTGTTTCAGTATGTTGTGTGTCCCCTCAGTCCACTGTCTTTGGGCCTAGCTCAGCACTAGGATTCACCTAAAAGTTGCAATCCTTATGGCCTAGACTGCCTTTCAAGTTTACTTGGAGACGCAGAGTGCTGTAGCCCTTGGTGGTGAGATTTGCAGGCACTCATGTTCTGACTGTTGAGATTGGTGATTTCCTTCTGGCTAGGGCTGGTTTAAATGCTGCCTCCATGGGCAGGCATCATCTGAGTTTGGTCTGGGTTTTCTTTCTGCTCTAACGGGACAGCACTGAATCCAATGCATCACAGTTGTTATGATCTCCCTCCCCCAGTGCCCAGAGATGCTCTCCGCACCATGCTGCTGCTGCTGCTGCCAGGGGTGGGGGTGGTGTCGCAATTTAGGACTGTTTTTTCTATTTCTTCAGTGCCTCTTTCAGTGATATGAAGTTAAAATCAGTTACTGTGAGTGCTTGCCTGATTTTGGGTTCTTATGAAGGTGGTTTTTTTTCTATGTAGATAGTTGTTAACTTATTGTCCTTGCTAGGGGTATGATCAGTGGAGCTTTCTATTCTGCCATCTTGCTCCCCCAGCTTTACCATCTTGCTCCCCCATCTGCTTCTTTGTTGAAACACACCATTATTCATCCATTTATCCATTGTCCCTATATATTTTTCTTCTACCAATTGTGGTTATTTAGAAATCCTTGTCTGCTAACTCAATGACTATTATCTTTTCTGTGTCTACTTATATTGACCCTTCTATCTCTTGATCAGTGCTTCCCATTTCCACTCCCCTCTCTTTTTTTGCTTGATTACGAAGTTTTTAATGCAAGCTGGATATTGTGGGTGACACATTTTAGAGCTCAGGATTATGTTATCTTTATCTAAAGCAGAGATATACAAACTACAGGCAAAACTGCTGCTTGCTTTTAAAATAAAGTCATATTGGAACACAGCCATGTCCATTTGTTTGCATAGTGTCTATGACTGCTTTCATATTACAGTGGCAGAGTTGAATAGCTGTAATAGAAATCTTCAAAATCCAAAATATTTACTCTCTGATTTTTCATAGAAATATTTGTCAACCTTTGGTCAAAAGAGTGTTGAGTTTTATTTGAGAAGACAGTTACTCATATAGTACTGTGAATCCCCTTGACCCAATTAAGGATTGATTTTTACTTTGTCAGGGCAGGTCTATTTTAGTTTTGCTTTCTTAAAGCATAGCTCTGGGCTGGGCGTGGTGGCTCACACCTGTAATCCCAGCACTTTGGGAGGCCGAGGTGGGTGGATCATGTGAGGTCAGGAGTTCAAGAACAGCTTGACCAACATGGTGAAACCATGTCTCTACAAAAATACAAAAATTAACCAGGCCTGATGGTGGGTGCCTGTAATTCCAGCTACTCAGTAGGCTGAGATGGGAGAATCGCTTGAACCCAGGAGGCAGAGGTTGCAGTGAGCCAAGATCACGCTATTGCACTACAGCCTGGGTGGCTGCGTGGGACTCCACCTCAAAAACAAAAACAAACAAACAAACAAAACACATAGCTTTTAATCCTAGGACATGGCTTTTTTGTGGTCTCTATCAAATGCCATGGATGCTCAGCAAAGTTTCTCCACTCTGACCAGAGAGAAACTCTAATGTCTCTCCAACTCTAGACAATCTCTAAAATCTCTATTCAATTTCTAGGGCACACTCCAACAGCTCTTTTGTTTAGGTTTTCTGGGGTCTCAATTTGTGCATGCACATCTGAGGATTAAGCTAAGGATTCAAGAAAACCCCTACACAGATTTTTGATATTCCCTCTATGTAGCTGTCTTGAGCATCATGCCCCTCCAAATTCCATCCATCACCCTACCATCCCCAGGCTCTGAAATCTGTTTCCTCCACCCACCAGACCTCCTCTCTCTGCTTGGGCTCTACTTCCTTGTACCATAGCTGTGAAATGCTTCCAGGAAGAAAGCCAGAGTAAATGTGGGGTTCACTTTGCATGCTTCCTTTTTCTTAAGTCTTGCAACCTTGCACTGTTAGGTATCCAGTGCTTACAAAAATTGGTTGTTACTACCAGTACCAGCCACTGCAAAAACATGCCAAATTGTAAAGACCATCAATGCTAGAAAGAAACTGCTTCAACTAACGAGCAAAATAAGCAGCTAACATCATAATGACAGGATCAGATTCACACATAACAATATTAACCTTAAATGTAAGTGGGCTAAATGCTCCAATTAAAAGACACAGAGTGGCAAATTGGATAAAGAGTCAAGACCTATCAGTGTCCTATCTTCAGGAGACCCATCTCATGTGCAGAGACACACATAGGCTCAAAATAAAGGATGGAGGAAGATCTATCAAGCAAATGGAAGACAAAAAAAAAAAAGCAAAGGTTGCAATCCTAGTCTCTGATAAAACAGACTTTAAACCAACAAAGATCAAAAGAGACAAACAAGGCCACTATATAATGGTAAAGGGATCAATTCAACAAGAAGAGCTAACTATCCTAAATATATATGCACCCAATACAGGAGCACCCAGATTCATAAGGCAAGTCCTTAGAGACCTACAAAGAGACTTAGACTCCCACACAATAATAATGGGAGACTTTAACACCTCACTGTCAACATTAGGTCAATAAGACAGAAAGTTAACAAGGATATCCAGGAATTAAACTCAGCTCTGCACGAAGCGGACCTAATAGACATCTACAGAACTCTCCACCCCAAATCAACAGAATATACATTCTTCTCAGCACCACATTGCACTTATTCCAAAATTGACCACGTAGTTGAAAGTAAAACACTCTTCAGCAAATGTAAAAGAAGAGAAATTATAACAAACTGTCTCTCAGACCACAGTGCGATCAAACTAGAACTCAGGATTAAGAAACTCACTCAAAACCGCTCAACTACATGGAAACTGAACAACCTGCTCCTGAATGACTACTGGGTACATAACAAAATGAAGGCAGAAATAAAGATGTTCTTTGAAACCAATGAGAACAAAGACACAACATACCAGAATCTCTGGGACACATTCAAAGCAGTGTGTAGAGGGAAATTTATAGCATTAAATGCCCACAAGAGAAAGCAGGAAAGATCTAAAACTGACACCCTAACATCACAATTAAAAGAACTAGAGAAGCAAGAGCAAACACATTCAAAAGCTAGCAGAAGGCAAGAAATAACTAAGATCAGAGCAGAACTGAAGGAGACAGAGACACAAAAAACCCTTAAAAAAATCAATGAATCCAGGAGCTGGTTTTTTGAAAAGATCAACAAAATTGATAGACTGCTAATAAGACTAGTAAAGAAGAAAAGAGAGAAGAATCAAATAGATGCAATAAAAAATGATAAAGGGGATATCACCACCAATCCCACAGAAATACACAATACCATCAGAGAATACTATAAACACCTCTACACAAATAAACTAGAAAATCTAGAAGAAATGGATAAATTCCTGGACACATACACCCTCCTAAGACTAAACCAGGAAGAAGTTGAATCCTTCTTCCTTTCAGAACCAATAACAGGCTCTGAAATTGAGGCAATAATTAATAGCCTACCAACCAAAAAAAGTCCAGGACCAGACGGATTCACAGCTGAATTCTACCAGAGGTACAAAGAGGAACTGCTACCATTCCTTCTGAAACTATTCCAATCAATAGAAAAAGAGGGAATCCTCCCTAACTCATTTTATGAGACCAGCATCATCCTGATACCAAAGCCTGGCAGAGACACAACAAAAAAGAATTTTAGACCAATATCCCTGATGAACATCAATGCAAAAATCCTCAATAAAATACTGGCAAACTGAATCCAGCAGCACATCAAAAAGCTTATCCCCAATGTTCAAGTTGGCTTCATCCCTGGGATGCAAGGCTAGTTCAACATATGCAAATCAATAAATGTAATCCATCATATAAACAGAACCAAAGACAAAAACCACATGATTATCTCAATAGATGCAGAAAAGGCCTTCGACAAAACTCAACAGCCCTTCATGCTAAAAACTGTCAATAAACTAGGTATTGATGGTACGTATCTCAAAATAATAAGAGCTATTTATGACAAACCCACAGCCAATATCATACTGAATGGGCAAAAGCTGGAAGCATTCCCTTTGAAAACTGGCACAAGACAGGGATGCCGTCTCTCACCACTCCTATTCAACATATTGTTGGAAGTTCTGGTCAGGGCAATCAGGCAGGAGAAAGAAATAAAGGGTATTCAATTAGGAAAAGAGGAAGTCAAATTGTCCCTGTTTGCAGATGACATGATTGTATATTTAGAAAACCCCATTGTCTCAGCCCAAAATCTCCTTAAGCTGATAAGCAACTTCAGCAAAGTCTCAGGATACAAAATCAATGTGCAAAAATCACAAGCATTCCTATACACCAACAACTGACAAAAACAGAGCCAAATCATGAGTGAACTCCCATTCAAAATTGCTTCAAAGAGAATAAAATACCTAGGAATCCAACTTACAAGGGATGGGAAGGACCTCTTCAAGGAGAACTACAAACCACTGCTCAGGGAAATAAGAGAGGACACAAACAAATGGAAGAACATTCCATGCTCATGGATAGGAAGAATCAATATCGTGAAAATGGCCATACTTCCCAAGGTAATTTATAGATTCAATGCCCTCCCCATCAAGCTACCAATGACTTTCTTCACAGAATTGGAAAAAACTACTTTAAAGTTTATATGGAACCAAAAAAGAACCCACATTGCCAAGACAACCCTAAGCCAAAAGAACAAAGCTGGAGGCATCACGCTACCTGACTTCAAACTATACTACAAGGCTACAGTAACTAAAACAGCATGGTACTGGCACCAAAACAGAGATATAGACCAATGGAACAGAACAGAGCCCTCAGAAATAATACCACACATCTACAACCATCTGATCTTTGACAAACCTGACAAACACAAGCAATGGGGAAAGGATTCCCTATTTAATAAATGGTGCTGGCAAAACTGGCTAGCCATATATAGAAAGTTGGAACTGGATCCCTTCCTTACACCTTATACAAAAATTAACTCAAGATGGATTAAAGACTTAAATATTAGACCTAAAACCATAAAAACCCTAGAAGAAAACCTAGGCAATACCATTCAGGACATAGGCATGGGCAAGGACTTCATGACTAAAACACAAAAAGCAATGGCAACAAAAGCCAAAATTGACAAATGGATCTAATTAATCTAAAGAGCTTCTGCACAGCAAAAGAAACTACCATCAGAGTGAATAGGCAACCTACAGAATGGGAGAAAATTTTTACAATCTACCCATCTGACAAAGGGCTAATATCCAGAATCCACAAAGAACTTAAACAAATTTACAAGAAAAAATCAAACAACCCCATGAAAAAGTGGTGAAGGATATGAACAGACACTTCTCAAAAGAAGACATTTATGCAGCCAATAGACACATGAAAAAATGCTCATCATCACTGGCCATCAGAGAAATGCAAATCAAAACCACAATGAGATACCATCTCACACCAGTTAGAATGGCGATCATTAAAAAGCCAGGAAATAACAGGTGCTGGAGAGGATGTGGAGAAATAGGAACACTTTTACACTGCTGGTGGGACTGTAAACTAGTTCAACCATTGTGGAAGACAGTGTGGCGATTCCTCAAGGATCTAGAACTAGAAATACCATTTGACGCAGCCATCCTATTACTGGGTATATACCCAAAGGATTATAAATCACGCTGCTATAAAGACCATAAAAGTTATGCGATTGTGGTCTCTTTCTCTCTCAAAATGCATAAAGTTTTCAGACTGTGGTTGACCATGGATAAGTAAAACTGCAGAAAGTGAAGGTATGGATAGGGTCTGGGGGAATACTGTGCAAAAAAGGCAACAGGAGGGATCCTTGTGGTGATGGAAATGTTCTGTATCTTGACTGTATGAATGTCAGTATTCTGGTTGTGATATTGTACTATATGTTTGTAAAATGTTACCACTGGGGAAACTACGCAAAGGGTATATGGGATCTCTCTGTATTACTTCTTGCAATGCATGTGATTCTACAATTATCTTAAAACAAAATGTTTAATTAAAAAAAAAAACACAAAACTTGACTGTTCCTCAAAACCTTCACTGAGTTAACCACTTCCTCTTTGAAACCACCTTATACCCTATACAACACTGATACTATAGTATTATTGCCCTTCATGTTCTTTCGTAATTAGTCTATCTCCCTTACCAAACTGTGAGCTCCAAGAGGAGGTTTTAAAGGCAAGATATGTTTTGTTCATCTATGTATGCCTAGCATCTAGTAGTGCCTGATACGTTGAAGATGTTTTGTAAATGCTTGTTGAATAAAATGATGTGACAGATGTAAAAGAAAAAAAAAAAAAGACACATGCACACGTGTTTATTGTGGCACTATTCACAATAGCAAAGACTTGGAACCAACCCAAATGTCCATCAATGATAGACTGGATTAAGAAAATGTGGCACATATACACCATGGAATACTATGCAGCCATAAAAAAGGATGAGTTCATGTCCTTTGTAGGGACATGGATGAAGCTGGAAACCATCATTCTCAGCAAACTATCACGACAGAAAACCAAACGCCGCATGTTCTCATTCATAGGTGGGAACTGAACAATGAAAACACCTGGACACAGGATGGGGAACGTCTCACACCAGGGCCTGTCATGGAGTGGGGGGAGTGGGGAGGGATAGGACATATACCTAATGTAAATGGCGAGTTAATAGGTGCAGCACACCAACATGGCACATGTATACATACATATGTAACAAACCTGCATGTTGTGCACATGTACCCTAGAACTTAAAGTATAATTAAAAAAAAAAAACAGCGATTTTCAGAAGAAAGTGATATTCCTGTGCTTTAATTAAAGATATGCATGTTTTCAGTTAAAAAAAAAAAAGTTGGTTGTTACCTTTTCTTAATATTTTAGTGTTTTTTCTGTGTTTGTGTGTGTGTTTGTGTGTGTGTGTGTGTGTGTGTGTAGCAAGCAGGTTATTCTGATGCTGACTACTTCACTATGATCTTAAATAGAAGGATTTAAAGATAAAGATGAGGAAACCTCCAGAAAAATTGAATGAAGAGACATTGAGATAATAAATAGGAGTAAAACAATTAGAAAATCAGAGATCTAGTTCAGGAGATCTAACACCCAATAATCAGAGGTTACAGAAAAAGAGTATATATTAATGATCTATTTGGGGTGACAAATTACCTCAAAACTTAGTGGCTTAAAAAATGATAAACATTTATATCTCTTTCAGTTCCTGTGGCCACGAGTTCAAGAGTGACTCAGCTGAATGGTCTGCCTCACGTTTTCTCATGAGGTTCATTTGGATATTGGCCAGGGCTGCAGTCTTCTTAAGACTGGCTGTAGCTGGAGAATTTGCTCCAAGGCAGCACACTCATGTGACTAGCAGGTTTATGTTCTTTCTCAATTTCTCACTATGTGAATCTCTCCACAGGGTCACTTGAGTATCTTCATGACATGACAGCTAGCTTTTCCCAGAGAGAGTAATCCAAGAGACTAAGAAAAAAGGTGAAAGGTCTTTTATGACTACCCATTGATGTCACCCATTGTCACTTTCACAATATCCTACTGGTCACACAGGTCCTCTCTTTTAATGTTGAAAGGGAGTACACAACAGCATGCATAGCAGGAGGCCGGGATCATTGTAAAGGGGCAAAAATAATCCAAAAACAATAGAAGAAAATTTCCTATATGAGAAGAGCATGAAGTTTCTACTGCAGTGGATTAAAATAGACTCTACTCCAACGAACAACACCATGAAATTTCAGAACACTGAAAGTCAAGAGAAAATTTCACAAGATTCTAGGAAGGAAAAAAAGGATGTCACATACAAATGTTTAGAATCAAAATGGCTTCATAGGAGTGGGTGCAGTGGTGTGCCCATGGAGTCCCAACTATTTGGGAGATTGAAGCAGAGGATCACTTGAGGCTAAGAGTTTGAGGCCAGCCTGGGCAACATAGAAAGAACCCATCTCTAAAAAGAAATGAAGAAAAAAATAGCTACATACTCCTCAAAGGCAACATTGTAAGACATAATATATAATGTCAAATAGAATAAATGAAGACATATCATAAAGCAATATATTTAAAATTCTGGGAAAAATTATTTCAAACCTATAATTTAATACCCAAGTCAAACTATCAATTAAGTTTTAGTGTAGAATAAAGACACTTTAAGATATGCAAGTTAAAAAAATTATCTACCACACACCCTTTCTCAGAAACCTTGGGAAAACAGAGGATTCAGGAAACAAGGGATTCAATACAAGGAAGAGGAGAAGGAAATCCCCAGAATGATGAAGAAAGGATTTCCCAAGACAACAGCTATGTGCCAAGTGCAGAGGGCAAACAGAACGGACTTTAAAAGGGCAGAAGATTCAGGAGATTGTTTCAAGGTTAAATTGATAGAACACCTAATGTGTTTAAACACACTGAGAGATTTACACAAGTGGGGAAGAGTTTAAAGTTGAACTACTTCAGATAGTGAACTTAGTGATAAATTCTTCAAAAAGGAAGGCAATGGAAAAATAAGCATTAATTCCAGACAAAACAATGAGCTGTGCAGGAGAGGTAACACAACCAAAGTTTACTATATATCTCTGCTGGAACTGGCATTCACAAAGTCATAAAAATGTGAACGCAGAATACTGATCTAGTGAAATCATAATATAATTATACTGAGAGGGCAGAGGAATGAAAAGTATGCATGTATGTGGTGGTGCAGGCCAGGGATTAAAAGACAGCTAAATCTTCATTTTCCATAGTGGAAAATCAATAGGTAATATTTTGAACTGAAAAATCAATAAATAGCAATATAAGCATGTTATTTAGAGATGTGGAAGTAAATACCAAATGAATCAACTATAGTTGCTGAAATTGGTTGCCTCTGGGGAGCAGGAATTAGTGAAGGGTGTGGCAAAATTTGTTCTAATTTTCTTAATAAACCTCATAAAACTGGCCTATTCTTTCAACTATGTTTTTATAAATTTTCATCAAAATAAACTAAAAACTATTAAACTTGAGAAAAATAACGGAAAAGCAGGGAGTAGCCAATTGTGTTGAACACTGATGAATACTCAAGAAGATAAGAACAGAGAATGATTCATTAAAGGTGACAAGATGCAGATCATTGGTAACCAGAGGAGTAGTCGGTGTGGAAACTCCCTTAATATTCAAAGAGAAAAATACACAAGGAATATAAATAGACATCACAGAAAATAGGTATATAATCATCCATAGACACATGAAAAAATACTCCATCTCATTCATAATAAAAGAAATGCCAATTAAAGTGATATCATGATATTTTGTAACATATTGGCATCAAATAAAAAAATGTACTCATCGTTGGTAATAGTGAGGACAGAATGGCAGCCTCATACACAGTATGTAAGAGTGTAAATTGGGAAAGACTTCACTGAAGTCTGATTTGGAATATCTTTGAAAATGTATAATGCACCTGCTCGTTGAGTAACCCCTCTTCTGGGGTTTTATCCTACGGATAAACTCATGGAAGTATGCAGTATGTTTGAAGATACTCAGTGGAAAATAATACAAATGTCTCTCAGTACAGAACTTGCTAAACAAATGATACGTTCTTCCCACAGAATACTAGGTGCATCATTAAGAGTGGCTGTTCTGCACGTGTTCATGTTGAAAAGGGGACAACATATCTTAATTTAGAAAAAAACATGTTAATAGTATTTGTAGTTATGAGTCTGTATGTGTGACAAATGAAGACAGGTCATTTGTAATGATCTGGCACCTACTTGATGGTCAATAGAAAGTTCTTAGCTACTGTTCCTAATGCAAGCTGTAAACTAAACAATGATTATGATTCCAAATAAAAATGCATTGGATAATAAAGCTCACTTGGCTGCAGAGGTCATGCACATTGAACTTTACATTTTTCTGTGTGATTTACAACAGCTTTTCTGTTCTCATTGATCAACTTAATCATGATTAAATGTAATAAATTTGAACTTACAAAATCATGTAACAGTCTGCTGTCATATGTTTTGTATGTTTCGCCTATTGGGCTTTTTTTCTGAACAAGCTTTCTTTAAAAGTTATATAATTCCTTGGCTTAAAGAAAAAACCTAGAAAATAATATTGTCCACTGGCCTGTACTTTCCTGACCCAGCAAGCCTTCGGCAGATTTGTCTTGGACTAGAATTCAAGACACCTGGGTGCCAGTCCTGGCTCGGCTACTCAGTAGCTGGGTGACCTTGAGCAAACCCTTCGGCCTCTCTTAGTTCTTCTTAGCTGTCATATGGGATACAGTACCTTTCCTATCTACCCTGTGGGACTACTGTGAAAAGCAAATGAGGCAACAGGTATATAAATTTGTAATCTGTGAAAGCGTGCACATGAAAGCACTTTTATTTTGATAGCTAGGAGGATCCTCTCGCAGGTTAAATATTTCTGGTCCAGTAGAGAGGCACGCCTGGGTATTTATTCAGTAAACCTTGAGTGCCTTTCTGGACCAAGCAGGGACTGGTGAGGCAGAATTGAATATGATGCAGTCCCCATTCTCAGAGAACTCACAGTTTGATAGGAGAGGCAATTACAGTAAAATGTGAGAAATACAATATAATGGTTATAGACAAAGACTGGTGGGACTCACAGGAGTCACAATCTCTGATTAGAGAAGGCATCACTGACAAGTGACACCTGGATTGAGTCTTCAAGAACATGTGAGAATTTACCAGGCAGAGAATTGATTGATTGCTGGGTGGAACCCAGGCAGTGCCCCAACTTTGGACCAATTTCTCACCCCTCTTTCTTTATCAAGTCTTACCTCTGCTGTGAGACAGCAGACCATCAGAAACTTGCTCTCAGGTACCTATCCTATTGGAAAATGTTGAAAAAGATGTTAATGACAGGTTAGGTGTGCTTCTCCAGAATAGATGCATTTGGGTCCAGAGGGTGAGATCGTTCTCTATACACAGAAATATCAATAATTTTAGCTAAATAGATTTACTTTTAGGGAAAGTACCTAAATATTTTTTTTTTTTTGAACCTCACTCTTTTACTCAAGTTAGAGTGCAGTGCTATGATCACAGCTCACTGCAGCCTTGACCTCCCGGGCTCAGGCAATCCTCACATCTCAGCCTCCAGAATAGGTGGAACCACAGGTGTGCCACCACACCTGGCTATTTTTTTTTTTTTTTTTAATAGAGACAGGGTCTCATCATGTTTCCCAGGCTGGTCTCAAACTCCTGGGCTCAAGTGATTCTCCTGCCTAGGCCTCCCAAAGTGCTGGGATTACAAGTGTTAGCCACCATGCCTGGCCAATACCTAAGTACTTCCTATGGCCAGCAACTGGTACCAGATCATTACAAACATTACTTTTCTTCATTATCACAACAACCTTGTTTGTTCTTATTATAGGTGGCAGAACGAAGGACCTCAATCACCACCCAGCCGGTTATACCAGAGCCAGGATTCAAACTCAAGCCATGATCTTGCATATCCATTGACAAACTGGTTCTCATAACCGCCCTGGGAAATTAGCAGGAAACGAATGTTATCCCCACTTAAGATGGGGAAGCCAGGCATGGAAAGCTCTGCTGGGGACTCCCCGCTGGGCTTCCTGACTCCTGCCCTGACTGAGGTTGTTACCTTGCAATGGAGGTCAGAGTCCTGACAGGCAGTGGGAAAGATATTTTGGGGTACGGCTGTCTCCCTGGTGCTTCTCAAATCTCATCTTGTGAAACAATTGGTTCAAGTTCACTGGGCCCGGGTGCGCAGCCTTCCCTGGCTGGAGCTGGGACCCTGCTGTTCTGAAAAGCTATTTGGAAGGAGATTTCTTTCCTTCTCTGATTATCCTCACCACGAGGTGGGATGGAAGCTGTCTACCAGAGTCTGCTGCAGGTTAACCCTTCCCCTGCCCTCATTCAAGGACATGACAGGGATGTTCCATGTAAATGTGCCCCCTTGGCTTGAGACAGCACTTGGGGTAATGGAATAGCTTCCTCTTCTATGGACTGCTTGTGTTAGTTCACTGAGAATGGACTCTCTGTGGGTTCATAGAGTGCAACAATTGAAGAACTTGAATAATGGTTAACCAGGATGAAGTCACATCCGAATACGCATCACCTCACCACCTCCTTTGCTGCAGTCCGAAAACCCCACTGAGTCTTTGTTCTTTTTCCATCCATCTGTCTCTCTTGGTATCTGTCTCTCTCTTTCTCATCACCCCTTAAGGGTATTGATGCTTATTGATACTGGATTTTCTTTCTCACTCCAGTTTTTCCTATCTCTATCCACCTGTCTTTCTCCCTCCAGCTCTCCCTCACTCTTTCTCCCTCCCCTTTTCCTCCCTTCTTGTTCCCCATTTTGCTGGTCTCATTGTAGACCTGCATTCATTTAGGATTCCTTATTCTTACTGAAGAGATCCTTTGATCTTGTCTGTTAAAAAGTAAGTGAGTTGCACTCTATACACCAAGAAAAAACAAAATCATCTTTATTTAACTTTTTTTCTGGCCATGGGCCTGTGGTTGGAGCAAAAATAGGTCTCCCTGTTTCTGGCACACACACCAGCCTCCCCAAGCTGCAAGCCAGCCCAGTGGGCAGACACAGCTGCAGGGCAGGAATCCTGTTACCCAACTCAGGGTGGTGCCAGAGCTCCGAGTGCCCAGGCAGGCCTCCCCGCCAAGGCAGGGATCGCTCTGAGGCCAGAGGAGGCCCAGGGGACACAGTCAAGGCTCCTGCTCACCTGGCCCTGGGGCTGTGGCTGGTGCTGGTTAGCCGTTTCCTCCCCTTCCCCAGCAGGGCAGCAGGAGGGTTCCACTGGAGCCCAGCCCCATCTCAGCTTGACCCCTATACCTGGTAACATCCCGCAGCCTGGGTCAAGCTGTCAGGTTAGCACACAGCCCAGTTAAATGCACTGAGCTAACATCTGGACTTAGAGTTATGTAATGTTTTTACCTCATAATATTGTAACCTAGTAGAGTACATTTTATAGAGTCTTTAGAGGTGACCAAACTGAGGCTCATGGAGGTTGAGTTATCCAGTTAGTCAGGGATGGAGCTGGTGCTCAGCACTCTGGAATCCCTTGCCCAGATGTTCCCAAACCAGGTTGCATGGGTTGCTCCCCCAGGCCTGTTTCCTAGGGTAAATGGTAACAAGCATCCCCATCATCTCCAGTTTGGAGGGCAGCCACGGGGCAGTAGTTTGCTGGGGGAGGGTGGAGCTTGGACATGTAAACTGGAGTGTCCACTGGCATGAGTGTGAGGTCCTCTGCAGGGCAGGATGTTGCTGGGGGCAGGAAGTAAAGGCGGGTGGGATGGAGGCTGGGGGCTGGGGACCTGCTCTTCCTGAACCACCACATTCAGGCGTGGAACTCCCAGGAACCGAATGTTCTGAATTTGAACCTGGCCTTCCAGGTCATGATGAATGTGTATTTGCAAAATTAGAAGAATAGAATGTGTTTTACTTAATGATTGTTAACTCAATAATTTTGAAATATTAAGATGTGAATTGGACTATCACTAGACTTAGGGGCTCTGAGCCTCACAGATATTAGAATTGGGCCTGTGAAGCACCTTTTCACCTGTTTATTGGCTGTTTGGTTTCCTCTTATGTGACACACCCCACAGCTGCTGTCCCAATTCCCCTTCAGATCCTCTCCTCTGGGGCCCGGGAGCTCCTCCTGACCACTGTGCTACCCCCAGCCTGGCTGTGCTCTATCTCCTTCTCCATTCTGCTGCCAGAGAGACATTCCTAAATGGCTCAGAAACTTTCCAAGTATCCCGCTAGCCATGAACTAGAACTCCAGCTCCCAGCCTGCCCTTCAAGGTGCTGGTTCCTTATGGAGCTAACTGTAAAGACCAAGTTGCTTTCTGCAGTGAGTTGGGGAGGCCAGGTGAGGATGCCCAGGGAAGTCAACCATGTGGCTAGACCTAGTCAACACTGTGGCTAGGCAAAGGCCAGGAAGTGCCGCCAACAAAGAGCAAGGAGAAGAGCAGGGTCAGGGCTTGTGAAGACTGGGGTACAGATTAGGGGCTCAGAGGTAGGGCCACCCTGTTACCTCCTCAGCTCTGTGCTCCACTCTCACAGAAAGACACACAGCCCTCTGCTGCTCTCTTTGCTTTTTTCCTTCTACTCTCAACAGCAGCCAGCTACCTGTCTTTTTCTATCTCTCTACTTATAATCCCCCAGGGGAAGGATCTATTGTTCCAACTAGTGCCAATATTCCTTTGGGCAGAATGTTCTTGCCTGGCCGCAAAGGGAAACAGAGGTACCCAGGCTGACCTAATCAACTGAGAGCTAGGAGGTGGGGTCACATGGTTTCTGAAGCTGGTCTTCTTGTTTTGGGGTGGATGGGCAGGTATTCCAAGGCCTGGCCTACCCCGTTCATCAGCCAGGCTCCAAGGCACCATCTCCAGAGGTCCAGCTGCTGAGCCCACACAGTCTTTGCTTATGCCATTCCCGTCACCAGCTACACTTAGCTTTCAAGCTCAGATAAATGCTGCCCCTCCTTCCCTTTCCCTCCCAGGAAGCCTTCCCTAAACCCCTCCAGCTAGAATGAATCCCTTACTCTGGGCCCGTGTTGCTAGTGCTTATAACCTTTTGTTAGCACTGATTTCCTTCTTTCTGTTATCATTATTATTATTGAGATGTAATCTCTCTCTGTTGCCCAGGCTGGAGTGCAGTGGCTCCATCTCAGCTCACTGCAACCTCCACCTCCCAGGTTCAGGTAATTCTCCTGCTTCAGCCTCCCAGGTAGCTGGGATAACAGATGCCCACCACCATGCCCGACTAATTTTTGAATTTTTAGTAGAGATGGGGTTTCACCATTTTGGTCAGGCTGGTCTCGAATTCCTGACCTCATGTGATCCACCTGCCTCAGCCTCCTGAAAGTGCTGGGATTACAGGCGCGAACCACTGCACAGGGCCCCTTCTTTCTGTTATTGTTGTGAGTTGTTACTGATCTATCTCCTTAATTGGGCTGTAAACATCATGGAAGTGGAGACTATTTTATGCATCTTTGTATAGAGAGTCCAAGTGCCTAATACAGAGCCCTGCATAATAGGCTTTCAGTTCAATATTTTGTTAGATAAATGAATAAATGATCTGGAAAAATCAGCACAACAGATGATCCCAAAATTAATTCTCTTTTTTCTTAGATGCATCTTTTAAATCTTTTAAACACTAAGAACAGAGTTTTAAATGCTGGGGGCTCAAATACTGCCCCTCCACCCCCATTTCACCCTGCACTAGCTCCTCCTCAGTCAGGTCTAGGGTCCTGCCTCTGTCCCAGTGGCCACCTGGCTGTGGGGGCAGGGTGGGCCACCTAGGAACCTGTGTGGTCAGGGCTCTGTGTGGAGGGTCTGCCAGGGCAGCCTGGGATGTGGCTGGGCTGCTGCTGTGGACTGGGTGGGGTGGGAGGCGTGGACAGCTCCAGCGTGCTCTCCCTCACGTCCTTGAAGTTTGCCCATCCTCTGACTCAGCTCCAGCATCTCAATTCATGGATGAATGCCCTGGTCCTAGACAGAGAGCCAATTCAGCCCAGCAGGGTTTCTGGAGGGCTCCCAGGAGGGGGAGTCCCGGAACATGGCCCAGGACAGTGAAGTTGGGGTGATGGCCAGTTCACTCCAGCTGCAGCCTAGGACACATTCCTCTCCATTCCCACCCCCACCTCACATTCTGCTGGAGCCCTCCATAGTGCCCAGCTCTACGGGTGAACAGGAGGCTCAGATATACCTTGGGGGCTCAGCTGCTAGTGTTCTGCAGCTCCTCTGCCCTGTCTCTCTGTTTCCCTCCATCTGGCTTTGTGTGTGGGCATATGTGTGCGCATATGTGTGCTTGTGTGTGTAAGGGTGTACACTCCTGATGGCAGATGAAGCCTCCACTCAGGGTTCCCACAAGCCCCCAGGACTGCCATACACAGAGCTGCAGAGGGAGTTCAGGAGTTAAGCCTCCTATTGAGCTGAAAAAGGCCCCAAAAGCAGGCTTAAACTATTTTTTTTTTTTTTTTTTTTTGAGATGGAGTCTCACTCTGTCACCCAGGCTGGAGTGCAGTGGCACGATCTCAGCTCACTGCAACCTCTGCCTCTCAGGTTCAAGCAATTCTCCTGCCTCAGCCTCCCAAGCAGCTGGGACTACAGGCTCCCACCACCATGCCAGGCTAATTTTTTTTTGTATTTTTAGTAGAGATGGGGTTTCACTATTTTGGCCAGGGTGGTCTTGAACTCCTGACCTTGTGATCCGCCCTCCTTGGCCTCCCAAAGTGCTGGGATTGCAACTTAAATTTTTTTTTTTTTTTGAGACAGGGTCTCACTCTGTCTCCCAGACGGGAAAGTGCAATCATGGCTTACTGCAGCCTCAACCCCCTGGGCTTAGGTGATCCCCTCACCTCAGCCTCTGAGTAGCTGGGACTACAGGCACACACCATCATGCCCAGATAATTTTTTGTATTTTTTGTAGACACAGGGTTTCGCCATGTTGTCCAGGCTGGTTTCAAACTCCTGAACTCAAGTGACCTGCCCACCTTGGCCTCCCAAAGTGCTGGGATTATAGGTGTGTGCCACTACATCTGGCCTATTTTTTCTATATAATTGATATTATATTAAAATGATATCATTTGATAAACATACAATAAAATGCACATATCAATTGATAATGTTTGACAATTTGGGTGCAACTACCATCCAAGTTATACAATAGTTCATCTCCCCGAAATGTCCCTCATACCCCTTTCTACTCAACCCTCTCCCTTTCCAATCACTATCTGATTTTTATATATTTTTATATATATATATACATATAGATATATATGTATACCTAAACCAGCATTAAAGTTTAAAATTTAAAAAAGATCTTCTTCAGACAAGACATCACATACTATGCCACTTAAGTATAGAGACAGCCACATGGTACCCAGTCCTCCTGAAGCTAAGGGGTCCTGACCTCCTCCCACCTTTCTTCCAGGTATCCCTACTCCAGGGCTGCACCAGGGACTGCATGACAAGACAGTGGCATTTATAAAAGGTCCAAGGAAAGAGCCCAGGACTTGAAGTCAGAGGCTGGGCAGGGGTCCTGGGTTTGCCCTGTGTGGTTGGGACAAGGCATGGGATCTTTCCAAGGCTCAGGTTCCTTAGCTATACACTGTGGAGGTGATGGTCACCCTCAAGGATGCTAGGAGGATTAAAGCCCATTTTGCAGCCAACTTTATTCTTCTGTAGATGGAGGCAAGGCATCAATCTATTAATTAAATAACACAAATAGCTAACATACACTGAACTCTCTTTGGGTGCCAGGTACTAGTCTACCAACTTCCTTTTAACCCCCAAGTAAGGGAATGGGGACTATTGTTTATCCCCATTCTACAAATGAGAAAATGGGCTCAGAGGAATTAAAAGACTTGCCTCAGGTCAAACAGCACACCATGGAGTTAGTGTTTAACCCTAGGGAGCCACTGCAAGCTCATGCTCTTGCATACTGTACCAGTCTTCCTCCCAGATGAATACGGTAATAGATAAAAATAAACTTTAGGCTGGGCATAGTGGCTCACACCTGTAATCCCAGCACTTTGAGAGGCTAAGGCAGGAGGATGGCTTGAGTCCAGGAGTTCAAGACCAGCCTGGGCAACATAGCGAGACCCTATCTCTACAAAAAAATTTAAAAATTAGCTGAATGTGGTGTTGCATGACTGTGGTCCCAGCTAGTTGGGAGGCTGAGGCAGGAGGATCACTTGGGCCTAGGGGCTCAAGGTTAGAGTGAGCTGTGATGGCACCACTGCACTCTAGCCTGGGCAACAGAGCAAGACCCCTATCTCAAAGAAAAAAAGAATGAACTATAGCTGATAGCAGTTTGGAAACAAGGATGTGCTGTGCAAATGCTACTTGTAACTATTTCTATCAAAAGGCTTTGAGACCCAGAGAAGTGGATGACACCCGCAGGTCCCACCCGCTGAGCTAGTCTGTCCTAGTACCTTTCAGAATCATGGCTGCTGCCTCCTGTTCTTGGATCCACGAAGTATTGCATCTCAGCTTCTGAGACAGAAAGTCCTTTATATCTAACTTCAGTCTCACCTGCAGTGGCATAGCCAACACCGAGCTCACTCCTGGCCTTACACAAACTGATGTGCATGGGTGCCAATCGGATTTTGTACCCCAGAATGCTCATATCTGAGAGAGGCTGGTCTCCATAGTGCCCCTCCCAATCCTAAGCATGCCAGTCTAGGGCTTCTAGGGGTCATTCTCTGGCAAGGAAGGAGTAGAAAGGGAGTAAGAGTGCAGAGAGGGTACCTGAGCTGCCTCATCTGCTCTTCTCAGCTCCCGTGGTGGCCACTGTGTCTGGCTCCTTTGTCTGCGAATTCTCCACCCACCATAGACTTAGCCCCCATGTCTTTGTGGTATTTCTGCAAGTCTTAGGGAGAAAGGGGTATGGGGAGAAAGGAGAGCAGGGAGCTGGGAGAAACGGCCTGCCTTTGAGAGAGAAGGCCTTCTAGCTTGTCACTTGACCTTGGTTGGCCAGGGCCTGTCTTCATCCCCTGCCAATGGAGATAATGAGATCTGCCTCCCAGAGTGAACACCTCTGAGCTCAGAGCCTCAGATAATACCAAAATGCGAGAAGGACTTGGCAAAAAAGAAAGACTTGAAATTCAGCCCCAGGGATTGCTTGAAGAACACCACGTAGCGGAGAAGGGCTCTGACTCACCTAAGGGAGCTCAGGGCCAAGGGCCTGCCTTGCTGACCACTGGTCTAGGCTTCTTATGGACACGTGCTGTGCCAAAGCATGAGGCAGAAGGACAGACAACCCACCCCAACCTCAAAGCAAGGGGCCACCTGCCATGTTGTGTGTGGGTTGGTCTGTGGACCTCTATATCTGCATACTAGTCTGTGCTATAGGGTGCAAGTGGAGGTCTCTCTGTGATTACAGGGGAGGCTCTGTTGAACCATGCAGCTCTCTGGGCATCTCTGTGTGTCTGCTGTGTGTCTGTGTGTCCCACTTCATGTCTCATGTGCATCTCTCTGTCTGTGTATGTTGAAACATCTGTTTTTTATAAAGCAGTCCAGGATCTATTGTCTGTTAAATGGAAATGAGGCATCTTAGTCTCTAAGCATCTGGAAGCATGGTGATTGTTTTGTGAATTGAGGGTGGGATGTTCACAAAGGCTTCAAAATCATTCCTCAATGCAAAAGTCTTAGCCTGGTATTCAAGGTTCTCTGTAGCCTGACACATACAGGTGTCCCCAGCACAGTTGTGCATTCTCACTGGGCACAGGCAGGAGAAGCTGCCACTTCCTGGCTGTGTGACTTGAGGCTTGTCATTTCTCCTCTGCCCCTTATTCTGTCAAATGTAAAATGAGCTATGAAAAGTTGATTGCAGAGTGTAAAGTGTAGTGTATACACAAAGGATGTTTCCTGGAGCCCCTCCTGGACTTTGGGGCCTCTATGCCTTTCCTCCTCTTGCTCCTGTGTCCTCCCTGCTTGAGCACCCTCCCCTGTTTCTCTGAATACTCAGGATCTGCCCAGCTTCGGCACTCAGCTCCCCTCTGCCTGCACTTCTCCTCCTCACCCCACACCTTTCCCCAGGTCCCCTCTGTCCTCATGATTTTATGAAGGTCCCCGTGTGTGTGTGTTTGTGTGTGTTGTGGGTATCTCTGTGTATGCATTTGGGTCTACCCTCTAGATATACCTTTAATTCATTCAGCAAATATTTCTTGAATACCTACCAGACATGGTGCTAACTGCTGGGAATTCAGTGTGAACAGGGCAGATGCAGGGTCATCACTAGCCCATTGGGCATCTGTGCAAATTAGAAACAGGTACTGTTGGGTAGATGCAGATCTGTGGCTGAATGGCTTGATAAGCAAATGATGCTTTTGCACAGAGAAAAAGAGTTTTTTCCTCCTAGCAGGCACAGCCCCAAATTAAGATACAAAGCTTGGGAAATAGAGGTGGGGGTGAACTTTATCCTCCATTCACCCCACCTGGCTAAGCCAGGCACCTTTGTGCATTGAACAAACATATATCTCAAAAAGCAGCCCAGAAAATCTCCTATCTACCCTTGGCAGGTAGACCTCCAGCTTGGGGTGTGTCTGTGCACCTGTGTGCTGACTGTGTCTATTTCAGCCTGTGTGAGCCTGTCAGGTCTGTTGCACCTCTGTGCACATGTCCCTCCCTCTTGTGCTCTTCTTTGGACCTGTGTCTGTGGGGGTGGGGACTTACATGTAGTATAAGCACATATGTGTGCACCTCTAGCACTGACAGCCATTTCCTCAGCAGCCTGCAAATCTCTTCTTGGATGGCCACCTCATCTTCCCTAGTTGTTCCATGTTCACCAGCTGAACCCCATGTTCTCTGAAATCTTTCTTGCTGTCTCCCACCAACCCACCACCACCACACACTCCGGAACTCATAAAGCAAAGGGGAGTCGAGCCACTGGTACAGCCAGACCAAAGCTGGGTCCCGCCCTCCTGCAAACTGTTTCCACTTCTTCATTCTTTCTAAGAAAAGACTGAACCCCTCATGGGGCAGCATGGAACAGGGAAAAGGACATAGCCATAACACAGAGGGCCTAGGTTCCTTCTGCCTCGGAGTCTCTGGGAGACCCTGGCTAGTTCCCTAACCTCTGCTGACCTCCTACCCATGTGGAACAGCATAAACTTCTTTGTTTTTGCTAAATGAGTTTTGCCCAGTCTTGCCTCTGCACCTTTGCTCAGGCTGTTACCCTTGGGGCATGCCTTTCCATCCATCAAGACTGAGGGCCACCTCTCCTACAAATAGCAGCAGCAGCCCCCTTCTATAAACTCTCACTGTGTGTTTCCAGGCATGTGTGGAAACATGGATTGCACATATTGCTGTACACATGCCTGTTATACACACAATCTCAATCCTCACAACGATGTCATGAAATGGGTATTATTATTATTGTCCTAGTTTTAGAGGCAAGGAAACCAAGGCCCAGAAATGTTCAAGCACTTGCCCAAGGTCACGGTGCCTCACTAGCCTTCAAGGTAGTTGGGATTGGACTCTGCCTGACCCTTGGGCTCCTGCACTCATATCCTTGGGTCAGCCCCTAACCCCGGGGCTCACAGTCAGCACTCCCACTCTGAACACCTGTAGCCCTCTGGGCATAGCTGTGATCTGAACTCATAACCCCAAGCCATTGTCTTAAAAATCTATACTAAAATGAAAATTTTGTAACATTGTAGCTACCTCCCTGATATGGCTTGGCTCTGTGTCCCCACCAAATCTCATCTCAAATTATAATCCCCAACTATTAAGGGAAGGACCTGGTGGGAGGTGATTGTATCATGGGGGTAGATT
This sequence comes from Pongo pygmaeus, assembly GCF_028885625.2. NCBI lineage: Eukaryota > Metazoa > Chordata > Mammalia > Primates > Hominidae > Pongo > Pongo pygmaeus. The sequence continues at coordinate 87,492,684 of NC_072385.2, read as the reverse complement.
TCCCCCATGCTGATCTTGTGATTGTGAGTCCTCACAAGATCCGATGGTTTAAAAGTGCTTGGCAGTCCCCATCCACCCTGCCTCCTGCCACCATGTAAGACGTGCCTTGCTTCCACTTGGCCTTCTGCCATGATTGTAAGTTTCCTGAGGCCTCCTAAGCCATGTGGAACCGTGAGTCAATTAAACCTCTTTTCTTTATAAGCTTCCCAGTCTCAGGTAGTTATTTACAGCAGTATGAAAATGGACTAATACACTCCCTGGCTAAATTGTATGTTTCTGAAAGTAGATACTGTGTCTTTCAGCCATTTGTTTCTTCAGTTCCTTATGCCTAGAAGATGGTGGTGGTGATGATGGTGATATGGTAATGGTGGTGAGGATGATGATCATGATGGTAGTGATGGTGGTGATGATGATGGTGATGATGAATCATCCTTCTGCCCGAAGCTACTTCCCAGTCTGTCTCCTGGGCCACGAGGTCATGGTGTGACCTAGAAGAGCAGTGATTCCTGTAGAGAGTTTCCTGATTTGGGAGGAGGAACTGTGGGCAACTGTGGCCCTCTGGCCTGGCTATGCCAAAGAAGCTTCTGCACCCTTGAGGACAGAAGTAGAGAGGGCTGCTCCCTCCCTCCTCCTGAAGCCCCAGTTCTTGCCAGCCCTCCTACTCTGACTCCCCCAGGGCACTAGGCTTTGCAGGCCTGGGTGGATAGGAAGTAAGTAGGAGGAGGACTTCCTGCTTCTTCTGTGGCTAGAGTATAAAGCTTTGTGGTCCTTGCAGTATGTTCAGAAACCCAATTCCCACAGAGGCCTGGACCAGGTTGAGCTGACCTCCTGAGGGCAGCCTGGTTCGATGGTCTGGGCCTGGGAGCCACCTTAGAGGTGCCTGACAGGTGCCACAGGATGTGGGCTGTGATGCCTCAGCTCACCTGAAATCAGTTGCCCAAGTCCTAGCATGTGAAAGGCCCACTAGTAGCAGCTATGGGATCACAATTCTCTGCAATTTAACAAATAATCAAGGACATGGCAAGCACCAGACACTGAGTGGGAAGGCTTTGAGATGCATTTCCTGCCTTATGCATAGGTGAGCTAGATACACACAGTCTGCTCACACTGGAAATGGGTGATAAATTCAGAAAGCAGTGCTGGGTAGCAGCAGTGCTGTGTTAAGCTCAGGAGCGGAGGGCATGGTGAGCCAGAGGAGTCTGGGAAGGCAACACAGAGGAAGGGGCTGGCGGTTGACAGGGGAGAAGGCTCAGGGGATCTGAGAGGTTATCCTTGGGATAATGTGCCCACTATTTCATAACATGATGGTTTCCATCTCCCTCTACAGTGGATAGAGGCTGGGCCCTGGCATGGGCTCCTCATGAACATAGAGGTACCCTCTCAAGATAGACCTGACATCTAATGTTGACACTACTGACTTCTAGGTGTGTGAACTTGGGAATGTCATTTCACATCTTTGAGGCTCAGTTTCCTCATCAGCAAAACAAAGATAATGACTCTTACCTCTGACGCTTGTTTATTTTTGAGTCCATCATTCTCTGGAGTGAGATAGCACTCTCAGGAGAAACTTCTAATCTTTCCCTAATTTGAATGAGGTGGAGAATGGTACTGTTTGGATTCCTTGACTTCTATCTATCAAGAAGTATTTATTTTCTCACCAAAAGAACCCAAATATGTATGATCTCATTAATATGAGGTACTTAGAGTTGTCAAAATCATAGAGACAGGAAGTAGATGGGTGGCTTCCAGGGATTGGGGGAGGTGGGGGATGCAGTTTCATTTAATGGGTACAGGGTTTCTGTTTTATGGAAAAGTTATGGGATAGATATCGGTCATGATTAAACAACATTATGAACATCTTTAATATCACTAACCTGTACAATTAAAAATGGACAAGATAGTAATTTTATGTATATGTATTTTACCACAATAAAAAAAAATTGGGAAAAAAGATACTGAAGTCCATAATTTTGCCCTGTGTTGTGTGTCATGAGGGAAGCAGGGGATGGCCTTTGGAATCTTCAAGCCTCTTTTGAGACACAAGGTTGGTCTTGGTTATAAGACTGGCTCTGAAGAGACAAGATTGCGCCTTGCCACAGTCCAGGGCAGTGTAGACAAACTGCACAGGCCAGACAGCAAGGGCTGCAGTGGCTTATAAAAGGGGACAGCAATAAGGGCTGGAGAAGCCAGGATATACTGCTGTAGAGGCTGGTACTTGAATGTAACTTTTGACTTTGTTAAAATGTCCCAGCATGTTTTACGTGGATGATCTTCCTGCCTATCCTTTGAATAATTTTTATGTTAGCATATAAGTTACCTATTGCTGCCTAACAAATTATGCCAAAATATAGTGGCTTAAAACAACAAATATTTATTATCTCATAGTTCCTCAGGATTAAGAATTCTGGAATGGCTTAGCTGGGTGATTCTGACTTGGGATCTCTCATGGGATTGCACTCAAATGTCAGTAGGGGCTGCACTGTAATCTGAAGGCTTGACTGTGCTGGATAATTCATTTCTAAGTTCATGCCCATGACTATTGGCAGAAGGACTCCGTTCTGCACTGGCTGTTAGCTGAGACTGCGGTTCCTTACTATATGGGCTATTTGAGTGTCCTCACAACGCGGTAGTTGGCTTCTTTCAAAGTGAGTAATTCGAGAAGGACAGGGCAAGGAGGAAGCTACACTGCCTTTTATGACCTCATCTTTGAATTACACACCATCACTTCCACTCTTTCCTATTCATTAGCAGCCATCACTAAGTACAGCCCACACTCAAGGGCAGAAGGGAATCAGACTTCACCTGTGCAAGGGAGGCATATCACCAAATTTGTAAATGTATTTTGAGACCATCACAATTATGGATTTTTTTTTCTTTTCAACTGAAAAAATGTTAAACAAAGCATACAGAATAGGATAATGAACTCCCATGTACCCATCATCCAGCTTCCAATTATGAACACAGGCCAATATTTACCAGCTTTATGGAGGTATGCCTGGCACACAATAAACTGCAGATAATGAAGAGCACAATCTGTTAGTTTTGACATATGCTTACACCCATGGAATCATCACCACATTCAAGATAATGAGCATACCCAGACCATCAAAAGTTTCCTTGTGCACCTGTTTGCTTCTCATTCACTTTTCTGCCTACTTTGTTATACTGTTTTTAATACATAGACTGTAAAACTCCATTTGCTAAAGTCTATTGTGAGGAGAGCCACCAGCAAGAAGGATTCTTAAACTTTTTTCTCTATGAGTTTTTCTGTTGGTTTTGCTAGTTAATGGTGAAATACAGGACCCACCATTTTTGCAGATTCATCTGAAGCTTATGGCTGTATTCACATTTTCACATTGCTTTTTTTTTTGAAATGGAATCTCACTCTGTCACCCAGGCAGGGGTGCAGTGGTGTGATCTTGGCTCACTGCAACCTTCGCCTCCCCGGTTCATGCAATTCTCCTGCCTCAGCCTCCTGAGTAGCTGGGATTACAGTTGCCTGCCACTATGCCCAGCTAATTTTTTTTTTTTTTGCATTTTTATTAGAGATGGGGTTTCACCATGTTGGCCAGGCTGGTCTCGAACTCCTGATCCACCTGCCTCAGCCTCCCAAAGTGCTGGGATTACAGGCATGAGCTACTGTGCCCAGTCCACATTGCTCTTTTGAAGTAGCCCTGCTCCTCTCAAAATTGATCAGAATCTGAGCTTCAGTCTACAGGCAATGAGATCAACAGCCCATTTGGCTCTGCCTTTGAACAGCTTCCGGGAAGTATGATTTCTGAAGGGGTGTGCATTTCATGGATTTGCACATGCAGCTCTGTTTGTTAAAGTGCATTCTTCTTTCCAAAAATAAACAAGAGGAATCATCTTTATCCTCTTTAAGCAAGGCACTTAAAAAAATGAACTTTTTGGTTTCTCAGCAGATATTCTCAAATTGATTCGATCACTATTGATTTTAGCCTTCTGTTTACAAACATATATAGGGTTACAGGTGGAGGGAACCTTATAAAATTAAAGATGTGGCTTCTCTTGAAGCAAAAATCAGTTCAACAAATTCATACATAGATATATACACTTGGTTTACAATGCATAAGCATGTGGATATTTACACAGAGATTGAAGATATCCCCCTCAAAAAAAAACCCATTTAAAGTAATTTCCAGCCTAAACTCTCATTGTACATCTATATCAGAAAACTGTCTCCTGCTATCAGATTTGGTTTTAATTCATTCAAATTATTTCTGTACATTCTCTCCTGGCAGAATGTCAGTCCCAGCTTTGGAAGGAAGAATCCAGTTTAAGGAAGCCCTTTGTGCCCCTTAGTAATTCATTTTTTGCCTCCCACCCTACCTTCATCTCCAGGTGACCACTGATCTGCTTATAAAATAGTTCACATTCTCTAGAATATTATAGAAACAAAATCGTACAGCATGTACTCTTTTTGTTGGATTCTTTCACTCAGCTTAATTATTTTGAGATTCATCTATGGTGTTGTGTCTATCAATAGCATATTCTTTTTTATTGCTGAGTAGTATTCCACTGAAGGTATATATTACTCTTTGTCTATCCATTCATCTGTTGATGGGTATTTGCATTGTTTCTGGTTGTGGCCATTACAGACAAAGCTACTGTAAATATATGTGTACAAGTCTTTGGGTATACATATGATTTCATTGCTCTTGGGCAAGTGTCTAGCAGTGGAATGACTGGTTTATATGGTAGGGTATACTTAACTTTTTAGAAAACTACCAAACTATTTTGTAAAGTGGTTGCACCATTTTATATTCCCAGCAGCAGTGTACAGGAGTTAGCTCTTCCACCTCATCACCAACACCTGACATGATCAGTCTTTCTGATTTTAGACATACTAAAATTAGTAGTGGCATTTCATCGTGGTTTTAATTTACATTTCATGGTGGGGCATGGTGGCTCATGTCTGTAATCCCAACATTTTGGGAGGTCGAGGTGAGCAGATCACTTGAGGTCAGGAGTTCAAGACCAGCCTGGCCAACATGGAGAAACCCCGTCTCTACAAAAATTACAAAAAAAAATTAGCTGGGCACGGTGGCACATGCCTGTAATCCCAGCTATTTGGGAGGCTGAGGCATGAGAATCACTTGAATCCAGGAGGTGGAGGTAGCAGTGAGCTAAGATCACACCACTGCACTCCAGCCTGGGCGACAGAGTGAGACTCTGTCTCAAAACAAACAAACTAACAAAAAAAATTTACTACTGACTAATGAGGTTTAACTTCTTTTCATGTGCTTATTTGTCATCCTCTTACTGTCTTTGGTAAAGTGTCTGCTGACAGGTTTTGCTCATTTTTTATTGGGTTGTTTGCATACTTCCAGTAGAGGTTTTATTTTTCTTTTGAGGTAACACCCAGAACTATTTTTTAAAGCACTTTTTTGAGGTCTGATTGACATATAAAAAGCTGTACATATTTAATGCATGTAACTTGAAATCAGTATATGTTTGTGACATTATCACCACAATCTATGGCATAAATATGTCCAGCATCTCTAAATGTTTCCTACTACCCTCTTTACTTATTATTAGGCTATATTATTGTTATTATTATTGTTATTTTTACTGTTTTTATAAAGTTTTGAGAGGTCTTCCTATATTCTGGATAAAAGTCCTGTTTTAGAAATGTGATTTGCAAATATTTTTTCCCAGTTATGACTTCTCTTTTCATACTCTTAAATGTTTTTTAAAGAGAGGTTCTATTTTTTTAATTTTAATTTTAATTTTTTGAGATGGAGTTTCGTTCTTGTTGCCCAGGCTGGAGTGCAATGGCATGATCTCGGCTCACTGCAACCTCCACCTCCTGGTTTCATAGGAGTTTCTTTACTCATCCTCCCAAATAGCTAGGATTACAGGCATGTGCCACCCTGCCCAGCTAATTTTTTTTTTTTTTTTTTTTTTTTTTTGTAGAGTCGGGGTTTCACTATGTTGGTCAGGCTGGTGTCGAACTCCTGACCTCAGGTGATAAACCCACCTTGGCCTCCCAAAGTGCTGGGATTACAGGCGTGAACCACCGTGCCTGGCCTAAAGAGATGTTCTTAATTTTGATGAAGTCCAATTTATCCTTACTTCTTTGAAAATTTCTTTTTAAATAAAAGGGAACATGTTTTTTGGTGCTGTTTATAAGAATTCTTTGCCCAACCCTAGGTCATAAAGGTTTTCTGGTATGTTTTCCTCTAGAACTTTTATAATTTCAGGTTTTACATTGAGGTCTATGATCCATTTTGAGTTAAATTTTGTGTACGGTTCAAAGTATGTGTCAAAGGGTTTTTTTTTTTTTTTTTTGCATACATACATCCAGTTTTTCCAGAATTGTTTGTTGAAAAGACTATCCTTTCTTTACCTTTGCTGAAAATCAGTTGGCCATCTATCTGTGGATCTAATCCTGGACTCTATAGTTTTCTATTGATTTGTTTACCTATCTTTAAATCAAAACACACTTTATTAATTACTGTAGTTTTATAATAAGATTTTTCCTGTTTTTAAAACTGAGATATAATTCTTGTATCATAATATTCATCTTCCTAAGTACACAATTTAGTGGGGCTTATGTATGAACAAAGTTGTGCAGCCATCACGACTATTTAATTCCAGAACATTTTCATCACACTCCCAAAAAAACCTGTACCCATTAGCAGTCATTCCTTGTTCCCTTCTCTTTGCCCTTGGTGGCCACTAATCTACTTCGCCTCTATGAGTTTACGTGCAATGGTATGGTCACTTCTCACAACTAATCTTCCCTTCCTTCCCCACTTATTAGGTAATAATAATACTGAATCCTGCATCCTTCATTTCCTTGCACTCTTTTTTTCTTTTTTTAAACTTTCCAACTTTTAGGTTCAAGGGATACATGTGCAGGTTTGTTACATGGGTAAATTGCGTGTTGCAGGGGTTTGGTATACGGATAATTTTGTCACCCAAGTAATCAACGTAACACCCAACAGGTAACTCCCACTCTCCACCCTCAAGTAGGCCCTGGTGTCTGTTGTTCCCCTATTTGTGTCCATGTGTATTCAATGTTCAGCTTCCACTTATGAGAACATGCAGCATTTGGTTTTCTGTTCCTGTGTTAAGTTGCTTAGGATAATAGCCTCCAGCTCCATTCATGTTGTTGCAAAGGACATGATCTCATTCTTTTTATGGCTGCATAGTATTCCATGATGTATATGTACCACATTTTCTTTAGCCTGTCCACTGTTGATAGACATCTAGGTTGATTCCATGTGTTTGCTATTGTGAATAGCACTATTGTTGGAAATGCTTGTTCCCCAGTGCCATAAAGAAATAGCACTTGAACATAAATTTAATTTACTCAGCAAGGCCATTTTTACTTCCTGCAGAAAGAGTACACTTGTCAGCAGTTTTGCCACGAGAGTACACCGAACAAAGGAGACAGGGTCATTTATAACCTGATGCATCCACCTTACTGTTATCTGGTTTCCATTGGCTGGAACGGGACCTCACATTCTGTATTTGTCCTGATTGGCTAGCAACTTAGAACTTTTTTAAAGAGGCAAAGGCAGAGGAGAACAAAGGAAGGAGGAAGTAACTTGTGGAATGCTGAGAAAGGTAAAAAAACACCTTCAAATAAGGAAGAAGAACAGGCTATTACCTAATGCTTGCTTGGACCAGTATAAGCATGCCAGGGCAAATATTTAGGCTAAATTGTGGGAGCTAAGAACATAAAGTACATAGATTTCTTTATCATGGCTAGCAGATATTTAAGAATGTTAGCACAGGTCTTTGAATAAATTTTGCTTCTAAGAGAAGTTACTATTTATTCCTAATTAAATGGGGAGGAAAGTCTTTGAAGAGGAACCTCTACTTTACTTTTTACACTATGATGAACATACACATTCATGTGTCTTTATGGCAGAACAATTTCTATTCCTTTGGGTATACACCCAATAATGAAATTGCTGGGTGAAATGGTAGCTCTATGTTAAGTTCTTTGAGAAATCTCCAAACTGCTTTCCACTGTGGCCAAACTAATTTACATTCCTACCAGCAGTGTATATAGATAAGCATTCTTTTTTCTCCACAGCCTCACCAGCATCTGTCATTTTTTTACTTCTTCAATAATAGCCATTCTGACTGGTGTGAGATGGTATCTCATTATGGTTTTGATTTGCATTTCCCTAATGATTAGTGATTACATTGAGCTTTTTTTTGTATGCTTGTTGGCCACAATGATTGTTGTTATAAGTCTTCTTTTGAGAAGTGTCTGTTCAATGTCTTTTCCCATTTTTAAATGGGATTATTTGTTTGTTGCTTGTTGATTTGTTTAAGTTCCTTATATATTATGGATATTGGACCTTTGTCAGATTCATAGTTTGCAAATATTTTCTCCCACTCTGTAGGCTCTGTTTAATCTGCTGATAGTGTCTTTTGCTGTGCAGAAGCTCTTTAGTTTAATTAGGCTCCACGTGTCAATTTTTGGTTTTGTTGCAATTGCTTTTGAGAACTTAGTCATAAATTCTTTCCCAAGGCTGATGTCCAGAATGGTGTTTCCTAGGAATCTTATAGTTCGAGGTCTTATATTTAAATCTTTGATCCATCTTGAGGTAATTTTTGTATACGGTTAAAGTTAGGGGTACAGTTTCATTCTCCTGCATGTAGCCAGCCAGCTGCCAGCTATCCTAGTACCATTTATTGAATAGGGAGTCCTTTTCCCATTCCCTATTTTTGTAGACTTTGTTGAAAATCAGATTGTTGTAGGTGTGTGGCTTTATTTCTGGGTTTTCTGTTCTGTTCCATTGGTCTATGTATCTGTTTTTGTACCAATACCATACTGTTTTGGTTATTGTAGCCTTGTAGTATAGTTTGAAGTCAGGTAATGTGATACCTCCAGCTTTGTTCTTTTTGCTTAGGATTGCTTTGGCTATTTGGGCTCTTTTTTGCTTCCACATAAATTTTAGAGTAGTTTTTTCTAGTTCTGTGAAAAATGTCATTGGTAGCTTGATAAGAATAACATTAAATCTATAGTTTGCTTTGGGCAGTATGGTCATTTTAACAATATTGATTTTTCATATCCATGAGCATGGGATGTTTTTCCATTTGTTGGTGTCATCTATGATTTCTTTTGTTTTATCTCTCTGGTTAGCTGTTATTCTTAGGCATCTTATTTATTTTGCAGCTATTGTAAATGGGATTGTATTCTTGATTTGGCTCTCAGCTTGGATCTTATTGGTGTATAGAAATGCTCTTGTACTGTTTTTAATAGTATTGTTGTATCCATATAACTTCTTAAATGTAATTTTAAAATTTTTACCTAACTTTGTAAAAGTGATGTTATACTGCATGTAGTTTGGGGAAACTTACATTTTTCACTTGATATTATACTGCTTAGGTTTATTCATATTATTGTCTATCACTACAGTTTATTTATTTTAATCCCTATGTGAGAATATGCCAGAGTATGATCTTCCACTCTCTGGAGATAGACATTTGGATTGTTTCCAGACATTGGCTATTGTAAACAGCTCTGCTATGAATACTCTTACACGTGTTTCCTGAGTACACGTGAGTGAAAATCTGGGGCATAGATTATGTTTATTTTCAACTTTAGAAAATAATGCAAAGCTGTTTTATAGAAATGGTTTCACCAATTTATGCTCCCACTAGTAATGCACAAGAGACCCTGTAAATGTGGATTCACACATTCTAAAAACTTGATATTGTTTGACTTTTAAAATATTTCCCAACTGAATGGATGAAAAACAGTGTTTCATTATGATCTTGATTTGTGTTTCCTAATCACCAGTGATGTTGAACATCTTTTCATGTTTATTGGCCATATGGCTTCCTTTCTGTGAAATCTCTGTTCATATCTCTTGTCTATCCTTCTGTTGGGTTGAGTGGGTCTATCCTCTTATTTAAAATGGTTGTTATATATACGAAAATATTCTTGATACTAATCTTTGTCAGTTGCGTATATTGCAAATATCTTCTCCCAATGTATAATTTATCTTTTTTACTTTAAATTGTCTTTTGAAAAACAAAAATTCTTACTTTTAATATAATCAAATTAATTTATCATATATATATTTTTGTTGTTGTTGTTGTTGTTGTTGTTGTTTGAGACGGAGTCTCGCTCTGTCACCCAGGCTGGAGTGCAGTGGTGCAATCTCAGCTCACTGCAAGCTCCGCCTCCCGGGTTCACACCATTCTCCTGCCTCAGCCTCCCGAGTAGCTGGGACTACAGGTGCCCGCCACCACGTCTGGCTAATTTTTTGTATTTTTACTAGAGACGGGGTTTCACCGTGTTAGCCAGGATGGTCTCAATCTCCTGACCTCGTGATCTGCCTGCCTCAGCCTCCCAAAGTGCTGGGATTACAGGCGTGAGCCACCGCGCCCGGCCTTATCTTTTATATTTAGCCAATGTTTTTGTGTTTTAAGAAACCCTTTCCTACCCCCAGACATAAAAGATATTCACACATATTTTTTCCTAAGAATATTAAAGTTTTGTTCTTGACATTTATGTCTAATCTATTTGTAGCTGTAAAAGGATCTAATTTAATCTATTTTTCTTTGAGTAACCATTTTCTCCCAGTTTCATTTATTGACTAATCCCTTTTGTCCCCACTGGTTGAATGTATGACATCTATTATTTACCACAGTTTCATGCTATATGAATCTGCTTCTGAACGCTCTGTTTTTTTGTTTGTTTGTTTATGTTTTTGTTTTGAGACTGTGTGTTGCTCTGTCACCCATGCTGTAGCACAGTGGCGCCATCTCAGCTCACTGCAACCTCCACCTCCTGGTCTGAACTGTTTGTTCTATCACATTGATCAATTTGTCTATACCTACACCTCACAGGGATACCACATTGTTTTGACCACAATAGCTTAAAAATAAGTCTTGATGTGCAGTAAGGCAATTTCCTGCTCATCTTCAGAAGGGCCCTATCCTTGGCCCTTTGGTTTTTCAATTAAATTTTAGAATTGTTTTCTCATGTTCCATTTTTAAAAGCCTCCTAATGGAGTTTCAATGGTATTGCATTTAATTTATAGATCATATTGGGAAGAATTGACATCTTTATGATAATCAGGTTGTCAGTTCATAAATTTTTTCCATCCATTTATGTGTTTTAAATATATCTTAATAACATTCCCCTCTTCTTTAACATCACTTGTTAGATTTATGCCTGCATATTTTATATTCTTTAATGGACTACAGGCGCCCGCCACGACGCCCGGCTAATTTTTTGTATTTTTTTAGTAGAGACAGGGTTTCACCGTGTTCGCCAGGATGGTCTCGATCTCCTGAGCTTATGATCCATCCACCTCGGCCTCCCAAAGTGCTGGGATTACAGGCGTTAGCCACCGCACCCAACCAACTTTTGAATATTAATTTTATATCCAGGCACCCTGATGAATTCTCTAGGCTTTTAGAATATTTGTCCTTGATTGTCTTAAATTTCACTGCATTATAGATAGGTATGAGTCTTCCCTTTTTTCTCCTCTTTGGTGTTCTTATAGGTTCTTTCAATCTGAGGTTGCTCGGTTTTTCTTTTTTAATTTCAGGAAATACGTATCTATTATTTCATAAGGTATTTTATCTCTTTTTCTCTTTCTCCTAATTCCTATTAAACAGACATTAGCATTTCCACCTCTCAAATTCATATCCCCTAACTTCCCTTGCGTGTGTTCTAATTCTTTCCTTTTTCTCTTTGAGAGCTTTTTTCCATTTCATTTTTGGGCTTAGGAATTCATTTCTAGGTTGTAATCATCCTGCTATTTATCCATCTATTGTGTTCTTTGATAAGAGTACAAGCTCCTAACTAATGTTTCTACTTGGTTCTTGTATTACGAGCTTTTCAAATTGCCGGCCTATTTGGGCTGGGGGCTCATTTTCTCCTAAGGGTACTGGCTAATGTGTCAGGCAATAACTATGTGGGGAGGGCCAGATTCTAGTCTGTGAAGATTTCAGAAGACTCAAGAGATGGCAATGAATAAACCTGAGGGTGCAGAGAGCTTCCAGCGCCTGAAAACCACAGTCCCCACCCAGGCCCAGCTTATCTACCTGCTGCAGCACACACGGTGCCTAGGGTCCACAACATTTTTAAGTACCCACAAAAATGTTTTATTTCTAATTTATTTCACTATCTGAAGAAAGAAATGAGTATAATAATGATGAATATATAATAATGAATTAATTCAGACTGTTTTTTTTTTTTTTTTTTTGAGATGGAGTCTCGCTCTGTTGTGCCCAGGCTGCGGTGCAGTGGCACGATCTCGGCTCACTGCAACCTCCGCCTCCCGGGTTCAAGTGATTCTCCCATTTCATTATCCCAAGTAGCTGGGATTACAGGTGCCCACCACCACACCAGCTAATTTTTTGTGTTTTTAGTAGTGATGGGGTTTCACCATATTGGCCAGGCTGATCTTCAACTACCGATCTCAGGTGGTCCAACCGCCTTGGCCTCCCAAAGTGCTGGGATTACAGGTGTGAGCCACTGCGCCTGGCCCAGCCTGGATTATTTTCATCTTTATATCAATGCAGCTATAAAATATGATTTTTAATATATTTTATGAGGGAAAGGTACACAGGACTCACTAAAATCATAACACAGGTCTGTCCTCACTCCCATAAAACACAGTCAATCACTGCTCAATCTACAAAACAACTACCAGGCCAGTTCTGGTCTTTTCTCCTCCTCCTCCTATGCCTCAGACTGAGAAGTGCATTAGGAGGAGACACTCCCTAGGGTGTAATTTCCAAGCCCTCAGGACTGGAAGGAGATGGAGTAGGAAAGGAGGCCAGTTGGTCCCTACATATTTTTGTCACTTCCTTTTGAGTGCAGGGCTCCTGCTCTGCCTGATTTTAGTTCTGAAGCACCAGAGGTATGAGGACAGCACCTGTTTGACCCAGAGAAATGGTGGCGGAGAAGCAGGAGCAGAACTCCAGCAGTTCACTGCTCAGTTTAGCCTCCTAGGAAGTGCTAGAAGCCAGAACACATCTAGCTCCAGGCCAGTCACTTCCCACACCACAAATCAAAACAGTTTCTATCATGCTAGGGTGTCCTCGCAGTTTTCTATCTCACAGTTCTTCCTGGTTGATCTTGAGGGAAGAAAACCAGCAGTTGTACTCCTTAAAGATGCAAATCTTATCTTGCCACTTACCTGGCTGAATGGCCTTTGGTGTTTCCCTCTGGGCTTTCAGAGTCTTAATCTGATTCATTTAGGAGAAAGGAGAATTTATTATAACCTCCACTCCTATCCTATTCTAAGGTCCTCTCTGCTGCTTCTTCCCAACTCTCTCTCAAGAAGTATTAACTGGAAAGCTCAGCATTGAGAACTGCCGATTTGGTGCCATGGAGAAGTAGGTGGGCATGCCGTGCATTAATGAATCATGTGCATCCGTGTGTCTTTCTGCATCCAGCTGAGGAGCAAGTTGACTTAGTAAATGAGTCCATATTTTACTGTACAAACCTGGCTGTATTAATTCCCCTCTACCTCTGATTTCTGCCATGCAATCCCAGCCAGAAGATGGTGAGCTCACAAACTGGATTTGGGCCTGGGGGGAAGCAGGACGTCTTATTCAGCTTAGCGTCTAAGCCTCATGCTTCAGCCCAACCGAAGACCTGCACTTGTGCAGCAATTGAGTGCAATTTTGATTCCTATTTGGCTCCTGTTCCTTCCAATGGGAAATTTGTGGGGCTGAGAGAAAGGGAGAAGAAATAATCTGCAGGACAGGAATCTGATTTTCCAGGATTCCTGACCACATGCCATCAAATGCCAGCTGCACCTCTTCCCCTGTGATGGTGTAGCTTTTCCAGCCCCTCTGTGAACTGGCTCAGTCCCTATCGCTCCAGTCTTCTTGCCATTTCACCTCTGCCTGTGGCGTTTCTGACAGCTGGTCCTTCTTGTGTGTCCCCAGCATTTAACATGGTGTCTGGTACCTCCCATATATTTGTAGAATGGACATGTTAAATAGGCCTTGTCACCCCTATTTCCTGGATGTAACTCAGAGAAACTCAGTAATTTCCCCAAAGTCACACAGCTAGTAAGTGCTGGATCTGGAATCGACATCAGGCTGGCCTGGTTCCCAGTCCCTGCTCCTCTCCACAGGGCAAAGCAGAGAGCTGCTTTCCCTGGCACAGCCCCATTTGTATCCGGAGAGGGAAACTTCAGCTCACAGAGATTACATGCTCCGGTGCTGACAGCTTGTTCATCTCATCCACTTATCTGCTGTCTATCTTTCTTACTAGTTAAGGTACTAGGGCATAGTTCTTATTAAATTAAGCATAAGACGAAATCATTTATTTAAAGCCATTTACCTGTCCATTTCCCCAGGGCAGCTCTTTATTAAGTGATTTCTCACATTTTCCGGATGACTCAGTGTGATGGGTGCTATGCCAGGAGAAGAGAGAGGGAGGACAGCGACAGGGACAGAGAAAGCCAATAAAGCTGACTGAGTAGCTGGAAGGGAAAGCACAGCATCATGGCATAGAGGTAGAGAGAGTATTTGAAGCTTACTGTGAAGGCCGTCTGTCCCCACAGAGCTCTGGGAGCTACCCAAAATGTCCTCATGAGCAATTATGCCCTTCTGAGCCACTCCCTCTGAAGCACTGATTTCCCCCAGGAGGAAAAGCAGCTGCTGTTTGCCGAGTAAGGAGCCTCAGGGCAGAAGGCAGGTCTTGTGTTCCCAGAGGCCTGGGAAGCAAGGTGGAAAGGCCTAGAAAGGAGAGGGACTTGGGGGTAATGCCAGAAGCCAGACTTTATCCAGGGTAGGGTGTTGAGGGGGCTGGGCCCCTGTGAGAAAGAAAACCTCTCTAAGGTGAGAGTCGAGGCCTGAGAGTGACACGGCCCAAGGAACTGACACACGGCCGAGGTCTCATTGCCATCATTGTCAAGACTTTGAGAAATCCAGAGTAAACCAGTAAGGAGAATCTGTGAAAAGAAGTGGCAACTGTGCTGGGATCCAAGACACTAAATTGGGTGTCCGCCTGCTCTGAGGCTTGAAGGCCCTGCATGTGGAATGGAGTGTTAATCTGATGGTTCTCTCAGGCCCCTCATGTCTGAAGGGGGGATCTTCGGCCTGGGTCAGAGCTTCCTGATGGTGCTGTCTGGACCTGACCTTTAAAGGCACCTGCCATACCACCACGTGTGGAACATATGTGGGCTCATGAGGCTCAGACCCTGCCCTGAACCCCATTGTAGACAAAACGTTTCTGATACTCCACAGGGCTCAGAGCAGGCTGGATACCTAGGCAACCCGAAAAAATCCAGATCACTGGCCTTGGATCAGGATACCTGGACCCTAATATCAGCTTCCTGTGTGACCCTGGTCAAGTCTCTAAATTTTCTGGTCTCCAACTATAAAATGAGGAAAATAATGTTTACCCCTTCTACCCCATGGGAGCTTGGAGATCCAAATGGGATCTGTCTGTGAAGAAGCTTAGAAGAACACGAAGTTCTCCTGCAGAGGAAGGCAGATGACCAATACAAACGTGGCTACACAACTGTCAGCACAGATGCTCAGTGTTATCAACAAAGGTGGTTGTCTTTCTTGGAATTATTCTAGAAGTGGGTCATTTGCTTTAAAGAAAGAGATCATCATGGACTGGCCACACAGTCCATGACACAGCAGGTCAGAAAGCCTTCCTCCTACTGGGAAGTCTGGGTGGCTGCTGCACCCACATCCTGGGAGATTCCCATCTAGGGGGCCGTCAGGTTTGGGGATGTGACAGCCAGCGCTGGCCACAGCCAAAATGACACGGAGTAGTTATGGGCAACCCTAGGCTGGCAAGGTCGCAACTATGAGGTCTCTGACCCCAGGGCTGTGCCCCGCCAGATGCTGGCTGGGTGATCCATGACACACGGTCTTCCATTCCCCAATCCCTAACCCCAAAACTTTTCCATCACCTCACAACCCTGTAGAGCCTCATTCTTCTGCTCCACTGTATTTCAAAACTCCTTGAAAGAGTTGTCTGAACTCACAGTCTTCTGAAAGGAGGGGTTCCTCTCCTTTCCTTATTTCTTTTTCTTTTTTTTTTGAGACAGTCTCGCTCTGTCGCCCGGGCTGGAGTACAGTGGCGCAATCTCGGCTCACTGCAAGCTCTGCCTCCCGAGTTCACGCCATTCTCCTGCCTCAGCCTCCCGAGTAGCGGGGACTACAGGTGCCCGCCACCACACCCAGCTAATTTTTTTTTGTATTTTTAGTAGAGACGGGGTTTCACCATGTTAGCCAGGATGGTCTCAATCTCCTGACCTCGTGATCCGCCCGCCTCGGCCTCCCAAAGTGCTGTGATTACAGGCGTGAGCCACCGTGCCCGGCCTCTCCTTACCTTATTTCTTAAACTCATTCAGTTAGGTTTCTGCCCCATCACTCCACTCCCGTCAGGGCCACCAGTGGTTATCATGCTGCAAACTGATGCATGGCAGTCACTTCTCGGTGCTCATCCTCCTCTACCTCCCAGCAGCATTTGACGCAGTGGTCAGATCACTCCCTCTTCTCTGTGGCCTCTCTTCTTTTGATGTCCAAGACCACTGTCTCTTGGTTCTCAACTTCATGGGCTGCTTCTTGGCCTCATTTGCAGGATTCACTTCATTTTCTTGAATTTCTTGATTAAACCCTGGGATCCTCCAACATCCAAACAAAATGTCTTTATTTATTTATTTATTTATTTATTTATTGGATGTTGGAGGATCCCAGGGTTCAGGCCTCAGCTCTTTTTCTTCACCATCCATACTCACTCTTAGTTTAACCCATCCAGTCCATATTCAACAATGAATATGCTGATAATCCCCAACATATATTTCAGTCCAGACCTTTCCCCTGAACACCATGTATATATTCAATTCCCGTCCAAAGTGTCTACTTGGATGGCATCTCAGCTGAAATACATCCAAAGCCAAATTTCTGACTTTTCCCACCCCTCCTCTCCAATATTTCACTATCCTAGCAACTTTATTTTAGTTACTCCAGCCGAAAACCTTGCCATCACCCTTAATTCTGTCCCCGCTCCCTACCTGCCCCCTCCATGTAATCAATCAGCAATTCCTGTCGGCTCTACCTGACTGCCTCATTCCACCCCCATAACCACCACTCGGTCCCAAATCACCCACGTCACACCCAGAGACCTGAAGCAGCCTCTGCATCCTCTCCTTGCTCCATCCTCATCCCCATCCTTTCATCATAGCAGCAAGAGTGATCCTTCCTAACATAAAAGTAGATCATGCTATATATTTGCCACAACTCATAGGATATATGCAACTCAAATAGTGACCCCTACTATGAAGAATGGATTTGAGTAGATAATAACGTATCAGTATTGGTTCATCAATGATAAGAAATGTACCCCACTAATATAAGATGTAAATAGCAGGGGGACCTGAGGAGAGTTGGTGTGTAGGAACTTTCTGTGCCTTTCCACCAATTTTTCTATAAACCTAAAACTGCTCAAAAAAATTATCCTAATAGAAAAAAAGTAGATCACATCACTCCTCTGCTGTAAACCCTCCAGGGGCTTCCATCTCCTCGTAGGGGAGAGAGGAACAAATCCCCTACAGGAGCCCAGAACTCCTGCGGTGTTGGCCTCCTATGAGCTCTAGAGCCTCAGTCTCATCTGTCCACCTCTCCCTCTCCCCTTCACTGTGTTCCAGCCACACTGGCCTCTTTGCTCTCCCTCAAATACAGCAAGCACCCTTCCCTGCCTCCCCCAACCTAGGGCTTAGCATTTACTCTTCCCGTTGCTTGGAAGGTGCTCACCAGATGTCTCCTTGCTGTCTTCAGATCTCACTTTGAAGTTTAGCTTCAGAGAAGTCCTCCCTTACACTCCATGAAACATGGCACCTCCTCTCACTCTCTCTCCCTTTCTGACACTTTATCCTTCTTCTCTGCATGTAGCACAATGTGACCTTCAGCAAGATTATCACTGTATTTCCCCACACGTCACTTCCTCAAAATTAAAAGAACAAAAAAGTCTTGAAGTTTAGAATTGGATCACTTGGCCCTTTCTCCTCGTATCTCCTCCCAGTTCAAAGTGCTCGTATCTCTGAATAGCCAGCATCCTCTTGATCTGCAGTTGGGTGCGACATGTTCCAGCCTTGGCACTAAGCTCTTGGTGATGTTAGCCTTCCTCTGGAAAACTGGCTTTGTCTGCCCACCATTGCCACTCTCTTTCCCATCACAGCACTCTTTCTGTGGGCACTCAGGGAGTCCTTGCCCTTCTTATACCAGGCGGCTCTGTGAGGCTGATGTGTGCCACACTTCTTTTAGAAAGTTCTTCAGTTTCCAGGTACTTTGACATCTTGCAGTGAAGGTGTGTACACGGTGAAAATGGAAATCTGGCATCTGCCCTCTCTGCCTTGCCCTGCTGGAGCCTGTCACCTGATGTGTCTATGTAATTTTGTTGTCTTCCTCCACTAGAATGTAATCACCATGAGCACAGGAACTTTGTGCATTTTGTTTAATACTGTATCTTGAGGGACCTGCCCCCACGATCCAAACACCTCCCACCAGGCCTGATGGGATGCCTAAAAAAATCTGGGTACTGATTGATGTTTAATTAATATTTGTTGATGTAATGAATTACAAAAACAGAACAAATGAGAGTCCTTCCAGGCTGTCGGCCCTGGAAAGGCTCAGAAAGTCAGGAGTAGTAGGAGCTGCGTAGCCAGAGGATAAGAGTGGCTCAGTCGCCATAATGATGCAGTTTGACAGAAGGAACTTCAGCATCTGTTGCTAAGGGGATGGCTAAACACCCATGTCACTCCAGCTGTGTTGTTCCTAAACAATAACATATTTTCCAGCTGGTGATTCAGCCTCCCTGAGATCTGGCTTGTAGTGCACTTGAGGTTGTTTCTTGTTCATTACGCTCTGTACACTTTCAAAAAGCCCACATTAGCTGAACTAACCCAGCTACCTTTATTTGCAAACAGAAGGACTCAATTTATACAGAGAGGTAGAGAACTATCCTCATGCCCAGGTCTAAAAATTTACTATCAGTTTAACATTTTTTACCTGCTTGTATTCTTGTGGTTTGTTTTCGTTTCTTGACCAACTTCAATTTGTTCCAGGTTTTGAGGAATCAAAAACAACAGATGATAATGTTACCTCAAAATTTTTGATGTTATCAATAACAGCTTTGCAAACAAATCTTTCTTTGCATCTCTGATCATTTTCTTTGTTTCTCTTTCTAACAGAATAAAGCTATGAATCCTGATTATGCTCAAGTGTAAGGTAGGGTCTTTTTTTTCAATCCTAAATTATTCCTCAGAAAAGAAGAAATCATTTATTGTCACGTGCTTATGAATGCTTTTATTAGCGGCACTCTTTAAATTATAGTTCACCTTTGAATAATGCCCTCATGCAGTTGAAAATCCATGTCAAACTCTTGGCTCCCCGAAAACTTAATTAATAGTAGCCTACTGTTAACGTGGAAGCCTTACTGAGAACCTAAATAATTGATTAAAATATATTTTGTATATTATATGTACTATATAGTGTATTCTCACAATGAGGTAAGCTAGAGAAAAAGTGTTATTAAGCAAACCTTAAGGAAAATAAAATGTATTTATTAAGTAGAAGTGGATTATCACAAAGGTCTTCATCCTTGTTTCAGGCAGAGAGAAGGAGGAAGAGGAGGGCTTGGTTTTGCTGTGTTAGGGGTGGCTGAGGTGGAGGAAAATCTGTGTACAAGAAGACACCCGCAGTTCAAACCTGTGTTGTTCAAGGATCAATTGTGCTTTATCTTTTAACAGCAAAGTGCTGTTGGAAGAAGATACATAAATTTAATACTTCTCAACCCTGGCCGGAATGTTGGGGGTGGGGGAGTTTAAGAAAATACTGATGATCAGATCCCACCTGAGACCAAGAATATTAGAATCTCTGGGGTGGTACTGGGCATTGGTATATTTTTTTAAGCTTCCCAGCTGTTACCAATTCATATGGATTAGATATTTGTCTCCTCCAAATCTCATGTTGAAATGCAATCCCCAGTGTTGGAGGTGGGGCCTGGTGGGAGGTGTTTGGATCATGGGGGTGGGTCCCTCATGAAAGGCTTGGTGTCCTCCCCATGATAATGTGTTAAGTTTTGCTTTATTCATTCATGTGAAAACTGGCTTAAAAGAGCCTGGCACCTCTCTTGCTCCCTCTCACCATGTAACACGCCTGCTCCCCTTTGCCTTCCACCATGATGCAAGCTTCCTGAGCCCTCACCAGAAGCAGATGCTAGCACCATGCTTCATGTACAGCCTGCAGAACCATGAGCTAAGTAAACCTCTTTTCTTTATGAATTACCCAGCCTCGGTAAATGCAATGCAAAATGGACTAATACACCAGTGTAAAGCTAGGACAGACAGCCTCTGTCCCTAAATGACCTCAGTCCTTGCTAATTTTGTGTATTTATAGAAGCCACTTTTCAGAGTCAATGTCCAAGGAGCTAAAGAAATTTAACTTTGATTTTGTCATTATTCTTGGAGGTGTGGCTTCCTTCTCTTCTTATCAACCCATTCTCAGGAAACTGACAAGCTCAGTCACACTGAGGTGTTAATGACTGATAACACTTCATGTGTTAGTTTTTTAACAGAATATTCCTTGCCCTGAACAGGAGGAGCCATGGGGGCCTTCTACATCCACTGCTCCTTTTCCACCATTCTGTGGGTGACCAGCTGCTTCCTGTAAGGCCTGTCCAGATTCCTGAGAGAAGCTTTAGGGCTTCTGGCCATAAAAATAGGGCGTTCCAAGGACATAAGCAGGGCAGTGAGCAGGGCAGTGTCCCTTTAATTTGCTGCTGGAATTGGGCAGCATCTGAGATCAGGACCTTTGAAATATTTATCTGCTTGTTATTTATCTGGGCAGGGTGCAGGGGAGAGGAAAGGTCCTGGGAACTCTACCCAGAGTCAGGGAGAATACAGGGAAAACTTTACTAAATTTGTTTTAATAACTTTTACTGTACTTTTTTATTGTAAAAGTAACAAAGCTTACTAGAGAAATTTTGAAATATACAAAAAAGGGCAGAGAAGAAAGAAACCACCTATAATCCCACAACCCAGTGATAGCCAATGTTAACAGTTTGGTATATTTCCAGCTAGAGCTCTTTTTTAAGCACAGACAGATGCACTGTATAGAACTCTGTATAATGTTGCATCCTCTTCTTTTCCTTGAATGTTACAGCAGAAGCATATTCCTATGTCATTAAAATTTCTCTTAAAACATAATTTGGAATGGCTCCATAGTATTCCCTCATTTGTTGTCTCACAATTTATTTAACTAATTTCCTATTGTTGGATATTTAGGTTATTTCCAAGTTTTCATTTTATGAAGATAATGAGACTAGTAGCCGTTCACAAATCTGCTTGTATTTCTGCTTAATTTTTAGTTTAATCTTTGACCAGAAAGTCAACATGGTTTTGAGAAAAGTCTACCTTTTTTTTGTTTTGCTTATTGTTTTTTTTAAATGAAGGCAAATTTTATTTCACATAAAATTCACCATTTTAACTATTTTAAAGAGTGTTTTTTGTGGCTTTTAGTACATTCGCAATGTTGTGCAACCATCACCACCATCTAATTCCAGAACATTTCCGTCACCCCAAAAAGAAACCCTGTACCCATTAAGCAATCACTCCCCATTCCCCCTCCTCCCAGTCCCTGCTTTCTGCCTCTGTGAATTAAAGCACACTGTTCTTGTTCTCAGGAACACCAGGATTCAAATCCTGGTTCACCGGCTGGCTAGGCTTATGACTGTAGGAAGTTACTTAGCCCTCTTCTGCCTTAGAATCCTCATGTGTAAAAACTGAGCTCTTGACAATTTAAATGAGATATAATATGAGAAAACTCATGGCATGTAATAGATGCAAAATAATTTTGAAAATTAAAACATTACAGCTAAAATGGACTTTTAGAAATAATATCATGCCATCTACTTTACAGATGAGGAAACTGAGGCCCAGAAGGAGTAAATAAGTGGTGTCTTCCCAGTGTAACTATAATTGAGCTTATACCTGCATTACTTTGCATGCTGTCCAAAGTATGCTACTATAATCCAATGTGCCCAATATATATAGCTATAGTTCAGTGTAGCTGCACTTGAGCTACGTCTACACTAGTTTGTATACATGCTTTGGAGTGACACTGCTCTGCTTTTTATGAAAAATACAATCCTCACTTCAAATGATTATAAATAGCCCTTGGGCCCAGGAGCCAACAGCTTGCAGAGGCACTGGGGGTTCCAATGCAGCTGGTCTCAGATGAGCGTTTGGGAACCAGGCATCTGGTTACTGTTGTACCATTGTCTCATTTTATGTTCCCGAAACACCTACAAAGGTGCTAAATAAGCCAAAGGTAACAGTCTCTAAATGTCACTCCACAGATTGCTTATGAGTTAAAAAGGGAAAAGGGTCACTCTACAATGGATAAGGCCAGTGGAACCCACCTTAACAATGTGGACAAATTTGACATCACCAATAATGGGACAAACTGACATATTTGCCCCTGATATGATGTACTGAGAAGGACATGAAATCACCCATGTAATATTCTTCCCAAAAATGTCTGACCTTTGATCATGAGCATACATAATCAGGCAAATCCAGACTTAGTCTTCAAACAACTGGCCTGGGCTCTTCTAAACTGGCTGTGATATGAAAGACAAAGAGGGCAAGAGAACTCTTAAAGATAAGATTATACCAGAGGGGCTTGACATCTAAGTACAATGTGTGATTCTGGACTAGATTGTGGATTTTAAAAAGAAAAAGGAAAGTATTATGACAATTGGGGAAGTCTGAATAGGGACCATGCATTAGATAATATTGTACAATGTTTAGTTTCTCAAAACCAATTGTGTTATGATTATGTGGAACATGTCCTTGTTATTGGGAGATAGATGCTGGATTCTTTAGAAGTAGAGGATCATCATGTTTGTAATTTACTCTCAAATCATTGAGCCAAAAAAAAGTGTGTGTGTGTGTGTGTGTATGTTTTTGTGTGTGTATGAGTGTGTGTGTAGGAAGAAAAAGAGATAAATGAAACGTGTAAATGTGTAAAATGCTAACAGTATGTGAGAGTAAGGAATACAGATGTTCATCTTACTCGTCTTTAAACTTTCCTGGATTTGAAATTCAAAGTTTGAGGAAAAATAAAATGATATCTAGAAATGTACTGTTTGAGCTTTACAGTGTTTAAAATTTGGGGGACCAATATTTAAGCATCAAGGAATTTCACTTACAAATCTAATTTTCAACTTTTTAAGGAAAACTATCAAATCTGGCCACACAGCCCACATTTTTGGCAGGACAGCAACTGGTGCTGCTGAATGGTCTCTTTCTGCTTTAAAAGGCCCCCTGCCCCACTTCAATCCTAGGCTCTTACACCCGTGGTATAGGAGCAGCATTTGGACAGAAAAGCTTTGATGGTGGAGAATTTTACAGCAAGCTCTATACAGGGAAGGAGAAGGTTCTGGACCAAAAGCCCTCAGAAACCTATAGAGCAGGTTGGGTTGCCAAGGTGGCCAACCAAACCAGCATGACCTAACAGCTTGACAACATTCTTCCTTCCAGACAGATGGCTTGCTAGGATGGGGGCTGAGCCTCCTCCTTCTGACTGGGGACTACCCCAGAGTCTTATCCTTATCGGATGAGGGGCTTCCTGAGAGCAGAGACTGTAGACTTCTGGCCTTATTCCAGAAGAAGGTGTTTGTTAGGCACGCATCTTTGACAGCAGACACCCAAATAACATTTTAGGAATCTTGACCACACCAACATCCATAGAGTACTCCTAACAAAGTATTTCACTCAGAAGCCTGTGGGTTATTGGTGGCCAACCTGTCACCATGGTGTCCATCATGGTAGCCAACCAATCACAGATCAAAGCAGGCTGGGGCAAGAGCAACACCTCATGTCTTTGCAGAAAATTTTGATACTTAATTTGACACTTACTTGGCTAAGAACTCTGCAGAAAAATTTGATACTTAATTGGCTAAGATGACTCCAATTAGGAGACACATACACCTGACTCACATGACATCATTTTAATGGGATAATGTCCTTGTCATTGGTGGAGGAAAAAGAAAATGTCAATTCTGGTCTCCACCACTGACTCACTCTACAAGATTGAGTGAGGCACTTAACTCATCCAAGCCCTCAGATGCCTCACTGATCAATTGGAGCCAATTGTCTGTGCTGGCCCTTTTCACTGGGATGTTGTGATGAGGTAATAAGATATGTAGGAAGGACAATATGTTGAAAAGTATTTAAAAATACTGAAATGATATTAATGTACTATTTGGGGACCGTACTGTTATTTTTCCCCCCAGAGATATCTTCCTTACTTCAAGGTCATCTATTTTTTTTGTTTGTTTGTTTTGTTTTGTTTTGCTTGTTTGGTTTTTTTTTGTTTGTTTTTTGTCCGTTTGTTTAGTTTTGTTTTATCTCGCTTTACTTCAAACTTTCCCTTACCCTATCCTGGAGTTCTTAAAGCTCTCAGGAATGGCTTTTCTTGAAGACTCTGGCACCAAAACATACACAGATGCGGCCTGGACACTCAAGCCACAGGACTCCCACAGGAGCAAGAATGGGCCTTATCTATCTCTGTCACTTTTGACAGATATGAAGAGGCTCTGCCCTGGATCTGGTGTTAAATAGGAGCTCAGTTTGTGTTTGTTGAGTGAATAAGTGAGTGACTCAGGAATGTGGGATGGACCATACCTGAGGAGGGCTCAGTTGGGGAAGGGAGGAGGTGGGATGGGTACCAGCAGCCAAGTTTCTCTGCACAGCAGGATGGCCCAGGGAGCAGAGAGGAGGGGCCTAGGTTTGGGGCTAAAGGAGAGAGAGACCTGCTTGATTATATGGAGGAACTTCTGGCTTGGGCAACGTCCCCCCTCTGTCACACCCCAGTGATGTAGGAGCCAGGTGGGTAGTGTAAATGGATTAATAATGGTCTGTAGCCAGCAGGGCTGAGACTCCATGCCTCACCTGCCACCTGGCAGGACAGTCTCAAAAGCCACTGCGTTCTCAAATTCACCAGGTGAAAGGAAAACAACTTCACTTTAAAGCTGCTCAATGTCACTCTCTGGGTTTGTTTTACATTTCTTTGGTGCAGGAAGGCTTTGGTGTTCTGCCTAGGTATAAAAATCCAACTAACTGTATTCAGCTTTGAAAACAATAGACTAATGGCCAGGTGCAGTAGCTCATACCTGTAATCCCAGCACTTTGGGAGGCTGAGGCAGGAGGATCACTTGAGCCAGGAATTCAGGACCCTGTCTCTCTAAAAATAAAATAAAATAAAATAAAATAAAATTAGCTGTTCGTGGTAGAGTCTGTCTGAAGTCCTCGCTACTCAGGAGGCTGAGAGAGAAGGATCACTTAAGCCCAAGAGTTCAAAGTTACAGTAAGCTATGATCATGCCACTGAGCTGTAGAATAGGCTACAGAGAAAAATAAAAAAAAAAGAAGATGAAAAAAGAAAAGAAAACAGTAGATTAAGGAAGGTGAAGTGGCCCACTGCTCTGAAAGCAACCATTCTCAATCCTGTAAAACTGGGTGTTTTTGACATCCAGAAAATGCCAGGCACTGTGTTAGACTCTAGAGACAGAGATTTAAAAAGAAAAAAAAAAGACTTCCGTACCCTCAAAGCACTTCTAGTGGCAAGAAAAGAGGCAAAAAATGACAAGTGAATGAGTGGTCAGTGTGGAGCTTGGAGAAGCACCAGGCACTGCAGGATCCCGGTGGAGGTAGTCCTAACCCAGCCACCGGAGGACAGCTGGAGGCCTGTGGGAGCTGTGGAGGAGGGGAAAAGGGCATTAGACAGTGGTTGTTCAAAATCAGCCACTTTTTAAAAAGAATCATTTGTGTGCGTGTGTAGACATATATTCATGATAAAAATCATTACATAATACAATTGTTGCTTCTAATCCTAAACTCAAATGCTTCAAACACACAAGGAGTTGGAGAGATGTGATAGAAAGATGTGATTTGTGTAGGTATGCATGCGGAATTACAAAATAAGTCCTTTTCTCCTCAAATTGTTACAGCTCCCCTCCTCCATGAAGCCCTCTTTGACTCCCTCTAATGTGATCCCTTCTCTTCAGTAACCCTAGAGCACCCATTCTGCTCCTCACCTGTGACAAGAGGTGTTAGTCATTTTTATGTTCGTTATTTTTGTATTCATTATTTTTATCATTCAGCAAGTACTTTCTGAGAGCCTGCCACGTGCCAGGTTCTGTCTCTAGTGTCTAACACAGTGCCTGGCTTTTTCTGAATGTCAAAAACACCCAGTTTCACAGGATTGAGAATGGTTGCTTTCAGCGCCACTTGAGAAACAGTTTGGCAGTTTCATATAAAGTTAAACATGCACTTACCAGATGATCCAGCGATCCTACTTCAAGATATTTACTCCAGAGAAATGAAAACTTGTGTTCACACAAAAACCTGTGTATGGGTGCTTGTAGTAGCTTTATTTATAATTGCTAAACTAAACCCAGATGTCCTTCAACCAGAAAATGGACCGACAACAGTGGCATATCCATACAATGGATGAAATGCTACTCAGCCATAAAAAGGAACAAAGTATTGATTCAAACAACAACATGGCTGAATCTTAAATGTATTTAGTAAATGAAAGAAGCCAGAACCAAGAGGCTCCATATTGTATGATTCCATTTATACGACATTCTGGGAAAGGCAAAACTATAGGGGTGGTGAACAGATGAGTGGTTGTCAGAGGTCGGGAGGAGTTAATGACAAAGAGGCAGCATGAGGAATTTGGGGGTGATGGACCTGTTCTGTATCACGGCTGGTGGTGATACACTACTCTAAGCATTGGTCAAAACTCATAGAACTATACATTAAAAAGAATTAATTTTACAGTTTGTAAAATTTTAAAATCAGGGTGTGGAGTGAACTCAAATCAGGACACAAACTAACAAATGAACCTAACTATATTATAAATGAATAGCACTACCACACTGATGGGGGTGGTGAAGAAAAGAGCTAATCTAAGTAAGCAAGTGGTGTTTTGACTGGGAATTGCAAGGTTAAAGAAAAATGAGCTATGCACAAATAATGTAGTTAGTAAATTTGTTTCTTGTGAGGACATGTATAAGTAATTCTGAAAATGGATATACTTGGGTTGAACAATAAGTAAATATATTATGAATAAGAAGAGCCCAATTTCCCCCATCAGAGAAAGAAGTTACAAATAAAAACAAAAGGAAGGCTAGAATGAACTCTGTGTTACTGGATTGGATGCAAAAGCATCACCATGAACTCATGTTTGTTTATGGTAAAATACACACAACATAAGATTTACCTTTTTAACCTTTTAAACTGTACAATTCAATGACATTAACCACATTCACAATGTTGTGCAACCATCACCACCGTCCAATCTGGGAACTTTTTCATCATCCCAAACACAAACTCTGTAACCATGAAACAGTGATTCCCCATTCCTCGACCCTTCCCACCCCCAGTAATCTCTGTGAATATGCCTATTCTTGTACTTCAGATAAGTAGAATCTTACGCTATTTGTCATTCTGTGTCTTGCTGATTTTACTTAGCATACTTTCTGGGTTCATCCGTGTTGTAGCATATATCCGAATTTCCTTCCTTTCTGAGGCTGGATAATAGTTCATTGTACTAGATACCACATTTTGTTTATTTATTCATCTGTTTATGGACACTAATGGTCTTTTAATATATATATATACAGAGAAGTAGCTACAAAAATAAATATAGATACGTGTATATTCACATATTAGTGCACATATATAAAAATCCTGTCTCGGCTGGGCACAGTGGCTCATGTCTGTAATCCCAGCACTTTAGGAGGCCAAGGCAGGTGGATCGCTTGAGCTCAGGAGTTTAAGACCAGCCTGGGAAACATGGTGAAATGCTGTCTCTACAAAATATACAAAATTTAGCTGGGTGTGATGGTGCGCGCATGTAGTCCCAGCTACTAGGGGGCTGAGGCAGGAAGATCACTTGAGCCCAGAAGGTTGAGGCTGCAGTGAGCCATGTTCGTGCCACTGCACTCCAGCCTGAGCAACAAAGTGAGACCCTGTCTCCTGGAAAAAAAATTATATATATATATCCTATCTCTGTCTGCTGAAAGAGCCTAGAAGCAATAGCATCCCAGTGGCAATGAGCACACCACCTCTCACAGGTTTGTCTAAAATATCATTCTCCAATAAGATAAACCAGGGAGAAGTGGATGATTCCAGGTCAGGGGCAGGGAAAATGCAAGATGATCCTGAAACATCTTGTGGGACCAGAAAGATATGAGCCAACATAAAAGAGCTCCCAATAGCCAAGGCTGGAACAATGTGAGGAGTAAGATAAATAATGGTAATAATAATATTATTAGATTATAACCATATAAATATTCATAAGTTTATTCCTATATAAAGAAATAATTGGGGAAATAAATAAGTGGGAAGGAAAGGAATCTCTTCCTTTCAGAAGAATTTCAACTAGTAAACATGGAAGGAATGAAGGAAATAGAAAAATCACCATTAGAACACTACAGTAATAATACTGAAGGCAAGATCCACAAGAGATATTAAAATTAAGGGGCAACACTTTGGGAAGAAAGATATTTGCAAAGTATCTTTCTCCAAATACTTATTAATTACAAAGGTTAAAACTGTAGCTTGACAGTAGGGAAACCCAGCAGACACCACCTTAACCAATTATCAAAGTTAACGTCCTCAATAATAAAACATACAGACATCCTGTAGCCCCTGGTATGATAGACTCAGAAGAGCACATTGGCTCTATGCTATTCTTGCCAAAAATCTATAACCACAATATAAACGTCAGAAAACCTTATACAAACCCAAACTAAGGGACATTCTACAAAATGTTCCAGTCATGAAAAACAAGGAAAAATAGAAACTATCACAGACTGGGCCAAGAGACTAAAATGACAGGACAACTGAATACAATGTGGGATCCTGGCTTGGATCCCAGAACAGAAAAAGGATATTAGTGGGAAAACTAGCAGAAATCCAGATAAAGTCCATAGTTTGGTTGGTAGTATTGTGCCAATATTACTATCTTAGTTTTGATCATTGTCATATAATGATTATATAAGATATTAACATTAGGAGAAACTAGAAGAATGTATGAACACTATACTATTTTTGCAACTTTTCTATAAGTTTAAAATTATCTCAAAATAATACGTTTTAAAAAGAAGGAATAAATGCTTTGCTGCTCTCTGTATGTTTTTCAGATATACATCATATGTTAGTAAAGTGGTATAAATGTATTAATTTATAAAGTAATAACTATGACATACTGGTGGTATGTGTGCTAAGATATTTAACAGTGGAAGTTCATGGTTAAAAAGGTTTGGAGACCACTCTTCTTCAGCACGAGCAGGAAGTTCTAGAGATGCCTAGTGTAGTCAAGCTCACATACAACCAGAAAGTGAAATAGTGGCTCCAGTGGCTGAGGGAGGAGAGAATGGGGAAGTATTGTTCAAGGAGTAAAGAGTTTCAGTTTTGCAGGATGAAAAGAGTTCTGAGGATAGATTCTGGTGATGTTGTGCAACAATGTAAATATTCTTAATGTCACTGAATTATACACTTAGAATGGTTAAAATGGTAATTTTACAAGTACCCTGTCACAATTTTAAAAAGAAAAAAAGGACTGCAGAGTTTATCACTCAGCTCTGCACTATCTCACTTTTACATATTTCTTGCAGGTTAGATTTTTCTTCCCACAGGCTTCACGTGATCTGGGTCTGGAATACACCTTGTTCTGGAAGGCAGTGGCACCAGGCTGAGTATCAGTTTCTGCTTAGTCCATAGATAGAGATTGACAGGAGTTGGGAAAGGTCAGAGTGCAAAAAGGAAAACGTACCACTTGTGTCCATTTGGGGGAAACTATTAACAAGATTTCATTGAAGATTATCTCAATGTCCCAGAGACAAGACAAGCTTCCCTCAGGTCTTTGAAGCCTGGCAACTCCAGGCTCAGATGTAACCTGGGAGATGCATGCTCCTTCTCCATCCTCTTTGACCACCTTCCTGAGGGCACTCAGCCCAGGCTATAAGTGTTCCTTGGTTCTGTGATATTTTCCTGCCTGATTTATGTTTAACCAATTTGTATTTGTCATGAACCCATCTGTAGAGGCAAGGTTATGTCATGGTAATGAACAATCCCCAACATCAATGGTTTCAAACATCAGAGGTTTATTTCTTGCTCATTCTGCACATCTACCATAGGTTGGCTGGGGGTTCTCTGTGCTGTCATTCCTGTGGTTCCAGGATGATGCCACAGCCACTTTCCAGAATGTTGTGGTGACCGTGGGAGCTGGCTCTTGGAGCCTTTGCCTGGAAATGACCCAGGTTGTTTCTGTGCACATTTCATTGATTAAAGTGTGTTACAGCCAAGCATGATTTAAAGTAGATAAGAAATTATAATCCTCACGCAATCTATTATTGGTGAACAATAATACAGTCCACCACTCCTGTACTTTCCCCGAAACATTTCCCTACTCCCAAGGGGAATAAGTTTTGGGGCTGGAGAGAACGGCATCCCCACTCCCACCCACCCCCACCTCACACACCTACACCTACACCACTGAAAAAATCTTTAATGCCTCTGCCTCCTGGAGGTAAGGCCGCAAAGCCCAATTAAGATCATTTGTTTTGGGTTTAGAGGTCTCTGTTGCTGCCCTGGGAGCAACAGAAACCTCTAAACCCAAAACAAATTTAGGTTTATTCGCACACTCCAGGCTGAGTCCATCCAGATGGCTGTGAAGGTCCCACCCTACTCCTTCTGGGAGAGGACTCATGGCCATTGATGAAGAGTACTTGTGGGCTGCCCACCGTGGCCCCGTGTGACTCACTGGTTTCCCAGAAGCTAATCAGCCACTGGTGATTAGTGATTCTCCAGCCCATTTCCCCCTCTACCCCTACTGGGAATCCGTAGCTGAATCAGGAGCTGCAATCCCGGAAGATTAGGAGAATCCCTATCTGTTATTTACATTTTTAAAGGCAACAGCACTGGTGAATTTTTTCCCCTCGTTTTTCTTTTAAAATAATGTAATGTAATCCTTCTTTTAAGATTAAACCCTTAGCAAAAGAACACATGGGAGGGTGCAGTGGGTGCAATGTATTCGTGTGTATGCATAATTTCTGTGGTTTAGCTGGGTTTTACCTTACACTGATGTAACAAATTATTCACTTCCTATACAACTTCACTGCATTCTTAAAATAACCAATTCACATTGTGCACTTAAAATACTAAATTGTCTCATAAAAATCCAACTTACACCCAACTTTTTGGGAGCATTGTTCCTTCATAAAGCAAAACCTTACTTTGTTGATGTTTCTCAGCAAATTCCTAGAACTACAGACAATATGGAAATGGAGGGTCTTGGATACAACAATTGGAATATTTGTGACTTGCCCAAAACTTGCTTCCTTTTAGGATAGGGGATTTCTAGCAGGGAGGAAACAGATTCATACATTTGTTCAACAAACGTTTGTTTGGCTGAGTGTCTTCTAAGAGCTGAGCACTCTGCTAAGTACCCTAGAAGATGGAAGGAGTGATTAGCACCCATTACTCTCTGCTAGGAGCTTACAGTGTGGATGAAGGATCACATTTCACTTGCATGACATCCTCCCTAGAGAAGTATCTTCCTACCCAAAGACCCAGTGAGGAAAGTGAGACCTAGAGAGGTTAGGGCTCTGGCCCCAGCCCACACAGCCCCTGGCTGAAACCTCCTGTGTCCAGCTCCATACTTACTCCACTGGACAGGTCCCTCTGCAGATGGGAGCTGCAAATGCAGCCCTTACCTTACAAACAATCCCTACCCTTTTCTCCTGGGCACACATCCCCTTGAAAGTTATCCTTGGCAGATATGACTCTCTCCACCAATCCTGTGGCCTCGCAGGACCCACCCTGCCGAAGAACAGGCCGTGGCCCCAAATGAGACACATCAGTTAGGCACATGGAGCATCCAAGCTCAGGTTTCTCTGTTTGCTTAAATTAATCCTTTGTTATTGTTCAACATTAATGTCTTATTAAATCAGGGTGGGCCTTCATTGGCATGTGAATGCTGGTAAGATTTGGCAGAGCTGGGCATAATTGTGCTCTGGGTACACAAGCCAGCATCTTGGTTTGCCTGGGTGTGGTGACAGTGGCACTAGCCTGGAGCAGTCTTTCAGGATGTGGGAGATCTTGTCCGTCACACAGCCAGGAGGTGATGGGACCGTCTTGGCTGAGAAAGGCCACTGGAAAAAGTTGGTCCCTCCTTTACAGTCAAAGCACATGTTTCCCCAAAGGGAAGGCAATTCTATTGTTAATGGGGAGATACTAATGAATTGAGAAATTTCTCCAAACCTGACCTGCCATTTGGTGTCAAGGCCTCTTCTGTGGAAGTTCTAAGAAGGGGTTGGGAAGGTAAGCTGGGCTCCCCTGGAAGCTGATCTGAGGCCCCCAAAGCTTCTGCAAGAACCCTTGGGGGGCCGATCATCTTAGAAAGCCAGTGAGAGTGCACACACCCACACACAGGCAGAGGGCTAATGCCTTTTGAATCCCGGCAAAAAGCAGCCACTTTGAGCGCAGAGGTGCTGGGTGAGGCAAACTGGCTGATGTGGTACTTATGTGGGATTGCTGTTTTACTCCTTGAGGGATTAGGCTCTAAACATAAACACCCCTGCAGTTATAGTTTAGAGTTTAAAGAAGAGGTCTAACTAGCGGTAGTCCCCTGCCCCTGGGCAGGATGTTATTTAAGCTACATGATTTTTCTTTTCTTTCTTTTTTTTTTTTTTTTTTAAGACAGAATCTTGCTTTGTTGCCAGGCTGGAGTGCAGTGGTGCAATCTCAGCTCACTGCAACCTCCAACTCCCTGGTTCAAGCAATTCTCCTGCCTCAGCCTCTGAAGTAGCTGGGTCTACAGGTGCACGCCACCACACCCAGCTAATTTTTGTATTTTTAGTAGAGACGGGGTTTCACCATATTGGCCAGGATGGCCTTGATCTCCTTACCTCGTGATCCACCTGCCTCAGCCTCCCAAAGTACTGGATTACAGGTGTGAGCCACCGTGCCCGGCCACCACATGGTTTTTCTAATGCTTCCATGTATTCCCTCCCATCAGGTCTCGGCTGTATCTGCTCACCTTCTTTAGAGTGTCTCCCACAGAAATACTGTCCCTCCTCTCTTTCGGTACTTTCTTCATTCCTCAATTCCAGGCAGCACAAATGACTTGCCTCTAGTTGAGAATGTTGACGGCATTCTCTTCATCTTGCATTTCTCGTTGCATTTCCAGATGGTAGCATAGTGCCCAGCACCAAGTGGCTGCTCAGAGGGTTTCAGAATTGACTGGAATGCTTCCCCCTGCCCACCTGAGAGACTCGATGGCCTCTGTCAGTGGCTGCTTTCCAACTCCCCTGGAAGCCAGTTCCTAACCCAAATTCTTTACCCCGAATCTCAACTTTCTTTTCCTTAGAAATAAATTACTAGAGATGAGGGAGGGCTTCTTCCTTAGTCTTTGGTTTCCATGAGGCCTTCCTCATCTGTGCACTCCTGGCAGGTTACTCCACCACGCCCGACCCCCGACAGAGGTGAACTGCGGTAGTGACTGAGTGAACAGTTTGGGAATGGATCAGGGCTCAGTTGGGTGTGCCTCACAGCGGGTAGTTTGCACTCTAAGGTGCTCTGACAGGGGTAAGGGTAAAGGATCTACCAACTGGGGGGGCCTGTAGCTGGTTGGGGGTCTGCTGAAGCTGGTCTTCTCAAGGGCCCCCTTGGGAAGTCCCTAGTCCTCAGCAGCTCAGTTCATAACAGAGCCGACATATTTCCCTCCAACCACTGATTCTATATTTCAGAACTTGGGGCCTGGCACAGTGGTTCACACCTGTAACCCCAATATTTTGGAAGATGGAGGTGGGAGGATTGTTTGAGGTCAGGAATTCAAGACCAGCCTGGGCAACATAGTGAGACCCTTGTCTCTACAAAAAAAATAAAAAATAGCCAGGTATGCTTGGTGTGCACCTGTAGTCCCATCTACTCAGGAGGCTGAGGTGAGAGGATCACTTGACCCCAGGAGATAGAGGCTACAGTGAGCCAGGATCATGCTACTGCACTCCAGCCTAGGCAACAGAGTGAGGCTGTCTCCAAAAAAAGAAAAAAACAGAATTTGGATGGGGAAAACATGATTGTTATGTATCAACCTCCTCAGGCTCCAACAGGCCCAGAAAGAAACTTAAGAGGCATTTTTAAGAACTGTCTTGAGGCCCAGAGGCACATGGGAAGCTGGGTGCCCAGGATCTGGAACCCCATTTTACAGAGTAGCTGTCTGGGTCTCTAAATCTGTTCTTGGTTACTTTTTCTCCTTAGGGCCTCTTGACATGTACAGATGCTTGACTGAGTCCTGAAAGCTGCAGTTTTGACTTAGACACTGTCCTCAGCCCGGTGTAACTACACAGGGTCAAAATGACTCAGCATGCACCCCAGGCCCTCATTCATTTTCCACAGTCTCCTGACGGAAATCTCTGGGCAGACGGGGAGGTATCAAGGAGCCACAGGGAGCTAGGCTGAATTCTGGGTAAGGCAGGAAGGATGATGAGGTGTCTCAGGAAGAAAGTCAGGACACCCCCAGCACCCATTCTCCCTTTGTAATTAGAGCCCCCACCC
The DNA here is from genome assembly GCF_028885625.2 of Pongo pygmaeus. Taxonomy (NCBI): domain Eukaryota; kingdom Metazoa; phylum Chordata; class Mammalia; order Primates; family Hominidae; genus Pongo; species Pongo pygmaeus. Next base: position 87,458,063 of record NC_072385.2, on the reverse strand, counting down.
ACTCAGCTCTCTGGAGATCAGGAACACTGGCCAACACTTCCTGTTTAGAGCAAATATTTGCTATAGCTGAATTTTGTGTCCAATCCCTGAAATGGGTGCATAGGAAGGGCACCCTGAAGCTAAATAAAACATGTATCTTAGGGATTTTAGGTCAGGCTAAACTTTCAGTGTGTACTTCCTGAGCCAATTGTGGAGAATTCTTAGCTTTCCATTTCCCTAAGGAGTTAACACTTGACAACTTTCACGGAGGAGTGATTGGAAAAACATTGCTCTAAAGAAGTCTTGAAATTTCTGGGCCCAGTGTGAGCCCCAAATTAAACAATTCTAGTAGGTCACTCTATCTTTAACTGGCTCATCTCTATGACCCAGATGGAGGGAGGGAGCGGCCTGCCTTGGGGACGTTCCTGCCTTACCCAGAATTCAGCCTAGCTCCCTGGTGGTTCCTTGATACCTCCCCGTCTGCCCAGAGATTTCCTTCAGGAGACTGTGGAAAATGAATGAGGGCCTGGGGTGCCTCCTGACTCATTTTGACCCTGTGTAGTTACACCGCGCTGAGGATAGTGTCTAAGTCAACACTGCAGCTTCCAGGATTTAGCCAAGTGTCTGTACATGTCAAGAGGCCCTAAGTAACTAGCACTGGGTGACTTTACAACTTGGTTAAACCCAAGGTGTCACTTCCATGGCTAGTGGATTGATCATTTACCAATCTTTCAAGAACAGTTCTGTCAAGCAAACCTAACCAATCCTTCTCTGATGTGTCAGACATATTTCAGGATCTCTTGGGATTTCAGAGTACTCTTGGAACTATCATTCCCATTGCACAGATATGTCCACTAAGAGAGTAGGAAGCTTATGGGAGGAGCTAGGCCATTTAGTCTAGAGAAAGGATGACTCAGTCTGCAAATACAGGAAGGGCCAGACAAATTTGGTCTCTCCCAGAGAGCAGAACCATGTCCAGTATATGGAGGGAGGGAGCTGCCTGCCTTGGGGACATTCAAAGAAAGACTGTATATGCATCAGCCAAGATGCATAGAGGGAGTGTTTATGTCTCCCATGAGGGCTGGTTTCCAAGACATTCCCACCTGTTATGGACTGTGTTCCCCCGAAATGTATATGTTGAAGCCGTAACCCTCAATGTGATGGTGTTAGGGAGCAGGACCTTTGGGAGGTGATGAGGTTTAGATGAGGTCATGTGGGTGGAGTCTCCATGATGAAGTTAGTGCCCTCATAAAAAGAGGATGAGATACCAGAGCTTCCCAGCCTCCAGAACTGTGAGAAATAAATGTCTTTGGCTTAAACCACCGAGTCTAGGGTATTTTGTTACAGCAGCAGGACTGGCTAGGGTACCACCCACGAGTCCTTAATTTCATGGAGGTTACAGAGATGGAGCTGAGTCTACACCAACCTTATGAGATGCCCTGAACATTATAAAAAAGAAAGAAAATTTGCTCCTTTGTCTCCTCCTAAAAGCAGGCAAAAAATTCCTATGGTTTGTACTTTCATTGAATTGTGGATAAACAGGAATCTGACAAATCTTCATGTGTTTTCCTGGGATCTGGAAGGTGCTATTTAGCGATGGCCCCCTGGGGGCAGAGGTATGCTGGGCTTCACTGTATCTTATGAGTCTATGAGCATTCTCAAAAGTCCTGCACTCAGAGATTGTAGTGACAGGTAGAGACCCAAATAACCAGGAGGTGACATTGGCTGAACCACTACTGCCAGAGACCACCTCTCAAGTTTTCTTCTTTTCTCTTCATCCAACTTCTCCACCATCTAATTCATGTGGCAACAATTGAGGTCTAGGTCACAGGCAAAAAATAAAACATGCAGGCCAGGGAAGAAAGGCAGGCCCTTTATGCGGGAAGAGCAGGTGGCTGTCTGCATGGTGAGCCTTGAGAGACACTTACAAAGTGCCTTTGTCCCCACTCCCACCCTATCCATACTCCCTGACCCCTCATTCTGCAAAGCTCACTGCCGTGGTGCCTTGGTCTACTGACTGGTTATACAGCAACACCAAGGCTGGATCCAGGGTATTCATTAATTCAGCAAAGCTCCAAGTAGTCATCATAGAAAAAAATGTATGAATCTTGTTGTTCTTCCTTATGTTTCCTTTATTTTTTCCTTGAAGTGTTTTAAAGTTACAGAAAAGTGAAAAGAACAATATAACCAGCATCCATATTTTCACCACCTAAAACAAGCCTTCTTTCTCCCATTTGCTTCTAATCACTTTATTTTGCAATAAATAAACATTTCAGATAGAGCTAAGTGTCCTTGTTTTCATGCCCCAATCCTACTCTTACATATCTGTTTGTGTCTCTTTCTTTTTATATAAATAAATATAATGTAATTATAAAATTATGAGTGGGTACTGGGACACTGGGATATTTTCAGTGCTTGGGGCCCTGTTTAGGGGGACTTTGGGGTCCAGGAGAGACCTGTCACTCAGCAGTGAGGTGACCCGCCCCCTGGGCTCGTGCCCAGCAGCCAGTAGGGACTTGTGACCTCAAGCTCTCTCTCCTTCTCCAGGCGGGAGAAGGCAAGGCAGGCTAGGGCTGCTTCCTAGAAAGCTCCGCCCAGGCTTCCCTGGCTGGCTGGGGGGAGGCGTTTCCGGGACGCAAGACCCCGGCAGCCTGGCAGGGCCGCCCCGCGGAGGAAGCGCTTTATTCTTCCAGTGGCACGTTCGCCGCAGGCCGTGCCAAGTGCCCCGCTGGGTGGCAGGGAGTAAGGGGAACCCGCGCCACTCTGGGGGGCCCAACTAGGCCTTGGGGTTTGCAGGGACGCCGGAGGGCACTCACTTGTTGGCGCCCTAATGATGGTAGCATTTCTTACACACATGCATATGTCTTACAGCTCTGTGCTGGGCACTGGAATTACAAAGACGGTTTCTTCCTTCATTCATTTGTTCTACAGATAGTCATTGAGACTCTACCTGTGCCAGGCACAGTTCTAGGTGTAGGGGAAACAGCTGGGGAACAAAATAAATAAAGGTCTTTGCTCCCCTGGAGTCACATTCCAGCAGAGAGAATGAGTAATAGACATAAGAAGTGAGCATATTCTACTGTAGATGTTAAGTGCTATGGAAAGAAAAAAAGAAAGGAAGAGGAGAGCAGGGTCGGGGAAATTAATAATAGAGTGGGGAGTGGGGAGAGAGTTGCCAAATTAGGTCTCTGGGGAAGAGCATTCTAGGTAGAAGAAACAGCATGCAAAACCCTGATATGGGAACCCGCCTGGTAGAAGTGATTTATGCAGAGATGGTTTTCCCCCTCAGACACTTGAGCCTCATCTGGACTCTCTAAGCTCCCCTAGAGGAAAAAATGTAAAATTTCCCCAAGGGAGGGCCAACAGTGAGTGGCCACATCTGAGCTCCAATGGCTACTATGATCTGCAGGATAAAATTTATACACCTTGGGACACCCACAGGTATCCTCATTATCTGGACCTTGTGTATCGCTCCAGTTCCATTTCCCACCTGTTTCTACTTTCTCCCCTGAAGCTTGACCAGTGACTTCTGGTTCTCTAGGTGCACCATGATGCTTTAGGCCTTGGCTCACAGCATCTCCTAGAATGCAATAAATGTACTTTGCTCCTACCTGCATTTACCCGACAAGCCCTTACTCTTCCTTTAAGACTATTCAACATCACCTCCTCTGTGAAGACTTTTTTCATTTCCCTCTGAACATTCCAGCCCCATCCTCTGCTTGTTTGACACCTGGCACAGACCTCTACCAGCAAGTGTCTGGCTACATTGCAGCTATGCATTGACTTGTCTGTGGTCCCACTGGATGTGGTGGTTCTATCTCCCTCACCTCTGTGTCCTCAGCATCCAGCACCTGCCTCATGCAAAGTAAGTCCTCAAGAAAGACGTGCCAGGTGACCGAATGGGCAGTGCTTGGTTGCTCTGGGCCCCTGAGAGGGCCCCAGAGGCCTGCACCAGGCAGCACCTGGCCCATCTTGAGCTATTTAACAGACTGTATTCACAGCTGTGAACTCCCGGGACAAGGATTTCCTGTGGATGAGGGACTGGCGGGGAGAAAGGCCCTCCTTTTAACCACAGAAAATGGCCGGCTCAGGGGCATTGTTATCCAAGAGAATAGGAGGAGCCGCCCCTCTCCCTGACCCCACCCTTGCCCTGGGTGCCAGTCTGTACTGGTGCACAACTCCTGGAAACCCTGGTCAGAAATGTGCTTCCTCTCCCTCCCCCAAGGACTCTGAGCACTCCTGGGGCAGTGGCGCCTCAGCTGCTGAGATCAAGGTACACAAAGAGTGCGCTGGGCTGGTGGATTAGCCACCACTCAGCCCCCAAGGCCTGCCCAGTCTTTCCTTGAAAGTCCTTCGCCACTGGTCCTTTTCTTCCCATTCCCACCTCCACAGTCCTAATCCGTGCCCCTGGCATCTCACCTGGATGGCATGAATGTCTCTGACTCACCACCTTGTCTCCAATCCCTACCAGTTCCTATTGTCTCCTGCCAATGTTTAGAATCACCTTCAGATACCTCTTTTCAAAGTCGCCTCTTTGGAAATGTGCAGGTGCCTCTCATTGTCCAAAGGACAAAGTCTGGACACTCAAATCTGGCATTCTTAGTCCTTTGCAAACTGACGCCAACTCCCTTGTGTGTACTTTTCCCTACTCCTCTCCTTCACCAGCCTCTTTCCAACAGTCTACACACTGTCCCTCAAATGTCCCAGCTCTGTGCTTTACCTGTCCTAAAAGGCTTTCCCAGTCCTCTGTGGCAGTCCAGCCCTAACAATCCTTCTGCACTCCCAGACAGTCCTGGCTCAACCCATGTCTGAGCTCTGTGTCCTTTGTGCTTATACCTCTACAATAGTTATTTGATAACCAATTGGATGGTCAATCTTGAAAACTTTTAAGGTCCCTTCAGTCCTGCAGTTCTATGCTACCATATGTTTTTGCTGTTATTTTTCACAAGTCTGTCTTAGTTCTCCATTTACAGAGTAAGAAACCTGAGGACCAGACCTTGCCTCATATTGGTCTGCATCTTCTGTGATATAGCAGTGCCTGGCACAGGGTAGGAGCCTCAGTATGGGCTTACTAATGGAAGATTCCAAACCCCCATCTCCAGGTATGGCCATTCTCAGTAGTTCCCTCTTCAGTTCCCTTACGCAGGGGCTCTCACATACATGCCTTCTGAACGGGAGCTGATAAATATATACATATCAATACGTGCATATTAATATATTTGTCCTCCAAAGGGAATCTGCATTGTGAAAGGTATCTAGAAAGAATATTCAGCTGTACTGGTGGGGTACCAGTTACCAGCGAAGGCAAAATGCTTGGCATAGGAACCTTCCTTGGAGCCATCTCCCTACCTTCTTTCCCTGGATGTTCTGCCGGCTCTAGACTGGGGGGATAGAAAGAGGAGAAAAAACCATTTACAAGGAAACTCCCTCTCACTCCTTCACTCTATGCAAACTTTACCTCCCTAGATGTCATCCTGAGAAGAAACCCTGAATATGGGTTGTCAGGGTGAAGGGAAGGAGGGGTTGTCCCTGTTCCTCCATCACTAGTCAGCAAGGCTGCCTGAGCTCCAGCTGGCACCATGCCCTGAAGGAAGGAGCTAGCTCAGTCCTCCTGGGCCAACAGACCTGCTGGGAAGATAAATGTTACTCGAGTAAAGGAGAGTGAGACAGACTGTCTGTCAATGGCACATAGGGTTCAGAGCAAGAAAGATGTGTGTGGGAAAGAAGAGGGAGGGAGAAACAAACCTGCATTTATTTGAGCATCTGTTATGTGCCAGGCACTGTGCTGGTCACATTCATCATCTAATGTTCTCAACGATCTTGATAACTGTCCTTAGCTCCGTTCTCCAACATAGAAGTTCATTTCTTCTCAGACCCTTTCTCCATTGTTCTTTTTTCTGATTTTTAATAAGCTCATGAAGTATTGATAGTCATTATAGATATGGTATATAAAAGAATATAAAAGTGTATGGAAGAAAATAAAAATCACATATAATCCCATGCCCAAAATAAATCATTGCTAGCATTTAAGTGTGTGCATTCCTGGTTTTTAAATTCATTTTAAACATATATTTAAAATCTGCATATACAATTTTCTGTTCTTTTAATGACCTTTATAACAAAAATATTTCCATGCCATTAAAATTTCTAAAAAGCATCCTTAGTGCATTCGCAGTGTCCCATTATGTGGAGATACAACTAGTTTCTTAACTGTTTTCCAACTGCTAGATACCTATTTTCCTATTTTTTAAATTATAAGTAATGGTTTAATCACCATTGAGTCTTGGCTCTTTATACCAACATGTTTCACTGAATTTCTGATTTTTTAAATACATTTGAAGAAGAGGAATTACTGGGTCAAACAGTGTAATTGTGATTTTAAATAGTAGTTTACTTTCTCATTTTAAAAGCTTAGAAAATATAAGAAAATGTCACATATTACCTTTCAAATTACTATTATTAACCTTTAGGGGTGTTTCTCAGTCTATCTTCTAATGGCATACATAATATATAAGCATAAATATAGCTGCATAAAATTGAGATTATACATTATGTACGTTATTTCCTGCTTATCAGCAAACATTGTATTGTAATCACTATATCATCAATCTATAAAAATATTTTTATTAGCTGTATAATTCCACTTTAAGAATGCATTATAACCAATTTAAACATTCTTTTACTCATGGCCATTTAGATTTTTTTCCAAAAATTTCCTGTTAATAACTCTGTGATGAACATCTGAACATCTGTGAATATTAATCTTTGACCTCATCTCTGATTATATCCTTCAAACAGATTCCTAGAAGTGAAATTACTAGGTTAAAATGCATGAGTATTGTTAAAGCTGTTGGTACATATTGCCAAATTGTGTTCCAAAAAGCATTCCTAGTAACCAAGTGGAGGTTGTCCATCTTATCACACCCTTGTCAATACTGATTATTATAGATTAAAAACTACAGTAGCTTTTCATAAGCGAAAGGGCTTGATGCTCTCCTCCCTGGCCCAGGAAGGAAAGGCGGTAAGTCATCATCATCACCATCATCATCGTCATCATCCAGTAGTTTAATCTTGCATTGCCATGTCAGAGAGGTCCCCTTTGGGGAGTATAGTGAAGGTGACGTAGGAAGGAGGAAGAGGAGAGGCTCCTGGTTACTTGCTCTCTCTTCTCTTTCATGGCCCCATCTGGGCCTGTCCTCAGGGAGTTTGGAAATGCCTAAAAAATTTATCTTGGCATTTAACTGCACTGTGGGAAATGGCTGGAAACTTGCAGGTTTTGGAGCCTGTATGGAAGCCGGGATGGACGGGTAAAGAAGCTGCAGTGTCCCTGGAGGGGGAAGAGAATTGTGAAGTTCTGCAGGTTGAAGGGAAAGAAAACAGAAACGTGACCTACAGAAATGAATGAAGAGCATCGGAAATTATTAAATACAGTGGTAACTTTTAAAAAAATACTCTTTTCAATTCTTAATGTCTTTAAGACATAATTATCTAAAGCGATAACAACAACAACAATAATAGTGGGGCTTATGACATACGCAGTACTTAGGTATATGATAACAGTAGAACAAAAGATGAGGGTTATAAAAGGGAATGACACTGGTTTAAGTTCTTTCATGTGATTTCAATGCAGACTATGAAAAGTTTAAGGTACATATTATAATCCCTAAAATAAACACAAAAATTAAACAGAGATTTAGCTAAAAAGCAAATGGAGGAGGCAAAATGGAATACTAATTAATACTTGATTGATCCAAAAGATGGCAAGAAAAAGGAAAAAAAGAACCAATGGGACACATAGAAAATACATGATGGCATGTATTCATTGTAATATTATCCCCAAAGGGAAGAAATTAGATGATCTCTAAGGTGTTTTCTAGCTTTCAGTGTCTCCAATTTTAGTCCATACCTCCCCCATGAGGGGGAGGCAGATCTAGTTTCCACTCAGGGAAACTGAGGCAGATCTAGTTAAGGTTCAATATGGCAGGACTGGGATGACAGTCTGACCTGCTGGATCTCATGTCTAGGATTGGCCCATAGAGTAGAGGGGACTGTGCTTATGGATTTGGGTTTGCCATTGAGATTAGACTGCCAAGTTAAGGTGGTTATTAGGGACAGGATTAAAGTTAGAAGAAGGTGTTGTTTACACAGTCAGGCCTAGGGTTAAGGCCACATTTAGAGTCAAAGTCCGCTCTGGAGTTGCTGCTGGGTTTGGCTTGTTGGTCAGATTGGAGGTGGGGAGTGAGCCTGGGCTCAGGAGTCTTAGATCAGTGGGGACGGGATGACCCAGCAGAGCTTGTGCAATCTCTCATAGCAGCTATTCACTCATATTGGGCATATTGTTTCCCACCATTAATAACCTCTTTTCCTTCACTCTCTCCCAGGACTTTTCTCTCTTTCTTTTATCAATACAGTGCAATATCCATTCATTCAAAAAGCCCTTCATTAATTACCCTCTAAGTGCCAGGTACTAATCTAGCTACTGGGGATGCAGCATCAACAAAACAAAGTCCCTGACGCCATGGAATTGATGATCTGCTGATGGGAGGCAGGAAACAAACACGTAAACAGATAAATGAGATTATTCCAGAGAGCAAAAAGCAGGCAGTGGGACAGAGTGATCTGGAGGACGAGGAAGCCCTGGGATTGAGAAGGAGGCAGGCTGTGGAGAGTCAGTGGGGGAGAAGCATGATAGCAGCCTGGTGTGAGAGATGGGGAGGAAAGCAGCTTAAAGAAGGTGAGCCACCTGGACTGTGCTCTCTCTATTGGGAAGCCACAGAGAGTGTGAGCCAGGAGTGACATGGTCTCATTTGAGGTTTAAAAGATGACTCTGGCTGATGTGTACAAAATAGCCTATGACAGAAGAGAAAACCAAACAAAAAAGAACAATGGACTAAGAGAGAGCAGCCCTAGATCCGTCAATACGCTGTGTGATCTTGGATACTCCACTTAGTCTCTAAATAAGTGCTGATAGTAACATCTGTGTTATTGATGTCAGAGAAACAAGGTAGGAATCAGGGATAAACTGTTTAAAAAGTTAGTTTTAAAGAACAAAGGGCTATACAAAAGCTAAGTCTGTGGTGATTTCCCTCCTCCTTGGTATATGGACACTTGCTAAATGCAATTGATTATGTGGGGTGTGTATAATAATAATTTGAGTTAATTTCCTCCATGAACACTGGGGCTTCTGAGACATCACTTGCACAGCGGCTGGTTAGCTAATTTGGTTAATGAGGCCAGACTCAGCTGTGTAACCCTAGAGCTAGCCAGATTCTTCCCCTCCATTCCCAGGCCAGGAATGCTCAGAGGCCCTGATCGACAGCTTTTAACTGGATGTTGCTGGTCACCAGCAGCCCCACTGACAGAGTGAAGATTATTTCCCATGGCTTCACTGCGGAGGCAAACCCTGGTGCAAGCAATTCTCACTCCTCAACATCTGGAAGTCAGATGAGCTTCAAGCCTGGTGGCCCCACATCTCTAAGGCAATTGGTGGGGGTAGGTGGGTGGGAGGATTCAGGATCAACAGAAACCCCTGGGGAGATGTCCACGTGTTTGTTGTGTTGTTGTTGATATTGCTGATGAAAGCTTTCCTGTCCTTAGTGAGAAATAAGAGAAATAAAAGCCTGTGGCACATCAAGAAAGGTTTTAGTGTTCCTCCAGCAGTGTTATCTGTGTCCAGCCCTGGCCCTGCAGGCCAGATCTCAGTGATAGGGCATTTTGTTTAACCACACACATGCACAATGCAGAAAACAATCAACTAAACAACGACAACAAAATGCAAGAAGCCAGACCCCATCTGCACATACACCTTGAGTGGTGCTGTAGGTGATTTGTGTGTCTGAACACTGTAGAGGCCTTGGAGATCATTTAATCCTTACAGCACCCTCTGAAGTGGGTAACTTCATCCCCATTTTACAGATAAGGAAATTTTTTTTTTTTTTTTTTTTTTTTTTTGAGACGGAGTCTCGCTCTGTCGCCCAGGCTGGAGTGTAGTGGCGCGATCTTGGCTCACTGCAAGCTCCGCCTCCCGGGTTCACGCCATTCTCCTGCCTCAGCCTCCTGAAGTAGCTGGGACTACAGGCGCCCGCCACCACGCCTGGCTAATTTTTTTGTATTTTTAGTAGAGACAGGGTTTCACCACGTTAGCCAGGATGGTCTTGATCTCCCGACCTCGTGATCCGCCCGCCTCAGCCTCCCAAAGTGCTGGGATTACAGGCATGAGCCAGCATGCCCGGCCACAGATAAGGAAATTTATATCAAGAAAAGTTAATGGATTTGTCCAAGGCTATAGGATGAATTATAGAGCTGGGAGGCCGACCACATCAGTCTGATTCCAAGACGCCGTGCTCTCTGGTCCTCAGGCTTGGACAGTCCCAGAGCATTTACTGTACGTTTTCTTTCTCTTTCCATGAAGCCCAGAGCTCCCAAAACCCTGGTAACTCCTCAGGCCAGAGATGGAGGACAAGCTGAGACCTCATGGGGCTGGTTTGTCATTCAATCCATCAGAAGACAAATGCTCAATCAGCTGGGCTGCATTAATTGAGGTCTGTGAGGTGTCTGGCAGGACAGGCAGGAGGTATGCATCCCTATGAATAATTTTAGAGCAAGATGCAGCCATGTCTGCACCCAGTGGAGGGGTAGTGCTGGCCACTGGGAAGGAGCTGACCCGGGGTTAAGGGTGAGGCACAGTCAAGGGGTGCAAGGCGTGTCTGGAAGACGGCAATGCCATGGGCTCAGATGCCTCCACGGGGAAGCCAGAGGTCTGACTGCTTCCCTTCCTGGGGCCTGGGACACTTCCAGGGTCCAGGATCCCTCTGGATCCTTGGAGAGGCCAGGCCAGGGCCACTGGGAGCACCAAGCAAAACCTGCACCCACATCTCAGGCTTGCCCAAGTGGCCCAGGTGCCAACCCTGGCCCCCTGTCCTCCCCTCCAGAGCCAATCTCGGCACTGCCAGCTCCTAGCTAACGTCTGGATGAGTGACTTAGGCTGCCAGGGTCTAGATACAGGAACAGGGCTAGGAGCAGGGGTTTCTTTCTACGTGCGAGGAGGCCCCAGGAGAAAAGGGAAAATCAGGGGAAGGAGAGGTTCTCATGGAAACACTGTGTGGGGCCAGGGCCAAGCAGCACCCTCTAATTTGTGGGGCTGGGCTGACAGCTCCCCTGGGGTGACAAAGTGACTGGGTGTGGGGCAGGTGGGGAGGGACGGCAGGAAAACCTGTCCTTCCTGTCAGGTGAGCCTCCCTGCCTGCCTCTCTCCCAACACTATTTTTAAAGTATAACCAGAGGCTTACCACACTCCCACCCAACTGCTCAGGGGCAAGGGGAGGGAGTTCACCCAAAGAGTCCTATCACTAGTGGGGCAGGAAGGGAAAGGGGCCTTCTCCAGAGGCAGGCTACTTTAGCAATGGCAAAGAGCAGGGAGAGAGTCTTTCCCAACACTTAGAAATGCTTCTGAATTTTAATAGAAACTGATTTTTAAATGATCTTAAATAGAAACTAAGTTTTAAAATGTACTGAATTTATATTACCTTAGTGTACAAAATTTAGTTTCTTTGGTTCCTTCTGAGGCTATTTTATCTTGCTAATGCTCTCCCTTTGGAAATCCATTATGGTATAAGAAACATCAAGATATTAACGATAGGATATTAATAACCACATTTGTATTGTACTGTATACAGTGCCCTTGGGCTTAGTATTGCATTTGATTCTATCCCTAAGTGTGTGAGGTGGAATTAGAATTCTCATCTTGCAGATGAGGAAGTGGGGACTCAGAGATGTTGTTCGGGTTGACGGAGACCTGAACCTGGGCTCCAGGATTCAGACTTCAAGCCATGCTCTTCTCCCCTCCCCTTCTCCCACAGTGGGCTCCACAGCATCATCTAATCCAGGGACTTCTAGGCCCATAGGAGAAAAGGGCAAGTTAAACTGCTTCCTATTCCATGTCTAGCCCAGCTTGGAGCAGCTTAGCCCACACAGACCCAGGTCAGATGAGTTCAAACCCTTATATTTATATTGGGCTTTAGACTTTTCTTATCTTATGTCTCAGTTACTTCTCCACCATATGAGGAAGATATGTTTCCTTTAATTTGGCAGAAAAATAAAGTTAGGAATCAGTGGGAAATGGGACCTCACTGCATGTCCTAACGCCTTCCCTCGGGTTCTCTCTGCCATACCTCTCTAGCATTCCTTACCCTCACGCTACCCCAGCACCACCCCAAGGCCCAGCACAGTGTTGGGTTCTTGGGTACTGGTACTGGCCTGAGTGACTTAAAGCCATTCATCTTTCCCTCCAGCTCCTCATAAGCAGTCTGGCCAGGCCTACAGAGAGGAGCCTCTGCTGTCTCTCATCCAAAGACAGTGATGGAAATAGCCTTCTTATCTCTGTAATCAACATGGTCATTGAAACCTTCAAACTCAGTAGAAACTTCTAGGAAAAAAAAAGATATATTTACTGAGAAGGAGGAATGGGGAAATAAAAGAAGAATTGGAGAGGAGAAATAGAAGAGAAGGAATAGGTACGGAGAAGAGGTGGAGGCAGTGCCCAGGGTGAGAAATTGAGTGGAAACTTGCAGGACCCAAGGACTCCCCACTAAGTCCACTCTTCCCAACTCTAGAGGCCTCTCTAATGTTCCCTATGCCTAAGAATAACTCCTGAGTTGGGCCATGAGGGAGTCTGATTTGCTTTTGACCCCATTTAACATCCTCTGCCGTGAGCAGAGATCATGCCACTATACTCCAGCATGGGCGACAGAGTGAGACTCCGTCTCAAAAAAAAAAAAATCCTCAAGATGCTGTGGCCTCCACAGCCATCCATCTGTACTTCCAGGCCACAGATACTAATCAGTGTCCCCTCCAACTTCAGGGTGCAATAATTGGCTCTTTGCTTAGAGTAATGTACTCTAGGAGATTCCAGAACTCATGGGAATGTTGCTCTGATGCCAATGCCTACTGTGCAAAATTTCAGTTTAAAGAGAACATTAAGGTTTTATAAAAATTGGGCTGAACAAGAAAGATACATCTTCTTGGGAAGAACTTGAAGAAGGCGCCTGGTAACCTGAGTCAACTGCTGCACAGGTCAAAGGCATCTGCACTCGGTTCCACAGATGCTCCTGGAGTTTGCAGAAGAATACTCACTACTGTGCTTTGGTGTCACTACTGCTGTGATGGCCACTTAATTATTGGGAACAAATCCAAGGTAGGAGAGCTGGAATGTCATGACTAAAAGATGAGGGTCATATCCCATTCATCTCCAGCACAGGCATTACTGTCATCCTCAAAATGCCCTATCAGGCACTAACTTAGGTGGTCTAAGTACTGCACAAAGTCAGTAGCAGTTGATAGTCTAGCATGGGCAATAATAACTAAATCTCTGCAAAAGGTCTTTTGAGTTGCTCCTGTATGACCTGACATTTGCTTTGCGGATTATAAGAGAAGACTGTGTCCCAATTCTCAACCCAGAATGCTCTTCCTTCCCTGTTCTAACTAGCAAACTTCTGGTCACCCCTCAAGATGCAGCCAAAATGTCACCTTTTCTAGAAGCCTTCCCTAAGTTCTCCTCCCTCCCACCTCCATCCCCAGGCAGAGTCATTTCCCATTCTGAGCTCCCAGAAAAATGGGGTTTTCTCTTTGGAGGTGTAGTATTTTGTTTAGAAGTCTGTCTCCAACAGGAGAGAGTGAGCTTTAGAGGGTAGAGCCATGTGTCATTCATCTTTCTCAGCTGAGTTTCAACCACATCCATGCATATGGACTGGACAGTCAATAAATACCAATGAATAGAAGAATTAATAGATGAAATTAATTCAACAAAGACCAGAATGCATGCAGTCAAAGGGGATGGTGCCTCAAGCACAGTGGAATTTGAAAAGGAAATTGGAAAGCTGCACTGTGTAAACACTATCATTTTATTACTTATAAAATGAGCTTTCTACTCTTAACAGGCAAAGCTAACTTGGAATTGTGTATGGCTCTTTTCAGTACTCTTATAATTAGGCTCTTAATTATTCTTTAAAACCTTGGGCACACGAACTTCACTCTGTAATTCTTTCATACACAGTGCACTCTGGGCTCTCTGCCTTGAGGTCATCTACTTCGAGATTTACCCCTGGCATGTTTTTAGGCCAGAAGGCATCTCTTCACCATAAATTACTATCTGATCAGGATACATTTTAATCTAGCCTAAGATAGAAGTAATTAGGAGAGCTAATCTGCTATCATAGAAAATTAACAATTAAGATAGGGCATGCTGGCAGGGTGCAGCAGCTCACATCTGTAATCCCAGCACTTTGGGAGGCTGAGGTGGGCGGATCACTTGAGGCCAAGATTTCGAGACCAGCCTGGCCAACATGGTGAAACCCTGCCTCTACTAAAAATACAAAAAGTTAGCCAGGTATGGTGGCGCGTGCCGATAATCCCTGCTACTCAAGAGGCTGAGGCACAGGAATCACTTGAACCCAGGAGGCGGAGGTTGCAGTGAGCGGAGATTGCACCACTGCACTCCAGCCTGGGTGACAAAGTGAAACTCTGTCTCAAAACAAAAACAAAAAAGATAGGGCATGCCAAGACCCATTGCCTAAAGGTTTTGAACTGTCTGCGTCTCGTCTTCCTTCCACTGGGGTAGATCATTGAGCACATACGGGCCAGATGGCCTTGAAACCCCAGGATTCATGCACCACAGACTACAACCCTCTGAGGAGACCAAGAGAAAATCCTCGGAGTTTAAAATCTGAAGTATTTACAGTTACATTCTCAGCATTGCATCCCTGTTTTTCTTCAAAGGGCAAAGACTGAGGTATGCACTGAAGAGAAATGAAAAGTTTCCAGTGAGGTTTGTGTAGAACCCTATTTCTGAGCTTGGCACCAGGGAGGTACATGAGCATGTACGTGTGTATGTGCAGGTGCATCTGGGGATATTTCAGTGTGTGCTTTAGACATAACCCCTGTATCTCTGTTGTGTAACACCATGACTTTGGAAGGACCCACATTCAGTCCCCAGAATGATGCAGATATAGAAGGCCCTTACACAGTCACTGGGAATCATAAAGGGGCAAACATTTTCCTCATTCTTCGTGTATTATTTTCTGAGTGTCCATTTTATGCCAGGTTCCCTGCTAGGCATTGAGGACGCCAAGACATTTTCCCATCTAGCACGTCTACCCCATCCCCTTACTAGCCTCACCTTGGCCCCTGTAGGGTAGGAGGGAGAATAAAAAACAAGGAGTAGGAGATGCCTCTCTGTCTGCCTTCCTTCCTTCTCTCCTTCTCTCCTTCCCTTGATCCTTCTCTTCCTTCCTCCCTCCTTCTTTTTCTCCCTCCTTCCATCCTCCTTCCATCCTTTGTTTCTAGCATGGATGAAGTATCTCTTTGACCTTCCCTGGCCATGGCTGGTGCTTCCCTCTTTGGTATCTTTGTCACCTTGTATGTAACCCTCCTGGTCCCCTGGGACTGCAGTCTTCAAGAGTCCAAAGGGGCCTCTCCTTCAGCTGGTCACTTATGGTCCTCCTTCAGCCTCTATCTCCAGTTGGGCCTCCACCTTTTTCTGCCGAGGTCTTTTTGAAGAAGCCCATGTGGACAGAGTCCCCTCAAAAATTGCTGGGCACAGTGGCTACTTGGGAGGCTGAAGCAGGAGAAGTGCTTGAGCCCAAGAGTTCAAGGCTACAATGTGCCATGATCACACCTGTGAATAGCCACTGCATTCCAGCCTGGGCAACATAGCAAGACCCTCACTTCTAAATTTTTTTTTCCTTTAATTCTAGGTGGTTATTCTTTTTCTTTTTTTTTTGAGGTGGAGTCTCTGTTGCCCAGGCTGGAATGCAGTGGCATGATCTCAGCTCACTGCAACCTCTGCCTCCCAGGTTCAAGTGATTCTCCTGCTTCAGCCTCCTGAGTAGCTGGGATTACAGGCACCCACCACCACATCTGGCTGATGTGAAACAGGGTTTCACCACGTTGGCCAGGCTGGTCTCGAACTCTTGACCTCAAGTTATCTGCCTGCCTCAGCCTCCCAAAGTGCTGGGATTACAGATGTGAGCCAGTGTGCCTGGCCCTAGGTGGTTATTCTTCTTGCAGTTTCCACATCTGGTACCTGCATGCCACGTACCATACTGGACCCTGTGATCCCTGCCCAGATCTCCCCTTAGGAATGAAGGACACATTCCCCTACATGCTGTTGCTCAAGGTCACAGCCTTTCCCCAAGGTCAGCCAGCAACAATGACCAATCTATGGCAGGGGTAGAAAGGCCCCTTGGCTCTGCCTTGGGACAACTCTGAAGGGCCACCCCAGCTTCAGATCCGGGCAGTGGGGGTCCACTTCTCTCTGATCCTGCTTCTTCTCCTTTCCTCCTCTGGGTGCTATCCCAAGAGCACTCTCTAATAAACCCTCCTCATGCTCATCTTCCCCCTCAGAGTCATCTTCCAGGAAACTCGATCTGCCACACACTCCCTTGCCATGATATAGGCAAGAGGGAGTGACTTCCAAATGGAAATGTCCTCTACAATAGGCGTCTTCAGCCAGCTGCTCACCGGTGGGCAGTCTCCTGTGTTCCACAAGCTCCAGGGACAGATATCAAGCTCTGTGTGTGGTCTCAGGTAAGCCCTAGTCACTGGACTTAAGAGACAGGAGCAAGGCGTGTCCCCTCTCCATGGTATGGGGAGGAAAACTGATCACAATGTTGACAACTCAATCCTAGAACTCCAACTTTGAGTCCTCTTCTGTATCAATCCATGCACTTCCTTGAGGTGGACAGTGGCTGGAGAAGGCATGCAAAATCATTTTCAAGGAGCTCTTTCTTTTGTTCTGCATTTTGGAAGTGGGAGTAGCTGGCATTGATTGTCTTGGGAACTCAGTTGAAACTGAAGTAGGAAGAGTCCCATTTTAACACTTTGCTACAAGCCAAAGCAATGCCACAGAATAGAGAGGGTGTCTCTGACTACACCCCGACCGGCGCTGTCCTCTATGCCTGTCTTAGCCAGGTGCCAGAGAAAATCGGATGCTTGGGGCCCAATGTCATCATTTTTAGTGATACAGCACCTTCATTTCTACTCATGCCTTTTTCTAAGGTGGGGCTGGCATGTCCTTCTTATTGGCCATTCCTCCCACATGAGTGTTATTTTATCACCTCAGAGGTCACACTCATTAGCCCGGCAGCTGGGCCAGTCCAGGTTAGGCTTCTCTGGGTCCTAGCAGTGGACATGGCTGGGACTCTAGATTTTCTGGTTGTTCACCACCACCAAATTCTTACCACTCCTATTGTTTAGGCTATAAGATTTTGCTCTCGATTTTCACATTAAAAAATTTTAAGAGCATATCAATTGTATATATTTACCAATTTAAAAATTGGGGGAGGAAAAGGAATTACCATGTCAAAAGATACCTGATTTTGGAAGCCTTAAAAAGTATGTATTCAGAATCTGGGAAATGCAGTGTGTACCCAACTGAACTATGTCCTCTTGGAGGGAAGGAAACCAGTGCCCTCTTCCACAGACTGATGTCTTATGCTTTCCCAGAGGCAGCAGAGCACATTGGCCCTGGACCTGTGACTCCTTCACCATTGGTTGAATGACAGTTATAAATGCACAAGCCCCTTCATAGGCAAAACTGCATCCCTAAGCCTAGCGATGGAAGATGTTAGTCTCCAAGTCATCAATATACAGGTGTGAGGAATGGAGAAGCTGGAGTTCTTTAAAACTGCATCCTTCTTACCAGTAAGCACTTAGGAATTCAAGTAGGAAAAAAAGTTTGACTCTTGTACATTGATTTTGTATCCTGAGACTTTGCTGAAGTTGCTTATCAGCTTAAGGAGATTTGGGGCTGAGACAATGGGGTTTTCTAGATATACTATCATGTCATCTGCAAACAGGGACAATTTGACTTCCTCTTTTCCTACTTGAATACCCTTGATTTCCTTCTCCTGCCTAATTGCCCTGGCCAGAACTTCCAACACTATGTTGAATAGAAGTGGTGAGAGAGGGCATCCCTGTCTTGTGCCAGTTTTCAAAGGGAATGCTTCCAGTTTTTGCCCATTCAGTATGATATTGGCTGTGGGTTTGTCATAAATAGCTCTTATTATTTTGAGATACGTCCCATCAATACCTAATTTATTGAGAGTTTTTAGCATGAAGGTTGTTGAATTTTGTCAAAGGCCTTTTCTGCATCTGTTGAGATAATCATGTGGTTTTTGTCTTTGGTTCTGTTTATATGCTGGATTACATTTATTGATTTGCATATATTGAACCAGCCTTGCATCCCAGGGATGAAGCCCACTTGATCATGGTGGATAAGCTTTTTGATGTGCTGCTGGATTCTGTTTGCCAGTATTTTATTGAGGATTTTTGCATCAGTGTTCATCAAGGATATTGGTCTAAAATTCTCTTTTTTTGTTGTGTCTCTGCCAGGCTTTGGTATCAGGATGATGCTGGCCTCATAAAATGAGTTAGAGAAATAGGAACACTTTTACACTGTTGGTGGGACTGTAAACTAGTTCAACCCTTGTGGAAGTCAGTGTGGCAATTCCTCAGGGATCTAGAACTAGAAATTCCATTTGACCCAGCCATCCCATTACTGGGTATATACCCAAAGGACCATAAATCATGCTGCTATAAAGACACATGCACACGTATGTTTATTGCAGCATTATTCACAATAGCAAAGACTTGGAACCAACCCAAATGTCCAACAATGATAGACTGGATTAAGAAAATGTGGCACATATACACCATGGAATACTATGCAGCCATAAAAAATGATGAGTTCATGTCCTTTGTAGGGACATGGATGAAATTGGAAATCATCATTCTCAGTAAACTATCGCAAGAACAAAAAACCAAACACCGCATATTCTCACTCATAGGTGGGAATTGAACAGTGAGAACTCATGGACACAGGAGGGGGAACATCACACTTCGGGGACTGTTGTGGGGTGGGGGGAGGGGGGAGGGATAGCATTGGGAGATATACCTAATGCTAGATGACGAGTTGGTGGGTGCAGCACACCAGCATGGCACATGTATACATATGTAACTTACCTGCACGTTGCGCACATGTACCATAGAGCCTAAAGTATAATAATAATAATAATAAAAAGAAAAAAAAAAGTTTGACTCTTGCCTCAAAAAAAAAAAATCACAGAACTCTTTTTGAAAGATGACAAATTATAGATTTGTGGGGTCAAAAGTCACAACATTTAAAAGAAGATACAGCACATGTCTGTGTGGAATATCTCACGACATTGGCCTAAAGCCAAACACAGGGGGCATGGTTTTCTGGACCTGGAATTCAGTGACAGGCAGTGTGAGTATAGATTTTGTAAAGTCACAAAAGGGGCTGGTTTTGTTTGGATGGAGTAACATGCAAGTGTGAGGGAAGGAGTGACTCAGGCAAGGCTTTTCATAGAGAAAGAGTCTCTGCCAGCTTGTCCTCCCTCCCATCTCTGCTCCCTACCTCCCCTGCTCTCTCCACCCCCAAACCAACTAAATAGCCAGACAAGGGTCAGATGGGTATTACGTGAGATAAGGCATGTAGCAGGACAGAGGCCAGTGTACTTGCATGACTCTTAAAGGCCTCTTTTGCCTCACCCTGGTCCCAACTTCAATATGTGACAATGCATTGGAAGTTGTAAGGTACTAATGAGATAGCCCATCCTTCCAAGAGCTCTTCCTGTTAGATCCCATCCATTCCAACCTAATTTCCAACCGCATCCTGGAACATACTGTTACTTCGATGGGAGTACTGAGGCCATCTTTCTTCCACCAGCCCACTGCATCCCAGGTGGCTGCTCTCTGCCAGGTTTGTAAGTTCACACTTTATCTCTATCCCACCCTCCTGAGGGCACATCCTACAAAGAAGAGAGGAAGCAAGAGAATCAGATTTGTCCCTTATCAAAACAAATAGGTGTTTCACTGGTGCCACAGCTTTTGTTCCCAAACCATCCAATCCAGAGTTGGGGGGCAGGTAGGGAGATTTGCTGGGAGGTGGGCAGTTTGCTCCTATTTTAAGCAGCTTGGGAGCTTTGCCTACCGGTGTCCTCTGCTGCCCTCTGTGGCCAAAACATCAGTGTCTCTAAAGACACCCCTCTAAATCCGGGGACCCAGCTCCCCATCCCCCACTCACTGCCCCAGCATCACCTTTCAAAGTTTTTCTCCTTTAGTTCTCCACAGGGTCTAAAAAGTAAAATTTGATGCACCCTAGCCACAGCCTGCATCTGGTTTACACTCTCAGCTCCTTCCTGCAAAGGTTATTGAGCTGAGTCCTGGAAGAAATCTTAGGCCACCCAGCTCTGCTCTAAGCAAGGCTGGGTCCAATCCTTTTGAGAGTTATATAATGAGTTTTTGGTGAATCTCAGACACTGCCAAAATCCCAGACTTGGCAAGGCGCAGTGGCTCATGCTTATAATCCCAGCACTCTGGGAAGCCCAGGTGGGTGGATCACACGAGACCAGGAGTTCAAGACCAGCCTGGCCAACATGGCAAAACTCCATCTCTATTAAAAATACAAAAATTAGCCAGGCATGGTGGTGCACATCTGTAGTCCTAGCTATTTGGGAGGCTGAGGCAGGAGAATAGCTTGAACCCGGGACGTGGAGGTTGCAGTGCGCCAAGATCATGCCACTGCGCTCCAACCTGGGCAACAGAGTGAGACTGTCTAAAGAAAAAAAAAATCCCAGACTCAATGCCAGCTGTTTGTGTTAGCCTGGGGATCTTTCACTTATAGGGTGCACTCTGGCTAAGAGGAAGGAGCTATATAATATGGTTGATGAAATTTCCAACCTTTAAGTTCAGGGATACATGTGCAGGATGTGCAGGTTTGTTACATAGGTAAATGTGTACCATGGTGATCTGCCGCACAGATCATCCCATCACCCAGGTATTAAGCCCAGCATCCATTAGCTATTCTTCCTGATGCTCTCTCTCCTCCCACCCCTCACCCTCTGACAGGCCCCAGTCTGTGTTGTTCCCCCCATGTGCCCATGTCTTCTTAGGTTGATGTGGTCTTCAGTGACCCCTCCTTGCCTTTCCTCTTTAAAAACATGATCTAAAAAACTATGTTCTCTATGGGTTAGAGGTGTTGCCTTGATCTGTCAAGTACAGTCCAGGACTCAGAGGCTGTTGTGGTGAACTACTGTAGGCATCTGGAAGCCACCAAGGTGCCCTTTTCCTGCACCCTAGTCCCAAGTGAGGGAAATAAGCGTATGGTTAAGGGAGAACTGTCTACCAATTTGAACTCATTAAAATACATAAATGTGTCCACTAGAAATGGCTGGCTGGAGAAGCCCAGTACCAAATCACCCCATTCCTGAAACCCACCAGCCCCATGAAATAGTTCGCTAGAGAGAGATTTGCAATCTTTGAATTCGTTGACTATCAACCTGTATAGGTGCTCCGTGGCCCCGAGATCTGAGAAAATGACAAAATACGTCTACTTCCCGGCCGGGCACAGTGACTCACGCCTGTAATCCCAATACTTTGAGAGGCCAAGGCGGGCAGATCACTTGAGGTCAGGAGTTAGAGACCAGCCTGGCTAACATGGTAAAACTCCCGTCTCTACTAAAAACACAAAAATTAGCTGAGGGTGGTGGTGGGCGCCTTTAATTCCAGCTACTCCGGAGGTTGAGCCACAAGAATCGCGGGAGGCGGAGCTTGCAGTAAGCCGAGATCGCGCCACTGCACTCCAGCCTGGGCGACAGAGCGAGACTCAGTCTCAAAAAAAAAAAAAAAAAAAATTCCCAATTCTTCGTCAGTTTTTCCCCTCTCCCCACTTTGCCTTCTCCAGGCTTCTGAAAAGTATCTCCCCCAACCCCTTCTGTATACACAGGGAAAATACGTGTTCATTTTTATTATGGCGCTGAAACCTACCCTTCTCTTCAAATCGTTTCTGTAGATCGTTCTAGTATAAAATGTGGCAAGAGGCTAAAGGGAGAGATATAGACCAGTTCTCTGGCCCTCGCTTTCCAACTTCAAGTTACACCTGTGAAACTCATGGGTCCTTCCACAGGCTTCAAAAACTAAGGGCGTCCCCTGTCCTCTCCCCAGATGTCCCTTCCCCATCGCCGGTAGCGAGTGGGAGACAGCTCAGCGCGGGGCAGGGGAGCACTGGGCCCGGAGATCGAAGGCAACGTCAAAAGCGCTGCTGGAAAATCCCTGAACGCTAACCGTTGCCTTTGTGAGCCCTTAAATCTACCAATTTCCAACACCTGTAGCCTTTGCGTTTCCCAGGACTTCCATCAACCCTGGTGACAGAGAGGGCAGGCCTGAGACGCAGTGACTTGAGGGCACATGGCCAACTCTTGTCACTCCAAGATCACACTGGGGAACCAGACTGACTTTTCCAATTCTGAACTCGCCCCGGCCCGCGCAGGAGCGGCGGGGTGCCGAGAGTAGGGGCAGAAAGGTCTGGCGGCTCAATGGGCCTCCTCTCCCGCATCCCCGCCAAAACCAAACCGCCTGGCACAAGCCGGTAAGCAACCACCGTGCTGGGAGACGGAAGGAAGAGCAGGCGCAGCCCTAGATCAATTTCCTTGCACTGTTTCTCCCAGACGGTCAAGTCAGCTGCGTCCCACCGAAAAGGGCGCATCGCCCAAGCCCGAAACGCAGCCGCTGGGGGCCGAGAAATTATCCCCAGCTGGCCCGAGGGCCACGCCACAGGGCCAGGGACGCGGGAGCGCAGCAGTGTGGAGGGGCTCCGCGCTGGCCGGGCGCTGCCCGCGGTCCTGCCCTCGTTCCAAGGGCACAGCGCCGGTACGAGGACACCGACGCTGTGGCGCAACTGCCGTCCCCCGCAGCAATCCCGGAGCCCGGCTCCCGGCCGCCCCTCGGCCCTGCAGGCTGCGTCTCCCCGACGCGGAGTCCCACCCCGCTACCCGCCGCCCAGACGACCTCATAAACAAGTCCTAGAAGTGCGGAGGCAGGAGGCGGGGCGCAGCGCGGGGGCAGGAGGCGGGCCAGGGTCAGGGCAGAGGCTGCGGCCGCGCGTCCCCATTGGCCGGGACGCTGTGAGCCGCCGGCTCGGCGCGGGCGGGGCCTGCCGGCGCGTGCCCGCCCCCACCCCCGCGCCGGTGCCCGCCCCGCGCCCTCCGCGCCCGCCCCGTGCCCGCCCCGAGCCGGCCGACGGAGTTTTTAAAGTGGGCTGGCGGCCGCGGGAGCTTTACACTCGCGAGCGGACCGTCACACGGGTCCGGTGCCCGCCGCGCTTCCGCCCCGGCGCTCCTGAGGCGGCCGTACAATCCTCGGCAGTGTCCTGAGACTGTATGGTCAGCTCAGCCCGGCCTCCGACTCCTTCCGACTCCCAGCATTCGAGCCACTTTTTTTTTTCCTTGAAAACTCAGAAAAGTGACTCCTTTCCCAGGGAAAAAGGAACTTGGGTTCCCTTTTCTCCGTTCTCTTTTCGGGTCTGACAGCCTCCACCCACTCCTTCCCCGGACCCCGCCTCCGCGCGCAGGTTCCTCCCCGTCACCTTTCTCCACCCCCGCCCCCGCACCTAGCCCGCAGCGCGCCACCTTCCACCTGACTGCGCGGGGCGCTCGGGACCTGCGCGCACCTCGGACCTTAACCACCCACCCGGGCCGCGGGGAGCGGACGAGGGCCACAGCCCCCCACCCGCCAGGGAGCCCAGGTGCTCGGCGTCTGAACGTCTCAAAGGGCCACAGCGACAATGACAGCTGACAAAGAGAAGAAAAGGTAAGCGGGCGTCCGGGCCGACCAGGGGGCCGGTCCGAGGCCAGGGCCGGGCTGCGCTGGGCAGGCGCCACCGAGAGTGGTTGGGAGAAGAGTGCTGAGAGGTCTTCGGAGCTTGAGGCTCGGTTTGGAGGGCTGTGAGGGGGAGAGCATGTGCCCGGTTTGGGGGCGCGGAGCAGCGGCTTTGCAGTGGAGACGTCTGTGGCTCGGAGGAGTCGGGGATCCGCGCGCACAGCGAGGCCAAGAGGCCGAGGGAGATGGCCTGGAGGTCGGAGGTGTTTCCGCGGTGCCTTTGAAAATCTCCCAGCCGCCCCGCACCAGATTACCGTGGCCACCGGCGCTTGGAAATGTTTGTGGGTGCATGTCTTCGACTTTCTCTGGTCTCTCATGTTGGAGCAGCATCCACGTCTCTCTTTTTCTCTGGATTCCCGGGGTCCTTCCAAATGCGCTCCTATGCCCGCGCCGCGGCCCAAGTGGGCAAAGGGGGGCGGGAGGCGGAGAGCGGCTCGGGGACACGATCCTACCGAGGAGCCAGGACCCTTCAGAGCGCCCCGCTGCCGGGCTCCAGACCCCATCGAAGGTTGGAGAACCCACTTCCTCGTGCCGCACCTTGACTCTGGGGAGAGTAGGTAGTGAGTGACCTGGATTGCCCTGCGGGGGCAGGTGGTTCGGTGTGTAGGGAGCGGGCGGCAACACTGGACGTCCCTGTCAGGTCCGGGTGTCTGTCTCCTAAGAGGACAGGGAAGGGCAGCCACGATCTCCCGCTTGCCCTCGCAAGCCTCTCGGCACTGGGTGAGAGGCAACTCTGGCCAATTCTTGCTGCCCTCTCGCCCTCTCCCGGCCGCTCCCAGTCCAGCCGGGCCCGGCGCTACCCGAGCGAGGGTTCGAGCCCTCTGCGCGGCCGCGCAGAAGCAGGTAGGGCCTCATCTTCTGCAAATGTGTGCGGCTGGCCGCCTGTCCCCTTTCTCCTCCTGTCTCCACCCCTGCGGCCCCAGTGGCCTGGAGCTTCCAGCCCCGCGCTCGGCCGCGGCTTGGCGAGGCTATGCTGCGGGAAGCTGGAATCCAACGCGCGGCCGGCTGAACCGCCTGAGCCGCGGGAAACCAGCGGCGGAGCGGCAGTGAGGAGGTGCGAGGATGAGGAGGACCGACCCGCTAAGGGAGGGAGGTGACTGGCCGGGGGGCTCACTGCCGAGGTTAATTTGCTCTTGTTCCAACTTCCACTACGGGACTGGAGCCAGAAACCGTGTATCCTCTGGTCGAAAGCAGCGGTTCCCACCTCGGGGCACCGATAGGGATTTGATAAACGGGAGCGAATCGCGCCTGCCCTGGCTCAGCGCCCGGGCCCTTCACTGCGGGATCGCTAGGGGAGGGGATTGGGCCCTGCTCCCCTTTCCTGGCCGCAGTCCCCCCTTTCTCGTCACCGTCGCGCCCTCAGACCCAAGACAAGTGAGGGAGCCTTGAGACTGCAGCCGGCACATTCCCAGGGCCCTCGGAGCCGTCCTGGGGTTCCATGTCTTTTGAAGGCAGCAGAGCAAGGAAAAGACTCTTAAGATTCCAGTGCGTTTTGTAAAAACCAATCATAATGCTAATAATGACTGAACCATCGAAAAGCAAAGTTATAGACAGCCCCTCTGTAGGCGCTCTCGGGTCCGGAGCCGGCGAGGGAACTTGTGTATTTTACAACTGCGATGCCTATCGGGAATGTGGCAATCGCCGAGGTGGGGCCTGATAGTAATCTTGACAAATGTGTGAAGTGTCAGCTCCTCCTGCGCTCATTAGCGCCGGGTTTTGTGCAGTTTTGTACCGTATATACCGAGAAACTTGGGAGCAGGGGAAAAATGATTTCGACACACCCGGCTACAGTACCTGCTTCGTTAGCGGACTGTTGGAAAGAGAGAAGGAGCGGGAATGGGAGCGGGAAGAACGTTGCGTAATTAGACTCCCAATTATTGGCGAGAGCGGCCGCTTTAAGAACCACTGTGGGGACTGCCTGCGAAACGCCTTGGAGGCCGCTGTGTGAGCTGCGGCTCCGGGCTGGTGGCCACGCGAGGGTGTTCGCCCTCTTCGACCTGCCTGGATTTTTGTGCTGCAGAATGGCAGGGCAAACAGCGTGTTCTTCACCATCTAGAGCCCCTTAAGGGGTTGTCCAATTCCTATTGGGCTAATCATTTTGAGACTCATTTACTTTTCGTGCCTGGGTCTGTTTGCTGGCTGCAGGCTTCTTTAGGGACCAAGATGTAATTGAAATATGTGAACCAATACATTGAAAGTTGGTGTTGTCATGTAAGTGGCTGCTGTAGCTTTCCTGAGTGCCTCACAAGGGCGATGTGACAGTGAGGGGGCTCTCTGCTGATGATTCTGCCCACTATTCCTTACATTTTGTGTTTCTTTGGTTTAGCAGAGCAATTTCTTCCCCCAAATGCAATATGGGCAGAACATTTGGAATATTCCTTCTAACAATGGCCCCTCAAGAAGTGGGCAGATGATTTTGTCCCAGAACGTTCACACGTCGATAAATATGTTAATGTTTAATAATAAAGAGTTTGCTTTCTAAACGTTAGTTGGCTGGGTGTCCTTGATAGTACCAGTTTTGGTGGTAGTGGGCATTTGCGGTGACATCACAGATGTCAGAAACTGAAGCCTGGTGGGTGGGGGTACTGCACTTTCACTCACCTTTTTGTGCACGCGTCTATCAGGAATGCCTGAGTCCTTTCACTGGGAAAAAAAATGTGGAAATTCTGGGGTGCACGGGGTTTGAGGAGTGGTTCAGGCAAATGTAAATGAGATCCTTGGATAATCAGGGATCAAAGTCCAGTCCCAAAGCCAGACCTAGGTCCAGACACCTTCCCAGAGTGCTTATACAGTAGTGCTCAGTACAGGGCTAGCGTGGAAGGGGAATTAGAGACACCTGGATCTCCAATCGCCCCCTCCTTCTGACAGCTGGACTTAGTTGTTCCTCTCCTAAAATCAAATCAAACTCCATCATTATTCCAACTATGAAGGGAAAAAATACTGCTGGACAGTTTCTCTCAATTTAAACATATATTTTAAATAAATATTCCCTCAACACTTGATATGTTTCCATTGTATTACCAGCAGTGCAGGATGATACAGAATTGATGTAACACATTGTTGGCTTGAGTATTTAAGTTTTAATTCATACAGTTTTCATGACGTTCAAAAGAATGCCATCATTTCAAGTTTTTTTCAGTGGTGCTTATAGCGAGCCTAGAATTATTTTATAAGAGACCATGGAAACCATCTAGTCAGACTTTTCTCTTTCTGGATAAGGAAACTGATGTCCAGAGAGGTTAAAAGACTTCTCCTGTCACAAGGAAAATTAGTGCTGATAAGAGTCAGGGCTGGTCGCGGTGGCTCACGCCTGTAATCCCAGCACTTTGGGAGGCTGAGGCGGCGGATCACCTGAGGTCAGGAGTTCAGGACCAGCCTGGTCAACATGGTGAAACCCCGTCTCTATTAAAAACACAAAAAAATTAGCCGAGCGTGGTGGTGGGTGCCTGTAATCCCAGCTATTCTGGAGGCTGAGGCAGGAGAATTGCTTGAACCCGGGGGGCAGAGGCTGCAGTGAGCCGAGATAGCGCTGCTGTGCTCCAGCCTGGGCAAGAGAGTGAAATTCCGTCTCAAAGAAAAAAAAAAAAAAAGTCAGAACCCTGGTTTATTACTTTCAATTAAGTATGTATTTTCCTATTGTTCACAGGAGAGTACCCCAGCCCTGAAATATCTCTAGATAGTGAGGATGATTTCCGAAGGAGTGCCTTCCCCATCGCAACTCTCAAACCGCTGAACCTTATAGAAAGGAGATTTGCTTTTCTAGATAATTATCAACACCTTTAGGCTGCAGTAGAAGTGATGATTCTGTTTGCTTTTTGAAAAAAAAAAAAAAAAAAAGGAAGCAGAGTTGAATTGATGCTGTTCCCAGTGTCTGTAAACTTTGAGAAGTATGAATTCATTGTTTTAGTTACAAAAAAATCTTCTTATATAGGTAGACCTCATTAAACAAAACCAATGCAAGGACCGCTCCCCAGTGGAGCCGATTGCTTTTTGAGGTAGAGAACATTCAAGCAGCTGCTAGAATGATTTTTGCACTGGGTTAGTTGGCATTTTCACTAGGAGTGAAAACCATGAGACTAAAACAGTCTAATTTACTTAGAATGTCCCTCTTTCTCTGTCTGCGTGTGTGTGTGTGTGTGTGTGTGTGTGTGTGTGTGTGTGTGCGCGCGCGCGCGCACGCGCGGGGTTGGGGGGGTGATTCTCAACTTTCTAGGAATTTATTAAGTAAAGTGTTTAGAAATGGAAGGAAACAATTAGATAATTCTCAGTGCTCCAGGATTTTAGGCTCCTACATTTGAAAATACTTGCTGTCATTAATTGTCTTGAGATTTAGGCTTTTCCACTTTTCAGGAAATCTAGTAGTTTTTTGGGGGTTTTGTTTTGTTTTCCTTGGTTCTGCCCTATGCCAACCTGCTAGTTTCCCTTTTTATTTTAACCTGATGAATCTTCCCTTTTGCTTTCAGTACTAACCATCGCTGGTAGTTCTTAACAGGTCTAGCTTTTACCAATATTGTCAAGTTAGCAATATTAGCTCCTGGGGCTCTAGTACTCTATACTTCCACCCCTCTCCCCACTAGTACCATGCTGCCTGTTCACATGATGGACACCAGCTCTGATATTCACCCTAAGATATAATCCATAAGATGACAAACTTGCATTCAACACCGACTCCTACTGTGGCTAAAATGCTGAAGAGAATACTAAGAAATAGGGGATATGGTCCTGGTCATCAAGTTGCTTAGTCTGATTAGGAAAAAAAAAAAGCATCTCTTAAGTGAAAATATAAGGGGTTGGGCGTGGTAGCTCATGCCTGTAATCCCAGCACTTTGAGAGGCCGAGGCGGGCGGATCACGAGGTCAGGAGTTTGAGGCCTGGCCAATATGGTGAAACCCCATCTCTACTAAAAATACAAAAAATTAGCCAGGCGTAGTGGCGCATGCCTGTAGTCCCAGCTACTCGAGAGGCTGAAGCAGGAGAATCGCTTGAACCCGGGAGGTGGAGGTTGCAGTGAGCCGAGATCGTGCCACTGCACTCCAGCGTGGGTGACAGAGTGAGACAACGTCAAAGAAAGAAAGAAAGAAAAGAAAGAAAATGTAAAGAGCTGACAGCCTACATGCTTTTCTGTAGAAATCTAATATTTTGAAGCAAAAGACAAGCTCTGAGTAGCATTTCAGGTAATAACTGCCCTCCTCCCCAACACACACATAAGCACACACAATTATTTAGAGTATTATGTGTATTTAGAGGTGGAGAAATTTGTTCCTAGTGTCCCCGGAACCACACAGGGTAGGTGCTAACCACCAGCTTAAAGACTGGCTCAGAAGGAAGTTCAAATGGGAGAAGGCAGTCTTTGAGGGATAACGAGAGGAAAGAAAACACACAAGGCTCCCTATAGTGTATTCCTTATCATGTACTTCGACACCATACACAGGAAGGCCCCTGAAATGGAATGTTTGCTGTTCTTTATACACTTGCTTTGGGTGGGGACATGGAGAAGGAGCTGGTGGGGCTCCACAGACAACAGGGGTAGTAATTTCTGTTCCCCTGAGAATATTGGTGGAGACAGCTATGACTCCAGGAAGGCCAAGAAGGGAGACGGAGCTTCTTAACCAGGCTTTGTGAATGGGTTTCAGAGGCTGGCGTGTAAATCTCTGAAAATGTGTGCAAGGCATTATGTATAGAAGCAACTTGTTCTGAAGGAAGTCTGTTCAGCTCTCAATAGCCTTTCAAAGGTTCTAGGATATGGAAAAGGCAAGCCCTTGCTCTTGGATGTCTGATTTGGTGACTGCCTTATGTTTCAGAATCTTTCTGTTCAGATCCCAGACAGTTCTTGTGTTTTATTGCCATTGCCTCTCCCTGTGGTGAAGAATGGGGAGGAGGATGGTGTGTGTATCTAGTAAAGGTTCTGAGGTGCCGCTTAATCTTCCCTGTCCCTGGCTAGCATGTCCGTCCACCTACATGTCTGCCCTCAGTCTTGGAAGGACGGGAAGCCAAGTGCCCTGCACGGGGTAAATACTGGTATGATTCATTTTGTTAATGTTTCTGAAAAATGACTGTGAAAACAAATTTATCCTCAAACATTCCATCATCCTCAAACAGTTATTTGGACAACCTTCATGTTCTAGGAATGTATGTGGTCTTAACAGAAATTATATTTTGCATCAGGACAAAACAAAAAACTGACAGTCTTATTTGTGCCAGTGCCATCCTTAGAACTTTACATGGGTTAACTTTTTAATCCTGTGAGATAAGCCCTGTTATTATCCCCACTTCATTGATGGGAAAGCTGAAGTCTAGAAGGGTTAACTGCCCAAGGTCATATGGGTAGCATGGGCAGAGCTGCATTCAACCTGAGTAAAGGAGGTCCCCAGAGTCTATACTCACAATGGGTGTTCCATACGCCCTTCCCTTACTGAAGATATCTATAAAGTATTTAATACTGCTTCTGACTCACAAGAAGTGCTCTATAAATGATAACTGCCTTTGTTGTTTTCCTTATAATTATAATTACTTTCTTTTTTGTGATTTATCACTTACATCAAACCTCACAAGCAGATAGGGATTGAAGATCTGAAAGGCCAACATGGAACTCCTTGAGTTTCTTATTTTTTATGGGTTTTCCTAGACCCTGACAGGAGGTGGTTCTCTCCTGCCCCAAGAAGTTCAAAGCTTTCCACCTCGCACCCTTCGCTGGTGGCAAGACTTCAATAATCACTTCAGTCTTCGGACTCCATTGTGCAGGAGAACCTGTTAGAAGCTCTTCCTCTGTGGCTTCTGAAGAACCATCAAGATGCACAGGACTTCCTGTGGCTCTTTTGATCTTTTGAAATTGCAAGCACAGGAAGGAAAGAATGGATAGGGGGATAAAGAATAGCTATGATTGTTGTGATAATAGCATGTTGCATTTCTATAGAGCCCTTTCACTGATGAGCCCTGAGCCTTCACAGCCATCACACTGTTGGCCTCTGCACTGTGAACCTAGAGGGTACCTTGAGTTTTCCTAGTGCTGTCAAACAGAATTGCATTGACACATACCTTAATCAAGAGAGAAGCAAACCGTGTTGGCAACTGTGCGTCACAGTCCATGTGGTGGTCATCCACAGGGTGCCCCTAACAGCATCGGTAATTTTCAAGTAGATGTTAGGTGTAACTTGGTGACCCTTGTCTCTTCCCACTGTTGGAAGCCCCAGAACTGATCTGATGAAAGCATAAAGTGAAGAAGAGTGGCGAGACCCTTTGTGAGATACCTGGAGCTGAAGAGTCAGGTGTGGAATGGACAAGAATGTTATCCACTTCTAAGTGACCTTGTTTTTTCTAATTTCTTAAGAAATACCTGTTTGCTTGACTGCCTTAGGCTGTTTGCAGGGGCCACTTGTACGTCAGCAAAACTCTTACTAGATGACATCACTGCCAGAAGTTCCACATGTTTCCAGGAGGCACATTTCCCATTGCCCTCACTCTCCTGAACTTGGAAAGATTCCTCAGTTTTAAAGTTATAAGTAATTTCCATGCCAGATAATGATCCTGTGAACAGATCCTTTTCTCATGTGGAAAAATATTTCAGAAAGGGTGTCTTGTCAATGAGAAAAATGACCCCATTAAAACATATGTTTATTTGCCATGTACTCATCTGACGTTTTCTGAATTCTATAAAGCCATGGAAGTGGATTGTTAGAAGTGTCTTATACACCCCTAGTGACTTCTTGAACTGTCCCCCTCATCCCCAGCCATGGAACTCTCCAATTAAAAAAGCTAAGAGATAAGTGGTAGCAATCATAACAAATTAGTGATTTTATCTGGTTAGGCCATGTAATCAAACACATTGGCAGGAAAGTGTATCCATTATGTTGTACTCATGATTGTGGTGCTGAAGGTAAACCCCGTTGCCCTGTAGGCTGCCCCCAGAAGCAGGGGGTACAACCAATAGTATTCTTAGAAGTTAATCAATTCTGTAACGGGTTTAGTTGAGTTTTTTGGTCTCATTTTTAGTCCGAGGTGCCCTGATGTTGGCCTGTGACTATGGGGAGTCAGTGGCTTGTTATGAATAAGAGGACACATGAGCTGAATCTGAGAAAGTTCAGAAGCATTTTATAAGTTGTTTAAAATACATCCATTAAAGTATATGATTATTTTTTGGTAGTCATTTAAATCATTGTGCTGTGTGTCTACCCAGACAGTATTTATCTGTCTCTCAGTGTTGTATTAGTATGGTATTAAAAAAATACACATATTTCACTCTTGATAAAAACTTTGCATACTGTCACTACTTTGTATAAGATTTTTCCTGACTGCCTCTGGGTAGGGGGCAGGGAGCAAGAAGACCAGCATGCTTTCCTTCCTTTATATTTGGGAAATGGAGGTGCTGAGAGAAACAAGCCACACTGTCTGAAGTAAAACCTAGAAGTGGACCTGGGTGTCCATGGTGAGGGAAGGCCCATATGTACCACCTTGGGCTCCAGTTACAAGGTAATGAGCCATGAGCACAAAAGGGTGACTCAAAATTCAATGCCAACCATTCTCATTACTAATGAGTAATTACAGCAAATATTTACAGGCCTCCTTCCTACCTTTATGACTTCCTGTTACTGAAGCACTTTGGAGTATTGAGAAAGATTGTCCTGGAAAAATACGTCACACACAGTTGCAGGAAAGAGTGCCTTTAAGCACACATAAAAACTCGGTTACTTGGCTTTGTTTATGAATTCCACATAGAAAGAACAGAAAATTGTGCCTTTTGAGGGACTGCTTGAGAATCCTTCCTTCTGCATTTCAAGACAAGATTTTTTAAATCACATATATCAAATATATGGGGAAATGAGACACAATGTTTTTAGAGAGTGTCTAGAAATAATAGGACTGTGCAAGTTAGTACAGCAAAATTTTGGGTCAAAGCACGGGTCATTTGACAAACTCTCTTTATGAACATTACCTCTGCAATATTTTTCTAAATGAAAACAATCACACTTAATAGAATTAATCAGGATGGGAGCTAGAAGCATATAATTCACTTTCCACAGATTGGAGTAAATCCTCATAATGCCCCTTTCCTGTATATTTAGTTAAAAAAGCACTCCAGTGAGATTGCTTTCGCAGTAAGTTTCTGTAAACCACTGTACCCTTGTATTTCTCTCCTGTGTTTCCAAGAGTTCTCAGATGCTATTTTCGAATGGCAGCGTTCACTCCAGAGCTGGCTGAGGTCGATGAAGCTAATTTTGGTGCCTTGGTGCCCAGGGTGAAGGGAGAGAGGAGTCCTCTGCAGAGCCAAAAGGACTCTCTGGGGCCTGGGTTTGGAGCAGTGTGGTGTTGCTGGACACACCACATTTCACCTTTAGAACCTTTATTTGTGTGCTTGCACAACAAATGTTTACCCAGATATTAAGATAAGGAAAGTATGAAGGTCACATTTCACTGGTGACAAGAGAGCTTCTATAAATGTAACCATATCGTTGTGCAGCGGGAGTCTGTCTTTTATTCTGTACCTAGGACTTAGGGGGAATTATTGGTGGGTGGGGCATGGGAGTTGAGGCTCTTGTTGGTTTTTTGGCTTTCTTACCATCACTCTGTTTGTCTTGTCTCAGCTGACGTGCCCCTCCCATTTGGTAAGGGCCTTTGTCATGGCCAAGACATCTAAAGAAATCCTAGTCTGTGTGGCTGGGCACTGTGTGGTCCCCTGACTCTCTGGAGTCTTCCAGAGTTCCATGGAAATTAGTGCCCCTGTGCATTTCCCTGCTGACTGACTGGAAGGCACCCTGGCTGCTGAGATCGCTTTCTGGTCCCCCAGAAGAGGTCCACATGGTGCTGATCCTGTAGCTGTTTTATGCCTCCTCAGCGGGATTGTCCTGTCCTCGGAGCACAGAGAATCTTCAGAGTGGGATAGGGGTTTCTTTTGTGGATTTGGGTTTCTCTTAGGGATCTCCAAAGATTAGCTAGACACTCAGGGCCTCAGTAAAGACATGGGTCCTTGGCCTAGTTTTCTTCCCAAGGGCAGCCACCATGGCAGTGGGAGTTCACCTTGCTGACTACAAGGGACCCCACCTCACCTCTATCGCCCATTCACCATCATTCACTGTGCCTCGAGTTCCTAATACGCAAGCCTTCTCCCACAGCCTCAAAGGCAGTGCTGCAGTGCTCATTCCCACTTCTGTTCCCTCACACTAGCTCCTCCATCTGGATCCTTTTCCCCTCTCTTCCTATTCAAATAGCTCCTACTTTTCTATTGTGAGCCCAGGCTTCCCAAAATCTTACACAAAATCACTAAGGGAGCGTAGAAATTTCCACAGTGGCACTCCCACTCCCTGCATTACTAGCTTTTGGTTGTTTGCCAAAGAGCCTGCTTATATTTCCTTGTTATCTAATGACACTTTATTTGTTTTTGCCTTTCTAACAATATAGCATGTTCCTGAAGGCCAAGGATGTCTGATTTTCTGATGTGCCCTAATACTTTGCTTGCTTTTTTTGGGGGGGGGGGGGCTCTGAAATCGTGCTTAGTTTTTTTAAAAAAAAATAATAGAATTGCTTTGTTCATGTCCCTTGGGTTACTTGGAAAGCCTGCCTCACAAGCTCTGCTTTCTTTATTCATGTAGATTTGATCCCTTTATTTATTTCCCTTTAAAAAGAAAGAAAAAGGAAAAGAAAAAATTTGAGGAACCACAGTCAAGTCTTATTGATACATAACTTTATATCAGATGCAAACATCAGGCTAGTATTATATCAGTGCTTCACTTCAAGAATGCCTTATATACTGAGGTGAGTATAGCCAAACAGAATACTCCAGCTTAATCTCAAAGTTAAAAGCAAGATGGGGAAGTTGTGCAAGAGGGCACTAGCTCTCAGTTCAGAGATCATCTTCCCTGGGAAGCCTTCCCTGATTAACTGCACATTGGTTACCCCTGTGTTTATATATGGTCTTCAGTCTGTATTTTGTCATTTGTATGATGCTTTTACAACTTGCTTTTGAAGGTTGGGGGTGGCATATGTCCCTGATCACCACTCAAGCTGGAAGCCCTTCAAGAGCAAGGACCCAGTCATTTTTTCCTGTTCTTTTTTCCCCACAGAAGTCAGAATAGAGGTCTCTTTAGGTGCTCAGTAATTATTTGTAGACTGAGTAATTCTGTCTATGTCAGGAACTTTGGGAGTTTGGTGTAGAGAACTGGAAGCACAGGTAGACACTTTGCTCACATCAACCTAACTTATCCTCATTGGTTATCCACCATGCATATAGCCGGGTTTGTGGGAATCATCACTGTGTGTAGATGTTTATAGGTTCCCTCCCAAATTCAGGTGCTATGCTGTACCATGAGGTTACAAAGAGGCATTAGATGGACCCTGCTGCACTCAGGATGTCCTAAAATGATTTGTTTAAGCAATATAAGATGGTTTATGTTAATGGATGTCCAAGCTGCCTTTACAATATTGCCATCTTGTTAGGAAGTCAAAATCAACTCAGATAAAACATTGAGCAAACAATGGAAGATTGATAGTAATTAAGTGAGACTGAGTAAGGGTAAATAGATCTTGTGTGTTGGGAATAGTTAGGGAAGTGATTAGTGGAGATTAGAGGGAGGTTTCCTGGAGGAGCATGAGGACCTAGGTCTGTCTTGAAGATTAGGTAGAATTGGGATAGGCAGATCAGTACGGGGCATTCCATTTGAGGTGAATTGCATAAGTAAAATGAGAAGGCAGGAATAAACAGAGTGTGCAGGCAAGGACTGGTGAGCCAGTTCCTTCCAGAGCTGGATCTGGAGCTCTGTTAGCAGAAAGGAGATGAGGACCAGGCCTGGGCTGGTGTTGGGAAGTTTAGGGGCAGGCCTTCCTGAGTCATGTTATGATGGAATCTTTGGGTGGCCTTGGAGCCATGGGAGCAGTGCATGCCTCTTCTGGCACATGAGAAGCTGCTCAGGGCATCTCCATCATTAGCCCTCCAACCAGAAGCCTAGCTCTAGTGTGAGCACCAAGTGGGTGGTTGGAGGAGGCCATGATTTGTCTTCTATAATATTGACCTCAAAGCCTCCCCTGCTAGCCCTTAGTAAATCAGGCATGTGTGAATGTGCCCAAATCACTCTGATATATGTTTCTTTTTCCTGTACCACTTCTCAGGGTAATAAACGCCATGTCTGAGTCTCCTAGTCCACGGAGTGGGAGCTGGAAGAGGACAGCTTGCTATATCCTAAAATAGCAGTGACCCTCATCCCCATGTTCTCTTTCTGATGGTAAAGCCTTTATCCCCCTCATTATTTGATAAGGCTCTCATTCTGTCCCTTTCTCATTCTGGATTCTAGGTTTTTGAGTCTAACCATTATGGAAAGAGAACAGTCCCTTCAATATCCCACTATCTGAAGGGCATGACACAGACAAATCCAAGTCAGACCATCCCTTTTATCAATTTTTACCAATAGCTGTTCATTGCACACCCTGTACAGAGCACTGCGACCAAGCTGTTCCTTGACCTTCTCCTTTACTAGTGTTTGGTCACAACATTCCCTAAAGCCCTAACTCAAGTTCTTGGGATGATACCGCCAGAAGAGGGAAAAAAGGAGCCATCTTCCTGAAGTCACCTGGGTAGAGCAGCTGGGGATTTTTCCCTCCTCGAGCAGGTATAACTTTTCCCCTGGAGGAATTTAGAAACACTTAAAGTCATACCTGAACACTGTGGGCCAGGCCTTGGCCAGAGATCCCAAATCACTGGAGAAGATTCCATTCCAGGGACCAGTAGAGGCCAGCGGATCTCATCCAAGTCACTTTAGCTCACTCTGTCCACTGGTACTTTGAGGGAGGCTATATAACTCCTGAGTACTTTTGGCTTAGAATTTAACCTCACAATGACAACTGCATGTTTGGCCTTTTTTTCTGAGATGGAGTCTCACTCTGTTGCCCAGGCTGGAGTGCAGTGGCGCGATCTTGGCTCACTGCAAGCTCTGCCTCCCGGGTTCATGCCATTCTCCTGCCTCAGCCTCCCTAGTAGTTGGGACTACAGGTGCCTGCCACCATGCTCGGCTAATTTTTTTGTATTTTTAGTAGAGACAGGGTTTCACCGTGTTAACCAGGATGGTCTCGATCTCCTGACCTTGTGATCCACCCGCCTCGGCCTCCCAAAGTGCTGGGATTACAGGCGTGAGCCACTGCACCCAGCATGTTTGGCCTCTTACTCCTTTTCTGTCCCTCTAGTAATCAATAAATGCTTGTAGAACTGGGAAACTGCTGCCTGGCCCAGGCAGGATTGGTTGGTTCAATGACTCGCTCCACTGTCAATTCTCTGTTCATTGCCTACTCTGTGCAGGCTGCTGAGCCTCAGGCCCGAGAGCAGGGAAGGGCCCTCTACAGTTAGGTGGAAAGGAGCCCGGACTGTCAGAACCAGGAAAAGACTGCAGGTGCCAGAGAGCTTTGGAGCACAGCGCAGACCAAACTAGGACTAGTCTCAAGAATCTCCTAAGAACTCCCCTAGGCTAGAAAGTGTTGTTTACCCAAATCTTGCCATGGCTAGAAATTTGAGTCTAGCATCTACCTTCTCACAGCTCCAGGTGGACCTCCAGAAGGAAAAGGAAGATGTCCTACCAAGCTAACCTGTGACTAGATATCTGTTAGTGTGTGAAACCTGTGAACATATCCATGTCTATTCCTTTGTGTTCATTTCCTTTTCTCTTCCTTTTTAAAGTAAAACATCCTTTTGAAAAGTTCCAACTTTGTCTTCGCTGAACTCCTAGCAAGTACTTTTCCCCACCTTGGCTAGTGAGATGTTGAGACATGGGCACACCTGAGGGTGGTGTGGTCACTGTGGCCGCCAACCAGCCCAAGGCCTTGGGAAAGCCTGGTGAGCAGAAAACCCAGGCAGAAAGGAGTCTGGGTGACTGTGAGCATTGATCCCTTTGTTCCTGAGCCATCTCTTTTGAGCACATTTGAAACCATTTTCCATACCCAAATCAACATAATGTTGGTGATTCCAGGCCACCTGTATCTCCTTGTATGGCTCCAAATATTACCAGGGCAATGGCGACAACTTAATTCTTCTTGAGTTAGATCTTCAGGGCCAAGGCAGAGTACATGTTTATTTTGGAGAGAGACAAACTTTCACCCACTTGAATTTCTTTGCCTCCAAAATTAACGTTGGGATGACCACAGGGTTCTGTGTTTCTTGGCTTTTATCTTGCCAAACGGGTTGTAAATGCTCCCGAGTCACCTCTCTTTTTTTGTGTCCCTGGCAAAGCCTACCTCCACATGGGGTTCAGAGGAGCTCTCAAGTCTCTAGGAGTTTGAAAGACTTTTCTAGATCTTTCTCTGATGTGTGTGACCTAGGACAGGTAATTTAACCTTTCTTTCTTTAACCCCTTTCCTAAATGGGGTTAGACGTATTTGCTGCTTTCTCAGAGTACTATTATGAGTTTGAAATGAGCTAGAGTTTCATAAAACCATGCATTTTAAAAGTCTATTATATTTTAAAAATCACTTTTGCAACTATTATCTCAATAGACCTTTGAAAAGTTTAAAGGGCAGACCTTCAAGGCATCATTATTAACAAGCACAGCAATATAATCATTAGGCACATTATTGCCTATTGATGTGATTTGGCTGCAGTTGGAAGGGAGCCTTAGGAAAAGCTAGGAGACTCTTGCTCTCAGGCCTTTAAATTTCTTAACTGGCTGGGATTTTCAGAATTATTAGTTTTTACTAATAATGATTTTGGGGTATGAGTTCTATTTTTTCCCATACCCTGAGATGTGAGGAAATCTGATTATACCCAAGAGACCAAGGACACTTCCAGGATTCTAGATAAAGGGTCTGACCAGTTAGGCTCCTTTCTACATCTGGCCTGTTTTTCCCTCCCCTGTGGAGATGGAGATGATTTGTGCCAGATGTGATTCTGTCGAGAATGGGAATATCCCTTCAACTCAGCACACCCAAATCTCTAAACCTAAAGAGCTACATCTGTACCATGTCTGCTCAGGTCCTACTTGTTGCTTTGCATCTTATGAGCAAGACCTAATTATGGGCTCCCAAAGAAAGCAGATGACTTGCCCAAGGTCTTTAAGAGGTCAGACAGCTACTAGCAGATAGAGCAACAGAGTGAATGCTGACACCTAAAAGATACCTTGTCCTTCTGGTGTTACTAGAAGTGGGAAAAAGGCTTTGAGTGCAAACACCTGGCTATGCTACATACTGACCATGAGATGTGACAGGCCACTCAGCTCTGGTCTCTGATCCTTCATCTGTAACATCTTTGATGCCCCTAATGCCTAAGCTTGCTCATCCCTCAGCCCCACCCATGAGGCTGGCCAGCTAACTTCGGCCTTCAGGTCTCAGCTTAAATATCACCTCCCTAGGGAAGCATTTTCTCACCTCCTTTAGTTAACCTCCCTCCTGTTCTGTTTTGTTTAAACAGCACTTCCCACATGTTGTAATTTATTTAGTTATTTAGTTATTTATTTTTGAGACAGTGTCTCACTCTGTCACCAGGCTGGAGTGCAATGGCGGGATCTCAGCTCACTGCAACCTCTGCCTCCCAGGTTCAAGCGATTCTCCCACCTCAGCTTCCCAAGTAGCTGGGATTACAGGCACGCACCACCATTCCAGGCTAATATTTGTATTTTTAGTAGAGATGGGGTTTCACCATGTTCGCCAGGCTGGTCTCAAACTCTGACCTCAGGTGATCTGCCCGCCTTGACCTCCCAAAGTGCTGGGATTACAGGCGTGAGCCACGGTGACCAGCCCTACATGTCGTAATTTATTTGCTTATTATCTGTCACCTTTGCTGCGCCCTAGTTTGTAAGCTTCATGAAGGCAGGGACCGTGCATTACAACCATATCCTCAGGGTTTGGGGCGGTGCCTACACACAGGAGGTGCTTCTTAAATGTTTGTTAAGTGAAATAATCTGGGGTTGTCGGGTCTTTGTCTTCAACATTATTATTTCTTATGTTTGTTCAGTGCTTAATTTTTTTTTTCAAAGCTCTTGATGTAGATTGAAGCTTTTGTCATTTTTGTCATATAGATGAAACAACTGAGGCACAAAAATGTGATCACAAAACCAGAGAGTGGCAGTGCCTACCTGAACAGCTCCCAGACCCAGACTCTTTCCACAGACCCATGCTATCTCTCTTGGCACCTTATTTTTCTGTCGTGGTGATGTTATTGTTTGTCTTATTTGGCAATGTTTACACCAGAGGAGTAGAGGCCATTGTGTGTTGGTGGCGTCTGGAAATACACAAGAGAGTCCCAGGAGAATGCCACTGTCGGTTCTTACCACAATTAGCAATTGTCAGGTCAGGGGCAGTGATTGGGTGGGTGTCACTCTCTACATGGCTGGCTCTGCGTGTTGAAACGCCACTGCCTGTACCTCCACAGATGCCAAAGGGATTGTGGGTCCTAGGACTACAGCCCCATTTCTACCCAGCACTGGCTATCCCTTCACTCAGATCTAGGTCCTTTCTGTTCAGGAAAACGTCCTGTTTGTGTGGCCTGCTAGACAGCAAAGGCAAGTGCTAACCAGCTGGATGATCTCTCTGGGCCTCAGTTTCCCCATCTTCACAATGGACTGGTAAGTGGGAACCCATCAAAATTGGCTCAGAGATCCCCAGTAGAGTTCTAGCTTCATTGTGAAGTAAATTTCAAGTGGAGCCTGGTCCTGACTCCCGTTTTCACATGCTCCCTTAGAGGGAAGGAAGATGGACGATTAAAGATGATAGGTCGGGGGTTGGAGGAAGGAACTCCCCATTCTCCAAGAGGAGGTTCTATTGGAATAGAGGAGCAGAGACTTGGAAGTCGCTGTTGGGCATGGCCCAGCCCACTTCCATGACAGCAGCAGGACCACCACCCTCAAGAAGGAGGTGGGCTGGGGTATGAGAAGTTGGGCTGCCCAGTGGTTTCTACAAAAAGGGATAGTTGTGCTTGCAGGAGGTGTAGTGTCTCCATCTCCTGATGCCAGGGAGAAGGAGGCAGGCTGCTGGGGTGACAGAGATCACCCTCAACTAGGTCACACTGCACTCCCTCTGTGCCTCAGTTTCCACTTCTGTTAGATGGCTGATATGATCTCTGCCCTGCCAGTTGGATTGGGGCTTCCAAAATATCAACTACTGCAAAAGAAGAGGTTGTGGCCACTGTGACTCATGTACATGTACATGAACGTATCTGAAGTTTTCAGGGCTTGATACTAATGTGAGACAACCCATGCAGGCAACCCAGAGGAACTGTGTCCCTCACTCTGAGACGGTGAGAGCGGACTGAGCTGGAAAGCTGGTGGCCGTGAGAGGAGCAGGTTTGAAAATCACTGAATGAAGTCATGTTGTACAGAGGGGGCGGGGGTGCATACTGTGGGACGGAGGTGAGTCACAGTGCATAAGTGTTGGGGAGTCACCTTGAACTTGGGCCAGAAGAGTAGAAATATTGAGACTCGGGTTTATCTGCCTCACATCAGGTACATCAAGTTCTGGATGGCTGCCCACTGGCCAGAGACATGAGGTGGACGGCTCCCTTTTGCTGCCCTGGGAAGGCTTTCTGCTGGCTTCGGCCCCACTGAGCAAAGTCTGCTTGTTCACTGGAGTTCACACAGACTCCTTGCCAGGCCTGCCCAGAATCCTGTCTCCTCTGACTTCCTGTGCTCTTGCATAATATTTCCTTGCTCCTTGAATGGCTGGCCCCAGTGCAGGAGCAGCTCACTCACACTGCTGGACCGAGGGCAGGATGTAGAGGGAGGGCAGGGATCTGCAATCGTCACCTAGGGGTGCTCTGAGCTCTGAGGGTTGAGGGCAAGAGGGGCAGAGCCCCCTCAAATTCTTTGGAAGATTATAGCACAAGGGGAGTTAGGAAGGCTGTGGGACCATGTGCACACACATCTATCTCCATGAATTGTCTCTCCTGTAAAATTATTTTTAAAGTTGCTAAGTTGTTTTCTTCTGATTATAAAAAATATACATGTTCCCCATAAAAAGTCACAGTAAAAGAAGGCATGGAGATAACAATGAAAATCACCAAAATTCCACCACCCAGAGATAACCACTGTTAACTCTTTGGTGAACATACTTTTCTCTATATCATGAATATTGATATATAATTAAAGAATACAGGCATACTTCTAAGATATTGTAGGTTCGTTCCAGGCCACTACAGTAAAGTGAATATCACAATAAAACGAGTCACATGATTTTTTTTGTTTCCTCGTGCATATGAAAGTTATGTTTATATTTTAGCATTACGTCTAAAAAACAATGTACATACCTTTTTTTTTTCTTTTTGAGACACAGTTTCACTCTGTTGCACAGACTGGAGTGCAGTGGGGAAATCTTAGCTCACTGCAACTTCCGCCTCCTGGGTTCAAACAATTCTGGTTGCCTCAGCACCCCCGAGTAGCTGGGATTTACAGACATGTGTTACCACACCCAGCTAATTTTTGTGTTTTTAGTAGAGATGGGGTTTTGCCATGTTGGCCAGGCCGGTCTCGAACTACTGGCCTCAAATGATCTGCCTGCCTCAGCCTCCCAAAGTGTTGGGATTACAGGCAGGAGCCACCGCACCTGGCCAACAATGTCTATACCTTAATTTAAAAATATTTTATTGCTAAAAGAAATGCTAATAATCATCTGAGCCTTCAGTGAGTCATAATCTTCTTACTGGGAGAGGTTCTTGCCTCCATATCGGTGGCTGCAGAACTGATTAGTGTGCTGGTTGCTGAAGGTTGGGGTGGCTATGTCAATTCCTTGAAATAAGACAAGAATGAAATTTTTTACATCAATAGTGTCTTCTTTTCATGAAAGACTCTGCAGCATGTGATGCTATCTGATAGCATTTTACCCACAGTAAAACTTCCTTCAAAATTGGTGTCAGTCCTCTCAAACCCTGCTACTGCTTTATCAACTTAGTTGATGTAATATTCTAAATCCTTTGTTGTCATTTCCACAGTGTTCACACCATTTTAACCAGGAGCAAATTCCATCTTGAGAAGCCACTTTTCTTTTCTCATCTGTAAGAAGCTGTGACTCATCTGTTCAAGTTTTATCATGAGGTTGAAACAGTTCAGTCACATCTTCAGGCTCCACTTCTAGTTTTCTTGCTATTTCTTCCACATCTGCAGTTACTTCCTCCACTAAAGTCTTGAACCCCTCAAAGTCATCCATGACATTTGGAATTAACTTCTTCCAGACCCCTGTTAATGCTGATATTTTGACATCCTCCCACAAATTACAAATGCTGTTAATGGTATCTAGAATGGTGAACTCTTTCCAGGTGGTTTTCAATTTACTTTGCCCAGATTCATCTAGGAATCACTATCTATGGCAGCTATAGCCTTACAAAATTTCTTGAATAAGACTTCGAAGTCAGAATTACTACTTGATCCATGGGCTTCAGAATGGATCTTGTGTTAGCAGGCATGAAAACAACGTTAATTTTGTGCGTCTCCATCAGGGCTCTTGCGTAACTAGGTGCATTGACAACGAGCACATAAATATATGTGCTGTCATCCAGGTTTTGTTGTTCCACTGATAGAGCACCAATAAAGTAGATTTGGCATAATTTTTAAGAACCCTAGGACTTACAGAATGGTAAATGATAAGTGGCTTCAGCTTAAAGTCACCAGCTGCATTAGTCCCTAGTAAGAGAGTCAGCCTGTCCTTTGAAACTAGGGATTGACTTCTCCCCTCTTGCAGTGAAAGTCCTAGATGGCATGTTCATCCAGCATAAGGCTCTTTCATCTACACTGAAAATCTGTTTAGTGTAGCCACCTTCATCAATGATCTTAGCTAGATCTTCTAAATAACTGGCTGCCGCTTATATATCAGCACTTGCTCTTTCACCTTGCATTTTTATGTTATGGAGATGTCTTCTTTCCTTAAATGTAACGAACCAACCTCTGCTAGCTTCATACTTTTCTTAATGCAACTTCCTTACCTTGCTCAGCCTTCGTAGAATTGAAGAGAGTTAGGGTCTTGCTCTGGATTAGACTTTGGCTTAAGGGAATATTATGCCTGGTTTGATCTTCTCACTAAGCTTAAACATTTCTTAACTTTTGATTTTAAAGTGAGAGATGTGACTCTTCCTTTCGTTCGAACACATACAGCCCACTGTAGAGTTATTAAAATTAGTCTAATTTCAATATTGTTGTGTGTCAGGGAATAGGAAGGATTGAGGAGGGGGAGAGAGAGAGACGGACACACACACACACACACACACACACACACACACACACACACACGAACAATTACTGGACCAGTCAGAACACACACAACATTTATTAAGATTGCTGTCTTATATGGGTGCAGTTTATGCCTAAAAACAATTACAGTGGTAACATCAAAGATCACTGATCGCAGATCATTCTAATAATAGCTATAATAATGAAAGTTTGAAATATTGCAAGAATGACCAAAATGTGACACAGATATGAAGTGAGCACATACTATTGGAAAAATGGCATGGATAAACTTGCCTGACAAACTTTCAATTTGTAAAAAGTGCAATATCTGCAAAGTGCAATAAAGGCATAATAAAACAAGGCATGCCTATGTTTCTCAACCATTTAACATGTGTAAAACTGTGCTACCATTTTTATTAAGTTCCCATCTTGTTTTTGTGTTGCTGAGAAAGTTTTTGAGTGTTATACCCTAACCTCTTCTTTCCCATAAGCTCTGTGGTTTTTAGTTTTGCATAGTGTAGTGATTTTTAGGAGCTCATATGCCATGTTGTAGCAGAACTACTTGTAAATTCACATGACATGTCTCCCCTAAATTCAACATTAATTATTAGTTATTAATATTATGAATTGTGAAGCACAATAAAATGAGGTATGCCTGCATTATCATGTTACATGCTATTGTGAAATGCATTTTCTATATAGCAATATATCAGAACTATCTCTTGCTACTAAGTTACAAAGATTTAATACATAGTTGTATTAAGTTCCAC
Organism: Pongo pygmaeus; assembly: GCF_028885625.2. NCBI lineage: Eukaryota > Metazoa > Chordata > Mammalia > Primates > Hominidae > Pongo > Pongo pygmaeus. The sequence goes on along the minus strand of NC_072385.2, from coordinate 87,413,467 downwards.
TTATAGAGGTATCATAGTGAAACCCTTATTCATTGACATGTCCAGGCTCAGAAAACAAGCTATAAACCAGCCCAAGATTATTTTCAGACCTGAAAAGCAGCATCTTTTCTACATTTCTGACCAATGTGTTACCTGAAAAGCGGCATCTTTTCTATATTTCTGACCAGTGTGTTAGCTATGGTGCCCCAGAAATAGCTGCAAAATAAAAGGTTAAGTGCCATGTAGGCCTTTCTCTAGGCTTAGAATAATTCACTTGATTACATAGGAAGAGGCTGCAATGATGACAGCTTCCAGGGCTGGGCCAGACCTTACTCTGGGTAAAATGATCCTCCAGTGTGGCCCATATGTATGCTTTGAGCCAGGAGCTGCTAGCTGGGAGAACAAGTTTTTCTTCAGTGGTATTCCTGTGACCAAGATTTCACATAAGCTCCATTTTTAATTTTAATTGGTTATTGTCCTCCTGAAATTTTATGACACAATCTATATCTTTAAAAAGGCACTTTCTTCTTTATACAGTTGTTTTCATGATATTAAAAACTTTAAAGAAAGTATCATTCAGATTTGCTGACAGTTGGAAGACTATTTTAAAAATCCAACTAGTTTAGCTGAAAAAGGTGTTATAAGTGTTTCTGTCTCATCCTTGGAAATTGTATATTTTTAAGGCTTGTGATTAGCTTTTTCTCCTCCATTGCTGATCGTGGTTGGAAGTGTGGCATAGATTTACAGTAAACTTTGATATAATGGTGATTCCTTTTTGTTTTGGAGCCAGGTGCCTGCGGTATTTGCTTATTTTCTTTGATTCATTTTTCAATTGAATTGAATGTTTGATTTAATCAGAAGTGATAGTATGAGGCTGGGGATGATCGCTTGTGGTTGGGAATTGCTTGTAAAGTTTACTGTTTAGTCAAGACAAATCGTTTCCTAAAGCTCTCTTTTTCAGATTTTTTGTCTATGTGGGAAAGCATGATAATGCCAGTCAGTTTAAACATATTTAAGAGTTCCCAGGCATCTTTTAAAAGACAAATTTGCAACAAAATTTGGCAACAGCAGAATGCAAGGATTTTGCCTCATTTTGTTTATAGTTGTCTGCTCTTCAGGCAAATGATCTATTACAACAATCTGAATAATTACAGTCTCTCCTTCAATTTATTCACCCTGGACTCCTTCTAGAATTACTGGCCAGACTCTTATTACACCAAATTCCTTGACTCTATTCCCAAGGAATGAGGATGGGACTAGGAGTAAAAGTTACAGAGAGAAACTAATTGTTGCCTGCTTTTCAAAGTTTTCAGTGTGTGGAAATTTGTTGATTTTGTAATTGCTCCCTTAGTTGGTCATTACCTGATTCTGGTGGGGTACTTGCCATGTGTACACATTTAGGGAGTGCAAAGGGACAGTAAGACTTAATTGGTCCTGAGAACTGTTGAACAGGACTTTGTTGAAATGGCTACTTCTGTACAATGCACATGGAGCAGCTGTTGGCATAGCAACTCCTACGTGGAAAAGTGCACGCCGCTTGCAGATGACTTTTGCAGTGCTCAGTGTTAATTTGATAAATGGCTTTTCTAATAGTAGTTTGTGGGCTAATGGAAAAATCGAAGCAAACCTTCATTAATGGAAAGCAGAATAGGGATTTTGAAGCCACTGGGTGAACACACTGGACAGCCAGAGCTAAATCTCCATTTTCAGCTGTGTCTCTTTTTCACAGCAGATATGCTTGGAGTGTGGCAGATGAAAGTAAATTAAGAAAACTGTCTGCCCGTGCCATTATCATCTTAGATTTCAAGCAGGGAGAGGTTTTGGAGTCCTTTCTATTCAAGATACTTACTTTGTGTGAGAGTTTAGTTTAAGAGTACTGTAGAAGCTTTGCATTGTGTTGTTGTTTTCCTTTGCTGGTAGTGGTGGGGTTAAGGTGGTTAAATCTTTTTTTATTGTGGTAAAATATACATAACAAAAAATGTTTACCATTTTAACTATTTTTAAGTATGCAATTCAATGGCATTAAGTACATTCGTATTGTTGGGCTACAATCACCACTGCTCATCTCAAGAACTTTTTCATCATCTCAAATGGAAACTCTGTACTCATTAAATAATAACTCTTTATTCCCCACATGCTCCAGTCCCTGATAATCACTATTCTACTTTCTCTATGAATATGACTGTTCCAAGTAGATTGTATATATAGACATATAAAGTATTTGTCCTTTTATGTCTGGCTTATTTCACTTAGCATAATGTTTTCAAGGTTCATCCAAGTTACAACATGTATTCAAAATTTTATTTCTTTTTAAGGCCGAATAATATCCTATTGTGAGTAGACACTGTATTTTGTTTATCTGGTCTTCTGTCAAGGGACATTTGAGTTGTTTCCACCTTTGGGTGTTGTGAATCATGGTGAACATGGTGTACAATTTTAGTCCCTGCTTTCAGTTTTTTTGGATATAGACCTAGAAGTGGAATTTCTGGATCATATGGTAATTCTGTGTTTATTTTTTTCAGAAACTGCTGTACTGTCTTCCATAGCAGCCATACCATTGTACATTTTCACGAGCAATGCATAAGAGTTCCAGTTTCTTCATTTCCCTACTAACACTTGTTATTTTCTGTTTTTTGTTTTTTGTTTTGTTTTGTTTTTGTTTTTAGATATCAGCCATCCTAGTGGGTGTGAAGTGGTATCTCATTGTGGCTTTGATTTGCATTTTCCTAATGATTAGTGATTTGTCTTTATAAACATATTGCCTGTTCCTCGCCCCCCACCCCACCCCCGCACCCCCACAACAGCCTGTGTGGGAATGAAAATCACTGCCCCATTGTTTCTACCTGTGAGGCAAACAAAGAATATCAACATAATGATATTTGGGAGTGAAAGGTGTCAGGGAGAGAAGGATGAAGGCACCATAAGGTTAGTATATATAATAACTGGCATATAGGATATAGTACAGGCACTTCAGTAGACCTATTTTCAGTTCGTCCTGTGGAGCACGTGAAACTATCTTAAATAGAGGCCTTTGGGACTTAAGTAACTTCAACTCTCTGAATGAGGTTTAAGGCAAGCTTGCTGTGGGCTGGATCTATCCTATATAATCCGTACTGATTTGGGTGATGTATAGGTACCCTTCCCTGAAATTCTTCCCTGAGAATAATTATTGTTGTCATCTACTACAGAATCCTGGGCCCACTTTCTTCCTTCTTCTTGGGGGAGGAAATCTCCCAGACACCTTGCCAAGCATTTGCTTAAGTCTTTGAACCACTGCACTAGCTAATTTCTCCACCTGAAACAATATACAAACCCCTCCTCTTCCCCACCCGCTAGGCTCTTATGCTCGCAGCTCATATTTTTACAAGAAAAAGAAGTTAGAATGTATTGAGCACCTGCTATAAGCCTGGCACTTTGCTAGTCACTGTGTGGCAGATGACTACATCAGTCATGACTGATAAAACATAACTTCTATCTTTGTAAGTACTGCAGGACTTATTTGTGACTCTTCACAACAGGGGTTCCAAACCTTAGTGTGCATCAGAACTGCCTGGGGCTTATTAAAACTCAGATTGCTGGACCTCATCCCTAGAATTTCTTACTCAGCCCGCAGGTCTGAGGTGAAGCCTGAGAGTATGCATTTCTAACAAGTTCCTAGATTATGCTGATGTTGCTCATCCCTGGACCACACTATGAGAACCACTGCTTTCCATCAAGCCTGTGAAATAGATATTATTCCCATTTATAGATGAGGAGCTGAGATGTAGAGAGGCCAAATGACTTGCCTCAGGTCTTGTAGACAGAGCCAGAGCCCAGATTTGAAGCTGAGAGGCCTCACTCCAAAGCTTCTGCTGTTTCCATTATATCAGGGATGGCAAATGCATAGATACCACTTGTGCTTCCCTCACCTAGTCCACCCCCACAACAGGCAATATTAATCAATCACAGCACCTCTGAGCCCAGAGGTGTCCTCGGAATCTTTCACACACTGCTCCTGACAGCCAAACCTACCCGTCAGTGGGAGCTGAAGTTTGCAATTTCTGTACTAACCTGTATGGCCTTTCTAAAATGGAGACATTACCAAGGAATCAATCTGTTAACAGCTGAAAACAAACCTTGTGTGAGCTCCAGTCTTATCTGTCCAGGAGGGAAGTGGGTGGTAGATAGCAGGCTGTGTGAAGCACAGCACTCCCATGGCGACCTCACGGATCATAACTAGAGTCTACACTCAGCACACAGGCAACACAGGGCCGTTACCCTTGAAAAGTGTAAAAATCTAGATGAAGTTAATGAGGAGACTTTTTTTTAAGCTGCTATATTTTGTCTAATTCATATATGATATATTTTATTCTAAAAATAGTTATTCTACTATTTGGCACTAAGTTTGGTGATGGATATAAAATAGTGTTCAATAAACAGTTGTTAAGAAAGGTAAAATAAAGTAGGTGCCAAAGGCAACTGTGTCCACACCTGATGAGGTCTTTTAACAAATGGATGGGAGGAATAAACAAGACTGCATTATGTTTTTATATGTCTCGCGCACCCCACAGTTCTTAGCAAGGCCCATGGGCAGTAGATGCCCAATAAATATTTATCATATGAAACTACAAATCTTGCTTGTGAAAGTACAAAGCATAGGTGCATGCTGGAGGTAGGGAACAGTAACCCTGAGAACAGACTGGTTTAAGGCCATCTCTGGCCAAACCAAGACACGTTACAGAGCCTCTCTGAGTCCCAAAGTCATCCATAGATTGATGTCTTGCTTATCTTCTTATGGCATAAGAGACTGGTAGAAAACTGACCAAACTCATCAAGAGAGTAATATTTTTTTTCCTCTGAAAATTGTGAATTGTATCAGATATTGCCACTATTATGCCCCTAGGTCACTTGCTCATCTGTTTTCCACAGGGAAGCCAAAACAGAATTTTGCAAAGATATACATGAGTAATCAAAGGAAACTGACTGTATTGGGTGTGATTCTCCTGTCTTCTGAAATAACCCACCATGATCTTTTGCGTGTTTCTGCCAGCCCATACAATGTCTGGTCTCACCACCACCAACAAATATTTAGTATGGCTACTGTGTATATAGGGCAACCTCTTGTCTCATTTGCTGTTTGTGCAGCTTAAAAGCAAGGGCAGGGTGAATTATGGTTTTTTTGTTTGTTTGTTTTTGAGACGGAGTCTCGTTCTGTAGCCCAGGCTGGAGTGCAGTGGTGCGATCTTGGCTCACTGCAAGCTCTGCCTCCTGGGTTCATGCCATTCTCCTGCCTCAGCCTCCTGAGTAGCTGGGACTACAGGCGCCCGCCACCACGCCTGGCTAATTTTTTTGTATTTTTAGTAGAGACAGAGTTTCACCATGTTAGCCAGGATGGTCTCGATCTCCTAACCTCATGATCCGCCTGCCTCGGCCTCCCAAAGTGCTAGGATTACAGGTATGAGCCACCGCGCCCAGCCCGAATTATGTTTTTATATGAATCGCGCACCCCACAGTTCTTAGCAAGGCCCATGGGCAGTAGATGCCCAATAAATATTTATCCGAAACTACAAATCTTGCTTGTGAAAATACAAAGCATAGGTGCATGCTGGAGGTAGGGAACAGTAAGCCTGAGAACAGACTGGTTTAAGGCCATCTCTGGCCAAACCAAGACACAGTTAAAGGGAGCATTTATGTCCCCATTTGGCTGTGATATGCCATATAGACTAGGGCAAGACTGTGGCAGCCTGGCCAGGATGAAAACGCTCATCCTTGGGCTGCCCCTAAATGCCAAACTTTTTCCACACAAGTTTTCAAGGCACATATTAAAAGCAGTTATGTAAGTGGGGAACTAACTGCACCTTATAAAAGGCTCAACAGTAGAGACAGAGTCCTCCATTTGGAGCTGTTTTGTTAAATGTTGAGAATAGAGAAGTCCAGAAGTGGTTGGTGTTTCTGCTCTACACTGAAAACGAATTGGGTTAGAGCCCATCTCACAGCCTGCCTTTCTTTCTTCTATCTCACCCAGCTTGGACACAGGCTTTTGCAATACTGTTGGATTGGGCAGTTCCCCACTGATAGAGATGTTGTTTAATATTTAAGTACGTTGTGTAGCTCTTAACATTGAAAAGAGAAGAAAAAAGGTCCAGTTTATCTTTAGGGTGAGCTGAGCTTTCCAGATGGAGCAGGGAAATCCCCTGAGGACAGGACCCTGGGAGGAATCCACTTCCCTGCTTAAAAAAGCATGGTGAGGAAGGTTCCCTTGGGCTTGTTGGATCCAGTACTCTCCAGTGGGCAGTGCTCTGTGTGTTCTAGGTAAGTGTCCTAGATAATATGGGATTTTAAAACCAGTATTGTATTACATTAGAATATTACTGCCCTTGGGAATTTTTTAGATAGTTCCTTTTGGGGAGGGAACTGTTTTGTCCTATCCATTGCAGATGGGAGCAAGAACATGCAAAAGAGCATAAAGAAAAATTCTGCCGATGTGGGCATTTCCTTGAGGCTGAGGGACTAGGAGAGGCACCAAAGGGTGTGCTTCATTCATGGTAAAAGCCCTAATAGCCTCAGTGTAAGAATATCCTGTAGGCAGGTGAAGGATGACATGACTCACTTTGGTGGTGACCTCCTAATAGTTCAACTGAGAATCCAGGCGGGATAAGATCAGTGCAGGGTAATTGTATGGTAGCTAGTCAACCTTTCCATTGCTTAGCAGGAGAATTCTGGCTTTTGTGCTGGTGATGTCAGGCAGGTGTTGGAGGAGGAGTTCCATAACCATTTTCTCTGTTCCTGCCAACAGGAAAGCTCCATTGGGACATACACGCTCACTTCCAGGGTGTTTTATATTCATCCATAGCTGCTGCATGGATAAAAAAATTTGGTGAAAAACTTGAAATCCTATTACCATGATGATCGTTAGAACTCATGTTAGGGCTTTTTGTTTTTAAAACAGGGACACAAAGAAGAAACAGAAGGCTGCTATATACAAGGTTAGTGAAAGCCCCTTACCTTCACCCCATTTAAATCCTCAAGAGAGAAAATAGCTAAGCTGTAGTGATCACTTCCTGCAAAGAAAACCATAATTATGGCACCCAGTTATTCTTCATAAGGGGAAGCCTTGGAATAGCATGGGTGCTATTTTGAATATTTGAGAAAACAGTGACATTCAATATGAAATGGAAATGATTCTGTGCTGCTGGGATTGGGTCAGTTCCTTCTAGGCATCAGTTGCCCCTGGGGATAGCCTAGTTCCCCCTCCTGTGTGAATTTGGGAAACACTAGAATCTTGTAGTTGTTGCTGACTCTCCCACCAGCAGGGAACCAACTTATGCTCTCAGGAGAAGCAGGGGGAGTGGAGAATCTGCTTTTCTCTTTAAGCTTCCAATCTCAACTGCCTAATAACAAGGGAATTAGACTATCAAGATTTCCTGGAGTGGCTTAAGTATGGGAGCCAGGATGAAGTCTTCTGTACCCAGTGAAAGAAAATGGGGGTAAAAACCATGATGAATAGGTGCAGAGAGGAGTGGCTAGATCACCTGCCTGGGGGATTGAGCCTCCCACCTGACTTTAAGGTTGTGCAAGAATTGGGCAACATTTGGTCAGGGTGGAGAGGCCTTGACAAAGCATTTGTACTCCCAATAGATTCCTATCTCCTCCATGGGGAAAAACAAGTATTTAAAGTTCTACACAGTGTTTTAAGAGGAAGAAATGGATTGCCTTACTACCCTAGCATACTTCATTTGTACATATTTGGAGTTCTATTCACTAAGCGCCCACAGTAGGAAGGGCACTAGGCTGAAGATCCCAGAAAATTAAAGGAGACACCTTTGTTTCTGCCCATAGGAGGTATAGTCTAGTGGGGGCCAGGTAGGGGTAAGACAAGCATACTCAATACATACTCAGACATACTCAAGATCATACTCAAGACAGGAGATAGTAAATACCCTGACATGGAAATAGGGGAAATGGTTCTAGGGGTTCTGGAGAGGAGAAGTGAGAGGGAGGCGGTAAGCCTGCAGGCCCTGGAGCCAGATTGCCTGGGTTCCAGTCCTAGATTTACCACTTATGAGTTGTGGTATCTTGGAGAAGTTACTTAAACACATTGTACCTCTGATTCTTCAACTGCAAAATGTGGGTCACTGTTGTACCTATGTCGGTAGATAATGGTTTACTGCCCATAAACATTGTTCTCAGCTTCAGGACCAGGAGGGGCTGTGCTGAGCTAGTGACTTACAACCTCCAGGTCACAGTTTCCTCATGTGTACAATGAAGATATTAGACTGGATAAATGCCAAGATTTTCTTTATTCTAAAGTGCCATGATTTCATGGTTGAATATGTATTAAATGCCTGCTGTGTGCCCAATACTGTGTTGGCATAATGAAAAAGAGAAAAAGTAGAATATGTGGTCCCTGCCCTCAAGGAGCTATAATCTAAGTGAGGAGAGTACATTAATATACAGGAGAGTATTAGAGAATTAGAGAATATTGGAAATTAAAAGCTAGGTGATATGGGCAGTGAGAAGATAGGAATAGAGATTTTAGAATGGACCAGAGTAGTCAGGAGACTTGATAGTGACCTATCTAATGTTTAGAACACAGAGACTTTAGACAGGAGCTCAGACTTGTTTACAAATTCCATGAATTCTGAAGCTTGGAACACTGCCATTAATATTTAAATTAAAGTTGAACTGCAGAAAAACAAAAGTTACCTATTTGGAATATAAGGTGGGACAAAGTTTATGAAACTCCATGTCTAAAACCGGTAGTGTGGATGGAAGCTATAAAGAGGCTCAAACTAGCTTCCCATATATCCTTGGATGACAATTCCATTAGAACATAGCCCCTGGCACAGAGTAGGCACACACAAAAATTCATCTGTTGAGTGACTTGTGAAAAAACAGTGTTCTGCCCTGTTCAGCTTTGAACAGCTGTGGGTACCCTGGTGGTGGTCTCAGCCCCACCTCCAGAGGGCAGTGCACAGAGGAGGCCCCACCAGAGCCCTCCTGCCAAATCTTTGGGAAGAGCTTAGTATTGCCTCATGGCTCCTGAGCCAGCCCTCTATCAAAGGTGAATTCTCTGCTCCCAAATGTTAACCCACCTACGCTACACGTACTCCCTCCCCAGCATTGTCTGAACTTAGGTTTTGAGAAAACTTGGCAACAGCCTCAAATTTTTCTTCCAGTCTAACTATCCCATGGTCCCCCAGGGTCCATATGCAGATCGGGCTGTTAGTGACCCTGGCTTACGCAGGTAAAAAAGAGACTTAACAAAACTTGGCAGAGACTGCTAAGTGCCAAAAGAGTGGTGTAGACAGTAAGTGAGGTCACCCTGGCCAGGAAATTGGGGGCACCTCCTGGAAGGAGGGAGAGCTAGGAGCTTTAGTGGGGTCTTGAAGAATGAGTAGAGGCCACGATGGCAGGTAAGACAGGTGGAGGCATTAAGTATTTCTGTCCCCACGCCCAGTTCCCCCCATACCACTCTTCATTAACCAAACATGGGAGGTGGCAGGCCCATTTAGATCTGGTGTTTTATTCTAAGGGAGGAAATGAGATGGAAATGACAGATGAAGTGCAATCTTGAACTCCCTGGCCTCAACCAGTCACTGAGAATGGCTGCCCATCACCCAAACAGTCAGTGATGGCCTGGTTTGATGGGCCAGTTTATGACCTCCTGGGTTGAGAGCAGCAGACTGTAAACCTTCACAGAGCTCTCTGTTGAATTTCCTTCCCAGTACAGAACCCAGAAGTCCTGGTTATACATGTCACTACACTTTATTTATGTAGCATCCTCTGTAAAAACATGAGTATATATCATATCTACCATCAGAACATACCTTCAGCAATCACTTAGAACAGTGGGGAGGACAGATGGGGTCTTCAAGGTTCAGGAAGGTGAAATGTACAATATCTTCCCATTGTAACTCTTCAGAGCAAATCAGAGGTGAAAATGTTCAGAACACAAGTCTGCCTTCCAGGCCAGTCTTCTAAGCACCTTTTTCTTTTCTTTCACATTTTACCCTTGTCTCATTCCCTGTTCCCTCCTCCTTCTTGTTCATAAAAAAAAGTTATTTTTTTCCAAATAAGCAAAATGGAATCAAACTTTGCATCCTCAAAATGTATGAAGTAAACATTATTCCTAATGAGCCTCTGGGAAAGTGCTCACCTTTGAACTTGGCCAAGGATTATGCAGCAAAGAAAAAGTCTTAGGAACTTGATAGAGTGTTAGAGCTTCCTGGGTTTTTAAAGTCAAGTTGCATATTACATTTCCTTAGTAGGGGCAGTTCCAGAAACCCTTCCTGGTTGAGTAGGCCAGTGTCTGAAAGTGAAGCGCTAGGATTGGTTACTGACTGTGGTTCAGGGATTGTCATCTGGGTGCAAGGCAACCACAGGGTAGGAGGCACCATTTCTAGAATGCTCTTTCTTTCCTAGGACTCAGCACCTATGCCTACAGTCCTTGCAAGATGGGAGGGGAACGTGTAGGGCTACCCTATTTATGGTAAGGGGAGGCCCATGGAAAACCAGGAAAATGGTCAAGGGAAGCTGGCAGCAAAAAGGCAATGAGACCGAGGAGTTCTCCCTCTAAGATAAGGTCTTTTCTCCTTGGAGACCTTGCCTATTCATTGGCCTGTGCTCATCTCTGTAGGCTTTCTATTAACACACACACACGGCCAGGCGCGGTGGCTCGTGCCTGTAATCCCAGCACTTTAGGATGCCGAGGCGGGTGGATCATGAGGTCAGGAGTCCGAGACTAGCCTGGCCAAGATAGTGAAACCCCATCTCTACTAAAAATACAAAAATTAGCCAGGTGCGGTGGTGGGCGCCTGTAATCCCAGCTACTTGGGAGGCTGAGGCAGGAGAATCGCTTGAACCCGGGAGGCGGAAGTTGCAGTGAGCCGAGATCACACCACTGCACTCTGGGTGACAGAGCAAGACTCCATCTCAAAACAAGCAAACAGACAAACAAAACACACACACACATCCTTCTTAAAGACAAAAACACCTCTGGCTGTCTGCATAGCTTCTGCCTGCCTCTGTGGAATATTACACATTTTAAATTCCCCAACTATTGCCTCACAGCCAAGAAGTTCACTTATAGGCATTGAGATGAATCATTCACAGAAGGACTTAAATCCAACTGAGAATGTGTAACTGCTGAACACATTCTGATTGAGGTTCCAGACCGTTTGTGATGCCACATGTTTGTTGTAACAGGCAAGAGCATCAGTAATACTCTGTTTCTCTTTTCGTGAAACTTTCCCTCCAAGTTTCCATCTTAATGCTTTAAATCATGACAGAATCAAACAAGCTCTGTGCCCTCTGCCCCTGACCCCCGTGATGGCATGAGCTTCACCAAGCACCCCCATTCCCACAGAGATCTGGGATAAAAGGCTTTACAGAATCCAGAATCCAGCTCCGTTTCTGAGCTGTTATCGCTTCATAGCACAGGCTGTCTTTTTCTCTTCCCTCAAATCCCTACACATAGAGCTAGGCACACATAGATGTGTAGTGCACCGTCCCTGAATTGAGGCTCTCTCAAGTCCAGGCTACCTTCTGCCCAGCACCTACTTAGTGTAGCTTATCTTTTAAAATAAGCCACCCTGCAAAGAGCAGGGTTCCCAGTGGCCTTGAGGTTTGTCAGAAGTTCTCTAGAATTGGCAACTTAGCTGTGACCTCAGAAGTCTTGGCTCTGGCAAAGCAAGGTCTTTGCGCTAAAACAGGCTCAGTGCCCATGGAGATAATCACCTCTTGTAATATCCACACAATCATCTCATTGTCAAAGCACAAGGAATGCAAAAATAGAAGAAATGCCACAATAGGGTTGCCCCATGGTTCAGCTAAACCAGGATTCTGCTTCCGGCTGAGGGCACCTTGGGACACCTTAGGAGGGATGGTCCCAAACATTGTTCTGGAGTTCAGCCCCTGTTGGCAAGACCTGTGCTCCTACAACCATAGCCTCACTGGGCCTGATTTTGCCCCATCTTTTTGGGACTCCTTTACCACCTCCTTGTCCTGGCTAACTCTCCTTTGTCCTTAAATTCACAACTGGGGAAACCCTTGAGGAGTCTTTTTTTTTTTCCTCCCCACTTGGGGTTATGTCATCTTTCTTGCTCCCAGAGCACTTGCTCCTGACTTCTGTAGCAATGGCCTCAACACTATTGAGTGTGTAGTATTTCTTAGGCATGGTTCTCCGCATACATGTATATATTATTTATTCCTCACAGGGGCTCTGTAAGGCAGGCACTCATAGACGCTGAGGTTTAGAGAAACTTAAGTAACTTGCCCCAGGTCATAGAGTAAGTGTCCAAGCCCTCAAGCCCGGGCAGTCCTGCTGCATCTGCATGGTACATGGGCTTGGCCTGGTATGCTCAGTGTGTCTCCCTGATTGGGCTGTCAGCTCCTGGAGGGTAGGGATCTGTCTTCCCTTCTCTATCCCCAGTGCCTGGCATGTAGTAGACACTCAGTAACTGTCAAATAAATGAAAGCCATAGCTCATCAAACAAACACCAGATGTGATTTAAATTCCAAGGAGCCATACTTTTTACAAAAATGCTAAAATGCCAAGAAGTACTTTTTCATTAAAACAAAACAAAACAAAACTGTTTTAGCTATGTAAGGGTGGCCTTTTAGAACTCTGATTGCTTTAGATCTTTCCTCTAGGTAGCATAGAGTTGTGGGGTTTGGCAGACCACCATGGGAAAAGAACAGATGCATTTGTCAGAATCTCTGTGGCCATCAGACGTCACTCCAATGAAGCCAAAGCTCCGAGGTTTAAAAATAATTAAGGGAAATAACTAAGCAGAGAGACAGAAAAGACCACTTCTTAGTTGATTCTGGAAAAATGAACCTTTTCTTTCTACCAACCGGCACCAAAATTCAGAGTATCCTGGACACAGCTGAGAGACAACTCAGGGAGAACCGCTGCAGTCACACCCCACCTCCACTTAGGTCTCCCTACACTCACGCTTATCTTCTAAATCGTTTAATCAGACACGGCGCTGCCTCTGAGGCTTCAGGACTTTCGGGCTGTTTTTTTTCCACGGGCTTAAAGTCTTTCTCTGCTGCTGACTCACATGTTAATTATTGCTTTGCACAAAGTAGAATTAACAGTGCTCCTGCACTCACCTGCCTGCGTGTTACACAACTGTTTTATCTGCTGGGCAGAACGGAGTGTGCAGGCCGGCTGGCTGCGGTGTCACCAGTGGCCCCGTCGTGAGCTGCCAGGGCAATGAGCATCACACAGAAACCAACCATTGCTTTACAGGCTCTGGGGAAGAGGCTGTGGGGTGTGCTCTGCTTGTCCCAGGAAAAAGAGGGTTAAGTGCCAAGTTTTGACCAAAATCTTATAAGAATGGTCCAGGAGTTTCAGTTCCCTGTCAACTGTCAGTGTTAATGGACAGAACTGGTGTTTCACAGAAAAAAAAAAAAAAATGTATATATATATATATATATGTGTGTGTATATATATATATCTCAACTTGTTTTCTCTTTGGCTGCTGGGCTGGATAATGAAGTAAAGATGACATTATCTCTAATAAAAGTGATTTGCAGAAATCACTGACAGGACCTCAGTAGCAGAGATTCACCATTAGCAGGCTAGCCAGATAAGAGGGGCAGCTGGGTTCTGTTAACCCCCTCCTGGTCTGATGTGTGTCTTGCAGGGAAGTCAAAGGCTGGGGAGTGGAGTGGAGTGGACTTTTTGAAGTTTGGGCTAATGGAGAGTGTTTTTTCCAAAGTGTGGGCTGTTCTTTAGCCCCACTTGCTGATCTTTAGGGTTGTCATTGGGTTTTCATTTTTGTTTTGTTTCTTAGGATTTTTGTGTTAGTGGCTTTTTCCCCCTTGGGCTTGGCCCATTGTCTCACCTCTGTGTTATATCACCAGAAGGGTGGAACCCTGGCCAAGCCCTGGCATCCTCTCTGCCAGAAATCTGAGTCCAAGCAGGGCACCTACACATGTGAGGTGAGGGCTCTGGGCCACGGGTGTTGGGCAACAGATTGTTCTGTAGTGTCGAGGAGGTGGGATCTGAGGCAGAAACCTCCCTGGCCTCTTAAGGATGGGACGGGTCAGGAGGGGAGGAGTCTGCCCTTGTCCGGACTTGTTCACCTGTGTCAGTGAGAGCTGACTAGCAGCTGGCTCACGAAACACACTCATGATGTGGACAGCAGGCACAGCCAGCTACTTCTGTGTGAAAACATCCTTAGGATATAGGGATTTGTTTCCTGGGGACAGTGAGGAGTCATGGGGTGTTAAGCAACCTAGTGATGAATATAACCACCATCACTCCCCTTTATTAATCCACTTTCCACTGGAAGCACTAAAGCATTGGAACTCTGCAATACCCCCACAGCTGGGGGACCATGACTGATTTAATCTTGATGCCAGCTCACCATACCATAACTGAAAGGGCCGTATGACACCATTATTGTTGGAATAAGGTACTTTGATACATGAGAGGTTTGACATTTTGCTTGTGCCCTCAGAGAACCTTAAAACAAGGACTAACAAGGTGACGATGCCTTGCAGTCAAGTAGCACAGATTGTCTAAGTGTTCCAGGCAGGAGTGAGGAGGAGACACCAGTGTCGGCTCGGTAAGATGCTCAGAAAAGCCTCTGTGGAGGTGGCAGGCCTATGTTGGATCTCAAACTATAGGGTTTAGAAGGTCAGAAAGGAAGAAGCATTTCAGGTGGAACAAATCAACTGGGGACATGGCTGGGCAGCAGAAAGGGGTGCTGAGTTTGGGGGTGGCAGGGCATAGTGTGGTCTGGCTGGAGTAAGCATGGAGCTACAGGATCATAGGAGCTAAGTTTGGAAAGGGCTGGGAGACCTCAAGGAGCACGTCCAGCTTGGACTTCATCATGAGGATGGTTGGGAGCAATTTTCATTTTAAAATGGGGGAGCGACAAGCTGAAAATGGTTTTGGGGAAAGAGTGGTGGGCTGGCGAGCTGTTCCTTGCCCCAAGGTCTGACTCAAATTTTATTCTTGGTCAGTGGTAAAGAAAGTGAGGGGCAAGGGAAACAGAAGATGGGGACTAAGGTCTGTGGAAATAAATAAAACACCACCGGAGCCAGAGGAGGCGTGTGCCCTGGGTGAAGTTTGTTTTTCATCCCATGGGTAACATTTATGAGTTACTGTTCAGCAAGAATGCCTTGCGGAGGTCTCTGTGGACTGAGCTGAGGCTCCAGCCTGTGGCAGCCCAAGGGTTGCTGCCATATTTAGAGCTTCCAACAGAGGGTTTCATTTTCCTTGGCTTTGGTGCCAAGAAAAGAGGGGTTCTCACACTTGTTGTCCAGCAGGGCCAAAGCATTGCCAGCAGGAGGAGCATGGAGGTTGGATTCTGGCACTGCCCACCACCTGGCACCTCAACCACTAATCAGACAACAGGCTAGGCAATTATCCAGGCATCTGACTTTAGCTACCTGTCCTTTTGTTTAAAGCCCTTTTGTGTGTTTGGCACCTTATGGATACTCAACAAGGCCTGTTTAATGAATGCATTCTCCCTACCCAGATTCTCACTGCCTTGCTCCCTGTTCTCCAGCCTGTCTCCCGACCACTGGCACCTCTGCTCATTCCCACAGTGTGTCTTTGTCATCCCTCTGCCATCCTGATTGCCTCCCCTTATCCTGCTCTTCTTTCAAAACCGACCTCCAGCAGAGTTCTCCCTGTCTTCTCCAGCCTTGCAGGCTTTCTCCTCCCAAACTCCTACAGCCCTGACTATTCAGCCCATTCTTCAGGACTTGGCTCTTCACCTCTCTGCAAGCTTCTTGAGGTCAGGGATAGTTGTTCCACATTTCATTCTACTGCTCACAGCCCCATCATAGGAAGGGGGAATCATTAATATATATTGAATGAGCAGAGGGAATAAGCCATTGCTGGAGGAAAAATACAGTTTTATTTCCCAAATTGCTCAATGTTATTTGAGAGCATGATAATAAATTTGGAAAAGACTTTTAGCATTTCCTGTGGCTTTTGATGACTTCTTTACAAAGGAATGGAAATGTGCACAGACATCTCACTTCTCATCAGAGCAAGAGGGGGCAGAATTGGGGGAAAGCAAGTGTTTGCGCTGTGGCATGAATCAGATCCCACAATGCTGGACATGTGACCATGTGAACAGGCCTCAGATCAGGGTTCTTTATACCAGGAGAGATTCTCTACCAGCTCTCTTCTCTTTCACTTTTCCTTTTTCTTTGCTTTCCTTTTTTTTCTTTTTTTAATAGGGAGGGGAGAAGGGGTTATGGGGATGGGGGTAGGAGAGTGAAGGGATCCCGTGCTTTCTCCCCCTTCTCTTGCTGTTTTGAAATACTTTAAATTCCAGGAACCAGAAGTTCTGGCAACATGTTGGGATTAGTAAGGCAGATCCTAGGATATTTCACTATTAGCATGTGATCAAGCATCAGTCCTGATTAAAAGTCTAAACAAATGTTTTCTTTGAAATTAAAGTGTCTCAAATAAAGAAGAGAGAACTGACCCTTAAAATCATGTTCTGTACTTGAAAAGAGTTCTGACAACTGTCTGTCCCGGTTATGCGCACCCCCGCCCCCCACCCGCCTTTTTCCATCCAGAATGTTTGACGACACTGCCAGGGGAATTTCTGCCCCCTCCTTCCTGTATATACCCAGTGCTGGCCTCTGAGGCAGTCCAGCTCTGTTTTCTCATGACACAGTGATTATTTTTGGCATTGCAGATATTTTTTCTAATGTTATTACCCACCCCCCTTCTTGGTTGCCTTTTGTGGAGCAATCTTTTGGGTAACTCCCTGTAAATCTGAGGGTTAATTTTAGTTTGGTGTGGTAGAGGAGGCAGTGGGAGAGAGGAGGAACGACTTCTACTCCGAAGCGCCCCACCCCCACCTTAAGAGGAGCCGGAGAGGTCCTCTCACGCCCTGCTCATGAAAGAGCTTGCTTTCACCAGCTCTGTGCTCACCATTCATCCTTTCTGCCGGCGGGCTTGAGGATATGGATATCCAGAGGTGACGCTGGGGGCTGCACCTCGGGGATGGCATCTTAATGACTTGACTTGGCGGGTGTTAGAACAGCCTCATTCAGAGTGAGTTCACTCCCTGCGCAGTTGGCTCACTCAGCCTCTGTCCATAGAGTTCTCTTGTTCACGCTGCAGGAGGAAATGGAGATTTCCAAGTGGGAAGGAGCCTTCCCGATGCTTTAACTCTTCACTGAAGGGAAGAGGAGCTGCAGAGAGCGAAATAAAATCTAAGCCGCCCCAGCTGCAGCGCCTGGGAGAGGAGCGAGGCTGGGCTGGGGATGGAGGCCAAGGCAGCTGGGATCACTTTTTCTTTCCTCCTTGAGAGGGAAAGGAAAAGAGCAAAGGGCATTTTTGATTGTCTTTCACAATCAGCAAATATTTACCCAGTTTGTCTGCCCTAGCCCAGGTTCCAGTGAAGGATACACAAAAGTGGAAGATGTTGTGTCTGTGCCCTTCCCCCGGTACTTACAGTACAGTTATAGGAGTAGGACGTTTGCATAGAAAAGCCACCAAGACAGGGAGGCCTTTAATAAGGGCCTATGAGTAATGTGGGCAGGAAGTACCCTGGAGAATGTTGCTAAGGGGCCAGGGACACTGCTGGAAGAAGTAGGGTTTGAGCTGGTCCTAAGGGGTGGGTTTTGAAGAAATAGGAAGGAATAAAATGATACAGGTAGGGAAGACATGAAGGAGGAGAGGGACATTAATGTAGGGCTTAGTAAAATCCCATAAAGAAAGATACAAAGAGAACAGGATTCTTCCTGGCCAGAGAGAAGATTGGATTTGTTGGACTTTACGTGCCTCAGATTAGGATGGCAGCAGGCAGCACTAACCCTGCCAGATGGCATCTTCAGTCTCAAGATCGCACGTGTTCCTGGGTCTGTTTCTACTCAAAGTGTGAGGTCACAGACCAGTAGAATCAGCATCCTCTGAGGGTTGTTAGAAAGGCAGAATCCCAGGCTCCAGCCCAGATCCTACTGAGCCTGCACTGTAACAAGATCCCTGGGTGATTCCTGGCCACAGCAAAGGTTGGGAAGTGCTGCTCTGGGTGACTCCACAGGCAACTGTCAGCAGCACTAGTTCAGACCCAAGATTTGATTCACAGAGGTGACAAAACACCAACAGACATACACACACCTTGAGTGTCTGCAGGGTGACTCTTCCCAGATGGAAACCATCTATTCTAATTAAGAGCTGGGTTAGAATTCTTAGGAAAGATCTAGAACAGTGAGCAGCTTTGAGGAATCCACAGAACTGAAGTCATTGACGTGGTTTTTATCCGATGTCTCCAGTTTGTACCACTTTGTACTACTGATGCTTTAGAGGCCACCAGAAGAACAGGTGTGGGGTTCTTTCCCTGAAGAGTATGTGGTCTAGTTAGGGAGACAGAAGCCACAGAAGTGAAATCAAGGAGAGCAACACAGGGCCAAATCGTGCATGTGTAACCTCTGAAATGGGACTTGGAGGAGAAGTCAGTGCAGGTGAGGCCTTCCTAGGGAAACGGATGCATGGGAGATCTTGAAATATGAGCCTAATTCAGACAGGCCTAGGAGATGGAGAGAGTATATTCCAGGCAGGGAGTGGGAGGCGCAGCAGCAGGAGCTAAGTCCCCCCCTAGAGGCTGAAGTGGGGCGGGAAACTGCTCCCCACTTGCCCCACAGTTTGCTTCATGCCGAGGAACCCGTTTTACATCTCAGGCCTTTTATTCTTGATTCTACTGCCGTGCAATTTCTTTGTCAATTTTCTTAGCTGAAGGCAGTGTTGTAGGAACAGGATGGCAGCACAGGCAGAAGGGTTTGAGCCAAACCACAGATTGTGCTGTTGGAAGCTTGTGAGATCCAAAGGAAGAAGGCTGCTGATGGGTAGAAGCCCTAAGGAAAAAATCTAAATCAGATCTGGTAACAGCCTGGGTGTGGGGAGATACCTTCAAGCCCAGAGAGGTGGCACCAAAGAAAACAGTCTGGTGAGAAGGAAACAACCTGTGGCAGCTGTAGACTCCGCTAGCAAAGCACAAACCTTTGTTTTTTCTTTTTCTTTTAAAGACAGACTTCTTCAAGCTGAGAACTATCCCAAGGCGGGCTGGTCTGCCAGCTGAGGGGCTGGCCTCAGGCAGAAGGGTGGCCACCGTGTCTCACTTTGCTGCTTCCCAAACCAAGTGTATGTTTCAAAAAAGCTCATCAGATTTAGTATCCTAGAAGGCTTCACCCTCAAGATGCCCAGCTCAGCTAAATCTTTTGAACCTGAGGGACTTGCTTATTGGTCTTGTAGGGAAGGTCACCCAATTACAATCAAGAATATGGGATTTAGGGTCAAATGATCTAGGTTTGAGTGCTGGCTCCATCACTGGGTGATGGCTGGGCATGCCACTAACATCCTTGGGGTCTGTCTCCTCATGTGTAAAATGGGAGTGATACACCTGCTCTGCAAGATTGATTCAGGATTAAACAGAAGCAATATGCTGAGAGTTCTTTACTAACAGGAAAGAGTCACATGTAGTTGTTTCCTAGTTGTATAGTCAGTATCTCAGCTTGTGGAGGTTAATTAGTCCCTTAGCTGAAGGCTGCATGGTGTCAGGGGTCGGGCAGTGGCAGACATCAGAGGCCACAGAGAGCAATGGAGAGCCAGGCAAATGCCTCCTGCATCCGCTGGCTTTCTCCCCGCTTTTTCATGAGTGAAGGCAGCACTGAGTCTTCTCTATACATCCCTGCAGTGGATAAGATGAGGGGTGGGAAAGATGGAAAGAACACTTTATTTTTACAATGGGGGAAGAGGTTCTGCTCATCAACAAGGGTGGCCCTCTTCTCAGAACTGGATTAGAGTCAAAGGAAGCTGCCAGTTTTAGCACAGCTGGTCTTCTCTTCAGATGCTTTGACCTGCGTATGCATGAGGAAGAGAAGCAGCCTAGAGAGAGCTGGCCATGGGGAAAGGAGGCTGAGCCTGGTTCCAAGGCTTAGACTGTTGCACGTTCTGTCTTCCTTCCCTCTGATACTGCCCTCTGAAGCACCACGACCCGTGCTCTGTGCTCAGTAATGCTGGCTGTGGTCCTGAGGATGCCAGTGTTGCCAAATCTGCCAACTCAGCTTTCATGGGGTGGGGGTGGGGTAACTGTGAGGTGGCTTTGGGGAGCTGGCAGCAAGCTGGATACATATCTTTTATTGTAAAAAATAAGCAATACCTGATGCCAAGGTAGTCGTCGTCGTGTTATTTATAACAGCTAAAAATTAGAAATTAGAAACCATAACTGAAAAGCAATAAGGGAATAGTAAAATGCATTGTGGTTCAGCCACATGATGTGATATTGCCGGCTATTATGAATATTTTGAAAGAATTCTTAATGGGACATCCTGTTAAGTAAAAAGAGCAAAGTATTAATTTATAAATCCAATGAGATCTCAGTTCGTTTTCTTCATACCTTTTTGTATTTCTGAAGTTGCTTATACTAAATATGCATTACCCTTATCTTCACCAAGGCATTTTTAAAAAGGAAATTATGTGTTGGGAGAAGCTAGGTTATATGATGGACAGATAATGAAGGTCTGTTTCTAATCGTGCCACATGTCCAGTGCTGCTTGTCAGCAGACACTCTGTTCACAGGGCCTTGAAAAAGCCAGAACTCGGGGCTTTTGTTACAGTTCCACATACTCCCATTACCTTTCTAAACCTCAGTTTTTCCTTATCTTTTAAATGGGAATGATGGTAGCTGCTCTTCTATCCTACTGTGTGAAATTTACAAATTTAGTTACAGATTTCCAGATTCACTCACGAGTGTTTCAGACTGTAATGTGTGATCCAAATGTAAAGTGGTATTATTCACTAATATGTAGAATAAAGAATGACCCACTGTCTTAGCCCATTTGGGCAGCTACAACAAGATACCATAAACTGAGTGGCTTATAAACAACAGAGTTTCATTCCTCATGGTTCTGGATGCCGGGAAGTCCAATATCCAGGTGCCGGCAGATTCAGTGTCTGGTAAGGGCCCACTTTCTGGTTCATAGCTGTGTCTCCACATGGTGGAGGGGGTGAGAGGGTTCCCCTGGGCCTCCTTTACAAGTGCACTAATCCCATTCATGAGGTCTTCACTGTCATGACTTACTCACCTCCCAACGGTTCCACCTTCAAATACCATCACATTGGTTGGGAGTGGGGATTTCAACATAAGTATTTTGAGGGGACATAAACATTCAGACCTTGGCACCCACTAAGGCTTGGGCTTGATGAAGCTAAGCACAGGGACAGTTCATTATGATTATTCCTGTGTATGCACAGCTTTTCCCAGCTGGGCTGGGGAGTCCACGTGTCCTCCGGTTACGTAAGGAGCTGGGTTATCTGGAGCCCCAGATGGGCTGCTTAGTAATTGAATCTGCTGCTCTCTTCTACAAGGCTGCCTGGGGCTGAGAAGGCCAGAAGATAAGTATCTCCAGTCAACCCAAGCAGAACTGACCATTAGAGAGCCATGCTGGGTGAGCCCCAGACATTACTGTCAGCTCTGAATGCAGTCCAGGCCCTCTGCTCCAGGGACACAGACCGTCAGAGTAGGTCAGAGAGCTGGAGGCTCAGCTCCAGCGGAGGGGAGGTTGGGAGGCTGAGGTATGAGATGCTTTCCAGGATTCCTCTTTCAGGGAAGTGGCAAGTGAAAGCATTTGTCCCTGTTTTAACCACTCCAGTCTCATGTCTTCTCTCTTCTTTGTCCCCTCTTGTAGACTTTTGATATACTAGTCTGGATTATTAGTCTTATCTCCCAGATGGGCTGTGGTCTCTTTCAGGATACAGGCTATGCCCCTCAGGAGAGGTGTGTGTATTAAAGCATATTAATGCCTTTTTTCTCTGTCAAAGTCTGTCTGATCTGGCCAGCTCCTCCTGAATTTGCTAATGTAATATTTTCTGTTCTGAATTTGTAACTTTTTGTTGTTTTGCTTTGAGATGGGTTCTCACTCTGTCACCTGAGCTGGAGTGCAGTGGTGTATGGCTCACTGCAGCCTCGAGCTCCCAGGTCAAGGGATCCTCCTGCCTCAGCCTCTTGAGTAGCTGGGACCACCGGTGTGTGCCACCATGCCCAGCTAATTTCTAATTTTTTTAGAGATGGAGTCTTGCTGTGTTGCCCAGCTGGTCTCAAACTCCTGGGCTCAAGCAATCCTCCTGCCTCAGCCTCCCCAAGTGCTGTGATTATAGGCATGAGTCACTGTGCCTGGCCTATTTTCTGTTTTCACTATCTAACATTGATACCTTTCCTCCCCTTTGTGATAGATTCCCCTACTGATCACTGCAGCCTTTGGACATCAGAATGTATCTAGAACACTGGCCACTGGAACACTGCCTTCATCTCAAACATTTTTGTCACTCCTTTGGAATGGCCCTCAGAGCCAAGACCATTCTTTTCAATACCTTCAATTGTGGCAAAGTCTTATCTTTTGAGGGCACATTTTATCCTATCAAACAACCACAATCCATCCACAGCTAAATCTGGTGACTATTGGGGTGGGTAAACTGGATAATATTGTTTGGGGTTTGAAATGAAGTGTGTCCTTTGAAGAGTTGTGACTGATTTTCTTATGTGGCTCTGAAGTTAATTCTAAAAAGACTTCCCAAAAGACAGAGCAATGGCCACCTACCAGCATAAAGTTATAGGCTTCTCCCAAGGCGGCTTCTTTGAAGGGTAGCCGCCTTCTGTGTGGCATCTATTTCAGATGTCTCATTATTTTCATCTCCCTCTTCCTGTTAGCCATAGCGTCTGGTACAGTGGTGATCACACTAACTCCTAGATAAATAACTGTTTGGCTTATGATGGTGACTTCAAATTTGCTGGACACAGTGAATACGGACACAGTGCTTGGTAGAGGGAAAGAGTGTGGTTAGGTTTTGGAAGTGGATCTGGGCATCAGTCTTCCATAGACACATGATCCACAGGCCCAGAAATCTATGTATTTATAAGTCCTCCAGATGATTCTGATGCAGGCTAAAATTGAGAACCACTGCTCTGCAAAAATGGGGCCAATAACACTGCATCATTTAAGTGAGGATCAAATGAGACTGTTTATTAAATGCACCTGGCACCAGTGCTCAGTAAATGTGTTTCCTTTTCTTCCTACTCTTTGAGAAAGGTGACATAGCTGTTTGCATCTCCAAAAACATTTAAGTCCAACCCCATCTGCCTCCCCTCACCACACACACCCACCCATCCACCCTTCCTTTAAAAACTGGCTGCTTTGGAACCGTGGTCCTCAGCCCTGGCTACACATGGGTAGCTTTTAAAACTCCCATTGCCCAGCCTGCACCTGAGACCAATTAAATCTGAATCTCTGGGGGTAGAGCCCAGGCATCTGTTTTTTAAAGTTCCTCTGGTGACTCCAGTGAGCCCCAAAACTGAGAACCACTGACTTTGGTTCTGCCCCAATAAGTATGGGGACCGGTGACTCTTCCTCATCTCTGGAACCTGGAGCTGGGTGTGTTTCTCCTTTCAGGCAGCCCTTGTACAGCAGCCACAAGCCTCATGGAAGTGTCGCTAGACCTCTCCCAATTGCATTTGATCTTTATTTCCTCCATTCTCAGCTTCTTGCAAATTGGCACCAACTTAGAATTTCACCACTAACCAATAGACTGATCCTAGCTGGCTTAATTAGCTTCAGTCATCTCTTTACCTGCTGAAATCCATTCTGTTTCTAAGCCATTTAACCTTATAGGGTAATAGGCATATTGTTTTGATACCTGAATGGCCACAGACATTAGGCATGTGAGTCCTAATCACTCTAAAAGTCTAGCTAATTAGGCAACCAACCCCTCTGTGTTTCTGGTGACAGACATCTTGGGGCCTCACTCCAGGCTGTGTTCATATGGAAGTCAGGAACCAAGATCATCTTGACCAAGAGCAGATCATCCTTAGATTCATGACTTAAGTAGCGATCCCTAAGCCATGCTTGGAGCAATGACCTAAAAGTTAAGATGTTTTTAAGATAACAAAGCTCTGGGCAAAGAGGTTTTTTCTGGGTGAACTGTAGCATATCTCTGCTGACAATTTTTGGACATTTCAGTTTTGTTTTATCTTTTGACTGGCTGCCTGGTGCTTAAGTGGTTGTTAACTTTAGCTGGGATCAAATGTTTCAGAATGTGAGTTTCCACCTCGGGGAGAGTAACTATAAATTTGTGCATATTAAAATGTCCAGGGGAAAAAAAAAACCCAAAACAAACAGAAATAGCTTGTTCTCCACCTGCAGCATAGATAGATACTGTGGCAGGGTTGGACCTGCTGCTTTTATGGAGCACTGCAGAGCCACATCTGATAACATTCCACCACATTCCCAGCACTACTGTGACCGGCACCTGTGTCTGCTAAGGCCCACAGCACTTAGTCCCTTCTTCCCCCTCCGACCCCATCTGAACTCTGATGCTGGTTCTTAATCCTACTCTTAACATTCCAGGTGTTCTCCTGAGGTGAATGGGTGCTCACTTAAAGACATGAGGCTCCTCTCATGAAATTTTTGTCACTGTATTTAAAAAAGTATTAGCCCTTCTTCCCAAAGTATGTGTGAACATCCAGGTTGTGGGAAAGTATCAGCACAGCACAGGGAACATCAAAGTTGTAGAGTAAATGATAGTTTCCTTGCTGCCAATGGAAAAACTTTTGATCTTGGACCCAGAAGAACTAGGTTTGAGACAATGTTTTTAGCAAATTATTTAATCTCTCTAAATCTCCACATCCTCATCTATTAAATGGAGATGATAGTTTCTATCTCTCAGGGTTGTGAGAATCAAATGAGATAACACATGTTAAGAAAAAGTGCTTTCTGTAAAGGCATTATTATTTGTCCTTTTAGGTTCAGCTGAAATCCCACCTCCCTGACTTTTGAACCAAGAAGCTACCTAAGATTCTCAATCTTCCTTTTTCTGGAAGTTAAGGTGTTGCTGTTTCTTTATTTCTTGCCAAAGCCACTATCTCCTACAGTTAAGCAGTGAAAAGAGTATTCGCCTAGGAAGAGCAGTGTTCTAGCCCTAGCTCTGCCACTGATTAGCTGGATTGCTCTAGGCAGGTACTTACCTGCTCAAGTGTCTGTTTCCAGATCTGTGAAAGGGGAACAGTGACAATACCTGTCTTGCCTACCTCACTTGGTTGCAAGGTGGAATTAGATAGGGATCCCCTGTGTGTTTCAGGACTTCTAAGTGTCTGCTGACTATAAACCCTTCAATGGCTTATGTAGGCATTGGCTTTGTGACATTGGGCAAATGACATATTATGTCTGAGCCTCAGTTTCCACATCTCTAAATTGTGTAAACAATACCTACTTTATTTTGTTGTTAGGAAGAGTATAATAAGCTAATATATGAAAGGTTCTTGGTACAGCACCAGGCACAAAAAGCACAGCAAGACTCACATATCAGATGCCATTGTCAGAGCATTGACTCCAGATTGCCTTTTCCCTACCTGGCTTTTCCTCTCTGCCTCTTCTTCGAGGAAGGGGCCAATGGCAGAGGGAAGCTTTGTGCATGCAGATATTGGCGTTAATGCCATAGCCTGTGCTGGGATTGCTTTTGCTTCAGGATGGCTTCCCTTGGCCCCTGATGACGAGGTTATGTGTTGATGACGCTTTTGTTGGACAGCACAAGGGTTAGTGCTAGAGAATGAAATCCAGCATCTTTCACCTGACCCTCCTGACCCAAAGGCATCATGTGTGCAGTTTCAGCATCCTGCCCTCTTCCCATCTTCCTTTCCTGTGCCAGAATACTTGCAATTCTTTAACTTTTCTTCACAATCAGGTCAGGATTAAAATGCAAGTGGGAGGGACTAATATAAAAACAGCCACTAAAGGTCTAATCAGGGCAAGTCCTGAGAAGGTGGGGAAAAGGGGGTGCAGGGGTAGGTGTCCTGAGGGTTGGAAGTCAAGGAGAGAGGGAAACAGGGATTAGATAAAGGAAGCAGAGAAGGGAGACAGGACAAGAAAAATAGTTTCACTCATTTCACAATTTTTCTGAAGGTTCTTCTTGACCATCAACAGCTGTTGGACAATTCATCCTTTAATCCGAGTATATGATGCTTAATCCATCCACAGAGCTGGATAGTCTGTCTTTTTAAATGAAGTATGTTGTAAAATCAAAACAGTGCTTCTGCCCCAAATCTTGAGGGATTTGAGAGGCATGCTCACATTCCATGAATCCCAAAATACAGATTTTCTGTCCAAATAACAGGCTGCAAAGCCAAACAAAAGGAGAAGCAGCCTCTGGAATCTCAGATGGCAGGACAGAGTGAGCCAGCTAGAGCTGATTGGATTGAGGCCTTGAAACCTATGAACTGCGCTGGATGCTTTTTTATTTTATCTTATTTATATTTTTATAGAGACAGGGGTCTCACTATATTGCCCGGGCTGGTCTTGAACTCCTGGGCCCAGGTGATTCTCCCATCTGGGACTACAGGTCCAAATACTACCATGCCTGGCTTAGATGCTTTTTTAAAAAATAAAAAACATACTTGTTTCTTTATTAAATATGCAATATAGGTTATTTATAGAAACACAAGAAAATACAGATAAGCATTACAAAGCAAAACAAAAACCAAAAACACTTCCCGTAACCTCACTACCCTGCAACTGCTAACATTTTTGAGTAGAAGGAGACAGGACAGTCATTGGTGGTTAAGTGCCATGATTCTGGGGCCCACCTGCCCAGTGCAAAGCCCGACTTCCCCATTTGCCTGCTGCAGGCCACAGGTGAATTACTTGGCCTCTATGGGGCAGTTTCCTCATATGTAAATTAGGTATAATAATAATAATAATAATAATGCCTACTTCCACGGGCAGTTGTGTGAGTTTAAATAAGCCAAGGTAGTACTGCTTACAACAGTCCTTGTAAGCACTATGTCTGTGATACCTATAATAATAATTATGATACATCTAGCCTTTCTCCTATATAATTTATAGGAAGTATTATGTATAATACATTTCTATGAAAACAGAATTGTCCTGTACTGTTTTGTAACTTTTTTACTCTCATGATTGTCTTTTCATGGCCATCTTTTTAATTAGTATTAGCTAACATTGATTGCTTACAGTTGGAACAGGCTTAGTGCTAAAGATTTTATATAAATTATCACATTTAGTCCTCACAATTAACTCTGTAGGGTAAGCACTATGGTTACCATTTTACAGATGAGGAGACTGAGGCTAAGCAGTTTAAATGATTTATTTACAGAGCTAACAAGCAGAGAAGTTAGAACTCCAATCTAAACATTCTGGCTTTTAAATAATGCCTGTGTTAGAACTTGCCATGGACTTTATAAGGAAGTCCAAGATTTCTTTAGGGCTTCTGAAAGAGGCAAGCTTCAGTGCCTGTCATCTTTCCTTCCATTCTGCAGCAAACAGGAGAATGAGGCTGAGACAGCCTGGCAACCTATGCTGGCGGGGCTTAGAGAGAAAACGTTTGTGCCCACTCGTTTTTAATCCTTGACAGAATGCACGTTGGTACTCTAGACTGTTGGGTGTCTGGCTAACTGTTCTGGGGCTGTAATGGCATTTTCAGTTTTTACTGTGGAAATCACTCTCTGGTATGAAGTGGGATCTAGGGTTCAGTACTACTATTAATTTTTTCCGATTGTGTCTTATGCAGAAAAAGAACCTTAAAGCAGTTTTTTTCTCTTGTTCTCCAGAGCCCTTGACAAAGCCATCTGAGCCACTGATAGCTTCCTTACCCTTCTCTTTCCATCCCTGGACATTCACCCCTATCCTCAGATATTCCAGGGCCAGGTCCCAGGCATTGGTAGTTAATTTAATCAGCCAGTCTTTGCCCAGACTCCACCCATGTGAAGCCCTGTTCTGGCCTCCACAGGGAATGCAAGAGGAGGACTTTGGTTGCAAAGACACCAACACACACAAAAGCAGAGCTAACAATACAAAGCAGGTTGTGTGTGGCTCAGACGACTGGTGTAAGCTCAGATCAGTCCAGTGGGGGAGTGTGTGGCTGCACTGTGGGTTGGGGCCATGGGGATGTCCTGGCCAGAGGTATGATAGGCTGACAGTAACCTTTCCAGGACTAACCCCTTCTTTTCCACTTAGGAGTAGCTCGGAGAGAAGGAAGGAGAAGTCCCGGGATGCTGCGCGGTGCCGGCGGAGCAAGGAGACGGAGGTGTTCTATGAGCTGGCCCATGAGCTGCCTCTGCCCCACAGCGTGAGCTCCCATCTGGACAAGGCCTCCATCATGCGACTGGCGATCAGCTTCCTGCGTACACACAAGCTCCTCTCCTCAGGTAAGGCCAGCAGGCTCCCCTAGGCTGGGCAGATGCCAGCCTTACCAGCATGTTCCTATACACAGGGGACCCTTCTGCTGCCAGAGCTGGAAAGTCACCCCACTACAGAACTTTCACCCACAGAAACACCATCATGAGTGATTTATTCCTGCATGTTAAACATCTCTCTTCCAGCAGTGACCTTCACCGTGAATCCAGCTGTGAGAGGAGGGTAGGGACAGGACCAAGGAAGAACATGGGCACCCAGAGGCTGTGGAGAACAGGGGCTGGGAGAACCAAGGACGGCTTTTGCTGACTTCTCAATTTGTTGCCATCTGGCCATAAGACCCGTCCTCCACACTAGATTGAGTCTGTAGGAAGCATTCTAATCTTTAACCTCCAGTGCCTTCTCCAGAACAGCAAGAAGGTGTGCCCAGATGATCTTTTCTCTCTGAGAAGCCAGTTAGGCCAAGCAAATCATTTGGTCTCTCTGAACATTGGTTTCCTTGTGTATAAAATGGGGTTAAACATACTTCTTGCCCAGGGTGTCAGTGAGAATGGAATGAAATGATGTCTGTAAAGCACCTGGCCTGGCTGAGCTCACTCACACTGGGGAGTCCTTGACATCACCCCTCCCCAGGAAAACAACTTGTTCTCCCCTCCCTAGTACCTCTGCAACTCCAAAGTTCACAAAACATTTGCTTTTTCTCAGTTACATTCTTCAAGAAACCATTTCCTATGCGTCCTGACCAGAAACAGGTGTCTTGAGTAGTCTTCTGGTTTCAGATCCTATGTGACACTCTCGTCAGGGGTGTCAGTTCTGTAAGGACACTGGGCAACGTGTTGTGCTCCTCCCCGCCTGGTCTGGTGCCACAGGTGGGGACAGTGTCTGACGGGGGAGCATGAGGGAGGCACTCAGGGAGGGAAGGTTCTTTTGTGGTTGTTTTCAGTTTTCCGGAGTAAGCCTGGTGCCTTGGAGACGGTGGATTCCGCCATCCTGTTATGAAGTGGCTATTCTGGGAAAGAGGGAATCCAGTGTGAGGCTGAGAGGCCAGACCAGAATGTACTATTCTGGTCCCTGGAGTACAGGAAGGATATGGGGGATAGACTTTCAGAAAATAGGATGACAGCTCAGTGGGCCTGGGGTTGGAGGGCTAGGCCTAAAGAGGCGAAATGTGCAGACAAGAGCAGGAGAGCCAAGGGGGAAGATATGCTCTATAAATACTTTCAAAGAACAATGCAAGACAATGGCAGATACATGATCCTAGATGCTGCAAAGAGAGAACAGTGGGCTGAGCCCTGGCAAGGCTTGGATTGCTGGATATAAGAAAGGCTGGGAGACTCCATCACAGGGCATTTGTGTACCCCTCCCTTTAAAAAGGCTTGTCTTCCTGGATAACTGAGGGCCAAGTCGGCTAATGTTGCAGTCATCTTTACATATAAAAAGTAGACAGTGGAGGATTTAATGACTGGATGGAGGCCCCTTCCTCACAATGAGAACCCTCTCCCCTGCTTTCCTGCTGTGGTACTTGAGATTTTGCTCTTAGACATTAATTCCTTTGGATTAATCATTGCTTCTTTCATCACCACTCCAATTCCTCCACCAACACAAAGTCCCAGAAGGGGTAATACAGGTTGAGTATCCCTTATCCGAAATGCTTGGGAGCAGAAGTGCTTTTGATTTTTTAATTTTTTCAGATTTTGGAATACTTGCATTGTATTTATCAGTTGAGCATCCCTAACCCAAAAATCTAAAATTTGAAATGCTCCAATGAGCACTTCCTTTGAATGTTGTGTTGGATTTTGGAGCATTTCAGATTTCAGGTTTTCAGATTAGGGACAGTCGACCTGTATATTAATTGTAGAACGCCTCTGACTAAATTTGGACTCATTGATTGTTTCTCCTTATTTCACAGATAAGTGAAGCACAGACAGGTTAAGATTGCTCAAAGTCACACATTTAGCACATGGTGAACCTGCACCTGGAATTCAAGTCCTTTTGAATGTTGGTCCATGGGAAAACAGACATGGGATGGCAAGAGCATTTTGTAAACCTGGTCAGGCAAAGATGCTGACAAGGGCTGGGGTGTGGGGTGTGGGGGAAGGGAGAAGGTAGGGGAATGAAGGTCAACAGAGGCAGCTGAGAGCCAGCATGATGGGGAGGAGGTCCTCACACATTCAGAGAGTTGTCCTGTCCTTCCCCCTAGTGCAGGGCCTCGTTTTCCATGCTTGCCCTCCTGAGCCTGGCTGTCCATCTCAGTGGTTCAAAGGTTGGCCTGGAAAAGGCCATGAGTTAGGTTGGGCTCTCTGAGCACATCTACCTGTGTGTGTTCTAGTGTGAGCCCTTATGTGCTGATAGGAACCCCTGTATGCTAAACACACCCACAGAGATAGGACCAGACAGTGGGACATCCTGTATCTATCCCATCTCTGGAGCCTGTTGAAAGTTGTGGACACAAACTTGCCTGCCCTCTGGCTGGGCTCGGCCGTAGACCAGCTAGAGCCCTTACCCTGTCAGCTCTGGTCCTCTCTGTCCCAAGGAAAGAAATGAAGGAAAAGGATAAAAAGTTTCTACTTTTGGCCATGTGGTCCTGGTGTCCTTGAAGGAGAAGTTCTCACCGAACGAGCACAGCCCAGGGAGGAGGAGATGGTTTCTCAGCACCCGCTTTTCTCTGACTTCTCTCCCAGGCTCCTGCCACACATTCTCTAGACTGATTGTTGAATTATTTTCAGAAATTGTAAGACAAGATATTTTTCTTTCTAAATCGTGTTTTGCTTTTACAACACATGTAGCATTATGAAGAAGAGTACAGGACTTGTGGGCAGATAGACCTGCATTGGAATCTTAGTTTGGCTGCCTTCTTTCTCTGCAATGTTGTAAAAATTTCTCTTTGAGCTTTAGTTTCCTCATCTGCACAAAGGGAATAATGGTGCTTGCCCTGCAATGTTATTTGAGGATTGAGATAATAGATATAAAAGGCCTTATCCTCTAGCCTGCCACATATTAAGCTCTCAATAAGTTATAGCTTAGAAATAAAAATTATTATAAACAAATATATTGATTTATATTAAATATAGGCTTCTGGAGAAATGATGTAAAAGAAAACCCAATGTAAATTCTTACTATCCTCTAACCTACCTTCTAGCAATTTCTATCAAAATGCAGAGTCGTCAAACTTTTCCGAGGCAAAACAACCCACATATTCATTATTTAAGCATTTCTAACAAAGGTGAGTACCAATTTTGGCTCACTTTATAATAGGAAATAGCTGGTTGCATACCTCAAAGTTCAAAAGGCTAAAAAATACCAAGTTTTTCTTTAGAAAAGTTTCTCTTTACTTAGTAACACGTTTCCCTTTGATTTTCACAGTAGGCTGTTCTGTGTGGGAATGTTGGAGAGGAAACCTCAACGTTGAGAAATTCAGGCTGTGGGTCTGGGCTGCCGATTGAGATTCGTATCACAGGAAGCAAACTGAAACAATAGCTTTATGATATTAGCTTCCACGCTGGGCTGAGGACAGAACACACTCTTACAGGAACATCGGTGGAAATGCCACTTGATTGTCTTAAATCCTCTTTCAAGATGAGCCCCACAAACCATGAGCGAATCAGGGTCAACTCTGCATTCTGAGGGCATTAAACCGCAGTGAATATACAAAATTTGCTTTTCATTGTAAAATTGAATTTTGGGCTTGCCCAAACTCATACATGGTGAAGTCAAATTCATTTTCCATGGACCTGGAGATCAGCATGAAGCAAGGTTTCTAAAGAGAAGTGCTAGTTGCATTATGGATTCATCATCATTTGCTTAGCGAAGACATCAGTTATAACAAGAGATTAGGTTTTCCTGATCTCTAGACTACTAAGGAAAAGATATTAAAATGTGAGACAAGTGATTTTAAAGTTTTGAAGGCTTGATATGACCTTTCCATGCAGGAAAAGTGGGACAAAGAAAGAATTGTGGAGGCAGATATATGTTCTGGTACCCTCTCACACCCCACTTTCAGACTTCTTTTCCCAGGCTTTCACTCCTAACTCCACCTCTTTGTCCCACCCACTCTAAATCAAGGCCTTTTTCTGTCCTGTTTGGAAAGAACTCAATAAGCTGATTCATGTGAGGATGTTAATGGGTGAGAGCAGCTAATATACAATCTCTTCTAGAGATACTGACTTTGTTCAGATCATTCCGTTAACTTAAACTAAAAAGTCTGGTCAGTCAACAGGTGTTTGCTGAACCCAGTCCTGTACTACATCTTATGAAGGGTAATAGAGAGAGGCAAGATAGGATAGTAAGATATTTGCAAAGAACAAAGGCATGAATCTCTCCTAGTGGACTTTCAGGACTCTCAGGGAGCCCAGGAAGATCAGGAAGGACACAGTGCCTTCTGTCAAAGGCATCAGAGGAGCCCAGGCCTGCTAATGGTGGCATTTAAAGGTATGGCTAAGGATTCAGCAAGCGATCCCAGAATGATTTCCCCGTGGCTTGACTGGCACTGCTCTTGCAGTCTGCACATCCGGGAGGGCGGGGATTGGGGGGCCAGGCCATGGGTCAGGTGGAGGGGAGGAATCAGTTTAGGCAGAGCCTTAGAAGGAAGGCCCCTGTGGTGATCACAAAGTGGTGACTGCCAAGCACATCTGAACCAGGAAGACCCCATCAGAATGGCTTTAAGAATAGTCAGAGCAGTCCTGGAACTTCTCGGAGAAGGAAACGAGGCAAATTGACCTTGGTGGAATAAAATTGCAGCCAGCATTCTGACCAGCAGCACCGTGGGACAGCCTGGTCTCTGAGACCACTCAGGAGGCTCTGCTCTGCCACTCTGCCTGCTCTCTCCCAATGCACAGCCCCTGCTGCCCAGGAAGTCCCACCCCACATGGGCGGTGCTGCCTGAAGGAAATGAGCGATGCTCCGGAAAAAGTGCTCCAAAACCTCAGCCCGCGCATATCCTGGCTGTGGGGAGTCATCAAAGCCTGTTTACTGGGGCTATTTTTAGCATTAAAGAATCTTGTTATGCTCCCCAGGACGGGCATGCACTGTCTCAGCAGAGCACCTCTGGTTTTAATAACCTACCTCTCGTCTTTGGGGTCAGACCCTGAAGGGTCTTCAGAAGCAAGTAACTGAGATCTGGAGCCCAGGATGATTTACAGACCCAGTTGGTGGCTTATTGAACACCTACTCTGGGCTCCTCACTTTGTTCTGACCAAGAGTTGATGCTGGATTGTTGCAACACCTTACAGCAGTTTATCTCTGTCTTCCCCACCAGTCTGTCGATTCCGAGGGAAGGAATTGCTCTTACACCTTTCAGTATTCCTGATTCTCCTTAGGACAGGACTGAGCACACAGTAAGTGACACTTGTGGACAGATTACCTTGTGCCTAGCATAAAGCAGACATGAACACAGTAGAAACTTAATAACAGTGTAGGGAATTAGTGCATTTTTCCATGTCCATAACACTGAGTAGGATATTAATGGTACATCAGGGAAGACACGATGTTCATAGGGAAGGGGCAGAGGGGTCTTCAGCAAATCTGTGACATGAGCCTCCAGGGTGAGAGGGTCTACCTCCTGTCTCCACAGTCTTCACTCTCAGCTCCAAGCTGGGAGTGACCTGGCCAGGTTCCTTCAGAAGCTCCCAGGAGAATAAGCAGGTGCTGTGAGGGCAACTAGTTCCACAGAGGGAAGAGAGCCTGTCCCAGCCCTGCTGTCACAGGGTCCCTGAGGCCAACCTGCTGGCTTCCTGGTCCTCCAGCCATTGTGACCTCAGTCCCAAGACATTCTGTTTCCCTTCGTGGCCCTAGATTGCCCCTCTCCCTCCCAGAGGCCAGCTGACCCGATGCTGCTGTAGCCAATTTCGCCACCTCCTGGAAGCAACTGCACTGGGCATGGGTGGAAACCAGTTTGGCTGTGTTGGAACTGTTAAAAACAGGAAATTTTAAGCAGGACTATTTCCTCTGGGACTAGTTAACCCAAATAGGGTTGTCTTGGGATTACTTCAGATTTTGAAGTCAGCGTTACCACTGAGATCAAAGAAATTGAAGAGAAAATATCTTCTCGGTTGGCTAGAAACCACAGGGTTGGCCTCTGTGTATCTACAGAAGGTGGTCACCTATCTGGTGTGATTGAAGTGGCGCTGAAAACCTCTCCTCACTCATCTCCAAAATAAGTCACCACCTGCCAACACAGGCTAATTAAGGTCACTCGTAGAATCTTTGAGTTGAGGACATAGCTCTCAGCATGTGGTCCTGTGAGTAGCAGGGTCAGCATCACCTGGGAACTTTTTAGAAAAACAGATTCTCAGTTCCCACTAAAGACCTACCGAACCAGCAACCCAGCGGGGGCTCATCCAGGGCCAGCTTCATGGGCGTGCAGCACAGGCAGTCTTAGAGGGCGCCACACTTAGAAGGTTCTCAGGCTTGGTTTAATTTTTCCAATGAGAGGTCTCACATTTTTATTTTGCACTGGGCCACGCAAATTATGTAGCAGTCCTGGTCCCAGAAATTTTTCTTTTAGCCTGAACTATAGATGATTCTGATGCATACTCAAATTTGAAAGCACTGAGTTAAGTCATTTTCTCCCCTAAAGCCCCTGTTCAAATGAAGATTTTAGCTGGGAAAGTTAACATTCACAGTGGCATCGCCCACACCTGGGACATTTTATCATCGCTTAAGCGGGCTGGTTAGCTGGCAGAGAACAGGTGTATCAGAAGAAACCCCAAACAGAGATCAGGTGTGCGTCTATGTATGGTGTAAGGTCATTCCCATGACCTGTGGTTCTCCCCTCTCCAGGCTAGCCACCTGAACGAGGGTGTGGAGAGGAAAGAACTTCCCTTGTTTCACCATTTTAGCAAAACAGAGGGAAAGCCACCGGGGCATTACTCTGTACAACCCAACTCTTGGCTCTGAAGGCTTGCCCATCCCTGGACGGGACCCACTGTGATCCTCTGCCGAAGGCATCTGTGACTCTGGCGTGTTCTCTGATCCTGTGTCCTGAAAGATAGCTGGTCCCCTTTGCCTTCACTGAAGCCTCTTGGTAGGAAGATCTTGTAATTTGGATTTGTTCTTCTTGAGGAATAATGGCAGGTAACCCAAAGCTTAAATTTAGAGGCTCAAGGAAAAAGATAAAAGCGAAATCCGGTTCCCTTGCAGAAAGGCCCTTGAATGACATTTCACAGCATTGATGTGTCCCTGGCCAAGTGGCCCATAAATTGAATTACATTCTACGTTCCTCAGAATAGTCTCCATTTGAAAGACTCCTTTTAATTAAGTGAATATTAATGTTTGCAAGTGACAAATTACTCTCTAATCCCCTTGTTCTATAAATCAAGTGAGGCATACTTTGATTGATGTTTGCACTGGATAAATACAAATTTTCATAAGTAAATGTCTTTGGAGTTAAATAATGAACTAGGAGAAGAGGGCTGAAATAAAGTCGGTGGTCTGTGTATAACAACCAAGGCCTGGGGCCTAAGAGGTTTTTTTGGTCTGGGACAAGAGCCGAGTCTGTATTTTTCAGATAGCAGAGGTATACTAGATAGGCCAGGATACTCAAAGTGTGGGTGGTTCGGGGTGGAAGTTTTCCTAGGCTGCACCCAGCAACCACCTGTACAGCCTGCTGAGAATGCAGTTGCCTGCTCACTCTGTTTTGCACCTCTGGGCTTCACTCTCTCCAAACCATTCTGTATGCCATTGCCAGACTAATCTCCCCAAAGCAGTGCTTTGAAATGCACTCCTCTGATCACATTTGCTTGACATGTGAGGCCCCTCCAGGACACTGGGCCTGCCTCACCAGCCCAATCTCTGAGACTGGGAAATGGATTCTCTTCTTCAGCCAGATGGGCCTCTCTTCAGTCCTAGGACTGAAGCTTGCTCCAGGTGTTTTCCAGTGTTCACACAATCCCATCTGGTTCAGAAGGCCCTTCTTTCATTCCACAGAGTGAAATCGGTTTTTTCTAAGACTCTTCAAATCTTCTTTGGAACAATTAGTTGTCTGTGATCACCCCAAAGCGACCCCCTCGTCCTCTGACCCTTAGAGTTCTTCCCATCTACACTTTTCCTTGGGAGCCCAGCTAGACACCCTTGAACTTTTATTCAGCTTTGCATCTCTGAGTGCTACATATTCCTCACCTGGGATCTGGGCAATTTGAGGGTAGTGCATGTCTTGGAGCAGAAAGAAGAAAGAATTTACTGTTGTTATAGTTTTAGGCACTTTACGTAAATTATCTAATCCTTACAATTCGGAGATGGAAATTGTTATTCCCATTTAGCTGATGAGGAAAGTGATATCCAAAGAGGCTGTCACTTACCCAGAGTCATAGCCTAATAGGAGGCTGATCTGGGAATAGAACCTGTGTTTAACTCCAAAGCCTATGAATGGTTGAGTGTGGCTTCTGGATTCAGCTGTCAAAGCTTGCTAGCTTTGCAATCTTTATACCTTTGGACAAATGGCTTAACCTCTCTACACTTCATCTGTAAAATGAGATTAAGAATAGTATCTACCTCGTAGGTCATTGTGAAGATTACATAGCATGCTTAGTGCAGTACCTTTCATGTAGTAATTGCAGTATAAGCAGCTAAAATTTGTTCCCACTACTACGTCTACCATTATATTCAGGCATACTTTGATTGATGTTTGCACTGGATAAATACAAATTTTCATAAGTAAATGTCTTTGGAGATAAATAATGAACTAGGAGAAGAGGGCTGAAATAAAATCTATGGTCTGTGTATAACAACCAAAGGCCTGGGGCCTAAAAGGTTTTTTTGGTCTGGGACAAGAGCTGAGTCTACAGGCTGTACAGGTGGTTGCTGTACAGGTCCTGAACCACTCACACAGCAGCTCCTACTGCTCTCATTACTAGTGCCAGAAGTACTGTTGTCACAACAAGCACACTGTCCTCACAGCTCCCGTCAGGGTGTCCTCTGTGCAGTGGTGCTCATCCAGTGCCTGCTGCTGGGCGGAGGCAGACATTCAGATGGTCGGCGGTGCGCGTTTCCAGAAAAGTCCACCCGATGCCTTTGCACCATCCCTAGCAAATGCCTATCTGTGCCAGTCACATCTGTTTTCACTCCACATTCATGCAAGCTGTCCCACCCCCCTCTTTCCAGTTTGCTGTGAAAATGAGTCTGAGGCTGAAGCTGACCAGCAGATGGACAACTTGTACCTGAAAGCCTTGGAGGGTTTCATTGCTGTGGTGACCCAAGATGGCGACATGATCTTTCTGTCAGAAAACATCAGCAAGTTCATGGGACTTACACAGGTGACACCCTCCTCTATCTCTTTCAAAAGAAGAAATGTTTCCATTTGGGGGCAGAAATGAGAGGAAGGTGCTAGCCACAATCCCACTTGACCTCTCCCTGCAAATGCGCACTGTGACCCTCGCTGACCTCAGGCCACACGCCTCAGGCCACACTCCCACCCCCAAGCACTGGGTTTGGCTTTGCTCATGTCCATCCTGGTAGACAGCTCTCTGCTGACTCATTAACAGACGAAGTCTCTGTCATCATCAGTAGTCCCCGATTACATCTTTCTGTCTGTGGACCTGACGCTGGACTGGGATTATGAGAAAACCGAATTCAGTCTCCTCTCTGCCTCCAAATCTGGAAGGTGGCTCAGCTTCCTCTTGGAGTCTTTTACTTCACTGTGAGGAATAATGATGCCTAACCTTGTTTTTGAAACAGGTGGAGCTAACAGGACATAGTATCTTTGACTTCACTCATCCCTGTGACCATGAGGAGATTCGTGAGAACCTGAGTCTCAAAAATGGTATCCTTAATTGTGTTTACTTCCTTCTTGCCCCCACTGGGTGGGAATCTGCCTCCCCTTTGTCTACGAGTATAAGGGAGACAGCTCACGGCCCTTGTGATGCAGAAAAAATGGATGTCCTTAAAAAATTTAAGTATGTGGCCTGTGAGATGAGATTGGGGCATTGAGAGGATCCAGTACTCAGAAATATCTCCTGCTGGCCCCACATGGTGCCTGGTGTCCCACTACTAGGGGACACCTTTGGGTTAGGACACTGTCTCTAGGAGGTTTCATCACCCAAGAGTCAAGCATCTCTGCCAAATGACACCACCCAAACCAATGAGGAACTAGTCTGTGCCAAAGTGCTCATAGTAACTACTGTAGTTATCTATTGCTGTCTAACAAACCACCTAAAACATAGGGCTTTGATGATTATCTCCCAGGGTTCTGTGGGTTCAGTGGGTGGGTCTTGTACTCCATGTGATGTCAGCTGGGCTGCAGTCATCTGGGGGCCAGACTAGGCTGGGGTGATCAGGATAGCTCACACACGTCTGGGACCTTGTGGCAGGTGGCTGGAACCCTGGACTCAGTTGGCATGCTGGGACCACAGGACTGTTCTTTCACTCCATGGAGTCTCAGAGACTCTCCCTCTCCATATGGTGTCTCTAGGGTAGCCAGACATCTTATGTGGCAGTTTAGGGCTCCCAGAAGCACTAAAGTGGAAGCTGCCAGGCCTTCCCAAGGCTTTGTCCCCAGACTGGCAGAGCATCACTTCTGCCCCATCTTGTTGGTTAGAGCATGTTACCGGCCAGCCCTGGCTCATTGTGGGAGGAAACTACACAAAGCCGTGAGTGTCAAAAGGCATGGCTTGTTGGAGCTACTTTTGGAGATGAGCTACCACAGGAAATGGTACCCTGATGAGACGTAGGTCAAGTAGGTTTTGACGGAGAAGAGGTTTTAAAAGATCTAGCATTCAGGACCTTACCCATGGGGATACCCAGCAGGTGCCAGTGGATGAGAGGACCCACACAGGCAGAAAGCACGTTGCAATGGCAGTGGAGCTTCCTCTCTTGTAACTGTGGCCATTCAACAAAGGCATGAATAGGGACATTGTTAAGAGGACTGAAGCTTTGGTCAGAAGTGGGGCTTAATGACTGCCAAGGTCCCTTCCAAACCTGAGATTCTGTCACTGGTCTGGGGAGATTCTGTGCATGTCTAGATGTCCTCTTTAACAACCTCACCTGTCACTGCCATGGGGCTTGTGCTTGTCCAGCCTGAATAACAGAGGCAGTGAGGCTAAGCCTACAAGGTTTGGCTCTTATTACCACACACGCTGCAAAAACAGACACTTCATTGGCTCACCTCCACCCTATTACAGACTGAGCCTGCAAAGTACAGAATTACAACCACCTCCTCTTCTACCACTGCCACAGCTCCCTCACCCAGCTCCTCTGCTCTCTCATCTGCAGGACTTAGACCACCTGGGTCCTAGGGTACACTGGCAGAGAGCACCCTGTAGGCTGCTCAGTGTCTTGTCTGGTTCTGTGGGGAAGGGGCTACCAGACTTTCTAAACCTCTCTAAAAAGAGGATTCATGTTCTGAATGGGCTTTCTGAGAAAGCCTGAGAAAACCAAAGACTGATTTCTTCTGTACTCCAGAAACCCTTTGGCCTTTGGGTTCTTAGTCTCAGTTCAACCACTGACCACAGTCTTGAGTTTGAGTCTGTGACCAGAAGCAAGTACCCTACTTCTCTGTTCCTCAGAGTCTTTCTTTTCAAATTGATGGTATTGGACTAGGCAAAGGCAACGACCTTTCAGTTTTCAAGTGCCATGATTCACAGCCAAGTGACCTCTAATTATCTGATTAGAACTTTAGATCTCTTGATCTGCATATTGAGGACTTGGGATCAGTCAAACTCAGTGAATCAGCAAATCTTCACTGAAGCTGCCAGCCTGTAGGTGGACTCGTGATTTAGACCTAAAGGGTCAGTGTGAGTTCCTAGAGGAAAAGAAAGCCATGAGGCAGATTGTGGAAGGCTTTGAAGGCCAGGTGGAGGGCCTTGAACTTTATTCCATAGACAATGGGGAGCTATTGAAGGTTTCTGTGCGGGGGTGGAGTGATCTGTGTGGAGCAGTGTTTAGAAAGAATGATCAAGGCTGGGCACGGTGGCTCACGCCTGTAATCCCAGGACTTTCGGAGGCCGAGGTAGGTGGATCACGAGATCAAGAGATCGAGACCATCCTGGCCAACATGTTGAAACCCCGTCTCTACCAAAAATACAAAAATTAGCTGGGCGTGGTGGCACGTGCCTGTAGTCCCAGCTACTTGGAAGGCTGAGGCAGGAGAATCACTTGAACCCAGGAGGCAGAGATTGCAGTGAGCCAAGATCACACCACTGCACTCCAGCCTGGCGACAGAGCGAGACTCTGTCTCAAAACAAACAAACAAACAAAAAGATCAAATGTCAGCATGGGGAGAATCCAGAGGTTAGCAAGTTAAGAGGCCTCACTAATACCCAAGCAGCAGCCACAAATGAATCCCTCCAGCCCCCTTATACCCAACAACTGGTCTGGTCCTGGTGGTGGGGCCAGATCCCAAGATACAGGTATATCTCATTGTATGCTAACCCCACCTCTGAAAATTAAAATGGTAAGAATCATAATTTGGTATGGGAGAAATGGTTTTATAATCGTGATGAAGGAATGTTCTTTTTTAAAAAAATTCACTATTCAGTCTGTTACTGAGTGGGGTCCCCTAAGGATGTTGAAGTTTTGTTCAAGGGTGCCACAGTTCCTTTGACACATAACTCTTCAGGAATATGTCAGTAAAGTCAAGGTCCTCTGGAAGTTTAAGTGCAGGGGCTGGTGACTGTTCCTGGAGGAAAGAGTGTGACTATTTGAAACAAGGCTCTAGATTGTTCTATGATGCTGGGTAGGGGGCAGGATTATATCTTTGAAAGTAGGTACCAGAGATGGTGGTGTAGGCAGGATTTAGACACAGACAAGTGGGATTCAGTTGGCATTCTTCATTACTTTGTTTTACAAAAAGTGGAAAATGGTTCTGAATCGGTAGGCTGTTTGGCAACTATAAGGAAGGAAGCTATATTGCTGGTTTTGGTGATTTATTTAATTTTTGCTGAGAGAGAGGATATGATCCAGGTTGAGTTAATCCATAAAGTGGACTTGCTCACCAAATCCACTGTAAGGAGATTCGTACCAGAGGTCTCTCTAGACCCTTGATACATATGTCACTTCAGGGACAAAGTTAATGGCATGGTATCCTGAACACAGCTATTGCAGTTTGCAAATGGGGTACAGGAGGGGTTAAATTCCTCCTGAGAGACAGGTTATAAAGGAAAGACGGGAGTGTCTGAGAGACATTTCTAACCTGTGAGGAAGGCTTACACCCTTGGAGTAACTGTGGCCTCACCCAGACTGTCCCTTGGAATTTCTGCAAGAAGACCTGGGCCTGCCCCAGGAAAGGGTGGCTGAGTTAGTGGCTGATAGGCAGTCGTTGTGTCGCTGCTCTGAAGGCACCACTGACCATGTTCCAGATGCAATGGGAAATCAAATGATGGAGCAGCTCCTACCTTGTGGGAGTTTATGCTCCAGTTGAGGAGATAAGCTGGAGAGTGGGAACCATTAGTCCACAGGCCATGATGGAGCTC
Organism: Pongo pygmaeus; assembly: GCF_028885625.2. Lineage (NCBI taxonomy): Eukaryota > Metazoa > Chordata > Mammalia > Primates > Hominidae > Pongo > Pongo pygmaeus. The sequence goes on along the minus strand of NC_072385.2, from coordinate 87,371,924 downwards.
AGTGTTGATGGCAGACCACAGGTGCTAAGAGAGCAGATATTTGGAAAATATAAACAATAGGCTGCCAAGAAAAACTGCAGCTGGGCCCCTCTCATGAATATCCATATAAAACTGACTTCAGCTGGTTCTTCCCATCCTTCCACATCCAGGCTCTGGTTTTGGGAAAAAAAGCAAAGACATGTCCACAGAGCGGGACTTCTTCATGAGGATGAAGTGCACGGTCACCAACAGAGGCCGTACTGTCAACCTCAAGTCAGCCACCTGGAAGGTAGGGCAACATCAGGCCTGGGTTGGAGTCCCAGGTGTAGGGTGACGGCGGTGCAGGGGATGCCTAAGGCCCTACCCCCACCCCCAGCACTCTCGGCCCCATGTCTGACCCTTCCACGCCTGTCTCAGGTCTTGCACTGCACGGGCCAGGTGAAAGTCTACAACAACTGCCCTCCTCACAGTAGTCTGTGTGGCTACAAGGAGCCCCTGCTGTCCTGCCTCATCATCATGTGTGAACCAATCCAGCACCCATCCCACATGGACATCCCCCTGGATAGCAAGACCTTCCTGAGCCGCCACAGCATGGACATGAAGTTCACCTACTGTGATGACAGGTAGGGGGCCATGGGTGTGTATGCTGTGGGCAGAAATGGGTCTTACCTGTGTGTGTGGGGAGTTGTGCCTGTATTAAAGGTGTGGAACTGGACATAGACATGGTATTGCCGGGTGCATGTTCGTGGACCTGTGCCACTGTTTCATTGCATCAGTGCCCCTCAGAGGTTCCCAGTACTGTATTTGGTGGTCTCCCATTGACAGAGCCTCAGGGTCCATCTGCAGAGCTTTCCTGGTGTGCAACTCTTCTCATCATTGTGGTGTGAACATATTTCTCCATACGTGTATCAGGCTCCTGAGGAAATTCTCAAGGCAGTCTTCTGCCCCAGGAGAAAGAGTCTAGAGACTTCCATCTGTACTCCTGCTTCAGAGGCCAGTAAGGAGCATCAGCTTCTGCCCTGGAGACTGACCCTCTTCCATTACTGACTGAGCCTTTCCCTCCGCCTTGTTCCTTCCTGCATGCAACTCCATTCCGGCCAGTGTCCAGCCATTTTGAAGAAGATGAAGGTAGCTAAGCCAGATGCTAACCCCCCAGTGCCAGGCCCGGTGTCTCTTAGGAGACACAGTAGTGATTAAGAGCATGGGCTTCAGGACTAGATGGCCTAGGTTCAAATTTAGTAATAAATGTTCAATGTTAGCTCTTATTATCACCTTTATTAGAGTTGTTGAAAGAGTGCCTAAGACTGCTTATGCATATCATGCCATCTCGGGTTCTTAGCTCATTTAGAAGATTGAAGCAGGTGGGGAAGAGGCTGGGGTTGTCATAGGAGGGAGTATTTAGATACCCCACAGCTCCTAACTCCCCCACCAGCCCTGCCTCTGGGACTGTGGAACCTGATGATGGGAGGTAGGAGGAGGAAGATGGGGAGAACAGATGCCCGGAGCAATGGCCGGCCCCAGGGAGGGAAGGAAATGCAGAAGACTGGGCCCATGGTAGGCCTGGCTTGAGTAAGCGCCACTGCGGCTTGCTGAGCAGCACACCCCAGATGTGCCCTTCCTGGCAGAGATCTCCCCGCCTGACCTCAGCTTTCTGCAGCATCTAGAGCCGCCATGTGTCCCAGGGTGACAGTTCCTGTGGCAGCTCTTTGCCACCCCAAACTCTTTGCCACTCTTCTCTCATCTTCTAGGGTTTCTCCTCAGGAAACCCTGAGATCTCAGTTTCCCCTTCTCCAAAATAGAGATAACACTTTGTAACCTGTTTCATGGGGTCACTGTAAAATGAGATAATGGCTGTGCAAGCACTTTGAGAAGTCCAGACACTACAACACATGTGAGGCTTCTTGTTATTGCTTATATCTTACTTCCTGTCCTTGGCCTCCTCCAAAGCAGAATCTTCCACTAAACTCAAGGAGCTGAAACCACTTCTGAAGGCAGTTAGTGGCTGGGGGCAGGAAGAGGAAGAATCTGACCCCCAGATCAGCAAGAATCTGCCTCGTCTTCCTCAGCCAGCAGGAAACCATGGAACCCCAGGAAAAAAGCTCCTGCTCAGCCTCCCCCAGGCCTACCCACTTTTCTCTTATCAGCTGGACATCCTAAGGGCATCTGGTTTCTTCATGGGAGGGACCCTCCTCCCCAGGATGGGGTTTCTCTCCTCTGATTCCAGACTGGCCTGGTGTTGGTTGGTCGCCCCTTCTTAGAGTTGGCCACCACTTGTGGAACAATTTCAGAACTTTTGTAAAAGTATCCTTGAGTCATTCCTGTCCTTCAGTTCTGAACACAGTAGGGCCAGGATTCACAGCTTTTGGAGCTAGTGGGTAGTTATATAAGTGGAAAGAAATGTTCTAACCTCATAGGGAGAAAATGTCATGTATGAAGCCTTCCGTCCTGGAACTTCGACACAGTCACCATTTATTGTAATTGTTAGTGGTGGTGGTGGTGGTGGTAGTGGTGGTGGTGGTGGTGGTGGTGGTGGTGGTGATGATAATGATGGTGGTTCAAGAAGAAGATTGCCCTGTTAGTGACAGGCACTGCAGGAATCCATGTTATAGGTAAGGTTATTTATCAGATGCAGTCTTTGTATTCAAGTGAACATTCTGGGCAGAAGACACAGCTTCGTGTACCTCTCTCAGTAGTCTTGTGGGATAACATGGACAATCCCAGTGCATAGCCCCTGTGTCACTGGCTTTGAGGTGAAGTGGCTCAAGCCGACCTAGCCATATAGCCTGGGAGCATATATAGTGCTGTGGATGATGAAAGTCAGATACGTGCTTCACCCTGGTGAGTGAAGCACATCCGTAACGTAACTCCATGAGCACTGGGAAAACCCTACTGTCCTAGAAAATAACTTGGCATCCCTAGATAATAGAAAAGAGAATTTTTTTAAGCTTAAGATTTTGATCCTTGTTACAGTGAGAAGAAATCCTCTGGAAGGGGTAATTCAGTGTTATCCTTTATTCATTATCTTGGTTTAAATGAGTTTCAGGTAATTTTGTGAAGGTACTAACCTTCGGACAAAAGAAGAGGGGGAGAAACACAAGGAATTGGAAGTCTAAGTGTGGCTGGAGAGGAAATGTACATAGAAAGGGGAAAGATGCTGTGCTGACTTCTTAGTTTGGCTCAGGGCTGGTAGGCAGAGTAGCTTCTGGCTTAAAGGAAGTATCAAGCCTCGTGATTTAGGGCTTTGTGACTCATAATGTAGAGGGTGATGTTGCTTATAAGTTCTGCGAGACACACTGCATTTTCAGCAAAATCTTGCCTTTCAAGAAACCTAATTACATGGCCCCAAGTCTGAATTCAGTGGTGCTGGAGAGCTGCATGTAGAAGCATTTAAAGACATAGAATGCTGTGTCACACAGAAGTTGTGTTTAACCGATTAGCAGATTAGTTAACAAGGGCACAGAATGGCTTAGACAGTTGATGAAGTGACTATTTTAAGTCCTTAATCCCGAAGTGTTATATCTTAATTGCTTTTATGAGGCCTGGGATTTTTTTGGTTTTGGTAGCTTGTTTTGTTTTCACTCTTTGTGGTGGGATGGGGAGAAGCATATGCACATGCACACATATATACACTCTCCGCCTCAATTCCCCTTTAGAAACAAATGCTGCAAAAACCAATGCCTGTCCATGATACCTAGTGGGGTGAGGGGTTTTCCATTTTAATCAGGAAATTCACTAGGTTTAATGACATCTGAGACACACAAGGTGCTGTGATTCCCACAAAGGGGATTGTTTTCCTACAAGAAAAGTTAGAATCTGAAGAAAATGTATGGCAGTTAGAATCCACAAAATCAATTTTGAAGCAGTTTGGTACTTGTCTTAGATATACTGAGACCACAGACACAAGCAAAAAAAGAAAAAGGGTCATGGAGAAAAAGATGAAAACAGACAGGAAAGAAGGGAGAGAAACAGAAGAGAGAAAAGACAACTCTAATTTTACATTGAACTCTCAGGTCAAATCAGTTGAATCTGAAACAAACTATTCTGAAACATCTGAAATAGAATAAAGGAATACAGATGGTTCAAAATGCATTTGTCCTCCTGTTAATGAGGGATCAGAGTACCATATTAAGTCTTGCATTAATTATTTTTAAAATAGTAAATACTTTTAAAAGTAAATTTCATAACAATTCATATGTCAGTCACATTTATGTACCTATGGTCAACTGCTCTAGACAAGGGGAGCAAGTTGAGTAGCAGGGTAAAAGAAAAATATCCTGATTATTAATGGAATTAATGATCTCTTCTTCATTTACAATTGAAACATAGGCAATATACTGTGTTTCCCGAAATACTGAGCAACCAGTTAACGAACTGTCATTTACTGAGCATCTGCTATGTAACTGTATGCCAGAGACCATTATATCAAAGTAAAAGAGATGATTCCTGATCTTCAGGAGTTGAGAGTTTGAGACATAAGCCATTTAATGAAACCACAGTGAATGGTACAAAATATAACATTCCATTTACCCAAAAGGAAGACAAAAGTTGTTCCCAAGTAGTTTAACTTTAAAATAGGGTGGTTCTTAAAATCATGTGGAGGTGTCATCTAGTGGTGAAAGAGGTAACTGTGAAGGAAGCCAGGTCGTCAGGGAGATAGAAGCCAAGCCTTTCTAATTATCATATAATCCTACTGCGATTTTGTCAGTTGTAGGAGTCTTCTGTATCTTAGAAATAAATTATAAAACCAAATTATGTGGATAGGAGCAGTATCACCAGGGGAAGAGGTTTCAAAATTACAGTAAAAATTTCAAATCAACAAAGAGGGTCATACAATTTTTACAGGTAAAGAACTTTAGGGCAACCCTGTTTTGTCATTGGATTTAGGGAACATAGGACATATTAATATCAGGAGTTACAGTTTAATAAAGATGCCTACATTCCAAGTTCTGTGGATAAATTATGTTTTTGTACAAAGAAGTTGAGAATAAATAAAAATGGTAAAAGTGAGGGAAAGGTTGAGGATCCTAAAGATAATGTCAGTAAGAAGATCTATAAAGAGCCATAAGTGGTAAAACACACACACAACCTTCCTATGTATACACTTACCCCCACAGGTACCCTGTAACACTCCACAGACAGGATAGAAATGGATTTCCCGTTAATTACAGAGCTGGTTGTATAGATTTCATATAACCATGTAGTATTTGAGGAAAACACAAGGCTTAAGTACTGTTTAAAGCAAACAAAATCTAGATGAAAATATATTAAAACCAACCGAAGGCACTGAAATCTGAGTTAGTGAACAGTGTAGATATTAGTAAGGAAACGCGCTGTCAAATCTTATAAGCACATATAGAAACCAAAATGAGATAAATCACAGGGTGCTGAGGAGAGGCGATGGGCAGAGTGTGGAAGGAAAGCAAGCCAACTTGAAGTATTTATTAGCAGATACATTCTTTGGAAAACAAATAGGTGGTTACGAAGTACTTAAAACTTTCATCCTCTTAAACAGTATAAATACTCTCTCACCATCTTGCTTACATGATTAATTTACCTAGCAAATCCTTTACTCGTGTAGGGAACAGGGGTAAAAACTGCAGCCAGATCTTGCGTGACTCCAGGCAGTGGCATCTGAAGTCAAGCACCGTGGCGCTGCACCGCACGTGGACGGGTGTTGGCGATTACACGCGGGGAAGAAGAGCGAGCCTTCTCAGGCCTGTGGGTGGATTTCTTTCTGCCACTTGAGGTGGCAGCACTCACGCTGTAGCCAAGAGAATAATTTTTTTGCGAGCACTCTGCTGTAGGTGGTGTATTTTGAACAGAGCTTCTAAACAGTTTTGAGAGTAAAGAGCAATGAATCATTCATTTTACATTTTGAAGGCACATCTCACTCTGAAGTCCAGAGCTCAGAGAGCTGACCCACATATTTACTTGGGGTAACACCAACTTCAGAATTTAACAACCCCCTTTAAAGCTGTATTTTCTATTTCCTTTCATCCTTCCTCTGCCTCCTTGTGGCTGCCTATCTATCTGCATCTCTCTCCTCATTGCATCCTTGGTCTGCTGTTTTTTGACTTTATTATTAAAAAGTATCCTCTGTTCTTATGTTTGAAATCTGGTGAATTAAGTCCTTGTACATTTCTCTCTTCTCTTAGAACAGCCCTACTGAGTTGACTTTTAAATTTATGGGTGACCTCAAACTGATTTTCTTTTTCCCAGTGAGTCAGGGGTCCTTAATTAGAAAGAAAGAAAAAAAAATAGTTCCCTGGCCCCTGATGGAGAGAGCAGATGAACCTGTGTTATCACAGCCCAGCTCGGAAGGCTTGTCTGGAGCCTGGGGGAAATGAGTGGGGAAGGCCCTTGTGTGCCGTAGGAGCGACCTTATAAACAAGCTCGGTTCATTAACCTCCCCACTGGCGTCTACGTGCCTGCACATGGGGGCGAATGACCATGAGCTTTAAGTTGGGGTTTCCTGGCTTTGTGAAGTTTGACAACTCAAATGTTCTTCAATTGTGTTTGGGATGTGGTGTATTTCCCAGTTTTTATAGTAGTCTGTTTAAAGGAATGAAGAAAGACATTAAATATTTATTTTAGTTGACAAGATAAATGAAAGCTGCTACTGGGAAGATATCTGGCAGTTCTGAAATCTAGGTTTGTTTTTCCACTTCCAAAACATGCCCATTGTATGCCTTTGAATGGATGATACATTAATTAGATAAACATTTTATTATGAGGCAGATTATAATAAACATCTACTTTGAACATTTTAATTTAAAGATTCTAATCTCGAAAGGAAATTTAATTCCTTCAGAGAGTAGAAAGACATCTTTCCTAGAATGCCAGTAGACTCATTTTGGAGGGTGTCTAGAAAACTCTAGACCTGCCCAGGAACAGAAGCAGTTTATCTGGCAAGTCAGTGAGCCTGTAGATGGCCAGCCCATTGTCAGCAGGACTCACTCATGCAGTTCTAGTTCCCAGGCGAAGCTTGAAAGTCATCCGACCCAGGAGCGAAGCTAGTTGATCGTAGGACCAGCACTGTTCTGTCTCCTTGTTCCCCCCAGTCTCCACCTTTGCCAAGGTGTACTTGGGCGCCAGCCCCAGGGTCAGGTTGCCAGATAATGTATCCATTGCTAATGAGTTCAGAGACCTCTCTGCTCAGGGCCAAGCGAGGGGACAGATCCTTCTGCTCTGAGACTGGCTGGCTGGCACAAATGAGCTGCTGGGATCTCACTGGAGAAATCTCCACTGGGCTGAATCAGCTGAGACCTAAGCCTCTCAGCCCTGTTGAGCTGCTCCTTGTTTGACAAAGGCTTTAACCCCCAAATTCTCACCCAAGCAGAGAACTTGCCTCTTCTCTGCCCACTTCAAAACCAGATGCCTTACAGAATGAAGAAAGGATGGACAGAATATCATGACAGGTTCTGTGTGTGTGTGCGTGTGTGAGTGTGTGTGCGTGCATGTGTGTGCACACACATTGAGACAGTTAATCATATTATTCTAGAAAGAAAAGTAGATCCTTAGTGCCCAGGTTCCTTAACAGTGCTGGGATAAGCAGGTGTCTGTTTGTACCGTAGGTTCAAAGAGAAAATCAATCTACTGGTCAGCTGTTGAGGTTTTTACTAAGTACCCGTTATAGAGGAAGCAAAAGGAGAAAGTGGTCCCGGAGTTCAGGGGTTGACAGCCTAGGATGTGAGGAGACAAATGCATAATTTTCTGTAATATTGTGCATACTCCTTAGGACTTCATGAGAGACGTCGTGCTGGAGGAATTGGAGAGGGCTCTGTGGAGAAGATGAGGCTTTAGCTGGTCCTGGAGGTGTCAGGGCTTGGAGAAGAGGGGAGAAGAAAAGGCATAAAGCTTCTGCAGCAAGAATGAGTTTTCCAGGCATGGGGAACTGAGGGGAGAGGGGTCTTCCGTGACAGAGGGTGCATAACATTTTACAGATGAGTTGAAAATCAAATTGCTCAAAAGGTGGAGAGTAGGTTCCGGGGGGACTTGGAAGTTAGGCAGCATTTACTGTTGGTGTGGTTGGCAAAAGTGAAAGCTGTAGATACTTAAATAGGAGTATGGCAGGATGCAAGTAGTATTTTAGGGCAATTTGGTCTGACAGACGTATGCAAGTTGACCTGTTTGGGGGGTGGGTTTAGAGCAGAGACAGGAAATAAGGAGCCACTGCTTCTGCTTTCTGCTTCTGCTTTCCTCTCCGTGTTACTGATCCCCTACAAGGATAAGTTATAGGACTCTATTTCTAGTTCTAGATCCCTGAGGAATCGCCACGCTGACTTCCACAATGGTTGAACTAGTTTACAGTCCCACCAGTAAACTATCGCAAGGACAAAAAACCAAACACCGCATGTTCTCACTCATAGATGGGAATTGAACAATGAGAACACATGGACACAGGAAGGGGAACATCACACTCTGGGGACTGTTGTGGAGTGGGGGGAGGGGGGAGGGATAGCATTAGGAGATATACCTAATGCTAAATGGCGAGTTAATGGGTGCAGCACACCAGCATGGCACATGTATACATATGTAACTGACCTGCACATTGTGCACATGTACCCTAAAACTTAAAGTATAATAATAATTAAAAAAAAGAAAAAAAAATTATAGGACTGTATCCAGGAGTCATGCCTTCTGAAGTAGAATTGTAATAATGAGACTGTGGCATCACTTCTAACTTGTGATAGGCCAAGTAAACAAGACAGTGAAGCCATTATTTAAAGTTTGTGAGAGCACCAAGATTTTGAGAGATAATATGGAGGTATTATATAGCCTAGGATAGGACATGATATTGGGTAAAGCGGCCAACCTGGTGGTTCTTAGGCAGGGCTTTGTTTATTTTAGTGATTCCAGCACAGAACAAAGGGTCCTAAGAGTGTTAAGTGATTCTTCATGGTTCTCCACATTTGCCCTTTCCTCTGCCCACTTCCCATCAAAACCAGATACCTTACAGAATGAAGAAAGGGACACTGAAATGACAGCCAGTGGTGTCATCTCAGAGCTGCCTATTAGAGTATAATAAGGCACATTTCTATGACTGTGATTTAATATTTCTTCCTCTCAGCACCTCCTTGCCTCCCTCATTTCCTTGAAATGTGAGGGACAAGTAGAAAAAGCCATGGAAGGCAGATCTGGTGTCCGAGGGCACCTGAGGTCACAGGCAGGACCTGCAGAAAAGTGAAGGTTTAAGCACAGACGGGTTCTGCATGCCTGGACTCCCTCTCACATGCTGGTTGACACAGAGACAAAGGTGGCTCTACCTGGGGCCACATAATTTTCATGTTTCATTTATACTGCCTTCTACTAGAATGAGCTTGACGTAGCAACTGGAGGCCCCAGTTTTCATTCTTGCTGTGTCCCTGGACACCTGTGTAGGCATTGAGCAAATTGTCTGCCCTTCCTGGATGTCTACTCCCTCATCTGTAAAAACTTGGGGTGAGCCCCTTCCAGTGGTTCTTGGAGAACAGACATATGTGTGTACCGGGGTGGTGGGGAGAGGGAGTCCTCAGAACTGGTGCTTTTCTCTCCTCCCAAACATGGCTTCAGGAAGGGCAGGAACGACAGGGGTTTGGTTAAACCTGCAATTGTAGATTGAGCACAGTGTTCTTTTGCTTGGATACATGGTACAACAAGAAAGTCTGGATTGTGTTCATCTGCATGTGTGTGTTTGATTTGCCTTCTGCGGTTAGCTCCTGCCCACATGCTGTGCTAAGTTAATATGGTCTTTCTTCCTTACATGCTGCCTTTTTAAAAACTCAGAATCACAGAACTGATTGGTTACCACCCTGAGGAGCTGCTTGGCCGCTCAGCCTATGAATTCTACCATGCGCTAGACTCCGAGAACATGACCAAGAGTCACCAGAACTGTGAGTCCCAGGAGTGCCCCTTGTGGCTTCCTTGTGTCTGTGGTATCTGGCCTTGAGTGGGGTGTGACTGGTGAGACAGAAGACCAGGTCACTTCCTCCACAGAGCTGCTGTCTTGTGTGGCAGACAAGACTCATGCCCTCAAGATGGTTAGAAAACCAAGGCTGCCACCACCCTATAGAGTCCTTCGTGCAAATTAGAAAAAGGACACTTCCTCCAGGGAGACACACCCGTGCCAAGGTACACAGCTGAGACAGTGGAGGGTGGGTTGAATCTCAGTCCCCCATACCACCTCTACGGAGTGCCTGTGTGCAGTCAGTGGTTTGCACACCCTATGGGACAGCACTGTAGAGAGTAAAATAATTCAACATATCATCAACGTGGGTGCATGCTGTAGATTCAAGTACGTACATTCACAGAAGAGGAGGGCAGGGGGAGTTGAGGAAAGGACACTTGAGTTGGACCTTGAAGGATCGGGGAGGCTTAGGCTGAACAGAGGGGAAAGTATTATGGGTCCAACTTAACACATGTGTTGAGGTAGGCCACAGTTCTCAGAGAGCTTGCTTGCTGGATCAAGGGAGCTTTAGAAAAGGCTGTCCAGGCAACCCAGGGATGGCGTATGGAAACTCTGCTTTGCAGTTTGAAAGAAGCCCGAGTTATGTAAGGACTCTGGAAGAGGGCTTCCCGATAGAACTTTCTGCAGTGGAAATGTTCTTGAAATGTGGCTAGAGAAACCGAGGAACTGAACTTTATACAATGTAGTTTTAATTAATTTAAATGTAAATATCCACACTTGGCTTGTAGCTACCATATTGGACAGAGAAGTTCTAGAATGTATCCTTGGCCATGTTCCCAATTCAGGCTTCCTATAGGCAGGTGATCCAGGACCATTACCTTGAATCCATGCAACTCATCACTGTGCAAGGGCTCTGGGCCTATAACCCTGTACTTGGCCCACTGGGGGTGATATAAATTGGTAGAATTGATTCCTGCCCTAAGTGATCTTATTTCTGAGGAAAAAAAGAGGACTGTGGGCTCCTTGGGAACAAGTGGCTCATATCTTTAACCTCAGTATCTAGCATAGCGCCTGGTACAGAACAGGCACTAAATGCACTACATAAACCCATGGGCAAGACTATATTTGGAAAAGAATGCTTCAAAACAAGTCCCACAGTGGTGCAGACAGTGGTGCTGAGAGGATTATGGGAGGATTGAAAATGGGTAAAGTAAGTCTGAGAAGATTCCCAATGGCCCTGCTGGCAATGGAGAAAATGGAAGTGCAGCCATTTGTTCATGGTTCCATCTACCCCAAGGCTAGGACAGCCAAGTTCAGAGCAGCCAACAGAGTCACAACCCCACAAGCTGTATGTGAACATGGTTAACCCACTCTTAAGGAGTGAGATCTTTTCTTTTATTCGTTCCTCTGCCTCTTCCTCATGGCTTTTGGGTTTGATTTGACAGGACAACAGGGCCCACTATGATATCTCAGAGAAGTTTCTCACTGTGCTCTCTGGCAAACACACACACACACACACACACACACACACACACACACACACAAAACAACCTAGATTCAGCCCCACACAGGAACCCAGAGATGGGGTAGGAGTGGAGGTACTCTTTCATGCCAGTGAATGTGACCCCACCTTAGCCTGCCCAAGCTTTGAAATTGTAACATCTGGTTCCAGCCTTCCCTTTGGGATTCCTTCATGCTTCCTGGTCCCTGAGGGGTTCCTGTTTTCAATGGCAGGTGACAGAATCATCCAGGCACTGGGACTTAGCGGCCCAGGCTCTGGCCCAGCCGACCCACTGATTCCCTAGGGCCTGGATTTCTGGACCTTCCTGACTTTAGATGTAAAACTGGGGAAAAGTCTAGCCTTCCTTCCAAGCTAAGGGTGAAGCCAAAGCAAGGGACGAATGTAAAAATTTCTGGGAATTCTTGGAGGACAGTATTGTCTTTTATCTTCTAGGATGGGAAAGCAGAAGAAGCTACTGTCAAAGGAAAGAAAAATTGTGACTTCTGACTAGGCATATAGGAAGGATTTTCCCTCTTGTTCTTCTTAGAACATCTTCAATCCATAAAAAGGGCTAGGATAAAAATGGTTTATGTTTTCTGATGACTCTAGGGAAAATAAGGTGCTTTTTACTGAATCCATGTATTTACTTCTTGGGCACACTGAAAGGTAACTCACAGCCCAAATAGAAATCACAGGCTCTCTCTCCCCCGATGGAGCCAAGTAAAGCCGCCCTGAGCTCAGAAACCCATAGCTAGCAAAGGGACAAGCCCACTTCCAGCAAAGGGAAATCTGCATGGGTTGGAAATTGGATTAATGACAGTTATGACAGGAGCTTGCCCCTTGCCCCCGACCGCTGTCTCTCATTTGTCCTTGAGGTTTTGCAAATAAAGTTTCACTACAGACTGACACACATGCTCTAGAATAACCGGAGGCTCAGGTTTGAGACAGGTCCAGATTCACACACTGGGGTCCCCCATTTACACACGTGTATGTCTTAGCCTGTTAAAGGTTTACCGTTGAAATGCCTGGAGAAGTTCAACTAGATTTAGATCATTGAAAGCTGTAATTTCCAAATGGATTAATAATTTATACACTGTTACTCTGGGGGTGAGGTTAGGGGTCAGTTTCCCTTTGTTATATGAGGATATTATGTGCTCTTAGGCTTTTTATGGCCTTTAATCTTATTTTCCTATCTATTAAGTAGCAGGCCCTTCACCAAGGCTGGCATTAATGACCAGATGATTAGAAAGCTGGCGTTAATTATATTCTACTGACAGAGCAGGCCCTTGCCTGCAATTGTTAGAAATGCAGTTAAAACCTTTGCTTGCTGCACTGTTTGATCAAAAAGAGTAAGAGCCCTGAATTTGGTTTGCATTAAGGACCATCTAAATAAGTTAAATACAGGCACTTGAAATTGTGCAAGAATCATTTTACTGCAGCAGAGGAGCCTCAGTGGCACAGATAAAGGGAGAGCAGAGAGGATAAAAGTTATTTCCTTGGTTGAGTCCATGATGGTTTAGGACAGTGACAGCAGCAAATTTGGTTTTCCCAGTGATTTGTGGACCCAGGTAATAAAGAGACCATTGCACTAGGAGCCACAAGACGTGTTGTGTAGCTCAGACTCTGTCACTATTGTCTTGTAAGCTGTGAAGCAAATCATAACCCTCTGGCTTTAGTTTCCTCATGTTAAAAGAAAATACTTATCGTCCCTGTGGCACAAGATCTCATTTAAAAGATCAGAGAAGATGATACAACCACTTTGGAAATAATTTGGCAGCTTCCTATAAACATATACTTTACATGTAACCCAGCAATTGCACTCCTAGCTGCACCCACGAGAAATGAAAATATGTCCATACAAAGATTTATACACAAATGTTTATAGCAACTTTATTCATAATAACCAAAAACTGAAAACAACTCAAGCATCCATCAACAGGCAGATGGATAAACAAATTATGGTATGTCCATGCATAATACAACAGAATACAACTCACTGATGAAAAGGAATAAACCACAAATGCCTGCAACGCCATGATGAATCTCAAAACATGCCGAGTGTAGAGAAGCCAGACACAAGAGTAGATACTCCTATACAATTCCACTTACATGGAAATCTAGAAAAGACAATTCGAATATATAGTGGCAAAAAGCAGAAGAGTAGTTGCCTGGAACCAGGGTGGGAATGAAGATTAACTGCCTAGAGGCATAAAAAATGGGGTGGTGGGGCGGTGATGGAAAAGTTCTACGCGTTCACTGTACCTTTGTCAAAACTTGTTGAACTGTATACTTCAAATGGGTGTGTGTTTTATTGAAGGTAAATTTGACCCCAATAACATAACATGTATTTTTAAAAATTAAGAGCAAACAGAAAAAGCTTAGACTAGGAACCTTTAATTTGAACTATAATTCTGTCTACTGTTTCCACTGAGGTGGTCTTTCAGCAAATCAGTAGTTTTAAGCCTCAGTTTCTTCAGCTGTAAAGTGGGAATAACAACAGGCACCCCATGGTGTTGCCTATGAAATGCAGTGATGATGACCTAATCCTTAGTGAGCGCCCCATGTGCCAGGCACTGTTCTAAATGCTTTGCAGAAACGAATCATCTTATCAGATAGTTTTGAACACTGCAAAGCACTATACAAATGTAAGTTACAGGAATTCTTGCACTTTGCAGGTGCCTGTTAAATTTTGAAGAAGAAAGCAAAACATAAGTGTAAAGGATTACTAAACTGCACTAGTATGAAGAGAGCCATGTTCCTCAGCTGTACAGGGCTGATGAATGGGAGGCCTGCGAGCCTACCAGGAGAACCGGGGAGACTCTCTGTCTACAGAGAACCTGGATATCCTCCCAAGTGGCCCCTCATGAGACTATCTACCAACGTGTAACAAATTGTCTGTGACAGGCCATGGGCATAATATGTATTAGTGTCTCTAAGAAAGAGGTGGCTTTTCCTATACAAAATTTGTTGGTGACAGTCAGTCAACACTTATGTACCTGATGAGCCATGTGGGTACATTCGATCCTCAGTACAAATAGCAGTGGTATACTGGGTAGCTAATGATGACAGTTATTACCATTACTACTATTATTATCAATATCCTGTTTTGCAGAGGAGGAGACCAAAACCAAGAAGGATTGTTCCTTTCCCCAAATCCCTAAGCTAGCAAGATTTCCCGATCCTCCCTCCATGCCCTTTCCTAATGTCTCTGTGATTTGGGAGCTTCTGAGCTGGAGTTCTGTAAATTCCCAAGGAATGGGCAGCTCAGAAAAATACCAAAAATTCTAACATTATTAGACTTTAAAGATATTTACTGATTCCTTTTGAATGGCAGCAGATGGAACATTCTGGACTGGGGAAGGACAGTTTGTGATGTGAAACCCTTCCCCAAGGTACACAATAAAAGCATTTTTAAATGAACAGTTAGTTGAACAATCTAGAAGAGGAAAAACCTCATAAGTAGGAAGCCTAGCTGGGCAGTTGGGAGAAGGAGTGTAAGAGATTTATTACAGCTTATTAAGAGACTGTGTATGGGCTGCCAGGGTCCCAGCTCTTTCTCAACCCCAACTGAGAAAGGGTGGAGTGGTTTGCCTCTGCCTTTGCTGTGGGTCGCAAACCTTCAATGGCCCAAAAGGTGGCAAGCCTGACAGATGACCTGGAAAAATCAAGGATATCAATGTTTTAAATGCTTTTATTCATAAGCAGGGTATTGGTGGTGGGTCTGCTGCAAAAAAAAAAAAAAAAAAAAAAAAAACTGCCCTGAGGTCAGGCTTTCTCCAAGCTGCTTAGAAGTCCCCCCACCTGGAGTGCTTGACAGGGGATGGCGCTCCTTACCCAGTGTGAAGGGGCTTCTTCTCATTGAACCCCATGAAGAAAGTAAGGCAGGTTCTGGTCTTGGTTCTGCTAATAGCTGAGCTGGTCTGTAAGCCTGACTTGTCCAGGGATTGGTGATGGGCCACTGCAAAGCTGCATAGTGAGTGGGTCCCTCCCTCAGTAGACAGCCTTGGGCAAGTATTTCACCTCTTCTCACCTCTTTTTCCTATATTTAAAATGAAGAGTTGGCTGAGGTGATCCCTAAGCTCCCTCCCAGGTCACTCTCCCTGGTCCTCACTGTCCTGGTGCCCTGTTCTGTCTGTTCCCCTGCAGATTAGACTGCCCTCCCATGGGATCTACTGAGCCTGTGGTGCACACCCCTGCCCCACTTCCCTAAGCTCAGCTCTGTTTCTCCTCCCCTAGTGTGCACCAAGGGTCAGGTAGTAAGTGGCCAGTACCGGATGCTCGCAAAGCATGGGGGCTATGTGTGGCTGGAGACCCAGGGGACGGTCATCTACAACCCTCGCAACCTGCAGCCCCAGTGCATCATGTGTGTCAACTACGTCCTGAGGTAAGCGTGTGAAGGCTGGCGGGCCTTGGTGCAGGGTATGTGGGGGTGCCCAAGCTTCCCAGACTGAGGATGACAGGCCTAGGAGATGCCAGGCCTCTCAGCGCCCTGGGCACCACCTCAGGGAGCTCTTGCAGGGCTAACCCTAGTGACTGAGAGGACTTCCTGTGGATGTCTTGGAACAGTGGGATACTGGGTTGGGATTTTTTTTCTGCCCTTTCCCTGTCATCTGTGATTTATGCCATGCATCTGACCCAGGTGGGGAGGCAGATAGCACACAATAGTCAATATTTTCTGAATGAGGAAAAAGGAAAGAGAATTGCTCATGCTTTTGGGAAAAAAAGATGTCATGCCTTCACTCTATAGTACCTGGAAAGTAAGCTAGAGGAAGTCATTTCTAGTTGTTTCTAGAAACAGAGAAAAAAGCATTCAGGCCTCATATATACCACCCCACTCAAGTGCAATAATATTTAATACAACAGGATCCGAAACAGACATACATTCAGAGGATACCTCTGTTGTCACTACGTCCATGGCTCACACACTTCTATTGTGTGGTTCTTTATAAGATGCCAGTGCCTGGAGTCCTACCCATTTTTTGTCGGAGAGCTTAGCTGTGAGGGTTTCCATGCATGTAGGGGAGCAGAATTTTTCTAGAAAATGTGGAAAGTCTGAATGGCTCTTTTCCCCCCATTAGTGAGATTGAGAAGAATGATGTGGTGTTCTCCATGGACCAGACTGAATCCCTGTTCAAGCCCCACCTGATGGCCATGAACAGCATCTTTGATAGCAGTGGCAAGGGGGCTGTGTCTGAGAAGAGTAACTTCCTATTCACCAAGCTAAAGGAGGAGCCCGAGGAGCTGGCCCAGCTGGCTCCCACCCCAGGAGACGCCATCATCTCTCTGGATTTCGGTGGGTGCTTCTTAGCTAAGCCAGGCCCCTGGAACCCTGTTGGGGCTGGGAAGAGTTCTTACCATAACAGGCCTCCCTAGCTACAGCTTTTTCTTAACCAGAGCTACCCCAGCCCCTTCCCCAAGTCTTGTTACTCACCTATTAGAGGCCAGGCTCTGCTGAGCACAAAAGAACGCCACACGCTCCTGCCCTGATAAGACCATCCCATATCTGACCTCACCAAGTGCTGTACAAGGAAGGGTTAAGAGGACACCCCCCTGAGGAGTTGATTCTCCACCATGGGTGGTAAGAGTCTGAGATGAGAGGGAGGGGAGAGGTGAGGGATCTGCTCCGAGGCAACTTGGACACTGTCAAAGAGAAGGGGCAGATTCCTACCAGGGTCTGGAAGGACAGATTGCTTGTTCAGGCAGAGGGCTAAGTTGGAGTAACGTTGGGAAGGATAATTCCAAAAACACAGAGAACATATTGAGGCCTGGGATTAAGCCCTCAAACCCACAACTTCATTAAAGTGTCTGCCTGTCCCTAGGGATGTAAGTCACTGGGGACCCCGGCAGGGTTTTCAGCCCTCAGCTGCGCCAATCCTGGAAACACCCTTAAAGCCCCATGCTCCCCAGTTAGCAACCCGCTGCCACCCTCTCCTGGCCTTGCTGTGGCTGCCGGAAGAGTGGTGCTCACCCTGGACTGTGTCAGCCCCTTTGAGATGTGTTCTACAGTGGCCACGTGAGGATTGCAGCTAAAGAGAATCTGAAACGCAGCGGGCCCTTGGCCAGTAGGTCTCACAGCTTGTTTTGTGGCAGTACTGAGGCAAATAGCTCAATAGGCCAATTCTCCTCTCCCTCTCATACCTTCCTTGTCTACCCTTCCGGATCTGCTCCTCAGGGAAGAGTGGCTCCTAATATATTTAGTCTCTGAAAATTAAATGTCCCAGGAGACTGTTCCGTTTAAAGGGAGTCTCTACATTGACTCATAGCCAGAGTCAAAGACCCCTGTGTTCCAGCTAAGCCCCGGGGTGTTGGGGGGGCCTATCTCCAGGCATGCCTTCCAGACCCTCTTAGGGCCTTCTCTGCAGTTTTTGGGCCTCGTCTGCCTTGGGGTGAGCCTGATGGTTGTGGGTGTTCACCTCCCAGGCCCTTGTCTCCACAGGGAATCAGAACTTCGAGGAGTCCTCAGCCTATGGCAAGGCCATCCTGCCCCCGAGCCAGCCATGGGCCACAGAGTTGAGGAGCCCCAGCACCCAGAGCGAGGCTGGGAGCCTGCCTGCCTTCACCGTGCCCCAGGCAGCTGCCCCGGGCAGCACCACCCCCAGTGCCACCAGCAGCAGCAGCTGCTCCACGGTGAGCAGCCCTCTTATGGCGAGGACACAGAGAGGGCTCCGTATGTATGACTGCTGCCAGATGGCTGAAGGGACATTTGGGACAGGTACTGTCCTTCTCCTTCTCAGGTTATCACAGAGCCCCCTAGAGTGGCCGTGACACTTACCTACCAGGTATCAGAGCTGTTTTCTTCCTTTTAGTGTTCATCCCCCAACCCCATTGAGATAAGCTCCTTGAAGGGCTTTGAGCCCCCAGCTCAGTCCCCATACAGGGTAGTAACATCCCGTATGTGGCATACAGCTGCACAGTTTGCACAGCCCTGCTGGCCACAGCCTGTATCCTGTTTGGTCCTCAAGACAGGACAACCTGTGAAGCGATAGTAGCCTCATTTTATGATGAGGAGACTGGAGTTTAGAGAGGTTGATGAATTGACCTAATTCATACAGCTTGTTAATTAGTGGCCCCTCTACAAATAGTTGTGTGGTGGAATGGAATTGAACCTTTGGGTCCAGGAATGTATTTCTTCTTCCATGCTGGACTTCTGGGGAGACCAGTGCCATATCTTTGACTCTGTCCCCCTCCTTCCTGGCCCCTAGCCCAATAGCCCTGAAGACTATTACACATCTTTGGATAACGACCTGAAGATTGAAGTGATTGAGAAGCTCTTCGCCATGGACACAGAGGCCAAGGACCAATGCAGTACCCAGGTAGGTGGCTGTGGAGATCAAGCTAGGGTGTGTGCCTGCCGTCTGGTGGACAACAAAGGCTCACATCCATTCTTGTAGCCTCTTCCCTTTGTTGCAAAGAGCCGTGGAGATGCTTGGCCAAGGCCCAGGTCCCCTAAACAGGTAGGGGTGCAGGGTAATGGAGCCTGTGGTCACCCCCTCCTCCCACTGTCAAATCCAGCTCTTCCAGCGTGTGTGTGTCCTACTTAGATAACTTTCTTAGTGCACATGAAAACCAAAATGATACCACTGCACCTTTCTTTAAACAGGCCCTACATTTAACAAGCATAGCCAGATGTATAAAACATGTATAAACATAGGGGACAATTAATCCCTTTATAAACACATTCATCTTGTGATTTTAAAAAAATAATCATTTTATGTGAAATGCACTTTAAAATAACATCTGTTTGACAATTTTTCATTTACATAAAACTTTTCAGGAACACATTTATTACATAAGGCCAATGTTCTTGCAAAAACTATGTAAACAAGGATAAGGTAGAGGGAGGGGTACGTGTTTTACAAAACCCCAGGGAAAACCATTAATCCCCCATTTGTCTTAGTCTTGAGTTCAACCAGATTTCTGCCTTGCCACTTAGTTTGTTTCTTGATCCTACTTGGCACAAATCCCAGCTACTCTGCAAAACATTCCCTATTTTAGCTTTTCTATCACCCTTCCTCCTCAGAACTCCTGTAGTATATATCATGTGGCACTTAATCACAGCTATCTGCTTCTGCTCCTTAACGATTGCTTAGTATTGCAGTCATTAGTCAGCTGACACCCAGTGAGGGTGTCAGTCTCTGAAGTTAGAAACTGTTTACCGCATCTGCTTGTATTCCCTGTAGCGTCCGTCATGATACTGCCACCCTAAGGGATGATCTGAGTATCTGCTGATTGGAACCACAGTCTGTGTCCCTGGGGTCTGGCTGTTACTCTGCGAGAGTCCACAGATGGACCTGGGTACTCACTGCTTGCTTAGGCCCATGCCAGCTTATAGGAGGGAGAAGAGGACAAAAAAAGGCCACAGTGTGCACCACAGTCCTAAGCATTGTAGGACAAGGACAACCACCACAGGCTGGAGTAGGCAGGGCTGACTCTGTGGAAGAGGGGCTGCCTCGGCTTCGAGAGAGAAGGCGGGCTCTGGACAGGTGGGATGGGGAGAGGAGAACGTTTCTCAATGTGCAGGGTGAAGAGGGGATAAACATGGGGGAAGGCTGGTACATGATACAAGGCCGTGTACATGACACAGCCAAGTCTGAGGTTTTCCTGATAGGCCCTAGGGAGCCAGTGGAGGTGTTTGAGCAGCACTGTGAAACAGTGCTTGAGATGAATGGCTCTGCAGGAGCTGAGTTGGAATAGTGTTTGTGAGGTCGTACCAACCCCCTTGCCTCTTTACCGGTGCTGTCTCCCCTCAGACGGATTTCAATGAGCTGGACTTGGAGACACTGGCACCCTATATCCCCATGGACGGGGAAGACTTCCAGCTAAGCCCCATCTGCCCCGAGGAGCGGCTCTTGGTGGAGAACCCACAGTCCACCCCCCAGCACTGCTTCAGTGCCATGACAAACATCTTCCAGCCACTGGCCCCTGTAGCCCCGCACAGTCCCTTCCTCCTGGACAAGTTTCAGCAGCAGCTGGAGAGCAAGAAGACAGAGCCCGAGCACCGGCCCATGTCCTCCATCTTCTTTGATGCCGGAAGCAAAGCATCCCTGCCACCGTGCTGTGGCCAGGCCAGCACCCCTCTCTCTTCCATGGGGGGCAGATCCAATACCCAGTGGCCCCCAGATCCACCATTACATTTTGGGCCCACAAAGTGGGCCGTCGGGGATCAGCGCACAGAGTTCTTGGGAGCAGCGCCGTTGGGGCCCCCTGTCTCCCCACCCCATGTCTCCACCTTCAAGACAAGGTAAGTGGCAGATACTCAGCTGTACCAGCAGGGCCGTGCTGGGCAGGGTGGAACAGAGAGGCACCCACTAGTAAGATAGCTGGACCCCCAGGGAGGCCCCTGCCCCTCTCCACATCCATCTGATACCCCATTTAGCCCTTCTCTGAGCTCAGACTTTGGGGAATCACCTCAAGCCCTGTGAGGCCTCGTGTAGGATGGGTTTTTATCTGGGCTGCCACTGAGGGCAGGCAAAGAAGTGGCTTGTTGAGAGCCCTGTACCTCAGTGTCTCCTTTCGGACCACCACCAGAGTGCCTTTCTTATCTCGGTTCATCATCTGAGCCACACTGAAAATTGAGTGATGATTTTCCCTGGCTGAAAAAATCAAAAAGATGCCCATGCCTCCCCCTTGCCTTTTGACTGCCCCCGGGTCCTCACCACTGCAGCCTCTCCCAGCTGTGCCCAGGCTCCAGAACTGCCTTCCCATCTCCCCAGCATGCTCATTTCACCAGCTGAGAGCTCACTGGGCTAAGCCACAGTGGTTGGTACATGACCTGCCACTCCCAGGGGCCGCTGGTAGTTGCCCTTTATAGAGCAGCCTAACTAGTTTTCAGTGGGAGCAAAAGGCAGAGGAGAGATGGGACAGAAGAAACCCTCCAAAGACTAACATTGCCCAGCCAGGCAGCCATCCCCCAGACCAGGAGGCTCGAGCCCTTCAGCATCTTATAGCTGAGGAAGGAGACAGAGCTCGAGCTTGGCCTGCAGGTGCACAACGTGCCTCTGAGACTCTGCCTTTTGGGTCTTTGAGTCATCACAGGCATAAGCACTGGGACTGGAAGGGCCCCTAAGATGAGAAGGCACTGAGTGGCATGTGGCTCCAGACTCCCTCATAGCCTGCTCTCTCGGGCTTGGCAGGTCTGCAAAGGGTTTTGGGGCTCGAGGCCCAGATGTGCTGAGTCCGGCCATGGTAGCCCTCTCCAACAAGCTGAAGCTGAAGCGACAGCTGGAGTATGAAGAGCAAGCCTTCCAGGACCTCAGCGGGGTGAGTCATCCCAACTGGCCACAGGGGCCTCTCCGCAGCCCTTAGGGAACCCAGGGCTGCTGAGAGGGGTGGGGATGTGGCCCTTCCAAGCCAGCAAGTGCCAGCCCTGTTCCAGGCCCACCCAACCCACCCAGTCTGGGGACCTGATTCTCTGGCCCTTTCCCCTTTCCATCTGCCCTTCTTACTCCCAGGGGGACCCACCTGGTGGCAGCACCTCACATTTGATGTGGAAACGGATGAAGAACCTCAGGGGTGGGAGCTGCCCTTTGATGCCGGACAAGCCACTGAGTGCAAATGTCCCCAATGGTGAGCAGCGGCCACAGGCCTGGGCCTCCCGGGGGTTCTGGTGGAAGGACTGGGGCTCGGGAGCCCATCCTGGTTCTTCCATTCACCACAGGCCGTACCTGCCTCTCTGAGCCTTGTTAGGATGGGGCGATGTCCTCTGTCCCTCCCGCAGTCCCACACACCCAACTTTTCCATTTCCACTCTGACTTAGATGACGCCATCAGAGGGTCCTGAAGGTTGGCTGTAGTTCTGGTGACTCTGAGCACCTTTTATAAAGGAAAGGGATGCTAGGGCTTCCTGGCCTCTCCCCTCCCTCAGGCCAATCACTCTCTGACTTTGGTCTTTCAGATAAGTTCACCCAAAACCCCATGAGGGGCCTGGGCCATCCCCTGAGACATCTGCCGCTGCCACAGCCTCCATCTGCCATCAGTCCCGGGGAGAATAGCAAGAGCAGGTTCCCCCCACAGTGCTACGCCACCCAGTACCAGGACTACAGCCTGTCGTCAGCCCACAAGGTGTCAGGTGGGTGTGCCCAGGATCTGTCACCCCCATCCCAGGATTTGATGCCGGGGGAAGCCCACGTCTACTTTTTTTCCCAGCGTCTGCACAGTGTCAGGCACAGGGAGGTGCTTGACTTGAAGTCACCTATACAGGGCTCAGGTCTCCTTGGATTTAGGGAACCTCCTCACACGTTCCTTGTGACATCAGTGACCAGGCCCCCCAGGGGGTGGGTCTGAGACACAGCTAAAAAACTCAAAACAAACTCAGGCTAGAATACTGAAGGAAAGAATCCAGACCACTACCGGCTGCCCAAAGAGGACTGAACACTGGGTTGGCCACCCCCAGAACACTGTACCACTGTTGACGACAGGAGCACTTTCAGAAGAAAGAGCGGGCGGCCACAGTGGTGAGGGCCTGTTGAAGAAGAGAAAGTTCAGAGAGAGAGAGAGTTGGGAAGGGGTCTGGGCAGAGGCAGGGGATCTCCCGTCTATGCAAGGATGAGCTTGCTGCGTGGAGAAGGGAGTGCTCCTTCCCTGGGGCTGTAGAGGGAACCCTACCATGATCAGGTGCCATCCAGGGCTCTTTCCACCCTGAGAATCCCGGAGCCTTGCCCCTTCCTCAGTTCTTCATGTGGATGTGTTTTGGGGTGTCACTCTGAATTCAGGCAGGTGCTGAGAACATGCCAAAACTTGCTGCAGGGAGAACATCCTGGAAAGCTCTGGTAGGCCCACCCCACTGGACTTGGTTCAACTGTAGGCACCGATGCCTGCCTTCAACCCTGGGCCACCTTCATCTTGACAGTATCTTGTGAAACATATATGTCTTCATGAGGTTTGTTTGGCCTAAAAATAATTCGTGGTTTATGGGAAAACATACATATATGTCTTCATGAGGTTTGTTTGGCCTGAAAATAATTCGTGGTTTATGGAAAAACATACCAGGCCCCTGTCCTAAAAGGCAATTTCCTCAGCAATAGAGTTTGGGGAAAGTTATAGTTCTGTGCTTCAGAGTCCAGGCTGTAGAACCACGAGACAGCCCTGGCTTAAATTCTGGCTCTGCTGTTGAGTTCAGTGACTGGTATATATTTATGTGCAGTAAGAGGTAGCCAGCACTATTCTTCCTGTTATGAAGCCCACAAATTACCTTGAATAGTGAAATCAAGGGAAAATCATATTCTTTTCAAAAGAGTTGAATCATATCATACTCTTTTCTGACCATGAATAAGAGGAGAAGTTAGCAAGGGATGGTGAGCAGGTATCCATTGATACTGTCCACAGGAGCAGTCAAGCTGGGGAGGCAGGCATGGACCCCAGCAAGGATCTGAGCTAGGAGGTGCAGGAGGGAATGGCCACTGGAACGAGGCTCTGCAGATGAGGGAAGGTGGGTGGGCATCTCACATCGGAGGGTCAGAATGCAGGGCTTCCAGGCTCTCTGCTGCCACCTAAGCCTTTCCTCCTTGGGATGGGGCCTGTGTGTGTGCTGGGAGTGTCTCCTCTGCCACTCCCTGGTCTGCCTCCTCAGCAGGAGAATAACACAGAGGCAAGAAGAAAGGACTGCTGAGGGTGGTGACCGGAAACTGGATTTTCAGACTCTTGAATCTTGAGGCAGTCTGTGTTTGTGTCTGTATGTATGTGTGTGTTCTGCATGTTCTGTGTATGTGAGCATAGGTGCCAGGTGGCTCAGAACTCCCTCTCAGCCTTTCCTCCCTGCTGCCAGGAGGCATGGGGTCAGCAACCCCAGGCTCTTCCTGAAGCTTCCACCTACCTGTGCTGCAGCCTGCACCTCACGCTTTCCTCTTTCTTGGGTCTCAGCACCCCACCTGAGGCAATGGTTCTGGAGGCGGACACGTTCCCCGAGCACGCAGCAGGCCATGGGACAGACACCACTGAAGGAGCAGAGTGAAATTAGGGCTGCCCTGTTGGTATCCCCCAGTCACAAAGAAGTAGACACTTTTCCAAATGTTCGATTTAGGCCTTTAAGTTATGGTACACCAACCCTTCTTTCAGGCATGGCAAGCCGGCTGCTCGGGCCCTCATTTGAGTCCTACCTGCTGCCCGAACTGACCAGATATGACTGTGAGGTGAACGTGCCCGTGCTGGGAAGCTCCACGCTCCTGCAAGGAGGGGACCTCCTAAGAGCCCTGGACCAGGCCACCTGAGCCAGGCCTTCCACCTGGGCAGCACCTCTGCCGACGCCGTCCCACCAGCTTCACTCTCTCCGTCTGTTTTTGCAACTAGGTATTTCTAATGCCAGCACACTATTTACAAGATGGACTTACCTGGCAGACTTGCCCAGGTCACCAAGCAGTGGCCTTTTTCTGAGATGCTCACTTTATTATCCCTATTTTTAAAGTACACAATTGTTTTACCTGTTCTGAAATGTTGTTAAATTTTGTAGGATTTTCTTCCTCCCCACCTTCAATTACTTCTAATTTATATTATCCATAGGTTTCTCTCCCTCCCTCTCCTTCTCACACACAACTGTCCATACTAACAAATTTGGTGCATGTCTGTTCTTCTGTAGGGAGAGCTTTAGCTTCATTTTACTAAAAAGATTCCTCGTTATTGTTGTTGCCAAAGAGAAACAAAAATGATTTTGCTTTCCAAGCTTGGTTTGTGGTGTCTCCCTCGCAGAGCCCTTCTCCTTTCTTTTTTAAAACTAATCATCATATTGTAAATTTCAGGTTTTTTTGGTTTAAGCTGACTCTTTGCTCTAATTTTGGAAAAAAAAGAAATGTGAAGGGTCAACTCCAACGTATGTGGTTATCTGTGAAAGTTGCACAGCGTGGCTTTTCCTGAACTGGTGTTTTTCCCCCGCATTTGGTGGATTTTTTATTATTATTCAAAAACATAACTGAGTTTTTTTAAAAGAGAAAATTTATATCTGGGTTAAGTGTTTGTTTATCATATATATGGGTACTTTGTAATATCTAAAAACTTAGAAACGGAAATGGAATCCTGCTCACAAAATCACTTTAAGATCTTTTCGAAGCTGTTAATTTTTCTTGGTGTTGTGGACACTGCAGACTTGTCCAGTGCTCCCACGGCCTGTACGGACACTATGGAAGGCCTCCCCGTCGGCTTTTTGCCATCTGTGATATGCCATAGGTGTGACAATCCGAGCAGTGGAGTCATTCAGCGGGAGCACTGCGCGCTATCCCCTCACGTTCTCTATGTACTATGTATGTATGTATTATTATTATTGCTGCCAAGAGGGTCTGATGGCACGTTGTGGGGTCAGAGGGTGGGGCGGGGAAGTGCTCTAACTTTTCTTAAGGTTTTGTTGCTAGCCCTTCAAGTGCACTGAGCTATGTGACTCGGATGGTCTTTCACACGGCACATTTGGACATTTCCAGAACTACCATGAGATGGTTTAGATGGGAATTCATGCAAATGAGGGGTCGGAAATGGTATAGTGACCCCGTCCACGTCCTCCACGCTCACGACCTTGGAGCCCCGTGGAGCTGGACTGAGGAGGAGGCTGCACAGCGGGAGAGCAGCTGGTCCAGACCAGCCCTGCAGCCCCCCTCAGCCGGCAGCCAGATGGCCCCGCCAGGCCTCCAGGGATGGCCCCTAGCCACAGGCCCTGGCTGAGGTCTGTGGGTCGGGCAGTGACATGTAGGTAGGAAGCACTGAAAACAGTGTTCCCAGAGCACTTTGCAACTCACTGGGTAAGAGGGATGACACCTCTGGTTTTTCAATACCAATTACATGGAACTTTTCTGTAATGGGTACAATGAAGAAGTTTCTAAAAACACACACAAAGCACATTGGGCCAACTATTTAGTAAGCCCGGATAGACTTATTGCCAAAAACAAAAAGTAGCTTTCAAAAGAAATTTAAGTTATCGGAGAAATTCCTTAGTCATGGTGTTGCGTAAATCATATTTTAGCTGCACAGAATTACCCCACACAGGGTGGCAGAACTTGAAGGGTCACTGACATGTAAATGCTGGGATTTGATTTCCTGTGTGTGTTGCCCTGGCATTAAGGGCATTTTACCCTTGCAGTTTTACTAAAACACTGAAAAATATTCCAAGCTTCATATTAACCCTACCTGTCAACGTAACGATTTCATGAACGTTATTATATTGTCGAATTCCTACTGACAACATTATAACTGTATGGGAGCTTAACTTTATAAGGAAATGTATTTTGACACTGGTATCTTATTAAAGTATTCTGATCCTACCACTGCTCGTGGCTCTTATTTCCTGTGGATTTATCATGGGCTATGCCAATGTAAAGTGAAGTATTTATTAAGTAGTTCATAGAAATTGAACATTAGCACAGACCTTTATGAGACTACTGAAGTGAGCTGATAAGACTGGTGAAGGAAAGACTGTGTTAAATACTTGGCAGTTGCCTAAGTCTGAAAATTCATATTGTATCTTCCATATTTCTGCAAGTATTTTTCTATCTATCTGCCTTGGGGCCATTCTTTGTATCCTATGGAGAACCCAAGGAAAGAAGTCATGGTCTCTGCTTTCAGAAAATTACATGAAGTCGTTTGAGAGCCACGCTGCTCTGTATATTCACATAGTGCACTTTGGGATGGAGGTCCCGAAGGGAAAGGGGCAGCCTGGGCATTAGGACTTCAATTTCGAGGCAGCTGGGCTGGAGTAGGGTCTTCCCAGGTAGATTGTGGTTGGGAAGAGCAGAGATCCCCTCGGCCAGAGACAGAGCACAGTGAAAGCCCAGAACTGGACATGAGCATGATATGTTTCCCAATTCAAATTTCACTTTTCCAAATCATGACCTGCTTGTGAGCAGACCGTTGTCTCCATGGAGAGATGGGGGCAAGGCGAGAGACCGTGCAGCAGCCTGTGCTCTCACTGTCCACCCTAGAACCAGCCATTCCAGCAGCATGTACTTTGCCTAAGCATTTGGTCCATATAGTATGGTCTCACATGTTAGCTTGTTAGCTCACTGGATCCTAGGCCTAAGCAATGCCATGGGCACCCATTCTACAGCTGAAACTGAGGATCTTATGACTTAAGCAAGTCACAGCTTGTTGATGGGAGAAATGAAACTGAAACCCCTTCCTGGCCAGTGCGTCTCTCCTCTTACACCTTAGACTGATGGCTGGGAGGTTGATTTTATGACAGGACCCTGTTCTCATTTCTAAATAGAAAATTCATGTCTTTATTACTTTAGCCTTTAGACCTCCTTCTGGTTCTTTTGCTTACTCTTCTCTTCCAAAACTTGGGGCCTGGACCTTCAGATTGGAGTTTCTGGGCTCTGCCAGGTTCCTACCCACCTTTGCCTGCCATCTTGGACTTCCTGAAAACATCACCTGTTCTTTTCTGAAGCTTTTCTGTGACTGACACATCTCAGCCCATCCTTCAGCAGCTGAGTTGCCTCTGAGCACTGGCAAATTCAGGATTCAGGCCTGGAAAGGTGCTATCCATCCCAGGCCCCTAACAATTGCAGGGTCCCATGGGGTCCACAGTGCTGTCCTTGGGCCATGATTGTACCCTCCTGCCCCTGGGGGTGCTGGGCAGCTCAAAGCTCCTCTTGCTTCCAAATCCAGCAAGCAAGCCAGAGAGGAGCACAACGAAGCCATTGTTCCTGATGGGTCAGAGGAGCTCAGCCTCCAAGCACAAGACACAAGACCCACACAAGCCATCACTGCTTCATGTTTTGCCTCAAGCAATCCAGTGAAGACTGACTTAAATGCTCCCGATTTTGTATTTTCAAAATGCAGGTGACTCAGGAGTAGGTACATGCCTGTGTGACCAGATGTGCAAGGACCAAGGTAGGAGCCCGAGCAGACTTAGCAATCGTTCAGCCATTGGGGGTCCTCCTGATGCTAGATATATTCCCCTCTAGGCAAGCAAACCCTGGTGGGCTGTGACGACATCTCAGCACTTGTCTTGGTTGGCAGGCTTATGGATGAGAAATCTCTCTGGGAGAGGGACTCTGACCCAAGGCTGGAACATCAGAAGGCCCTACCTGGTAGAGAAGGGCCAACCCTGCCCCTTCTGGTCATGCAGGGCAAAACTGATCCCATTCCACAGCACGGGCTTTGATGCCCATGTTCAGATGGGGATGGAGAGTGAATGAACTGTGTTTTTTCTGGAGATCAAGGAGATGCAGATTCATTTCTTTTACAACATGCAAGATTCAACCACTTACATCCTTCCTCTCCTGGATCCCGCACAAAAGACTCTCTGCTTTTTTGTGAAAAAGAACTTTTACCAGGAGGCCTGCAGAAGAACAGTCAGGTTAACCTGGCTCTTCCTTCCCTGAGGCAGTGGCCCAGGGTAAGACAGCACAGGATGTTATCTCAGATGCTGAGAGGGGCTGAGAAATAATGTCGCCCAACCCCATCACTTCTTTTTTTCAACCTCCTCATTTTAGAGATGAGGAAAATGATGCCCAGGAAAACAAAGCGACTTGCCTGCAGTCACACAGGGAGTTAGTGGCAGGGCGGGGGCCAGAGCCCAGGCCAGCATCATGGGAACTGAGGCTGAACTCACGTAAGTGAAAGGGCTGTGTTCTCTGCCCCAGAGGTCACTGCTCACTGTCTCAGCCAGCACTGGGCCTCCCACATGGCCCTTCCCAAATCTTCCTTCCAGCCTCCTGCTCCTCACTTCCCTCCGGCACTCTCGGTTCTTCCAAAAATGATCCTGTCACCCCCATTTCTTCCAAACGTTCCTTTGAGCTCAGCGACCCCTGTGGGAACTGCTTGGCCTCTCTGTGACCTCAAATGAAGTCTAAATCAATTCTTTCACTACTGGACTGAACTTTCCTTGGTCCCCCAGGACCCAGGAGAAAAGGATTTTGAAGTACTTCCCCAGCCCCACCTAATACACACAGGGTTTAAAAATGATACTTATTCGGCAGTCATGATCCTTCTTTCTAGAAGCTTCCCAGCTAGTAGGGAACCACACAAAGCCCGCCTGGATGACTGAGACCCTGTCTGAGATGGTGTGTGATGATGGAGGCCCATGGCCCAGTTTTCCCAGCCAGTCTCAGCGTTAGATCACGTGCTTCCGTGTCCCCATGGGTGCAGCTGTACTTGGGCCAAGGGCCCCATCGCGGGTTCAGAAAGCATGATAACTATTGATGCAAATGAGCCCTTGGTTGTTTTAGGGTGGACTCCAGCCCCTGCAAATGTCCAGAGGAGGCCAGCAGAGATCGGCCTGGGTCTTAGGAGTGAAGAATCTCCCACCAGAGCTGGGATGGAAAAGGATTAGACAGGCAGGGGGAAAAGAGGTCATTCCAGGAGAAGTGGACCAGGGAGACAAAGGCCTGAGGCCAGAATGAGCAACACATGCAAGAGGCCCTGGGGAGCAGGCAGGAGGGGAGCTGGGAAGGAGGAGGCGGCAGCCGGGCAGCCTGGCAACTCACAACACAGGCCTAGAGTCAGACAGACCTAGGTTCAAATCCCAGCCCTGCTGCTTCCCGCTGTCTAACCTCAAGGAAGCCCCTTAAACATCTGATAGCCTAAGTCTGCTGTTCTGTAGAATGGTGGTGACAGCAGTCCCTACCTTATAGGGTTTAAAGCTGGAGATACAAATTTGGGAATGTGCAGTAGGTAAATTGTACTTAACTCCATGAGATGGGATGAAATATGCCTATGAGATAAAAGTGCAAAGAACAGAGGTCCGGAGACAGAACCTAGGCCACTGGTAGAAGCCAGACTGAGCAAGAGCAGCCAAGGAGCAGAAAGAAATCCAGGGGTATAGTATCCCAAAAGCCAAGTGACAAGGGTGCTGCGGGAAGTAGGGCATAGTGAACTGCGTTACACACACACTAGACTGAAAGGGAAGGGAAGGGGAAAAAAATTGACTGGGATTTGCCAACATGGAGCTCACCATCAGCCTTAACAAGAGCAGTTTTGGTGCAGAGCTAAGGACAGCAGATTGGAGTGGACTGAGGAATGAACTGGCTGGAGTGGGGAGACAGAGACCGTAGCAATATACAACTCCTTTGGGAAGGTTCCCTGTGCAGGAAAGCAGGGAAATGGAGTGGAGCAAGAAGATGACATGGGTCAGGAGAGTGTGTTGGGGAGTGTGTGTGTGTGTGTGTGTGTGTGTGTGTGTGTGTGTGTGTGTGTGTGTGTGTGTGTGTGTGTGTGTGTGTGTGTTTTCATGTTTAATCAACTTTTATCTTGGAATAGTTTTAGGTTTACAGAAAGCCTGTGAGACTATTATAAGAGTTCCCTGCACTCAGTTTCCTCTAATATTTTATTTTATTTTTAGAATAGAGACGGGGTTTCCCTATTTGCCCAGGCTGGTCTCGAACTCCTGGGCTCAAGTGATCCTCCTGCCTCGGCCTCCCAAGGTGGTAGGAATATAGGCGTGAGCCACCGTGCCTGGCCTCCTCTATTGTTAACATTACTATGGTACATAAGTCACAATTAATGAACCAGTATTGGTACCTTATTATTTAAAGCCTGTACTTTATTCCAGTTTTTAGTTTTACTTCGTATCTTTCTTTTTCTGTTCTAGGGTCCTATTCAGGATACCACATTACATTTACTTGTCACGTCTCCTTAGGCTTCTCTTAGGTTTTCCCCACTTTTGACGGCCTTGACAATTTTGAGGAGTGCTAGTTAAGTATCTTGTAGAACATCCTTCCATTTGGATTTGTCTGGTGTTTTTCTGGTTGGACAGAGGTTGTGGGTTTTGGAAAGGAAGACCACAGAGGTACAGTGCCATTATCACCTCCTCACATCACAGCAAGGGTACATTCCACCATCATGACTCATTGCCTTGATCACCTGGCTGAGGTGTTTGTCAGGTCTCTCCACTGTAAAGTTACTGGTTTTGGGGAGCCAGGAGGGACATTATTTTTGAAGATGAGCTACATTAGGAAATGTATATACGGTGATGGCAGAAAGTTGATGAAGACAGGAAAGAGAGGGGATAATTGCAGAAGTAAAATGATTGAAAAGGTGGGATGGACACGGATGGAATCCACTGCACCATCGAGGGGCTGGCTTCAGACAGAAGCATGGACAGCTCATCATTTTAAAAGGGGGAAGGCAGAGAAGAGAGTAAAGCCTTAGTACGTCAGGTAGAATTGGTGGTGGGAGGATAATGAGCAATCTCTAGTCTGATTGCTATTTCCCCAGTGATATATGAGGCTGTCAGAGGTTTGAAGAGAGAGAAGTATGAAATAGTCACTAGAAGGTCAGACTGATCGATGATCAGTATCAGAAGCTCAGGTGAGATTTATGGTCATGAACTGGCCCGTGGCACAATTGTGTTTTCTTCTAGCCACACGGTTCTACTCTAATGGAGGCTGAATGGGTGGGTAGTTCAGTTTATTTACCAGGTTGTGGTTCAGTCAGGACGGTATGTTTAAGGGAGTGAGGAAAGTTTCCAGTAGAATGACTATTATGATGGATCACTAAGTTGTGTGAGAAGGAAAGAAAAAAATGAATAGGTTCATGATCAATGAAAAATGGCAGGCTCAGTGAACTGGAGGTCTTAGTGAGGTCACAGTGGCCAGTGTGATATGTTAGAGAAAGGAACCATGTGGATGGGGCATAGTTGTCAGAGGAGAGGAAACTTACAATTGAGATCTCACATACATAGGACCCAGCAATGACCACTTCTAGGTACTTTAAAGAAGTCAAGATTTTAAGTCCATACAAAATCTGCACACAAATGTTCATCCTCACCAAGAACTGAAAACAACCCAAATGTCCTTCGACAGGGGTAGATTTTTAAAAAACGGTAATATCTCTACACAATGGACTACTACTCAGCAATAAAAGTTAACACGCTTGATTCAAACAACAGCATGGATGAATCTCAAAGGTATTATTCTGTT
Organism: Pongo pygmaeus; assembly: GCF_028885625.2. NCBI lineage: Eukaryota > Metazoa > Chordata > Mammalia > Primates > Hominidae > Pongo > Pongo pygmaeus. The sequence goes on along the minus strand of NC_072385.2, from coordinate 87,339,725 downwards.
GAACGAAAGAGGCCAGTACCAAAAGGGCACATTCTATATAATCCCATTTATATGGCATTCTAGAAAAGGCAAAAATACAGGAACAGAGAACAGCTCATTGCTTGCCAGAAGGCAGGGGTGAGGAGAGATGAGGGCGTTCTCTGGAGTATTGGAACTGTTGCATGTACTGTCTGTGGTGATGGCTGTGAGAATCCACGCTTGTCTAAGAAACCATAGCCCTGTACATCAGAAAAAGAATTTTACATATGTAAACTTGAAACATTTTTCAAATAAAAGCAAATTTTCAGATCTCAGAGGTGGCTGAAATCAAAGAAGGCAAGGGTCTGAAGAAGTTGGGGAGCCAGGATGTCATCAGAGTGGTCCAGGTGGGTGTCAGCGTCAGTGAAAGTAAAGGTGGACGGAGAGAGGAGCTGGGGACTGAAGTCACTGAGGGAAGAAAAAAGAGTCTGAGGACTAAGAGGGAGAGACGAGTGACCCCTCTACGTCCAGGCCATGCCTGACACCTGCCTGTAGGCGACAGAAACCAGCCTCAACCTGAGTGGCTGCAAGGAGCAGGGAGCTTGAGGACAGCCAGGCTTCAGTGAAAGAAGGTGAAGGCCCCTTCAGAGGAGGGGAGGCTCTAGGAGACAGAGTTCTCAATCATGCAGTGGAAGGATCTGGAGGGTGAGGAGGGCTGAAGGGAAGCGGATGTGCAGAACTCTCCCAGGACAAGGGCCACGTGGTGACTGATGACCTGGAAGGCTTGGTCTGCAGTGGTGACCGAGGAAGACAATTAGGAGGGACAGCATGTTGCCCAGAGGGTCTCTCAGAAGTTCGACCAAGACGGCCAGCGGGGGCAGGGTGCTGACCTCTTCTGTAGCTGGAAGGGAGGTCCAGCATGCTCCCCAGGCATGTGCAGAGCTTTCCGGCCCTCCTCTTGTCCTGCAGCACCTAGGGACCAACATACATGCACACTCACAGAATGCAAAGTGGGTTTGTGTTTGTTTGTTGATTTCCAACAGCAGGTATCAGGGTGGCCAGGGGACAGCTCCCTCCCTTTCTGTCCTGATCTTGGCTTTAAACTATGTGGGTGGGCCCAGCACTTGTAAGAACAAAAAAAGAAAACAGCTGCAGTTAGAGAAGACCCATTTGGCCTAAAACAAAGAACTTTTTCCCCATCCTCATTAGCCTGGTTGAGGAGAGGGCAGCTGAGCGTGAACATTGACATCATTTTGGGGGCCTCACTAAAGGCCAAGGCAGTGCTCTAACTAAGACTCAAGTCTGGATGAGAAAGCTGACTCAGACCGGGGTGGGTTGGCCTGCACGGGTTTGGGAGATCCTGGGTATGTGTGTCCACTCCTGCTTAAAATGTGGAGCACCAGCTGTGCCGGCCAGCGTGGGCTCTGCCGCGAGGGTCATCATTCCCACCCCCCTACATGCCACGGACCAACTCTGAGCCCCGCTGGGCTGTGCTCGGGGCATGGGACTGGTCATGGGTCGCTCACTTGCTGACTGAAGAAAATGGCAAAATTCGTGGGAAACTGCCCTCTAAGCCACTCCAAGCCCAGAATCCCTTTCGGACATCTCCCTGGCCACTCATACCCTCATGGGAGAACTTCCGAAAAAGAGTAGAGGACCCGGTCTCTGCTCAAGGTTCCAGGAGCCAGCTGTGGGTGGCATCTGCAGCTCTCCGGGGGGGGGGGGGGGGGGGCAGGGGATAAGACTGATTGATCTTTAACTTCCTGTGTCCAATAATGACTCACATGGGTGAAGGATGAAATTCCAGGCATCACAGCAGGCTAGCAAAAGGCATATTCTAAGCAGGAGGATGTGGACGGGGTCTTCTGGGTATTCCTCAAGTCACTCCAGGTAGACCCGTCCCCTCTCATAAATCTGCTCTTTTTATTTCTACAAGCAGAGGTGGGGGTGGACTTGTAGCAGTACTCACAGTTAGAAAGTAGAGAGAGTCACAGTGACTTTATTATTTATTAGGTTTAGCTTGACCAGAGTATCTCATTCATTCATCACAATAGTCCTGTGAGCTCATAGGATCATAATTATTGCCATTTGGAGATGAAGAAACCAAGACAGACAGAAATACAGTCACTTTGCCAAGGAAGTGCCTTTGGTATTGAGTATGGGAATTTCTGAAAAATAACTTATTAATAAATGAGTACTAGCCTATAAAGTAATCGTAGTAATAATGTGACCCTAGAAATGCATTAATAGAAGAACAATACTGAGAAAAAAGGAATGGGTAATCCCACAATACTATGGGCTAGGAAGCCACCCCGATAATATTATATCCCTCTCTGGGCACCAGGTTTTAATAAACAGGAATGAATTCAAAGAAGGATGACTAAAATGGGGAGGAGACTCTCAACTATGTTACAAACACTGACTAGAAAAGCTGGGGAAGTTTGTACTGGAGAAAATAAGGTTTGGGGGAGCTCAAAAGCCCACCTGCAAATATCTGGAGAAGCAGAAGTTGTAGAACTTTTCTGGGTGGCTCCACAGGATAGAATCAGGCCTACAGGTGCAGGAAAACAGAGTCCAGCTGAACGCAAATACACTCGGAAACAAACTTCACCCTTTCCCTGATGTTTCAGTGTTTACTTGCTCAGAATAACAGAGAAATCCCTTTACTCTGATCACCAGAGAAAGCTATTTAGAACATGATGGGCTAAGGATAACAGGAAAAGGTAAAGAAAAACTATGATTGCAAAACTTCGCTCACGTCTCTGTGTAGATAAAGCTTGGTTGTGAAAGATAGATGGCCCATATGCAACCCAGGATGACCAGAGGGGAACTGGCACTGCCCCTTAACTGTGAGCCGAAAAAATGGTGCAAATTATGGTGAATTTAAATTTTAAAATGTGTTTCTTCCTTAGTAGAGATTTAGACTGCATGGCCTTCATGGACTACTGCTTCTCTTTGGGAGGTACTGTGGCATTACATCTGAAGTTAGGAAGAAAGCAAAAAACCCTACCAAGTCAGAATTCCCCTCGAGAACCCCTAAGGAAGGTGTGACCACGCTGAAAACCAACACCCCACTTCTCCAGCGCAGTCAGCTTTTCCTCCAGTGTCAGAACAATTGTGGTTTCTTTGGATGAGCACCAGATGAAATAATTGGCTCATATCTAGAGATCACCTTGTAAAGAAAACACATCTTTAAACACAACTATACTCAGCACAGCAAGATGCTCACATCTCCAGAGGGATGGGGTGACTGAGATTCCCTACCGAAACATAGGATCCACAACTCCTTTCTCATCCTTTCTCAGGGGCATATGGTCATTTCCTGGAATGATCTATTAGCATACTTACCCGTATTCAGAGGTAGATCCAGATTTTGAAGGGCTTGTTAATGGTATATGCCTTTGCTGGGCATGGTGGCACACACCTGCAGTCCCAGCTACTTGGCAGGCTGGGGCAGGAGGATCACTTGAGCCCAGGAGTTCAAATCCAGCATGGGAAACATAGCAAGACCCCATCTCAATTAAAAAAAAATAGTATGTACCCTTGACATGATATAATAAAAATGATATTTTACCTCTATGATTCTTCCCCATAAAAACTTTTAGGGAATCTCAGTCTAATCATGAGAAAGAGAATCAGACAAATCCCAACTGAGGAACATTCTACAAAAAAACCTCATTAGAACTACTCAAAACTGTCAAGGTCATCGAAAACAAGTGCTGGGCATGTGGCTCATGCCTGTAATCCCAGCACTTTGTGGGGCCAAGGTGGGAGGATCACTTGAGCCCAGGAGTTCAAGACTAGCCTGGGCAACATGGCAAGACCCCGTCTCTACAAAAATAATTTAAAAATTAGCCAGGCATGATGGCACATGTCTGTAATCCCAGCTACTCAGGAAGCTGAGGTGGGAGAATGGCTTGAACCTAGGAAGTTGAGGCTGCAGTGAGCTGTGTTTATGCCACTGCACTCCAGCCTCGGTAACAGAACAAGACCTGGTCTTTAAAAACAAGTAAATTTGAGCAACTGTCTCAGTCAAGAGCAGCCTAAAGAGACAATTAAACGAAATGTGCTTTCTTTTTTTTGTTTTTTTTTTTTGTTGAGACAGAGTCTCGCTCTGTCGCCCAGGCTGGAGTGCAGTGGCACGATCTTGGCTCTCTGCAAGCTCCACCTCTTGGGTTCACACCATTCTCCTGCCTCAGCCTCCCAAGTAGCTGGGACTACAGGTGTCCACCACCACGCCCAGCTAATTTTTTTGTATTTTTAGTAAAGACAGGGTTTCACCGTGTTAACCAGGATGGTGGAATGTGCTTTCTTAAACAGGATCCTATAACAAAGAAAAGAACATTAGGTAAAAACTAAGAAAATGTGAGTAAAATACGGGCTTTAGTTAATAATGATGTATCAATATTGGTTCATTAATTATTGGGAATGTATTATACTAAGATGTTAATCATAGAGGAAAACTGGGTGTGAGGCATATGGTAATTCTTTGTATGATTTTTGCAATTTTTCTGTAAATCTAAAACTATACTTAAATAAATGTTTTTTCAAACTATGCCAGATGAAAGCAAAGAAAACGCAGGAGGGAATACAAAACTAAGAAAAGGTAGATAAATGAGTAAATCTAAGTGAATACTGACTGTTAATAACAATAATTGTAGGGTTTAAAATAAATGTGGAATTAATGTATGTGAAAACAATGGCACAAAAGGTGAGAAGAAGTACACGGAGTTAAGTGGCTTTCAGTCTTTGCCTTGTCTAGAAAGTGGTCAGTGTGGCCAGGTGCGTTGGCTCACGCCTGTAATCCCAGCACTTTGGGAGGCCGAGGCAGGCGGATCATGAGGTCAGGAGATCAAGACCATCCTGGCCAACATGGTGAGAACCCGTCTTTACTAAAATACAAAAAATTAGCCGGGTGTGGTGTCACGCGCCTGTAGTCCCAGCTACTCAGGAGGCTAAGGCAGGAGAATCCCTTGAACCAGGGAGTCGGAGATTGCAGTGAGCCAAGATCGCACCACTGCACTCCAGCATGGCAACAGAGCAAGACTCCATCTCCAAAAAAAAAAAAAAAAAAAGAAAAAGAAAGAAAGTGGTCAATGTAGTTATTTATATTAGATGCTAATAAATCAAGGATGCATGTTGTAATTACTAGAGTGATCATTAGAACTATAAAATAATGTAACAATGACAAGCTAATAGAGCGGGGAAATGAAATCTTAACAACAACAACAAAAAAAACATGATTATTCCAGAAAAAGGCAAGAAAGGAGAGAAAAAGAAACACAAGGAGGCTGGACAAGTACAAACCAAGTAAGGTGCTAGCTTTCAATCTAAATATATCAGTCATCAACCAGGCGCTGTAGCTCGTGCCTCTAATCCCAGCACTTTGGGAGGCTGAGGTAGGAGGATTGCTTGAGCCCAAGAGTTTGAGACCAGTCTGGGCAACAACGGAGACCCCATCTCTACAAAAAATTAAAAAATTAGCTGGGCATGGTAGTGCATGCCTGTAGCCCCAGCTACTCAGGAGACTAAAGTGGGAGGATAGCTTCAGACCTGGAGGTTGAGGCTGCAGTGAGCCATGATCATGCCACTGCACTCCAGCCTGGGTGACAGAGTGAGAACCGTGTCTCAAAAAAAATAAATATTTCAGTAATTAAATAATATGAGTGGAGTTAAATATTAATAGTTCCATTAAATGACAAATATTACCAGACCAGGTTAAAAGATATATATAGACTGCTTACAGGAAATATGCCTTATAAATAAGGATACAGACAGGAGACAGTGAAAAGACAAAAAAGAAACCATGCAAACACAACTCCCCCCAAAAAAGCTGGTGTAGCATACTAATATCAAATAGGTAGACTTTGAGGAAGAAGCATTAACCAAAATAAAGAGTGACTTTTCATAATAATACATTTATTTTCATTTCAATACAATAGGGAGGTTTTATAATTCTGTATTTGTATGTACCTAATAAGCCTCAGGAATTAATACTACCACAAGGAAAACTAGAAAATCTATAATCATAACAGGAGATTTTAACACACCTCGCTCAGTAACTGATAGAACAAGCAGAAAAAAAAAGTAAATGAGGATCAAGAAAATGAAAAAACAAGCAATAAAAGAGAGAAAATAGTTACAAATCATATATCTGCTAAGGGTCTAATATCCAGAATGGATAAAGGACACTTACACCTCAACAACTGAAAGGAAAATAACTCTATTTAAGATTCCTCCAAATATTCCTCCAAAGAAGATACACAGATGGCCAATTAAACGTATCAAAAAGACACTCAATGTCATTACAGAAATGCAAATTAAAACCACAATAAGATACCCCTTCACACACCACTATGCTGACTAAAATTTAAAAGATGGGCAATAAAAAGTGTTGCTAAAGATGTGGAGAAATAGAAACACTCGTACATTGCTGGTGGAAATGTAAAACGGCATGCAAAGTCCTTTGGAGAACAGTCTGGCAGTTCCTCAAAGAGTTAAACAGAATTGCCATATGACCCTGCAATTTCGCTCCTAGATATATACTCAAGAGAACTGAAAACATATGTTCACATAAAAACTTATATACAAATATTTACAGCAGCACTATTCATAATAGCCCAAAAGTAGAAACAACCTAAACGTCCATCAGCTGATAAATGAATAAACAAGATGAGGTATAGACACACAATGGAATATTATTCAGCCATATAAAGTCATGGGAGTACTAATACATGCAACAATATGAATGAATCTCAAAAACATTATGATAAATGAAAGGTGTCAGACACAAAGGCCATATATTACATGATTCTACTCATGTAAAATGTCCAGAATTAGTCAATTCAAGGAGTAAATTAGTAAATTACTCCAATGTCCAGAATTACTCAATTTAATTAGTAAATTAGTGATTGCCAAGGGCTGAAGGGATAAATAAGGAGGGTTTCTCTTTGAGGTGATGCAAATGTTCTAGAATTAGCAGTAATGGTTGCACAATTTTATTAAAATACTAATTGTACACTTTCAAAGGGTGTATATGGCATGTGAATTATGTCTCTTTTAAAATAAAGATATGAGGGACTGAAGTATACAATTTAAAAACAAGACCTAATTGACATATTCTGTGCCCAAATATAGAATAAACATTCTTTTAGATGCATATAGGGGAATTTATGAAAATTGGCCATGTGCTAGACTATAGTGCTAGTACCGAGGAAGCCATAACACATTTCAAAGTTTTAAAATGACTCACTGTATATCCCTGACCACAATGAAATTAAACTAGAAATAAATAACCAAACACAGGTTTAAGAATCACCGAGTGTTGAATTTAAGCAATACACTTCTAAATAACCATTAATCAAAAAATACTAGTTTGGAAATTAGGACATATTTTGAGTATTAATATAAATAGTGTACCAAAGCTTCTGGGATTCAGTTAAAGCCATGCTTAAAGGAAAATTACAGCCTTAAATGGATATATTAGAAAAGAAGAAAGGATGAAAACCAATAATGTAAGTACTTACATCAAGCAGCTAGAAAGCAAACAGCAATTGAACATCACAGAAAAATAGAAATAAATGAGGAAAACTTAATAATTTATTAATAGAAAACAAGTACAAAATAGAGAAAAATCAACAAAGCCAAAGTTAGTTCTTTGAAAAAACTGATAAAATTGATAAATACCTACCAAGATTCATCAGGAAGAGAGAGAATGGGCACAAATTACTAGTATCAGGAATTAAAATTAAAGATTATAGAAGCATATTTGAAACAATTTTATGCCATTAAAAACTAGGTGAAACACACTAACTCCTTGAAAAAAATCAAACTGATCAAGACTGACACTAGAAAATATAGAAAATATGAATAGTTCTACATTTACTTTGAAAAGTGAGTCCTTAAATAAAACGTTCTCACTAAGAAAACTTCAGTCCCAGATGGCTTCACCACTAAATTCTCCCAAATGTGTGAGGAATATCATTCTGTCTCCAACACATTTAGAGAATAGAAAAAGAGGGAACACTTGGAACTCATTAGTGAGGCCAACATATCCTTGACATCAAAGCTTGGCAGACATACAAGAAAAAAAATTGCACGGCAATCTCTCTCACAAGCCTCAATTCAAATATCTTCAAGAAACTATTATCAAATCAAATCCAGCGGTACATGAAAAGGACAATGCATTCCAAGTAATCTGGGTTTATTACAGAGATACATGGTTAGTTTAATAAAGAACAATTGGATCAATGTAATTTACCATATTAACAGAATAAAGAAAAAACCTATCTCCACAGATGTAGAAAATACATTTGATAAAATTTGAAATGTATTATTTTGTTAAAAAAAATTCTTAGCACATAAGCATAGAGAATAACTTCCTGAATCTTATAAAGAATATTTATTTTAAAACTTATATCAAACATCATACTTAATGGTGAAATCTAAAAGCTTTCCCCTGAAAGAAACAAGACAAGGATGTCAACTATCATCACTTCTATTCAACATTGAATGAGATAGAAAAAAACAAAGTCAGTTTCTGCTATTCTCTACTTTCACAGTCACTCAACACAAAACTTTTGACACACCAACCAACCAACCAATTTTCCAGCAGACACCAATTGGATGTCCTATAACTCAACCCAATTCCGACACTACCTATCTGGAGATAGTATCAGATCCTACATTGAGGGCTCAGTCCCACAGTATTGCCCCCGACTTCAGATGCTAGTCACAAGTAATAAGCTCTACCTATACTTCTGATGGACTGGCAATAAATTGGGGATTCTCGTAAACCCCTCGTTGGGCTCAATAATTTTCTAGAGCATCTCGCGGGACTCAGGGAAACAGTTTACTTATGTTTACCCACTTATGATAAAGGATACTACAAAGGATATGGATGAACAACCAAATGAAGGAGATGCATAGGGCAAGGTATGGGAGAAGGAACACAGAGCTTCCATGCCCTCTTCAGCAGTGCCACCCTCCAGAACCTCCGTGTGTTCAGCTATTCAGAAGCTCCCTGAACCCAGTCCTTTTGGGTTTTTATGGAGTATCCATTACTTAGGCATGATTAAATCATTGGCCATTGGTGGTCAACTGAATCTTCAGCCCCAGAGGCTGGGGGGATTGGGCTGAAAGTCCTAACCCTCTAATCATGTCTTGGTCTTTCTGGCAACCAGTTCCCACCCTGAAGCTATCGAAGGGCTCTCCACCACCTGTCATCTTCTGAGCATACAGAAGACACTCATCATCACTCTGGAGATGTCAAAGATTTAGGACCTGTCAGGAAAAGGGGATGAAGACTAAATATCTATTTCACAATATTACAAATATTGTACTAAAAAATCTAACCAGTATAATAAAACAAAAAAAAGGTATGAAGACTAGAAAGGGAAAAAATCCTATTATTATTTACAGTCTACATGACTGTATATACAGAAAATGCAATAGGATCTTCAGATAAATTATTATGGTTCATTAGTGAATTTAACAAGATTGCTGAATTCAAAGATAATATACAAAAATCAACTATCTCCAGCAACAAATAACTGAAAAGGTATATTTTAAAAAGATTGTACATAAAATAAAAATGCACATTTTTATTGTACTAATTCAATTAAAAATAAGAAAAAATCTGAAAGACATACAAGAATGCTAAATACAGAACTTTAGAAAATACGGAGAAAAATAAAATACCAAAATAAATCCCATGTTCATGGATTGGAAAAGTCAGTATGTCTAAGATGTCAGTTCTCCTCAAATTTGGCTATATATTAAGAACATTCCCAATCAGAATACTAGTAGTTTATATGTATATGTATGTTCATAGTCAAAAATTTATTCTAAAATTTATGTGGGAATGCTAACAGCCAAAAGTATCCAAAACAATGTTGAAAAAGAACAAAGTTGGAGAATAATGCTACTGGATATCAAAACTTATTTTATTAGCTGAGCCTGGTGGTGTGACCCTGTTGTCCCAGCTACTCTATAGGCTGACGTGAGAGATTGCTTGAGTCCAGGAGTTCAAGACTGTAGTGTGCTATGGTACCTGTGAACAGCCCACTGCACTCCAGCCTGGGCAACATAGTGAGACCCAGTCTCTTCATTAATTAATAACAATAAAATTCAAAACATTACTTTAAAATGACAATAATTTTGACAGTGTGGTATAGTGTATGGATAGGTGAATAGATCAAATAGAAAAGAAAAAAACTATCATTGTTATCATTATTAAAAAACTATCACTAGCCCGGAAATTAACCTACTCATATGTGGACGTTCTGTATGACAAAGGTAACACCGCGAAGCAAAGAGGAAAGGTCAGTCTTTTCAATAAATGCACTAAGTCAATAGGACATTCATATGGGAAAAAAATTATCCTTGGCTCCTACCTCACACTAAATATAAAATTTCCAGGTCAAATAGAGATCAAAATGAGAAAAATAAATTAGACTTCTAGAAGATAACATAAGAGAATGCCTTCATGACCTCAGTAGGCAAGACTTTTTGAATATGAAAAGATGATCCACAGAATGGGAGATAATATTTGAAATATTTACACCTAACAAAGGACTCATATCCAGGATATATAAAGAACTTCTCAAATTAGTCCCAACAACAACAACAAAAAAGACAAGTGACCCAGTAGAAAAATGAACGCAAGACTTAAATAGCTACTTCACAAAGTTTTTATGGCCAATAAAAGTAGTGCTTAAACTCAGGAGTCATTAGGAGAATGAAAATTAAAACCACAATCAGAAACCACTTACATACCCACTAGAATGGCTAAAGTTGAAAAAACATTGTCATAAGTACCAAGTCCCAGAGAGGCCATGAAGCAACTGGAGCTCTCAGATATTACTGGTGGGGGTGAAAATTGGCACAACCACTGGTGGAAGCTGAACGTACGCATACTCTCTTACCCGGTTATTCTACTCCTGTGTATACCCAAGAGAAACCAGTGCATTTGACCTGCAAAAGACAGGTTTAAGAACATACCTAGCAGCATTATTTCCAATGGCCCTGGACTAAAAGAGCCCAAGTGTCCATCACTAGTAAAGTGGACAAAAAAGTCATGATCTATTCATAAAATGGAATATGCTATAGCAATGAACATGAACGAACTACTGCTACATGTAAGAACATGGATGAATTTCATATATGCTGTGTCAGAAACCAGAAATGATAGATTACAAATTGTGTAAATTTCATGTAACAGTACAGGCAAAACTAACCTAGACCATTAAAAGTCAAATATTAGTCATCTTCGGGCAAAAGGGTGGGTTGTGACAAAGACGGACAGAAGGAGGGCTTCTAGGATGCTGTAAATAGTCTAGTTCTAACCTAGAAGGTTATATAGATACGTTTCACTTTGGGAAAACTCATCTAGCCAAATACTTACAATTTCTGTGCTTTTCTGTATGAATTTTATACCTCCATAAAATTTTATCAATAGAAAAAAACTTTGATAAAATATTATTGATGAGTATGTAGTGAGACAGGCACCTTATATGTGTTAGAAGTATAAACTGTAAATATCTCTGAAAGGCAAATTGGTCATATCTACACAAATTGAAACGCTACATATATCCTTTCAACCAACAATTCTACCCAGGATGTTTACAGTTCTACTTCCACATATGCAGAAAGATACAAATAAAAGGATTTCCATCCTTTCACGGTCACATCATTTTTAAGCCTAAACATCTAAAGGCTTGTCTGAATGAATCACGGTGCATTTAAACAAGAAAATACCAGTGTTTAAAACAAACAAATGAATGTCAACCAAATCTGGCCCAAGTCCATGAAGTCACATTCTAGGTTTACATATGTTAGGACATCTCTGAAAGGGCACTCAAGAAACTAGCAGGAGTGGTGGCCTCTCTGGCATGCACTAAGGGATGGAGCCTCAGGGTAGAAGGAGGATGATCCCCTGTACCCTTTGCAATTTGCACCATGTCAGAATATAAACTTGTTAATTACAACAGAAACATAGTCCTAGCCTTACAGTGGAGTCCAGATGTGACAGCATATAAGATGCCAGAGGGCAGGGCTTCAGAGGCCATAGGGTCCAACTTTTCATCACACAGGTGAAAAGACTGAGGTACCCATGATCTGCATTCCTTCAGAATGGAAAAACACATTACCTGGGAGGTAAACACACCCAGGCCCCACCACCCTCCCATCTAAGTGCAGATGAAGCTATCAGATAGCAGCTAAGGCCCCAGGAGATGTGCGCAGGAAAAGCAGGTTTTCTGGGAAGTCGGGGGTAGGGCTGTAGGTGACAGCAGTGGGGATAGGAGGCAACCACATAATGTCCCAGTGGCACCCTGGGCAGACTGGAGGTGGGAGAAACAAGAGGCAACTACTGATAAAGTTCTCCTGCTTCAAAGTAGGCTCGGGATACAAGAGCTGGTTTCAAATCCAGTCGCTTCTCTTAAATGTCTACATCCATTCATTCACTCAATCAATTATTCATCCATCAATTTTGTGCATGAGTGATACGTACTAGGATGTGGGCTGGGCGTGAAGAATATAATCAAAAACAGTCCTTGCAGAGCTCAGGAGTTACTACAGCACATACTGGCCCAGCGCAGATAAACTGTGGTGGTCTATTGAGATGACTATTGACAATCCCCTTTCTTCTTTTTAATGTTCTTTTGTAATTTAATGAAATGTGAATGTAGCATGAAAGTGTACTTTCATCCTTTGTGCTCAACTGAAATATATCTTTTTAATCTTTTCTCAAAATTTATTGTGGTATAATTGAAACTCAATGAACTGCACACACTTAAAGTATACAAATTAATCACTTTTGACATATATATACAGCTATGAAACCATTACCACAATTAAGATAGAGAACATTTCCATCACCTCAAAATGTTTCCTCATGTCCTTGTGTAATTACTCCCTCCTTCCATCCTTATCCCCAGGCAACCGCTCTCCTCTAGAAAGCCTTTTTGGAAATAAGGAAGACTTCTGACTGCTATCAGGCCAATCCTTGGAGGGCAGAGGTGAGGGAGGTAAAGAAGTATCAGGAAATGGGGATAAGTATGGAGATAACATAGGCCCAAGGCCTAAGGAGACCTGAAGGGCAAATAGCTTTAGCAACATATAGGCATTTAACCCTTGCAGCCAATGTAAGAGAAAGGTTCATTATCCTCCTTTTCATGAATGAGGAGACAGCCTCACAGAGGGTAAGGAGCTGGGTCAAGGTCACACAGGTAGCATGTGGCAAAACTGGAGTCCAAAGCTCACATTTGCCCAGCTAAGTGCTTTCCCTCCGAGACTTGCTGAGGTCCCCACCTGCGCCCCAGGGGTAGCCTGCCCAATGTGCACTGAGCCTAGCTGTGTCCAGTGGGATTCCTAGCACCTCTTCCCTCATCAAGAACACGGACTTCCCACCCACCCTCATACCCCAGCCCCATCTGATGCTGAGACCAAGGAGCCCCAGCCACGCAGGGAGACAGGCGCCTCCCCAGGGAATTCCCCAAGCTGCAACACTCCGGCATAGGACCCATGTTGGAACAGTTTAATGCCACCTAAAACCAAAACAACAGCAGGCACATGCATCCAACATTTACCTCCTGAAAAGTTACCAAGTAATATGCAAATACTTTCTTCTTCCCCACACCTGCCTCATCATCACGTGAAGATCAAGCAGGGGTTGGGAAAGTCAGGGTCAGGGCAGGATTGAGGAAGAGGAAAGGGAGAGACGAGGTGGGGGTGACATGGCTTACAGAGATCCCTGGGAGATACTACTTAAAAAAGAAGTTTAAGTTACCAGTGGCTTTGCATCTGGACAAAGTCATTTTGACACAACCACACCAAAATGGCTACATGTAAGCAGCTGAAAGAATATTCCAGAGCCCTCTCTGAGCCTCAGCTTCCATAAGCAGTGTCGGGTAGAGGCTGCAAGAAGCATCTGGGAACGAAACATGTCACAGGCTTCAATTCCTCCAGAAGCTGAGAGACAGAGGCGGGGGACACATCCACTTGGTGGAACAGAAAACTGAAACGAAGAGACGTGTCCTAAATTTTCAGTGACTGGCATTAGAGTTACCAGACTTTCTGGGGTGGACACTTGATGGGTAAAGTTTCCTTCTCTGCATAGTGGACACGCTACCCCAGCTCCTAGGCTTTCAGGACTCAGTGGAACCAGGTGTGCCATTTGCCAGGCCTAGCACCAGCACAAGACCTTCAGCAGTAGCTCCCTCCTGCCCCACTGCCACTCCTGCCCACACCCCTGATATCCAGGCCATCAGACTGAGAGGAGCTCTCTGGATGCTGTGGGAAGTTGGCATCAGCCTCACAACGCCCCTCCTGGGTCCATCTCCTTTATCCTGTGTATGGATTGGTTACAGTCATGGGGACAGGGTGGCCACTTGTTCTGCATTTGGATTCCTTGTTACTCTTTTCATCATTTGAATTGGGAAGCAAGGGGCTGTGGTTACAGAAGGACATCCCAACAGGATGCACTGTTGGTGTGACTCCTGCCCTTACCCCCAACACCTTTCTGTACTCTCCCTTCCTCCCCCAGCTGGGCAAGAGCATTAAGGTGTGATCTGACTCACTAAGCTGCCTTCTCCCAAACAAAAGAGAGCCAGAGCTTTTCCCCAGCGTACTGGCAACATATGGCTCCTCTGCCATCAACAAACCTAATCAAGAACTGACCATCAGGAGTTCCAGACCAGCTTGGCCAACCTGGTGAAACCTTGTCTCTACTAAAAACACAAAAAATTAGCTAGGTGTGGTGGCAGACACCTGTAATCCCAGCTACTCTGGAGGCTGAGGCAGGAGAATCGCTTGAACCCGGGAGGTGGAAGTTGCAGTGAGCCGAGATCGCATCACTATACTCCAGCCTGCGCAACAAGCGCAAAACTGTCAGGAAGGAAGGGAGGGAGGGAAAAGAATTGACCATATACACATGAGCCTTGTGCAAGCGAGGAGGCTTCCAGCAAAGGAAGAGAGTGAGGGTGGGTGAGGCTTCAGGAAGGAGGCAAGTCTGAGATAAGTCTTGGAAATGGAGGGCCAAAGGTTGATGGAAGCAAGAAGGCATTCTGACAAGTCCTACAGATGACATTTCATTCACCAGCTCTTTTGATGTAACAAACATCTATTGGGCACCCACCAGGTGCCAAGCACTGTGGGCCAGGGGGATGTGAGAATGAACAGAACACAGTCCTTGCCCTCCAGAGGTTCGTCGGAAAGAGCACTGTGACAAACGAATGTTGTGGCAAAGCAACAGTAGTCACCAGCACTGAAGGAGAAGCACCAAACAGTGCCTGGGGAGGCCAGGTGGGCATCAGTGGGAGGGCAGCGCCTACAAGGGGCTTGAGACATAGTGTAGCGGTCAGGCGCAGGTTCTAGCACTGGCTGCGTGGGTTGGCACCCAGGCTCTGCCAGTTACTAATTCTATGAGTTTGGTCAACTTACCAACCGCTCTGTGCCTCAGTTTCCTCATTTATAAATGGTACCCACTTCAAGAGTTGCTGAAAAGATTATATGAATACATGTAAATCACAGTTAGTACAGTGTCTGGCTACTGAGTCTGTAAATGTATTTATTAAGATTGTCTTTCATGCAATTTACCTAACAAATGTGCACATGTACCCTACACCTAAAAGTCAAAAAAATTTTAATTTTAATTTTAAAAAGATCATTGTCTTGATGGCAAAGCAGGCATCTAGCAGATAAAGAAGGATACAGGAAAGATGTAAAGCAGAAAGCAGGAACAGCATGAACAAAGGCAAGGAGACAGAAGCGTGGGCCGTGGTTTGGCATGGCTGCTACAGGGGAGTGTATGGTGAGAATTAAGCCAGAAGGGTGGGCAAAGGCCAGGTCTCGCCAGGCTGTACACACCTTGGAGGTTGCGGACTTGATTCTGGAGTTGACAGCGAGCTCCCCCGCCTTTTTGTAATGATCGCATTGGGCCGTTGTATTAGGATTGTTATCAGATTTGGGGACCACATCATGCAGCTGGCTCAGGAGCTAGGAACTCACTACTACAGAAAAGAGAGAAATAAAGAGGCCCTAAACTAACACAGGGCCACAAGAATGCAGAGGCAGCAAGGACTGGGGCCTAGAGATGACTAGATATGGGCACAGGCAGGACACAGGGTGGCCTGGGTGAACCACTGAGCCACAAACCAGGACCGGGGAGACTGGAGCATGAGCAGGTTTGGGGCTGGAGAAGAGAGACGATAAAATAATAGGTGCTAGGCCAAGATCTAGGAACTTTATATTAATTATTTCATTTAAATCTCACATTGGGGGACTTTTGAGAAGGGCACAACTATTATCCACATCTATAGATGAGAAAACTGAAGCGTAGTGTGATTGAAAATCCTGTAAGAATCAGAGCCGTGATGTGGTTTTCAGAGCCTGCATCCTCATTTCTGGGCCCCACGCTGACTTGGAGACACCTGAGGGCAGAGGCTGGGCATCTGGGGCTAGGCAGAGAGGCCTGGGCTGGAAGCTCTCTGTCAAGCCACGGGAGAGGTAAGACTGAGATTGGCAGGGAGTGTGAGAGAGTGAGGAAGAAGGCAAGGCTGGACCATGAAGAGAGGGGCTGTCACAGAGGGTGGTGGGCAGGCAGAAGTCCAGCCAGCCAGGAACCCATCCCAACCCCGGGATCCAGCAGGAGCCTTCCTCAGCCCTCTCCCCAGCCCACAGGGAAGGAGTCCAGCCCTAAAACTTGGCCTTTTGCCTACCTGCCCTGCCCACAGCCCACAGAGCGCACACAGGCGGCCTGGCCCTCCTCCCGCGCCTGGAGCTGGTTGCACAACCACCTGAGCTGGTGAGGCAAGGATAGCGTTCCCTTCCTCCCCAAGAGGAGTCCAGAGGCAAGGGCTAAAAGGATTAGGCTCAGCTTTGGGAGACAAAACCGACTCTAAGTGGAAAAACACCAGCCCTCGCTGGGCTATTGTGAGGCGCAGTCATGGTTCCCAGTCCATATGTGGACAGGGCCTACGATCTGTTGACAAAAGCGACTCAGGCGTTTACCTCAGGCCCAACGCCCACTGGCCCAGGTCCCGTCTGGGTGTGTCATTGGCTCAAGTGAGGTCCCATGAATACACACACACACACACACACACACACACACACACACACTCGGGAGCCAACTCTCTGAGTCACCCAGTCTCAGCCAATTCACCTGAAGCACCTGGCATTTCTCTCAGCACCCAACAGGTCACTGTGCTGAGCTGCCAGTGCAGAGGAGGCTTAGCCGGCTCCAGCATTCACATCATGAGCTTCATAAATTCCTGAGGAGAGTGCCAAAGGCCGAGATTGCTGCACCACTTTCACTGGGGGAAGAGAAGAGGCTAAGCAGGCAGGTGGTCAGGGAGAGCCAACAGAGGGAGAAATTCCAGCCTCCGCTTACTCCCCCTCTGCCACTTGGTTCCACCACATGTAGGGGCAATGTCTGGCCCCAGTGTGGTGAGAGAAAAAAGAGAAAACACACACAGAGAAGTGGGGATCACAGAACATGGAATGTGTGTCCTCAAGGGCCCTTCCAGACCTTTAATTAGTGTGGCTCTCTCATTTACAGATGAAGAAACCATTTGTCAGACACTCAGCGGGTGAAGGACAAACAAGAGACAGAATCCAGGGCCTTCAATGTCCTCTCAGTGCTCTTGCCCCTACATCACACAGACTCCAGACAAGCAGGACTGGAAGAGGCTAAGATGACCACGAGCCTGACCCCACACCTGCTACTGGAAAGACCCACAGCCTCCTCGTCTGGGCTCTTCTGGCCACACGGCACAGCCTGGTGGGGTAGGTTTTACTCACTGTGGCATCTCTGGTACCTGGGACATAGTAGGTTCTCAGAAAATGTTGCATGAGTTAATCTAATGGAATACCAGTTTCTCCCATATGGAAGTATGCTAGCCGCTTTTTTGGAAGCCAGGAGAAATTTAAAGCAGACTTAAAAAAAAAAATCATGTATCACTTCGCTTCAGCCTGACAAGATTTTTTCTGGCTGGACAAGAATTCTTGACAAATCTGCATTTAGGCAGGTAAGTTCCCCTTGTGGCATACCTGAATTGCTCGCTCTCTCTCCCGCAAGCAGGTGTCCAGGAAGCAGGAGATGGAGGTAGTTGAGACAAGGCTTTCCCAGCTAGCCGTGGTGGTGGGAACACCATGATCAGCTTCCCCACGACATCCCCAGCAAACAGGAATCTTAATGAAACTACCAGAGCTGCCCGAGGCACATGCCCTGCTCCTCTCATCTTTGGCACAGCTGAGCATGTGTTGGCCAATAGCCCATGCTGTACCCAGAATGGGTGCCCAGGATCAAGTGGAACCTTCCTGGTCAGCTGGGAAGACAAATGCTGAGAACGTTTCTTTACCAAACATTCCTGAGTACCTCTTCAGGGCCAGCCCTGATCCAGGCCCTGAGGATACAGATGTGAAGGTATATAGGCCTGCTCCTGCTCTCACGGGGCTCAGAACCCTTCTTACTGTTCCAGAAACACAAGGGCAGCTGTGTTGATGTAGCCACGCTGGCCCCATTAGATGAAGTTGGACAGAGGGATGGATGAATGAATGCATGTGGTGAAGACGGGAGGTTCAGGGCCTTGCTGAAGAAGATGAATATTAAAAAACAAGTTAAGAGATAACAATGCTTGAGAATCATCACAGCAAACACTCGCTGAGCCTTTCCAGTGTGCCAGGCCCTGTGTGGAGTCCTTATATGTCTTTATTCACTTAATCCCTTACCTACGCTGAGGCCATTAACTGTTATCATCCCCGTGAGAAAACTGAGCCCAGAGAGGTTGCTAAACTTGCAAAAGTCACACAGCTGGGAAGTGGCAAGTGAGAACCGGAACCAGGCACCAGGGCCTTGGTGCTCAAATGACTAGCTGGCATGCTTCATAGCTCCCTTCAGAGGCTTCTAGCCATGTTAAAGCTTTGAACTGAATGAATCAGGTGGGATCATACATGAGTTGACAAAAGGGTGGTAACATCAAGGGACCTCAGAGGGTGACACTGCTTTGGCATTTCTTAGCAAATTTACCATGATCAGAGTCTGGCCTTAACTGACCAGGAAGAGGACTCCGTCATTCATGCAGAGATGAAAATACTTATTAGTAATCAACTGATGCTGAGCCAATGCAGAAGAGATCTATAAAATCCCATCTAAATGCATTCATTTACATTGGGTGGGGTATATGAGTAATAGTGACCAGAATGCTCACTGCTGTCAGGGGTCACCAACCCAGGAATGGGGCATGGCCACTGTGAGACAGGAGTGAAATCAGCACACAGGAAGCAGAGAGCACAGGAAAAACAGGTCTCTTGCTGAGGCAGTCTGCCCCAAAGGCACAGCACACCTCTCTGGTCATGGCCCACTAGACCTTTTGCTGGGCAGTGGGGAACCATCTAAGAACCAGACCGACCTAGGCCACTGAGTGTATGGTCCTAAGAGAGAAGCCAGATGCTAAATATGTCATTACGGGCGGGTGACAGTTACCCAAAGACACACTGAGGATGCTCTTGCAAAACAAAACTGTATGACCCACATTCCCCAGAATTGAGTCTCCTCTTGCCTGGGTAGACCTGGGTAGACCTGGGTAGATCTACTGGGTGCTCACCATCAGATTTGTTCTTCTGATCCCCACTTTCTTATATCCCATGATATAAGACAGATGACACACTCCTGGCTCTAATGGACCTAAATGACCTCTCCTGTCTCAACCTGGGACATCCAGGTGAGCTCAGTTCTTTCCCTGCTTTTGTTCCAGGAGGACAAATTCATTATTTTGGGCCAATTCCAGCTCTGCTGAACCTGCATCTGCTACTGGAGAGACCCCAGAGCACACTTCCCAACCTCCTTCTCAGGGCTCTCAGGCTGCACGGCTCTGCCTATGTCCTTGTTCCCCTCATTGCCAAGTTTCAGGGGTAACTGTCAGCCCCACATATCACCAGCTGCCAGTGTCTATCACAGAGAACTGCAAAGACACAGAGTGATCCAGGTTGTTGGAACCAGAGGGATGCTAGGAAATGATGTTGCTATACTGTGTAGACAGATGATTACATATGAGCACCCCGGACAACCCAGGAATGTCCTGGAAGCACCTGCTTCACACCCAGCCCTGGTAGACCAAGAAATCACATATTTGGGCAGCTAATTTCTCTAAGTTATTTTCTCCGCCAAGCACAGAAATGAACAGCCCAAAAAGGGCAGGAAGAAACAGAGCCAAGAGTTTATATGCTCCTGATTTAAAACATAAAAATAAGAGAAATATTCCCACCGTGCAAATAACAAATAGACCAACCCTTACTCTCCAGCCAAATATTGGTATTTCCTTTAAATTGTTGACGAAAATATCTATGCTTGGGGGTAGGGACAGACTTGTGGCTATTTGGCCAAAAGCTGTTCTAGGTCATAAGCAGCCATTAAAATTATGATTTTCAAACAAAAGTTACAGATTTAGATTGACTTTTGAGCCCAAAGTTATTTTGACATTTCATAAAATAAATCATCAGATAAGCACATCACATTATGTTGACAACAGTGCCCAAAATAGTTTTACTATTTTTAGTATTTATATTTATCATTTTATTTTTATTGATTTATAATTATGTAATTTATAATTAAATAATATCTATATTTGGGATTTTTAAACAGCCAGTATAAATAGACAAGAATGGAACAGTAAGAGCCATGTATATGGCAGGCAATATGTAAGGCATCTTTTTTCCTGGAATGTGTGATTTCTCTCCTGAATGGTGATTAAATTCATCTCCCAAGAAGCTTTTGGTTTGAATCCAGGTAGACCAAGCAAAACAAAAGACAATACAGCATAGGACCCACAGTTTTAAACTTGTCAGTTAAACAATTCAATGGGTCTCTTTCTTTAGTCATGGCCACTGTGCGCTCAATCACCTCAGCCTGTAACTGATTCCTGTCCTGAATCAAATGCCAAGGACCCTGTTCTTAATTCTCCTGCCCTGACTTCCCCCAAAGGTATGACAATGGCAGTCTGAAGTAGGAAAGCTGTGCCTGGAGCCCGCCTGCACCTCTTGTAAAAAACTGAATGAGAAACGCCAGCTTGCAATCCAATGCACAAAAATTGACATCCATTTTAGAAGCAATGCTCAGTCAGTTAACTTGTTGGTATTTGAGGGGGTGGAGAGCTGCCTTTTCCAAAAACAACAACACCGCATGGGACAGGATCCCACCTGTAGAGGTAATAAGGAAAAGGAGGCTGGGTGTAGTGACTCACACTTGTAATCCCAGCACTTTGGGGGGCCATGGCCAGAGGATCACCTTGAGCTCAGGAGTTTGAGATCACCCTGGGCAACATACTGGGACCCTGTCTCTACTAAAAATAATTTTTTAAAAAATAGCCAGACATGGTGGTGTGCACCTGTAGTCCCAGCTACTCAGGAGGATGAGGTGGGAAGATTGCTTGAACCCAGGAGGTAGAAGCTACAGTGAGTTATGTTTGCACCACTGCACTCTAGCCTGGGTGACAGTAAAAACCTGTAACAAAAAGGAAAAATTAAAAAAAAAAAAAAGAAGGCAGAGGGACAGGATTCCAACATTCTGAGTAGCTCTTAAATGGCTTGGGGATCAGACATCTTCTCAAGGTGAAACTATATTTACTAGCAAGAAAATAGGGACCAATTAAATTGGTTCAAGTTCTGCATAATTTGGAGCAGTTGACCTTGATTTGTAAAACTACGTGTTAATTGTTACCTGAGCTTTTAGGAGCTTAGCCCCAAAAATCATACCTGAGGTAAGTGAACCCTAGAAACCATCGAATGACCACACATAGAGAGGTAGTACAGCAGAGTGGTTAGGCCGGCCTCCAGAACAGACAGTCAGGATGTGAATCGCAGCTCTATTCTCTACTAATTGTGCCACCTTGGGCACATAATCTACTCTCTTTTTCTTTGTAAAATGAGCATAATAATGGTACCTACCACATAGTTGGTTTATGGATAGAAGAGAGATTCAAAGACCTGCAGAGGGTCCTTGTGGGTTTTCAGCTGGGAACAATCAATGCATTCATGTGAGGAAGTTTCCTGATGCTGAGGAAAGGACCACTCAAAAAGAAAAAGCAAATCACTGGAGCTCATGCAGCACCAGAAGCAGTTTGTATTTCCAGCAGCCAGAATAGAAAACCTCATAATCCGTGATATACCAGGTGAAGGACTCAGATATTGCCTCAGTAGTATAGAGAAAGTTAACCCTAGACTAAAGATTATGATGGTCCCACCTAACTTAAAAGAAAGACTCAATAGTATCATACTGTTTCCAAAAAACTTAATTGCATCCCAGAACCAAATTTCAAAATATTTGGAGGAATACACAAATATCTAGAATCTGAAAAGGTAAAATGTATAATATTTGGCATTCAATTAAAAAAAAAAACAGAGGCCAGGCCCTGTGGCTCACTCCTACAAATCCCAGCACTTCAGGAGGTCAAGGTAGGAGAACTGCTTAAGCCTAGGCATTCGAAACCATGATGGGCAACATAGTGAGACCTCATCTCTACAAGAATAATTTTTTTTTTTTAATTAGCCAGGCACGGTGGTGCATGCCTGCAGTCCCAGCTACTCGGGAGGTGGAGGGGAGGATTGTTTGCGCCCAGAAGGTCAAGGCTGCACTGAGCCAAGATCAAACCACTGCACTCCAGCCTGGGCAACAGCCCTGTCTCTGAACAAAACAAAAACAAGCAAACAAAAATGAAAGGAAACAGGAAAGGAAATAAAATAGTCATGAAGGGAAACAGGAAACATAAGGGAAAAAAATCAGTCAATAGGAACATATGAAAATGGCACAAAAGATAAGATTAGCAGAAAAAAAATCATCAAAATAATTAGTATATCTATATTCTATATGTCCAAGTAGGTAGAGGAAAATGCTAAATGACAAATTAATGGGTGCAGCACACCAACATGGCACATGTATACATATGTAACAAACCTGCACGTTGTGCACATGTACCCTAAAACTTAAATTATAATAATAATAAAATAAAATAAAATAAAAAGTGAAAAAAAACCCAAATCAAACCCTAAAAATAAAAACCTCAACATTTAAAATAAAATAAACACTGGATAGAATAGACAGACACTACCAAGGAAAAGACTTGTGAGCTTGAAGACACAATAATGGAAAGTATCCAAAATGAAACAGAAAGAAAAGACGGGGTGAGGACAGAACATCAGTGAACTAAGTGAACAAATTACATGTAATTAAAGGGAAGGGGAGAACAAAAATATTATTTAAGGAAATAATGGCCAAAACTTTCCAAAAATGATCCAAACTGTAAGTCCACAAAAAATCTCCACAAACCCCAAGCAAAAGAAACACCAAGGACATTACACTTCAGAATATCATAATTAAATTACTTAAAACCAATAATAAAAAGAAAATCTTAAAATCGGGCAGAGATAAAAGATATGCTATAACAGAGTAACAAAGATAAGAATTACATCAGAATTTTCACTGGAAACAATGCCGGCTAGCAATTAATGGAGTAAAATCTTTAAAAATCTGGGGGCGGTGGGGGAGGAAGAAGCCTGTCAATCTAGCAATCCAGACCTAATGAAAATGTGTTTCAAAAACAAAGACAAAATAAAAACCTTAGAAATTCAAAAGCTGAAATTATTCTTCATCATCAGATCCATATTACAAAAACATATATTAAAGGAAATTTTTTTAGATGGAAAGAAAATATCAGATACATAAACAGCATTGGAAAGGATTAATAGTGAGAAAATAAAAAATAATGTATTATGTTTAGAGTCTTGAAAACAAAATTGACTATTTAAAGCAAAAATAATAGCCAATAACTTATAATGGATATAAAACTACCATATATGACAAGAATAGCACAAAGGCCAGAAGAAGGGAAATACAAGTAAACTGTTGTAAGGTTTTAATACTATATATAAAGCAATAAAAGTATTAATTGTAGACTCTAAGTTAATATGTACAATATAAAGCATAAAACAACCACTAAATAAAACAAATGGATAGAACTATAATCTAACAAAGAAAGTAAAACAGAATAAAAAATAGGCAATAAATCCAAAAGAAGGCAAAAGAAAAGGAAAAGGAGAACAAAGAGCAAATGAAATGAAAACAAATGACAAGATGGCAGATTAAATCAAATCATATCATTAATATTAAATGTAAATGGTCTAAATACCTCCAGGTAAATGACAGAGAATGTCAGATTGGATAAAAAAAGCAAGGCCTAACTATCTTGCCTATCAGAAATTCACTTTAAAAAGACAAAAACAGGTTAAAAGTAAAAGAACAGACATAACACTAACCAGAGCACACAGAGTAAAAGAACACATTTAACACTAACCAGAGCAAACCAGGAATAAACAGGGGCATAGGAAAGGTTAAATTCATCAAGAAGACACAATCCTTAAATGTATATGGGCCTATGTGACATTATGAGATACAGATACAGGTGGGTTTTTGTTCATGGCTCCTGGCTCATAACTGACATAGCCCTTGTTACAGTAAAGAATTTCTCTCTCTGATCTTCTCTTGCCCAAGGCAAAACTCTGAGTGTAGAACATAAAAGCCTCATTTCAGAAAGAGTCCTGCCCCATATTTTGAAGCAAGGAATGTTGCATAGAGAAGCCAAGAAGAATCTGAACAGACAGGCTTTGCTGTATTTAGATCACACCCTTTTAGTCCACTCATATTTGTACATGGTCATCAATCATGCCTATCCAATGAAATCTCCAAAGGTCCAAAGGTTCATTCAGGGAGCTTCCAGATAGCTGAACATATGGAGTTTCCTGAGAGCTGGCATACCCAGGGAGGGCATGGAAGGTCCATGCCTCTTCCCATACCTTGCCCTATGCATCTCTTCATCTGTATCCTTTGTAATACCCTTTATAATAAACCGGTAAACATGTTTCCCTGAGTTTCTAAGTCACTTAAGCAAATTAATCAAGCCCAAAGTGGGGGCCTTGGAACTTGAAACCCAACTTAAAGTCATAAGTTCCAGAGGCCATGACCTATGACTGGTGACTAACGGGAGGAGCAGTTTTGTGGAATGAGACCTCAACCAGGAGATCTGACACTATCTCTAAGTAAATAATGTCAGAATTGAATTAGAGGATACCCAGCTGGCACCCACTACAGAACTGATTGCTTAATTGTTGGTGGGGAGAAATCCCAACACATTTTGGGGTCACAGAAGTATTGTGTTGATATGAGAGCAAAGGAAAAATGGTTTGAATTTTTCCTAACAGCCTAATAACAGAATTTCAAAATACATAAAGCAAAAACTTATGAAATCACAAGAAGAGACTGCAAAATTTAGAAAATCCTCAAATATTCCGAGACACGAATTGCAGAAGAAACTTAAGAAGAGCAAATTAGAAAGTAATTTTTAACTGGAGGGAAGTGAAAACACAACACATCAAAATTGTGAGACACAGTGAAAGCAATGCTTTAGGAAATTCACAGTACTGACATCCTTTTATTAGAAAACAGAAAATGTCTCAATTCAGTGGTCTCAGCATCCACTAAAGATTAAAAAAAGAACCCAGATGAACATATATGTAAAAATTCTCAACAAAGTATCAGCAAACTGCAATAGCACATTAAAAAGATCATTCACCGTGATCAACTGGGATTCATTCCTGGGATGCAAGGATGATTTGACATATGCAAGTCAATAAGTGTGACACACCATATTAATGAAATGGACAAAACCCATATAATCATCTCAATGGATGCAAAAAAATCATTTGACAAACTTCATCCTTTATTATAAAAACTCTCAACAAACTAGCTATAGAATGTACAAGTAATATACCACAACATAATAAGGACCCTATATGACAAGCACACAGCTAACATCGTACTCAACAGTGAAAAGTTGAGAGCTTTTTCTCTATAATCAGGAACAAGAAAGAATGTTCACCCTCACCACTTCTATTCAATATAGTAATAGAAGTCCTAACCAAAGCAATCAGGCAAGAAAAAGAAATAAAGGCATCAAAACAGGAAAGGAAGAAGTGAAATTGCCATATTGCTGATGACATGATCTCATATATAGAAAACCCTAAGGATTTCACACAAAAAAACTGTTAGAACTGATCAACAAATTCAGTAAAATTGAATGATACAAAATCAACATATGAAAATCAGTAGTGTTTTCATGCACTAACAGCATATATAGAAAACAGCATATATATCTCATATATAGAAAACCTTAAGGATTTCACAAAAAAAACTGTTAGAACTGATCAACAAATTCAGTAAAATTGCATGATACAAAATCAACATATGAAAATCAGTAGTGTTTTATATACTAACAGCAAACTATTTGAAAAAGAAATTAAGAAAACAATCCCCTTCATAATAGCATTAAAAAATGAAATACTTAGGAATAAATTTAACCAAGGAAGTAAAAGATCTATATACTGAAAACCATAAAACATTGATGAAAGAAATTAAAGATGACACAAATAAATGGAAAGAGATCTTGTACTCATGGATTAGAATTAATATTTTTTAAATGTCCATACACTACCCAAAGCAATCCACAGATTCCATAAAATCGCTATCAAAATTCTGATGTCATTTTTCACAGAAATAGAAAAAACACTTCTAAAATTTGTATGGAACCCCAAAAGATCCCAAATAGCCAAAGCAATCTTCAACAAGTTCAAAGCTGAAGGCATCACACTCCTTGATTTCAAAGTATATTATAGAGGCAGGACTAGCTTGCAGCTCCCACTAAGATGGACAGAGCAACATGTGGAGACCACATCGTGAATTGTTGCTCCAAGAACTACTATAGCAACATACCAGGAAAACTGAGGGAATCCACAAACCCTTTGCAGGAACTAGATCACCACTGCAGGCTCCCTAAGATGCCAAAAAACTAATTGCAGTCGATGCACTCTTGAAAGTGCCACCTCCTGGCTGCAGGCAACCAACACAAAACCAGCACACTAAACAAAAACACAATCAAGAACCCTCACAGAGTCCACTTCACTCTCCTGCTGCCTCCACCAGAGCAAGCACTGGTCTCCACAGCTGAAAGACCTAAAGACTAATCACATCACAGGACTCTTTGCAGACACTCCCCAGTGCCCAGAGCCTGGTAGCTCCACTGAGTGGCTAGACCCAGAAGAGTAGAAATCCAGTTCAGCTCTCAGGAAGCCCCATTCCTAGAGGAAGAGGGAGAACACCACAACAAGGGAGCATCCGGTGGGAAAAAAGAATCTGAACAGCAGCCCTTGAGTCCCAGATCTTCCCTCTGACATAGTCTACCAAAATGAGAAGGAACCAGAAAAGCAATTCTGGTAATATGACAAAACAAGGTTCTTTAACACCCCAAAAGATACCAGCTCACCAGCAATGGATCTAAACCAAGATGAAATATCTGGAATTGCCAGAAATAGAATTCAGAAAGTCATTTATTAAGCTAATCAAGGAGGCATCAGAGAAAGGTGAAGTCCAACTTAAAAGAAATAAAAAACATGATACAGGATATGAAAAGAAAAATCTCCAGTGAAACAGACAGCAAAAATAAAATACAATTACAACTTCTGGAAATCAAGGACACACTTAAAGAAATGCAAAATACACTGGAAAATCTCAGCAACAGAATTGAACAAGCAGAAGAAAGAACTTCAGAGCTCTAAGACAAGGCTTTTGAATTAACCCAATCTGCCCAAGACAAAGAAAACAGAATTTTAAAAAACGAACAAAGCCTCCAAGAAGTTTGGACTATGTTAAATGTCCAAACCTAAGAATAATTGGTGTTCCTGAGGAAAAAGAGAAATATAAAAGTTTGGAAAACACATTTGAGGGAATAATCAAGGAAAACTTCCACAGCCTTGCTAGAGATCTGGACATCCAAACACAAGAAGCTCAAAGAACACCTGGGAAATTCATCACAAAAAGATCATCACCTAAGCACAAAGTCATCAGGTTATGTAAAGACAAGATGAAGGAAAGATTCTTAAGAGCTGTGAGGCAAAAGCATCAGGAAACCTATAAAGGAAAACCTATCAGATTAACAGCACATTTCTCAGCAGAAACCCTACAAGCTAGAAAGGACTGGGGTCCTATTTTTAGCCTCCTTAAAACGATTGTCAGCCAAGAATTTTGTATCCAGTGAAACTAAGGTTCATAAATAAAGGAAAGATACAGTCTTTTCCAGAGAAACAAATCCTGGGAGAATTCACCACTACCAAGCCAAAACTACAAGAACTGCTAAAAGGAGCTCTTAATCTTGAAACAAATCCTTGAAAACACCCAAATAGAACCTCCTTAAAGCATAAATCTTACAGGACCTATATAATAATAACACAATGAAAAAAAAAGCATTCATGCAACAAGTAGCATGATGAATAGAATAGTACCTCACATCTCAACATACACATTAAATGTAAATGGTATAAATGCTCCACTTAAAACATACAGAATGGCAGAATGGATAAGAATTCACCAATCAAGCTTCTACTTTCAGGAGACTCACCTAACACATGTGGACTCACAGAAATTTAAGGTAAAGTGGTGGAAAAATATATTCCATGCAAGTGGACACCAAAAGCAAGCAGGAGTAGCTATTCTTATATCAGACAAAACAAAATTTAAAGCAACAGCAGTTAAAAAAGACAAAGAGGGATATTATATAATGCTAAAAGGACTAGTCCAGCAGGAAAATATCACAACTCTCAATATATATGCACCAACACTGAAGCTCCCAAATGTGTAATACAATTACTACTAGATCTAAGAAATGAGAAAGGTGGCAACACGATAATAGTGGGAGACTTTAATACTTCACCAACAGCACTAGATAGGTCATCAAGACAGAATGTCAACAAAGAAACAATGGACTTAAACTATACCCTAGAACAAAAACTTAACAGATACTTCAACCCAGCAGAACATTCTACCCAACAACCCAACAGAACATTCTACCCAAAAACCCAACAGAACATTCTACCCAACAACTGCAGAATATAAGTTCTATTCATCAGCACATGAACATTCTCCAAGATAGACCAAGGTAACAAAACAAGTCTCAGTAAACTTAAGAAAATCGAAATTATATCAAGCACTCTCTCAGACCACAGCAGAGTAAAACTGGAAATCAACTCCAAAAGAAACCCTCAAAACCATGCAAACACATGGAAATTAAATAACCTGCTCCTGAATTATCACTGGGTCAACAATGAAATCAAGACAGAAATTTAAAAATTCTTTCAACTGAATAATAGTGACAAAACCTATCAAAACCTCTGGGATACAGCAAAAGCAGTTTTAAGAGGAAAGTTCATAGCATTAAATGCCTACATCGAGAAGTCTCAAAGAGCACCGATAGACAGTTTAAGGTTGCACCTCACAGAACTGGAGAAACAAGAACAATCCAAGCCCAAACCCAGCAGAAGAAAAGAAATAAAGATCAGAGCAAAACTAAATGAAATTGAAACAATCAACAACAAAAAATTACAAAAGATAAATGAAACAAAAAGCTTGTTCTTTGAAAAAATAACATAGATCATTAGCAAGATTAACCAAGAAAAGAAGACAGAAGATTCATAAGCTCAATTAGAAACGGAATGGAAGATATTATAACTAATACCACAGAAATACAAAAGATTATTCACAGCTACTATGAACACCTTTACATGCATAAACTAGAAAACCTAGAGATGGACAAATTCCTGGAAATATACAACCCTCCTAGATTAAACCAGGAGGAAACAGAATCTCTGAACAGACCAGTGACAAGCAGTGAGATTGAAACGGTAATTTAAAAACTGCCAACAACAAAAAAGTCCAGGACTAGATGGATTCACAGCTGAATTCTACCAGACATTCAAAGAAGAATTGGTAACAATCCTACAGACACTAAACCAAAAGATAAAGAGGGCAACCTCCCTAAATCATACTGACACTAAACCAAAAGATAAAGAGGGCAACCTCCCTAAATCATTCTATGAAGCCAGTATCACCTTAATGTCAAACCAGGGAAGGACATAACAAAAAAAGAAAACTACAGACCAATAATGATAAAAGGACTAGTCCAGCAGGAAAATATCACAATTCTGAGTATATATGAACCAACACTGGAGCTCCCGAATTTATAAAACAATTACTACTAGACCTAAGACATGAGATAGATGGCAACACAATAGTAGTGGGGGACTTGATGAACACAGATGCAAAAATCCTCAACAAAATACTAGCGAACTGAATCCAGCAGCATATCAAAAAGATAATCCAACATGATCAAGCAGGTTTCATACTAGGAATGCAGGGATGGCCTAACATACATAAGTCAATAAATGTGATACACTGCATAAACAGAATTAAAAACAAAAAAAATCACATGATCATCTCAACAGATGCAGAAAAAGCATTTGACAAAATCCAGCATCCCTTTATGATTAAAACCCTCAGCAAAATCAGCACAGAAGGGACATATCTTAAGATAATTAAAGCCATCTACGACAAACTCACAGCCAACATTATACTGAACAGAGAAAAGTTGAAAGCACTCCCCCTGAGAACTGGAACAAGACAGAGATGGCCCACTTTCACCACTTCTATTCAACATATCCTGGAAGTCTTAGCCAGAGCAATCAGAAAAGAGAAAGAAATAAAGGGCATCCAAATGGGTAAAGAGGAAGTCAAACTGTCACTGTGTGCTGATGATATGATCGTATACTTAGAAAACCCTAAAGACTCATCCTAAAAGTTCCTAGAACTGGTAAATGAATTCAACAAAGTTTCAGGATCCAAAATTAATGTACACAAATCTGCTATACACCAACAGCAACCAAGCTGAGAATCAAATCAAGAACTCAACCCCTTTTACAATAGCTGCAAAAAAGATAAAATACTTAGGAATATACCTAACCAAGGACGTGAAAGACCTCTACAAGGAAAGCTACAAAACACTGCGGAAAGAAATCATAGACAACACAAATAAATGGAAAACACATTCCATGCTCATGAATGGGTGAAACCAATATTGTGAAAATGACCATACTGCCAAAAGCAATCTACAAATTGAATGCAATCCCCATCAAAACACGACCATCATTCTTCACAGAACTAGGAAAAACAATCCTAAGATTCATATGGAACCAAACAAGAGCCCACACAGCCAGAGAAAGACTAGGCAAAAACGACAAATCTGGAGGCATCACATTACCCAACTTCAAACTATACTATATAAAGCCATAGTCACCAAAACAGCATGATACTTGTATAAAATTAGGCACATAGATCAATGGAACAGAATAGAGAGCCCAGAAATAAAGCCAAATACTTATAGCCAATTGATCTTTGACAAAGCAAACAAAAACATAAAGTGCTGAAAGGACACCCTATTCAACAAATGGTGCTGGGATAGTTGGCAAGCCACATGTAGAAGAATGAATCTGGATCCTCATTTCTCACCTTATAGAAAAATCAACTCAAGATGGATTAAAGACTTACATCCAAGACCTGAAACCATAAAGATTCTAGAAGATAACGTCAGAAAAACCCTTCTAGACATTGGCTTAGGCAAAGACTTCATGACCAAGAACCCAAAAGCAAATGCAACAAAAACAAAGATAAATAAATGGGCCTTAATTAAACTAAAAAGCTTCTGCACACCAAAAGAAATAAGCAGCAGTTAACAGACAACCTACAGAGTGGGAGAAAATCTTTGCAATCTATATATCTGACAAAGGACTAATATCCAGACTCTACAAAGAACTCAAACAAATCAGCAAGAAAAAAACAAATAATCCTATCAAAAAGTGGGTTAAGGACATGAATAGACAATTCTCAAAAGATATACAAATGGCCAACAAGCATATGGACAAGTGCTCATCATCACTAATTACCAGGGAAATGCAAATCAAAACCACAATGTGATACCACCTCACTTCTGCAAGAATGGCCATAATCAAAAAAATTTAAAAATAATAGATGTTGGCATGCAAGCAGTGAAAAGGGAACACTTTTACACTGCTGGTGGGAATGTAAACTAGTCCAACCATTATGGAAAACAGTGTGAAGATTCCTTAAAAAACTAGATCTACCATTTGATCTGGCAATCCCACTAGTAGGTATCTACCCAGAGGAAAATAAGACATTATACAAAAAAGGTACTTGCACACGCATGTTTACAGTAGCACAATTTGTAACTGCAAACATATGGAACCAGTCCAAACGCCTATCAATCAACCAGTGGATAAAGAAAATGTGGTGGGCTGGACGCGGTGGCTCACACCTGTGATCCCAGCACTTTGGGAGGCCGAGGTGGGCAGATCACAAAGTCAGGAGTTGGAGAACATCCTGGCTAACACAGTGAAACCCTGTCTCTACTAAAAATACAAAAAATTAGCAGGGCGTGATGGCAGGTGCCTGTAGTCCCAGCTACTCAGGAGGCTGAGGCAGGAGAATCGCTTGAACCTGGGAGGCAGTTCCTGGAACCTGGAGGTCACTCCAGCCTGGGTGACAAAGTAAGGCTCCGTCTCAAAAAAAAAAGAAAATGTGGTATACGTGTACCATGGAATACTACTCAGCCATAAAAAGGAAAAAAAATAATGGCATTCACAGCAACCTGGATGGAATTGGAGACTATTATTCTAAGTGAAGTAACTCAGGAATAGAAAACAGAACATCATATGTTCATACTCCTGTGAGAGCCAAGCTATGAGGACGCAAAGGCCTAAGAATAATACATTGGACTCGGGGGGAAGAGCCAAGATGGCCGAATAGGAACAGCTCCAGTCTACAGCTCCCAGCGTGAGCGACGCAGAAGACGGGTGATTTCTGCATTTCCATCTGAGGTACCGTGCTCATCTCACTAGGGAGTGCCAGACAGTGGGCGCAGGTCAGTGGGTGAGTGCACCGTGCGCCAGCCAAAGCAGGGGCGAGGCATTGCCTCACTCGGGAAGCGCAAGGGGTCAGGGAGTTCCCTTTCCTGGTCAAGGAAAGGGGTGACAGACGGCACCTGGAAAATCGGACCACTCCCACCCGAATACTGTGCTTTTCCGACGGGCTTAGGAAACGGTGCCCCAGGAGATTATAGCCCGCACCTGGCTCAGAGGGTCCTATGCCCACGGAGTCTCACTGATTGCTAACACAGCAGTCTGAGATCAAACAGCAAGTCGGCAGCGAGGCTGGGGGAGGGGCGCCCGCCATTGCCCAGGCTCGCTTCGGTAAACAAAGCAGCCGGGAAGCTTGAACTGGGTGGAGCCCACCACAGCTCAAGGAGGCCTGCCTGCCTCTGTAGCCTCCACCTCTGGGGGCAGGGCACAGGCAAACAAAAAGACAGCAGTAACCTCTGCAGACTTAAATGTCCCTGTCTGACAGCTTTGAGGAGAGCAGTGGTTCTCCCAGCACGCAGCTGGAGATCTGAGAACAGGCAGACTGCCTCCTCAAGTGGGTCTCTGACCCCTGACCCCCGAGCAGCCTAACTGGGAGGCACCCCCCAGCAGGGGCAGACTGACACCTCACACGGCCGGCCAGGTACTCCAACAGACCTGCAGCTGAGGGTCCTGTCTGTTAGAAGGAAAACTAACAGAAAGGACATCCACACCAAAAACCCATCTGTACAGCACCATCATCAAAGACCAAAGGTAGATAAAACCACAAAGATGGGGAAAAAACAGAGCAGAAAAACTGGAAACTAAAAAGCAGAGTACCTCTCCTCCTCCAAAGGAACGCAGTTCCTCACCAGCAACGGAACAAAGCTGGACGGAGAATGACTTTGACGAGCTGAGAGAAGAAGGCTTCACACGATCAAATTACTCCGAGCTACGGGAGGATATTCAAACCAAAGGCAAAGAAGTTGAAAACTTTGAAAAAAATTTAGAAGAATGTATAACTAGAATAACCAATACAGAGAAGTGCTTAAAGGAGCTGATGGAGCTGAAAACCAAGGCTCGAGAACTACGTGAAGAACGCAGAAGCCTCAGGAGCCGATGCGATCAAATGGAAGAAAGGGTATCAGCGATGGAAGATGAAATGAATGAAATGAAGCGAGAAGGGAAGTTTAGAGAAAAAAGAATAAAAAGAAACGAGCAAAGCCTCCAAGAAATGTGGGACTATGTGAAAAGACCAAATCTACGTCTGATTGGTGTACCTGAAAGTGACGGGGAGAATGGAACCAAGTTGGAAAACACTCTGCAGGATATTATCCAGGAGAACTTCCCCAATCTAGCAAGGTAGGCCAACATTCAGATTCAGGAAATACAGAGAATGCCACAAAGATACTCCTCGAGAAGAGCAACTCCAAGACACATAATTGTCAGATTCACCAAAGTTGAAATGAAGGAAAAAATGTTAAGGGCAGCCAGAGAGAAAGGTCGGGTTACCATCAAAGGGAAGCCCATCAGACTAACAGCGGATCTCTCAGCAGAAACCCCACAAGCCAGAAGAGAGTGGGGGCCAATATTCAACATTCTTAAAGAAAAGAATTTTCAACCCAGAATTTCATATCCAGTCAAACTAAGCTTCATAAGTGAAGGAGAAATAAAATACTTTACAGACAAGCAAATGCTGAGAGATTTTGTCACCACCAGGCCTGCCCTAAAAGAGCTCCTGAATGAAGCACTAAACATGGAAAGGCACAACCGGTACCAGCCACTGCAAAATCATGCCAAAATGTAAAGACCATCGAGACTAGGAAGAGACTGCATCAACTAACGAGCAAAATAACCAGCTAACATCATAATGACAGGATCAAATTCACACATAACAATATTAACTTTAAATGTAAATGGACTAAATGCTCCAATTAAAAGACACAGACTGGCAAATTGGATAAAGACTCAAGACCCATCAGTGTGCTGTATTCAGGAAACCCATCTCACGTGCAGAGACACACATAGGCTCAAAATAAAAGGATGGAGGAAGATCTACCAAGCAAATGGAAAACAAAAAAAGGCAGGGGTTGCAATCCTAGTCTCTGATAAAACAGACTTTAAACCAACAAAGATCAAAAGAGACAAAGAAGGCCATTACATAATGGTAAAGGGATTAATTCAACAAGAAGAGCTAACTATCCTAAATATATATACACCCAATACAGGAGCACCCAGATTCATAAAGCAAGTCCTGAGTGACCTACAAAGAGACTTAGACTCCCACACATTAATAATGGGAGACTTTAACACCCCACTGTCAACATCAGACAGATCAACGAGACAGAAAGTCAACAAGGATACCCAGGAATTGAACTCAGCTCTGCACCAAGCGGACCTAATAGACATCTACAGAACTCTCCACCCCAAATCAACAGAATATACATTTTTTTCAGCACCACACCACACCTATTCCAAAATTGACCACATACTTGGAAGTAAAGCTCTCCTCAATAAATGTAAAAGAACAGAAATTATAACAAACTATCTCTCAGATCACAGTGCAATCAAGCTAGAACTCAGGATTAAGAATCTCACTCAAAACCGCTCAACTACATGGAAACTGAACAACCCGCTCCTGAATGACTACTGGGTACATAACGAAATGAAGGCAGAAATAAAGATGTTTTTTGAAACCAACGAGAACCAAGACACAACATACCAGAATCTCTGGGATGCATTCAAAGCAGTGTGTAGAGGGAAATTTATAGCACTAAATGCCCACAAGAGAAAGCAGGAAAGATCCAAAATTGACACCCTAACATCACAATTAAAAGAACTAGAAAAGCAAGAGCAAACACATTCAAAAGCTAGCAGAAGGCAAGAAATAACTAAAATCAGAGTAGAACTGAAGGAAATAGAGACACAAAAAACCCTTCAAAAAATTAATGAATCCAGAAGCTGGTTTTTTGAAAGGATCAACAAAATTGATAGACCGCTAGCAAGATTAATAAAGAAAAAAAGAGAGAAGAATCAAATAGATGCAATAAAAAATGATAAAGGGGATATCACCACCGATCCCACAGAAATACAAACTACCATCAGAGAATACTACAAACACCTCTACGCAAATAAACTAGAAAATCTAGAAGAAATGGATAAATTCCTCGACACATACACCCTCCCAAGACTAAACCAGGAAGAAGTTGAATCTCTGAATAGACCAATAACAGGAGCTGAAATTGTGGCAATAATCAATAGCTTACCAACCAAAAAAAGTCCAGGACCAGACGGGTTCACAGCCGAATTCTACCAGAGGTACAAGGAGGAACTGGTACCATTCCTTCTGAAACTATTCCAATCAATAGAAAAAGAGGGAATCCTCCCTAACTCATTTTATGAGGCCAGCATCATCCTGATACCAAAGCCTGGCAGAGACACAACAAAAAAAGAGAATTTTAGACCAATATCCTTGATGAACATTGATGCAAAAATCCTCAATAAAAAATACTGGCAAACAGAATCCAGCAGCACATCAAAAAGCTTATCCACCATGATCAAGTGGGCTTCATCCCTGGGATGCAAGGCTGGTTCAATATACGCAAATCAATAAATGTAATCCAGCATACAAACAGAACCAAAGACAAAAACCATATGATTATCTCAAAAGATGCAGAAAAGGCCTTTGACAAAATTCAACAACCCTTCATGCTAAAAACTCTCAATAAATTAGGTATTGATGGGATGTATCTCAAAATAATAAGAGCTATCTATGACAAACCCACAGCCAATATCATACTGAATGGGCAAAAACTGGAAGCATTCCCTTTGAAAACTGGCACAAGACAGGGATGCCCTCTCTCTCCACTTCTATTCAACATAGTGTTGGAAGTTCTGGCCAGGGCAATTAGGCAGGAGAAGGAAATAAAGGGTATTCAATTAGAAAAAGAGGAAGTCAAATTGTCCCTGTTTGCAGATGACATGATAGTATATCTAGAAAACCCCATTGTCTCAGCCCAAAATCTCCTTAAGCTGATAAGCAACTTCAGCAAAGTCTCAGGATACAAAATCAATGTACAAAAATCACAAGCATTCTTATACATCAATAAAAGACAAACAGAGAGCCAAATCATGAGTGAACTCCCATTCACAATTGCTTCAAAGAGAATAAAATACCTAGGAATCCAACTTACAAGGGATGTAAAGGACCTCTTCAAGGAGAACTACAAACCACTGCTCAAGGAAATAAAAGAGGATACAAACAAATGGAAGAACATTCCATGCTCATGGGTAGGAAGAATCAATATCGTGAAAATGGCCATCCTTCCCAAGGTAATTTACAGATTCAATGCCATCCCCATCAAGCTACCAATGACTTTCTTCACGGAACTGGAAAAAACTACTTTAAAGTTCATATGGAACCAAAAAAGAGCCCGCATCGCCAAGTCAATCCTAAGCCAAAAGAACAAAGCTGGAGGCACCACACTACCTGACTTCAAACTATACTACAAGGCTACAGTAGCCAAAACAGCATGGTACTGGTACCAAAACAGAGATATAGATCAATGGAACAGAACAGAGCCCTCAGAAATAATGCCACATATCTACAACTATCTGATCTTTGACAAACCTGACAAAAACAAGAAATGGGGAAAGGATTCCCTATTTAATAAATGGTGCTGGGAAAACTGGCTAGCCATATGTAGAAAGATGAAACTGGATCCCTTCCTTACACCTTATATAAAAATCAATTCAAGATGGATTAAAGACTTAAATGTTAGGCCTAAAACCATAAAATCCCTAGAAGAAAACCTAGGCATTACCATTCAGGACATAGGCATGGGCAAGGACTTCATGTCTAAAACACCAAAAGCAATGGCCACAAAAGCCAAAATTGACAAATGGGATCTAATTAAACTAAAGAGCTTCTGCACAGCAAAAGAAACTACCATCAGAGTGAACAGGCAACCTACAAAATGGGAGAACATTTTCGCAACCTACTCATCTGACAAAGGGCTAATATCCAGAATCTACAATGAACTCCAACAAATTTACAAGAAAAAAACAAACAACCCCATCAAAAAGTGGGCAAAGGACATGAACAGACACTTCTCAAAAGAAGACATTTATGCAGCCAAAAAACACATGAAAAAATGCTCACCATCACTGGCCATCAGAGAAATGCAAATCAAAACCACAATGAGATACCATCTCACACCAGTTAGAATGGCAATCATTAAAAAGTCAGGAAACAACAGGTGCTGGAGAGGATGTGGAGAAATAGGAACACTTTTACACTGTTGGTGGGACTGTAAACTAGTTCAACCCTTGTGGAAGTCAGTGTGGCGATTCCTCAGGGATCTAGAACTAGAAATTCCATTCAACCCAGCCATCCCATTACTGGGTATATACCCAAAGGACCATAAATCATGCTGCTATAAAGACACATGCACACGTATGTTTATTGCGGCATTATTCACAATAGCAAAGACTTGGAACCAACCCAAATGTCCAACAATGATAGACTGGATTAAGAAAATGTGGCACATATACACCATGGAATATTATGCAGCCATAAAAAATGATGAGTTCATGTCCTTTGTAGGGACATGGATGAAATTGGAAATCATCATTCTCAGTAAACTATCGCAAGAACAAAAAACCAAACATCGCATATTCTCACTCATAGGTGGGAACTGAACAATGAGAACACATGGACACAGGAAGGAGAACATCACACTTCGGGGAGTGTTGTGGGGTGGGGGGAGGGGGGAGGGATAGCATTGGGAGATATACCTAATGCTAGATGACCAGTTAGTGGGTGCAGCGCACCAGCATGGCACAGGTATACATATGTAACTTACCTGCACATTGCGCACATGTACCATAAAACCTAAAGTATAATAATAATAATAAAGAATGTTGAAGGAAAAAAATACACTGGACTCTAGGGACTTGGAGGAAAGAGTGGGGAAGGTGAGGGATAATAAAAGACTGCACAATGGGTACAGTGTAGACTGCTCGGGTAATGGGTGCACCAAAACCTCAGAAATCGCCACTGAAGAACTTATTCATGTAACCAAACACCACCTGTTCCCCAAAAACCTATTAAAATAAAAAACTAAAAAGATCCACAAAGAATAATGAAATCTGAATAAAGTCTAGAGTTTTAGTTATTAGTTTTCTAAGTCACAGAAACAGAGTAGAACGGTGGTTACCAAGGGCAGAGGAGTAGGGGTGGGTTTAGGAGATGTTGTTCAAAGGATACAAAATTTCAGTTAATCAAGAGATCTATTGTATAACATAGTGCTATAGTTAATAAAATGTCTTCTTGAAAATCTCTAAGAGTAGATTTTAAGTGTTCTCTCTAAAAAATTGTAAGTATGTTAGGTAATGCATACATTAATTAGCTCAACTTAGCATTCCACATTATATACATATTTCAATACATCATGGTATATATAATATATAATTTTGTCATAAAACATTTTTAAATTAATTTAAAAATTAATTTTTAAAAATATGTTGTTGTTAGAGCATGAAAGCCTCTCCACATATGAATGCCAATATTCAATACTGAAAAAACAGTATATTATAAAGCTACTGTAATCAAAACAGCATGGTACTGGCATAAAAAAACAGACACTCCAACCAATGGAACAGGATAAAAAGTCAAGAAATAAACCTACACTTTTATGGCCAACCGATGCTCATGCCTGTAATCCCAGACTTCAGGAGGTCGAGTCAGGCGGATTGCCTGAGCTCAGAAGTTCAAGACCAGCCTGCATAACATGGTGAAACCTTGTCTCTACTAAAAATACAAAAAATTAGCCGGGCATGTTGGTGTGTGCCTGTAGTCCCATCTACATGGGAGGCTGAGGTGGGAGGATCACTTGAACCCATGAGGAGGAGGTTGCAGCTAGCCAAGAT
The DNA here is from genome assembly GCF_028885625.2 of Pongo pygmaeus. Lineage (NCBI taxonomy): Eukaryota > Metazoa > Chordata > Mammalia > Primates > Hominidae > Pongo > Pongo pygmaeus. The sequence goes on along the minus strand of NC_072385.2, from coordinate 87,299,999 downwards.
AGCGCCACTGGACTCCAGCCTGGGTGACAGAGTGAGACCCAGTCTCCAAAAAAAAAGAAAAGGGAAAGCTCCATGACATTGGTCTGAGCAATGACTTCTTGGATAAGAACCCAAAGGCACAGGTAACAAAAGCAAAAGTACAAAAATGAGACTGCATCAAACATAAAAGCTTCTATACAGCAAAGGAAATAATTAGCACAGTGAAGAGATGACCCACAAATTGGGAGAAAACGTTTGCAAACCAAACAGTTGATAAGAGACTAACATCTAAAATATATAAAGGAACACAAACAACTCAACAGCAAGAAACAAATAATTCAGTTACAAAATGAACATAGAACCTAAATAGACATTTCTCAAAAGAGGACAAATGACCAACAGAGATATGAAAAAATGTCCAATATCTTTAATCCTCAGGGAAATGTAAATTAAAACCACAATGAGCCTCACACTTGTTAGAATGGCCATTATCAAAAAGATGAAAGACAAGTGTTGATGAGGACATAAGAAAAAAAAAAGGAACCCTGGCCCACTTTAGTGGGAATGTAAATTAGTACACCTATTTTGGAAAACAATATGAAGTTTCTTCAAAAAACTAAAAATAGAACTTTCCTATGATCTAGAAATCCCACTTCTGTATATCCGAAGTAATTGAAATCAGTAAGTCAAAGAGATATCTCCACTCCTATGTTCATTTCAGCAGTATTCACAGTAGCCAAGATATGTAATCAACCCAAGTATCTATGCAATGGATGAAGGGATGAAGAAAATGTATATATAAATGATGGAATGCTATACAACCTTTAAAAAAAAAAAGGAAATTCTGTCATTTGGGACAACATGAGTAAACCTGGAAAGCATTATGACAAGTGAAGTAAGCCAGGTCCAGAAAGACAAATACTGCAAGATCTCATTTATATGTGAAATCTAAAAATGTCAAACTTATAGAAGCAGAGAGTACAATGGTAGTTACCAGAGGCAGGAAATGGGGGGTGGGAGTTGAGAGGGGAAGGACAAGAGAGATGTTGGCCCAAAGGTAGAATGTTTCGGTTAGAGAGGAAACATAAGTTTTGGTGGTCTATTGTACGGCACTGTGACCATAGTTAATAACATATATTTCAAAATCGCTAAAAGAGTAGATTTGAACATTATCATAAAAAAAAGGTAAGGTGATGAATATGTTAATTAGCTTGATTTAATCTCTCTACAATGTATTTATATTTCTAAACATCACACTAAATCCCATAAATATATATAATTTATCAATTACAATTTTTAAAAATTAGAAAAAGATGAGAAAATTAAACCAAAGTTAATAAAATAATAGAAATAAGATACAAGCAGAAATCAACAAAATAAGAAAAAGGCACAGTGGCTCATGCCTATAATCCCAGAACTTTGAGAGGCCAAGGCAGGAGGGTTGCTGGAGCCCAGGAGTCTGAAACCAGCCTAGGCAACTAGTGAGACCTCACCTCTACAACAAGGCCAAAAATTAGTTGGGTGTGGCGGTGCATGCCTGTAGTCCCAGCCACTCGGTAGACTGAGGAGGGACGATCACTTGAGCCCAGGGGGTTGAGGCTACAGTGAACTGTGATTGCACTACTGCACTGCAACCTGGACAACAGAGCAAGACCCTATCTTAAAAAAAAAGAAAGACAAAATAAAACAAGAGAAAAATAAATAAAATGAAATCTGATTCTTAGATAAGATCAATACAATTAATAAATCTTAGGCAGACTAATAAAGAATAAAAGAGAGAAGAATGAATTACCAATATCAGGAATGAGAGAGATGACATTATTACATATTCTAGATATCAAGAAGATAATTAGTGAATACTATAAATAATTTTATGCCAATAAGTTCAAAAACTTAGGTAAGATGGACAAGTTCCTTGAGAGACTCAAAATACCAGGCCTCATTCAAGAAGAAAAAAATAACCTGAATAGTTGTATATCTTTTTAGGAAAACTCTAGTCTCCAATGGCTTCACTGATGAATTCTAGCAAACATTTAAGAAATAAACATCAGTTCTACATATACTCTTCCAAAAACTGAAGAGAAGGAAAATCTTCCCAATTCATTATTGCAATCTAGCATTCTCCTAACATCAAGAACAGGTAAAGATATCTAAGTAAAAATAAATAAATAAATAAATCCAAAAAACAAAAAACAATATTCCTCATAAACATAGGTGCAAAAATCCTTTTTAAAAACTTTCATCAAATTGAATCTAATATTATATGTAACGGATAATAGATAATGACAAAGTGGTGTTTATCCCAAGAATGCAAGGTTGGTTACACACTTGAAAGTTAGTTATTTAATTCATTTTAATACATTAAAAAGGAAAATCCATACAATCATATCGAGACACAGAAAAAGCTTTTTATAAAATTAACCACCCATTTCTGATTTTTAAAAAACTCTCAGCAGACAGATAGAAGAAGAGAACTTCCTTAAATTGATAAAGAGCATCTATAACAAATCTACAGTTACATCTTACTTAATGGCAAAAGACTGAATGCTCTTCCCAAGATTATGAATAATGCAAAGATGACTGTTCTTACCACTTCTAGTCAACGTGATACTGGGAGGTTTTAGCCACAGTAATAAGGCAACAAAAAGAAATAAAAGGCATCCAAATGGGAAAGTAAGAAGTAAACTGTCTTTACAAATGACATGAATATCATTCTAGAAAATCCTACAGAATCTACAAAAAAGCAAGTAGTACCAATAAGTAAATTTAGCAAGACTGTAGGATATAAAGTCACTATACAAAATAACTTCTATTTTAATATACTAGCCATAAACAATTATAAAGTTTAAAAAATATTGTACTTGGCTGGGCACAGTGGCTCACGCCTGTAATCCCAGTACTTTGGGAGGCTGAGATGGGCGCATCAATTGAGCCCAGGAGTTCAAGACCAGCCCAGGCAACATAATGAGAACCCATCTCTAAAAAAAATGTAAAAATTAGCTGGGCATGGTGGTACACATCTGTGGTCCCAGATACTCAGGAGGCTGAGATGGGAGGACCACTTGAACCCAGGAGGTTAAGGCTTCAGTTGGCCATGAGGTGCCACTGCACTCCAGCCTGGGTGACAGAGTAAGACCCTGTTTGCTTGTTTCTTTCTTTCTCTCCTTTCTCTCTCTCTCTCTACATATATATGTGTGTGTGTGTGTGTGTGTACATATACATAGTATCAAAATATGAAATAGGAAGACATTTCACAAAAGACATTCATGACCTATACACTGAAGACTAAACAACATGCTGACAAAATAATAATAAAACTTAAATAATGTGTTCATAAATCAGAAGGCTCAATATTGGTTAGATGCCAGTTCTCCCAAACTGATCTATAGATTCAATGCAATTCCAATTAAAATTCCTGCTTGCTTTCTTGTAGAAATTGGTAAGGTGATTCTAAAATTCAAATAACACAAATGACCTTGAAAACTAGAAACAAAGTTGGAACACTTATACAAACCAATTTCAAGACATTATTAAGCTACAATAAAGACACTGTAAAAAAAATAATAGAGTGTAAGAATAGAAAAACAGATCAATTGCATAAAATAGAGTCCATAAAGGGACATATACAGCTATGGTCAATTGATTTTTGACAAAAATGCAAAAGTAATTCAGTGATAAAAAGGGATAGTCTTTTCAACAAATGGTGCTGGAACAATTGGATATCCATGTGCAGAAAATGTGAATCTCCATCCATACCTTGCACCACACCCACACACAATTTATTAAGGAACATATGGTAACTTCCATCACTTAGGATCTGGTTCTCAGCCCCGTCATAACACAATTCATAATCTAAATAGTCCCGTGAACAATGGCATTCACACCCCCAGGGAATATCTTCTACCCATCAGGCCAGAAAGATTTATGGGTTTTGCCACTGCCAACATCAGAAATGGACACTTCCTTAGAATGTGGAAAGGATTTAAGTGACAAAGCACTTAGGTAAAAGACAAGACAAATTAACTTTCCAAATCCTAAGTCTCAGCATGAATTCAATAGATTCTTACATGAAAAAAAAATTACTTCCCAGCAGTGCTTGGTATTCATTTTCTTGCTCCTTTTATGTTCCAATTAATGGTTCCGGAAGTACTCACAAATTACTGCCAGTTTCACAATACTTGCTCATGATGGCTGAGGAGCATTTTGCAATATTAAACCATTCATATTACTCTTACATTTGTATATATGTGGGTCTAGATGTAATATGCATGAAATGTAATTCTGATTCTTCATCTTGGCAACTAGATGGACACTGGATGCTAGAATCATCCAGGGGGTTTTGTCATGTTGTCCAGGCTGGTCTCAAACTCTTTGACTCAAGTGATCTACCCGCCTTAGCCTCCCAAAGTGCTGGGATTATAGGCATGAGCCACTACACCCAGCATGTTTCAGATTTAAATTATTTTTACTTAGAATTTTGATAGTTCAATTATAGCTTGTATTTTACCTTTTATTTCAGTAAGTAATTTTGCACAGTTTAGAAAAAATACAATTTTTGCCGGGCGCGGTGGCTTACGCCTGTAATCCCAGCACTTTGGGAGGCCAAGGAGGGCGTATCACGAGGTCAGGAGATCGAGACCATACTAGCTAAGATGGTGAAACCCCGTCTCTCCTAAAAATACAAAAAATTAGCCGGGCGTGGCGGCGGGTGCCTGTAGTCCCAGCAACTCGGGAGGCTGAGTCAGGAGAATGGCGTGAACCCGGGAGGCGGAGCTTGCAGTGAGCCGAGATCGCGCCACTGCACTCCAGCCTGGGCGACAGAGCGAGACTCTGTCTCAAAATAAATAAATAAATAAATAAATAAATAAATAAATAAATAGAAAAAATACAATTTTTGAAACACTCATGAAAGATAATTTTTAATTTTTTATATTAGCTAGAATCTTTAATGAAGATATATTCAAATTTCAGATACCTGAGCACATTAAAAACTTTTTAAAAATGCTTTAGCTGTTTGAGGTGTAAAAATAAAGATATACTAGAGATAAAAAATGGCAAGGTAGAACTCAGGAAAAAAAAAAATTAGAGAAAAAAGTAACAGAAAAATATCCCAAGTGGTGATCTGTTAAGTTTTTAATACTGGAAACAATGAAAGTAAAAAGACCTCTGTCAAACATGACCCAAAATAGAATGTGAGAAAAATACATAATAAAAAATTAGCATAAGTTTTTATCAAAATAAAAACAAGCAAGAAAATTATTTTTGTCAAATCTGCAATGTGAACAAGTCAGATGAAGCTCTTACGACTTCATACTAAAGTGACAATGAAAACAATTGATCTAATGCAAACCTCAGGATTAAAAATTTACACTCTGGCCTTTCTATTACAAAAAGAAAATCATGTTTTAGAATTGGTATATTTCATGTAAAAGAAAGAAACCTTCATGGCTTTACTCTGCTTATTGGACAATGATTGTAGGAAACAGCAGTCACATGTTTCTCACAGCAAGAGAATGTATCTCAAACACAGTCTGATATGAACTAATGTTTACAACTTTCCATCGGATGAACATGCAAGAAAATTTAACACTTCATTTTACACCAAAACTATTTCAAATGGAGAAATGTAGACGAAGAATTTTGTAACTATTGCTATGTTTTATAATCAATATTCAAAATTAGCAATGACCATGAAAATAAAATACCTGTGACTGGAGAGACCTGGGTTCTTGGTTAATAGAAAACATTACTTGCACACAAAAGACATGCATGCAACTATTATACTAAAAGTTAAAAAAAAAAAAAAGACTGAATTAACAGCAAACCTGTGATAGTAATCAAGGTAAGTGAACACTGAAAACCCTGTCTCTATCAAAAACACAAAAATTAGCTGGGTGTGGTGGCAGGCCCCTGTAATCCCAGCTATTCAGGAGGCTGAGGCAGAAGAATCCCTTGAACCCAGGAGGTGGAGGTTGCAGTGAACTGAGACTGCGCCACTGCACTCCAGCCTGGGCAGCAAAGGGAGACTCCATCTCAAAAACAAAAAGAAAACAAAAAAAAAACTTGTTTTGATCCTCTGAAAAGAATAAAATTATGTCTCATTATTTTAGCCAAGCAAGTTGAAGTTCTTTAGGGTACTAATTACATAATATTTTTTTAAAAAATAAAGACAAGGTATAGGTTTGGAGGAAATCATTTTGAAATGGTGCTAGAGTGGCAAGATATAGAAGTGAAACTTTTTTTTTTTAGAAACTTTGGTTACCATCTAAGATAGAGAAATAAATGAGATAATGATTAAGTTAATAGGTAATAAAGTAGTGAAATCATACATAAAATAAATGCATAAAATAAAAGTGAATATTACTTCATTCAACTACATTATAACAGGAACAAAAGTTACATTAACAATATCCTTAATTTGTACTGAGGAACTACTAGAAGAGGGAAACTAGGAATTGATGAATTCTTCACCTGCTGTAAAAAGTACAAGTTTTGTCTTAAGCAAAAAACTACAGAAACTACTTTCAATGAAGGAATTGTTTTAAAAGACTGTCTAGAGTAAGCCTTTAATAAAGGCACTAATGTGGTTGGTAAATTAAAAAACATTAATGAGCCAGAATTGTGGTCAAATATTTAATAGCATTATTTGTGCTATACAGGACCACAGTTTGAATTTGTTCCTAAGAGAAGCAGGCTCATGTCAAAAGTGAGTGATATTCAAAAAATGTTCATATATAATTTTAAGACTATGGAGTGTCTTGGTGAAACACATACAAAATTTGATCTCACAGATACCCTGAGATACATGATGGAAACACTGACTAAATGTTCTTAGAATAAATAGATTTGATCTGGACAAGATATGAAATGCACTAGATGAGCTAGGCAAAACAACAGACAATCCTCAAATAAAGTGCATTGTGGTCTGTGGTCTTTGATATTAAGAATTGATTCTTGGCTGGGCACAGTGGCTCATGCCTGTAATCCCAGCACTTTGGGAGGCCAAGGTGGGCAGATCACCTGAGGTCAGGAGTTCGAGACCAGCCTGGCCAACATGGTGGAACTGTGTCTCTAATAAAAATACAAACATTAGCCAGGCGTGGTAGCAGGTGCTTATAATCCCAGCTACTCAGGAGACTGAGGCAGGGGAATCACTTGAGCCTGGGAGGCGGAGGTTACGGTGAGCCAAGCCCATGCCACAGCACTCCAGCCTGGGCAACAAAGCGAGACTCTGTATTAAAAAAAGAAAAAAAGAAAAAAAGAATTGATTCTTAATATTAAAAATGATCTTTTTAATTTGCAAATCCAGTTTGGTATGAACTGTTGCTTACTATAATATTTTTAAACTTACCAAAAAATCCAAGGTCTATATTTGACTACTGTATTTTTTTAAAGAATTACAAACTTAAAAAACAACTTTAGAGGAAATAATTTTTCAAAGTCCAAAAGAAACCACATGAGAAATATGCAATAAAGTGACATTCCAATACGATATGAGAAAATTAGAAAAATAAAACAAAAACATTTGTATGAATATGAAGGAAAGGATTCACATACAAATAAGCCCCCGAATAATTTGTATAGTCTATTTTTTTGACAATTATAGATCAAGGTACTGTCTTGATTGAAGGAGCTTTGAAAAAATTGTGGAATAAATTCTGCCTTCAGTTTTTATAATATCTAAGCATTGAAAAGTGTGAAAAAAGAACTTACTGTGGGGATCTAGATATCGCTTTCAATTGATGGTGATAAGGATTTTTTGATGAAGTCAAAATATTTTGTTGTATTTCAGCAGTAATAATTTGTCATGCAACCACATTACAATGTTTGTATTTACATGTAAAATTTTTGTTTCATTTCCTAATCAAAGTAATGCTTTCAGTATTTTATTGACAATTTCAGCATCTACTGCCTCTGCAGGAAGAAGTTTTTCCATTAAAATTAATTTTTAAAATAACCACAAAGACTAAGGAAAGGATGTCTAATTTGACATTACAGTCAATCAACATAAATTTTGTGAAAAATTCAATTAAACAAAATAATTTTTAATTTTATTTAAAATAGACAAAATTTTCACTGAAACATTATCATTCCATAAACAGAATAGACAGATATTCCCAATAAAAATAAAATTCAGTTATCTCCGATGTTTCACCAGCTTTAGCCATATATAAAACCACAGCTTTTAAATATCTTTCAATTTTGTAGTTATATAGCTTTGTCATGGTAGGATAAAGTCAACAGGCTCTTAATTTATGGCTTTAAATATATTTTTATATATATTTATATATATTTATATTTTATATATATATTTATATTTTTTTATATATTTATATATATTTATATATATATATATTTTTTTTTTTTTTTGAGACGAGTCTTGCTCTGTCGCCCAGGCTGGAGTGCAATGGCACCATCTCAGCTCACTGCAAGCTCCACCTCCCGGGTTAGCGCCATTCTCCTGCCTCAGCCTCCCCAGTGGCTGGGACTACAGGCGCCTGCCACCACGCCCAGCTAATTTCTTTTTTTGTGTATTTTTAGTAGAGATGGGGTTTCACCGTGTTAGCCAGGATGGTCTCGATCTCCTGACCTCGTGATCCGCCTGCCTCGGCCTCCCAAAGTGCTGGGATTACAGGCGTGAGCCACCGCACCTGGCTAAATATATATTTTTTATATATAGTATGATATATATGTACTCCTTCATCAATACTCTTGTCCTAGACTCCACATATTTTAGGGCAAGCCTTTATACTAGAGAAGATAAATACACTCAAAAGATAGTTGTTTAAAAAGACTAATAAAATTGATAAATCTTGATGAGAGTGTTCAAATAATAAAGAAAGCTCAAATATCCATATTATGAATAAAAACAGGGGCATCACTACAGACCCAACAGATATCGATATCTCATGATATGTCATAATTATATCTCATAAGAGATATTCTGAATAACTAAAAACAAATAAATTTTAAAATCTGGATGAAATAGACAAATTTCTTGAAAAATAAAGTTCACCAAAACTGCCAAAAGAAATAGAAAATCTAAACAGCATTATAATTTTAAAAAATTAATATATAAACCTTTTCACAAAGAAGTTCTTGGCCCAGATGCTTATAAGTAAACTTTACCCAAGATTTCATGAAGATGTTTTGTCAGTCTTACATAAACTTAGGTTTAATGAAGGTATTTTGTCAGTCTTATATAAACTTTCCATAAAACCAAAAGAGATGGCAAGCTTCAAAACTGATTTTATAAGATTGGTATTATCTTGATATCAAAACCTGACTAGTGTATTTTAAGGAAGTAAAATTACAGACCAATCTTACTCATGAACATAAATGAGAATTTCCTACACAAATGAACGAATGAATGTGTACATTAATGAATGCATGGGCTTATTTCCTGGTTTTTCACAGACCTACAACAGAAATCCACTCAGCCTGACAAAGTAAGGATTTTAATACGAGTCTTGGCTCATACCCTCAAGAATCCCTGGATGCTAAAATGGCTCAAAGAGCTAACAAAGTCTGGACAAACCAACATGCCTGGTTTAATTAGTCTGTAGGAAGCCCAGGTATCGGTATTTCTTAAAAGCCTTCCAGAGTTCCGGCAGCGATCACAGTGAGACTCTGAGCTCCGCGGCTAGCTCCCCTGGGGCCCTCCAACCCTGGGCCAACGGGTGAGTTGGGGGAGCCCCAGGACAGACTGGGGCCTCCGCCCTGCAGACACCCCAGAGCCCTTGCTATGGCTCCCACCGGCCACACCCAGGCCTTGAAGGAGCATCGACCATATTCCTCAACCCACCTCGGTGACCTGATGGTGGCGGGAGCCTCTCCCAGCCGATCCCGCCGACCGCTGCATCTCCAGAGGACACCCCCGCCAAGCCACCCGGATGCAGAGCCTTTGAGTGGCCGCTGCCGTGGCCGGCCGGAAGCATGGCAGCGGCAGGGAGGCCCCTAGGGTGTGGCGGGGCGGGTCTACGGAGGCCTCTTTAGGCCACAGAGCCCCATAGAGCCCAGGCCTGCAGTGACCGCTCAGTCCCAGTTGAAGGAGACCTACTGAGTCCTGAGGACAACCGACAAAGGCCTTAACGGCACAGAAGGTGAGCCAAGTCCTGGAGGAGGGTGAGCAGAAGGATCAGTGGCCATCGCGGGTTGGTGTTAGTTCTACCAGACCTCTATGTCGCAAGAGAAACGGTAGGATGACAGGCCACAGTTGGCCCGCTGGACATGCCCACCACCCTTTGGGAAGGTTTACTGGCCGTTTGTAGAAAACCTGTGTGTATATAACATGAAAAAGTTGCTCTCAATTTCCCTCCAACCTTTTAAAAGAAAACATTTTCCACACCTAGGCTTTCTAGATGTGACGAGGTTGCCGACGTATGACAGAGTTAGAAAATCACACATCTTGTAAATTCTCATTTGTTTAAAAAGAAATCATAGGCCGGGCGCGGTGGCTCATGCCTGTAATCCTAGCACTTTGGGAGGGTGAGGCGGGCGGATCACGAGGTCAGATCGAAACCAGCCTGACCAACGTGGTGAAACCCAGTCTCTACTAAAAATACAAAAATTAGCCGGGAGTGGTAGCGGGCATCTGTAATCCCACCTACTTGGGAGGCTGAGGCAGGAGAATCGCTTGAACCCAGGAGGCGGAGGTAGAGGTTGCAGTGAGCGGAGATTGCACCATTGCACTCCAGCCTGGGTGACAGAGCAAGAATCCATCTCAAAAATATATATATATAAAAAATAAATGTCTTCTGGAGGTGACTTTGAAATGGTTAGACCACCTCTGGAAGCGAAGCTTCAACGTTTGTTCAGTGAGTTAAAGGACAGAAGACCTGAGAAGGAAGTTCTAGGCCAGTCTGGTCATATCTGAAGAGATTTTCATGTTCTAATCTAACGTTGTTTTGTGTACATTTTATTAATGCTCACTACTATACATAGAGTTGACTAACGTAAAACAATCCCTTCATAAATGTCCTTTTGTTTGTTTATAGGAAGTCCTGTCTTCTGGGATTGAGTTTGGTAATCCACCCCTTGGAGCTAAACACAGTAGTATGCTTAGTCATTGGGATGGTGGGAGAGGGAGAAGAGGAAGGATGAAGGAAAGGGCTCTGCTAGTATCTCCATATCTAGAAGATGGTTTAAAATCATACCCGTAGGTCTATATGAGCATTTTCAGTAAAGTGCCTGTGTTTGTTGTGGACAAGTTTTATTATTTTGCAACATCTGAGCTTTATGAAAGTCCTGGGGTGACAATGTATGATAAAAAGTAGAGCTAGTGAACTAGGCAATTTATTAATATTTTTTGTTATAATTGATAGAAAAGATGCATCTTGGACATGGAATTGTTAAACCACATCTGAGCAGCGTATGTCAGGACTTGTTCATTAGGTTGGCAGCAGAGGGGCAGAATGAAGTATAAAGGGAGAGATGTATGTAAATGTGTCTATGTTTACATTTTGACACTAGCCATTATATATGTGCAACTCTTTTGGCTGTACTGTAGGAATACAGTAAGTAATTCGAAGGAAACATACCTTCTTGCTAATATTTTAATGGTATAGATATGATAAATTCTCTTAGAAACATTATACATAGTATATTCTGCTGCTTTATGTTTCATTTTAAATTGAGCATTAAGAAAATGCAGTATTTTAATCAGAACTCTGCTAATGCTTTTATCTAGAGGCATGTTGTCATTTGGGTCTTCCGTGAAATTTTTATCCTAAGAAAGGGAGGATTATATTTTTTCTAACAGATGAAGTTGGTGTAATGTGTTGCTGGTTATCAGAATACTCATATGGCTTTAAGATTTTGAACTGGTAAATATTCGTGATGTGTGAAAAGGCATGATACATAACATATGATCTCAAGTCCATCAAATTGGATGTTGTATCTACACAAACAGGACTTAGAAGGACATGTGAAACTAAATTGCTTGTGATTGTGGATGGCTTTGTTCTTTGCTTCTAGTGGTTTTCAGTTTCCTATAATGCACACATTAGCTTTTTAAAAGTGAAGGTTATTTTTAAAAACTGTAAAAAAAAAAAATTCCAGGTGACTCTACATCATAAGGTTGAGAGCCACTGGGGTAAGTTGCTGACCCTGGTATGTAGTTAGTATTTATTCTAAGTGCAATGGGAAGGCATTATAGGGGTCAAGGAGAGGCGTAACATGATCTAATTTACTGTTTAAGGCTGAGGCTTTGTGGAGAGTGGACTATGGAGGGTGACAGCAGAAGCAAGGTACTGGTTAGGAGCTGACTGGGGAGAGTAAAGGGAATCAGGATATATGTCAGGCATAGGGCTGCCCAGTCATGCTGACAACAGAGGTCCTGGGAGTGAAGGACAGAGAAGAATCCCTAGAATCTGGGAATCTTTAGCAGTACCAGGCATGGAGCTCCTGTAATTTCATGTGTCAGACAGTAATCTCTGCTACCCCTTCCTCTGGCAACCTCCACAGCCTCCAGCAGGGCAGGCACCTGGTAGAGGCATATACAGATGGCTAGAATGAAACAACCTCTCTGGCGCAATAAACCTCCAGGCTCTGTGGAAGCCCAGGTCTCCTGTGTGACTCTGATAAATTCCTTCCCCTCTCCGGCCTTTGTAAAACAGAAATTATATTTTCCACTGCCTGCCTTACGGGCAGAGGTATTTTGAATATCCAGGACAGCAATGCATAATGACAGTTAATAACAGTTGTTTTTAAGCACAACCACCTTGCATGGTAGAGATCGTTCAAACAATCTTACAAACATCAGAGCTGAGAGATAAAGTAACTACCTGAGGCCAACGTGCTATCAGTGCTTATGTGGGGTTTTGATCCAGGCCAGTTTGACTTCAAATTCTAGATTCCTTTCACCACATGATGCTGAAATTACAACATCTTAGATGATGCACTGGGAAGATGGCAGGGAAACTATTACATTCTTGCATTGTTCCTCATACTAAGATTGGTGGGATTCTTTTGAAAAGCAAATTAGCAATGAGTATCAAAATCCGCAAAAGTGTTTCTACCCCTTGACCATATTGAATTTATTCTCAAGAGAACAATTTTGAATTATAAAAAGGTGTATACCTAGAACTTTTAGTTCTGCATCATTTGTAACAGCAATAAATTCGAAGTAACTTAAATAGGGGACTTGTTAAAAAAAAAAAAAAAACTATGGTGTCAAATCAGAGGAGTACTATACAGTAATAGTTCTCTGTGAAGGATGACTTTGCCCCCCAAGAGACATTTGACAATGTCTGAAGACATTTTTGGTTGTCCCAGCCTGGGGGGAGGGTGAGTTCTATTGGCACTTGATGAGGAGTGACCAAGGATACTGCAGTGTATAGGACAGCCTCCCAAAATGTCAATAATGCTGAGGTTGAAAAACCCTATTATACAGAAATTAAATATGATGAATGAAGATTTTATGATTTAATAGAGAAAAAGTAGAGTTCCAAATTTGGGGCACACCATGATTACAACCATGGAAGACCTTATCTTGCATATGAAGAAACAGCAGATAAAAACACAGGAAACTGCAAAAAAAATACATTGATGGAATTAGAGATAAATCTTATTCTTTGAAAAGTTTTATTTAATGATGTTATTTTTTACACTAAGCAAAATTTGGAAAAAAAAATTGAAATACAACTTGCTATAGATATCCGTTGTCATTGTTGCTATCCAGATCAAACACTGTACCCAGCACATTTTTGTGCTCAGTTGATTCTCTGGAAGGAAAGAAGGAATTTTGTTTGTTTTGTAAAAGTTATGTGAACATAACCAAATCAAAAGTGGTATTTTTAGAAAGCCATGCAACTGTCATATCCATTAAGTTGATCAAGACTCCTTCTGTTGCAAGGAACACAAATCAAACTGGAACTAGCTTAGACAAGAAAAGACATATCGGTTCATGTGACTGGGGGAAAAATGTCTGGCATCAAGTCATGTGGACCCAAGAGCGGAAACAGTGCTATCTGCTGCTTGGTATGCTCTGTGCCTTTGCTCTCTTTCACTCTCAGACTACCCATTACATTCATTCTCCGAGTGTGGCCCTCATCCTCTACTGCATACTGCTTTCTCACTGGGAACAGAGGAGACACAAATGTTTTGATGGAGCACATGCTCCAGTAAATTCCTGGTAAAGGATACATGGGAGGTAAAATTCCAAGACCTTGCGTTTCTAGAATTTGTCAGCTTCCCAAAGTGCTGGAATTAAAGGTGTGAGCCACTGCCCAGAAGTTTATGATATAACTCTCTTCATCTCAGAGTTAATAAATAACTGCTAAGACCTACTGAGGAATTTTTTTCTTAGGATCACAGTGGAAAACTGTTAAGAGCGGTACTGGGAGGGAGCACTATCTTGAGAAGAGAAATGCTGGTGGGACCTGGGCATTTGCAGTCAGCAAGAAAAGCTGAAAGAAATACAAACATTCATTCAAAAGCTGCCTAAATTATCTAAGTTTCCATTTCCTCATTATAAAATAGGGCTCAAATGGGACTAGAATAGAGGTAAAATGGGTCATAAAATTTCTGTACCTGGAACTGAACATTCATTGCCTCATGTAATGCACCAAGCAGAGCCAGGCACCTAGAAGTCGTCTGTAGTAAATGTTTCCATTGTTCCCAACTCTTGGCTCCCTTTCTTGAGAGATGATTGCAAGACACTCATGGCCATGTGACTTGAGTACCTTCCTGTAATTAGGGTATGCTTCCCTGCCCATGTCAGGCTCCGCCACTAGACTCAATGGAGCCAATACGATGTGAATAGAAATGACAGAGAAAAGCATGAGGGACAATGCAAGTTTTTTCCAGTTCTCTTACACTTTCCCTTGGTCATCACTTGTCTTGAATCTGGGCTTCTCCTTCAGCTGGGTCCCAGATGAGAAGACATGGAGCAGGGCCCCAGCTAATCTAGCGTATTCATGAAACAGAAACAAATCTATGTTTTGTGAGCCACTTAAGTATGAGGGTTACTTGTCAGCACAGCAAAGCTGATTAATACTGAGTCCCACACACAGCTAATAAGGAAAAGCAGGAGGAATAGGAAGATGACAGTGTAGAACAACAGGAGGAGGGGGCAAGAAAGATGGAAAGGTGGAAGATGATGGAGAAGAGGAATAGAAGGAGACTTTTAGTAACTCTTGTTGCTTAGAATCATGTTAATGTCTGTGAGAAATAAAAGACTAAGGTTAGGATATACATGTTCCCGTTCAGAAGACTAAAATCTAGTTGGAGAGGAACCACAGACAAATAAAATGTCCTAGTCACGGGACAGCAGAATTTAAGGGCTAAGCATGCTCCAGACCAAAGGCTGCAGAAATTCTAGCTGTAGAGGGTAACTGTTGGAGGAGTAGAGAGAACTGAAAGGATTTGAACTGAGAGTTGAAGCACGCATATACCACTTGAATGTTCAAAAAGAGGGGAGGTCACTGTATGCTGAGCAAAGAGCACAGAGTGCGGGGGAGTGGGGGAAGCCAAGGAGAGAGGCCACAGCCAAAGAAGACATTCTTGGCTTGAGGAAGCCATGACTTCTCCTGAGAGTCATCCCAAGAACCTCTACCTCTTCGTCAGGAATGTGTCAAGACCGAGGGCCCACCTGTCTTTTTGATGGATGAAATAAAGTTAATCAATTGGAGGCCTGCACATGTGAGCCGAGCCAGAGATGCATGAGACTGCCATGCAAGGGGAGAGGGGTGCTCAGAGCAGCTGCTGGTTCCCCAAAGGTACAGCTAACTGGGCTGTGGAGTCTTGACAGAGGGCGTTGTTTGGCTTTCTGACCCCAATCACCCACAAAGTCTGACCAGATTTCTGGAGAGTGAGCACAGACTTTCCATTTCTGGAACACCTCCGTAATTTCCTAAAAAAACCAAACTTCGTGGTTTGAGCATATTGCATGTGACCAGTAAGGGTTAGAAGAGGGTTTTGCAAAGCTGAGATGCAAACAGATGCTGACCTTTGTTCTCTCAGGCAAATACTCCCCTTTGCTCTCTCCTCTGGAATTTCCCACATACTGTGCTGACCTTCACCAAGGGATAGTAGGCTCTTAAAAATTCTGACTTGCCCTAACTTGTTCATAAAGGAATTCATGGCAGCTGCAGATCTCCATGCAGTTCAATTATAGTTTTGTTTCAATGAGAAAATTGGGCCAAAGGAAAAATAAAGTGGGCAAAAGAGATAAACAAGGAGTAAGACACAATACTAAGGAGAGAGAGGACCACAAATTTTACAGTGTGCTTCCTGTGGCAAATCCACAGAGGGTAATATTGATTACAAGTTTTCTGGTTTCTAAAACATAACAACAGATGCCAGGTGAAGCCCAAGTTGTCCTGGTACTGAAACCAGGCAGAATTTTCCCCTACCCCAATGTAGTAGGTTGGAATGACTTCCACCTTCCATAAAGACCCACAATGAATACAATAGCAGGTTTCAGTTCCTCAATGTAGACTAACAACACACGTCAAAGTTCCATTAATCAAATGAATTATTTGAAAGACCTAGGCAATTCAGTCCAGTCTGCAACCATCTGATGGTACCTCTTGACCCAAGAATAGCATGTAGAATATGGAAAAAGAAATGAATGGCTTATCCTTCAAGCAATCTTCTATGAACATTTTTTCTTTAAAAAAAATGAGCTTCTGATAAGAATAGAGCTGCAGAGTTTGAAGTTGCACTATCAGGCAAAAACTTGAGATTCACACAATGTATTGTTCTTATCAAAGGAAGACTGGATATGCTTTGGCCATAAGCCAAGTGGAGGGTGGGGGCTAATGTCCTCTTTTGCCAGTTTAAGGAGTCTAATCAGGATTGGAGCCAGCATGAAAATTCACTGAACCTCCACCAAGAAAGTGGGCCAACAAGAGCAGCGATGATTCCCACAGGAACTAGTTCTGCATCTATTCAAACCTGTGGCAAAGTTCCAAACGTTGTATGTCATAGAGATCACCCGCTAGCATGTTAGCCTAGAAAATGTTCAAAGCAGCTATTACCAATTGCCCACTAAGACCACAAAACATGTAATAAAGTATCCAGGACGTTTTAATCCTAATACCAGTTCACAGCTAAAAAATATTGCATGGCCCAAACAAAATGAGCTATACACAATTAACTTCATAAGTCATAAAATGAGAGTGCGATCGTGAGAAGGAAGGGGGAAGACTGTACTGATGTTTTTTAAAGGCTTGGATATCACTATGAATTGTTATCATTGAAAATAGTTACTCGTCCCCACAAAGTCTTCTAATGATGTGAAAAGAAAGTTCTAAGGAATTCTCATTTGTTTTTTCCCTTCTTGCCCCACTGTCTACAGCTCACTCAGCTCACCCATTAAACCCTGAGGGTCTGTTTCACTTTTCCCTTCTCACACAAACATCACAGTAACAGTCTGGCCTTCCCAAACCACCACTGGAAACTTCAACTGAACTGATCATATATCAGTCAACTCTAGGAGACCAGCTCTGATTCCAAGAAACTGTGACATTGCCTCCATTGGAAGTTACAACCTTCACCTGCCAACCTGAACTCATCCCGTAGGCAAGTGAAGGAACGTTTCTCCTCATATTCATCTCAAGCAACAAATTTGGGACACAATTCAAATTAGCCTTAAGTTCCTTAAGTGGGAAGGATTAGTATTATAAATTAGTTTATAAATTCCCCCATGACACGTAATAGAGTGCTGCATACACTATAGGAGCTTAACAATAATTGCTACCATTTGTCAAACACATTCTTAATTCCAGGAGCTGTACTTGAAGCTCTACATAATTATTTCATGCATACATTTTGTCATTCATTCTAACTGTCCTAGAAAAGTATTATCCCCATTTTTAAGATGGAGAAATGGAGGCTCTGGCAAATGCACAGACTCATCTAAGACAATACAACTAGCTAGTAAGTAGCAGAATAAACTTTGATCCCAAGACTGACCAGTGCCAAAGCCTAAATTCTTCCTACTCTATAGGCTGTCTCCCTATAAACATTTCATTCCTCCAGTGACCACTGTATCAATGATGGAAGTCATAGGTGGGCCAAGTTTGGCTCAATATATCACATAAACTACCTAACAAAGTCCAGCAACAGTATGGATCTTGAAGTAGTGAATATCATCACAGAAATGTCTTTCTGTCTGAGATATTATAGAGAGGATCACTACTCTGATTGAAAAACTGGACTAGATGATCTCAATATCTAAAATCAAAAAGCAAAGACTGGAGTCATATTCTGATCAACAAGGCCAAAGTTAAATTCCAGGTTCCTTTCATTTCAGAAAATGCACATTAAGTGCCTCATATATGAGATACTGTGTTTCGGAAGACAGAGACAAAAGAAAAGACACAGTTACCAGTATGGGAGAATTATTATTATTTAAGCTAGATATTGAAGAGAAATAAGATTTTAGAAAATTGGGGTAGAAAAAAATTGAAAGTTATACCTAGTAGCAGATGAAGGGAATAGGGGTATTCAAACACAGGAAAGTGAGAAACTATAGAAAAAGCTTAGAGAAATAAAGGTACTTCACAGAATGTAGTGGAAGGGAAGCACTGAAAGGTAAATTGAAACCAGGCTATAGAGGGCTTTGAATGACTAAAAAATCTGGATTTTATTTGATTGCATTTGGAAACCATTGAGACTTCAGAACAAGAGAGTGATTTGTTCATGGCTGTGGCTTAAGTAGATCAATCTGAATCCTCAATAAAATATTAACAAATAGAATCCAACGATGTATAAAAAGAATTATACACCATAACCAAGTAGAATTTATCCCAGGTATGCAAGGCTGGTTCAACATTTGAAAAATCAATGTAATCCAAGGCATCAATAAGCGAAAGAAAAAAAGTCATATGATGATATCAATTGATTAAAAAAAAAGCAATTGACAAAATCCAACACCCATTCATGATAAAACTCTCAGCAAATTAGAAATAGAGGGAAACATCATCAACTTCATGAAGAACATCTGCAAAGAACCTGCAGCTAATATCATGTTTAATAGTGAGAAACTGGATGTTTTCTCCTAAGATCAGGAATAAGGCAAGGATGTTCAATCTCATCACTGTTTTTCAACATCGTACTGGAAGTCCTAGCTACTGCAATAAGATAAGGAAATAAAGGGTATACAAACAGGAAGGGAAGACATGAAACTGCTTTATTCACAGATGGAATGTAAATAGATCAATATGGCACCAAGTATAGGACAGAGTGTGTGGAACTAATAATTCCTTAAGCTCATGCTGGAGTAGAGACCTGCCAGAGCCCACATTAAAAAAAAAATGAAAAACAAACCAACAAGTAAACAAAGCCCAACTCCCAATTTAAATAGCAACCTTGAGCTGAGTTGATGTGGATGCTGAGGCACCTGGGTAGAATGTACAGAATTGCGCTAGATGTCAGCTATCTATCTGTTGTGCTTAGGCCAATTTGATTGCACTCTCCCCACTCCTCAGCCACCCCAAACATTGATTTGTCTTCTGGGTATATGAGGGACATGACATGATAGCTGAAGTTGTGTAGTAGTAAGCTGCTTTATAATGGCAATGTATTGATTTTATCTTCTTCCTTATCTTCTGGAAGGCTCAGCCCAAGCAACTAAGATAACACTAGAAACAAAAATGGCCATAATACAATCTGACGTTTCCATATTTCCTTGATGGTTTCCAAGTGAATATGCCCTTCTATAGCCTTCAAACTAAAGCAGAAAGTTTCAGAGCAATTCAATCGATGAGCATGTAGTTGAGTGCCAATAATATGTAAAACCCAATAGAGAATAAAAGGAAGTTTAGACAAGTGTAGTGTGGTGAAAGAGAAAAAGCAGAAGATTTAGAGTCAGTTGAACCAACCTGAGTTTTGAGTCTTGCATCATTACCTTCAGTTGTGTGACAAGCAAGTTTCTTAATCTCTGAGCTCTCAGCTTTCTTACTTTTGCAATGAGAATGATAATACTAACCTGAATGCTGTGAGGATGAAATGAGAAAATGCACATGAACTTGGTTGGCTGCAAATGGCTACAGAGATGTTCAGTTTGTTTATCCAGTTGGTTAAGGCCAGTTGGCAAAGTCTACACATGAGAGCATTAAATATCCAAAGTAGATGAAGAGTACAGGAAGTATAAAGAGCAGAGGAAGAAGTCTGTGGGCTGGAATGAACAACAAAGGCATCCCAAAAGATGTGAGACTCCAGCCGAATCTTAAAGGATTCAGAGTAGAATTCAGAAAGAGGAGGCAGGGAAGAAAGAGTCACTGTCATAAAGGAGGCACTCAAAAGTCGTTATGGAACGAGTGGGTGAATGAAAGCATACAGAAACAAAAGAACAAATTAGAATATCTAAGAAATAGTCTACAGGCAGTATGTAGACCAGAGTCTAAAATTAAAGATAGTCCTTGATGCTGCAGAAATTTTGTTTAAATGCGTTTTCTATGAGTGCCCATATGAACACTAAGGTATTTTCTAAGGATGGGCATTTCTGTTCCAGAGGTCTATAGAAATCACACTGTGGCTGGTTTGACCCCTGTACTGTACTGTGCTATCTCTCTGACCTATCTGTGACCTGCACATTTTGGTGAATACATTTCCTGTAGCCCCAGTGGGACAAGATAGCTCTTGCACCTGCTGACATATTTAGACACGTATTATCTTCACAGCCACTGTTCTTTCTTGATAACCACCATATCACCTAGATTGTTAAAGTCAGCTTCCTTCACAAACCACAGTGTAAAAGATTCTCATGGGGAAAAAAAAAAGGTGCCAAGGTATCTTATGACTTTGGTGCTTGTATTTTCAAAAGGAAGCTTTCAGGTAAGAATAGTAAAAGGGACTTAGGAGTAGGGGTCTCAGGGGAAATGCAGAGGGAGAGACTGAGAGCAGGCAGAAGAGGGGAGCAGCAGAAATTGATGGAAACAACCATACAGATTTGGACTCTGACTTAGGACCTGTCATTAAATCTCTCTGTGATCTTGGGCAGGTTGTGACATCAGAAAGTTGATAGATGTGATCGCTAAGAACCTTGCCGGATATTCTAGGACTGCAAGAACACATGTATATAACATGTAAATAAAACAAATATTTTATTATTTCAGCATTACTTTTTTTTTTTTTTTTTTTGGCCAGCATTACCTTTTAGAGGCCGGTTTCCTTCCCCCAGAACACACTCATGTGTAAACTGGGGATGGTTTTCTGTGCTGGGAAAAGTCAAGTCAAGCCCAAGTCTTCTTTTCTGGGGCTCTATTATCCTCCTTCCACCCACCCCAATAACCCAGAGAAGTAACTGGCCCCATCATTCAGAAGGCAATGGATAATGTTGGGTTGAATCAGTAGGTCTATTTTTTTTTCTGTTATTTTCACTCTCCCAAGCTTAAGTGGAATTTCTCATCAAGTTCTAACCCCAGAAACATCATTATGAGTACCACACTTTAAGCCAGACATTGCCAAACCAGACTTTGTCCAGAGAAGACTAGCCAGAATGGCAAGGGTTTGAGAATTTTGTCTAATGAAAAATAAATTAGAAAATAAGATGTTCAGGCTGGACAGGAACAGGCTTGAGAGAAGCCCAGCCGCAGCCATAAGCAGCTGAAGGATGGATAGAGAAAAATCAGTATGTTTGGTGTTACTCCACAGGCAGAAGGAGAGCCACCAGAGGAAGCTCCAGAATGGCAAATAACATTGCCACTAGAAAAACTTGCCCACAATTAGAGCAACCAATGTAGCTCCTGGGGGCAGTGATCTCCCTGTCTCAGGAAAGGTTCTAGCTCAACAGGCTCTATATGCCCATCTGCCAAGAGACCTCAGAAAGTATACAGTCAGCAGGATAAGAGGTCGAAGTATCCTTTCCAAGGCTAAGATTCTAGGATTCCACCTCAGAGTGGACTGTGAAGCTTGGCAAATGTTGGTCACTTTACTTTCTAGCTGTTTTGTTTGTTGCAACTTGCCTAAGTTGTTGTAAACCGAATCCCATGATGTGTGACTGTATGTTACTGCTTTTCCGTGGGTCTTCAAGGGAGCTGGGACACCAAAACCTTTGGTTTAAAGTCCCCCTGGTTTCTGTCTCCTCTTCCAAGCAGAAGTCCCACCAGTGTGATCAGGAATAAAACACTTCAGGTGCAACGTGATCATTATTCAAAGGTTCTGTGAAACCAGTTACCCCCTTTGCAAAGTGAAAAGTGCAACTTTGGATTTTTCTGATCAGGGTATTATAGAGAGGAGCCCACCCTTCTCTTACTATACAGAGAAGGGTAAAACACAGTCACCTTTCCACAGCATCTGAGTGGACCTAACACAGGGCAGTGAAAGTGATGCAGAACAAACTTCAAAGCCTCCAGGAGCACACGTGACCTCAGGTGAGACATCCAGGAGGTGGGGAACAACTGACAGTGGCCCCTGTTTTGATGGTTTCAAGTTTCTTTGCCCACTTTCTGAGTCCCTTAAATCCTGGCTTTCCTTCCTTAAATTGTTCCCTAATTTGCACCCAAAACATTTCTCTTCAAGAAATCATTAAATTTAACATGAAAATACTGTTTCTAATAGGAAATGAACAGAAACAACCTGGCTCTCCGAAGAGGAGTATTTTATTCAACTCCGAACTGCTCACACATTATGCAACTGTGAACAAGGCTCATTTAAAAATCCATGAAGCTTCCAATGTTTTCACCACAAAATATATTAAGTATTGAGGTGCTGGATATGTTGACTAGTTTGATTTAATTATTCCACATTGTATGCATAAATTGTAACATCACCTTGTTCCCCATAAAATTATACAATTATAAATTGTCAACTTGCAATTAAAACAATAAAATCCAGCCAGACTTTGTGGCTCACATTTCTAATCCTAGCATTTCGGGAGGCCGAGGTGTGAGGATTGCTTGAGCCCAGACATTTGAGACCAGCCTGGGCAACATCGCGAGACTCCATCTCTACAAAAAATAAAAAATTAGCCAGGCCTGG
Source organism: Pongo pygmaeus (assembly GCF_028885625.2). Classification (NCBI taxonomy): domain Eukaryota; kingdom Metazoa; phylum Chordata; class Mammalia; order Primates; family Hominidae; genus Pongo; species Pongo pygmaeus. The sequence continues at coordinate 87,277,091 of NC_072385.2, read as the reverse complement.
TGGCATGCACCTGTAGTCCTAGCTACTCGGGAGGCTGAGGTAAGAGAAGCACTTGAGCTTAGGAGGTCAAGGCTACAGTGAACTGAGATTCTGCCACTACACTCCAGCCTGGGTGACAGAGCAAGACTCTGTCTCAAATAAATATGTAGATAATCAATCAATCCATGAAGCAACTATATAAAAATGCCAAGGTGAAAATGGAAAGGAAACTATGCATATTGTAGGGTCATGACCCCATAAGATATGCATGCATGTGTCTATTACATAAAAGGAAAAAAATTTTTAAGACAAATAGTTAAAACCATATTAGGGGAAACTTATTTGAAGGTCACCATCTTCCCTTTCTCCCCATAGACATCTATTTTAAATTTCCATTAAATTCTTAAAATTGTTTGCATAGCAAGTAATAATTTAAACAAATATTTTATTATTTCAGCATTACTTTTTTTTTTATTTATTTATTTTTTGCCAGCATTACCTTTTAGAGGCTGGTTTCCTTCCCCCAGAACACGCTCATGTGTAAACTGGGAATGGTTTGGTTCATCTGATTTTTATTTGAAGTTGCCATAGCCTGTTCACTCTGAAGGTTACATGCATGGGAGAAACTTCATAACAAAATGGCAATCAGCCTACTGCTTCATTTTCTTAGCCAAGAAAGGATCTAAACCCTTCACACAACAGGAAGGGGCATGCCAGCCCAGGTACTTAAACCAACATTAGCATTCACCAAAAAATACTGGGGCACCGTACCCCCCCTTTCACAGTGCTATGAGCTTAGCTTCATTTGGGATATAGCTAATGCTCTGTTTCTTATTCAGACCTTCACATCCAGCAGACCCTGTACCCCAGTTCTGCCCCTGGAATGGGACTCCCAATTGCCTGTGCCCAGCTGAGTCCCAGCTAGAGAGTCAAGTTCACTAGACCCCATCCCTGTCTTCTGGTGTCCACGATTCTGACAAGCAGGCACATGGCCATAGGCGGCCTTCAAGAAAGCACCCCTCCCCCAGTGTTCCTAAGTTATTGTCACCCTAACTTACCCCACAATCTGACCGTTGGAGGGATCCCTAACACCTTTAAGGAAACCTAAAGAACTTTTACCAATGACCTCAGTATTGTAGATCAAGGCCAGAGCATACCTACCTCTCTCCCAACTCCCTGGAGAAAACAGTGCATAGTAATACACATGCAGGGGCCCCAGGCTGTGCACATCCCCCACAGGGCCCAATGCCACCTGTTTGGTATTCCCAAAAGCTTTTTCCAGATGGAGCCACACAGGCCTTTCTAGTCCCTTAAATCCTAAACCTTAAACACTAACTTTAATTCAACTGGGTTTATACATTTTATCAATTTTACTGGAGTTGTTGAACATTTCATTATATAGAAAAAACCACCCTGTGTTGGCCTAATAGACTATCCAGACTAATACTGGCCCTCTGATACCTGTCCCAGCTCTACTCAGCTTAAGATTGGTCCTTCCCCAAACTCCCGCCAACACTGGTTCTGCCTCTGCACATGTCTGCTTCCTATTGGTCACGCTCTGAGCGGCAGCCCTAAGTCTCTGATTTGTCTCTAATTAGCCCTGCTGTCTCCCCTTTACTAAACTGAAAGCTCCTTCTAGGAGGGCCTGGATCAAGGACCAGAGAAACTGGCACTGGATAGAGGCACATAGCAGGTGCTCACTAGGGACTTGCGGAATGAAACTGGAACAGAGACATTACCAAACACCCTGAAAGCCCTGAATAGTCTAATAGGAATGTCATCCCTGACCTCATATGTAACACCCAATTCAAGTAATTTGTCATATTGTGTCTCCCAGTTATTAGCTTCTGCAATGTGGCTGGTAGGCATAGTCCCCTTTGCCAGATCTTCTATGCATATCTGAAATATAGTACAAGTCCCCTAACCACAGAGGAATGTTGAAAGTTGAAAATATTATGTAGCGCATGTTGGCTCTGCCTCTGCCCTCCCTGCCTTCTGGGTACCCACAGCTCCTGGGCACCTACTGCCAGTTGAGCCCACATAATCCCAGAGGCACACACTTCCTGAAGGCCACTCTCATGTCTCCCCAGCTCACCCCAGTGTCTCCAGGTCTCCTGCTGCTTTAACAGCCAATGTCCCCTTGAGTCTCCTTTTGGGCTTCTTCCTCCAACCATGGCCATGTTTTCCTCCTTACATAATTATGAGCAAAAGAGGTAAGAACTCATCCCAGCCTCCCTCCACATTCCAACCAATGGCCGTGTAAAACTGAGAAGACCCTTAAGTTGATTTTCCCCTAATTAAAATGGGACAGACTAAGATGTCCTAAATTCAAGTTGTTCAGGATTCTGGGGGAAACTGCCCCATGCGCATTACACTAGAGGCTCATCCCTCAGCTCTGAACCCCTTCCTGGGTGCCGAAGTGGGAATGGAGACCCAGGGAAGTGTGGGGCCTCCACATCACTGAGGTGACTCTGGCTCCACCCTTGTCATGTGCCTTGAAGGGCCCCCCACAATGTGGACACTCACAGCAGCGCACACTCATCTTTGCAAATATCTGGGAAGCATGTATTTTTAAACAAAGGAAATCCGGAGAGTCAGGCTTGAATATCTCCAGATGGACACTCATTCCTTGGAAACCTCCTCTCTGCAGCTCAGCTTGAAAAGTCAGACTTTTCCCCTCAACAACTTAGCATTCATGAAAAGAAATTTTGTTCAGAAACTTGAAAGCGATTTCAATTGCAGAAAAATATGTCCAAAGTTTTCTGCATGTGAACACACATACATGAAGGTACACACTCATTTTAAAAACTGGGGGAAAAGGCAGCCCAAAGAAAATCTGCATATTGTTAAAAATGTAAATCAAGGCCATCATGATGGCTCATGACTCTAATTCCAGCACTTTGGAACGCCAAGGTGGAAGGATCGCTCGAAGCCAGAAGTTCAAGGTCAGCCTGGGCAACATAGCAAGACTCTATCCCTACCAAAAAAGACAAAACTTCACCAGGCATGGTGGCATACACCAGTAGTCCCAGCTATGTGGGAGCATCGCTTGTGCCCAGGAGTTCATGGCTACAGTGAGCTATGATTGCGCCATTGCACTCAAGCATGGGTGACAGAGCAAGACCTTGTCTATTTAAAAAAAAAAAAAAATGTAATTCCAATTTCTTCAGGCACATGTAAATTCAGTCTACTTAATATTCAGTAGTATGTATCTTTCAACAAGTGTGTCCATTATTCTAAATTGCCAAATTTACTGACATAAATTTGTTCGTAATATCCCTTATTATCCCCTTAATAGTGATAACACCTCTCTCATACCTGCTACTGGTTATGTTTTAAGTTTGGCAAGAGGTTTATCATTTTTCTTGACCTTCTCTCATAACCAGCTTTTGATTTTTTCTATTTGTTGGCTCTATGCATCTTTTTTCCACAAATTTTCACTCTGATCTTTATAATTTCCATTCTTCTTATATTTTTGGGTTTTATTTGCTCTTTTTATTCTGCTTTTTTAAGGTGAAAGCTGAAGTCACGATTGGAGATCTTTTCTAATATAGGCATCTTTCATGCTATAAATTTCCCCCTAAGTACAGCTTTAGCTGCAAAGCACTGTGAAATCCTATATTATCATTTTCTGTTTTAAGTACTTTCTATTTTTTTCTTTGACCTATGTATTATTTAAAAGTGTATTACACAGTTTCCAAATATTTGAAGATTTTCCAGATCTCTTTATGGATTTTTAACTTAATTCCATTGTGGTCAGAGAACATACTTTGTAGGACTTGAATCCACCTAAATATATTGAGACTTGTTTTATGGCCTGGAATGTGTTCTGTCTTCATAAATTTTCTACATGAACTTGACAAAAATGTGCATTCAGCTGTGGTTGGGTGGAATGACCTAAAAAGTATCAATTTGGTCAAGTTGGTTTATACTGTTGTCCAAGTCTTCTATATTCTTACTGGTTTTCTATTTGTTTGGATTTTTCTATTCCTCCTTGAAGTTCTATCAATTTTTGTCTCATATATTTTGAAGTGCTGTTACCAGACACATAAATGTTTAGAAATGTTGTCTTCTTGATGAATTTGCCCCATTACTATGAAATGACTCTATCTCCAGTAATATTCATTATTCTGAAATCTGTGTTTGACAATATTAGTACTAATGTTGGTATAATTTTTCATCCTTTTAAATCCATTCATATCTTTATATTTAAAATATTTATATCAGTCTTTAAATATGCAGATTAAATCTTTGTGGTTAAAATGGGTTTCTTGTGGGCAGTATGCAGTTAGTTGGGTTTTGCATTTTTATCCAATGTGACAATATCTGTCTTTTTATTTGGGAGCTTATACCATTTCCACTTACTGTGATTATTGATATGATTGAGTTTAAAGCTATGATCATGATATTTGTTTTCTATTCATCCTATCTGTTTTCATTTTCTGTCTTCTTTTGGACTGAGTATTTATGTTATCTCCTTTTATGGCTTATTAGCTAGACACCATAGTGGTTAGAGTATGTATGAAATAAAAAGAAATATGTACATATTAGTCTCTGACCCTGGTTTCTGATATGGGAACTCCTAAAATCCTTGTAATGTCCCAAGCAGTAGGAGTACTAGGAGCATCTTTTGTTCTAATATTTGGTCTTTGACCCAGGTTCCTGACACAGAAATCCTAAATCCCTTGGAATTTCCTGGGCAATAGGGGCATCTTTTGTTCTAATGAAGTGACCCTTGGTGGGCTCCTGGATGGGAGTTGGTCACCAGAAAGACCACACCAAGATTAGAAAACTGTAACTTTCAGCCCCATCCCCCATCCTCAGGAGGGGAGAAGAGTTGAAGATTGAGTGAATAATTAATCATGCCTGTGTGATGAAGCCTCCATATAAAGTACAGGCTTTGGAGAGTTCTGGAATAGTGAACATATCCACTTGCTGGAAGAGTGGCACATCCCAACCCCACAGAGATAGAAACTCCTTCAATTGGGACCCTTCCAGACCTTGTCTTATGTATCTCTTCATCTGGCTGTTCTTCTGTATCTGTTGCAATGCCCTTTGTATACATTTGTAAATGTATTTTCCTGAGTTCTGTGAGTCATCCCAGCAAATGATAAAACCTGAGGAGGGGATCATGGGAATATCCCTTCTGTCTGTAGCCAAGCCAGACGGAAGTTGTGAGTAACCTGGGACCCACTACTTGTGATGGGCATCTGAAGTCAGAGGCAGCATTGTGGGATTGAGCCCTTAACCTGTGGAATCTGTGCTAACTCCAGGTAGATACTGTCATAATTTAATTGAATTACAAGACAACCAATTGGTGTCCAAGGGGAATTGGAGAAATACCTGGTGTGGCATGTGATTAAAATGGGTTTCTTTGTAGGCAGAAACCCATACACACGCACATGTGGCGTCAGAAGTGTTATGACTATACAGAAGGAAACATTTGTTTTTACTATGCAGTATGCTTCTTCACTTTCAAGGGTTATTATACTACTTCACATATAGTAAAAGAACCCTACAACAGCATACTTATATTTCTTCTCTCCTGTCCTTTGTGCTATTGACCTACATTTCACTTCTACGGATGTTATAAAACACACGATACTTTATTTTTGCTTTAAAAGTCTACTGCCTTTTAAAGAAATCTAAATAAGAAAGAAAAAGTCTATATATTTACCCACGTAGTTACTATTTCTGCCACTCTTTATTCCTTTCTGTAGATCCAGGATTACTCTGGTATCATTTACTTCCTGCTTGAAGAATTTCCTTTAACATTTCTTACAGTGCAGGTATGTTGTGATGATTTTTTTCATCTTTTTGAGGTCTGATAATATCTTTATTTTGCAAGTGTTTTTGAAGAATATTGTTACTGGGTAAAGAGTTCTAGGTCAGCTTTTTTTTTTCATTACTTTAAAGATGTTGCTCCACTGTCTTCTCATTTACATTGTTTTCAATGAGCATTCTGTTATTCTTATCTTGACCTTTTTTCCCTGGTTGCCCAGTTGATTTTGTCTTTATCAGGAGTGTTAAGTAATTTTATTATAATGTGCCTTGGTTAGCTTTGTGTTTGTTGTACTTGGGTTCATTGGGTTTCACTGGAATTATAGTTTTTTATCAAATTTGGAAACTTTTTAGTTATAATGTCTTTTATTTTTTATGTTCCTCCCTCTCTCCTCTCCTTTGGGATACCAAAAGCATGTATAATTGATCACTTGAAGTTGTCTCAAGTTCACTGGTGCTCTGTTCATTTTTTCTGTTTCTTTCTTTTTTAAGAGACAGGGTCTCACCATGTTGCCCAGGCTGGAGTGTAGTGGTTATTCACAGGTGTGGTCCCACTACTCATCAGTATAGGAGTTTTGACCTTCTCCATTTCCAACCTGGGCCACCTCACCCCTTCTTAGGCAAACTAATGGTCCCCCATCTTCTGGGAGGTTACCATATCAATGCCATTCTTAGTGCAGACACTGAGTCGGCATAATACAGCCCAGAACTCCTGGGCTCAAGTGATCCTCCTACCTCAGCCTCCCTAGTAGCTAGGACTACAGGTACTGTGCCCGGCTCTCTGTTTCATTTTAAATTGTTTCTATTACTGTGCCTCAGAAGTTCATTAATCTTTTCTGCTGCAATTTATAACTTGCCAATATTTCCATCTAGTATTTTTTTTTGTTTCAGACATTATAATTTTTACTTCTATAAGTTCAACTTAGGTCTTCCATTTCTCTACTTATTATGCTCAATCTTTCCTCTAGCCTTTTGAACATGTAGGATATAGTTACAATAATTGTTTTAACCTTTGTCTTCTAATCTTATTATCTCTGTCATTTCTTGGTTGGTTTCAATTGACTGACCTTTCTCCTCATTTGGGTTGTATTTTTGTTTCTTTACATGCCTTGGAATTTTGATTGGATGCCAGACATTGTGAATTTTATCTTGTTGAGTGCTGAATATTTTTATATTTCTATAAGTATTATTAAGCATTTTTTTCTTCTTTTTTTGAACACCATTATTTGGAAACCCTGATTCTTCCAGATGTTGCTTTTAAACACAAGAGCAGCATTTACTCTAGGGTTCATTTTCCCCATTAGCAAGGAAAGACCCTTCTCAGTCTACCCAATACTTTGCATGTTTTGAGGACTTCCAGGCTTGTATTGGAAATGAGCACTTTGCTCATCTGTGTGTGATCTCGGGCCATGGTTCCGTCTTGTCCTTTCAGGTGCCCCAGGTAGTAGTTTCTCACGTGCCTGCACTGAGCAGTACTGAATAGAACACTTGAGGATGACCCTCTGTTAATATCTAGAGTTCTTTCTATATAGCTGTCTCCTTTTCCATTCTCCATTCTGCAAAGTCTAGTCATCTTAGCTTCCCCAGATTCCTAGCTCCACCTACTTCACTCAGGGAGACTTGTGGGCAGTTCCTGAGTTCCCCCTTCCTACTCCGCAGCCTGAAATTTCTCTCCAGACAGTAAAGTATGGAAACTGTAGGACTCATCTTGCTTTTTATGTCTTTTAGGGATTACTGTCCTTTTTCGCCTCATATCCAAAGTCTTGAGAGCCATTGTTTCATACACTTTGTCTGGTTTTTTTTGTGTGCTGTTGTTGTTGTTGTTGTTGTTGTTGTTGATTCAGGTAAGAGGATCGATCAATTCAGTCTGTGTTATTTCATATTGAGCAGAAGTGGAAGTCAGGACTGTTGATGTCATTTTAATATCTGTAACAGTGGTAGCCATACCAGAGTGAAAAATATAGAGGAGAAATAAAACAAGATCTTATTTGCTCCTTAGATGATAAAATTGATTTGTAAGGGTATAAAGAGCCAGGAGCAAAATACATGTAAATATTAATACCTTAGAAATCAAAGAAATAGAAAATTTAACTGAAAAAGTAGCAGAGTTTGTTGTAATATTGGTGAGGTAATAGACAGTTATCAAAAATTAGGCAATGTGTAACCTGATACTGAATATAGAAGAATGGGCTTACAGTGCCCATTTGGAGGTCAGAGACCTGAGCCTGCTGCGGTGTCATGGGCAAGAGTCAAGCTTTGTGCCCTGGCCAGGATCTTCTCTGGTTAATAAATTCAGAACATTTTTGTCAAAAGCCCCAAGTCACTCAAGTTGAGTTGAAACAGTTGTTTTCTTATTGAATAAGTCCCTTTCTAATCCTAAGAGATTTACATTTAAGTATAGGAATGATTAAATAAATCTATCTAAAAGTAACATGTTAAATTTTAAGAATACATATAAATTTAATATTTGAACCCATATCATGTTTAAGAGAATTTTCAAATTACAGTATCAAACAAATTAGATTTGTGATTCTAATCTAGGATTTCTATTACTTTTAGTCTTATAATTTTAAATTAAAAATTACAATACGCTTTAAATTTACAAAGAATACTGAAAGTTGGCCAAGTGCAGTGTCTCAAACCTTTAATCCCAGCACTTTGGGAGTCTGAGGCAAGAGGATTGCTTGAGCCCAGCAGTTCAAGACCAGCTTGGGCAACATCACAAGACCACGTCTCTAAAAAAAAATTTTTTTTTTAAATTAGCTGAGCGTGGTCCCGGCTACTCAGGAGGCTGAGGTGGGAAGACCACTTGAGCCCAGGAGGTTGAGGCTGCAATGAAGTGTGATCGCACCACTATACTCCAGCCCGGGTGACAGGGCAAGACCCTTTTTCAAAATGAAAAAAAAAGAACAACAGAAGAATACTGAAAGTTACTATATATATATAGATAGATAGATAGATATCTATATATATATCTATATATATACATATATATATATACACACATACACACACACATATACACATATATACACATACATATATACACAAATATATGTTTCATATATTTTTGAAAATTATGAAATAGTTTAGAAGATAATGTTGATTAATTACACAGTTGGAACTCTTTAAAAAAATAAAAACAGAATACATGGAATTTCAAAGGCAGTTTGGACATTTTAGGGGCCCCTTTAACATGATTCTAAATATTTGCTAGATTAAAAAATAGAATGAAATCTGCAGGTTAAACTTAAAAGCTTAAGCCAGATGCAGTGGTGTGCACCTGTAGTCCAGCTCCCTGCCCCTCCAGCTACTTGGGAGGCTGAGGTGGGAGGACTGCCTGAGCACAGGAGTTGGAGGCCAGCATGGGCAACATAGTGAGACCGCCATCTCTAAAAATATTTATTAATAAATAATTTTTAAAGGATGTGTAATTTTTGAAAAGCTTAAGGGAAAATCAGTTTTCAATTTAAAACATTCACATAAAATTTAAAACAAAAGTAGAACCTGAATAGTCTTTTATATGTCAGTGCTCCCCTGCTTTCCTCAGAATACCAAAAATTGCTCATTGACAGAAAGAGTCCCAGGCCTCTAAGCACAATGTGGAAATGATTGCTCTAAGCTGTGGTCAGTCACCAAAAGGTAACTCTGAACCAGGCACTGTCGTTTACAGATTTGCTCACTGAATTGTCACAATAGCTCTCTGCTGCAGGGATTAATTTTAGTCCTAGTTTTACCAGTGAAGCAACTAAGGCTCCCAGCCAGGACATGGCAGAGCTGGAGTTCACGAAGTCCATGTTCTTAGTCACTATGACATGTGCAGTGTAATCCCTCTGCATTTTGTTTTTTTCACTTTGTTTTCAAAGAGTATTGCAACAACAACATAGAGGATGGATTGATGAGAAGATAGAGCCAGGAGGCCAGGTGGGAACGGCGGCCCTGTCCATGTGATGTAATAAGGGCATGGCCTATGACTATTGCTGGAGTTGGAGAAAGAGGACAGGCCTGAGAAGAAAGTTGGGAGAGGGCTATTTGGGAGGTGGCCATTAGACTAGCTGAGACAGAACGGTGACTCTAGGTTACTCCAGGGAGTTGGGTGGGGGCCCTGCAGAGGACAGTGGGGGCTTAGGTGGAGAGGAGGGGAAGGTTTAGGAGGGCGGGGGGGTTGAATCTGAGTGCCTGCAGAAGCAGTCAGGGAGCAGCTAGACATGGGAGTCTGAAGGTTAGGACAAAGATAGGTTTTCAAAAACTGGAGAGGCAAAATATGTATTGGCACTCATAGCACTAAGAAAAGAATGTTGTTAATCCAATTCAAGCCATAACTAGTTTTTGGCTAAAGGTAAGATTTGGTTTTCGATTTGTTTGTTAAGTTTTTACATATCTAAGTCTCTAAGGGCTAACATGGAATCAATGTGTGAACTAAAGCTGCCTTTTACAACCACTCCAAAGAGAAAACACCAGAGGCAACTACTGTGTATACAACTATATCCAAAAAGCAGCAAGGCCTCATTACTCAGCGGACAGAAACAGAGCATTCCCCAGACCAACTGTGGGCAATGCCTACCCTATGTGCAAGAGGAGACCAAAGAGATACCTAGTACCTGCCTTCAAGGGGCTACCAACATCCCTTTGTTCCTGGCATTCAGGTATCTGCCATCCACAAACAGGCTAAGTAGGTCAGTCCAATCTGTATTAATGAGTTCTGAAATATCTTCCATAATTTAGGATCTGGTCTTGCCTTGAAGTTGCCAGGTTCTAGAAACTTTGTTATTTCTACTTTTGTTCACTTGTATCATCAAAGGGATAGAACACATAATCATTTTTTCCATTGTATTAGCAGGACACATCCCAGTTGCTGAGAAGTAGTAATTGAGTTTATCAAATACAATTACCTCCACTCAGCCCACCTCCTCCTCAGTTTGCCTTTCTCAATCAGGGAGAACTAACTCTACCTCTCACAAAGGACCCCTGCATATTTGAATGGCTTCCCAGGAGTCTTTGAGTGGCATATAATTACACTTAATTTAATTTTTTTGTCATTAGTCCCAGAGGCTTTGATCCAAGGTCTCTGTTATTCTGATATAAGGAAAATAAAGCTCCACCTAAAATTAAATATTTGCCTTTGCATTCGGTTTGCTGTTCATTGTACAAGTAATCTTCTGTTAGAATCTTTGGTTTCCAGTGGCCATTTCTGGGCTTGGCATCTTCTCCAGTTTCTTGTGTTTCCCCATCAGTTGTCAGGTCACCAGAAGCCTGAGCAAACTCAGGTTTTGTGAAAACTTCTAGATCAAGGTCTCAGGAGGTGACAAAGAAGGGACTCTTAGATCTCTCTTGTTTTCCATGTGAGGCCAGAAATCCTCAGACCTTGAGCATTGGGAATGGGGTGCTTCTGTTGAAGATGCAAATTGGTAGAGAAAAAATAAAGCTCTTGCCCATTTGGTTTCAGGCAATGTTCCCAAAGTAAATCACAATCTGGCCCACCCTCCATTTGTAAACCAACGTTCATAAGTATTTACAGCATGAGAGCATAGTGTACCTGTCCTGAAGGACCAAACAGTATTATGCAAGAAAGAAACTTGTAAAAAAGTCAGTAGTAGTAGGAGTTCAAATAGAATACAGGCTGTCAGAGATGCAAAAAAATACACAGAGGGACTTCAGAAAGAGAAACAAACTTACCAGGCCATTTCTCTTCAGCTTTTGGGCAAAACCCCTCTTTCCTTGGTGAAAAAGCCAAGCATCACATTGTCCTCAGCTCCTCATTGTTACTTTTCTTTAGGGACTGCCTAGACTTTCCACACTTAGATTGAAGGGTTTATTATCCAGACCAGCTGACTTCCTTTTCACCCTAATTCCTGGCACCATCTTGGGAGAATTTTTTACCATGTAAATGATACTGAACATCCTAGTCTTCAGGTTCTTAACATTCTCAACTCCAGTGACTCCCCTCTTTCTATACTGGGCTGCCCATCCTCCTGGTCATACCTTCTATCTTAACACCAACAAGAACTACCTCATCATTCAAGTCTTCATCTCAATTGCACACCAGATCAGAGCCTCTCATCCCTCCAGCTCTCACTCAGGTCCTCCCACTACATTTACTCTCTTCCCTCACACACCTTGACCTCTGAGCTCCTGACTCTACCTGGCTCTCCATATCTACCTGCACCTCCTGACTTCACTTCCGCATCCAGCCAAGACCCTACCGGGTTCCACTTCAATTGTTCTATTGTCAGCCACCTCGGCACTGTCATCTTCTTGTCTTTCTATCACATCTACCCCCAATAAACTCCGAATCCTGGATTGATCTAAATATCCTCCCTCTAGGCAAGCGTTACTTTTTGAGCTTCTGGAGAAAATCTTACCATGGGGAAGAATGATGTCCCACAAAATTTATGGCATCAGCTGTACCATCAACACTCCTGGCTGCTCCTCAATTGTCTCCTCGGGGACTCTCCTAAACATGTATGTTTTTCCTCGAGTTCCCAACCCAGTTTCTCTTTTCTCTCTTAGTTATCCCTAATTCTTACTTTACAGAAACGTAAATAAAAATCTCCCAACTCCCTGCCCCTCCATCACCACCACCACCCCCTAGAAATCTTAACTCCATATGTCCTTCACCGTACCCCTCCTCAGAGGAAAGGACATCTGGATGTTCAGATATATCTGTTGTCACTGACTCCTCAAGGACCTGGCTCCCTCAGGAACAAGTTCTCTTCAATGACTGTCAACCTCTGGATTCCCACTGGATTCTTCACTTCTTCCTGTAAACAAGCTCATGGCTCTTCTTTCTTTAAAAAGTCTTGGTCAGGCACAGTAGCCCAACGTCTGTAATGCCAGCACTTTGGGAGGCCAAGATGGGAGGATCACTTGAGCCCAGGATTTTGAGACCAGCCTGAGCAACATGATGAAACCTCATCTCTACAAAAAAATACAAATATTAGCCAGGTGTGGTGGTGCATGCCTGTAGTCCCAGCTACTCAGGAGGCTGAGGTGGGAGGATCGCCTGAGCCCAGGAGGTTAAGGCTGCAGTGACCTATTAAATGTACCACTACACTCCAGCCTGGGTAACAGAGTGAGACCCTGCCTAAAAAAAAAAAAAAAAAAAGTCTCCTTCAACCCGTCCCTCTTTTCCCGCTGTCACCATAGAGCACACCTTTCTTTCACAGCCAAGCTCATGGGACATGTGGTCTACACTTTCAGCCTCCACTTTCTCACCTACATTTCCTTCCCAAGGTGAGCACCACCAATGCAGCTTCCACCCCTCTCAGCTACTAAAAGTGCCTAGTCCACATCTACATTTAGATGTCTAATGGACGGCTCAAACTCAACATGTCCAAATCTAAACTTCTGATCGTTGAACCCAAACCTTTTTCACCCATAGTCTTCACCACTTCCGTTGAGGGCAAAGCCATCCTTCTAGTTGCTCATGCTAGGAAATACAAAGTAATATTTTTCTTCTTTTTTTTTTTTTTTTTTTTTTTTTTGCCCTCCACATCCCAATCTATCAGGAATTCTTATGGTTCTGCCTTCAAAGTATAGCCAAAATTTGACCACTTCTACATGCTCAGCACACAGAATTGTTGAAATCGAATTTGGCCACCTCCCTGCCACCACCCTGACCCAAGCTGCCTGGATTCCTACAACAGCAGGTCTCCCTGTGTGACCCCACCCTCCCTACAGCCTATTATCAACACAGTAGCCAGAGCATAATTTAGACGTCATTCCTTGACTCAAAACTCTTCATAGGCCCCCAAAAGCCAAATTCCTTCCATAGCCTACTAGGCCTTGGAAAATTTGCCTCTACTTTGCCCTTACTTCCCTGAGTTTATCTCCTGCTACTCTCCCTCACTTACTCCACCCTAGCTGGCTTCCTCGGTAGAGTTTTTAGAACATGCCAGGTATAGCTTACCTTAAGGCCTTTTTAATGGCTATGCTCTTTCTCTAAAATGCTTTTGCCAGATGTTTACATGGTCAGCCCCTCACCACTTTCAAGTATTTGCTCAAATGTAACTTCATGACCACCATATTTAAAATTGAAACCCCTGCCCAACATTCCTGATTTCCTTTGAGTATGTTCTACATTTTTTAATCTATAGCTCTTACCTATAGATAAATATAGTATAAATGTGCATCTAGCATGCTATATTTGTTTGTTGCATTCATTCTTTGTTAGCTATCTTCCCCCTCTAGAATGGAATTATTCACTTGGATAGCCTAAGCTCCAAGAACAGTGCCTGGCATATAGTAGATATATATATATGGCACTCATATATGTATGTACTATGTATAGTATATATAAAATATATATAGTATGTATATAGTATATATATATTATATACATATAGTTGGCACTGTATATATAAAGTAGGCACTCATATATACATTCTCTCTCTCTCTCTATATATATATATATATGGAAAATAAATCGAATTGCCAAGGTCCCCAGTGACCTGCTGAACCCAAAAGAAACTTTCCAGTCCTCACCTTACTGGATATCCCTGCAATTCTGACACTGATAACCACTGCATCTTCCTTGAACCTCTCTCCTCCTTTAATTTTCTTTCTCTGTCTCAGGCCACTCTTCCCTTGTCTCTTTTATAGGTCTCTTTAAGTATTGAGTACCATCAGCTATATCTTAAATCCTCCCTTGTTCTTCACATTCTAAAAAAGAAAAAAAAGAAAAAAGAAAAGAAAAAATCACCCATACCCAAGGTATCACATTGCCACCTGAACACTGAACAACTCTAAAATAGATGCCTCCACACAGACCTCTCTCAAGTGTTAGACCTAGCCAACCAGCTGATAATCAGAGAGTTGCAAATTTAACATAGCCAAGCCAGCTTCTCATCCAGAGCTTGCTTTTTCAGTGAACACCATTCATCCAGTTGGCCAAGCCAGAAACCCAGGAGTGGTCCTCGGCCATTTCCTCTCTCTGACCCTCCACATGTGATTGATCGCCAATCCCCTGATCACTGCCACCTCCTGATCACCTCTTATCTGAACTGCCATCACAGCCTCCTCCAGTCTCTCTGCTTCTGATCTCACCCCTGAAGGCCATCCTACAGTGTTTCAACTCCCTTGCCTCTCAGTCATCTACAGGGAAAATCTAAACTCCCCTTGGGCAGGGATGCCAGGCCCTTCACACAGGCCCTCTAGGTCAGCCTCATCTCCAGCCACCGCCCTTCCTCCTCCAAGAGTCCTGGACCACGTGCCCTCTCTCCTGAGGGTGCCTCCATACCCTTGTGGGTGCTTCTCCCTCTGATGGTCAAGTCCCTTCAGTGCCCATCTGTCTCTACATATCTCACCCTTCAAAGCTCAGATGCCATGTCCTCTAAAGCCTCGTCCAACTTTTTCAAGTCACCCGAAGCATCCCACCTAGGCGCCCACCACATTTTGTACATACCTCCACCATGGCAACGACCATGTGGTCTTCTAATTTTAATAAACCTTCCCTATTGGTTCCCCATGTTGGCTGTGGTGGTCAGCTATAATAAGGAAAAGGGATCCATAAGCTGTAAAACCTCAAATAGATGTTTGTCGCTGAGGGAAGCAGGAACCAATAGGGAGACATACAAAGAAACAATTATAATGAGGTTATTACTTTCGTGAAGTGATAGATATAGAAATTGAGGCTCAGAGACCCTATGCAACTTCAACAAGAAGCCAAGAACAAGAAGCAAGACTTGGATCTAAGCATCCTAGTGACTAAGGAGTACCACAGTCAGGGTTCAAGTTCAGAAAGTAGAATCTACTCTAGATTCTACAACAAACAACAAAAAAGTTTGTTGGCTTTTTAAGCTAGAAGGCCATAACAGAGAATTCAATGCCTACAGAATGAGTTATGGACATGGCAGGAGAAGAGGGCTCTAGACTGGGCCGTCAGAAGTGACATTCAGAACCGTGCCACCTAACTCCCCCACCAGGGGAGATGCCATCTCTGCCATAATCAAGAAGGCAGAGAATCAAAGCTTAGCACACAGAATTGTTGAAATCAAGAACACACTGCCAAATTTCCAATCCCAGGGTCAGGGAGGCATTACACCCCTGCTGATGTGCCATGACACCTTTGAAGCTAACAGCTGGACATGGAGTCACCACTGCAGCAATGTTCATACCTGAGAGCCCTGCTGGCCACCTGCAAGAGCCAGTAAAGCATGAAGATGGCCTCTGCTCCATGTCCGCCTTCTAGAGATCTCATTGGTGCATCTGATGGTGGAAACTGTTTTAAATCCAGAATACTAGGAGCAAGGGAATTTAGGAAATGACATTTTCAATTTTCTAGCCTCTCAGGTACAAGAAGACACAACAGCTTGAAATGGATGCCAAGTGTGGGTCCACAGCAGCCCCATGCAGCGCAAAGATGGAAATACCCTAAGTGACATGCATCTTACCTTGGCAACATACCCCTAGCAGAAGACAAAAGTTTTGTGGTTGTTTGTTTTAGAACAAAGAGCTGAGAGGCATTTCAGTTCCTGGGGAAAATATAAAGATTTTCCTAATATGAATTGCTGAAAAATTTCTTATGGAGGTGCGGAGGACCTTCCATAGTGGACATTGTGCAACGTTCAACAAAACACACATTGTTTATCTTCAACATAACTTTCATAGTAGACACAGAAGGAAAATTCACATACTGGTTCTTTTTTTTTTTTTTTGTTATACTTTAAGTTTTAGGGCACATGTGCACAATGTGCAGGTTAGTTACATACGTATACATGTGCCATGCTGGTGTGCTGCACCCATTAACTCGTCATTTAGCATTAGGTATATCTCCTAATGCTATCCCTCCCCCCTCCCCCCACCCCACAACAGTCCCCAGAGTGTGATGTTCCCCTTCCTGTGTCCATGTGTTCTCATTGTTCAATTCCCATCTATGAGTGAGAACATGCGGTGTTTGGTTTTTTGTCCTTGTGATAGTTTACTGAGAATGATGATTTCCAATTTCATCCATGTCCCTACAAAGGACATGAACTTATCATTTTTTATGGCTGCATAGTATTCCATGGTGTATATGTGCCACATTTTCTTAATCCAGTCTATCATTGTTGGACATTTGGGTTGGTTCCAAGTCTTTGCTATTGTGAAAAGTGCCGCAATAAACATACGTGTGCATGTGTCTTTATAGCAGCATGATTTATAGTCCTTTGGGTATATATCCAGTAATGGGATGGCTGGGTCAAATGGCATTTCTAGTTCTAGATCCCTGAGGAATCGCCACACTGACTTCCACAATGGTTGAAATAGTTTACAGTCCCACCAACAGTGTAAAAGTGTTCCTGTTTCTCCACATCCTCTCCAGCACATACTGGTTCTTGAAGTGACTTTTAAAAAGGCAACAGCATAATATGGACCTGGAATCAGGGACCTCACTTGTCCCCTTATCTGCCATTAGATTGGCTCGTGGGTTGGCCATGTTAAAACTGTGCTGCTTAGAGTCTGTGGGTTCCATGAAGGAGCATGGGGGTCGGGCAGGTGAGAAAAGGGCATGCTGAGCCGTCTTCTAGGCCCCTTCTACCAAAACAGCCAGAGCTGTATCTGCTTTATCTGAAGTCCACATAAATTTTCCTTTTAAAAAAAGGGCTTCATTTCTTTTTAAAATATTTGAAAATTATTTGACCATCTCTGTTTTTTGTGATCCCATGGCAGCATATGGAGACTATTGCTCTTAAAAGTCCTTTTTTTTTTTTTTTTTGGTAGAGACAGAATCTCACTACTGTTTCCCAGGCTGGTCTTCAACTTCTGGCCTCAAACGATCCTCCCCGCTCAGCCTCCCAAAGTACTGGGATTACAGGTGTGAGGCACTGCACCCGGCCTAAGTCATTTATTAAAACTAGCTCTGGCCGGCCTGGTAGGCCAGTGTGAAACCTGGTAGGAGCCACGGAACAGTGTGAGGTTTTACACTGGCCTACAAGATCAGAATTCTGTTCAGCTGATCCAGACTGATCTAAAAGCTTATGAGTGGCTCAAGATAGCAAGTTCCATGGCTGCCTTGTCCAGACAGCAAATTCTGTGCTTTTTTTCTCCACCATTGCCCACAAAACCCAGCTCCAGTCTGGGACCATGGCAGAAAACCAATCAGAATGCCAGGATACAAAAGAAGCTTAGAAATCCTGTAGCCCAGTATTTTCATTTCACAGGTGAGAAAACTGAAGTCTGGAGGGAGGAGGGGACTCAGTCAGCAGCAGAGCTGGGACCTCTCCCCCACCCCCAACTCTTCTGTAGGCTCTTATACCTATCTCCTCTTGCCAGTTCCATATTTAATCAACATCTTGCCTGCACCTAAAACTCCCTTAGAATTAAAATGCACACCTCATAATGCCAGCAGCGTTCTCCTGAGGGGTGCTGAGCACGGACGAGAGATTGGTGATTCCAAGAAAACTGCAGCAAATAAATATCTCCATCAATCATAGGAGCAGCTGTCTGAAAGGCCCGAACTGAAGTGAAGAAACACCTCTTGCTGCCTTTTGTTCTTCCCAGAAAATTTCCTACCATCTTTGTTGTCTCTCTCGCCTCCTTCTTGAGCAGAATTTCTGGTCTCTACTCCCCAAATGAAGCCTGCCAAATGGGGCTAAGTTCTCGACCTACCCTCAAAACAGCTGAGTCCTGGCTTTGCAGGGAGGAGAACAGCAGCCCCTAGTGAAGCAAGTTCAGCCAAAGACACGGCTCATTCTGGCCAGGGATCTTTCTACATAGGCCAGGGTCAGAGCTCAGCAGAGAGCCAGGCCAGCTGGCCCGTTTATGAAACTGATTGATAGCTAGAGGCTGAGTCGGGATGCAGGCTCAGGGTGAAGACCACCTTCTGAGAGCACAAGGAGACCAGAATGGTGAGGAGCATTTGTCGGAGAAGTCCTATCTGACTGTGGGCTCCACTCTCCTTCCCACCTGTCACTGCTTATGTGTGGCCAAATGAACACAGTCACCCCACGTAGAGTACTTTTGAAGTAAACTTTCTGCCCAGACCTGGCCTTCTTCTGTGGTCTTGCCTGGTTCTCCGTGGTACCACCACTCCCCTAGCCTCTGAGGCCTGAACTCAGGCAAGCCCTGTTGATTCTTCTACAGGAGGGTTTTACATCTGTCCCCTGGGCACCATCTCAGTCTCACACGTCTTCCTCTCTGGCCCAGAACTTAACAATCATTTCCTAAACGGTCCTGTCCAGCCTGTCATACACAAAAGCCACAGTAATCTTCCTAACACGACTTTGCATGTGATCCTTTCTCATAAATTTGCAATGTTCCACAAAATAATGAGCTGGGACTTCAAGGCCCTCTATAATTGGATCTTTTACCAAGTTTCTAGGCTCATGTCCCCATTACGAGTGCACTTATGCATGTGTGTACACACTCACAGCTTTTGATTAGGCCAGAATGACGTACCCACTGTCCCTTAGAAATGTTCTGTGGATTCCTGTCATTGTGCTGTTGTTCCCACCATTTCTCTACCTAGCACAGTCTCCCCCATAATGTGACATGTCTAAATCCCTCCTGTCCTTTCCACCCTCCTCCCCCTCCTTCCACCTTCCAGGCCCACAGAGAGTCCTGTCCACCTTGAATGCACACCCCATTTGTCATCTGCACCACATATGTGATCATGGCCTCCAGATGACTGGTAAGTTAGACGGGGCATGTATTACTATCCCTGTTTTACAGAAGCAGAAACTGTGCCTTGGGAGCTGAAAGATCTGTCTCCGCATGGTGGCACAGCAATGGGTAGCTTCAGCAGAACTCGCCCTGGTGTCCAGCCCAGCCCAGTCATTTCTTATTCTCTCTGCAGCGCCAGAGGCAGAAGAGCCAGGGCACTGGAGAGGAGGAGGTGGCAGCAGCAGGGGGAGGGGACAACAGGCCATCATTGAGGACGTCACTCACTCACGGTCCAAAGACCCTGAGGAAAAGCAGTGAGTAGTGGCTGGCTCCCCAGTCAGCCAGAAAAAATAGGACAAGCTCAGCTTGAGGAAGGATCCAGCCCAGCTCCCACCATGTGGTCAGCCAGACTTGAGGCGGAGGAGTGGGCTGCTCCTATAAGCAACCCCACTGCCATGTGGTAGAAACTGGAGGGGCAGTGTTTCTGGTTTCCTGGAAGGTCAGACTGAGGCAACTGCCATCGTTGTATATTTCTGTTATCACGTTGACTCGGGGGAGTCCAACGCCATTTGTCAGATGGTGCAGGAAAACACAGTAGCCAGGCCTTCAAAACAGGGCGCCTTTGTCCACGGCTGACACCCTGGCTGGGAGCCCAGCTCAGCTTCAGGGGAAGATTTAGGTCAGAAGAAAAATGGGAGGGGTGGGGGCGGCTGCAGCCTTAGAATCTGTTTCAGCACAAGATCGAGGCATTTCACCTCTTCCCACGGCCACACCTATACCCCCCCAGGCCAGGGGGTGGGAAAGGCTGGCCTTACCTTAGTCATTACAACTGGCTTTGGGGGGAAAGTATTGGTGGGCCCCGCAAGAGAGCTATCTGGCAAATTCCTATCTTCTGGAAAGTCCCCAGGCCATTTTTTCAAGCTGTCACTTCTTTCCAGTCAGCTCAAGTCAGAAAGTCTTTACTGACCTCTGGGGTGAGCACAGACCTATGCACAGAGGGGATGTGGCTCCTTTGGAAACTTCCATACACCTGGGGAATGGGGAGGAGGAACCCTCAGGGCCACAGAACCAGGAGCAATTTCCAAAGCAAAGGAGCCTTGCCAGGCAAGGCGGAGGTTGTCCTGGATCATTTGGAGTGTGAGGGCTTCCTATTGACTTCCTTCTGCTTGGCATTTCAAGGGACACTACTCAAAGGGGGTTTATGAAGAGCAGCCCCTTCATGACTTGCTGTTACAACTTCTCTTCAAATATCCTTTCCAAAAGACTCCTCTTCACTGCAGTCAGCCAGAGAACCTGCCTCCAAGCCCACCTCTTACTCTCAGTGTGCATTTACAAGGTGGCAAAGAGGTTCCTGCATTTTGTGAAAAATATTAGTGACCTGCTCTGACCTGGCTCTGGCTGCTGACCACCACCTTCCTGCTGGCCTCGCCTGCCATCTCGTGGACGAAGGCAGTACTGCTGCCAGAGAGATGATCTTGGGCCCAGGTTTCTAAAGCAAACTTGAAAATCAACCAGGGGAGGGCCATGAAGAAAATTACTCTTGAGTGGCAAGAAATCAATAATGATAGATTTCACTTTCTCCAGCCAAGATGCACTTCTTTGCCATTTCCAGCATGTTTTCTCACTTATCATCCAACAAGCATGCAGGTGAGCACCTGCTGTGTCCCAGGTGCCAT
Source organism: Pongo pygmaeus (assembly GCF_028885625.2). Taxonomy (NCBI): domain Eukaryota; kingdom Metazoa; phylum Chordata; class Mammalia; order Primates; family Hominidae; genus Pongo; species Pongo pygmaeus. Next base: position 87,256,077 of record NC_072385.2, on the reverse strand, counting down.
GCTAGGCACTGGGGTAGACATGAATCAAACAGTCCCTGTCCCAGAAAAGCCTGCAGTCTGGAAGTACAGAAACACGTGAGCCAATAGAAACATTTGAACGTGAGTGGTGCATTAAAGAAATGTATCACAGGCTGCAAGGCCCCCAAAGAGGAAGTCTGCTTGGGACAAAAAAGGGAAATGGTCCAAGGGGAACAGAAGGTGACATCTGACCAATGGCGAACAGCAAAAATCAAAAATTGAGGGGAGAGAAGATTCAATTAAGTGTTGTCAAATCGAAACTTCTACCATTTCCTTCATCCCTGAGTCGGCAATGTTGTTAGTAGGAGACTGGTCACGTGTAACCTTGCAGGGTGCCTTAAAGGGGGAGAGGTAAAGGGTTATGGAATCTTTTTCAAGGCAGTTTGTGGGGGCCTATATGTCAGTCCACATGTGTGTGATGGTACCAAGTCCGAGAAGAAGGAAAACAAAACAGACTGGAGTAAACCAAACCTGGGTTTGGATCTCAACTTTACGACTCAAGAGTTGTGTGACATGCATGAGCAAATCGCTTAACGCTTCTGAGCCACAGTTTCTTCACACATAAATAGAGGTGATCATCACAATCCCCCATGAAAGGAATGAAACAAAGGTTCATGTGGACCCCTAGCCCAAGGCCTAACGCATACGTGCCCTCATAAATGACTGGTGGTGGTGGCATCAGGGCACGATGTCAAGGGCCCAGCACAGTTCTCCCCTAGACCTCTCAGGGTCCACCTGTTCCCAGAGGCTTCCCCATACCTCTCAGGCATCTTTCACATAAGCTTGCCAGATACTGCCTGGGGTATACTTATATGAAAACGTTATTTATCTGAAATGTAGCTGGTCCTCCTCTCTTTTTAGCTGCTAACTCTGGCAATCCTACTTCCAATCTCATGTTGCAGGTATATGACCCAAGGCAGTCAAGGGAGATTATAGGAGTGGATTGGGGCTGTCGTGGAAGCCCCTTTGAAGTTGCAGGTAGTGCACACCAAGGTCAGAGGCTTTCTGGCAGCTTCTGCAGGTCAAAGCTTCATTGGATCCACTCTCTTATATCGCCAAAGCAGGTTCCCCTTGAGTTCTGTGGGAAACTAGTTCTGAGGGATGGAAACACAGAGCACACCAGGGGTAATGAGTCTAGTCAAATAAACTTGGGAAAATCTGCATTAAACAAAAATTACAGCGGTTCCCTTCAATGCCAGACGTCTCAAGATGCTTCAACACAACCATATGAATCATGAATTTCTAGCAGGCGGGTATGGTGTACAGAACTTCCCAAACTTCCCAGTCATGGAAACTTGATCTTCACGGCCCATCCCTTGGGATTGGCTTCCTGAGAAATACTCTCTGGGAAACACTGCCCAAATGGTTGACCTCTGAAAGCAAAGCCATGTTCAAAACTCCTCTAAACCTCAGACGAAACCCAGGTGCTGATTCAGTCCCTGTAAAATGAGCCATTTTTGAACCTGCCAGCAACTGAGGCAGCCTCTTAACCAGCAGACAGCCAACACAGTCACAGCCACAGCCTGTGTTTGGGTTTTTAAGGAGGGACCTACATTAAGTACTTGTGTTTTAAGCTGATAGGTATTCATCATCTTGTGGCACAAGAAAAGGGTCTGAGAAGCCTTTCCCTAACTTCCAGCCATCTCTCTCATTAATCTGCCTCTACACCTAAAACTTCATCATTGGGTGAAGAGGCCTCTATACAAAGGCAAATATGCCTGGGAAGAGTGGCACGTCACCACGTGTGACCCGTCACCATGAGTTAGCATGAGTCCGTAGATAGGATTCCTCTCAGGGTCGCAGCTCCCATGCCAGCTTTGATTTCCTGGCAAGGAAGTTACACTGGGGCTCAAATCAGGCTCTAGCAGTGCAAGGTTAGGGAAGGGGCAGGGCCTGAGCTGTCTGGGGTGGGTGCAGGCTCTGCTGGGGTTGGCAGAGAAGAAACAAGCCAAGTGTTCCAGAATTTGCCAAACTCAGATCTTATACAGAATCTTATAAAGATCTAAACACAGGTTTGGAGTGACCATCCCTCACATGCAGCTGGGGCACTGACTCCTTTCCCATAGATCCAGCCCACCTCTGGGGACTCTGGTCAACCTAGGGGCCTCTCAGTCACCTGTGGGAATACCCAGTGTCTATGGTGCAGGTCAGCCTTGAACCACGCCTGCCCTAACCTAATCCCCAAATCTGGTAACTGAGTCCCACCCACTACTGCAGTTCTAGACCCGAATGCCTGCTCTTGGCCCCTCACCTTATTTCCTCAGCCCTGAACTTCGCTTCCTGCCAGACCGCCACCCCCCCCTCCTGCCTCAGTCTTCTACCTGTCATTCCACTTCATGTCCCCCAGCTCTTAACCTTACATCCCTTCAAGGGTCTGATGTCCTACCCCAAGCCGCAGGACAAATCCAGCTCCTTACTGCCACAGCTTTGTCAATGCCTCCTGTCTGCTGGAAGGAGCCTCAGGCCATGCTGCACCTGCCTGCTGGGATGGCTGCTTACTGCCTCCTGCTAGGCCTCCCGAACGCCATATGCCCCCCTACTTCTGGCTCCTTCCATGGTCCATCTCATTCCCATGGTTCTGTCTGGGTCCAGCTCCCAGGTATCCTCCTCCCACCTTCATCTCCTCCCTGGAACACAGACCTCCATAAAGCTAGTGCTACTGACTTGGTTGCCACCGGGCATTCTCTGAAGCTGAAATCCCTCCCAAGGTTCTTGTTGGTTCAGCTTTTCTGAGGTGACCTTCTGATAATTCTGCAATGGGGCAGGAGCAGGAATCCCTGGACAAACTAAGCTGAAAGCCTCCCACCAAGGTTAAGCGGGGACCACAAGGGGGCAGTATTGGTTAATTCTTGCTTCACAGAGCTGCACGCGGTTACCCTCTTATTGTTGCTGAGGGGAGTGCGAGGCGGATAGAGCAGTGCAAACAGTGGAGAGTTCTTTAGAGGAATAAGCTTATTTTGTGTTAATTTATGCAAAATAAAAAAAGGGTGTCAGATGAAACATTCAAGGAGGCTTTATTGAGGGAGACTCCAACGATGTCATAAGGGAGACCCTCCGCTATCTTTCAGCTGAGCCAGTTTGTGCACCGGGAATTAAGAGAGCAAATTCTAAAGGGCCTCTTGGGAGCAGCACCAACAGCAGGTGCACGACTGCGCTCCAAGCCCACATGTTGTAAGATGGAAACAATAACAGCCCCATAGGAGGCAGAAAAGGCAACATTGCCCTCATTTTTAGATGCAGGAGCTGCACCCCCAGAGGATTCCAGTAACTTGCCAAGGTCTTGGCTTGGCAAATGGCAGAGCTGGGGCCAGAACGCCAGGACTCCTGTCGCCCCCACAGAACATCTTCCACTACACTCCACCGGGTCTCTCCTCTGATCCCAAATGAATCAATCAGTAAGCTGTTACTGATAGCTACCATGGGCCCAGGCTGGATGGTTTCCAGGGCCCCTTCCAGCTCTGAGTAATGAAAGCCCCAGATTTCAGGCTAACACAGACTCTTCCTTGGAGCATTCCTTTCTTCTGCAGCTCCAATCTGCTTGAATCCAAGAACACCTTTATTCAGGTTTCTCTGAGGTCACCATAAGTGGGCTTTGATTTACCAAACCCAGTACATGAATGACTATTGGGTTCCCATAAATTATAAACTGAGGGAAGGCAGTTTTTTCAATTATGCATAAAGTTCCTTTAAACAGCAAAGTTCCCACACCTGTCACCCTGCTACCCAAGCATTTAAAATAGAATTGAACTTATAAGACTTTGATTTACATCCAACATTGTGGAAATTCATCTACTGCTGATCCACCCACATCAAGGTAGAGAAATAAAAGGAAAGTGGTTAGGAAGTAAGGCCTCTGGTTCTGCTGGGTGTGTGTGAGCACAAAAAGGAGAAGGTGGCCAGGCATGGCGGCTCATGCCTGTAGTCCCAGCACTTTGGGAGGCCGAGGCAGGCAGATCACAAGGTCAGGAGTTTGAGACCAGCCTAGCCAATATAGTGAAACTCTGTCTCTACTAAAAATACAAAAATCAGCTGGGCATGGTGGCACACACTTGTAGTCCCAGCTACTCGGGAGGCTGAGGCAGAAGAATCACTCGAACCCAGGAGGCAGAGGTTATAGTGAGCTGAGATCGCACCACTGCACTCCAGCCTGGGTGACAGAGTGAGACTCCATCCCTCCCCACCTGCCCTCCTGGCCAGGGCCATTGACTAAACTGACTCTTTAATGGCACCTACAGTGAGCAAGGTAGTGTGCTCCATCCTCAGCCAGCCTCTAATCTAGTGGTAGAGATGACACAAGGCCAGACCATTTTATCACCAGGCAGCCAGAGAGATGTGAAGCACAGGTGGTAGTAGCTGGAGACTGGGGAGTATGTTCACAGGTGGAAATAAGAGGGTTTTGTAGGCCAAGGAAACTGCCAGCAAAGACAGGAAGGCAGGCAAGCATAGGATGTATTTAGAGAACATTAAGATGCATTCCCTGTCTCCAACTTGATTATAAATTCCAGAAAGGAAGGAATTGTATATGATGATCCTTGGTGTTTTCTTGGAGTGCCTGGCACAGGGTCATGAATGTGGAAGGGGCTTGCAAAATACTGTTTTTGGGTGAACTTCTCAAGTCAGGACATTTCCCCGGGGCAAAGAGGCAGGTGTGTTGAAAGGAAACTGACTTGCTAGTAAGTACACACTATGCCAGTTTCCCATGTATTGCCTCTCTGCAGCACATCCTCACTTAATTTCCCTGCTTGTGATAACTGAAGCTGAACCTATTAACATGTCACTTGTTAGCTAGCACAGTATTAAGCTTTGTCAGTAGATAGCACTGGAGAGACGTCACTGGAGGAAGGGGCTTCTCTTCCTGGTTCTGGAGTGCCTTCCTTCTTTCCTACTCTGGCAAAGCTCTAATGCTTGGCCCACATCTAGAACACCTAGTGACTGTCACCCCCAGAAAACTTCAGTAGCACCTTCCAAAAAGTTTCCCAGCTAAGGTTCTCTTCAGTAACTTCCTGGCAGGTGCAATGGCAGGAAGCTTACCAATGAGTTTTGTTCACATCCAGCACTTACCAGGGTTGACCTGTTTGACCTTGACCTCAGCAAACTTTTATGCCATTCAGTGCTTCAGCCATACCATCTCCAAAGAGGGGCACCAGTTTATGCTAGTCTAGATATATTAGAGTTCTCTTTTACCCTCTAAGTAGTAGCCAATCCCCTGTTCCTAGTTAATAATTCTTTATATTCTACCTTCCCTGTTGGAATTATTGTGTGGTTTCTGTCTCCTGACTAGGCCCTGAGTGATACAACACTCATACACGTGCATTCACCCACTTGCCTGTATACTCCCTGCTCCCTCCTCAGTCTGATTTCTCCAATGAATCCTTGGAGCACCCTGAGTCAACTCTTTCTCTTGGATAGTACTTATGTCAGCCAGGGTTCAGCCAGGAAAACAGAAACCACACTAAGTATTTCAAGTAGGAAGGGATCGAATACAGGGACTTTAGTACCGAAATCCTAGCTTCACCTCTTCCTAGCTGTGTAACTGTGGGCAGGTAACTTCTTTCTGCAACTCAGTTTCCACTTTTGTAAAGATAAAAGTAATAATGGTACCTAACTCATAGTTTGCTCTGAAAATAAAGTAAAATGATCCATGAAAAGTTCTCAGTGCCTGGTACATGGTTAGTGCCCAATAAATGTAAGCTATTATTACTATTATAATCTTCTAAATACTTCAAGACATCTGAGGAAAGTGTTCAAAGCCACAACAGAGTCTGAGGCTGAGGCAGTTAGAAAAGGAAAAAGACATTTTTGCAGTAAGATGTCCATTCCTGGGTGAAGGAAGACTACCCTGGATTGGAAGTAGAGGGAGGTGGCAAGGATATGACCAAGTGGCTCAAAGATACCTGTCTGTCCTCAACTTGAACAAGTTATACATACTAAACTTTCTTCACCTGTGCTGAGCAAAGGTCTCTCCTCCAGACATCTTTTTACATTTTTAGTTGAAAAGATAGGCCAGACGCAGTGGCTCACACCTATAATCCCAGCACTTTGGGAGGCTGAGGTGGGAGGATCACTTGCATCCAGGAGATTGAGACCAGCCTGGACAATGTGGCCAGACCCCATCTCTGGGATCAAAAAGTCAAAAATCAAAAATTAGCCTGGCATGGTGGCATGCACCTGTAGACCCAGCTACTTGGGAGGCTAAGATTGGATGATTGCTTGGACTGGGAGAGGTCAAAGCTACAGTGAGCCATAATCTCACCACTGCACTCCAGCCTGGGTGACAGAGTGAGACTGTCTCAAAAAAAAATTATATATATATAAAATATATATGCATATATATAATGCATATAAATTATATATATGTATATTATGCACATGGTTAAAAAAAAAGTCAAAGAGTACAAAATGGTATTATAGTTAAGAATCAGTCTCCTTCCAACCCCCAACCCCTCAGCTCTCTGACCACGGACAGCCACCATGAACCAGTTTCTTGTATCTTTTCAGACATATTCTACTATATTTTCATATTTTAATACATATGGAAGAACTGTTCTTGCTTTCCTAGTAAATAACATATCTTGGGGCTGAGCACAGTGGCTCATACCTGTAATTCCAGCAGTTTGGAAGGCTGAGGCAGGAGGATCTCTTGAGCCCAGGAGGTCAGGGTGGCAATTGAGCCATGGTGGTGCCAATGCACCCCAGCCTAAGTGACGGAGTGACACCCTGTGTGAAAAAAAAAAAAAAAATCTTGAAGAACAAGGTATTTGCACTGATGAAGCTACTGTATTCTCATTTTTTCTTTCGTCTTATTCTTTTTAGCATCTACGTGGTATTGATAAGGATGCAGCACTAATTGTTTAACCAGATCCCTTCTGGTGGAAATTTGTTTCCAGTCTTTTGCTGTTATAAATAATGCTGTAATACACCTCTATGGATATGCTAATTCTTATGAGGCAGAAAATCCTCTCACCTCTTAAGAGTTACAGGCCCCAAAGACCATCTTTGTAATCTTGTATAAAGACACAGGGAAAGGAGATGGGAAGCCTGCATTCCAGTCCTGGAATGCTCAACCACTTCACCTCATCTGCCCAAGTGACTCCATTTTCTTGTTTATCAGGCAGCATCACTGTACCTGCTTTAAATGGCCTCACAAGGGCATTGTGAGAATCATATGAGATAATGTACGTGAAAGCCTGTGCGCTCTGTAGTAATACACAAGTCTCTCATCTGGTTGTCAAACCTAGAATTGATACGTTGCTCTGTGAATGTGCCCATCAGTCTTCAACATGGTGCTTGCTACACCCACTGCCCCTCCCAAGGGAAACGGACCCATCTACAACTCCTGCTGACAGACAATCCGAGGCTGCTGTGCACTATGCCGTATCACCCTGCCCTCCCCATCCTTCCACTTCACCAGACTGAACTGGGCTGGGCACCTTCCCCATCTGATAGTGATCCTCATCATCTGTTGCCTCTATGTTTCCTCTCTGCCCTTCCCCTAGGAGGCAGACCTCCATGAAAGTGCATTAATTCATTAAGCAAACAATACAAAGCAACAGAGTCTAGCATTCTCATTTCCCCGTCACTAGATACCAGTCCTTCAGGGAATTTCCCAGAAGTTGAGAAGACTGGTTGCATGAGCCTTGGGTTGGTTTGGCACTGCTGACAGTGTGAAAAGAGCCTCCGCCTCCTCCACTGAGCTCAGAGAAAGGTTTATAGTAAAGCCATTTGCAGGGGGTAAGTGAGACAGGATCACATGGTAGCCCAGTAACAGGCTGCCCTAGAATGAAAAGCTCTGCCCCAGTAGAGATAAGCCAGGTTATTCCGATTCCTGCCCTTGGAAAGGTCTACCAGGAAATCATGAGTGACTTAAGTAGGACAAACAACACAGAAGGCATACCGAGAGGCCATACAGTTGGGGCTATGAAGAACCATTAGAAGCTGAAGTTATAAGTAAGCTGAAGTCAGGAGGAAACAGGAACCTTGCCTACAGTGAAGCATGAGGTTGGAGGTTGGGGGTTGGCGGGGGTGAGGAAAGCTGTTGATGGGAAGTGAGGGGACAAAGAAGCAGAAACACCGAAATCAGCTGAGTTATACGAATGACAAGGCACATGTGAAGGTGCACCAACTCTGGCTGCTGGTCTCAGAATTGCCCTGAATCCAGCACAGTCCCTGCTAGGCCAGCTCATCCCTCATCCCTGTTGCTGGGCTCCCACGTGTTCTTGTCTCCTTTACCCTTGCATACGGCTTTACTATACACTTCCTTTCTCTGAACTCAACAGAGAAAGCAGAAGCTCTTTTCATACTGTCATCAGTGCCAAACCGACCCAAGGCTCATAAGACCTGTTTCCTCCACTTCTGGGAAGTTCCCTAAAGGACAGGGGTCTAGAGACAGGGAAATGAGAATGCTAGACTGTATGATGCTTTGGAATACACTGCTTTGCTTAATAAATTAGTACACTTTCATGGAGGTCTGCCTCCTAGGGGAAGGGCAGAGAGCAGAAACAGAAGACAACGGATGATGAGGATCAATTGACACTTTACTCATGCTGATCCTTTCCTCTCACCCAAATCCCACCCACCCTTCATGTTCCCTCTTCCACCAAACCTTCCTCAGCTACTCCAGCCACATCAGCCCCGATCCTTTTTTTTGAGTCAGTCCGACTCTGTCACCCAGGCTGAAGTGCAGTGGCAAGATCACAGCTCACTTAAGTGGGCTCAAGCAATCCTCACACCTCCACCTTTCAAGTAGCTAGGACCCCGGGTACATGCTACCATGCCCAGCTAATTTTTTTTTTTTTTTTTTTTTTTTTTTTGGTAGAGGTGGATTCCCACTATGTTGCCCAGGCTGGTCTTGAACTCCTGGGCTCAAGCAATCTTCTAGACTCAGCCTCACAAAGTACTGGGATTACAGGCATGAGACTCTGAGCCCTGACCTCTTGACTCCTATGGTACGTTGCCTGATTGGCCCCAGTTCTTCATCCCCTATATCCAGAACTTTTATCTTTCTTTGTGGTTCCTCTCACTGACTGGGCAGAGTACATTTCACTATCCTTTGACTTCGAGTTTGCCCATACAACTGGCTTTCTCCAACAACAGAAGATGGAAGTGATGGTGTGCCAGCTCCAAGGCCTCTTGTACTTCTTCCATCCCTGAGCAAAGGGTATGCCCAAGCTACCCCACTATTCCCAAGAGGAAGATAAGAGACACATGAAACAAAGCTGCCTCAGCCAAGCTCCCCCAGTTGAATCCAGCCTAAATCAGCCTACCTTTAGGTGTCTGAGCTAAGGAAATGTTTATTGTTGTGGGCCACTGAGCATTTAGGGTTGTTTGATCTATAGCTGACAACTACCCATAGTACTTATTGTGCATTTCCATACTTAGTGATTTAACAGCAGTGGATTATTTGTACATATGTCATTGTTTCTTTAAGCAGATCTCTCCTGGTTAAGATTGCCAGGTTTAACAAATAAAAATACAGGATGCCCAGTTAAATTTGAATTTCAAACAAATAATTTTTTAGAAATGTGTCCCGTGCAATTTTTAGAACATATTTATACTAAAATTTATCTAAAATTCAGATTTAACTGGGAATCCTGTATTTATCTGGTAATCCTACTCCTAGTAGTGCTTGAGGCAGGATAGATATCTTACACAACAGCTGTGAGATCATTTACATCATCACCACCATAATGTTGGGAGGGGAAAGCCATGGTTCAGTTAAATATTTGCAAAGACAGGAAGTGAACCTTGAGCATTCTCCTCTCCCCAGTGGCAAATCTACCCCTCATAATAATGGTGATCATGGTTATCTTTTGCCTAGTCCCTGTATGGGCAGCTCATGGGCTAAACACCCTATCTAATTTTTTATTATACTTTAAGTTCTAGGGTACATGTGCACAATGTGCAGGTTTGTTACATATGTATACATGTGCCATGTTGGTGTGCTGCACCCATTAACTCATCATTTACATTAGGTATATCTCCTAATGCTATCCCTCCCCCTTCCCCCCACCCCTCAACAGGCCCCGGTGTGTGATGTTCCCCACCCTGTGTCCAAGTGTTCTCATTGTTCAATTCCCACCTATAAGTGAGAACATGCGGTGTTTGGTTTTCTGTCCTTGCGGTACTTTGCTGAGAATGATGGTTTCCAGCTTCATCCATGTCCCTACATAGGACATGAACTCATCATTTTTTATGGCTGCATAGTATTCTATGGTGTATATGTGCCACATTTTCTTAATCCAGTCTATCATCGATGGGCGTTTGGGTCGGTTCCAAGTCTTTGCTATTGTGAATAGTGCCACAATAAACATACGTGTGCATGTGCCTTTATAGCAGCATGATTTATAATCCTTTGGGTATATACCCAGTAATGGGATGGCTGGGTCAAATGGTATTTCTAGTTCTAGATCCTTCAGGAATCACCACACTGTCTTCCACAATGGTTGAACTAGTTTACAGTCCCACCAACAGTGTAAAAGTGTTCCTATTTCTCCACATCCTCTCCAGCACCTGTTGTTTCCTGACTTTTTAATGATTGCCATTCTAACTGGTGTGAGATGGTATCTCATTGTGGTTTTGATTTGCATTTCTCTGATGGCCAGTGATGATGAGCATTTTTTCATGTGTCTATTGGCTGCATAAATGTCTTCTTTTGAGAAGTGTCTGTTCATATCCTTTGCCCACTTTTTGATGGGGTTGATTTTTTCTTGTAAATTTGTTTACGTTCTTTGTGGATTCTGGATATTAGCCCTGTGTCAGGTGGGTAGATTGTAAAAATTTTTTCCTGTTCTGTAGGTTGCCTGTTCACTCTGATGGTAGTTTCTTTTGCTGTGCAGAAGCTCTTTAGTTTAATTAGATCCCATTTGTCAATTTTGGCTTTTGTTGCCATTGCTTTTGGTGTTTTAGTCGTGAAGTCCTTGCCCATGCCTATGTCCTGAATGGTATTGCCTAGGTTTTCTTCTAGGGTTTTTATGGTTTCAGGTCTAACATTTAAGTCTTTAATCCATCTTGAATTAATTTTTGTATAAGGTGTAAGGAAGGGATCCAGTTTCAGCTTTCTATATATGGCTAGCCAGTTTTCTCAGCACCATTTATTAAATAGGGAATCCTTTCCCCATTGCTTGTTTTTGTCAGGTTTGTCAAAGATCAGATGGTTGTAGATGTGTGGTATTATTTCTGAAGGCTCTGTTCTGTTCCATTGGTCTATATCTCTGTTTTGGTGCCAGTACCATGCTGTTTTGGTTACTGTAGCCTTGTAGTATAGTTTGAAGTCAGGTAGCGTGATGCCTCCAGCTTTGTTCTTTTGGCTTAAGGTTGTCTTGGCAATGTGGGCTCTTTTTTGGTTCTATATGAAATTTAAAGTCTTTTTTTTCCAATTCTGTGAAGAAAGTCATTGATAGCTTGATGGGGATGGCACTGAATCTATAAATTTCTTTGGGAAGTATGGCCATTTTCATGATATTGATTCTTCCTATCCATGAGCACGGAATGTTCTTCCATTTGTTTGTGTCCTCTCTTATTTCATTGAGCAGTGGTTTGTAGTTCTTCTTGAAGAGGTCCTTCATATCCCTTGTAAGTTGGATTCCTAAGTATTTTATTCTCTTTGAAGCAATTGTGAATGTGAGTTCACTCATGATTTGGCTGTCTGTTATCGGTGTATAGGAATGCTTGTGATTTTTGCACATTGATTTTGTATCCTGAGACTTTGCTGAAGTTGCTTATCAGCTTAAGGAGATTTTGGGCTGAGACTAAGGGGTTTTCTAAATATACAATCATGTCATCTGCAAACAGGGACAATTTGACTTCCTCTTCTCCTAATTGAATACCCTTTATTTTTCTCTTGCCTGATTGCCCTGGCCAGAACTTCCAACACTATGTTGAATAGGAGAGGTGAGAGAGGGCATCCCTGTCTTGTGCCAGTTTTCAAAGGGAATGCTTCCAGCTTTTGCCCATTCAGTATGATATTGGCTGTGGGTTTGTCATAAATAGCTCTTATTATTTTGAGATACATCCCATCAATACCTAATTTATTGAGAGTTTTTAGCACGAAGCGCTGTTGAACTTTGTTGAAGGCCTTTTCTGCATCTATTGAGATAATCATGTGGGTTTTGTCTTTGGTTTTGTTAATATGATGGATTATGTTTATTGATTTACATATTTTGAACCAGCCTTGCATCCCAGGGATGAAGCCCACTTGATCATGGTGGATAAGCTTTTTGATGTGCTGCTGGATTCGGTTTGCCAGTATTTTATTGAGGATTTTTGCAACAATGTTCATCAGGGATATTGGTCTAAAATTCTTTTTTGTTGTGTCTCTGCCAGGCTTTGGTATCAGGATGATGCTGGCCTCATAAAATGAGTTAGGGAGGATTCCCTTTTTCTAGTGATTGGAATAGTTTCAGAAGGAATGGTAGCAGCTCCTCTTTGTACCTCTGGTAGAATTTGGCTGTGAATCTGTCTGGTCCTGGACTTTTTTGCTTGGTAGGCTATTAATTATTGCCTCAATTTCAGAGCCTGCTAATTGGTCTATTCAGGGATTCAACTTCTTCCTGGTTTAGTCTTGGGAGGGTGTATGTGTTCAGGAATTTATCCATTTCTTCTAGATTTTCTAGTTTATTTGCATAGAAGTGTTTATAGTATTCTCTGATGGTAGTTTGTATTTCTGTGGGATCGGTGGTGATTTACCCTTTATCATATTTTATTGTGTGTATTTGATTCTTCTCTCTTTTCTTATTAGTCTTGCTAGCAGTCTATCAATTTTGTTGATCTTTTCAAAAAACCAGCTCCTGGATTCATTGACTTTTTGAAGGGTTTTTTGTGTCTGTATCTCCTTCAGTTCTGCTCTGATCTTAGTTATTTCTTGCCTTCTGCTAGCTTTTTAATGTGTTTGCTCTTGCTTCTCTAGTTCTTTTAATTGTGATGTTAGGGTGTCAATTTTAGATCTTTACTGCTTTCTCTTCTGGGCATTTAGTGCTATAAATTTACCTCTACACACTGCTTTGAATGTGTCGCAGAGATTCTGGTATGTTGTGTCTTTGTTCTCATTGGTTTCAAAGAACATCTTTATTTCTGCCTTCATTTCGTTATGTACCCAGTAGTCATTCAGGAGCAGGTTGTTCAGTTTCCATGTAGTTGAGTGGTTTTGAGTGAGTTTCTTAATCCTGGGTTCTAGTTTGATTGCACTGTGGTCTGAGAGACAGTTTGTTATATTTCTGTTCTTTTACATTTGCTGAGGAGTGCTTGACTTCCAACTACGTGGTCAGTTTTGGAATAGGTACGATGTAGCGCTGAGAAGAATGTGTATTCTGTTGATTTGGGGTGGAGAGTTCTGCAGATATCTATTAAGTCTGCTTGGTGCAGAGCTGAGTTCAATTCCTGGATATCCTTGTTAACTTTCTGTCTCATTGATCTGTCTAAAGTTGACAGTGGAGTGTTAAAGTCTCCCATTATTATTGTGTGGGAGTCTAAGTCTCTCTGTAGGTCTCTAAGGACTTGCTTTGTGAATCTGGGTGCTCCTGTATTGGGTGCATCTATATTTAGGATAGTTAGCTCTTCTTGTTGAATTGATCCCTTTACCATTATGTAATGGCCTTGTCTCTTTTGATCTTTGTTGGTTTAAAGCCTGTTTTATCAGAGACTAGGATTGCAACCCCTGCTTTTTTTTGTTTTCCATTTGTTTGGTAGATCTTCCTCCATCCCTTTATTTTGAGCCTATGTGTGTCTCTGCACATGAGATGGGTCTCCTGAATACAGCACACTGATGGGTCTTGACTCTTTATCCAATTTGCCAGTCTGTGTCTTTTAATTGGAGCATTTAGCCCATTTACATTTAAGGTTAATATTATGTGTGAATTTGATGCTGTCATGATGTTAGCTGGTTATTTTGCTCGTTAGTTGATGCAGTTTCTTCCTAGCATCAATGGTCTTTACAATTTGGCATGTTTTTGCAGTGGCTTGTACCAGTTGTTCCTTTCCATGTTTAGTGCTTCCATCAGGAGCTCTTGTAAGGCAGGCCTGGTGGTGACAAAATTTCTCAGCATTTGCTTGTCTGTAAAGGATTTTATTTCTCCTTCATTTATGAAGCTTAGTTTGGCTGGATATGACATTCTGGGTTGAAAATTCTTTTAAGAATGTTGAATATTGGCCCCTACTCTCTTCTGGCTTGTAGAGTTTCTGCCGAGAGATCCACTGTTAGTCTGATGGGCTTCCCTTTGTGGGTAACCTGACCTTTCTCTCTGGCTGCCCTTAACATTTTTTCCTTCAACTCTGGTGAATCTTACAATTATGTGTCTTGGAGTTGTTCTTCTCGAGGAGTATCTTTGTGGCATTCTCTGTATTTCCTGAATTTGAATGTTGGCCTGCCTTGCTAGGTTGGGGAAGTTCTCCTGGATAATATCCTGCAGAGTGTTTTCCAACTTGATTCCATTCTGTCACTTTCAGGTACACCAATCAGATGTAGATTTGGTCTTTTCATGTAGTCCCATATTTCTTGGAGGCTTTGTTCGTTTCTTTTTACTCTTTTTTCTCTAAACTTCTCTTCTCGCTTCATTTCATTCATTTGATCATCAATCACTGATACCCTTTCTTCCACTTGATCGAATTGGCTACTGAAGCTTGTGCATGTGTCACGTAGTTCTTGTGCCATGGTTTTCAGCTCCATCAGGTCATTTAAGGTCTTCTGTATGCTGTTTATTCCAGTTAGCCATTTGTCTAATCTTTTTTCAAGGTTTTTAGCTTCTTTGTGATGGGTTCAAATATCCTCCTTTAGCTCAAAGTGTGTTATTATCGATCGTCTGAAGCCTTCTTCTCTCAACTCATCAAATTCATTCTCCGTCCAGCTTTGTTCCATTGCTCGCAAGGAGCTGCATTCCTTTGGAGAAGAGGTGCTCTGATTTTTAGAATTTTCAGCTTTTCTGCTCTGGTTTCTCCCCATCTTTGTGGTTTTATCTACCTTTGGTCTTTGATGATGGTGATGTACAGATGGGGTTTTGGTGTGGATGTCCTTTCTGTTTGTTAGTTTTCTTTTTAACAGTCAGGACCCTCAGCTGCAGGTCTGTTGGAGTTTGCTGGAGGTCCACTCTAGCCTGATCCTTCCTCTGGAAGCTTCATCTCAGAGGGGCACCCGGTGGTATGAGGTGTCAGTCGGCCCCTACTGGGAGGTCCCTCCCAGTTATACTACTCGGGGGTCAGGGACCCACTTTGAGGAGGTAGTCTGTCCTTTCTCAGATCTCAAACTCCGTGCTGGGAAAACCACTACTCTCTTCAAAGCTGTCAGACAGGGACATTTAAGTCTGCAGAAGTTTCTGCTGCCTTTTGTTCAGCTATGCCCTGCCCCCAGAAGTGGAGTCTACAGAGGCAGGCAGGCAGGCCTCCTTGAGCTGTGGTGGGCTCCACCCAGTTCGAGCTTCCTGGCTGCTTTGTTTATCTACTCAAGCCTCAGCAATGACGGACACCCCTCCCCCAGCCTTGCTGCCACCTTGCAGTTCGATCTCAGACTGCTGTGCTAGCAGTGAGTGAGGCTCCATGGGTGTGGGACCCTCCGAGCCAGGAACAGGATATAATCTCCTGGTGTGCCATTTGCTAAGACCGTTGGAAAAGCGCAGTATTAGGGTGGGAGTGTTCTGATTTTCCAGGTACCGTCTGTTACGGCTTCCCTTGGCTAGGAAAGGGAATTCCCCGACCCCTTGCACTTCCCGGGTGAGGCGGTGCCTTGCCCTGCTTTGGCTCATGCCCCGTGGGCTGCACCCACTGTCCGACAAGCCCCAGTGAGATGAACCTGGTACCTCAGCTGGAAATGCAGAAATCACCTGTCTTCTGTGTTGCTCATGCTGGGAGCTGTAGACTGGAGCTGTTCCTATTGGGCCATCTTGGAACTCCCCCTCCTACCCTATCTAATTTTTACATCGGTGCTGCAATGTAGGGAAGTGGCTAAATCTTTGTCCCATTTACAAATGACTACACTTTCCCTTGGTCACACAGCTGGAGAGAGTAGCAAAGCTGGAATTCAAATGCAGCCCTTTGTCTTTCCATATTGCAATCCTGCTTTCAACTACCAAAGATGTTTTGCTGCTTTTCTCACAAAATGGAAGATGACAAAATATATTCCCCAGCCCTCCATTCTACCCACGTGGGAGTATGAATGACAGGTTGTATTAGTGTCCTAGGTTTGCTGTAACAAAGAACCACAGACTGGTTGGTGTAAATGACAGAAATTTGTTTTCTTACAATCCTGGAGAGTCAACATCAGAGATCAAGGTGCCAGCAGGGTTGGTTCCTTCTGAGCGCTGGGAGAGAATGATCTATTCCAGATCTATGATGGTTAATTTTATGTGTTGACATCACTGAACCATTGGATGGCCAGATCTCTGATTAAATGTTATTTCTGGGTGTTTCTGGAAGAGATTAACATTTGAATTGGTGGATTGAGTAAAGCAGTCTGCCCTCTTCAATGTGGGTGGGCTTCATCCAATCCACTGAGGGCCTAAATGGAACAAGGCAGACTGCCGGTTGAACTGGTGCTCTCAATTCAATTGCCTGACTACCTGAGGTGATCCGTCAGTCTTCTCCTGCCCTTGGACTGGGACTTCCACCATCAGTACTCCTAGTTCTCAGGCCTTTGCACTCAGACTGGAATTAATACCACCCACTTTCCAGGGGCACCAGCTTGCAGATGGAAGATCATAAAACTTCTCAGCCTCCATAATTGCATGAGCCAATTCTGTGTAATAAATGTCATTTTATGTTTCTTTGGAGAACCCTAATACAGTGCCTGTCTCCTTGGTTTGTAGATGGCCATTTTCTCTCTTGTCTTCACATCATTATCTTCTTACAAGGACACCAGTCATACTGGATTAGGATCCCACCCTAATGATCACAATTTCACTTAATCACCTCTATAAAGACCCTGTCTCCAAATAAGGTCACATTCTGAGGTACTGGGGGCTGGGAGTTAAGACTTCAACATATGAATTTTGGGAAGAGAGGGGGACCTGGTTTAGCCCATAACAGGGTTTGTGGAGCTGTGACTCATTTCCAACACACCCTTCATTTAAAAAAGGAACCCAAGGAAATGGATTACAAATGGTGGAATTCTGAGTTTCACGAGGTGGAACTCTAGTTTTCAAAGCAATCCTTATGGGCAGGAAATGCTCATCCTGTAGTTCTTAATGTTAGCATGTTACTACCTCAAAGGTGTCACACCCTCCACCAAAGGGGCCCTAGCAACTTGTAGAATGTAGGTTATTATGAGGACAGGGGATTGTGATGGTGGCCAGGCTGTGGAATCTGGTGAGGCCAAATGTCAGCACCTCAAATGATGTCTTGTGACCCCACCTGGCAGCGTTCTGGTTTTCTGGATGGCAGCAGAGGACAGGGAGATGATGGAAGCCCGGGGTGCGGGAGAAAGTTGCCCAACCTTCCCCAAGATGGTGCCTGGTGACTCCAAGTCTGAAGGGAAGCCAAGGGCTTGTCTGGTAAGGGGGCTGCTGTGTCTCACCACCCCCGCCTATTCCGTCAGGGGGAGCAAGAATACTGTAGGAACACATGATAGGAGCTGAGTGCTTTGAGGTTCCAGACAACTGCCAAGAACATCAGGTGACATGTACCCCACCCCTGTAACTGGCACCCAGCTGTCACCAGGGACCAGGTAGTCCTCCATAAGATTGTGAAGTCACATGAAGCTGGCTTTGGTCTCCTGCATCTACCTCCCTACTTGGGGCCATTTCCTTGCTGGGTGGATAGGACCTGGCTCCCCACCATAGCCCTCTTCCTGGTCCCCAAATATTTAGGTTCTCTCAACTCAGACCCTGGGTTTCTTTCTCCCTCTGTAACGTTCTGAAGACCTGGCATCTGATCTCAAAGTCAGGTAGAATTGAGGATGGGCCCGGAAGTTGCCTCTTTGGTGATCAGAAAAATCACTAGGAAAATGGACATCCATCTACTCAACTCCCAGTGCCTCCACTTGCAACTTTAGGGCACTATTACTTGGTGCTAGTTTGCCCTCTCCTTGACCCGCAGGTCCTGACAACTCCCGGTAAGAGCACATCTAATAAGAATTCAGCCTAGATCTTTACAATTCAAACACCCCAGTCCACTGCGGCCTGGGGCTGCGGGAGTTCCATGGGGTCAGGGACATCCCCATCCTGACTCTTCACGGTACCTCCCCTCCCTACTTCCCCCATGCCAGGAGGCAGAGTCCCAGAAGCCAGACTCCTCCTATGACTACTTGGAAGAGATGGAAGCTTGTGAGGACGGAGGCTGCCAAGGGCCGCTTAAATCGCTGTCCCCCAAGTCCTGCCCTGCCACCAAAGGCCAGGCGGGCGACGGACCCAAACCCGCAGAGCTGCCCCCGGCCACTGGGACTGAGCGCAATCCCGAGATGGAGCTGGAGAAGGTGCGCATGGAGTTCGAGCTCACGCGGCTCAAGTACCTGCACGAGGAGAACGAGCGGCAGCGGCAGCACGAGGTGGTGATGGAGCAGCTGCAGCGGGAGCGGCAGCACAAGGTGGTGATGGAGCAGCTGCAGCAAGAGGCGGCGCCCCGCCTGGTGGGTGACAAGGAACGGGGCACTGGAAGGAGGGAGGCCTGGAGCTGCAGTCCCGTGGGGCCTGGAGCAGGCGCCCACCTTCCCTGGTTTGCGCGGCATCCCACCCTGCAGATCCTGGATCTCGGCTGAAAGGGGCTGAGCATCCACTCGGGCGGTCTCCAGCCCTCTCCGCCTTAGCTTACTTTCAGAGATGTCTGCTCACTGCCTTAAAGCTCACTACGCTACCTGACCAGCTCTGTTAAACAGAGCTTCCACGGGAAGCTGAGATGTGACTCTCTAAGGAGAGCTGAGGCTGGGAGGGGCCCCAGAACCACATCGCCCACCCGACAGCCTTTTTGGTAGCTTCAAGGAAAAGTCTTCAACATTTCCTCCCTCTTCCACCGCTCACAAGTCCTCTCTGCATCTCTTAAAATTTGATGCCTGGAGGCTAGACCCAGAATCCCCACTGCAGCCTGGCCAGTGGATTTTGATAGAACCATCACCTCCCCGATCAGGGCTATGTTAATCCTGTTGGATCATACTGCCTTCTAGTCAACTGAAACAGCCATCTTTTCACAAGAAGTACACCACTGTTCCCTAATCTGTATTAAATGGGGGATAAGAATGCCTACTTGAGATTAAATGGGATGTGAAGAGCTTAGCACAATGGCTAGGCTATCATAAGCATTCAATAGCGGAAGATGTTGTTTAAAGCAGTGTTTCCTGCACTTCAGAGTCAGAAAGTCCTGGATTAAAATACCAGGTATAAACTCCCTGACATTGGGCAAATTACTAATTTCCTTTGAGCTTTAGCTTGCTCATCCATGAAGTAGTACCTACCTCATAGGGTTGTTGTGAGGAATCAGTGAGAGAACACATGCAAAGCACTTTGCAATTAGCCCAGCACATTAGGTAAGCATTCAATAAATGTTAGCTATTACCATTTTTATGTACTCATGCAATTCACTTCTTGACCCAAATGCAACAACATACATTTATCACTTTTCAGTTTTATTGGGATGTGATGTATTAGCTGTGCTTCCCAGCTCTGAGTCATCCTCAGTTCTGAGAACCGTGCCTTCTGCGTTTATCCAGATCATTGCTGTAATTGTTGAGGAGGATATGACCTAAAGTAAATACCACTAAATGTCTCTGTATAGGTGGCAATGTTCCATTAATCATCACCCTTGAGTTACATTTTATCCTGCTCACATTTCTCCACCTTATCCAAAAAACGGAGACGCACTGTCAAATGGTTTCCCAAAATTAAGATATTACATTACCTATAGCATTTCCCCAATTGACTGGGCCAGTTTTGTTTTTGTTTTTTTAAGAAAGTAAGGTTGGTTTTGCATCATTTGTTCTCAATGAACACGGCTGGCTTCTTAAACAATTATCTTTTTTTCTGTTCACAAAATACCTGCTTCATTAGAAACATAAAATCACTTCACTGAACTCAGTCAAGCTTACTGAACTGGGATTTCTAGAATCTTCCGCTGCCCCCACGCCCTTTTTGAAAAGTCTAGAAAACATTTGCCTATTGCTTAGACTTTAGCACACTTCCTAATATTTTTGAATTCTAAGTTCCATTTCCAAACTTGTGACTTTTCTCAGTAGCCTGGGATAAAATCTGTCACAAAGTGGAGCCTGAAACTATTTAAAGCAGATATGATATTGCAACTATGCCTTTGGCCTGTGTCTCCTCCTAACCATATTTATTTTCCCCCTTTTAGTTTGAAAATCTTTCTCCTTGCTGGATGAGATGAAAATCTTTGGTATATAGTCCTATCTCTATCTCTCTCTCTTCTGCTCAAAAAATAGAACATTGAAAGTATTTTGAAAAGTCTAAAGGGTTTCACAAGCACTTTTTTTTTTTAATGAAAGTCATAATGATCACCCATCAGCATTTCAGACTGAAACACGTGCAGACTGCAGAGAGCTGGCAAAGTCCAGGGGTCCAGAGCCATACTGAGCCTGCAGAGAACCGTCGGGTCAGCCCCGTCCTCCACTCCCATTAGAACACTGGATTGCTTCCTCTGGTCTCCAACCTTCCTAGCTATTCATTTTAGAGGCAGCATCAGATCATCATTTTCTGTCCCCTCAGTTTGTTCTAGTTGCCCTCACATTTTATGCAGCTGTTTCAATAGTGATGTGTCCCCATCCCCCAGCCTTTGGTGATAGTTTACAAAAGTGTTTACTTTTTGTACATTTACTAAAAACTGGGGAGTTGACTTGATGTTGAACCTTCCTCTC
Organism: Pongo pygmaeus; assembly: GCF_028885625.2. Taxonomy (NCBI): domain Eukaryota; kingdom Metazoa; phylum Chordata; class Mammalia; order Primates; family Hominidae; genus Pongo; species Pongo pygmaeus. The sequence continues at coordinate 87,235,283 of NC_072385.2, read as the reverse complement.
TTCTCTTTTTCTGGGAGGGTGAATAGATGGACGGACAGAGAGAGTTTATTGAATTGAAAATAACTCTTTGAGTGTGTTTCTAGCTAGTTTAGGGCATCTCAGTCCCTGCCACCTGGTGCTTTCCAAAAATATGGCATGATTTTTACAAATATTTTTAAAAATAATGCATGGGTTATGCCCTCTTAACTATGGATCAAAATAATATCAGCTTTTGCCTTACTTACACATTGATACTTTCTACAGTTAAAATGAAGACTGTTGGGCCCCAATTATATAGATTCAAGAAAACAGCAACCCACAGACAGAATCAGCGAGACAATTCAAGCTGCTTTCCCCCAGCCCAAATACTCTGAGGGTTTAGGGAGACCCCATCACCTATCTCTCAGCACCTGCCTCCAGGAGAGACCAAACCCTGGACTGAAGGACCACGGACTGACCCACGTGATATGTGTCAGGACCCAGGGGGTCAGAAACAGTCATTTATATGCAAGGGACACCATGTCATTGGGCCACTGTCCAGGAAACTAGGTTGAATGTCAGGGCACTGTGAGAGAACACTCCCAAGACTCAACATCCAGATGTGGGGCTCTTGGAGTCAGAGAGAGAAGGCCCACGCGTGTGGCTCCAATGGGCAGTACAGACCGTAAAGAGAAAGGAAGGTGGTGGCCTGGTGCCCCAGTCAAGAGGGATAAAAGCAGCTCAAAAAGTAAAAAATGATGAGTTCCTTCTATGTGCCAGTTACCTGACTAGAAATGTTTCATTATCTCACTTTTCCTCCTTGTGATCTTTTTTTTTTATTATTTTTTTTTAGAAACAGGATCTTGCTGTCTCACCCAGGCTGAAGTTAGTGGCATGAGCATAGCTCACCATAACCCCGAACTCTTGGGCTCAAGTGATCCTTCCACCTCAGCCTCCCAATAGCTGCGACTATAGGCAAACACCACCACATTTGGCTAATTTTTAAATTTTTTTATAGAGATAGGGGTCTCACTACATTGCCCAGGCTGGTCTCAAACTCCTGGCTTCAAGCAATCCTCCCACCTTGGCCTCCCCAAGTACTGGGATTATAGGTATGAGCCACCTTGCCCAGCCCTCATGATTTTGGAAATGGGCACTATTACCCTTTCTTTAGGTGAAGATGATGACTTGAGGTCACATACAGGCAGGGACAGAGCAGGACTGAACCTAGATCCGCCTGGCGCCAACAGTGGCATCATCATCTCCACTGTCTTCTCTCTCCCACAGTTTTCAGGAGGCCTCCAGAACTTCCTGCTGCCCCAGAACCAGTTTGCCATGTTCCTGTACTGCTTCATCTTCATTCACATCATCTATGTCACCAAGGAGATGGTCTTCTTTCTCTTCGCCAAGCACTACCTGTTCTGCATCGCGGCCATTTTGCTCTGTTTGATTAAAACTTTCTGGTCATACTTCCAAGTGCCTTTGCTCTCTCCATCACTGGGAACCCTCGCCCCCTGCCATGCTAGAATGTTATCCGTGCATGATCCCAGCCTCCCGGGCACCTCCTTTTTTCACTTTGTGCCTCTGTCCAAACAGAATCCACTCTTAGGAAGGGCCCTGCTGTCAGTCATTTACACCTGAGAGTGAAGAAGCATGTTCATGCCCTTTATACAGAGACTGAGTTCTCACTGTGGACATGATGCCTTATCCCAAGAGGAAGATTTCAGATGTTAGCAGGTCAGGGAGATATCTGCAGGGAAGGAGGGTTTAGAACACCTTTCCAGAACCATAGAAGTACATCATGACCAAGCTGGCTTGGGTTTCACCACATGTACTCATGTTCATCAACCTCTGAGGGGTGGGAAGCCTGTGATCTGCTTGGGAGCAGCCCCCGCCCCCATCTTCTGCAAAGATGTCCATGCCCTAATCCCCAGGGTCATGAATACTTTATATGGCAAAAGAGGCTGAGATGTGATTGTGTTAAGGACCTTGCAGTGGGGAAATGATCCCAGATTATCCAGGTAGGCCCGCAGTAGTCACAAGGGCCCTTGTAAAAGGGAGGCAGGAGGGTGCGAGTCAGAAAGGAGATGTGATCATGGAAGCAGGGGCCAGAATGACGTGGGACTGCGGGTCAGGGAACATGGGAAGCCTCTAGAAACCAGAAAAGGCCATAGAAGAATTCTCTGCTACAGCCTCCGGAGGGAGCCCAGCCCTGCCACCCCATGTTAGGCTCGTGACCTCCAGAACTGTAAGAGAATAAGTCTGTGTTATTTTAAGCCACTAAGTTTGTGGCAGTTTGTTACAGCAGCCACAGGAAACTAATACAGGAACCAAGATGCCCAAGATCCCTCCAGCTGTGCCAACATGACAGGATACCATCACCAGGCCACTGGCCGGGCCTCATTTAGCACTGGGCCTGAGCAGACTTGTACACAGCTGGCCTTCAGACAGCATATGGTTAAAAAGGAGAGGCAGTGGAGCTCCAGCGAGCCTGGCACAGGCCTAGCTGAACCTGGTGGACAAGGGGTACCCCTATCACTGAGCTGTGTATCTCCTGGGTGAGGCATGTGGCAAAATAAGGGCATACTCCTAGGGGACATATGGCAGGAGGAATTAAGTGCCTGATTAGACCCAGAGGACGTCATTAATTCTACTCTATTGGAAAGCTGGACATGGAAAAAAAAAAAAAAAGTTGACACACACCCCCACCCCTGTACCCACCTACTAACCCAAGCACACAGACTCACAAAAATGCAGAAAAGCTAACCCAGAAACAAATACACTGACACAGAGATACAAAACAAGTATACAGTTGTCCACAGTAGAGGCTTACAGCCCCTCAAATAAACACACAACAACCCAAAGGAACAGACTTTGAACACCAGAAGGCTCACAGTCAGGCACAAAGTGAAGTTGCCCCGCATGTATGCAACAAAGAAAAGGGGTTCAACTTCCCCAGTCACCAACCCCTCAGCCCTTCAATACACACACACTCCTTGCAGACTGTTGGCTACTCTGAGCCCAGCAGCCCAGCCATGATGGCTGGCTGTGCCACATGACACTTTAGTGATAATGTGGCAAACTGAATGAGGCTGGACACAGCTGTGCAATTAATCAAGTCTTTATTGACCCCTTCTCTCCTCTGGCATAGGGCTCTGCCTTAAGAGGGACAAGAGAATAAGTTTCTGTCTCATTGGGCTCTCGAGCGGCTCTCAGTAAAATCACGTGACAAAAATCACTGCCTTGGGACTTCAATGTCAGCACACATTATCATGCCATTTAGTCCATGGTGACTTCTCATTTCCCACCCAACTCCATATATCCAACCCCACTGATAGCTGCATGTGACAGGTACTTAATTTGGAAGTGATAAAAGTGTCATTTCTCATTAAACTTTCAAAGAAGGGCCATTGTGGTGTGGGTCACTTCTTCTGATCATTTTATTTGATCTGGGTTTCTGCCCCATGGGGTTGAGGTGAGAGAGATGGAGATAAGGATAGCAAGAAGTTTAAGGTCCACCTGTTTACCTTCTTAGAGCAGACAGAACTGGGCATTTATAAAACACACACACACACACACACACAAACCAAAAAAACCCAAGTGCGTAAGGTCATTTAATCCATCCATCTGTTGCCAGATAAAACTAGACTTAAATACATTCATTTTTCTTAATCTTCAGAGAAAGTAAACTCCCCTGAGCAGTTAGTGAGCATCTCATCCCACATCTTTAGCCACAGGCATGAGATCTACTCTTCCCTATTGTGTTTGAATACTGAAGCCACTAGCCTCGGATCTGCCCTCTAGGAAAATGAGAACTACTCATGGTCACTCCCTAAACTTAGAACAGATCTTCTGGTTCAAATGCAAAGCAGAAAATCAGAAGAGAGAGAGAGGCAAAGGATAGGAAAAAGGCCCAGCTAAGCAGTTACCAGCCAGGTAATAAGCCAATGTACAAGCGCCTCTTCAGCACCAATGCTAACACATCATGCGCCCTAAGTCCCTAAGGAGGCTATCATCACCAAAACCCTGCAGGTAGAAATGTATATCATCTCCACTTCACAGCCAAGGATACCGAGGTTCAGAGAGGTTAGACTTAACCGAGATCATTCCAGAGCACATGTTCTTCCCATGTTACCCTGCTCCCAAGAACCTACCTTGGGAGGATCTCACAACCTTGCTGGGGAGATGAGTTTAACACACATGAAAATGTAAAGCAGCTGTCAGTATACAGACCTCAGCTATAAATGAGATCATAGAAGAGCTCCCTGCAGCCCTGGGTGATAGAGGAAGTCTTCTTGAAAGACAAGCTCATAAGGCTAGGTAAGCCCGAACAGATGGAAATCAGGAGGGATACCTCACACAAATGAAGATTAGGGTGGGAGTGTGTAATGTGTATCCAGGAGGGAAGGGTCACTCTTGCTCCAGGGAATGGTGTAAAAGATAACAGGCCTGGAAAATTGGTTTGGGGCTAAGTGTTAGCCTTGAATATTGGTCTGAGGAATATAATCTTAATCCCTTGGGAAATAGGGAATACACTAAAGATTATAGAGTGGAATAGTAGTTCAAAATAGATAAATAAAAGCCATCCTCCTTTAATTCCTGGGGACCGCTTTTTTGCCTGGACCTTCCCGTTTCCAGACCAGAAACTTTCTGAGGTCCTGAGTTTGAGGATTACATTCAGCTGTAAAAGAAATCCAGCCACAATGGCTTCACCAAATAGAGGTTTATGTTGCTCACATACCAAGAAGTCCCGGGTAGTCCATCCACGGCTGGTGAAACTGCTCTCAGAAGTCATAGAGGACCCAGGTGGTGCCTTCCTCCACCACCACAGGGCTCTTATCCTCAGCCCGTGGCTTCCAGCCTCATAGCGTCAAGTTGGCTGAAGCAGCTCCAAGTACCAGGTCCACTACTCCAGGTCAGAAAAGGAGCTGCCTTTTAAAAGCTTCCCAGGAAGCCCCACCCAGAGACTTCTGCTTACTAAGGTCATGTGGCTGCACCTATCTGTAGGGTGTCTGAGGTGGTAAGGTTTTTGCGTGGACACTGTTGGAGCCTCAAACAAAATTAGAATTCTGATAGTATGAGTGGAGGGGGGAGATACTGAATTAAGCAAATAACTGGTGTATCATCCCTAATTCCTTAGGCCCAGCTCCCACTCCCTTCCTGAGCTGCTGAGCCAGAAAGCCTTGCTGGGGTTGAAACCATCAGATGGAGCACAGCCGTAGCCAATCTGGGCCTGGCCACTGCTGCACTCTGCTTTAAGGAAGAGTACCGCATACCACAGCAGGGAGGTCATGGTTTTCCCGGGCCACATGCCTGGAGCCACTCTGCCTTCATCCTCCTGACCTCTGCCTGAGGCCCCATGACCTGACACAATCAGGGCAGCAGACTGGGAAGGGCACTCTTCTCTGTGCTGGGTGCCCTCAGCAGAGCTGCAAGGGGAAGCAAGTTGGACTCCAGAGCCCCTTCCCTTCCTGATCCCAGATCCCACAGAGCAGAGCCCGGAGCCAGTCAGGGGACTCTGATCATCCCATGGATACCAAGCTGCTAAAGTCTATGTATAAGAGATTGTACTCATTGCAAAGGACCTCTAAGCTTCAGCCCAAATAATGAAGCACTAATAGTAAAGTTTCAGGTAGGCTTAGGGAGAGAAAGATGGGATAATCTCTCCTGTTCCCTAAATGGAATATTGTAGGCTGCCCTCCTGAGTGAGCCCAAGGACAGGACTACAGTTGGAGAGACTCGGGCAGGAGGGTTAAGGCTTGATTCCAAAGGCCACTTTCCTGCCATGTCTATTTCTAGTCCCAAGTTAGCAGATGACTGGTAAGTAAGCAAGTCAGTTAAGTTTTCTAGGCTTCATTTGGGTGACCTCTAAATTATCTAGACTATAACTCAGAAAAAAGAAGGACCAAAGTCTAGAGATTGTTTGAGTTCTGATTTAATTGATCTGAGATGGCATCCAGAGGTGATTTGTTAGCCTAACAAGTGCCCCAGTTGATTCTAATAAGCAATCAGGGTTGAAAGACCTAAATCCTTGCTCTTTAATGTGTGATCTGTGGATCAGCAGCATCTGCGTCTTAGAAATGCAGCATCCCAGACCCTGCCCCAGACCCACTGAAGCAGATGTGGTTTGACAGTACCCCCCAGCCCCCAGCAATTCATATGCATCTTAAAGTCTGGAAAGCCTGTTATAGGTGATGAGACTCAATTCAATCTGTCCTGGTCTGTCCTGGGCTAACGCGGTGGCTCACGTCTGCAATCTCGGCCATTTGGGAGGCCGAGGCAGGAGCCCAAGAGCTCAAGACCAGCCAAGGTAACATAGGGAGATCCCATATCTCCAAAAAAAAAAAAAAAAGCCAGCAGGTACAGTGGCATGCACCTGCTGTCCCAGCTACTCGGGAGGCTAAGAAGGGAGGATCACTTGAGCCTGGGAGGTTGAGGCTGCAGTGAGCTGTGATTGTGCCACTGCACTCCAGCCTGGTGGACAGAGGAAGACCCTATCAGAAAAAAAAAAAAAAATTCTGTTCTCTTTATGAAGACAATGCTCTTGGCCAGGAGGGTCTTCTAGGGGGAATGAGAGGGAGAACAACTGAGTGCACAGCCCTTCAGAAGTGCTATGGGTTTTCCATTAACCTCTGCCGCAGGCTAGGGGTGGCAGGAGCTTACTGTGCCACATCAGGAAGCTGAGCCTGTGGTAGCACATCTGCCCCTCCTCCCTTTCACCAGTTCATGCTCTGGGCTTCTGGGGAACCAAATGACTTCACCCTGCAGGCCAGGACTCAGCAGAAAGTTCCAGAATGCCCTCAGGCCTGTGTCCGCCTCTGTCCCTTTTTTGATCTGACTCCCACGTATAGCTTTGGGGAAATCTTGCTAATATACATTCATTCATTATTTAAAGGTTGCCGCTGTTCTTCAGGAAGGTTAAGCATGATTAAAAGATGGGATTTTTCCACAGGGCACAGCAGAAAAGCTAGGGCTCCCACATTTTTAAGCTGTTTTGGCCAAGCCTTGTTGCATAATTCAAAGTCTGTGACTTACTTAGATTTAATTAGCCAAAGGAGCAGCAGCTGCAGGTTCATTAGTCAGTATTTATTAAGCGCCCGCAGAGGGCTTTGTAGGCTCTTAAGAGTGAAGTGGAGGATGGGTTTTGGACTTGCAAATTTCTTACACTTAAGTAGGAGGGGATTACAGATAGCTTCAGGAGGTAGGCATTTTTGTTCCTCAAAGAGAGCAAAGGGGTGGCATCAAAAGGCCTGGGCTCATGGGGTAAATCCTACAAAGGGCCACGAGTCAGAGAGATATCAGTCCCTCACAGGGTTATAGTGACAATTAGTGAGATAACAAGGTGGAGGCTGGTGGTGAATGAGAAGCTACACAGATGACAGGTATCAGCCAGAGCAGGGAAGGGAAGTGACTGCTAACCTGAATTTCAAGAACTGGGAGAGGTGGGGAGGTCAGGCTCCTGAATTTGTGGGCCCAGTGCAAGAGGACAATGCAGTGTCCCATCAAGAATTCCACGACGGTGACAGCAGAGCATTAAGCCATGTGCAGAGCCCCCACTGAGAGCAGGGCCCTGTGCCACTGCCCTGGCGGTGGATGACGGAGACCCTAGGGTCAAGGGGCTTTTGTGGTGCCTCTGAAATCTCACCCAGAGAGTGACTATCCTTGGCCTGTACTCCATCAACAGGAGGGAGGGAGGGAGCAGGCTCTGTGCATTTTGCAGGGGCAGGGACCGCTGGAGCAGGCCATTGGAGGAAGCGAGTCTGGTGGCCCCAGGGCAAGTGGCCCCTGCATGCCTTCCAGCTCTGGGTGCAGAGTCTGGCTGCAGAGGCACCTCTTCACAAGCAGGTCACGCTCTAGGCTTCCAGCTGCTAATCACAGGGGCTCTCCAGCTTGGGGGCATTTCCTCCCTCTGCTCCTGGCTTCCGCCCCAGCCCCATTCAGTTGATCATACTCCTCTGGGCTAGAAAATCCAAAAATAGAAGAAAGCTACACTTTTTACCCCCTTGAGCCTCTTGTATCAAATGACACAGTCACTTTGCCTCAAACTTTTCATCAAAGCAGCCTTTGTAAGGTCCTGGGGCAGAAAGCAGGCCTTGGAAGACAGCCACCAGGAAGCCATGCAGAAAGTGCTGAGCAGAGGGACCCTTGGTGGAGGAGGTGGGGAGGGCCGGGTTTCAGGAGCTTCCCTCTGCCCCAGAAAGAGCCAGTGACAGACACTTGCTACCATGGGGCAGCTCTTCTCTGAGCACCAGCTCTAGCTTCAGGTCTTGGAAGTGCAAGAGCAGCAAATAGTGTGGCTGCAGAGACCACCCACTGCCAGGGTTCAACAACCAGACCACAGAGCTCAATCAGTGATTAAGGAGCAATGATTGATCAATCAAATAAACAGAAGGAGTGTAAGAGACGATCTGAGAAAGGCTCTGCGAGCTAAAGCATTCTGTGACGGCTTCTTGAAAAGGAAGCTCACCCTTGCCGAACACCTAGGATGTACTGTACCCTGTCCAACGCTCTTCATGTCATCTATTTTATCCCACAGCCCTCCATGAAGGAGCACTGGTACGCACTAGATTCATCTGCCCAGGCTGCTCTAACAAAATACCACAGACTGGGTGGCTTCAACAACAGATGCTCATTTGTCCACAGTTCTGGAAGCTGAAAGTCCAAGATCAAGGTGTTCGCAGGTTTGGTTTCCTCTGAGGCCTCTCTCGGCTTGCAGATGGCGGCTGCCTTCTCACTACATCCCCACGTGGTCTTTCCTCTCTGTGTGCATCCCTGGTGTCTCTCTGAATGTCCAAATTTCCTCTTCCAAGGACACCAGTCAGATTGGATTAAGCCCTCATTTTGACGCCATGACTTCTTTTTTTGATTTCAATAGTTTTGGGGGTACAGATGGTTTTTGATTACATGGATAAGTTCTATAGTGGTGACCTCTGAGATTTTGGTGCACCCATCACCCAAGCAGTGTACACTGTACCCAATATGTAGTCTAAAGCCCCTATCTCCAGATAAGGTCACATTCTGAGGTATTGGGGGTTAGGACTTCAACACATGAATTTTGAGGGGAGATAATCCAGCCCATGACACCCACTTTGCAGATGAGAAATCAGACTCCGAGAGGTTCAGGAATTGCCCAAGCTTGCTCAGCCAGGAGGTGGCAGAGACCAAGTGTGTCAAGGAGCTGAAAGATGATTGGAAGAAAACAAAGAACCGTGCTGCGTCTCATTCATTTAGGTTTGTGAACAAAGGTTCCGAGCTGGTTTGATAACATGGGAAGAGAATTGCTACTCCATTTCAGATGGCATTGTGCGGCCCCCTGTATATCTCTCTAGATATGTGTAGCTGGGGGTAGCAGCTCCAGAGTTTTTCTGCTTATGAATCTACCCTTTTATTCTAACTGTTCCCATGTTTCTTTTTTGTTTGTTTTGTTCTGTTTTTTTGAGACAGGGTCTCGCTCTGTCACCGGTGCTGGAGTGCAGTGGCGCAATCTCAGCTCACTGCAGCCTTGCCCTCCTGTGTTCCCACACTTCCCTCACCAAGTGCTAAGGAGGAAAATGTCTTTGAGAGGGGACAGATGTAAGGCCTCACTCACTGGCCCACTTGACCCACACACCTGCCATTTCATGAGTGGCAGCAGATCTATACTCAAAGGCCTGGGTAACTCCGTCTGGATCCCACCCCATGTCCTCTCCTAGGTCTCCTAAGACGGGAGAGTGAGTCTGTAACTGGCAGCCTGGGGTCTTCCCTCTTGAATCTGCTATGCCTGGCTCTTTTTCTGAAGACCAGGTTGGTACGTCCACTCTGAGACAGCAGTAGGTATAAGAAAGAAGAGGGAGATGGTTGGGTAAGAGAGAAACCCCACACAGTTCACTCTGGCTGACTTTCACTTCTAAGCAATCTCCATAGCCTCACATACACAAAGCCCATAATATTTGAGCTAGCCTGAGTGGGTTCCAAGAAAACAATGATTGGAAGACTCTAGAAGCACAGTAGTTGGTAGAAAGCTCATCTGCTCTCAGGTATCAGGCTAACTTCAAAGGAACTCCAGATGACTGCCCTTAAGCAAACTCTATGCACTGTGGGAGAATCCTTGTTCTCAAAACAGATCAGTTAGGAGACTGAGCATAGTGGCTCATGCCTGTAATCCCAGCACTTTGGGAGGCCAAGGTTGGCGGATCACCTGAGATTAGGAGTTCAAGACCAGCCTGACCAACACGGCAAAACCTCGTCTCTACTAAAAATACAAAAATTGGCCTGGCATGGTGGTTTGCGCCTGTAATCCCAGCTACTCGGGAGGCTGAGGCAGGAGAATTGCTTGAACCCAGGAGGTGGAGGTTGCAGTGAGCCAAGATCGTACCACTGCACTCCAGCCTGGGTGACAGAGCAAGACTCCATCTCAAAAACCAAAACAAACAAACAAACAAAAACAGATCAATTAGGGCCAGGGTCAGAAGCTCAGATGCCAGGAGGGCCCAGGTGGGCCAGGTAAAACTGGGAAGCTGGCCAGGCATAGCTGACAGGAAAGGAAGAACCTGTAAAGCAGGAAGCCTCTACTCCTTCTTCCCTCCTTCCCATCTTCACCATGTGGAGATACACACCCCATGTCCAACTCAAGGGCAGCCAGAAATCCAGACTTTTATGTGATACGTGCTGATTTTTAAATGTTGGTTCAATTTTCTTTAGCCACTATACAGACCTAACAAAAGTCCACGGGGCCAACAGCTCACAATCTCTGAACTTGAAGTGTTATTTCCTTTATGATAAAGTCTCTGTTTCACTCAGAGACACGCTGGGGGATTTCATTAAACAGAAGACACTCCTAGTACAAAAATAGAATGTGATTCACTCTCTAACAATGTTTAAGCACAGAAGCCGCAGTAAGGGATGCTTCTTCCCTTCACAAATTGCCTCACCTTGAGGTGTTTCAAGAGACACATCTCTTAATGCATTTCAAATCAGGTTAGAGTGGCAAAAATCTAATTTTCATACAACTTCTTGAAGAAAGATGGCAATTTCACTAAAGCCTGGATCAAGATTAAGGAAGGCATGAAACAGAAGCCTGGGAGCAGGAAAATGAGGCGGGAGAGGGTGGCAGGGTGGAGGGTGAAAAGAAGGTGAAGCTGCACGCCCAGGCTCACTGGCAACCGCGGTGTGAAGCCAGTCAGACAAAGAGCAGTGGGGCCTGGGGACCAGAGTGAGCAGAGAGGGGAAGAGAAGGAGGGAGCATCATTGGTTGCCATGGTGACAAAGGAACAGGGATGGGAAGAAAGAGTGAGGGGGATGTCAGAGAAGAGCTATGTTGTGCTGCTGCATACAACAAAGTCTTCTTTACCCGGGCATCCTTGTCTATGATTTCTTGGCCCCTCTGATACTTCCCCCATCCTGATTCTCTGCTCATTCCTGGCATGAATAAATTACTATGAAATTAAGGACATTTAGATCCTAAACATGGATGTGATGGATGAATGGATACCTACTTATTGAGCCTCTGGGTCTCCAAAAGGCCTCTTGGATTCAAAATATTTTCTCCAACGTGCTTCCATAAAGCCCATGATTCCACCATTAGGGCAACATTGCTTATACTAAGCCTTTCTTCGTGTTCAATGATAAACCCTCATTAAGAGGGGGAATATCTTGGCTATCAATTTCTAGGGTCTCATAAAGAATTGATTTATCATATGTAACGACATGTATATAACGATAACGTATTTAACGGGATCTCGGCTTCAGCCTAAGAATGTCCACTACTAGGGCTCAGGCCTATCTAGATATGCATGATAAACTGGTGGGGCAGACCCTAGACAGGACAGTTCATAGGACGGTTCCAGTAACATCTGCTGCCTGTGTCCGGCATTTATTTCCCCTTGATTTCCTTTTGGGTCACTCCCTCTTCCTCAGTCTTAGTCCATGAGGTTCAGGTAAACTGACTTCTAGTCAAGGGGTAGGCCCAGGACCCAGATCTGGCCAACCAGGGCATTCCATCTTCTGGCCAAAATGATTGGTTCATATGTGGACACATGACCCAAGCCTGACCAATGAGTTTCGAACCTGGATGTTTCGTGGAAACTCTTGGAAAGATGAGCTCTTATTCCATTGGCTACTAAGCTGGTAGACTATGTGTCCAGAGATGCTGTTGGTCATCTTGTTCCACTTGGGGAAAGCCTACCTGAGAATAAAATCGATATGGAGAAAAGCAGAGCCAAGATATGGGAAGACAGATGGAGAAGGAGGGAGAGAAAAAGTGAGTTATTGATGACATGATTTGGGTCCCTGGATCCACCTGAGATAAGAGCTATCCCTAGACCTTTCAGCTTCCATTTTTGCTGTTAACTGATTTGAATTGGGTTTCTCTCACTCACAACCAAGCGTTCTGAATCCTGCAAGGGCTTTCTCGTTATATGAGTTGGCACCTCGACTCAGCAACAGCTAACATAGGAGATACCATGGCATCTGTGCCCAGCCTGTTCTATAAAGAAAGATGTGTTCATGAACCTAACCAAGGGAGTCTGAGGGAGATGGAGAGAAGCAGAGCCATTGGAACATATGTAAGCACGTGTGCCCGTCTGCAGGGAAGGGAGCCATTTCCCCACTTCTTGAGAGAAAACAGCCCTCCTCTAGCACCATGAAGGGCTTGATGACGGTGCCAAAGGAAGTGGCAGCAGGGCCTGGCTGAGAGGGGATGCCCAGCAGGAAACTCCACAGACAAGCATATGCTGTGCGCTGCCAACATACAGAGCACTGTGCTCGCAGGATGGTCCATGAAAGGTCTGGAAGCAGCCCAGGTGTCAATCAACCAGTGGGTAGGTAAATAAAATGTGGGATATCCGTACAATATTTGGCAATAAAAAGGGATGAGTTACTCATTCCTGCTATAACATGGATGAGCCTTGAATATATTATGCTAAGAAACTAGTCACAAAGAGCCACATGTATGATTTCATTTACATGGAATGTCCAGAATAGGCAAGTCTATAGACAGAAAGTAGATTCATGGTCGCCTAGGGCTCGATGAACAGAGGGATTTGGCAGTGACAACTAAAAGGTACAGGGTTTCTTTTGAGGTAAAGAGATGTTCTCAAATTGATTGTGCTAGTGGTTCATTGTTCAGCTCTATGAACACAGTAAAAACCATTGAAGAATCACATACTTTAGAGGGTGAATTGCATAGTACGTGATTTATCTCAATAAAATTGTTACCAAAAAAACCAAGGTTCTTGAGATACCTACCCAGTTTGTGTGTGATGGGGGTGAGGGCAGGGGATTGGCCTCCAGAAGGCAAGGGCACATCACATAGCTGCTGTCACTCTTGGAGGCAGTACTGCCCTCAGACCTGGACAAGAGGGACCTTGCTCTGGGCGTGCACTTTAAGAGTCCTCTACTCTGGCTCTCCTCCGGCCTGACTCTTCTCTGTGGGGTAAGGAGTCTCCAGGACCCAGTGGCTGTCTCCACCCATGCTCACACTTCCTTCTTCCTAGACCATACTCTGGGTATACAGGACCCTGGAATTACTTGCCCAAAAGGCCCCAGATCTGTCTCTAGAAACTGCAGGCCATGGCCAGACACAGTGGCTCATACCTGTAATCCCACCACTTTGGGAGACTGAGGCAGGCAGATCACCAGAGGTCAGGAATTCAAGACCAGCCCGGCCAACATGGTGAAACCCCTCCGGGAGTGGTGGTGGGCGCCTGTAGTCCCAGCTACTTGGGAGGCTAAGGCCAGATAATCACTTGAACCGGGGAGGCGGAGGTTGCAGTGAGCCGAGATCATGCCACTGCACTCCAGCCTGGGCGACAAGAGCGAGACTCCATCCCAGAAAAAAAAAGGAAACTGTAGGCCATAAGAGGTGTGATTGGAACTTGGATATGGAGTCTGGAATGCCTGTATCAGACTCCCCAAAGAGTGAGGCAAAGCTCAGTGTGACAGGAGGAGGGCAGGCCATGGCCTGTGAGTTGCAGGCTCCAGGGGCAGGGATGGGGAAGGCCTGCAGCCAGCTCTCCCCACAACCACAATGTTTCAGCATGGCTATCTCAGGACAATGAGATTCTAATTCAAACTTGACCTTCTAGGTCATTATGAAGATTTGTCAAGATAGGGGGCTACAGCATTTGACAGTTCGCTATTAATAGATTATAGTTAAACATGTGTCAACACAAGGTTTGTTGACCTCCTTTAGCCCTCTTGTCCTAGGTCGCCACAAATGTTAGGCACTGACTTGCTGGGAGGTGCTGTATTTAAGAGAGAAATCTATCAGAGCTTTTCTTTATAGTGAATCATGGTGTGGGGTTTTCTCAGGTTGCATTTATGGATTTGGGAAACGTAATTCATAGACTCCTTGCTCCAGGCTTAAAAAAAAAATAGCTAACACATGGCTGCCTGCAACCTTGAAGTTTAATGATTTCTCTCAATGACGTCTTCTCAGCTGAGCCCAAGGATTGAGGCATGTACTGAGGCTGGAGACTAGGGTAGTTCTGTGAGCCATGCACGCTACGGAATTCCATGTCGGTCTGGCTGTCTTTAGTTTATTTTTTTAAGGTATAATGTAATAGAGTCCATTTGGCAGGGAATTCCAGCAGAAGCGTATGAGAAACATCTCAGAGCAGGGCTGGGGGCAGGCCAGAGTATCCGTTCATCCTTCTTCTACATCTATCCTGAGTGTCCCCAAACCCCCCCGATTAGGCAGCTGTGCAATGCCAAAAGGTGCCCAGCTGTGGGGACATGTGGGAGCTGAAATCCAGTCCACCCTCCCCTGGCCAAGCTACGCCCCTTGGCACTGGGCTGCATCAGTTGAGAAGAAGGGGAGCTTTTTTCTTAGCACAAAGGTGTCCTGTCCTCCCCACCCCATGGGCTCATGGTGCTGCATCTGCCCAAAAGAGGGTCTTTTTCTAAGGACACAAAGGCACCATGAATGAGCGTGCCCTGGCTGGTGAGGAGAGGGAAGCTAGCAAAGGAGGCTGGTGCTGTGTCTGGGTCCAACAGGACTCTCACTCTCCCTGGCCTTGGCTGAACCCACAATGCTCCCCTCCACTCTGATGGGTCTGTTGCAGACACCATCCTGCCCTTGAGAGGCACCCCATGGAGGAGTGAGAAGTAGGTTCTTTCAAGAGCTCAAATCAGGTTGAACCAAAAAGAGAAGGAAGGCTCTGAGAGAAGAGTCTCCTTCTGGAGAGACAGCAGCTGGCGGGCCTGGGGTTCAGATCAGTTTTGCTTTTGCCTCCTCCCAGGAAAGGCCCTGAAGAAAGAAGGTCACCTCTCAGGGAGGTCAGCCCTCAGAAGAGTACCTTCCCTCCTGCAAATAAACCTTCAGAACTTGCAGGAACCCCTCACCCCATCGCCTTTCTTTCCTTTGCTCACTCATCCGGGAATGGGCCAGTACAAACTAAGAGGCAGGCACTCTTAAGGATATGAAGATTTTCCAAAGGATACGTATTTTGGTGTGGGTCATTTAAAGAGACTCACGGGACCAAATCCTCAACTTCTGCTTGGCTCTCTTGTACAGGTGACCTGTCTGAGCACATGCCAGTGGATGCTGCTGCTGCTGGTTCTCCCTCCTGCCTCCCCTTTCTCCCATTTCCCAAAAAAAAGGGCATACCTCTTACCCATCCCACATCTTACCATGGTGCATTGACCAGGGAAAATGTCCAGTGCAACGAAGAGAGAATCTAAATCCTGGTATCCGTGTTGAGAAAATGAGCAGGAGCAACTCTAATGACCGAACAAATCAACTGGCTTTCAATTCCCTGCCTTCATTCAAAGTGAAGGAGAATCAATTCTAGCTGTCAGCTGATAGATTTTTAATGATCTACCCATATGATTTTTGGCATATAACTCGAAAGGAGTTTATACAGTTGAATGACACTGCTATCACCAAGGTCCTTGCATTCCTTTGTCCTTACGTGAAAAAGGTTTCTGAGCTGAGCATCAATTTTTAAAAAAGAAAAACAGGAATAGAATTAATGCTGAACTCTGACCCTTTCTAGCAATAAGGATTATTCACCCATGAATATAGGAACTAACTGGGATGAGGAAGAAAGCTTCATTTCCTTAAAAGATGCATTTCAAATTAATTATTCTTTATGCTTTCTTATTACCTATTACAATTTGTAAAGCATTTGTTTTGATTGTGTACTAGTCATCCTGGTACAAATAAAGACAAAATGTTCTTTAACACTGAGTATATGGTCACAGAAAAATTTAAAAGTAAATTCATTTTATACACATAGTTTTGTTTGGAAGAAGTATGATAGAGTGAAGGGTGATACATAAAAGACTTTGAACCATAAAAATATATTCTGCTAAAACTCTGTATGGGAAGTAGAAGAGAAATATAAGTTCAAGGAGAAAAAAAGAAATGAAATTTGTTCAACTTGTTCATGTATTTTTAAAAGGGACGATGGTTGTATCCAATCACAATAGCATTACATTTAGAAACATTTTTCAGAGTACTGTGACAGTTTTATTTTAAAATGTCAAATATTTGCAATACACCAGAAAGTAGACTCTATGTAACTATTTAAACTTATGAAAACAATTTAAATGTTTGCACCTAAAAATGTGCAAGGGGTACACAGATTTTCAAAATTCTTTTGGGAGTCTGCAAGGAAAATGTTTAGAGAACCAGAGTCACGGAGCTGGCGCTTCCCTGCAAGGGGAGTGTACTTAGACGTAAAACCAAGGGCTTTGGGGATGGGAGGGCACCCTCAAAGTTAGGAGCTAACTGTCACTGGGGCTGGGTTGGTGGCAAAGGAGCCAGGGCGCTCCCCCTTCATCCTAGCAATACTTTCCTCTGGTCTTTTGTTTTCTTGTTTTATTTTCAGCGTTCCTCTAAAATCCCATTCTCTCCACTACAGATGCTCTGCCAGGTCACGGTGCGTTCTGTTCTGCGTTTTTCCATCCTGCCTAAACGCTACCTTTCTTCAGGGTAGCCCTCCCAGCCGGCCGTGCCCCCACCCCACCCTGACCCCTGTCTCCCCGAGTCCAACACGGTTTTGCGTAGCTAGGCGCGCGCCGCTTCCTCCCGTTGACTGTGACTTTGGGCCAGTCCTCCCTCCCCAGCTGGCTCCTAAGTTTTCTCATCGGTGTCTGCAAGTCTGTTTCCTCGGCAGTGAGATGTCGATAATCAGAATGAAGTAAGATGAAACCTGGCACGGAGCTTGGCCTGCAGCCAGAAGAGGGCACCTAGTTGCATTTAGCAAATGTTTGCTAATTGTGAGGCTAAATCGTCTCGCTTCCCAGCGATTAGAGAAGCCTGGGCTTCCCAGTGCCCAGGAAACCAAGGAGAGTTCCCAAACCCTCAGGTCTCATTTGAGTAACTTGCCAACTTGGGGTGATGAAAACGCACTCCCCTCCTCCCGCCGCCGCTGGGTCGGGCTCTGAACGCACGAGCCTTGGAGCTATGAGGTCATACACGGGTCACGTGACCGCTGCCGCATCTGTCAACTGTGATACAATTACTAAGACTGTCCGGGCGCTTATGACATTCAAACCTGCTCTCTCCTCCTCCCTCTCCGGTGCGCCGGCCCTTTTCACACCAAGGGACCGTCTCAAAAGTCTAGGCTCCAAATGCTACAATGGAAGAAAGGAGGAGAAAGAGGGAGGAAAAAAGTCGAATATTGCACTTCTCGTTGCTGCCGTTTGAAAACTATGCTTAAGCCCCGTTCTTTAAAATCCTTTCTGCCAAAGCCAGTTGGCATATGTATTAAGAGCCTTTTAAAAATCGTCATATTCTTTAACTCATTAATTCCTGTTCTAGGATGCTTGCATATGGAAATAGTCCAAACTAGAGCAAAGGTTTACAAAATTCACTCTCTTATTATTAAACTAACTATATATGATGAGAATGAATAAATCGGGGTATAAAAGAACAATATAAGGAAGTCACTTAAAATGCTGATTTTTAAGAATTTTTCATGACATGGAACATGCACCCAACCAATGACAATAGCAAGTATTTGTCATGTGCCAAATGTTCTGCTAAATGCTTTATGTGGATTGACTCTTACAACCTTAAGAGACAGATCATCTAATTCTTTCTTTTTTCTTTTCTTTTCTTTTTTTTTTTTTTTTTTTTGAGACGGGGTCTTACTCTGTCCCACAGGCTAGAGTACAGTGGCGCAATCATGGCTCATATCGCCTTGACTTCCCTGGCTCAAGCAATTCTCCAACCCAGCTTCCCAAGTAGCTGGGACTACAGGCACTTGCCAACATGCCCAGCTATTTTTTAAATTTTTTGTAGAGATGGGGTCTCATTATGTTGCCTGATCTGGTCTCTAATTCCTAGATTCAAGCAATCTGCCCACCTCAGCCTCCCAAAGTGTTGGGGTTACAGATGTGAGCCACTGTACCCAGCATTCTTCTTCTTCTAAAAACTGGCCTAGACAAAAAAATTGCCTAAGGTTGACTAGCTAATGAAGTGTGAAAAATTGAGGGTTATGGTTTATCCAAAGGGATGAACTCTGATTTAGGTTAATTTGAGTCTAGAGCCCAGCCTCTTAGCCTCCACACTCTGAACTGTCTGCCACAATAGTAACTAGTAAGAAATAAGAATACAACACTGCATATACACCATCAGGCCAGTGATATGTATATATGTGTATACATTTGCCACTACACACAATGTATGCAGAGGAAAAGGATGGGAAGACAGACTCCCACATTTTCACTATGGTATCTCTCAGTGGTACAGTCACCAGTGATTTAGATTTTCTTTTAAATTTTCTATAATGTGCGTGTGTGTATTAATTTAACAATTAGACAAAATGTTATGTACAGATCGATTTCACTAAAAAGCCAGGTGCTGATTACAGCAGTATTCATTGTAATGAAAGCTTGAAAGTAGCTCACATATCAATTACTGTTGATACTTGGGTCACTATTGGATTCGTTAAGTGAGTTATAAAATATATATCTATTGCAATAGTTTGCAGGCATTGAAAATGAAGATTACAAAGACCAAGTGATACCATTATGTGAAAAAATAAAAAATGCTAGGCATATTATGCATAATTATTTGAGAATATCATTGTAAAATCTGTAAGGAAAGAGGAAATGATAACTGCAACAGGATAGTAAAATTAAATTCGATTTTAAAATATTTTTTGAACTTCTATAACATTTTTCTATTTCTTGTTTAATAATAAAACTAGTTTCATTGATTTAAGGTTTAGTATCAAAATTAGCATGGAACACATAGATGCCTCTTTTGCATTTTAGAATATGCTTTCTGCTTCATCTCATTTTATGGCCCAAACATCCCAATGCAAATAGGCATTTTCTCTCCCACGTTAATGACAGGACAGTTACGGCCAAGAAAAAGTGAGCAAGTTGCTTGATGTAAACTAGCAGATGAATGGCAACCCTGCACTAGAACCCTAGGCTTGCAAGCTCCCGCCTCAAGGCTCTGGCCTATAAAAGCACAGTGATTCTCTCACATAGAGGGCTGCAAAGCCCTGCCTAGAGAATACAAACTGCTATTATTAAGACCCCAAACCCAAGATCCAAGTGTAGGTTCTCTCTAGTGGGTAAGCCTGGAGGCAGGAAACATGCCTATTAATGCTTTGTCTTCAGAATGGGAAGTCAACAAGGCCTAAAGCATTCTCCTGCACTCTCCAAACTCATCCACCCACCCACTTCCCCCCAACCATACACACACAGCCACCCTTGTCCCCAAAAGCAGTCTCCCTGGTAACATGCTCTGCCCTTGGATGGAGACAGAGGCCAGTAGATTTGTAGTTTATCCTCTTCTTGCAGTTTAAGGTACAACCCTGCCCACAACCCCAGTAAGAGCAGCAAGGATCCCCGAGGCCAGAATGTGCCAAAGACCAGTTGCAAACCTGGCCGGTATCAGTGAAATAAGCCTGGAAAGAGAGACGAGAAGAGGTCAAGAGTCAGTGACAGCTGGTGAAGCCAGCACTGGGGTGGGGATTGGGGGCCTGGAGAGCCCCAGAAAAGTTGGTCCTGGGCCCCTGGTCCCTCACTTAATAGGTATGTGACTTGCCAGGGTCACGCAAAAGCTGGAGAGAACGGGGAGTGAGCCCAATCTAAAGCCCAAAGGACTCCATCAAAGACAGGGCCACAATTCCACAAAGCCAGGCTCTATTCATTCATTCAAGATATACCCAGCACCCTTCTTGCTTAGCATATCTTTCTGATTTTTATGGGGCCAGAGCCAGTACCCTAGCCCTCACCCCACTCCCTAGTCCCTTGGTGGGGCTGATGAACCTCATGGCTCAAAGTGGGAAAAATCTGGGAAGTCACAGGTAAAGGGGTGGTCATCTCTCCACGGCAACAAACCGAAACTCCAAAGCACATGAAACAAACCAATGGGCTGAGAGTCCAGGAGATGTCCGAGTCTGAGGATTCCACAGCACAGTGGGGAAAGTTTCTGGAAGGTAGAAGGAGGCAGGAAGAGGTGTCTCTCAACTCAAGTAGTCAAGAAATTTAAGCATGCTTTAAAGAACTAAGAGAAAACTGAAAGGTGTGGAGGTGTGGTAATGGCACAAAAATTTAAAAGGGGGAGCTAAGCCTAGGTTTAGCGGTCCTGCTGGCAGGTGAGGGTCCCCAGTAAGGAGAAAGGGAGGTGAGAGTGCGTGGATAAGGTGATGCTTCCTCTGCTGGCCTGAAGGATTTCTGTAAATAGTGCATGTGTTTGTTCCTGCCTTGAGGTGGGATTGTCATAATGTTAGCCATTTCTGCTACTAAAGACATAGGTGAAGCTAATGGTATTCTTTGCGAGGAAAAGGGATATCATTGGCCCCGAAAGCTATTTAAAGGGGGCTTTCCAAAAAAATGTTTTAAGTGTGCATTGGTCGGAGCTGGCTGATGACGGGGCATTGGCTTTCCTACTTCTGTGGAGTTATTGAGAGTTATTTTGAGCAAGGAAGGGGAGAGGCAAGTGCAAGAACCGGCACACAGTAAAAGAGGCCATGTCCCTTACATACTTTGGAGCTCCCAGTGGCTTCCCACTCTAGTTAGGATAAATCCAAATTCCTTAAATGCCACCCACAAGACTCACAAAAGCCTTATCTTTTCTCTTTCTCCTCCACACACTTAGCAAAGCCCCATGGGTCTCCTTCTTGCTCCTTAAACCAGCAGAGCTGTTTTTGCCTTGATGCCTCCATGGTTCAAGTGTTGCTGTGGTCTGCATGTCGGTGTCCCCCTAAAATTCATGTGTTGACACTTAATCCCCAATGTGACAGTGTTAAGAAGTGGGGCCTCTGGGAGGTGATTAGATTGGGAGGGCCTCATGAGTGAGATTAGGTGCCTTGATCTTGGACTTCCCAGCCTCCAGACTGTGAGCAATGAATTTGTCTTATTTATAAATTGCCCAGTCTAAGGTATTTTCTTATAGCAGCCCAAACAATCCAAGACAGATGTGACACGCTTGCCGTTCCCTCTGCTTAGAATGAATGCCCTTCCTGTCTCTCCAGTTCCCTCCTCCCCTTCTTCTGTTTTTGTGGCTGGCTCCTTCCCTTCCTTTAGGTGCAAGGGAGATTTAGGAAGAGGCCTTCCTTGAGCCGGGGTCATGGAAGGCCATGCTGCCCATAACTCTTTACTTCTCCTTAACACTTAAACCAATCCCAAGTCATCGTCTGCCCACTTGTTTAGGGTTCCTTCACAAACCTGACCCCTCCCACTGTGCCCACCCCTCCCCGCTTCATCCACATTAGAATGTTCCTTTGTGAAGGCTGGACCTTAACTCTCTTGTTCATTGCAAGGGATGCAGTGCGTGGCAGAGTGCCTGACACTTGGTAACTACTCAATAAATATTTGTCAAATGAATGAATGAATAAGAGGTCTACTGATTTGAATTTAACTGAATGAAAACCCAAGGTTCAATTTCCAAACAAGCAAAGACAAAAATCTTCAAACACTCCCTATTGTTCTCCTTCTACGGGTTGAACCCCAACCCATTTTGTTTCTACTCCCTCCCCTCCCTTTCCTTCCCTCTCTCCTTTCCTTTCTTCCTTCCTTCCAGCCATTCCCTGGGCCCCTCAAGTCACATCCCTTGTACAGTCACCCACAGGCACCCCTTCTCTGTGGGCCTTCATTTTGACCAAGCCCTGAGGTCACAACACCCTGGGAAGGAGACATGAAGGATTTTCCAAGGACCCAGCTGTGGCCACGCACTTTCTGTCCTCTCTGTCCTGCTGAAAGCCAAAGTTCTTAAGCTTCTGTACAGTAAGTTTTTCATAAAATGAATGATGACAACCTAGTCTTTTCAGGCTTTCTGTTTGCAGTACCAGGAGGCTTCTTAGCTGGTGATGACCCTGGACTGCTTCCTGGCTTACTCTGGGCTTCAGATTCGGACAAACATTTGGCTCTCAAGGTCACTTCATGCTCTAAACCTTCTGTAATCTCCAGGACATGAATCCACTCAGGTTTGGTAGGAACTAGGGTGAGTCAAACATCACCCTCTACAGACTCATCTCAGTGATGAAAGCATGTGCTAGGTGCCCCCACTCCAAGGATGTGCTGGAGGGTGTGGGGAGCCAGGCCCAGGGCCTGCCTGGACTGATCCCCTTTTGCTGCATCAGCAATGGGAAGCAGAGTAACTCACCTCCCAATGAAAGGAGTTAAGAAAAGAACCTTTATCTGAGGAATACAAGTCCTTTTAATTATCAGGCCCAGAGAGACACTAAAACGAGACAGCAATCACGTCCTACTCCCCCGCTTTGAGCAATGTGTTCATCTCTTGAAGCTGCTTGCTATCACCACAGGTAGCTATAGATCAACCTAATAGTGCCATACCAGACACTGTAACCCATGCTTTATAGCTTAACAATGTATAGCCAATCAAATCAATGTTATTTATGTAAACCAATGAGAATTCCTGACAAACAACTTTATATCAGCCCATACCCTATCCTCTGCTTTTGCCTTTAAAAATCCGCTTGTAACTTCAGCTAATCAGAGTGTATATTTAGGGCAACTTGAATCTATGCTCACAGGTTGCAATCCTCAAACTTGACTCATATAAACTCTTTACTTATATTAATTTTGTCTCTGCTTCTACCATTTAGGTTGACATATTGCTGTTTTGTAAGGCAAGACCACTGGGTGAGCTGTGTGATTGTGCAGGAAAGCATGGGGTGCTAGGAAAGGTGAGGGTTTATCATGCTTTAGGATCGCCCATAGGAAGGTGGGGGTGGGAGGAGAGACTAGAGTCCTTTTCCAGTGCTGTCAGTACCAGGTGTGATTTCAGAGATGAACTCGTGAATTGGAAGGGGTGTCTGGGTGGATTGGGGAGAGCATAGGATGGGGGCAAAGACTTCAGCAATGTCCCTGGGGAGCCCAGGAAGGGGCTGCAGTTGCTCCCTAGAGCTGAGGTAGGGGGTGTGTGGTTGGGCCCAGAGTTGATCTGCTGACCCACTTCTAGGGGACCTATGAGCCCAGGGTCAGAGACGAAGCCCTGCAGCATTTCCTGTTGGTTCCCCTGCCTTCTCTGAGGTCCTGCCACACAGTCAAAGCATCCCCTCCATCTCTGGCTCTCCAGGCAGCTCAAGATCAGAACCAAATCCACACTGTCCCTTCACCAAGTTACTCTGCCTACCATCCTTAGGAGGCAGCTGGCCTCCTAGCATGTGGGGCAGGACCTCCCTGCTGTGTGTTCAGCTTCCCCCAGCTCTTCCCCAGCAGGGAGTGAGTCTACAGCAGTCCCATTACCATAAGCAAAGCCTCTGCATCAGTAGCAGACAGCTTCCCTTGCGCCTGGGGAGGAAGTGTTAATGAGCAGAGGTGTGGGGAAGGGTTGTGCCTGCCTGACGTTGTAACAGTTTGCTCCTTTTGGCTCACGGGACCAAGGAGCTTACACAAGGAACATGCCTTCTAGAGGGGAGGATGTTAATGCCAATAAAAGATGCATGTTAGTGTGTACCATTCACTCAACTAAGAGAATGCGCCCAGTGCAAACCTTTCTAAGGTAAAGACCTCTAAAGGGCCGTCGGAGCTCAACAGGATGGTGACAGGTAGCCCACCCCAAAGGTCAAGTCTAGCCTTGATGGCCACATAGACATATAGACATGAAGGCTAAGATGTGCTTCTCCCATGGCTGAGGCCCCCATGGAGGACACAGACCAGGCCCAGTCCCTTCAGAGCCTCCTGCCTCTGCACCCAGGTCTAAAGCAAAGCCCCTCCCATCTGTTTCCCATGGAGGGATGGGATTCAATAAGCCCTCAGGCAAGCCCAGGAGTAACCAACCACTGGACTGAAGTGAGGCAGGGGGCATATCCTGCCTGAATTTCAGGCTGTCCCCATCCACAGTCTTTCCCTGGGAGCAATAGAGGATTTTCTTGTCCAGAAGGATCCTTGGAATACAATGCACCACCTTTCCCCTGACCACCATCTCACATCCTTGCCCATTTTTATGTCCAAATCTATGGACTAGGAAAGGAGAGAGGCTCTGGAGTCCTCCGTCCATAACCCAGAGCCAGACCTGGAGAGAAGAATGTAACAATGATCAATGC
Source organism: Pongo pygmaeus (assembly GCF_028885625.2). Lineage (NCBI taxonomy): Eukaryota > Metazoa > Chordata > Mammalia > Primates > Hominidae > Pongo > Pongo pygmaeus. The sequence goes on along the minus strand of NC_072385.2, from coordinate 87,210,867 downwards.
TTATTCAGAACCTACTGTGTTAGGCACTAATGTAACACAGCAGCAGGGGATGCAAAAAAGAGAAAAGACACAGTCTCTGTCCATAAGGAGCTGTGTCTAAAAAGATAAGACACAGTAGATAAAGTTGCTAACAGTAAAGAAAAGCAGTGCGTGAAAAGTCCTCAATGAGAGACACAGTCCCTACGTCCAGAGACTGCGAGAGGCCAAGGCTTTTGTGTTGCTGAAGGGACATGGTGAGGTAAAGGCTGGAACCCACGGGGTTGAGAGGGAGAAACCTGGGGAGAAAGAGCTAATGTGTGGCAGCTCCAGGAGAGAGAAAAGTTGGAAAATATAGAGATACTTAAATGTGACTTAGGGGAAAGTTTGTCCCATAGGTACAATGTAACACTCTCCTCAACTTCCCACAAAACCCTTCATAAAACCTACGACTGTCCATTTTTGGGGGAGGTGAATTGATGTTGGGGGCAGCTAACAGATTGAGGGTGGCTCAGGGGGCCAGAGCTAGGGTAGGCCGAGGGGATTCAGACACTCCAGGGTTACAGCAGGAAGTGGGGGCTGACTTCCCAGAAGGGGAAGGGCTGGGGGCTTGATCAGCTGGGAAGTGGGTGCTTTGCTGGGCCTGGAATGATGGTGAGGAGAGAGGGGGGAAAGCTTGGAGGGTAGGAAGACTCTCATAAGAAAAAATTGTAAGATGATATGAAACTGTAATAAAGCCTCAAGCCTGGACAAGTGAAAAAATATATTGGGGTGGGGGAAGGGAGGAGGCATAGGACAGAAGTCACTGATTCTAATCTCTTCCACCTTTGTGTCGTGAAGTTCACCTGCCTCATGAAAGAGCGGGTAGGTTATTTATCACCTCTCACTCAGGCTGATAAATAGCCCCCGTGAGAGGTGCCCTGCCTCCAGTCTCTCCCCCGCATTAATGTGTCCTCCACCCACAGCGACACTGGAATAATCTTTCTGAAAGTCCAGCTTTAATTGTTTCATTCACTCTTAAAGTCCCTCAATGACCTCCTTATCACTCACCCACCAGAATTAAGTCAAAACTCCTGAGTAGGCCAGGTGTGGTGGCTCACGCCTGTAATTCTAACACTTTGGGAGGCCAAGGGCTGGAGGATTGTTTGAGCCCAGGAGGGCAAGACCAGCCTGGCCAACATAGTGAGACCCGTCTCTACAAAGAATAAAAAAAAATGGCCAGGTGCAGTGGTGCATGCCTGTAGTCCCAGCTACTCAGGACTGGGGACCAAGCCCCAGCCCATCCCCTTCTGGGAATTTGGCTCCCACTTCCTGCTGTAACCTGCTGAGATGGGAGGATTGCTCGAGCCTAGGAGGTTGAGGGTGCAGTGAGCCAAGATCACACCACTGCACTTCGGTCTGGGCAACAGAGCAAGACCTCGTCTCAAACAAACAAACAAACAAAAAAAACAAAAAACCCGACAGAAACAAAAACAAACAAACAAACAAACAAAAAAAAACCCCCACCAACCTCCAGAGCAACACCGTGTAATGAGGCCCATCTTTCCACCTTCATCCATGGTCTCTTCCTCCTCACCCCTCATTCCATCACGATGAACTGTTACACACAGCTCCTCTAACTCACCCTGCATTTTCACACCTCAGGGCCTTGGCACATGCTTTCCTCAGCTCAACTGCCAAAGCCCAGGAACCCTTCTGTTACCCTCCCTTCCTGCCACAGGATTGCACATCAGCACTAGGCTGGCACTTGCTACATTGTATCATTATCATGATCATCATCTGTTTATGTGTCTCTGACTCCTTAAAGAACAGAGCCAGATCATATTCTTTTATGCAGCCCAGCACCCAGCACAGTGCCTGGCTCACCACTGGCATTTAGAAAATGTTCATTGAGGCTGGGCGCGGTGGCTTGCACCTGTAATCCCAGCACTTTGGGAGGCCAAGGCGGGCAGATCATGAGGTCAGGAGTTCGAGACCAGCCTGGCCAACATGGTGAAACCCCATCTCTACTAAAAATACCAAAATTAGCCGGGTGTTGTGGCACGCGCCTGTAGTCCCAGCTACTCGGGAGGCTGAGGCAGAGGAATCACTTGAACCCAGGAGGCGGAGGTTGCAGTGAGCCAAGATCGTGCCACTGCACTCCAGCCTAGGCGACACAGCTAGACTCCATCTCAAAAAAAAAAAAAAAAAAAAAAAAAAGTTTATTTGAAACTCAAAAGGGCCCACATAGAAGACAACCTGTGGTGAGTCCGTTCAGTTGACAAAGACCCTTCTTTCTCTGGGAACTACCCCAGATATTAAATGGACCATAGGTAGACACCTGACCCCAGCTCGGCCAAATAGATTCCCTCCTGGGAAAATGGAATGGACTTCAAGAGAAGCAAGTTTGTTTCTGGAACTATAACATGTCAACTTTGGAATTGTGGGGCATGCATATTCCGCCATTTAAACTGGGCAACAGAGAAAGTCACTCGTTAAAGAAAGAAAAATGGCCATATAGAGGATTTCAGATGGCTTTCTGAGTCCCAATTCCAGCCCTCTCCTGAGAACATGAAGGATTCCTGTTCTAGGTTCTGTGAGACACCCCAACTTACTAGTAGCCTGTCCCCTACTTTGTGTTTGAGTTTCATGAAGTTTCTGTTCCTTACAGAGTCCTAACCACACAGGCCAACCTTTGCCCTCAGCAGAGCATCTTGGGATTTCTGTTCTTCAAAAAAATTCTATTTTAATAAGTAAAGCAACATCAGGCATGGACTAGACCTTAAATCACACATACATATGCAGAACCTGCTATGTAATCTGCAGAGCCCAGTACAAAATGAAAACATGAGATCTGGCCAGGCACAGTGGCTTACGCCTGTAATCCCAGCACTTTGGGAGGCCGAGGCAGGTGGATCACCTGAGGTCAGGAGTTTGAGACCAGCCTGGCCAATATAGTGAAACCCCGTCTCTACTAAAAATACAAAATTAGCCGAGTATAGTGGCACGCACCTGTAATCCCAGCTATTCGGGAGGCTGAGGCAAGAGAATCACTTGAAACCCGGAGACGGAGGTTGCAGTGAGCCATGATCACACCATTGCACTCCAGCCTGGGCAACAGGAGAGAAACTCCATCTCAAAAAAAAAAAAAAAAGAAGAAGAAGAAGAAAAGTAAAGAAAATGTGAGATCCTTTGTTCAAAAAGCAGGAAAGAAGTGCCATGAATGGCACTAAAATATAAAGCTTTTTCCTTTCTTCTGTAGTTTTTTCTTGACTTTTCATAGTGTTTATTTGCTATTTAATGTCTTCTTAAGCGAAGAAAATTTAAATTATTAGCATGAATTCTACCATTTACTTTTCTATTGTGCAGTGCCTATATGCCAAGTCACCAAAATTATACAATCTGTATTTCTTGGCTCCTCCCAGAAGGTGCCTCACACTGGCCAGAAGAGATGCATCCAAGTTCCCCCAGGCACTGAGCTGTCCAAGGGAGGACCCTGCCAGGCACAGAGATACTTTGCAGGCCAAGTGCAGACATTTACAAGCTCCTGAGGGTCCTGTCCTAAGACTCTGGTGCAGCAAGTTTGGCAGTGGTTGGGTCCCCCTTCCCACTAGCCACCACTGTGGGCCTGGGCCAGGATCAGGGAAGACGAGCTGGCATCTCTCCTTCCAGTGGTCTGGCTGCCCTATAGCGGATAGGTAACTCCTAGGGTCTTTAAACCTCTACACCAGGACGGGCTCAGTATCTGGTGGGTAAGACTCACCCTTTCCCCCATGTTGTCTACTGAATATGCTATGGAGCTGCCAGCCTTGGGCAGAGATTTCTGGCCCTGAAACTCCACAGAGCATGAAACCCCATTCTGACTCTCCCTGCAGGTACACCAGGCCCCCGCCAGGGGCAGAGGGAAGCAATGCTTACTGGGTGAGGTGGAGGAAGGCTGGGCCTCAGGGCACCAGGGGACTGGGAATTGGTTGGCCAACAACCCATCCCAAGAAGGTGGGTAGGCTTTGGGAGTCAGTACCATGTGTGAGCCAAGGCTCCAAACCCCTGGCACATGCCCCAATGTTCCATCAAGCATCCCTTACAAAGCATACATCCAAAGTTGAAATTAGGAATTTCAGGGCAGGAAATACAGATCACTAAACCCCAGGTGCTGGGCCCTTCTGAGCATGCGCCCCTGTGTGACTGTGCTGGTTGGATGCCCATGAAGTTGGTTCTGAACATGTGAGGAAGACCTCTAGACCTCATTAAATAGCACAAGTTTGGGTACTGAAGCTGAAACAAAAGAAAAACACACTTCATATGCATATTAAACTAGAGCACCCAGAACCACAGGCCAAGAACACTATTCACATCTCACACATTCACCACCTGAGGCCAAGCTGAAAAGCAGATGTCATCACTCCCCTTATCCCAGACTGCAGAATGGACCAGAAGCTGTGGCATGTATGGATGAATTGGAATTTGAATTCTGAGCATTAATTTGGGCTTTATTTCAAAGTTAACACTTTAGCTATCCAAAGGGTATTTCATGAAGAAAAACAGAACAATATCAGAGCATCAAAGAGGAGGAAACACTACTGGTTTCTTTTCCCCAAAAAACTTAAACTTTTATGGTTTAGTGGTTCAACACTAGCTTCATTTCCCAGAGGCTTATATAAAGAACTTTCTGTTGGCGTTAGCACCAAACAAGGCCATTCGTATTTCTGGCATCTTTTGCTTGGCTGAGAGATCCAGTCGGCTTTCCAAGGTATTTGAAACCTTTATTCTCTGATTGCCACTGTAGACCTCCACACCTCCAGCTGCATTCACAGCCAGGTATGACTCTTGATCAATCTGGACCTCCACATGTTTTTGGGAAATTGTCATGTACTTGGGGATGGCTTTTTGCACAGCAGCCTCCACTAGGAGGAGGTCCTGTGGCCGGCAGCGCACAATCATCACAGGTTCCAGCAGTCGGAGCAGACCCTGGAGCACCAGTTTATCCAGCAGCCCCTGGTAGACCTCTGGGTCCTCCACAATCCTGCTGAGTCTCAGCTTCGCCTCACTGAGCAAATCTGAGATGAGGTCATTTCGGGCTCTCAGGACTTTCAGCCTCGCCTGATTCCTCATGGTGGACATCAGGATTTTCTTCTGTTGCTCTATTTGCTTCTCCTTTTTCTCATAATACTCCATAATCTTCAGTCGTTGGGTTTGCACGAGGCGTCCTTTCTCAATGTTAAACTCTTCCTCAGCCTTGGCATCGATTTCCTCGGCTTTCTCATGGGCTTCCTGCTCAATGAAAGCCATCATGTGCTTAATCTGCTTTTTCACATCGACATCACTCAGGGCCATGGCTGCTCTCAGAGGGGACGGCAGAGAGGGACCTGGTATACCGTTTGGCTCCTTTGACTTAGGACAATTTCAGGAGTGTCTCTGGAGTTCCACTTTCTCAGCTATACCAGTGAACAAGAGGATGAAAGAGAAAGTCAGAGGCTATAGAGGAGGATTGCAGAGACCGTATATATACCCCTCACTTCACAGATGAGGAAACTGAGGTTCAGAGAGGGAACACAATTTATCCAAGGTTATACTCTAGAAGAACAGAGACTTGAACCTAGATCTCCAGAATTCCATCCCTGCTACACTCACTATCATTGTCATCAAATAATAATGAGGCAGTTAGGGCAGACCTAGTCCAGAAGTTCTCTACACAGCAGTGGCCTAAGACTCAGATAGAAAGCCAACAGAATGGAAACACCAAATTAATACATAAATGGAAAGCATATCCACACTTTGGGATCAGGAGGGTTGGGGAAAGTCTTAAGAAACTCATGGTCAGCCAGGATTTAATCCAGAAAGGAATTATTCCAGCCAGGATTTAATCCAGCCAGGATTTAATTCTTCCTGGAGGTAGGAGGGTTGTAAGAACCTTCTACAGAGAAAAAGGAGTACTACTAAACAGAAAATGGCACCTTGGAGAGATGAGACTTGCTTTGTAACCTAACGAGATCCATCCTAAAGAATGTTCCATGTGCACTTGAGGAGAATGTGTATTCTGCTGCTGTTGGGTGGAATGTTCTGCATATATGTCTGTAAGGTCCATTTGGTCTATAGCATTGTTCAAGTTCTCTGTTTCTTTACTGATTTTCTGTCTGCATATTCTATCCATTATCTATTCACTTCCCAGAAGCTTATATTTAAAAACTTTATGGCCGAGCGCAGTGGCTCACGCCTGTAATCCCAGCACGTTGGGAGGCCAAGACAGGTGGATCACGAGGTCATGAGATCAAGACCATCCTGGCCAACATGGTGAAACCCCGTCTCTACTAAAATACAAAAAAATTAGCCAGGCATGGTGGCACATGCCTGTAGTCCCAGCTACTCAGGAGGCTGAGGCAGGGGAATTGCTTGAACCCAGGAGGCAGAGGTTGCAGTGAGCTGAGATCACGCCACTGCACTCGAGCCTGGTGACACAGCAAGACTCCGTCCATTTCAAAAACAACAACAACAACAATAACAACAAAACACTTTATATACTTTATATAAGCCTAGACCTCCCCACTTCCCTAGAGCTTATATAAGGGAAGGGGAAGAGATTGAAGGTGGTCTTTTTACTAGAAGTGGTTTCCAAACCCGGATGTATATCTGAACCACTTGGAGGATCTTTAAGAAATATAGCTTTTAGTGTGGTGACTCATGCCTGTAATCCCAGCACTTTGGGAGGCCGAGGTGGGTGGATCAATTGAGGTCAATAGTTCAAGACCAGCCTGGCCAACATGGTGAAATCCCATCTCTACTAAAAATACAAAAATTAGCTGGGCGTGGTGGCGGGTGCCTGTAATCCCAGCTACTCAGGGGGCTGAGGCAGGAGAATCGCTTGAACCCGGGAGGTGGAGATTCCAGTGAGCTGAACTCATGCTATTGCAGTCCAGCTTGGGTGACAAGAGTGAGACTCTGTCTCAAAAAAATAAATAAATAAAAAGAAAAAAGAAAAAAAGAAATATACCTTTTAAGGCCCCAACCCTATACCTACTGAATCAGAATCTCTGCCAGTAAGGTCTGGGAATCCATATCTTTAAAAGGTTCCCTGGGATGCTCAACAAGCCCAGGAAAATGATGTATGAACAAAATGAGAATATCAAAAAAGATATAGAAAATATGAAAAAGAACCAAACAAATTTTGGAGCTGAAGAATACCATAACTGAACTGAAAAAATTCACTAGAGGAGTTCAACAGGAAAAGATCAGTGAACTTGAAGATATAACATTTGAAATTATCCAGTCAAAAGAGCAAAAAGAAAAGAAGAATGAGAGAGAGTAAAGAAAGCCTAAGAGACTTACGGGACATCATCAAGCAGACCAATATATGCATTATGGGAGTCTCAAAAGAAGGCTGGGAAAAAAGGATAGAAAGTTTTAAAAGAAATAATGGCCAAAAACTTCTCAAATCTGGGGAGGGAAATGTCTATCCAGATTCAAGAAGTCTAATGGACTCCAACTAAGATAAACCCAAAAAAGTCCTTATCAAGACACATTATAATCAAATTGTCAAAAGTCAAAGACAGAAAGAGAAAAGAGTCTCATCACATATAAGGGAGCTTCCATAAGACTACCAGTGGATTTCTCAGTAGATATCTTGTAGTACAGGAAAGAGTAAGATGATATATTCAAAGGGCTGAAAAAAAAAAAACCCTGCTAATCAAGAATACTATATTTCGAAAAACTGTCCTTCGAAAATGAAAGAAAACTAAAGATTTTGCTAGATAAACAAAAGCTGAGGAAGATCATCACCACTAGACCTACCTTACAAGATATACTAAAGGGAATCCTTCTATTTGAAACAGAAGGCCACTAGACAGCATATGAAAGTATAAAGCTCACTAGTAAAGATAAAGATATTGGCAAATACAGAATACTGTAATACTGTAGTGGTGGTATGTAAATCACTTTTAATTCTGGTATAGAAGTTAAAAGGCAAAAGTATAAAAAGTAACTATAACTATAAAAATATGTTAACGGATACATAATATAAAAAGATGCAATTTGTGACATAAATAACAATGTTGGGGGGGTAAAAAAAGAGTTTTTGCTTGTGATTGAAGTTAATTCATCAGCTTAAAATAGACAGTTAAAATTATAATATGTTTCATGTTAGCCCACAGTTACTACAAAGAAAATACCTATGGAAGTTACACAAAAGAAAATGTGAAAAGAATTGAAGTATGTTGCCACCAGGAGTTGGGGGCAGGTGTGGGGGAGTCAAACACAAGGAAGATAGCGAGAGAGGAAAAGAGAGACAAAAAGCTGTGAGACAAAAAAAAACACACACACACAAAAAAAACAGTTAACAAATAGCAACAGTCAGTCTTTCTCTATCAGTAATTACTTTAAATATAAATGGATTAAATGTTCCAATGAAAAGATATAGAGTGGCCGAATGGATTAACAAAATAAACAAGATCGTACTATTTGCTGTCTACAAGAGACTAATTTTAGAAATTAAGGACACACATAGGCTGAAGGTGAAAGGATGGAAAAATATATTCCATGCAAAAGTAACAAGACAGGGCAGGGGTGGCCATACTGATGTCAGACAAAATAGACTTTAAGTCAAGAACTGTCACAAGAGACAAAGACATTATATAATGATAAAAGAGTCAATTCACCTGGAAGATAGAACACTTATATATGTACCCAACATCAGCGCACCCAAATATATGAAGCAAGCATTGACAGAACCAAAGGAAGAAATAGACAGCAATACAATAATAGTAGGAGATTTCAATACCCTACTGTCAAAATGGAGAGAATATTCAGACAGAAAATCAGTAAAGAAGCAGAGAACCTGAACAACACCATAGACCAAATGGACCTTACAGACATATATGCAGAGAATTCCACCCAACAGCAGCACAATACACATTCTTCTCAAGTGCACATGGAACAGTCTTTAGGACAGATCACATGTTAGGTTATAAAACAAATCTCAATAAATTTAAGAAGATTGAAATCACACCAGGTATGTTTTCAACTGTATGGAATGAAACTGGAAATCAATAGCCGAAGGAAAATTAGAAAATTCACACATATGTGGAAATCAAGCAACATATTTTTGAACAACCAAGGGTTAAAGAATAAGTCAGCCCGGGTGCAGTGGCTCATGCCTATAATCCCAACACTTTGGGAGGCTGAAGCAGGAATCGCTTGAACCTGGTAGTTCGAGGCTGTAATAAGCTAATGAGGTGCCAGTGCACTCCAGTCTGGGCAACAAAATGAGACCCTGTCTCTAAAAAACAATTTTTAAAGAATAAGTCAAAAAGAAAACTAGAACATATCTTGAGACCAAATGAAAATGAAACTACAACATACCAAAACTTATGAGATGCAGCAAAAGCAATTCTGAGGAAAGTTTATAGTAGTAACCTCTATATTAAAAAAAAAAAATCTCTCAAATAAGTTACCTAACTTTATACCTCAAGGAACTAGAGTACTTGTTTACTGAAAACTATAAAACATTGCTGAAAGAAGTTAAAAACAAATAAATGGAAAGACATCCCATGTTCATATGTTGGAAGAACTAATATTGTTAAAACGTCCATACTAACCAAAATGATCCACAGATTCTGTGCAATCCCTATCAAAATCCTGATGCTGTATTTTGCAGAAATAGGGTGGGAGAATTTTAAAATTCATATGGAATCACAAAGGACCCCAAATAGCCAAAAACAATCTTGAGAAAGAACAACAAAGCTAGGGGTCTCACACTTCCTGACTTCAAAATATACTACAAAGTTAAAGTAATTAAAACAGTTTGGTACTGGCATAAAGCTAGATACATAGACCAATGGAAAAGAATGAAGAGCCCAGAAATAAACCCTACATTTACAATCTAATGATCATCAATAAGGGTGACAAGACTACATAATGGGGGAAAGATAGTCTCTTCAATAAATGGTGTTGGGAAAACTAGATATCCACATGCAAAAGAATGAAATTGGACCCTTATTTTAAGCATACACAAAAATCAACTAAAAATTGATTGAAGACTTAAATATACGGCCTGAAACAATAAAATTCCTAGAAAGAAACAAATGGGCAAAGCTTCATAACATTGGTCTTGCCGATGATTTCTTGGATATGACACAGAAAGCACAGACAACAAAAGCAAAAATAGACAAATGAGATTGCATAAAATTTAAAAGTGTCTGTGCAGCAAATCAAACAATCCACAGAGTGAAAAGGTTACCAATGGAATGGGAAAAATATTTGCAAACCGTATATCTCGTAAGAAGTTAATATCCAGAATACATAAGGAACTTTTACAACTCAAAGCAAAAGCAACAACAACAACAAACTTGATTTTGAAATGGGCAAAACAACTGAGTAGACATTTCTCCAAAGAAGACATACAAAGGCCAACAGGCGTAGGAAAACATCATGTGCTCAACATCAATCATCAAGGAAATGCAAAGCAAAAGCACAATGAGATATCACTTTACTCCTGACAGGACGGTCATTATTTTTTTAAAAAGAAGAAAGAAAAAGAAAATAACAAGTGTTGGCAAGGATGTGCAGAAACTGGAACTCCTGTGCACTGGGTTGGTGGGAATGTAAAATGATGCAGCTGCTATGGAACACAGTATGGTGGTTATTCAACAAGTTAAAAATAGAATTACCATGTAATCCAGCGATCCCACTTCTGGGTATTTATTCAAAAGAACTGAAAATAGAATCTTGAAGAAATGTTTGCACACCAATGTTCAGGGGAGCGTTATTCAAAATAGCCAAGAGGTAGAAACAATCTACATGCTTATTGATGGATGGATAAAGACAATGTGGTGTATACATAAAATGGAATATTATAAAGCCTTAAAAAGGAAGAAAATCCTGTCACGTGTTACAACATAGATGGACTTTGAGGACATAATTCTAAGTAAAATAAGCCCATCATAGAAGATTAAATACTGCATGATTCCACTTATGGGATATCTAAAGTAGTCAAACTCATGGAACCAGGAAATATTAACAGAATGACAGTTTCCACGGGTGGGGGTAGGGGAAATGGGGTTCTGTTCAATGGGTGTAGTTTTTGTGATGCAAGATGAAAAAGTTCTAGAGACCTACTGTACAGTAATGTACATACAGTTAACAGTACTGTACCATACTCTTAAACATTTGTTACACACACACACAACACACACACACACACACACAAATGCTATCCCAGAAACCTGTACCACTTACCAAGCTTGGTGGAAAAAACCACCCAGTGTTTGTGACAAAGACCAAGCCCTTGGGTTCAACCTTACAAAATGTCATTGGAAGTCAGAAAGAAAATTTATTTAGCCCATCCACTCCTCATTACTTTAGGATGTACTTTTAAAAAAAACCTGCATTTTTGTAACTACAGCAAAAGCATTTTCTGCTCCTAAATAAGACAAGTCAATAGTGTGCGTGTGTGCGTGTGTGTGTGTGTGTATGTGTGTGTTTTAAGGCTCCCCAGGTAACCCTGATGCTGACCAGCTTTAGGAACCACTGTCAATGAAAGCAGAGAGAGTACAAGGTCCATGAAGCCCCAGGTTACATGTATATAGGAAGAAATACATCAGGTGAAGCCTTACCAGTCCCTGCCAGGGGCCTGCCTTTGCTCTGGCGTTGGGAGTCTGCACACAGAATGTGGAACTTGGAATGCACGCTGGAACCTGGCACTGTTGCTTCCTTCTTTGTACAGATGACCCTTGCAGTCTGACCAGGCAGCTTGAATCCAAAGAGCCAGGCTGTCACTGGGGAAGGCTGGCCAAGTCTGCCAAGAGGAGGCTAAAAGGGATTTCCTTGGCACCCGGGGCCATGACAGGGGTTATCCTTGCACACTCAGAATTTCAGTTAAGTTGGCACATGGTAGCCTTTAGCTCTGGGGTGGGCTCACCTTAACAGGTATGCATGGGGACCCAGGCAACCAGTTTGCTAATTTACTAATGAAAAATACAGCTGTCATGTTGGTGGATCATGGCCTCCTTTCCCTCTATGTGAGTTGCACGTGAAGCCAAATCTGAAGGTTGTTTAATAAGAAACCAGCACAAGCAAAATTCACCAGATGGTCTTTAAGAGAGCCACACCCACAACAGGGGATGCTGTGTTCCAGCTCATGAGGGAGGACATCCTCTTCATGCCCAGACAGGGCCTAATGGGCATCGCCAGCTTCCATGGCATTGGCGTGGGCTCTGCAGTCAGACTGCCGGAATTCAGATCCTGGTTCTGCACTTACCATTTGTATGACTTTGGCAAAGTAGTATACCCCTCAAGCCCTCAGTTTCTTCATCTGTGTAATAAAAATAATAGCAGCCACATACTGGATTATTGTAAGGATTAAATGAAAGAAGTGAGACGTTTAACACAATGCTAGGCATGGTTAATCTTCATGTCTGGTAGTTGTTATTATCACTACTACTATTATTACTGTCCTCGTCTCCTCTGATTTAGGCCTCACTCTTCATCATAGTTGTTCTGTGTGTACAGGATACCTATGAATGATTAGGTTTCCACTCACTAAAGTGGAAAGATATTCTAGTCTTGCCTCTTTGTAATAAACTTAGCAGCCCTGCCTGGAGTTAGTGACCCTCCTCTCCACAACACTTCATGGTACCTTTGCCCACAGTCTCAGGTGACCAGCCATATCCTTTGTGATGGTGGTGGAAGTTCCTGAATCCCAGGGCTCTGAACTGGGGATGAGGTGGAGTCATCTCACAGCCTGTCACACATCCTTGTGCCTGTATCTGCAGTCCTGAGTTCTCATGTCCCCTCCCTGCACCCCCACTTCTAAATAGCTCATTAGTGCTGGTATGTGAAGGCAGCTGCAGGGTGGGGCAGGGTTAAAAGGCAGGGATTGAGCAAGTGCCTCTGCAGGAATGCGTGTGCCCATGTAATGTGTCTAGCAGATGTAACTTCCGGTCTGTCTGGGATGGAGATTATGAGCCCACATGGGCCTGTGACTTGAGCAAAACAACAAAACAAACCAAGAAATGTGAAATGCACATGCCTATCCTTACATGAGGGCTCAGACACTTCTACCCTGCTGAAGCAGGCGGATGCTGTAAGTGGCACCCACTCCGCCTGTGCTGGGGACAGCAGAAAGGGCCCTCCAAGCCAGACTTGGCTCTCGTGAACCCTTCACTACTGGGGCCTCCCCCCAAAACAGCCACAGTCCCACTTAACAGCTGTGGCTCACGCTGCTGTCTTGGCTATAATGCTTCCCTCCACTTAACAAATCCTGCCCATATATTCAGGCCCAGTTTAAGCCCCACCACTCCTTAATCTCTGGACTCCTCCTCCAAATGACAGCATGATCTGTTTTCCAGATACAGTTCACAGCTGGATTTGGTGTTTGTTTTTCCAGTTATTTTTGCTTCCTCTAGGAAACTTCTTTGAAAACGAGACTCTCCTTCCCTAGCAGGGGCTGGGTGCAGATAGGTGTTCCTTTAACGTGGATTGATTGGATTAAGGGCTTGGGGATGGAAGGGAGGATTTTTTTTTTTTTTTTTTTTACCTTTTTCAAAATTGTGAAATACAAAATGCAGTCAGACAAGTACATAAAATGGCAATGTCTGGCTCAATGAATATTACGAGGCAAATATCCTGTAACCACCATCCAGATCAAGAGAACATTACCAGCATCCCAGAAGCCTCTCCATATGACCTTTGGGAAGCAGACGTTTCCAAACTGGTGATTGTATATTCACGGGCGTGGGAAAGGTCTTTATTTCATTTTTAGAAATGGGTCTCACCATTTTGCTGAGGCCGATATCAAATTCTTGGGCTCAAGCAATCTTCCCACCTTGGCCTCCCAAAGGGCTGGGATTATGGCCATGGGCTACCATGCCTGGCCTGGGAAGGATCTTTAGAGGAAGTGTGAGCTGGGAAATCTCTTCTCGGGCCCTTGCCTACATGAGCTTGTGAGCATCTTGGGGAAGTACCAAATCCACAGCACCATGAGAGGGAGGAGGCAGCCGCAGGGAGTGCTTGGTGGGCAAAATGTGTCTGTCAACCTGGAGCCCTGCCCAGACCCTGAAGCAACTGTTCTTCATTCCAGCTGGGATTTGTAAGCAAATCTGAGGTCAGATGTGTCTGGGTGTGTGCTTCCCACCCCTAGCCAAAAGGGAAGCAGGACCAAACGTGGGCCTCCAGACACTTAGAGATTGCAGACTGAGGAAGGAGGAGAACGGGCTTTCCAGAGCTTGGAGCACAGGGCAACTTACTGGGCCCAGGAAGTGGGTGAGAAAATGTAGAGGAGTAATGACTCCTTTGGGGGATTTTAAATATTGAGTATGTGGGAAGTGGGGCATCCCCTCTTCTGTCTTTCTTTCTTTTCTTTTTCTTTGAGACAGAGTCTCACTCTGTCACCCAGACTGGAGTGCAGTGGTGCGATCTTGGCTCACTGCAACCTCTGCCTCCTGGGTTCAAGCGATTCTCCTGCCTTAGCCTCCCGAGGAGCTGGGACTACAGGCGCGTGCCACCACGCCCGGCTAATTTTTTATATTTTTAGTAGAGGTGGAGTTTCACCATGTTAGCCAGGATGGTCTCGATCTCCTGACCTCATGATCCACCCGCCTCAGCCTCCCAAAGTGCTGGGATTACAGGTGTAAGCCACTGTGCCAGGCCCTGTCTTTCAAAAAGTATTTTTTGGCTGGGTGAGGTGGCTTATGCCTGTAATCCCAACACTTTGGGAGGCAGAGGTAGAGGACTGCTTGAGCCCAGGAGTTCAAGACCAGCCTGAGCATCATAGTGGGACCACATCTCTACAATTTTTTTTTTTTATTAGCCAGGAATGATGGTGTGCGCCTGTGGTCCTAGCTACTTGGGAGGCTGAAGTGGGAGGATTGCTTGAGAGGTCGCGGTTGCAGTGAACCAAGATCGTGCCATTGCACTCCAGCCTAGGCAACAGACCGAGACTCTGTCTCCAAAAAAAAAAAAAAAAAAGGATAATGGCAGAACGTGCAGGTTTGTTACATAGGTATACATGTGTCATGGTGGTTTGCTGCACTTATTGACCCATCCTCTAAGTTTCCTCCCCTCACCCCCACCCCCTAAAAAGCCCTGGTGTGTGATGTTCCCTTCCCTGTGTCCATGTGTTCTCAATGTTCAACTCCCATTTATGAGTGAGAACATGCAGTGTTTGGTTTTCTATTCCTGCATTACTTTGCTGAGGATGATGGCTTCCAGCTTCATCCATGTCCCTGCAAAGGACATGATCTCATTCGTTTTATGGCTGCATAGTATTCCATAGCATGTATGTACTACATTTTCTTTATCCAATCTATCACTGATGGGCATTTGGGTTGGTTCCAAGTCTTTGCTTTATAATTGGTGCTGCAGTAAACATACATATGCATGTGTCTTTATAGTAGAATGATTTATAATCTTTTGGGTATATACCCAGTAATTGGATTGCTGGGTCAAATGCTATTTCTGGTTCTAGATCCTTGAGGAATTGCCACACTATCTTCTTACAATGGTTGAACTAATTGACATTCCCACCAACAGTGTAAAAGTGTTCCTATTTCTCTACGGCCTCACCGGCATCTATTGTTTCCTGACTTTTTAATAATTGCCATTCTGACTGGTGTGAGATGGTATCTCATTGTGGTTTTGATTTGCATTTCTTTGAAGATCAGTGATATTGAGCTTTTTTTCATATGTTCGTTGGCCATGTAAATGTCTTCTTTTGAGAAATGTCTGTTTATATCCTTTGCCCACTTTTTGATGGTTTTTTTTAATTGTAAATATGTTTAAGTTTCTCGTAAATTCTGGATATTAGACCTTTGTCAGATGAGTAGATTGAAAAAATTTTCTCCCATTCTGTAGGTTGCCTGTTCACTCATGATTGTTTCTTTTGCTTTGCAGAAGCTCTTTAGTTTAATTAGATCCCATTTGTGAATTTTGGCTTTTGTTGCAATTGCTTTTGGCATTTTTGTCATGAAGTCTTTGCCCATTCCTATGTTCTAAATTGTATTGCCTAGGTTTTCTTCTAGGGTTTTTATGGTTTGGGGTTTTACATTTAAGTCTTTAATCCATCTCAAGTTAATTTTTACATAAGGTGTAAGGAAGGGGTCCAGTTTCAGTTTTCTGCATATGGCTAGTCAGTTTTCCCAGCATCACTTACTGAATAGGAGATCCTTTCCCCATTGCTTGTTTTTGTCAGGTTTTTTGAAGATCAGATGGTTGTAGATGTGCAATGTTATTTCTGAGGTCTCTGCTCCATTGGCCTATATGTCTGTTTTGGTACCAGTACCATGCTGTTTTGGTTACTATAGCCTTGTAGTATAGTTTGAAGTCAGGTAGTGTGATGCCTCCAGCTTGGTTCTTTTTGCTTAGGATTGTCTTGGCTATATGGGGTCGTCTTTGATTCCATATAAAATTTAAAATAGTTTTTTTTAAAATTCTGTGAAGAATGTCAATGGTAGTTTAATGGGAATAGCACTGAATCTATAAATTACTTTGGGCAGTATGGCCATTTTCATGATATTGATTCTTCCTATCCATGAGGATGGAATGTTTTTCCATTTGTTTGTGTCCTCTCTTATTCCTTGAGCAGTGATTTGTAGTTTTCCTTGAAGAGGTCCTTCACATCCCTTGTTGGCTGTGTTCCTAGGTATTTTATTCTCTTTGTAGCAATTGTGAATGGCAGTTCATTCATGATTTGGCTCTCTGCTTGCCTATTGTTGGTGTAAAGGAATACTTGTGTTTTTGCACATTGATTTTGTATCCTGAGACTTTGCTGAAGTTGCTTATCAGTTCGAGAAGTTTTTGGGCTGAGATGATGGGGTTTTGTAAATATAAAATCATGTCGTCTGCAAACAGAGGCAACTCGACTTCCTCTCTTCCTATTTGAATACATTTTTTAATGTGTTGTTGACCTGAAGATGTTTAAACCAGGTAGGGGATGGTTTGAGACCTTCCATGGGTAACAACAGAACACCAATAGGGAGGGAGGGAAATGAAGATAAATGAAAGAACATAAGGCAATTTAGGAAAACTCAGACAAGAAAATGAGGTTTCAGGGCACATCAACATAGTACCTTAACTTGGAGGCAAGTCACCTGGAAAATGTAGAAAGTTGGTAGTATTTATTAAGCAGAATTTATCCAAATAGACAAAAATCAATCACATCTTTATGGAGACCCAACTTTAAGCAATGCCTTGTGGTTTCAGAGAGGGCCCTGGTTTAAAATTGGAGAAAAGTATCTGGTACTCAAAATGGGATGGGATAAGGGGCAGGAAAGGACACAGCCGGAGTGACTGCAGACTTCAGCAGAGGTAGCAGCCCTGTGGGCAAGGGGCCAGTCAGGGAGCAAGTAGTAAGGATGGGCGCTGAGAGATGGACCGTCATCGTAAGCAGAAAGAAAGACACTAGATGGGGAGAACACTGCAGGCAAAGGCCTGCTGGTGGAAAGGGGTCTGAGGTCTGGGTGTGGAGAGCAGGTGGGTTTGGCAGTAGCCAAGAGACTTGCAGAGGACAATGTCTAGAAAGATGCTGGGGTACAACTGGGAAAGGGTGGAAATGTCTGCCTGAGAGTTGGGGCATTATGCAAAAGAGCCCATCAAAGGCTTCTTAGCAGGGCTGTACCTTTGCCAAACCTGGGCTCAGGAAGATCAGCCTGGGGGTGGTTGGGGCAGGAGTCTTGGACTATATGCCAAAAGCCAGAGGGAGCCTGTACACAGTGAGGGCCAGGACACAAGACAAGGCATCGCGAGTGGAAGGAAGAGATGTGGCCCACGAGCTGTTGGGTGTCAGGTCTGAGGACTCGGCCTCTGGCCACACAGAACAGAGCAGCTCAGCTTGGGGTGAGGGTGTGAGAAAGCAGGGACAGGCACCCTGCTCCCTTGCGAACAAGCTTGGGAGAGAAGGCAAGGGCGACAGAGTTCATTTGGTCTGGAAGTAACAGGAGACACCTGCAGAGAAAATCAGAAGGGCCTGAAAATCTTCATCTCCGCTTCAGTTGCTGACGAGTAAGGAGGGGCCACATAGAGTTTTATTCCAAGAACTCCACTCACACTGGCAAAGCAGGCTTTGGTCAGGACTGGAGAAAGCTAATGCCTACAGGCAGGGGAAGAAACCTTTCTCCCAAAATAATTTACATGAAGAATTCACAACTGAATTTCTCCTTCTAAAACATCTGCAGGCAGGTTACTTCAAAGCAGTCAGGTTCTCCCCAAGAGTCATTTGCTTCAAAGCTGCATATCTAGAAGTTTCCAGTAGCAGTTTCTCCAAAAAGGAAAGCCCTTCGTTTCCATCCCTGTCCAAAGGGGCAAATACTTCCCCGGTCTGTTGCCTTAGAAAATGTGGACTAGGATGTCATAAGATCTGATTTTTTAGAGAAGTTGGAAATCCTATTTTAAAAGTGAAACCTATCTTTTTTGTTTTATTGTGGTAAAATGTACATAACAAATTTTGCCATTTAACCAGTTTTAAGTGTACATTATTTTTTATTATTATTATTTTGAGACGGAGTTTCACTCTTGTTGCCCAGGCTGGAGTGAGGTGGTGTGATCTCGGCTCACTACAACCTCCGCCTCCTGGCTTCAAGTAATTCTTGTGCCTCAGCCTCCCGAGTAGCTGGGACTACAGGCGTGCATCACCACACCTGGCTAATTATGTATTTTTAGTAGAAATGGGTTTTCACCATGTTGGCCAGACTGGTCTCGAACTCCTGACCTCCAGTGTTCCACCTGCCTCAGCCTCCCAAGTGCTGGGATTACAGGTGTGAACCACCACACCCTGCCTTTTTAAGTGTACATTTATGTAGCATTAAGAATATTCACATGGTTTTGCAACTATCACCACCATCCATCTCCAGAACTTTTTCGTCTTCCCACATACTCTTCCCCAAGTAACTGTTGGCAACCACCATTCTACTTCCTGTCTCTGTGAATTTGAGTACTCCAGGTACCTCATATAAATAGAATCATAATATTTGTCCTTCCTTGGCTGGCTTATTTCACTTAGTATGGTGTGTTTAGGATTCCCCATGTTGTAGCACAGGTCAGAATTTCCTTCGTTTTTATGGCTGGATATTTCATTGTGTGTATATACCACATTTTGTCTATTCATCCATTCATAGAGACTTGGGGTGCTCTC
The DNA here is from genome assembly GCF_028885625.2 of Pongo pygmaeus. Classification (NCBI taxonomy): domain Eukaryota; kingdom Metazoa; phylum Chordata; class Mammalia; order Primates; family Hominidae; genus Pongo; species Pongo pygmaeus. The sequence goes on along the minus strand of NC_072385.2, from coordinate 87,191,798 downwards.
CTTTCTTGGCTGTTGTGAATAATGCTGCTATGAACATGGATATATAAATATCTGTTCAAAGACCTGCTTTCACTTCTTTGGGGCATATGCCTAGAAGTGGAATTGCTGGATCATATAGTAGTTCTAAGCTCAGTGTTTTGAGGAACGTCCGCGCCATTTTCCCCAGCAGCCGCACTATTTTACAGTTCACAGCAATGCACATGGGTTCCCATGTTTCCACATCTTTGCCAGTACTTGCTGTTTTCTGGTTTTGTTTTTGTTTTTTTCTTTCTTTTGTGTCTTGGCTCTGTTGCCCAGGTTGGAGTGTAGTGGCATGATCATAGCTAACTGCAGCCTCAAACTCCTGGCTCAAGCAATCTTCCCACTTCAGCTTCCTGAGTAGCTGGGACTACAGGTGCACACCATCATATCTAATTTTTATTTATTTATTTATTTTTTTTGAGACAAGAGTCTCGCTCTGTCACCCAGGCTGGTGTGCAGTGGCGCGATCTCGGCTCACTGCAAGCTCTGCCTACCAGGTTCATGCCATTCTCCTGCCTCAGCCTCCTGAGTGGTTGGGACTACAGGCACCTGCCACCATGCCTGGCTAATTTTTTGTATTTTTAGTAGAGACAGGGTTTCACCTTGTTAGCCAGGATGGTCTCGATCTCCTGACCTCATGATCCGCCCACCTTGGCCTCCCAAAGAGCTGGGATTACAGGCGGGAGCCACCGCGCCCGGCCAGTCCAACTAATTTTTAAATTTTTTTGTAGAGGAAGGAGTCTCACTTTGTTGCCCAGGCTGGTCTTGAACTCTTGGCCTCAAGTGATACTCCCCTTCAGCCTCCCAAAGTGCTGGGATTACAGGTGTGAGCCACCATGCCTTGTCCTGGGTTTGTTGTTGGCGGTTTTTTTTGTTTTTAAATAATAGCCATCCTAATGGATATGAAATTACCCATTGTGGTACCATTGTGGTTTTGACTTGCATTTCCCTAATAATAAGTGATATTAAGCATCTTTTCATGCGCTTATTGGCCATTTGCTTATCTTCTTTGGAAACTGTCTACTCAAGTTCTTTGCCCATTTTTAAAATCAGGTTGTTTGTTTTTTTGTCGTTGTTGAGTTATAGAGGTTCTTTATCCATCTGTGGTCCTGAGCACTCACCTCCAGCCACAAGCCAGTGCACTCAGCCAGCAGAGACCTGCATTGGGTGTCTCCAAGTGTGAACCGTGAGTGACCCTTTGGTGGACTATGAAATCATTTAGTGGATCATCACTGACTAAAAAGAAATGAAACCAAATAGAATCAAAAATCCAGAATTCATTACAGGTGGTAAGGTTAAGTACTGTTATATTAAACCTTTTGTTATATGTATAGATACATGTGCACACACACAAACATAATATATGTATGTGTATGTATTCCAGTTCACAATGAAAAATGTATTTGTTACTGCAATTTGCAGGACAAAATATTTGAGAAACACTGCACTACAAGTTAAATAAATTCACCCTTCTTAGAAAGCAGTGAAGCAACCATCAGTTGTTACTTAAGAAGATCTTGGAAGGTCTCATGTACCCACTCAATCCACTTGTCAAAGTATTCACCCCCCGAAATAGCCCTCTTTGAAGGTGGGAACAGGGTGGTGGCAGTGATCTGAGAGTCTGGCTGCATGGCATATAAGCAGTTTATGTGGCTAATAGTGGGCATGCCCCACACGCTGGGTAGACATGGGACATCACAGGATGGTGACTCCTCTGGGGCAGGACTCCCTTCTTCCACTTCATGAGGGTGGAAACCAGGCTGCCCCTGGAACAGGAGGTCTCCCTCTGCCTTGGAGGCTCCATGGGCAGCCGCTTGATGTCACAAGATGCATCCAGGACTGGGCATCAGAGGTTCAGACCCCAGTCCTGATGCCACTCATAGGTTGGGCAATCTGGATAAAGGCTGACAATCTGCCTCAATTCACCTAGAGACACAAAACTACTTCTGTAAAACCAGGATGTTGATGAGGAGTTCTGTTGCCCTCACAGTGGAGCTGAGAAGGCCGAATAGTGGAAGAAGCAAACAAGTTTTGTAAAGTGAGAGAGAAATATCAGATGCTGTCTTTCACAAAGCACCACTTCCCTGCCCACGGGCTCCCAGAGCCCCTCATTCTGCCCTTCCTAGAACCATACTCCTAGAGCTGCCTATGGAGAAGTTGGCCCAGGCTGGAGGTCAGAGCCCCAGGCAGCCTCCAGAGGGGCCAAGGGTAGGTATGAAGTCAGCAAGGAGCCCTGGGAAATAGCTCTTCAAAGGCAGCTGGCTGCCCAAGCCTCCAACCTGTAAGTCGTGGGTAGGGACAGCTCCAAGAGGGAGGGCAGGAACACCAGAAGCAGTGTCTACTAGTCCTCAGCCTTGAGTTACACATTCAGATGCCCAACACTGCTTTGATACTGACTTAATTCTCACCATGACAAGTCCTGGCTGGCCTCACATTTGCTGTTAGACACAGCTCAACCTATAATGCAGGGAAGGTACTGGTTTGCAAGGAAAAGACTGTACCCATTCAGTGCTGTCCCTCACCATGCCTAGGGGCTTCCTCAGTGATCTTCTTGGGAAGAGGACTATTTCTGACCCACTCTGCACTCATTTCAACACTGCCCACAGAGTCTAGTACATAGCAGTAGCTTAATAATGATTTGGCTGGGTGTGGTGGCTCACGCCTGTAATCCCAGTGCTTTGGAAGGCCAAGGCAGGAGGATTGCTTGAGGCCAGGAGTTTGAGACCAGCCTGGGAAACGTAGCAAGACCCCATCTCTACAAAAAATTTTAAAAATGAGCTAGGCATGGTGGTGTGCACCTATGGTCTCAGCTACTCAGGAAGCTGAGGCGGGAGGATCACTAGAGCCCAAGCGTTTGAGGCTGCAGTGAGCTGTGATAGTGCCACTGCACTCCAGCCTGGGTAACAGAGTGACATCTGTCTTTAATAATGATGATGATGATGATGATGATGATGATGATAATAATAATAACAATTTATTGAACCCATGGATGAATGGTTTGGGTGGTGAGGAAGTAGTCTCCCCAATAGGCTCTCAACAATCTTAGGAATTTGCAATCTTCTTTGAGTTGAAGGAGATGGGGGTACAAAGATGATGAACATGAGGGTGATGCAGTGGCCTGATCAGGGCACTCAAGGAGCTCAGGGTAGGAAATGTTTTCGAACCAGAAAGAAATTATTTCAGTATTTTTATAACCTGTCCTGTTACATTGTTGCAAAGGAGGTTGAAGGATATCCCTGACTGTAAGGCATCTGCTGGAAATTCCCACCTTTAACTGAAGGTCTCAGGATCACTCAGTTCAGGCCACAACTGCACATCTCCAGAATGCAGCTCAGTCTCCTACCACCTACACACAGAGCCCTCTCCTCTTCCAGCCCCAGGATTCCCTGGTCCCTACAGCATGTGAGACACCAGGATGGCTCCAGGAGGGAAGCACTGGGCTGAACAGAAGCTGAGAAGAGGTTCAGGCCTGTGCACAGTAAAGGGATGATGGTGGTGGGTGGGGTGGTCATGCCCCCAATTCTGCCACTATCTCAGGGTAGGTCAGGCATCCACCTCTCAGGAACCAAGAACCATCATCCTCCTCCTTTCTCCAATACTCATTTCAGAGGTCAAACAGTTTGTCATTTAGGTCTTCAAACACAAAGGTTCTCATTATTACCTGCTTTCCCTGGCCACCTGCCCTGCACTCTCCTCAAGTGTTATTATATATTATATAATTATCAGTATGGTTGGACTTAAGTCTTTTATTTTGCTATTTGTTTTCTATTTTAACCAGCTATTCTTTCTTCCTTTTTTCCTCTTTTCCTGATGTATTAGTTTGTTCTCACACTGCTAATAAAGACATAACCAGGACTGGGTAATATATAAAGGAAAGAGGTTTCATTGACTCACAGTTCAGCATGTCTGGGAGGCCTTACAATCATGGCAGAAAGCAAAGGGGAAGCAAGACACGTCTTACACGGCAGCAGGCAAGAGAAAGCTTGTCCAGGGGAACTCCCCTTTGTAAAACCATCAGATCTCATGAGACTTATTCACTAGCACAAGAACAGCACAGAAAAGACCCAAGCCCATGATTCAATTACTTCCCACCGGGCCCCTCCCATGGCACGTGGGAATTATGGGAGCTACAATTCAAGATGAGATTTGGGTGAGGACACAGCCAAACCATATTACCTGACTTTTTTTCTCTTGGTTGATGAATACATTTTTTGAAATTGAGGTGAATTTAAAGTAATATTTCAGTAGCATTTATTACATTCACAAGGTTGTACAACCATTGCCTCTATCTAGTTTCAAAACACTTTTATCACTCCAAAAGGAAACCTCATATTCATTAAGCAGTTGCTCCTCATTTTCCCTTCAAACCCTACCATCCCCAGCCCATAGCAACCACCAACCTACATTCTGTCTATGAATTTACCTGTTCTGGATATTTCATGTAAATGGAAACATACAACACATAGCATTTTGTGTCTGGCTACTTTCACTTTGCATAACGTTTTAGAGATTCATCCACATTGTAGCAGCTATCAGTACTGCATTACTTTTTATGGCTCAATAATATTCCACTGTATCAATATACCACAATTTATCTACTCACCGATTGATAAACATTTGAGCTGTCTTCACCTTTTGGCTACTGGGAATAGTGCCACTGTGAACATGGTATGCACATGTATTTATTTGAGGACCTGTTTTCAATTCTTTTGGATATATACCTAGCTCTAGAATTGCTGGGTCATATTGTAATTCTATAATTAACTTTTTCAAAGACCTTCGAACTGTTTTCCAGAGGTTGAACCATTTTATGTTCCCACCAGCAATCTAAAGGGTTCCAATTTCTTCACATCTTCACCAACACTTATTTTCCTTCCCCACCCCTAATTATAGCCATCCTAATGGGTGTAAAGGGGTACCTCATTGAGGTTTTTCTTTACATTTACCTAAAGACTAACTACTAACGATGTTGAATACCTTTTCATGTGCTTGTTGGTGATTTATATCTTGTTTGGAGAAATGTCTGTTCAAGTCTTTTGCCCCTTTAAAAAAATAAATTATTTGTCATTTTATTGTTGAATGATAAGAGAACTTTATACATTCTGGATGCTAGAGTCTTATGAGCTATTTGATTTGTAAGTATTTTCTCTCATTCTGTATGCTGTCTTTTCACTTTCTTGATAATGTCCTTTGATGCAGAAAAGATTTGTAATTTTTATGAAGTCCAGTTTTGGTTTTACTTTTGTTGTTATGCTTTTGACATCATATATAAGAAAGTGTTGATCTATCCCTAGGTTTTCTCCTAAAAGTTTATGGTCTTAGCTCATGTCTTTTGTTTGTCAATTCATTTTGAGTAAATGTTTGTATATGTTGAGAGGGAAGGATCCAGATTCATTCTTTTGCATGTGGATATCTAGTTTGTCTCATCACCATTTATTGAAGAGACTACTCTTTTCCTAAGACCATTGAATGATCTTGGCACCCTCCTGACTTTCTTTTTGATTTTTTGGTTTTTTTTGGTATTCTACTTTGTCTTTACTGTTGGCTTATTAAAAATACCTCTTTGCTTTATTTATGTATGTATGTATTTATTTATTTATTTATAGTGATTGCTCTAGGTTACAACATGCATCTTTAAGTTTTCTTAGTCAACCTTTGTTATAGTTTGAATGTATGTGTCCTTCCAAAATTTATGTTGAAACTTAAACCCCAAGGTGATGGTATTAAGAGGAGGAAACTTTGGGAGGTAATTTGGAAGGGGAGAGCCCTCATGGATGGGATTAGTGCCCTTATAAAAGGGCTTAAGAGAGTTTTTTGTTATTTGCTTTAACCCCCTTTTCCCTTCTACCATGTGAGGTCATAGTGTTTGTTCCTTTCCCTCTGAAGCATGCGGCAACAAAATGCCATCTTGGAAGCAGAAAGTGAGCCCTCACCAGATGCCAAATCTGCTGATTCCTTGATCTTAGACTTCCCAGCCTCTAGAACTATGAGAAATGAATTTTTATTATTTATGAATGACCCAGTCTATGGTAGATTGCTATGACAGCAGGAAGAGACTAAGACAACCTTCAGATAATACTATATCATTTAATGTGCAATGTAAGGATTTTTTAAGAATATAGTTCTATTTCTGTTTTTCTATCCCTTTTGTTATTATTGTTATAGGTTTTATTTCTACATGTTATAAACCATGTAATATACTGCTATTAGTTTTGCTTTAGATGGTCAATTGTGTTTTTTATTTTTAATTATATATATATCTAACGTTATATATCTAAAATTATATTATATATCTAACGTTATATTATATATCTAACATATTATATGTCTAACATTATATATAATGTCATATCATATATAGTGTGTGCATGTATGTGTAGATAGATAGATAGATAGATGGATAGATAGATAGATAGATAGTTAGATAGATATAATGGTTTGGGTTTTTTTTGTTGGTTTTTTTTTTTGAGACATGGTCTGGCTCTATCACCCAGACTGGAGTGCAGTGGCATGATCTCAGCTCATGCAGCCTTGACCTCCTGGGCTCAAGTGATCCTTCCACCTCAGCCACCTGAGTAGCTGGGACTATAGGAGTGTGCCACCACACCCAGCTATATTTTTGTATTTTTTGTAGAGATGGGGTTTTGCCATGTTGCCTAGGCTGGTCTTAAACTCTCGAGCTCAAGCAATATACCTGCCTCAGCCTCCAAAAGTTCTGGGATTACAGGTGTGAGCCACCATACCCGGCCAAGGTCAATTATGTTTTAAAGGATTTTGTAACAGAGAAAGAAATGTCTCATATTTACCCATGTATTTACCATTTCTGGTGCTCTTCATTTCTTTGTGTAGGTCAGTGGTTTCATCTGGTACCATGTTTTTTCTGCCTCAGGAACTTTATTTCGTATTTCTTGTATTGAAGATCTTCTGGTTTAAAAAAAACTTTAAGCCTTTTGTTGTCGACAAACATTTATTTTACCTTCAATTTTACAGAATATTTCTGGTGGATATAGAATTCTAGATTGACAGTGCTTTCTTTTTCTTTTATCACTTTAAAGATGCGATTTCATTAAGTTCTAGTTTGCATTATTTCTGAAGAGAAGTCTGCAATTATATCTGTCTTTGTTCCCTGTATAAAATGTGTCTTTTTTTCTCTTTTTTTAAATTTTTTCTACTTATTACTGGTTTTCAGTGATTTAATTACAAACTGCCTCACTTGATATGGTTTGCTTTGTTTTTCTCCTACTTTGGATTTGTTGAGCTTCTTGGAGCTATATGTTTACAATTTTCATGAAATTTGGGACTTTGTTTTTGGCCTTTAAATCATCACCCTTAATCCTTTTCGAGGACTCCAGTTTTTAATATCGTCTTAAGGTGATTGAGGCTCTGTGTGTCTGTGTTTCTTTTGTTTCCTTTCTCTCTGCTTTAATTTGGACAGTTTCTATTGCTATGTCTTCAGTGTCACAGATATTTCATTCCACAATATCTAATCTACTGTTAAGCTCAACCACTGAATTATTCATTATAGGTGTTGTATTTTTTAGCTCCAGAAGTTCCATTTGGTTATTTTCTATATCTTCTAGTTTTTTCTTCACTATGTTCATGTTTTCCTTTAAATCCTTGTGTTTATTTCAATTTTTTAAGTCCTTGTCTGCTAATGTTATTATCTCTGTCATTTTTGGGTTTGTTTCTAGTAAATGATTTTTCTCCTGATTTTGGGTTCTATTTCTCTACTTATTTGCATATCTAGTATTTCTAACATTCTGAATTTAATGTTGTTAAATGTCTGTATTTTGTTGTTTTAAAAATGGTAAAATTTGTTTTGGCTGGCAGTTACGGTAGTAGCGGATGAACTTCCTCTTTTTGAGGCTGCTTTCTAAACCTTGTTGGAGGAAGTCTAGAGTTACCTCACTTTTCAGCTTAGTTAGCCCTTCTACTAATGCCTTACCCTTTTGGGATTTCTACTGAATTCCCTGGACACTCAGCAAGGTTTCTTCACATTGGCGAGTTGAAACTCAAATATTGCCCAGTGAGCCCTGGGAACCAATCAGCTCACAGCTCTGCGGTAGTTCTTTGCCTCGCACTGTGAAGTTTCACCTTATGCATGTGCAGCTTAGTATTCAGCAACAGATTCAAAGGGATTCCAGGAGCTTGTTTTGCTGTTATATTCTCTCTGATACTCTGCCTTGAAAAGTCTGCTCAACTATCTCCTCAACTCAGCAAGACCACTATGCTCTGCTTGGGTTCCCCCTCATTGTGCTACAATTTAGACAGAATTTTTCAGCAGAAAGTTAGAGTGATAGGGTTTGCCCCATTTGTTCCCTACTTTCAGGAATCACGGTCCTGTGCTACATGCTGTTCAATGTCTGAAAAGAGAGGTTTCATATATTCTGTTCAATTTTAAAGTTGCTCACATTAGAAAGGTACATCCAGTACCAGCTATTTAGGTACGGTAGAGGTGGAAGTCTCTACTCTCTCTACATGAAGCACATTAATAAAGTGATCTGCTTCTCCAATCCCTTCTCAGGAGCCTGGGTTGCAAGCAACAGAAGCTGTTTGTGGTCGATTAAACAGAAAGAAATCTTAAAAGGATCACAGGCAGGTCACAGGATTGTAGAAAGGCTAGAGAAGCTGCTCAAGATAGAAACAGTGTTCGACACATGACTCAGGAACTAATTTGATGAGAAAACCACTTTCAATACCATTGTTTTCACCAAACCCTAGACAACTCATGTGTACAGTTGTCACTTCTGAACCAGGAACTCAATTATACCACAACCAACACCACTGCCTGCCCTGATGTGCCACTTCCTGGGTCAGGAACTGAATTGTGTACCCACCACTAAAGCTGCAGCCTCCAGAGACAGTGTGCCCTGTATTTAACTCTAGCTACACTAGCTTTTAAGTCTGACAAGGAAAGCAAGAGTCTGTAATTTCAGCTTCTATAAGGAAGGGATATTCTTTTCTTCCCACCAAGGCTCACCATGTAGAAGATTCTTCAAACCCAATATGTGGTTCTGATGTCCAGTGGCCAAAACATCCACTATGGAGGAACAACTATGTGAGTCTTGGGATGGTTTTCTGGCACTCTTGGTTCTGAAACATAAAATAAAATAATTAATTTCATTTTTGGAGGAGGGATCTGTGACCTAGCGTCCTTTGGAGCCTATGAGAGGAGACCACTCCTAAATCATATGAGTATTCCATACTAGCAACCTCTAAGGAAATGTCCTTTCCTATAGTTCAGCAATGGGTGGTGATGCCATCAGTCACAATGACTAGTCTCCCGACCTTAGGTTGCAGCAGAAAACAGAAATGAAAACGGCAAAACATTAAGAGTGCTTGAGCCGAAGTTCTCAGAGGCTGGGCCATTCTTCTGAGTTTGTGGTATGTAATCAACTAGAAAAAGAGATCTATGTACATTCTAACTGGGAATGAAAACCAGGCAAACCAATCCTACTGGATTTATTTATCAGCCTGATCATTAGGAACCAGTGACCTTTAAGAAATTGCTGTGGTGTTTAAGCCATTAATACCTTAGCTCAGAATATTGTGCAGTGTACCTACACTGGAGTGCAAAGAGAAGAGGGTGCCAATGGGAGGTTTTAGTGGCAGGGAGAAAAATAGGGATAGGGATAGGTAGGGTATGTGGCAGGATGCTGTAGGGAAGGCCAACAGGTGCCCTGCGGAGTGAAGAGGCTGCAGTGTGAGGATTCTGGGCATTGTGGTGGGAAGAAGCATAACAGAACAGCAGGGCAGCACCAGTGTTAAAGAATGACCATCATTTTATCTCCTTACCAGTGACTTCTAAGAAGATGGTTCAGACAGGGAGAAGAATACAGGCCAAAATTAGGGATTGAGTCAGTATGGACTCCTGTATTGACGATCCACCTGAAATTTGGAACAAATCACAGATTTGATTTGGAGCCTTCTCACCTTCCTCTCCTCTTAACATTTGCCTCTCTCCTAAACTTTTTTTTTTGAGAGAGTCTTGCTCTGGCGCCCAGCCTGGAGTGCAGTGGCACCATCTCAGCTCATTGCAACCTCTGCCTCCCGTTTCAAGTGATTCTCCTAACTCAGCCTCCCAAGTAGCTGGGATTACAGGCACCCGCCACCACATCTGGCTAATTTTTGTATTTTTAGTGGAGACGGGGTTTCACCATGTTGGCCAGGCTGGTCTCAAACTCCTGACCTCAACTGATCCTCCCACCTCGGCCTCCCAAAGTGCTGGGATTACAGGTATAAGCCACTGTACCTGGCCTATCCTAAAATTCTTTATTTCCAGTGTAGCCAGGGGAAGGCCTAGGAACGCTGACCCTTAGGCAACAACGTAGATGTATATTGCTGGTTGCCTCCTCGGCATGCATTCCCCCAAACTTGTCACTCACTGTGCAGAAACCATAGAACCTGGGTAGCTGTGAAACCCCAGCCCCTGCGGGGCAGGGCTGATAGGCCCAATTAGGATAGTCCCAACTCCTTGCCACAGTGATGGTTTTAGGGATGGACAGTAGCCCAGGCCTAAGGCAACAGTCACCTGACAGTTTACTACCCCCCATGACTGGTTCAGGGATGAACTAAGTTGAACTAATCAGACAAAGTTCAAGACTTTGTTCAATAAGTGGGTCAAGAGAAGCTCTCTTTCCTTCTGGAAAACATGGTATATGGATGGTGATGCCTGGACTTGGTGCAACCATTTTGCTTCCAGGAAAGAAGGTATGCTGAGTAGAAAGCTGACCCATAGAGAAGAAGAAAAACTGAGAGATGTGCAGAAAAAAAAAAAAAAAAGAGTTCTGATCAATTCATGCCTGAAGCTTGGACTACTTCTGGATTTTTCCATAACAGAAGTCCATACACTTCCCTCATTGCTGAAGCTGGTTCAAGTTGAATTTTCTATGACTTGCAACCTAAAACATCCTAGCCACAACACCAAATGATCCCTTGGAGTCCATTTTTCCATTTCCTAAGCAGACATGAGGGAACACACAAAATGATGCAAATGAATGTGTTTTAGAACATACTGTCCTCTAGAGTTCTAATCTCAGCTTGATTTAGACAGTCAGTTGCGTGGTTAGGAAACAATCGGAGATGGAAAGGCTTAAAAAGCGAGGAAGAAGTCCAAAGAAGAAGTGGGAAGATAACAACAGAGGACATTAAAAAGAAAAAAAAAAGAAAGTAGATGAAATCATAATGTAGATGCCTCAGAGTTATCGTAAAACCTTGTTCTCTCTCACATCCTCTGTCATCCCCATATCCCCACACTGCTACCAAGCCCTGTGGATTCCGTCATCCAAATCTCCCTGAAACCCACTGCCTCCTCTTCATGTTCACTGCCATGCTTGGGTCAGACTGTTGTGATCTGTCTCCTCCTGGCTCTTTCTGCCTTCACCCTTATCCTTTCCAAATCCATTTTCTATGAGTCCCAGAGTGACCTTCCCAAATGACAGGTCCAAGCTTGTCATTTTTTTACTCAAAAACTTTTGATACTTTGTCAACGTGGAATATGGCAAATGCATTAGCTTTGAAGAGAGATGATTTTGAAACCTAGCTCTGCCACTTACCAGCTGTGTGATTTGGGGCAAGCTTCTTAATCTCATCATCTAATCTGAACTATAGATATAATATTGTAATAGGATTCCTTTGGTTACCAGTTACAGAAAACTAACCCCTACTCACTGGGCAAAAAAAAGGGGAAGATTTATTAACTCAAATGACCAGTCAGAGAACAGTTGTGCAACAGGATCTCGGGGGTGATGCAAATCAGTAACTCACAGATGGCCTGTTTCCTCTCTGCCCTTTGTGATGGGGGAGTAGTGGTGGTGGTGGTGGTGGTGGTGTTCTCTCTCTCTCTTTGCTTCTCTCTGCACTTTAGCTACATTTCCTTGGACTGGCTACTTTGTGAATGGCTGAAACATAAATGACCTACAGCTTCCAGGCTCACATCGCCCAGTTCAGTTAGCAAAAGAGGAGAAACTCCTACCGTGAATCCCAAATTCAAAATTCTCAGGAAAGGCTTGGTGGCTCACGCCTATAATCCCAGCTTCTTGGGAGGCTGAGGTGAGAGAATTGCTTGAGCCTGGGAGGTTGAGGCTATAGTGAGCCAAGACTGCACCACTGCATTCCAGCCTGGGCAACAGAGTGAGACTCTGTCTCAAAAAAAAAAAAAAAATTCAGGAAAGAGTTCTAATTGTCCCATCTTGAATCAGGTGTCCACCTAGGGCTCAATAGGTACCAGGGGCAGGATGTATAAGAAGATGGCAGCTTCCATTTAAACCACATGATTACAGAGATTACATTATAAAAACATTTAGCAGAAGTGAATGGTGCTGTTCTGGATAGACAAACCAATACATACTCTCTACAAAGTTTACAAGGTTGTTTGGGGATGAAATAAGATGTCCTATATCAATGAGCACCAAATACCCAGGACCATAACTGGATACAGTATACAGCAGATGCTCTAGAAATTTGTGTTTATTCCCTTCATTACATCCTCTCTCCCAGAACCACTGCTTGCCTAGACAGTGCCTTCATCTTTTGCTACATAGACCAAGGTTCCCCTCTGAGTGGATGCACCCCTATGGGCACAGGGTTTGACAAACAGAAGTCACATTTGTGATAAGAAAAAAGTGCCCTTCTTACAATGAACACAGCATTGAGCTGGGGCCATGCCTTTGTAGTAAGCGTGTGGGTCAGATTTCTTCCTCAGTGGCCCCATTGGCCCTGGCCTTCGGCCTTTGTACAGTGGAGACTGCCCAACCCATGCCAGACCCTGCATTCTTCTTCATATGGCTTTCAGAAGCTCATGGACTGCCTGCATTATATGGTTCCCAATTAAATACAAACCAGTTCCCCAGCACCACTAATCATGCACTCTGTCCACCTTACATGCCTCACCATTCCCAGGAAGTTGTGTGCTGTTCCTTCTTGCTTTGATGCAGGGCTCTTGGCCTTTCCCAGGCATTCTTACCTTACTCCCATTAGACTCTTAAGCCTCAGGTCAGTGACATCACTTCCACAAATCCTTCCTCAGCACACCTGGAGCTATGTACTAATTGCCTCCTCTGCGCCTCCAGAAGCCTATTCTCTATTCTCTAGCACAGCATTGCTCACACTATAGAGTGCTTGCCTGTTTGCTAATAAGTTCCTTGAATGCTTTAGCTAGAAGTGACTGTGGCTTTCCAGCTCTTTGTCCCCAGCCCAGGAATAAAATCTGGCATCTAGCAGACCTCAATAAATGCTTGTTAATTGAAATATGGAATGCATTAAGTAGGGGAGGAAGGAGGGAGTACAGGAAAAAGAGTAAGAGAAGGCTAATTAGCAATTTCACTGTTCTCAGCCAGGTGCAGTGACCTGTAAGCCCAGAACTTTGGGAGGCTGAGGCATGCGGATCACTTTGAACTCAAGAGTTCGAGACTAGCCTGGGCAACATGGCGAAACCCCGCTCTGCAAAAAAATACAAAAATTAGCCGGGCATGATGGCACATGCCTGTAATCCTAGCTACTTGGAGGCTGAGGCTGGAGAATCACTTGAACCAGGGAGGCAGAGGTTGCAGTGAACCAAGATCATGCCTTTGCACGCCAGCCTGAACGACAGAGCAAGACCCTGTCTCAAAAAAAAAAAAAAAAAAGAAAAGAAAAAGAAATTTCACTGTTCTCTTCACAGACCTGTGTCTGTTTCAACATTTGCACAAATAAAAGGAGAGAAGCAAGCAGACAGCCTATGGGACATTCAGAAACAAAGTGCTTTCTATCTCCAATCCCTGAAATTTGAGAGCTTTTTCTGTAACCCTTTTTTTTTGTTTTTTTTTTAACCACTTGGACATTATCTTCTTTGCTCATGGGAAAGTGAGGTTTCTGTTGAGGTCTGATTGGTGCTTCCAGCTAAGGCATTCATGGGCTGACAGGGGGGCATTCTGGATAGCCCCCCTCCCCATCCCACATACACACCAAGTGGGATCAGCCCCAGAGCTCTAAGTATTCCTGGCAGTCAGTTTTGGCAACTCTGTGGGCCAAAAGAATGAGGTCACTGTCACCAATGAAGTCACCACTGCATGATTCATCGGACATCAGTTCCCCACTGGGAGTGCTATGACATTCCCAGAGCTTCTCCTACTCTTAGTTCACATTTATAGATGAGAAAACGGAGGCCCTGAGAAGGGAAGTGACATGCTCAAGGTAACACTGCTAACCAGGGTCAGAGCTAGGACCAAACTCAGCTCTCCTGGCTGAGTGCTCTCCTTCTCAAGCTCCTGGATAGACCCTCCTTTCAGGACACGAGTCCCTGCAAATGCTGCCTGAACAAATGGTCCTGAAAGCCAAGAATGGGGCAGGCCCTGCTCTCTTTCTCTCTAAGAGCAACTAGCAGAGGCCGGTCTTGAACCAGGAACTGACCTTAAGGCACTGTTCTGCCTTCCTCAACCTGTTATTCAGTCCATACAAAATATCTTCCAGATTCATTGCATCTAAAGCAGCTAGCAATGCGCATATCTACTCGCAGACACGCAGGGCCAAAGGGTGGGTCCTGGGGAGAGGCTCAATGAGAATCTGCAAGGAACTTACAGTGATTTCCGAAGCCTTCCTGGGAGAGTGGAAATCAGATTCGGAGTTTGAGAGTTCAGGCCTCCCGGATAGTGAGGAATGGGAATACAACAGTGAGCATTTCCCCAAGTGTGCTCCAAGTCCTTGAGTACTGGGAGCAGCTGGAAGCCTTTGGGACGACCGCTTCACCTTTTTAGGTCTCAGTTTTCTTCCCCACAACCTAAGGGGGATGGTCCAGTTGACCTCCGCGCTGCCTCTCAATGCTGCATTTTTCTAACGCTGTAAATCGATGAAAGGAAGCGATTACCTCTAGTCAGCAAGTTGAGGGGAGGGGTGCGGTGTCAGCGCGGAGTGCACCCCCGCCCCAGTGCCCAATGTTCAATGCTGCATTCTTGGCCAGTGAACAGGATCTGGCCAGATGGGTGTGTTCAGGCATCGCCAGGCAGAGGGGCAGGGGTTGCCGCCTCGAGCACAGGCCAAGTTTCAGAGCACTAGGGTGTATCAGTTCTCCGGGATTACAACGGAATACCTTTGAGGGACACTGGGGACCGAAAGGGGACCTCGGAGAATGTGGCCTCCAGGGGGAGCCCAGGTACATTTGCCGGGTCCAGAGCCGACGGGGTATCCCTTTTCTGGCTGGTGTGTGTGTGGGGGGGCGTGCTTCAGTGGTTCAACACGCTGTATCTCCCTTAGTCACCGGTTTCATAGTAAATGATTAAAGCTTGTGCTACGGAAGGCGTGGGGTGGTGGTGGGGGGGCCACGCAATAAGCCAGGGTCCCTGCTTTCCAGCTCAAGGACCGCCACCACCCCACGCGCCTTAAATTTTTTTTTTTTTTTTTTTTTTTTTTTTTTTTACCCTTTTGGTCTCTCTTCCTTGATTTCTAGTTCCGTTGTGCACTTAGAGGCCGAGAGGATGGCTTTAGCCTTCCGGGTGGAGGTGAAATATACATGTATAATTTGGCATGACTATTGCGTCATCGTGGAAGTCGTCGTGGTTCCCCGAAAGGCCTCCACGTCTTCTCCCAGCATCGGGGCCTTTGGACGCTTCCGGGCGCTGCGGGCACTTGCGCGAGGAGCCCTCGGCTCCCCAGGCGGCTCCCCTCCTCCCCTCCGCGGTCCTCGGCTCCTCCTCCTCCTGCGCGCCCCTCCGCGCGGCCCTCGCAGGGAGTGGGGCTCGGGTGCGCCGGCAGGGCCGCGCTCGGGGAGGCGCCTGGGCCCGCCCTCCTCCGGGGCGCCGCGGGAGGGGCCCGGGCTGGCGCGGGGCGGGGAGAGCCGCCTGGCCCCTCCCCTCCGCCGCCCTCCCCAAAGTTGCCGTCTCCCCCGGGGCCGGCCGGTCTTATGATCCGGCGGATCCTCTTGGGGAGGCCGGGCCGGGGAGAGGGCGCGGGTGCCGAGTGGCGGGGGCAGCGGGCGGGCGCGGCGACCGGGGCCGGGGCGGGGATCCGGGCGGCGACCGCGGCGGCGGCAGCGCCCCGGGCCCGCCGCCCCCTCCCCTCCGGCGAGGGGAGCCGCTGCATGGGGCCGGGGGGGCGGCCCTGCGGCGCGGAGCGGCGGCGACGGCGGCGGACCCCCCAGGCGGGCTGGGGCTGAGCCCGGGGCCGGGGCGGGGGCTCCGGGGGGACCATGCCCGGAGGCCGGCCGGCAGCAGCATGGCTCACGGGCCCGGCGCGCTGATGCTCAAGTGCGTGGTGGTCGGCGACGGGGCGGTGGGCAAGACGTGCCTACTCATGAGCTATGCCAACGACGCCTTCCCGGAGGAGTACGTGCCCACCGTCTTCGACCACTACGCAGGTAAGCCTCGGAACTGCTGACTAAGGGGCCGCTCCCCGGGCCGGGAACTTTGGAGCAACTTTGGCGGAGCCCCCTTGCCGCTTCCCCAGAGCGCGCTCCTCTCCCCTCCCCCGCCGCGCCCTCTGCCAGGCGGCCGGCCCCACCCCCGAAGCTTCGCTCCTGGCAACCCCTAGCCCGCTGATCCACCCCCTTTCCCACCCGCCCCCCACGCGGCTCCTGCTCCCCGCACTTCCTACCCCTCGGCGCCCTGGGCCGTCCTCCTTGACCTTCCCACATCCCCTTTCCTACTGCCCCAAGGCCCCGGGGGAAACATTCGAGGGGACCGGGCGAGACGTGGCTACGAGACTTGGGAGAAGGGGGTGGACGGCTGGGGACCACATCACACCCTGGCCCCTTGCCGGTTCACAGTGAGCTGGGCGCACGGGAAAAGGGGGTGACATCTCGCGGGGAGCGCCCCCACGCCTCTAGCTGGGTTGGGAGAGGAGGGTCCGGGTGGGGAGCGAAATTGCCCCAGAGCCCAGGTCATTGTGAGCTTCTCTCCCCGCCCCCACTTCTGTCCTTGCAGTCAGCGTCACCGTGGGGGGCAAGCAGTACCTCCTAGGACTCTATGACACGGCCGGACAGGTGAGTGTCTTGGCCTCTGGCCGACGCCCCCCTCCTGTTCCCCAGTTCTTTGTGGCTGCGAATGGCCTTTGAAAACCGAGGTGTCTAGGTGGGAGGGTGTGTCTGCGAGGGACTCCCCCTGGATTAGGTCTTTATTTCTTGTAACAAGTCAGCAAATTAGGAAAACAGACAAAACAAACAGACCCGGATCAGCCCACCCATGTGAACCCCTGGGCTGTGAAAGTTTTTGCCTGTGTGGGTCGTTCTGTGTGGCGCCTGGTGTGTGGGTCCCAACTCCTGTTGCAAAGTGGCAGCGGCCAATCATGAAGCGCCCTTATTTTTAGTTGCAGATGACCAGGTCTCCCCCCCCACAGCCTCTGTCTGGTCCCTCATTGGTGAGTGGTCTGCCTGCCCAAGGAGCCTGATTGGTGGGAAATGGCATCATCTAATATGATGGGAAGGCATTTGGTCCTGGTTATGTTTATTACAACATCATTGCACTCTGGGACTCCAGTCCCTGAAAACGTAATTTGTGGTGTTACCGAAGGACCACAGGGAAAAAAGAAAAGAAACAACAACCATCTAGCCACTCCCTGAGGTGGGGAGGAAAGGTTAGGAGTTCAGAGTGAATCTTGGAGGAGGAGGGGTTCCCCCCGGCCCTACTTCAGAAGGGCCAGGTGACTTTGTCTGGGTTTTCTTTGGGAGAGATTAATTGTGCAGAAAGAAGATGCACACTTTGCCCTGAAGCCTCTGGCCAGGGTTTGCACATCAGAGGTGGCCAGGCTGTGATTCTAAAGGACTAAGGTCTTCTCTCTGTCTCCCTGTCCCAGCTTCAGCCTCTTCCCAAACCCACTTTTGCTCTGGGGATAAGTTGTGTGTGATGAATTTTGTAGAATCCAGCACTATGATTAGAGTTGAAGACTCTGGCAGAAGTTTCCACATGTCATACAGACTTACGTCCTTGAGAACACAGGAGCAGCTGAAAGTCTTAGAGAATGACTTTGGGGAAAGTCCAGTAGTAGAATTTCCTTATCTGCAAAATGGGGTTTAAAAAAATAAGATGATCCCCTTGTGCAGATATTGTATGGCAAATGTTTAGCATTGAACCTGGCACACACTAGGTGCTCAATAAAGGGAGTGATGTACTTTGAAGCTTGTCTAGATTTGGATTTCAGAACTGTGATTAGAGTTTGGGTTGGATTCTGAAACATGCCTTATTGAGGGGGAGTGCCTTGATGTGACCTCTGGTTTCTAAACTGTTAGAGGAACGTCTGAAGATAGAGAACTGCCGGCAGTTCAAGGTACCTGAGGCCACCCCCTTTCACCAAAATGACCCAGGTCAGTACAGCCAGTTCTCAGCTCTCCTGGGCCCCCTTTGGTTGCCTGCCCTGTAGTTGTTATTCCTTCTACCTTCATCGGAGGATGTGGACGGCAAGGGGCAGAGCTTGCTCAATCAACTAAGACTGACTTTTAAGTCGTATTATTGATAAACAAGAGTTTGACCTTATTGGTTGAAAAGAGGAAGGTTTTAAAAAATCACCTCTAATTTGAACTTCTCACTACCTTCCTTTCTCTTATCTCCTTTACTTGTGACCATGATAATTTTTGACCACACTCCCTATTCAACAGGATGTGTGTAGTCAGAGCTGTTCTGAGCACATTTAAACCCTACTAGTATTTACTGAGTTTTTTCCTAGATATCCGGCCAGGGGCAGCCACATGCAAATATTACTTTATTTAGTCTATAAAACAACCCCATGAGATAGGTGGTATTCCATCTTTGCGGTGAGGAAACAGGCTCAGAGAAGCTAGGTTGCTTGCCTGAGGTCACACAGCTACTGAGGGATGTTGCTAGGATTGGGACAGGGGTCTGAGTCTGCTCCAGTTTGAAGTAGTTATACACACAGGACACCATGGGAATGCTGAGATGCCACGGGGTTGATTGGATTGTTTGCACGTCCATAGATGTGGTACCTGTAATCTTCACAGCCATTCTCTGAGTGGGTGTTGGATGGCACCTCTACAGAGGAGAGAACTTAGATCCAGAGTCACTTGAAGTTGACCCCACTTACAAAACCAGGGCTTTCCATGTATTGCCATAATTACTTTTTCTAGTGGAGGATCATAAGATATAGACCAAGCATGATGAACATATTAGTAAGGCTCAAATACTACTGTTTTCACCCAGTGGTGGGACACCTACTCGGTTGGCCTAGATGTGTGTTAGGCCCCATTGGTGTTTTTCCCAGTGTCTAGACTTTTATTTTTGCATCAAAGCTAGTAATATTTCATCTCCCAGCATTTGAGGGTTTATTACTAATAAGCAACTTAGCAATGATGAGACCAAATGGCAAGTGCCTGCTGTGTACCTGGTACTATGTCCAGGTACTTTTGCACCTGGGGAGTGCAAAGGAATGAATTTAAAATGGGGATCTACCACAGCTGATGTCAGCAAAGGGAGAAATGTCTGTCTCAGGTCTCTGTTCATGTGTTATGTAGGAGCTTTCTACGTTGTACTTGGTCATTAAGACCTCAGGCTTCTAGGAATCCATATCAGATTTGTCTTACAATAATAACAATGATAAATAAATGTGTAAATAAAAAGTAAATAAAAACATTAAGGGTTTATATATATATGTATCCATATACACATATACATATATATATACAAATCCTTAAGCCTAGTGGGCAGCAGAAAAACGTCCATGGGCTTTGGAACAAAACAGGCCTGGGCTCAGATCTCCACCTTAGCTAGTCATGTGATTCTAGCTAAATTATTTACCTTTGTGATCTAGTAAAAACGTGGATAATTAGAATCTGCATTGCAAGGTCATAGGCTGGCTTAAACTCTTTAACATATTTAAAAGCAGCTGACACTTTGTGCATAGTGGGTGAGTGACAAATAGTACAGGAAATTATTATATTCCACTATGGGAAGTTTTGTGGGGAGAAAGGTTCACAGAGTGGAAGAGAACAGTA
The DNA here is from genome assembly GCF_028885625.2 of Pongo pygmaeus. Classification (NCBI taxonomy): domain Eukaryota; kingdom Metazoa; phylum Chordata; class Mammalia; order Primates; family Hominidae; genus Pongo; species Pongo pygmaeus. The sequence continues at coordinate 87,171,868 of NC_072385.2, read as the reverse complement.
TATTGTGCCTGGAGTTGATAGAAATTCCACTAGAATGCCAGATCCTAGAACCTTTTCAAGCAAGGTTGAACAACCAAGGTGTGCAACAGTCTTGCGCATTGTAATTCCCATAGTCGCCATTGTGGGATCCATGGTTCCAAGCCCAGTGCTCCCTGCCGTAAATGCCCTGTTGTATCAGATGGTTTTCTGTCTTAAGCAGAGCCCATATCCCCATTGATAGAAGAGAAATAGCTTAGAGTTCCATGTAGAATTTGACAAACAAGTAGGGTATGTAGGCTTCAGTTGGTTCTACTTTCAGAGAGTTAAGATGGAATGAGGCAGCTCATGGCACTACAGGTCAGTTGCCTTCTCTCCAAAATGTTCACTCATGCATGTGGGCACTCATTGTATTTGAATAACAGCAACAGTGCCTCCCTCAGTTTGGAACCTCTAGTCCACTTGCTCACTCACGGTCCCTGCCTTAACCCCAGTCAAGTTCAAAGCCATAGGCATCATTTGTCCAATTGACGTATTAGGGAATCTACCAGTCAAAGGGTGATTGTTGTAGATGACCTTTGGCCTTCTAGAGCAGGCTGCTTTCCACTTGACCTCTGCCGCTATTAGCAGACAAAGAGAGAGAATGGGAGAGAGAGTGTATTGGACTTCAGTCCCCATCATGTGCACTGCCTGGGGACATCCCAGCACACTCAGAGCATCACTGCCAAAGGGAAGGCTTCCCCTCTGTTGGCCAAGCCAATGGGTGGTCCAGGAGCAGCTGTGACATTTTGACTGCCAAGCATTTTGGAGTGGAAGTTGACCGAGGCATCTTCCTTCTCACTGGGGGCCTTGCGTGTGTTTTGGGGGTGAGGGGTTGGCTTCCTGCCTGGGCCTCTGTGGAGCTTCTCCTTTCTTGCCCAGCCTTCAGGACTTCAGTGTAGGCTCTGCAGCAACCCCATTGTCTGCTCAAGGAGGGACTGGAGAGATGGGATTTTCCCTCCTACTACTGCACTGTTTGGAGCGATGGGAAGTGGAAAGAGCTCTCCCTCTCTGTCCAGACAGGCCAGTGGGGAGCTGCCTGGCAAGCTGCTCTCTAGCTGTGGGCTCCAGGCTGATCTCTTAATCCTTGGCAGGAAGGCAGAACTTGATACCCTGGAGAGGGAAGGACTGAAGCCCAGTTTATTCAGGTCCCAGAATATCCACACTCAGGAGGATGTGTGTTGGGGGTGAATTTGGGATCCCTAGAGTTCCAGATTTAGCCACTGTCTCAGAGTGTGGAAGTCCATTTGTGTGCTTTGGGATGTATTGTTTCTATGTCTGTTAACTTAAACACACAAGTTCAGGGAAGCATCCATGACAGCTATAAATATCTTTTACTCTGGTGTCCCTTGGTGTTGCTTTTTCAATGACAAGTGAGATTTGTTTTACACTTGATATAACCCAGCAGCTGTGGCTGCCCTGCATGCCCTCTGGGTGCCCACAAGGCACTTCCCCTACAGAAGGGAATCTCCACCGGAGGCAGGCTTGGCATGCCCCACCTTCTGCATTTTAGCAGAAGGACCTGGCATGATGAGAAAGGGGAAGGAGAAAGGGCCATGGGATCGCCACTCACCAGGCTCCTCCTACCTCCAGGCAAGTCATCCTCACAACACTCTTCAAAGTAGACTTCTCCCAGATGAGGAAATTGGGAACAAGTGGGCTTATGGGAACCAGACAGAGATGTGATTAGGAAAAAGGTTTTCTACTTTGGAGAAGGCCTGTAGGGAACATTAGCAGGGTTTAGGAAATGCCACTCACAACATCAGACTCTGGGTCCTTGTAGCCCCGTGTTCCATCCTTGCTCAGCCCGGTGAGCAGAGCCTGGGAGGAGCCCCAGGGTTCCTTCCAGGCATCAGTTGCAACAGGTGAAATGCTGGCACTGAGCATCCTGGTTTCCCTTAGTAACCTACTGTAGATTTGTCATCTGTGCATTTTGCTAACCTTTTTAGAAGCTATTTATATCTCTAGCCTGCACCGCATCACACGGGAATGCTGGTTTCCTCCTCTGCGTTGGGAAGGTGGATAGCCTTTGTTGACTCCAAAGCCTTTGCTGTGTTCTCTCCAAAGTCTGAATGCCCTGTGTTCCCCTCCTTGGGACTCTGATGTGGGTTTGGGTTATGCCAGCTTAGACTGTGGGCTGGCAGGCAGGGACTTTAGGGTGGGGGCAGTCCCCACCAGCTCTGGTTGGTCTCCAATTGTGCCTCATAATCGGGCACATAATCTGTGCCCCATCCCCGTCCTGGACCTTTGGTCTGTTTGGCTTCTCCACTTCCATCATGATTCTCCTGAGGTTCGGTGACATTCCCACGCTTTGAACGAAAGCTTCCCCGCAGGTATCTCAGGCATGAGTGTTACAGGTGTGCTGAGATGCCAAGCTCTCATCTCTGAGGGGCCGGGGGAGTGACATCCTAAGGGGGTTGAGCATGTATTGTCAGTTGCTGTGGGTGCTGTGATGTGAAAAAGGTGGGAAGCATTGCTTTAAGCCCCTCAGAGTCAGAGGCCCCATGGAGAATTGGGCTTTTGCGGTTTTGTTGTGCAATTTGGGGTTTCAAGAGATGAGATCTAATGGTATGAAAACAAAGCCAACAAAGCAGCTCTCCACGGGGGTGTCGGTTTCCAGAAAGGGCACATGTGTTGGCAGCTGTGGGTGCTACAGAGGCCTCAGACACAACAGCAATGCTTCAGAGGAGAGGGACGCAGTTACAAAGAAACAAGACGGAAGACCATGTGTGGCTCTTAAAAATTAAAATTCCTGACTCTCAGCTGAATTTCCTTTCTCTCTGAGAGGCTTGGCTTTGCCCTAATTTGGCACACTTGGGTCAGAGAGCAGCTTTCCTTGCCCTCAGCAATTTGCCATTCCTCTTTTAGTTTCTGACCACAGCTGCTTTGCATGTACGGAGGCCAGGCTGTCTGAACTCTCAGGGGTCCCCCGGCTCCCTGGGTAGAACCTTCTCCAGCCCAGTGCCTGCCAGGACCTCCTGGATGCGTTCTTGCTCTCTTCAAGAACAGTGTCTTTCTCTACCATGTTGCAGTGCTCAGCCCGGTGCCTGGTACCTTGTAGGCATGCAAGAAATAAATCTTAAAATAAGGCGATTCTTGGCCAGGCAGGGTGGCATGTTCTTGTCTGTAATCTCAGTACTTTGGGAGGTCAAGGCGGGAGGATCATTTGAGGTTAGGAGTTCCAGACCAGCCTGGACAACACAGCAAGACCCCCACTTCTACTAAAATTTTTTTTTTAATTAGCCAGATATGGTAGTGCATGCCTCTGTAGTCCCAGCTGCTCAGGAGGCTGAGGTGGGAGGATCACTTGAGTGCAGGAATTCAAAGCTGCAGTGAGCTATAATACAAGGTTTCATTGCACTCTAGCCTAGGCAATAGAGCGAGACCATGTTTATGTAAAAAAAAAAAAAAAAAAAAAAAAGAATTGATTCTCATTTGACTGTCAGCTTGTTTCTGCTAAAATGTTAACCAAGGACTAAAGTCATAGCTGCTAAATAATAGCATCAGCACAACCCCTTTCCCAGGAAAGCTTCACTAATACAGTAGAAGTCTCTAAGGTTCAAAGGAGAAACAGGCACGTAGGTATGGGGCAGGCCACCAGTTTTGTCTTTACATGGGCCTAGGGGCCTTAGTGATCACCAATGGGGCTGTCTGTCCCCCAACACTCTCTCTCAGACTCCGGCCTTTGCATGTTTCCTGAGACCTCTTGCTCCCGGATCCCCTGAGGAGGAGACAGGTTGGCAGTGGAAAGAGTGTGGGTTTTGGAGCCTCCAGATGAACTTCGAATCCTAGCTCTACCTCTTTGTAGCTATGAGACATCGGCCAGCCGGCTCACTTCTGTGAGCCTCTCTTCCTTCTGTGTGAAGTGTGGAGATAATCTGTACCCTGCAGCATAGCTGTAAGGATTAGAAATGATGTATGTCATTACCCTGTAGGGCTTGGTGCTGAGAGTGCGGGCCCAGGCCAGCTTTGGGGGCTCCACACTGGCTCAGTTCGGTTGGTGTTGATTCAATGCCTGGTGTGTGTTCCCACCTTCCACAGGAGAAGGTGGGGGATCGGGCCACAGAAAGGTCCACTACACAACTGGGCAAGTTCATTGTGTGAAACTGAGTGCTGCAGGGTCCCACACAGGAAGAGGTGACAGGGAGGAGCTTTTTGGAAGATCTAGGCTTGCAGGAAGAGATGGAGGCCAGCAGAGTACTGGTCGCCATGTGGACCCCCACACTGGACTGCCAGGGCCCAACTTCAGCTCTGCCACTTCCCAGCAAGGGGCTTAACCTTCGGAAACCTGTTTCCTTATCTGTAAAATGGAGATTATGATAGTACCTCCTTGTGGGGTTGTTAGATATGTCGGAGCTTCCCAGCTCCCAGATAAGGGATTTCCTCAGCCCTCAGGGCAGCTGGGTAGGGCCTGGGACAAGCCGGGGCTCAGGTTGTCCTAGCTTGAGCAGTCTCACCTCAGGCATGCAGCAGTGGCTCCTCTACCCCACCCAATGTGTGCTGAACACATCATCTCATTTTCTCTGTGTGCCATGAAGTGAAGATTTGGGAAGCATTGACCTAAATGAGTTCCAGCAGGCAGAGGGGTATGGAGAGCTCATATTCTGAGTGGGAAGAGCAGTGTAGGGAGGAACGGCAGAGGGGGTGACCCCAAAGCGTCTTTTTATGGAACCCAGATCCCTGCTATCAGTGTCAACATGTGGAGCAGGGTTGATAACTAAATTATGGAGTTTTTCACCTGGTGACTGACAACTTGGTAATTAAAGAGATATTAATCTGGTGCTGTGTTGCTTGTTGATTTTAATAGAAAGAAAAGAATGTGGGGGAAGGGGTCTTTATTGCTGTCTCTGTTCCTTTTTGAGTGAATGGTGAGAGCACTGAAGCAGCCGCCTCTCCAGATCCCTAGATTTTCCTACTCTACTCAGGCTCAGGGTAGACTGAGGGGCTTAAAAGTGGCAGGCTCATCATCATATGACATTTTTACAGCACATAAAGCATGTTGCACCTGGTACCGCCTTGAGTTCCCTCACCTGCTCTGTGAGTAAAGGAAGCCAGTGGTGGCTGTCTCATTTTGCAGGTTTGGGGAGGTTAAATGACTCGTTCCAGGCCACACAGTTGGTAAAAGGCAAAGCCAAGATCACCAGGCAGGCTGTCGGACTTTAAGCCCTGGGTTCTTGATGTTAAGTTACTCTCCCTAATCATCTGGCCCATGTTAAATGCCTCTTTTATCACATGCACTCCATTGTTCAGCGTTTCATGTAAAAGGTACATTCCAAGCATATCGCTTTTCTAGATAGAAGAGTTGGTGGAACATTGTGTATAGATGGAACACGTAGGGACTGCAGCTAAAACAGCTCCTACAAAAACTTCTGCCCCATGTGACGTTACGGGTGTTTTGTCAATTTGTCCCTAAACCACCATGCTTCCTCAAAAAGGCACAGGCCTGAAGTGGCGCTGATGGCCCCATTGCTGAAGTATGTGTGGAAGAAGCTCATGCCATTTGCCTAAAGTTGTGGCCCCTTCCCAGAAGAGAGGGACAGGGAAATGCTGTTTGGGGGGCTGCCAGGCAGGCCAGCTTTAGCCTGCAAATGACAGGTGTCATTTCTGTCCCATGGAGGCTAACTCAGGCCTTTCCTTTCTCCCTTCAAGGATTTTCTTATTCAGGGGAAGCCTACCTCTTCAAATCTGTTTGTCCCTCTTTCATCTGAATATTCTCTAAATATGGCGCAAAACTTCCTCTGCCACCTGCTGTTCATATTGTTTGCCCTCTTGGGCCATCCCCATTGCCACCACCTCTGTATGGGCTCCCAAATCCTGCCTGGCTGCTTCCTGTGGTGGCTGGCAAGCCTAGAAGAGAACATTCATCCAGTCAGTCAACATACATTTCCTGAGCACCAGATCTGGGCCAGGGGCAGGTGTTAGAAGATCCGTCAGGCACAGGCCTGGCCCCCAGAGGCACAGTGTTTTGAAGGGTAGGTCAACCATGAGTGATGGGAGGGCAGTGGGGCCTATTTACTGGGGGCACAGAGGAGGAAGGCTTATCCTTCCAAGGAGGTGAAATGCTAGTAAGAGTTAAGTTGAGTAAGGTTGTTTCCACGAAAGTTGTTTTTTAGCTGGAGAAACTGATCAGTTTGGATTCTTACATGTACTAGATGCTCAGTGAGGCCTTGAATAGGTGGCACTGGTTCTCAAAGTGTGATCCTCAAACCAACATGGATTTCCTGGGAACTTGTTAGACATCCAAATTCTTAGGCTCTACCCCAAATCCTCTGAATGAAAAACTAAGAAATTTCTTTCATAAAAGCCCTTCAGGTGATTCTGATGCAGGCTAAAATGTCAGAGCCACTGAATTAATGACTGTGCACTTCTGTACCTGCTCTTTGCAACCCATTTCTTCCCCCTGCCCCCTGCCCTCCCTACCACATCCACCCCTGTCTTCCATACACACTGTCCCTGAAGTGCAGAGAACATGAGTTATTTTATTCTTTTTTTTATTTTTTCAATTTTTAAAACAATGTTGTGGGTGTATAGTAGGTGTAAACATTTGTGGGGCACATGAGATGTTTTGATACAGGCATGCAATGTGAAATAAGCACATCATGGAGAATAGCGTATCCATCCCCTCAAGCAGTTATCCTTTGTGCTACAAACAATCCAATTACAGTCTTTGAGTTATTTTTAAATGTACAGTTGCGTTGTTATTGACTATAGTCGCCCTGTTGTGCCATCAAATAGTGTCATGTTTTTTCTAACTTTTTTTTTTTTTGAGACAGAGTCTTGCTCTATCGCCCAGACTGGAGTGCAGTGGCACGGTCTTGGCTCACTCAGCCTCCACCTCCTGGTTTCAAGCAATTCTCCTGCCTCAGCCTCCCAAGTAGCTGGGACTACAGGTGCCCGCCACCATGCCCAGCTAATTTTGGTATTATTAGTAGAGACAGGGTTTCACCATATTGGCCAAGCTGGTCCCAAACTTCTGACCTTGTGATCCACCCACTTCAGCCTTCCAAAGTGCTGGGATTACAGGCGTGAGCCACCGTGCCTGGCCCTAACTATTTTTTTGTACCCATTAACCATCCCTACCTCCCGCCAAGCCCCCAGCTACACATCCCAGCCGCTGGTACCCATCCTTCTACTCCCTATGTCCATGAGTTCAATTGTTTTGATTTTTAAGATCCTACAAATAAGTGAGAATACATGATGTTTGTCTTTCTGTTGCTGACTTATTTTACTTAAAGATCTCCAGTTCTATCCATGCTGTTGCAAATGGCAGGATCTCATTGTGTGTGTGTGTGTTTTTTAATTTATAAATTTTTAAACCCCCAGCCCCACAAAACACACCCCCATACACCCTCATTTCTAGTTCTTTACACATGGTTGAGATTGTCTGTAGTTACTGGAATGAATTGAATGATTCAGCCATGGGTGCTCCCTATCCAGTTCACCTGGTGGAGAAGGGCCGCAGTGCTATCAGGAGAAAAAAAATGGAAGCAGAATTTTGTGGGGTACCTTGGCTCCATTAGTGTGCTATGTGGCCTAGGGCTGTGCGCCCAGTAGGCTCTGCAGGTATTTCTTGATGAGGCCTAAACACCAAGCTATTTCTCTCCCGCATATTAAGGGGCTCAATAGACAGGATGCCTGGACAGGGCTCTGTTCATTGTGGCTGAGGTTAGCACTCCTCTGGGTGGTGACAGACCCTGTCCCTGAGAAGGATGGCAGCTTGGTTTGTGCTAAATTAGTTCCAAAGCATCAGATGGGCAATGACATCCTTTCTGTGTTAACATTCCCCAGGCGGGTCACAAGGAGTGGCTGAAGGGAGAGGAAGGGCTGTGTTACTCAAACACCCATCTTGCCAGTAATTACTTCTTTCCTGGCTGACCTCTGCTTTCTGTGCAAGTGTCCTCCCCTCCCTTTATTCTCCTGCCCCCGCTCTTTTACATTTTTTCTTTCTTTCTTTCTTTTTTTTCAAATTTGTTCCAATCTAGAAAACCCATTCTCTTTCAAATGGCATAATGGTTGGGATTATAAATGAGTTGGCTCAAAGTGTGCCCCCTCTAGGAGCTGCCACTGAGAGAGCATTTAATTTTGAGCATCCAGTTCAATTAAAATTCCATTTAATCCAGCTTACTTTTCACAGAGTTGTCTTCCCCAGTGAGCTGATTACCCGAAGGTGTTCCAGCAGCCTCCTTGGCCCTGGAGGAATGGGGAAGGGACTGGACACGAGGAGGGACAGAGCAGGCAGATGGGGGCTCTGCTTCCTTCGGACAGGGACTTCGTCCAACAGGCGAGAGCTTTGGATATTCATCCACTGCGGAAAGTGAGAAGTCCAGCTGAGGCTGAGGCACCCCATGACCTCCTCACCTCTGACTCCGGCCCTCTAGTGGTCGAGTCCCTCCTTAGAATTTCCACTAAGTGAATTGTCTCCAGGCTGCACTCTAGCATTTGGTTTTATTCATGTGTAAATCTTTGCTCCCCATGCAGATTGTAAACTCTTCCCCTTCCTGTCCCTGCAGGACTGCACGTAGCACGTAGCACTTTGCACAAATGTTGGGGGCCCCAGTAGGAACTAGGTGTGTGTTAAATTTAGGGGAGTCTGGTGGTAAGATTATTATGGAAAGAACCTTTCTCATCACTTTATAACATCTCCATATTGGCTTTCCTATCAGCTCATTTGAGAGGAAATTCTGACCTGTCTGGACATTATTGAGTGGCTTTAAAGCAGGTTATAGGTGGCGATTTGAATACATTGACCATTTAAGCAAAGTGGGATTCATTTCCGGACTCACAGAGCTCATTAGCAGACAGGCTGCCAGGTCTGTTTGGATGAAATACTGGCTATGGGCATGTACTGTTCTCCAGCAAGTCTAGACCTGTAGGAGTCCTTCACTGAGCTTTATGTCAAGTGTGCTTCCAGAGTGGCCTGTGGCCCTCTGTGATAAGTCGGGAGGAGGGGGACATGGTGAGGATGCTGACCTGCTCACTTGTGTCTTGACCGGGAGACCCGGAATGCCTCCTGTTGTCTGAACAAGGTAGTATGGAAGTATCAGCATCTAGGCAAGCTGGTGTTAAGAAGAAAGTAATTACTCAGAGAAATTGCTGGTGTGTCAAACTGCTTGATATGTAAGTTTCCTCCTCTTTCCTTTGTTTTATTTTTTGAGACATAATTCAGAGAACACTTTAATCACCCCAGAACGAAACCCCATACCCACCGACAGTCACTCCCCACCATTCCTCCTTCCCCGTCTCCTGGCAACCACTAATCTGTCTTTCTGTTTCTATGGATTTACCTATTCTGGACATTTCATATTAATGGAATCCTGCAATGTTTGCCCTTTGTGTCTGGCTTCTTTCACTTAGCATAACATTTTCTAAGGTTCATCCATGTTGTAGAAGGTATCAACGTTCCATTCCTTTTTATGGCTCTGTGATCCTTCTCTTTCCATTTTATTCCTGCCCCCGCTCTTTTTCAGTCGTTCTTCCATGGCCATTCTTTCCCAGGCTCTGGGGACTATTTTCAGGGTTTCACGGTAAAAAGTGAAGTTCTGCTAGTTGTGCACTTGTGGTGCTGGCTTCGCCCCTGGTTCAGGTAGAGGCGAGGGCTGACCTCTTCTCTACCCTTCTGATATTCTTTTTCTTAAAAAAAAAAATTTTTTTTTTTGTGCCTTTTAATGCTTGGATCTGGACCTTCCAGTGTTCTTGTTTTCTCTGTGCCTCTGTTCATATACTCTCCCACCCCAACCACACCCTAATAGCTTTATTTATCAAACATATAAGTATCCATTAGACATAAAAGTGAGGTGAGGAACACCTCATTGCTGGCTTCGAATTTGGCTCCCTGGGCCTGTTAAGTCAGTTCCACTTATTTTTTTGCCTTTTAGCTTCTAAATTTTGTTGCTGTTATTTCTTTTCCTATTTCTTTTGTCCTTGTGGCTTTATGTTTTTTAAAATAATTACTGTACATGTTAGAGGATTTTGGAGAGGTCAAAGATAAATTTATGCATGTGTTCATTTGTCTGGGACTTAACTGAAGTCTTCTCTTTTTTTATAGTTAGAAACATAAATATGAAGAACAAAGTTGTAGTGGTGGATATTCTGTTCAGGGCGAGGCTCCTGATGAATTCATAAAGAAGTTGCTTGGCATACAGGCTTTGGAGCAAAACAAGTTGGATTTCTGGGAGGAGATTTCTGTTTCATCCGGGTCCTGGGGCCACGTGATCACGTTTTCCTTCCATACGAGAGCATGGCTTTCTAGTGGCCAGGATCTGTTGTGTCCACTAGCTCCAGCATCTGCTATCTTACTGCTGGACAGAGGTAGATGGACACTAATATTCTCATTATGCAATTTCTACTTTGCTAGACTCTGTGTAGAGTCTGTATAGACCATGACTTTTCAGTTAACATATTTTTCAGATAGGCCAAAACATACTCTATTAGATTATAGCTTTCTTTAGTTACATTGCAGTCACCTTGATTAGATTTGGGTGTTTTCAAGTGTCTCAGTCATCTGAATATAAACCATATTACAGATGACTAATAACTATTACAAATTGATTTTCATTAACTTAATTTTCAAAATGTAGCCCTCTCTCAAATGAGTAGCGTGTCCTACTATAGACCCCATAAACACACACACACACACACACACACACACAAAACCTGTATATAGATATATATATCTCTAATATATTAGGTATATATATGTATATACAGGTATGCGTGTGTGCGTGCACATTTATATGTGTATGTGTATGTATATATGTGCACATATATATATGTGTGTGTATATATATGTGTATATACGTACATATGTATATATACCTTTGATACAGGTATCAAAGACATTGGCCAGGCAGGAAAGAGTACGTCCAGCTCTGGGGATGGTGGGGGAGGGTCTGGACAGTTTTCCTAAGTGAGTAGCTGGTGTGTGTGTATGGTTTGGGGTGGGAAGGGGGCCCAGGCAAGACAGAGTATTCCAGGCCAAGAAAAGAGCACAGAAAGAGTCATGTGGGAGAAGCTGGGGTAGATGGGGAGGTGTGGGAGCAGCCTATGTTCATTTTGGCTACAGAGTAGTCGTTCATCGGAGAAGCCATTAAATCTAAGGTGGGAAGAGAGGTTTGATGACTGCATGGCCAGCCTTGAACTCTGAGCTACATAGTTTGGACTTCTAAAGGGCACAGTCTTCTGAAGATGGGTGCCTTGAGAGAGAGATTAACAGAGAACATCCAGTAATACCTATTTTTCCACATAGCCTTTTCTATTTGTCAAGGGCAGATGTATTCTCTCCACTCTGAATCCCTGTGGCACTTAGCATCAATGGCTGTTGGCTCTTGTATTCATCTGTGCCTACATTGGAGGCTACCTTGGACCCGTTTATCCCATTTAGCCCTAACAATGACATTAAGAGGTAGGTCATACTGTCTACCCCTCTCTCTGCACCCCATTTTTTTAGTGGATGAGGAAATAGGGTCAGAGACAGGGAAATGACTTGAACAAGATTACATACATGGCCAGTGAGAGGCCACCCTGGACATCGGGCCAGGCCCTCTGACTCCAGATCTGCATTCCGCTGTTCTCGTGACATACCCTTGCTGCCAGTGTCTCACTGGTTGCTTAACTAAGCCAGTGGCTCTTTGAAGGGAGACTTACACGATTTGATTTTCCAGGCAGCACATAACACAGGCCCAAGCGATGGAGCACAGGCTCTGACAAGACTCACTTACCGGCAGCACAGGGTGGGGATAAGAACAGGGACCTAGCCGGTTCCTATGCAATTTCACCAGACTGTAGGGTCCATACCTCTAAGTCCGAAACTCCCTCACCCCCACTGCTGCCAGCCCAACTGCTCCAGTGATAGTTTTCCACCACTTCACCGAGAGCCTGGGCTCAGCTGCTGCCCTCACTGCCCTGGAGAAAGAGAGGAATGACACCGCCTGTCCCATTGCTGACTCTAAGGCTTTTATGAGAATACACAAAAGAGAGTAGCTACTTGAAACCACTGGAATGACAGTTTATCTGGTGATTTTCCTATAAAGTTCTATTGTTGCTAGTTTCCTCCTCTATCTGTACTGTTGCTTCTCTTTGATTTTGTCTCACTGGCTCTTGCTTTGCTTCAGAAATGGCACGCCTCCCTAGCCAGGTCCTTTAGAGTAGGATATCAAGAAGTTGAGCAGCTAGATTGTCTGAATTTCTTGGAACACAGAGAATGCTAGTGTAGGCATGTGTGCATTATTGTACAGGGAGCCACTGAAAGCTGCCTGCTGTGTGCAAAGCGGGCCGAGAGGACTCCGTGGCCACATCAAAGCCTGTGTGCATTTGACTCTTCTCCCTTCCCAGCCTTTGATTTTTTTTGAAAAACATATTTGAGATATATCAGTTTAGCTATTTTCTCAGTATTTTAATAAAATACCTGACTTTAGTCCTTGCCTGCCATGTAAACCTACGCACTTATTTAAACCAGCAAAATTTCTCAGTGTGTTTGTGCTGAAGTTAATTTCACATTCAGTTCTCATTTTCTGCCTATTTATTACTCTGCCCCAAATCTGCTGAAACTGAATGGAAAAGGAACACTATTCGGTGGACATGGTTATAAATTAGCAGCCAGCACATGTGTTAAGTGCCTTTCATACCTTAGCTCATTTCTTTTCCCAGCATTTAAGAGGAGGCTCCATTAGTAGTCCATTTTATAGATAAAAGAAACAGAAAAGGTAATAACTTGCCCAGGGCCATGCAGCTAGGAAGCCTAACTCAGAGACTCAGGAGGTCTGTGTCTGAAACCCCATGATCGACTACCTGGTTGAAACAAAGAGGGGTTGTGTGGGAGAGGGTCCTACACTTGTGGTTAGGAGAATTGCATTCCTGCTTCACTCCTACCCGCCTCTCCATGTGACTCTGGACGGGTGGTGAGCTTCTTTGATCCTATTTCCTCATCAGTGAGGTGGCAGCTGACCTATCTCCTAGGCTGATAGTGAAGAGCCAGTGGGTAGCCTGGGTTGCTGTGAAAGCATGAGCAGGCACTCTTCTGGGCTGTAAAGTTACATAGGCTGTAGTAATGTGGTGAGGCTATTTGTTTTGTGATAGGCCAGGAAGAGCCCCCACAGGGAACCGTCTGTAGTGTAAAAGGGCCAGAGCTGGTGGGAAGAAGATAAAGGGAAGTAATACAGAACAGGCAGGGGAAGGGAGGGCATCAAACCCATGCAAGGAGGATAAGCTGTGCTCAGTGGTGATGGATGCATATTGCGAAGAGTTGATGTCAACACATCAACTCTTGGCCTCCAGGGACTTCTTGCAGGGTAATTCTGCAAGAATTTTCTGAATTTTCAAAGAAATCTAGGTGAGTGTGTATGTGTGCATACACATGTATGTGTGTGTGGGTACCTGCAAGGCAAGATCCTACCTTTGCACACTTGTGGACCTGTGTGTATTTCTTTCCTCTTTTTTTCTCTTTTTCTTAATAGAGACAGGGTCTCCCTATGTTGCCCAGGCTGGTCTCAAACTCCTGGGCTCAAGGGATCCTCCTGCCTTGGCTTCCCAAAGTGCTAGGATTATAGGCGTGAGCTACCACGCCCGGCCCCAGTGTGTATTTTTTTTTAAATTGAGGCGAAATTTACACAACATAAATTTAACCATTTTTAAGTATATAATCAGGCTGGATGCGGTAGCTCATGCCTATAATCCTAGCACTTTGGGAGGCCAAGGCAGGAGGATTGCTTGAGCTTAGGAGTTCAAGACCAGCCTAGGCAACACAGTGAGACCCCCATCTCTACAAAAAATAAAAAATTGGCCAGATGTGGTGGCACGTACCTGTAGTCCCAGCTGCTTGGAAGACTGAGGCAGGAAGATTGCTTAAGCCCAGGAGTTTGACTCTGTAGTGAGCCACGATCGCACCACTACACACCAGCCTGGGAGACAGAGTGAGATCCTGTCTCCTGTCTCTAAAAGAAAAATTAAAAAATAAAGTATACAATCCAGTGGCATTTAATACATTCACAGTGTTGTACAACCACCAGCTCTGCCAGCTCCAAAACATTTTCATCTCCTCCTCAGAAATTGTGTGTGTTTTTGAAAGGGCCTGTTCTGTGCAAGCGTGTCTGTGAGGGCATCCTGATTTCGCCTGCTGGGAAGCCATCCTCGTCCTCAGATGGCAGATTGCACTGTATGCGTTTGTTTGGCCAGCAGAGTGGGGCTCAAGTATTCACATTCCACATGGGTTTGTTGGTCATGGCTTAACTCCTCTGTGCACTCTGGCTGCCTCATCTGGACAGAGGAAAGCAGCACTGCAGCCTTCATCTGAGCGTAGTTACCGGGGTCTTCTCTTTGCTGCTTGGCTGCTTGTTGCCTTTGTCTGTTAAAAGGATGTGTGTAAGTATGTATGTCAACGGGGGACTTCAGCCTCTGTAGGCCAAGTGTTGAAAAGGGTGAGAGGGCTGCTCTGGTAGAAGTGTCAGACCTGGGATGTCTGTACGCCTCCCTCTCCATAGCTAGTCCTGGAGATAAGTAAGAGCGGGTTCTGGGACTGAGCTGTCGCATAGACCCTGGTGGTGATAACAGAAAACACAGCAAGGGCCTGTGTAGAGGGAGCCCTGAATAATCTCCATGAGCTGCAGAGATAGGGCCAGTGAGTGGCAAATCCTTTTATACTGTGGGGGAGAGGAGGTGGGGAGCAGCTGCAGAAGGAGAAGGTGGGGCAGGAGGACAAGCCAGTGAATACTTTGCTCTGATTGGACAACCCAGGTCATGTGCCCACCAAAAACCAGTGACTTAGTGGGAGGGGCAGGAGTGGGAAATGAAACTCAATGATTGGCTTAATCCAAGCAGGGACTCTCTATATAGCCAAGTATGGGGCCAGGGTCCCCAGGGGCTTGTGTGTGAGTGGAGGAGGGGTGGTAGGTCCTGAACTGAATCAGAGTTTTGGAAAGAAGGAGGAAGTAGGAGAAGAATGCTGGATAGACAGTCAACTGTATTCTCCATACCTAGATTAAGACAAATGTCAAGACAATGCAGAAAAAGTTGTGGTGAAAAGCAGCAGCAGGAACTAAAATGCTTAAAGCATCACTCAGTCTGAGGCTCTCGTATTAAGAGTTCACATTATTCAGGGAGGTAGGTTGGACCCATTGGTGTGCCACAGAAAAATGGCCCTGCTCACAGGAGGCAATTTGATATCTGGCCGAAAGTGACGTCAGCAGCCTGAGAAATTAACCTGTTACTGGAGAGAATTCAGGTATTTGATCCACTTTCTCAAGCTTTGTAGCTGGTGAAGGAGGTGCAGCTAGCACTGTGCAAGCTACTTGCACAATGACTGCAGCTGACTTTTCTCACTTCACCTTCCCATGAGCCACCGTCATTGATTCAGCAGGAACGTAATAAGCTGCTACCATGAGCCAGGCCTTGAGCAATAGTCCCCTGCCCTCAGGGAGTCCTGATGCAGAAGGGGAAGATGCAGATCAGAAAAGAGGCAATTGTATTACAGTATAAACAAACAGGATGACAGGAGAAGCTCGTGGTGCCACAGAAGTGTGGAGCATGGCGACGCTTAAGCTGAATTGGGAATTCAGAGAAGATCTGCTGGATGAAGTGATTTCCAGACTCAAACCTAGAAGACGAGTGGGAGCTCCCAGGTGAAGAAATACAGAGAGAGAGAAGAAACGGAAACTCGCTGGGCAGGTGACTGCTTTAGTGTGTGTGTTTGTGTTAGGGGTTGATCCTGAGAACTTTCAGGTTTCTGCCTTGTGCACCCTGATTGAGTGGTGATATCTTTTAGTGAGATGATGAACACAGGAGGAGTTGCAGTTTTGATTGGGAAGAAATGAATTTAGTTCAGAAATGTTGAATTTGAGATGGTTCTGGTTCAGCTAAAAGGAGGTACATAGTAATAAGCTAGTTCTGGAACTCAGAGGCAGAGACCTCCTCTGACCACCTGCTTGACATCTCAAGCTTAACACGTCCCAAACTGTCCTCTTGAGTTCTCTCCCTATGGTGCTTCTCTACCCTACCCTCAGTCTTCCTCGTCCCTCTAAAAGATGCCGTATCATCTAGATATATCCAGAATATATCTAGAATCCACCATTTCTCTAGCTGTCAACTGCCATCCCTTAGTCTAAGCTTCCATCTTCTCTCAGCTGAATTACTATAATAACCTCTCCCCTTATAAGCCTGCCTGCCTAATTCATTCTCCTCAAAGTAGACTGGTTTATCTTTTTCAAATTTTGTGACTTTTTTGTGGGGGCGGGGGGCTCACCTTTTAATGACTTTCCATTGCAGGTGGGCCCTGGTGGTCCAAGCTGACTCCTTCTCCAGCCCCACCTGTCACCCTGGCTTTTCCCTGTGGTCTTCAGTATGTCAGGGCTTTTCTGCCTTGGGACGTTTGCATACATTGTCTTGTTGTCTGTCTCCTTAAGCGGTCCCTCAGGTCTCAGGTTCAACATCACCCCTGCAGAGAGGTCTTTCTTGCCTGCCCAGACTGAAACTCATCTTCCTGGTTATTCTCTCTCCCAGAACCTGGCTCTTTTCCTTCATAGCACCTGTCCCAATTTGCATTTATAGTCATTTTTGTCCCAATTTGTTAAATGCCTGATTTGATACCTCAATTTTATCAGACCCATCTCCCATTTTTATAACAAATACTTCCTTTTTACTTATCCTCAAATGAAATCTATAGATAATCTAACCTCCCTATACATGTAATTTTAAATCAGTATAACATCCTGGCAGTGATATAAAGGAGAAATAAAAAGGAAAGTAATTCATCATAAAACTATTTATTTCAGTGTTAAATTCCTAAACTCCCAAGGCTGACTACTCCAGAAATCATAATGAAGTAATCAGGCCTGCACCTATTAGGTAAAATGACCATGAATGCAACAGTTACAAATATTGGCTAACATAGTTATGTTTTATTAGTGACTTAGATACTAACAGCAGTGTTGCCAGTGGCATGTGGTTTTCTGTGATGGTAAGTAACTCCTGTGATGTTTGTTTTCTCTTTTTCTTCTTCTTTTTTTTTTTTTCTTTGAGACAGGGTCTTGTTCTGTCACCCAGGCTGGAATGCAGTGGCGTGATCTCAGCTCACTGCAGCCTCAATCTCCCAGGCTCAAGTGATCGTCCCACCTCAGCCTGCCAAGTAGCTGGGACTATAGGCACATACCACCACACCTGGCTCATTTTTTATTTTTGTAGAGATGGCATTTTGCCGTGTTGCCCACACTGATCTTGAACTCCTGGACTCAAGCAATCCACCTGTCTCAGCCTCCCAGAGTGCTGTGATTACAGGCATAAGCCACTGCACCCAGCCTCCTGTGATGTTTCAAATGAAATAAAGTTCAATCTTTCTCCTTCAGTGTGGACTGAAATTACCTTCCTAGAAAATTCATTAAAGTCTGAGGGCCGTGGCTCATGCCTATAATCCCAACATTTTAGGGGGCTGAGGCAGGATAATTGCTTGAGCCCAGGAGTTCGATACTAGCCCAGGCAACAGAGCAAGACCCCTGTCTCTACAAAAAAAAATAAAAAAATTTCTGACTAGCTGGGCATGGTGGCACATGCCTGTAGTATCAGCTACTCAGGAGGCTGAAGTGGAGGCTAGAGCCCAGGAGGTCAAGGCTGTAGCAATCTGTGATCATACTATTGCACTCCAGCCTGGGTGACAGAGTAAAACCGTGCTCAAAAAAGAAAAAGTTTAAAACATGCGCTAAAGTTATGCCAAAAAACTTTATTTTTATATATGCAGCAGAATCAGGTCCTAGATTCATGCGATTATAAAAGGTGTTCCATGGTGAGCAGGTCTATGCAAACCTACCTTCAAAGGCCGAGGGAGCTGAGAGGCTGAAGAAAGAGACTGACAAATCCAGTTTCTCAGAAAGAAATATTTAATAGAGACTTAGAAACAGAAATGATGTCTAGGTAGGCCAAGAGATGGTGGATTCTCACAACCAATCTCCAGAAAGTATCCTTTATATAGCAAGCTTTTAGGGTAGAGACACAGGAAGCTCATCATCCCTGACTTCCTTTAGAAACTCATGACCACGGGGAGGTTATGAGGGCTTATCTGTGCTACTGGAACACCTTGAATTGTAGGTGTCAAACATTGGTCATCATGGCAGTTTTACTTCAAGATGGCGTCACTCTTGCTATGCAACAGGCTGTTTTCCCACAAAAGAGTTTTTCATATTTATGAACATCTAGCAGTACACTCACCAGTCATGCGGGCCTGGGGCTGGTTTTCCTCATACAGGTCATGTAGCACCATGGCTCCCACCCTTAAATGCTAGCAGAGTTTCCCCATTCATTTTGACAATTGACAGCACCTCCCAAATGTCCGAAATGCCCCCCAGACATAGGGTGGTACTGCCCTAGCTGAGAGCCGTGTGCCTACTCCTCTGCTGTACTCTACACAGAATGAGGGCAGGGTCTGTGTTGTGTTCACTCGTCTATACACAGCACTCAGCACCTACTTGCCAGATATTTGTGGAGTGAATGAATGAATATTCTATCAACATGAAATTTGTGCCAAAAAGTTAGAAAAGGAGTATACCACATGGAAATGTGACCAGCCATTTACCTTCTTTCAGCATGCTTTAGGCCAGCTGACCTCTGTTTTAGTGCAAGAGACTTGTAATTATAGCTCCAGACAATATGGAATTTCAGCTCTAAATCCTTTACAACTGGGAAGTCACCTCACCATGCACAGAAGAAATAGCACTGGCTCCGAAGTTGTGGTTTGTCTTTTTTTGGAAAGTCAGGCTTGTCTGCCGAAGAGCTCGAAACACTTGACCAGCTCTCTCATTTATCTTAACATGTGTATGCTATATTTATTCTCCCTTCACAGATGGGGAAGTGAAGCTTGCCTGAGGGCCGTATTTAGCTAAGTCTTGATCCTCTGCCTTGTGGTGGTCAGCTTAGATAAAATGGAATCCTAAAACTTGATTTTTATCCCGTAGTGTGAACCTCCTCCCACATTAAATCTGCTAGTAGGGCTGCTCACAAGGGTAAGAAGTGTTAGTTTGAGTGTTTTTTATCATGTGACATGGCGGTCTTCTAGTTCAGTGCCCTGCTTTTAGAGATGAGGAAGTGCCAATTCATCACAACACAGTTAGATAATGACAAGGCCAGTCCTCTAGCTGGTTTCTTTCTGCTCCACCAGATGTAAATTTTCTCTCTGTTTCCTCCAGCCAACCTAAACAGGAGTTACGATCAGTCAGGTGGCCAAAAGGAAAGCACAATGGAAAAGAAGCCCAAGATCTGGTTCCCTAGCTCCTAAAGAATTGGTATATTAATTAGGAGGCTGACTTATTATAAATCAAAATATATGAAGATGACAGTAGCTAAAAGTAAGAAGCTAAACCTTTAATTTCAAGAATTCTTTTACTAAGTGCTGATCAGGCCAGTGACATATAAATACCATTTCACAACTGAACTGAAAATTAAAAAAGAAAAGAAAACACCAGATGTTTGCAAAGTTTTTGAAAAACAGTGACCTCTTAAGAATTTATAGCACCTAAAAAAAACCTTTCTCTTCCCCAAATTTTCTTTAGTCCAGGAGTGCTGGGAGGTAGTAGGAAGTGGTAGGCAAATTCAGTAAACTCATCACTGGTGAGTTTTGAACCAAACTTACCAAAGTGTTTTCAAAAAGGACCCAACCCAGCTTCCTTGAAAAACAGAGTTATTTTTAAGTAGGTAAAAACTGATATTTTCATTTCACAAAGTTAAATATAAAATGAACTCAAAAGTGTCAAAATGACTACACAATAGAAATGAGGTTTCAGGCCAGGCGCGGTGGCTCATGCCTGTAATCCCAGCACTTTGGGAGGCCGAGGGAGGCAGATCACGCGGTCAGGAGATTGAGACCCTCCTGGCTAACACGGTGAACACCCGTCTCTACTAAAAATACAAAAAGTTAGCCAGGCGTGGTGGCAGGCACCTGTAATCCCAGCTACTCAGGAGGCAGAGGCAGGAGAATTGCTTGAACCCGGGAGGCGGAGGTGGCAGTGAGCCGAGAACATGCTATTGCACTCCAGTCTGGGCTATAAGAGTGAGACTCCATCTCAAAAAATAAAAAAAAAAAATGAAATGAGGTTTCATAGGCTACTCTGACCAAGCATTACCATAGACATGTTGTGATATATAAGTTAGATGTAGGAGAAAACAGTTGCATTCTCAGAAGCTGGCTTCATGACATGTGTCCTATGGGCTTCCGTGTAGCACCCTTTGAAGGGTGGAGGGTTTCAAGAGCCGGATGCCTGTTTTGGACTTCTTGCTAGAAACAGATATTGTAGATGAAGATTACTACTGTGTGCCTTGGAAGTGACACAGAGAATTGCTACTGCACAGACCACAAAGCCACCACTTTTCAGGGACATTCTTACTTAGTTGTCATACGTTTTATATCTCTCTTCAAGTAGTCAGAAGCTGCTTTAGATTTTGGAAGGCTGGGGCTTATCTGTTACCCCTTGTTCTAGGTTGTTTCTCATTCTAGGTTGTTACAGAGGAAAACTCTAGTAGGTTTTGATAAATGACTATTTCCTACATCAAAGTACTATCCTGCATTATTTGGGATTATAATACATTCCTATAGTACTTTATGGTCTTCAAAGCATTTGTCACTGATAAGTCTTCCGTTTTTCAGACAGAGAAACTAAGGTCCTAAGGAATAAGGGACTGGACTAAAGTCGCATTCCTAGCATGCTGGATACGTTCAAGTTCTCTCCATTCTGTAAGGACCAACTCAAGTGCCTCTTCCAAGAAGTCTTTTCTTAGTGTCCCCTCATTACTACTTTTTATATTTACCACATTCTAACTTGTAATATCATGTTCACATACATCTTGTCTACCTTACCATGAACATCCTAAGAGCGAAAGCCGTTATGCATTTGTATGTATCTCCTCACCTACCAGAATTGTTCTTGGGTGCTAACCTGATGCACGTTCCCACACCAGCCTGCAGTTTCCTCTTCTAGGCTGTGGCTTGGAGGTCTGCAAGGCGCTGAAGTGGTGTCCAGGCACATTGTGGGCACTGCTGCACATTCAAGTGCATTGTCTTATTTTTAACATACAGATATTTAATGAGAGAGCTTTGTAAATGTTTGCAAGGTGTTTTACAAATAGCTGTTATTTGAATCTCATCCTTCCCTCCTTTATTTATTGCAGTTAGCACTGTTCTGGGCACATAGTAGGTGCTTAGTAATGTTCCTTAAGCATTTCTATATTCACTTGCTCCAGCTTACACTTTTATTCCCTCCTATTGTTGTATATGACTGTCTTTTTATATGTTTATGTCTTGAATTCCCAACTAAACAGCAAGCTCCAGAGGGCTATAGTCTCAATAAATCTTTGCTGATTGCTTTTAAATAACACATGATAGCATACCAGCTAACAAAGCATGGCACAAGGTAAATCGTCCAATGTGAGTGTTTTTATTTAAGATATGTTTTGGATATGTATTTTAAAATAGACATACACATCCCAAAAACATATATTTTAAACAGAGATCACTAAGGTAGGAGGGAACACCCAGGTCCACATAAAGGGGACAAAGAATGGTGCAGAAGTAGGAGGCTCCTGGGCACTGCTGGCTGAGCTGCACACAGAAAGGGGTCTTCAGCTGATGGCCGTTGGCTACATTTCTCTGTGGCATTGGAAGAGCTTTTGTTTCCTCTCAGAGCACATTTCTTTAGTTTTTTGTTTGCAGATTCTTGTCAGGTGGTTAAGTGTGTGATTTCTTTTTATTTTCTTTTTTTTTTAAAGACAGGGTCTTACTCTGTCACCCAGGCATGTTCATGGCTCACTGCAGGCCCAACCTCTTGAGCTCAAGTGATCCACCCACCTCAGCCTCCTGAGTAGCTGGGACTGCAGGCATGTGCCACCATGCCCAGCTAATTTTTGTATTTTTAGTAGAGACAGGATTTCACCACATTGGGAAGACTGGTCTCGAACTCCTGGACTCAAGCAATCTTCCCACCTCGGCCTCCCAAAGTGGTGGGATTACAAGTGTGAGCCACCGCACCTGGCCATGTGTGATATTTTTAATGTAAGGTTGTCATTATCACATATCAAGGACTCTTCAACAAGGGAGAGCCTGAACACTAAGCTGCCAGAACACACTTAAAAACTTGATACTTCTGGTACTTAGCCAACTGGTAAGAAGCTAAAGAGTCTGCCATGCAGTCTAACAGCCATGTTGACTAAACTCACCAGTTCTTTCATTGTTTTGATGTTTTTAATACACTTTTCTCTACCCCTGAGAATGTTCTAGTTACCATGCTGAAATGTTTAAATACCTGCATTTTAAAATTAGAACTAAAATATAATTGGTTTGTTAATTAGGAGGACACTGGAGAGTTGGCTGTGAGAAGTTGTGACTTTGATAAGTTGATCTTTTAAAAGTAAGGGCAGTTGCTCTACATTTGACTTCTTTGTGTTGTCAAATTTAAAATATATGGCTCAAGATGAAAGATTCTGCACACTTCCACTTATTCATTCCCAAATCCCACATTTCATATTAAATTCACTCAGGATACTGTGTGATGGATATAAACCATTTTATATGATGCAGAGTACAGTATGCACAGGGGATAATTTATTTGCTAAATTTGCTATCTGTTATTAGACTTCTAATTACTCAGCTGGATAGAAGCAGAAAGGTCTCATTCTTGTACTAACTGCCAATTTTTTTTTTTTTTTTTTGAGACGGAGTCTAGCTCTGTTGCCCAGGCTGTAGTGCAGTGGTACAATCTCTGCTCACTGCAACCTCTACCTCCTGGGTTCAAGTGATTCTCCTGCCTCAGCCTTCCGAATAGCTGGGATTACAGGTGTGCACCACCACACCCAGATAATTTTTCTATTTTTAGTAGAGATGGTGTTTCACCACATTGGCCAGGCTGGTCTTGGACTGCTGACCTCAAGAGTCCCACCTCAGCCTCCCAAAGTGCTGGGATTACAGGCGTGGGCCATCATGCCCGGCCACTAACTGCCAATTATTTAGCCAGAGATGACAGGCAGAAGGAATTCATTTTAGATAGTTCAGACTTAAGAAGTAACATTTCTTTCCAAGGAGGTCTAAACATATGTGTGTGTTTTATTTTTTAATAGCCCCAGTTCTTCACATTTTAATTAATCAAACAAAACCTGCTATTTAAGAAATATCTAGAAATGATTGGTCCAGTTGTCCTCCTTTGTGCCCACATGTCTCTCACGGAGGAAAGTCAGGATTCACTGTGGTTATGAAGAGAATCTGTACAATATATTTACCTTCTGTAAAATATTTGGATTAATATTGTTAAGCATTTCTAGAGAACATGGCATTCAATTAGTTTTTATTTCTTGTCATCTCTCACTAGAGAAAGAGCGCACACTTCTGTTTCCCTGAGGAGGTAAACTTGCTTGAAAAGTAAAATTTCCATTAAAATCTCTAATTTGGCTTTCTTAAATATGTCTATTTTTGTTGCATTTTAAATAGTCTTAAGGCTACGTGACTAGTACAGTAATAATATATCATTCTCTTTTATTCATCTGAAAATTATACTGTCTCAAGAGACCTGAGTTTTGTGTGTTTTGATTTTATTTCTTACTAGAAGACTTCTCTGTGATTGGAGGGAGCTGCAAAGCTGAGGCAAGTGTGGGACTCAGGGGACCCTGCATGGATTTGCAGAGGAATAAGAGACTTGGTTTCCCATGGGATAGAGAATTTATGTTTAAGCATTGAAAGAGTTCTTTGATGTACCAGGTATTAGGCGTAGTGCTTTAGTTGCATTATTTCATTTATTCCTCATAATCCTATGGGATAGTATTCCCATTCCTATTTCTGTGAAAATTGGAAATCTAAATATGGATGAGGAGTGCTTTTTAATGAGAACACCCCATTTTCCGGCCATGCCAACTGCAGGTTTGCTCAGAAGTGTGGAGTTGCTGGGTGCGATGCTAAGATGACATACTCTTTCTTTTTTTTTTTTTTTTTCTTTTATGGACTTGCAGTTTGAAACAGGCAGTAGAGCCCAGAAAGTACATATAAGGCACCCAATTGTACTGTTTAACACAAGCTGATTTTAAAAATGTTAAATTTTCAAGAAGTCTTCCTCTAGTAACTGTCTGGGGGTGTAACGTGTTTCATACCCACCCTATTTGATTTCTTCATTGTGAATTTCTTAACACCAGAGCACTGCTTTAATCAAAACCATTTAGAGGCGTTCACTTTAAAAAATAAAAGTTGCAGAAGATTGGGGGTGGCATTTCCCCTCTCGTCCTGTGATAGCCAACACCTGAGAAATCTTTTAATGCCCACAGCTCCAGATTATAGGTGTGCCCTTCAAAAGCATCACAGAAAAACAAAAGGGTTACCCACCAGTCAAGGGTTTGAGACATTAACATGCTTGAGTTGAAAGTTATATTATGAAAAGTGTCAGAAAAATGCATGAAAGGAAAATTGTTCCATGAGGGAAATACTACTGCTGAAACTCCAAGTGGAAGATGATGTTTTTAATATTCCCTTAGTTCCACATTTGTGTAGTTCTGTAGTGAAACGAGTCATTTAAGAGGGGAGGTGGCCCAGGCTAAAAATAAAGTTTCTTTGAAACCAGATGAGAGTCTAGCTATGCCAAAAATGGAATCCGGACTCTGTTCACTCTCGAGAATGTAAATAAGTAGAATTTTGTGTCACATAAAATAGTCTATGCAAAAAAGGATATTCACTGCCTTTTGTGATAGAGACTAAAATAACCATCAGGAGTATAGCTGTTCTGGGGACTCTGAAGCAACAGTGTAAAATGATATGGTAGTCTAACGTATTCTGATTTAGAAAGATGTCCAAGACAAAGAAAGTGCAGAGCAACAAGTACTGCATGATTTCATTTTATGTACAGATGTACGAATATGTGCAGTTACTGCTATATTCATGCATAGAAAAAGAACTGGAAGAATAAACATGAAAATATTAAGTAGAGGGAATGAAAGTTGGAGAGTAAAGGAGGATTTTGGTGGATTTACTGTATATGTTTCTCTTTAAATTTTCACACACACACACACACACACAATTAATAAAACTATAGAAACAACGAAAGCAAAGCTTGAAGGTCTCAGTGAAGCTGTATAGTGGTTAAGAGTATAGACTCTGGAGTAAAAACTGCCAGGATTTGAATCTCAGCTCCTTGACTTACTGGCTACACATCCTTACGCAAGTAATTTAACTTCTGTGCTTCAGTTTACTCAAATGAAAGTCCGGATTAAGGGTACTTGTGTCATATTGTTGTTACAAGGATTAAATAAGTAATCCATGAGAGAGCATATAGACTAGTGCCTGACACATAGTAAATATTTAGTATGTATTAATTATTATAAATTATAATACTTAGGCAATGTCTAGCTATATTCAATTCTTTGTGCAAACTTTTTAGTTAAAAATGTTTTTAGTGACAGCATTAGTGATCATAATGTATTTTTCGAAAGTTTTCATTGTCATTGTTAATGATATTGTCATTTTTTTTTTTACCTCACGGGTGTTCAGAACTTCACAAAGAAGAATAACAAAAACAGAGTTATCTGATTTTACTTAGAGTGCCATACATTCCACTAGTGGAGTACTCCTGAATTTGCATCTTTGACCATGTAATCTAATGTACATATTACTAGTAAATAATAGAAATGTAAATGCATAATGAGGCTTTTCTTTGTTCCTCAGGAAGACTATGACCGTCTGAGGCCTTTATCTTACCCAATGACCGATGTCTTCCTTATATGCTTCTCGGTGGTAAATCCAGCCTCATTTCAAAATGTGAAAGAGGAGTGGGTACCGGAACTTAAGGAATACGCACCAAATGTACCCTTTTTATTAATAGGAACTCAGGTATGTCTGGTTTGATTTTCTGCATTTTAGAATAAGCTCTTTGGCCTGTCGTAGGGGCTGCTCTCAGACAAACAGTCCCAAAGCTGAGCAAATGATGTTAAGTGTTTAATCTCAGCTGCAAGTTAATGAGTTCTATCATATTTTTGGAAAAAATTGTGCCAAAAGAAAGAAATTATATTCCTGGTTTTTAAAAACTAAGTTCTTTTGTTTAATCTTTTTTTGGTATGTGGGAATTAAGTGGGATTACATGCTTTGATTTTTCTTTAAAGATTTGTAATATTATGGGACATTATTGACCTTTCTTAATTAGATTGATCTCCGAGATGACCCCAAAACTTTAGCAAGACTGAATGATATGAAAGAAAAACCTATATGTGTGGAACAAGGACAGAAACTAGCAAAAGAGGTAATGGAACACTTACAGAATTTCAGCATGAATGTAAAAGATGCTAAGATAACAATAGAAGCTGATTTTATTGTGCATTTACTGTGTGCCAGGCACTGTGCTGAGTGCTTTACATGCATTATCTCATTTAATCCTTGCATGAACTCAGTGAGGTAGGTCTGTTTCCCCTGTTACACAGAAGAGAGAGTGGAGGCTTGGTGATGTCAGATAATTTGCCCAAGATCCTGCAGGTAATAAATGGCAGAGTTGGGTTTCAGTCCAAAGCCTGACTCCTGGGCCGAGGCTCTTACACCTGTGCTACATTGCCAGTGATATTTTCCTAAAAAGTCACATATGGAAAAAAGCATCGGAAATATGTGTCACTACTTTCAACCCTTCTTCATTACTTAAACATTTGCACTGTGCCAAATCAGCTCTGTCTTAAGACTCATTGAGTTAGACAGTGGAGCCACCTAGGATGACAGTTTAAATTTGTGGTTAAAACCAAAGAATGATGACTGGGTTTGAAAAGAAATGTGTTGAAATTTCTGCAATCTTTTTATGAAAAGAGGATAGAAAATACAAAAATTCTAAAAATATATATAACAGTGATGCATGCAATACCTTGTAGCCTATATCTTCCTTCGTGCCCCAAAGCTAGGTTTACTTTTTCCCCTTTTTTCCCATTTGGCCTTAACATTATTGGATTCTATTTTTTAAATGTTGTGATTTCAATAGGACTTTTGTGGAAACAGAATCCATATATGGTCTTTTTTTTTTTTTTTTTGAGACGGAGTCCCACTCTGTGGCCCAGGTTGAAGTGCAGTGGTGGGATCTCAGCTCACTACAAGCTCTGCCTCCCGTGTTCACGCCATTCTCCTGCCTCAGTCTCCCGAGTAGCTGAGACTACAGGTGCCTGCCACCATACCCAGCTATTTTTTTTTTTTTTTTTTTTGCATTTTTAGTGGAGACAGGGTTTCACCATGTTAGCCAGGATGGTCTCGATCTCCCGGCCTCGTGATCTGCCCACCTCGTCCTCCCAAAGTGCTGGGATTACAGGCATGAGCCACCACGCCTGGCCCATATATAGTCTTTTAAAATGTAGTATCAGGAGGCAAAAGAAAGCAAGAAAACTTTCTGGAGGACAGTTTTTCCTAAAGCAAAAAATAAATGGCTTTACTAACAAATCACTTCAGAAATTCCATGTATTCAATTTTGTAATCTTGGGGAGAGAAGGAATTTCTAAATGTCATAAAGATAAAAGTCACAAATGAAAATATTAATGATTTAACTGCATAAAAACTTAATACCACATCAAATGCCAGAAATAAAATAAAAAGTCATATAACCTGAGATGGATGGCAGAAAAATGGGTTAACATCCTTAGTATACAGGAACCTCTTGCATATGAGTTAATCAGAAGAAGCCACAGATTCCAATAGAAACATAGGCTAACAATGAAAAATTCACCCCCCAAAATGCAGATTGCCATTGAAGATAGGAAATATGTTCAAACTTATTAGTAGTCAAATGTAAGCTCAATTTGCACCTACAGAATTGGCAAAAAATGAGAAATTAATTATAATACCCATGTAGTAAAGTGGACACTCTGTTGTACTATGGTTGTTGAATCAAAGCAGTCTTTACAGTATGCAAAATCCTTAAAATCATGGACACTTTTGATCAAGCAATTCCATATGTAAGTTTATCCTAAGCAAATCATTAGGATGTTGGTCAAAGGGTACAGTGTTAGGAGGAATACGTTTTTTGAGATAACACTGCACAACATGGTACTACAGTTAGTAACGGTGGTGCTGGGCGCGGTGGCTCACACCTGTAATCCCAGCACTTTGGAAGGCGGAGGTGGGTAGATCATTTGAGCCCAGGAATTTGAGACCAGCCTAGGCAACATGGTGAAACCCCATCTCTACCAAAAAAAAAAAAAAAAATTAGCCAGGCATGGTGGCACATATCTGTAGTCCCAGCTACTTGGGGGACTGAGGAAGGAGGATCACTTGAGCCCAGGAGGTGGAAGTTGCAGTGAGCCAAGACAGTGCCATTGCACTCCAGCCTGGATGACAGAGTGAGACCCTGTCTCAAAATAAATAAATAAATAAATAAAGGTGGACAGCATATTTCAAAATTGCTACAAGAGTAAATTTTAAATGTTCTCACCACACAAAATGATGAGTATTTAAGGTGATAGATGTTAATTATGTTGATTTAATCATTTCACTTGTGTGTGTGTATGTATATATAGAGAAAATATTGCTTTGTACCTCATATATAAAATTATAATTTGTCCACTTATAATATTTAATAATAAAATAAATTATTAAGGATGTGCTTAAAGAGAGCTACAAAGATGCTGAATTGTTTATGGCAAAAATTCCCTGCATCTATTAAAACTTCATACTATCTGTTAAGATTTCATATTTATTATGTAGTTAAAGGGAAAAAAGTAGTTGCAAAACAGTATGATCTCATTCCTAGACTCATCAGCATTTGGCAAAGTTGCGTCCTTCCTGAAACTCTCTTCACTTGGACTCTCTTGGTTTTTCTCCCCTCTCATTGGACTCTGTTCCATCTCTTTACCTCCTTGGTCCCTGGTTGGAGGGCCCCAGGGATGAGCACTCAGCTTTGTGGATGTCTTCTTCTATAGCTACACTCCCTAGGCCTAAATGAGCTTCTGTCAGTCTTGTAGCTTCTACAGTCTATAACCAAAGATTCCTAGATTTCCATCTCCAGCCTGGACCGCTTTCCTAAATTCTCAATTTGGTTATCCAGCTGTTTACTCAACAAGTCCATCCTAGGTGGCTGAGTATCTCAAAATTAACATGTCTAAGATTCTTCTTTTACCCTCCAAGCCTGTCATCCCAGTTACTCAGGTCAAAAGCCCTCAGCTGGGTGCAGTGGCTCACGCCTGTAATCCTAGCACTTTGGGAGCCCGAGGCGGGCAGAATCACCTGAGGTTGGGAGTTGGAGACCAGCCTGACCAACATGGAGAAACCCCATCTCTACTAATACAAAATTAGCTGGGCGTGGTGGCACATGCCTGTAATCCCAGCTAGTCAGGAAGTTGAGGCAGAACCGCTTGAACCCGGAAGGCAGAGGTTGTGGTGAGCCGAGATCGAACCATTGTACTCCAGCCTGGGCAATAAGAGTGAAACTGTCTCAAAAAAAAAAAAAAAAAAAGCCCTGAAGTCATACTTAACCTTGCTCTTTCTCTCATACCACACATCTAGCCTTTGGCACAACATACCTTCAGAACATATCCAGAATCCAGACACTTTTTTCTATCTCTTCCCTCTATTACCTGGTTCAGGCCTCCTCCATCTCTGGCCTGCTTTACTGGAATAGCTTCCAACTCACCTTTCTGCTTCTGTCTATGCACCATGATCATCTGTTCTCAACACAGCAGCCAGGGTAAGTCTTAAAAATGTAAGCGCAATCATGTCACTGCTCTGCTCAGAATCCTCCAGTGGGTCCCCAGCTCAGACTAAACGCCAAATTCCACACTGTGGCCTACAAGCCTCTGTTCCCTCTCTGCCTTACTCATTGTTCCCCAGGCTTCCTGGTCTCCTTGCTGTTCCCTCAAAGTTCTACCTGAGAACCTTTGTACTTTTGCTGCTCCCTCTGCCTGGAATGTTCTTCCCTATGGACGTGATTCATTCTTTCACTCTTTTCAGGTCTCTGCTCAAATACCACATCCTCAGTGTGATCCTGTTCCTTGACTGCTCCAGGCATGCTCCTGCATCAGGATCTATCTGCCTGGAGCTCTTCCCCTAGGTATCCCTCACTGCTCAAACTTCCCCATTGAGAAGCCTCCTCGGACCCCCACTACCATTGTCCTCAGCACTCCCCGCCTCCCTCACTCTGCTTTTTCCCCACAGCATTTGCCACCATCTGCTCTGTATTCCCTCCCCTGTGCCTCTCACCCAGCGGATGTCAGCACATGTGGACGCCACACAGCAGGGACTCTGCTCTTCCGTTCAGTTCACTGACATATCCCCAGGACCTAAACAGTGCTTGACATATAGTAGATACCCAGTAAATATGTGGTGAATGAAATAATTTTTCATAGAAAGTCTGGAAGGACATATACTAGTATTTTAAAATCCCCTCTGGGGTTATGAACATGGATGATGAATGTATTCTTTTTGCATAGCTGTATTTTATAATTTTCTTTATAATGATGTGTTTATGTCATGCCAATTGTATAAATATGATTTTATATATTTGTGATTTTTTTTCTCTCTCCCAGATAGGAGCATGCTGCTATGTGGAATGTTCAGCTTTAACCCAGAAGGGATTGAAGACTGTTTTTGATGAGGCTATCATAGCCATTTTAACTCCAAAGAAACACACTGTAAAAAAAAGAATAGGATCAAGATGTATAAACTGTTGTTTAATTACGTGAGAAACATCTTCAGTGGCCAAGGAAACTGTCCATTTCTCTCAGAAAGCAAATGAAATGCTACAGCTATACCCAGACCTTTTATAGGTAATGAAGCAGTTCAAAACTTGAAAGAAAACAAAACCTGTCCTCAGAATTCTATAAAGTGTACTAAGAATGTTCCTTAAAGGTTTAAGAAGCAGTAAGCAGCATCTGAAGCCACAATCTATTATAAATACTTTATTTCAACTAGAAGGTACAATCTCTCAGGGGTTTCATAGTTTAAAAAGCTACAATCACATCGTGTTGTAACTACATAAAAAACAGAGCTGTAAATGGAACTGCTTGGCTTTGACCATACATATTTCTGCACAGCCCTTACAGAATCTGCACAAAGAAATATCTCCCTTTGCTCCAGTTAATTGTTCTTGTATGTAAGTTGCTTTCTATTCCAGTATATCCAGAGTGGTGAAATAACAAGGCCAGCCACGTAGCCAAAGGTCGCTCCAAGCGTACAGGAGATGGGCCATACCTGAGGAGAGAATGTATGAGATCAAAAAAGAACAAATGTTTTATTATTACTTGAGCACAAGTGTAACCTAAATATTTCTATATTAAAGCTTAATGTGCTTTCTTAAAGAATGCCAAAAGTGTAATAAGGTCATAACTGCATTTATCATGAACACTAAAAATGTACACATTTTAGTTAATGTGCATTAAACTGTAACAAGGCTTCTGGCAATTGTAGATTTAGTTTGACGCTCCCCAAAGTGCATGAGACACATGCTAAAATTACAAATTAAAATTTTGGGTCAGACTTTGCCATAATGCTGGACTCAATTTAGCACTCTGAACTAGTTGGTAATTTTTTTTTTAATTCCCACTTTGGCTGTGTACATCAAATGAAATGAGAAGTGTGTATGCTGACCAAACCACAAGAAACTTTCTTTAAGTTGTGTTAAAGAGGAAAGACCTAGAATCCAAGCATGTTACATGAAAATTGTAACAGAGCAGCTGCTTCCACCTTTCAGATATAGATGTTGGAACCACAGCAGAAGTTATAGAGCGACAACTTATATACACACCTAGAATGTAAGTTAAACAAAATACCAGCTTCCAGAGACCCATTTTCTCCAGCCATATTACATTAGGCTAGAAGTAATTAATGTTGATTTATTTCATCTACAAGCAGTTGGTCCCTAAGTGAAAGGCTCTGCTTAAAAAAAAAAAAAAAAAAAAAGTTGGAGAAAAATTTTCATGTTCTTCTGTGAAGCTTATTTGGTACACTGGAGCCATTTCTAATCTTTCTCCAGGGGGAACAGGCCACAGAACTGTGTTAGAGGTGAACCATCTTAATTACTAGTTCTATTACCTAATTCAGCTTCCTTGTTTGGTCTGCTGTGGATCTGCCTTATTGCATATGCCATGCATCAGATAATGGTGTTAGACAAAGCTTCATTGTGAACAACCTAATGCATTTTAGAGAAACAATCTCATGTACACATTTTTTTCTAGCCTTTCCTACATTTAAACTTGCTGTTGCCTAAATTATAATTTTTTAAATGTCTTTGGTGGGCTTCTGTTAATTCACATGACTTGAGCTTATAGCTATGTCTACTGCACAGATTGGGTAATGGAACACTAAACTTTTATACTTGAAAATGACAGCCTTAAATGCTCATATCAGTCACAAATCTAGGATGTACTGTCTTGTTGTATGTGAGCTTTGTAGAGATTTTTTAAAATATAAGCATCACCTTCCCATTGAAGAGTGGAGAGAGTCTACTGGATGACTGGCCAGGAACTTTCTCTCTGAATCGGACATTTGGATGTCTTCTTTCTTCCAAGAAATGGTGGTTCACATTAAAGTATCATGGCCTTATGTATGCTCAAATGGAATCTTATGTAACTTTCTTATTTAATTTTGGTCTGCTATTTTTAGATAAAACTGAAAGGAATTGTATAAATCAATTAACATATTAGCTAAGTTGTCCAACACATGGTATAAGCGAATTACAACAGTAAACTATTATACATTTCCAACTTGCCTTTGGGGATTTATGAGGATTTTTTTTTGGTGGGGGAGGGGGCTCCAATTCCTATCTCTGAAACCCTTCACACTTGGTTTACTAATTCAAAGTTAGAAGTCTAGGATTTGTCCTGCCCTAACAGAAACAGATTAGGAATTTGTCGACACAAACTGGTGTCACCTGTTTCTTGACTGGGCTTTGGTTTCCTCATAAATATGGGAGGTAGAACAGAGATCTCCAACGTCTCTCCCATTTATCACAATAATTTTCTTATTCACAGTAATCGTTGGATGTTACCTTTTCAGTTTCACATTCTCAAGATGGTAAAAATCATGTATATAGATTATCAGAACTTAAGCAAAGATGACTGTCGTATCTGAAGCTGAGGTGCCTTAGGTACTCTACTGACCTTGATGGGTTTGGAGTTCCCTATTGCTTATCAAGAGCTTTTTAATTGCTTTGGTTCTTCAGTCTTTCTTTTTGCAAAAATCCTTCCTGTCACTTTAACTAAAAACCAAAGATTTGTTTTCTATTCATCAGCAGACTAGAGAAAAACTGCCTTATTTTCAGAAGCATGTCTTCATTAAAAGCTTAGGCTTCAATAGAAATTCAGAGTAATCACTAAAATGACTATTTCAAACTAGTGAAATATCTGGGAAATAAACTGCTTCAAAAATATTTTACTGACATGAATTTTGCTAGTGAATACAAATACACTGCATCAAATAAGGCCATGTATGAATGAACTTACAAGATATTTGAGTTAATCAGTATTTGCATATAGAGAATTAGTTCTAAAGTTCTTTTTTTTTTTTTTTTTTTAATAGCTACAATTTATTACCAGCCATTAAATCAAATATTTAATGATTTTTCATATATAAACGAACAAAGCAAGCCTAAGGTGTAGGTGCAATTGTTACTTACAATCATTTGCCTGTCTTATAGATGCAGAAGTTCAGGAGTGGGGAGGTTAAATAATGTAAATAACTTCCTCAAGCTCACACAAGTTATAGAACTTGGAACCAGTATTTCTTTTTTTTTTTTTTTTTAATTTCTGAAGTATTTATTGATGATTCTTGGGTGTTTCTCGGAGAGGGGGATATGGCAGGGTCATAGGATAATAGTGGAGAGAAGGTCAGGAGATAAACACATGAACAAAGGTCTCTGGTTTTCCTAGGCAGAGGACCCTGCGGCCTTCTGCAGTGTTTGTGCCCCTGAGTACTTGAGATTAGGGAGTGGTGATGACTCTTAAAGAGCATGCTGCCTTCAAGCATCTGTTTAACAAAGCACATCTTGCACCACCCTTAATCCATTTAACCCTGAGTTGACACAGCACATGTTTCAGAGAGCAGGGGGCTGGGGGAAAGGCCATACATAGATCAACAGCATCCCAAGGCAGAAGAATTTCTCCTAGTCAGAACAAAATGGAGTCTCCTATGCCCACCCCTTTCTACACAGACACAGCAACAATCTGATCTCTCCTTCCTTTCCCCACACTTCCTCCCCTTCTCTTCAACAAAACCGCCATCGTCCTCATGGCCGGCTCCCGATGGTCGCTGTCTCTTCGGAGCTGTTGGGTACACCTCCCAGACAGGGCAGCCGGGCAGAGGCGCTCCTCACTTCCCAGACAGGGCCGCCCGGGCAGAGGCGCTCCTCACTTCCCCGACGGGGCCGCCCGGGCAGAGGCGCTCCTCACTTCCCCGACGGGGCCGCCCGGGCAGAGGCGCTCCTCGCTTCCCAGACGGGGCCGCCCGGGCAGAGGCGCTCCTCAGTTCCTCCCAGACTGGGTGGCAGCCGGGCAGAGGCGCTCCTCACCTCCCAGACGGGGCGGCCGGGCAGAGGCGCTCCTCCCTTCCCCGACGGGGCGGCCGAGCAGAGGCGCTCCTCACTTCCCAGAGGGGGCGGCCGAGCAGAGGCGCTCCTCACTTCCCAGAGGGGGCGGCCGGGCAGAGGCGCTCCTCACTTCCCAGACGGGGCGGCCGGGCAGAGACGCTCCTCACTTCCTCCCAGATGGGGTGGCGGCCAGGCAGAGGCGCTCCTCACCTCCCAGACAGGGCGGCCGGGCAGAGGCGCTCCTCACCTCCTAGACGGGGCGACCAGGCAGAGGCGCTCCTCACTTCCCAGACGGTGTGGCGGCTGGGCAGAGGTGCTCCTCCCTTCCCAGATGGGGCAGCCAGGCAGAGGCGCTCCTCACTTCCCAGACGGTGTGGCGGCCGGGCAGAGGTGCTCCTCCCTTCCCAGATGGGGCAGCCAGGCAGAGGCGCTCCTCACTTCCCAGACGGTGTGGCGGCCGGGCAGAGGTGCTCCTCCCTTCCCAGATGGGGCAGCCAGGCAGAGGCGCTCCTCACTTCCTCCCAGACGGGGTGGCGGCCAGGCAGAGGCGCTCCTCACTTCCCAGAGGGGGCGGCCGGGCAGAGGTGCTCCTCACTTCCTCCCAGACGGGGTGGCAGCCGGGCAGAGGCACTCCTCACCTCCCAGACGGGGCGGCCGGGCAGAGGTGCTCCTCATCTCCCAGACGGGGCGGCCGGGCAGAGGTGCTCCTCATCTCCCAGACGGGGCAGCCGGGCAGAGGTGCTCCTCACTTCCTCCCAGACGGGGTGACGGCCGGGCAGAGGCACTCCTCACCTCCCAGACGGGGCGGCCGGGCAGAGGCGCTCCTCACCTCCCAGACGGAGTGGTCAGGCAGAGGCGCTCCTCACTTCCCATATGGGGTGGCGGCCGGGCAGAGGCGCTCCTCACTTCCCAGATGGGGCAGCCGGGCAGAGGTGCTCCTCACTTCCTCCCAGACGGGGTGGCAGCCGGGCAGAGGCGCTCCTCACCTCCCAGACGGGGTGGCCGGGCAGAGGCGCTCCTCCCTTCCCAGACGGAGTGGCCAGGCAGAGGCGCTCCTCACCTCCCAGACGGGGCGGCCGGGCAGAGGCACTCCTCACCTCCCAGAGTGGGCGGCCGGGCAGAGGCGCTCCTCACTTCCCAGAGTGGGCGGCCGGGCAGAGGCGCTCCTCACTTCCCAGAGTGGGCGGCCGGGCAGAGGCGCTCCTCACTTCCCATAGGGGGTGGCAGCCGGGCAGAGGCGCTCCTCACTTCCCAGATGGGGCAGCTGGGCAGAGGTGCTCCTCACTTCCTCCCAGACGGGGTGGCGGCCAGGCAGAGGCGCTCCTCACTTCCTCCCAGACGGGGTGGCGGCCAGGCAGAGGCGCTCCTCACCTCCCAGACGGGGCGGCCGGGCAGAGGCGCTCCTCACTTCCCAGAGTGGGCGGCCGGGCAGAGGCGCTCCTCACTTCCCATAGGGGGTGGCCGGGCAGAGGCGCTCCTCACCTCCCAGACGGGGCGGCCGGGCAGAGGCGCTCCTCACTTCCCAGAGTGGGCGGCCGGGTAGAGGCGCTCCTCACTTCCCAGAGTGGGCGGCCGGGCAGAGGCGCTCCTCACTTCCCAGAGTGGGCGGCCGGGCAGAGGCGCTCCTCACTTCCCAGAGTGGGCGGCCGGGCAGAGGCGCTCCTCACTTCCCATAGGGGGTGGCAGCCGGGCAGAGGCGCTCCTCACTTCCCAGATGGGGCAGCTGGGCAGAGGTGCTCCTCACTTCCTCCCAGACGGGGTGGCGGCCAGGCAGAGGCGCTCCTCACCTCCCAGACGGGGCGGCCGGGCAGAGGCACTCCTCACCTCCCAGACGGGGCGGCTGGGCAGAGGCGCTCCTCACCTCCCAGAAGGGGCGGCTGGGCAGAGGCGCTCCTCACTTCCCATATGGGGTGGCAGCCGGGCAGAGGCGCTCCTCACTTCCCAGACGGGGTGGCGGCCAGGCAGAGGCGCTCCTCACTTCCCAGATAGGGCAACAGGGCAGAGGCGCTCCTCACTTCCTCCCAGACGGGGCGGCCGGGCAGAGGTGCTCCTCATCTCCCAGACGGGGCAGCCGGGCAGAGGCGCTCCTCACTTCCTCCCAGACGGGGTGGCAGCCGGGCAGAGGCGCTCCTCACCTCCCAGATAGGGCGGCCGGGCAGAGGGGCTCCTCACATCCCAGACGATGGGCGGCCAGGCAGAGACGCTCCTCACTTCCTAGACGGGGTGGCGGTGGGGCAGAGGCTGTAATCTTAGCACTTTAAGAGGCCAAGGCAGGAGGCTGGTAGGTGGAGGTTGCAGAGAGCCGAGATCACACCACTGCACTCCAGCCTGAGCACCATTGAGCATTGAGTTAGCGAGACTCCGTCTGCAATCCCAGCACCTCGGGAGGCCGCGGCAGGCAGATCACTCGAGGCCAGGAGCTGGAGACCAGCCCGGTCAACACGGCGAAACCCCGTCTCCACCAAAAATACAAAAACCATTCAGGCGTGGCGGCGCGCGCCTGCAATCCCAGGCACTCGGCAGGCCAAGGCAGGAGAGTCACAGGAGCCCGAGGCAGGGAGGTTGCAGCAAGCCGAGATCCCGGCAGTACAGTCCAGCTTCGGCAACAGAGGGAGACCGAAAAAAGAAGGAGAGGGAGACCGAAAAAAGAGGGGAGAGGGAGAGGGAGAGGGAGAGGGAGAGGGAGAGGGAGAGGGAGAGGGAGAGGGAGAGGGAGAGGGAGAGGGAGAGGGAGAGGGAGAGGGAGAGGGAGAGGGAGAGGGAGAGGGAGAGGGAGAGGGAGAGGGAGAGGGAGAGGGAGAGGGAGAGGGAGAGGGAGAGGGAGAGGGAGAGGGAGAGGGAGAGGGAGAGGGAGAGGGAGAGGGAGAGGGAGAGGGAGAGGGAGAGGGAGAGGGAGAGGGAGAGGGAGGGAGAGGGAGAGGGAGAGGGCGAGGGCGAGGGCTCTAAAGTTCTTAAAAATAAATTTAGGGGCTCCCTGAAATTTTATTTAATACTTTGCTAACTTACACTCTTGTTTTATCTCCACAGGTACATTTTAGGTTAGCTCATGGTGAATTCTATTTACAATAAGTAGAGCTTGGATTAATGGGTTTTGTTATGAATTATCTTAGTGACTTTAGACACTGTTTCCATTTGATTTTTAACTATTTAAAATACCAAATTAAATACCAGTTTGTTGGTTGTTACTTTTAAATGATTGTTACTTTAACAGTGTCCCTTCTTAACACATGGGGTTACAAATAAAATACTATGCATAGTTTACTATCTACGTAAAGCACTGAACTTTTTACCTTAGTAGTTTTCATTTACTACCCTATGTAAACATTTAGGATAATACTCTTTGCTCTGTTTATGCTGAGAGTCTACTAATCATTGGCAAAGTATTAGTCCCTATACTCTGTTAAAAAAGCTCACTGTTAAAGTATAGGGAGAATAGTAATCCCTCATGAATCCCAGCTGGATTCCAATTTGGGTTACTAAATTGTATTTTAATCATTTTGTAATTTCAGTATGGCTCTTTGTTCTCAAACACATACATACCACCATGCACATTCTTTAAACAGCTGCCACACCTCACCTCCAACAGAATGTCAAAAATGAAATGTTAAAAAATTTTGTCTTGGAACACTTGGTTATTCATGTTATGTAAATCAAGAAGGGCATGCCATGAGCAAATTAAAATGTGGACTGGCTTTGAGGACTGTTAATGATGGGTCAGGCTTTGTACTTACAAAAGTACCTGCTTGGCTTTCCTGAAATAAGCATTTCTTAATGTAACACTGTCATTTTTTTAAAAGATAATTTCTTTAAGGGCAGTTTTCATGATTTTTGAAGATCAAAATAGATTATCAAAATAGGGAACAGCAAAAGGAGGGAGGCTGCCCACTAAGAACTATTCTTCAAGCAATTTCCTACTGATTTTAATTATTCTAAAAATTTTTAAACTACACTATGGCAACAGAATTCATTTGTAAATCCTAGCTTAATCAGGTATTTTCATAATTAGATCCTAAGGTTTTCCTTTAAAACTATTTCCTTATCTCACATACAGACATGTTTCTATTCAACGTTCTTCATGCCACAAATAGGATTTTTTTTAAAAGTGGTATCTATTAAACACATAATTCAGCCGCATCGCTATAAAGATTTCTCCAAATTATGGTAATCTGAGATGGCTTTATATAATTATTTTGTTTAAAGAAAACAGAACAAAGACATTCATGTAAAGGAAGTCATTCACAAGTGTTTGCCACCAAAATGACAAGGGCCCAAGCACTGGAGGCCAGCCTGGGCAAGGCAGTGAGCGTTTTTTATAAATTTACATTTTTTTTTAGCCAGTAAATAGAAGATACAACCTATGGTGTATAATCAAATATATTACAACTCAAGTGGGTAAAATTATTAAAATTACCAGGAAGAAGAAAAATCTATTTAAAAAATAAGTGATACATCAGATGTTAAGTGACTTTGGCCAGCTCATTTTAACATCTGAGCCTCAGTTTCCCCATCTACAGAACAGGGACAGAAGTACCTACTATACTTAAAACGCAGGGCTGAAGTAATCTCTTAAAATTTGTCATGAAAGCTATAAAGTACCATGTACCAGTATTCTGTATATTACATGTTTTAACTTGAAAAAAATTAAACTTACACAAACAGTATTTCTTTGGTCACTGACACTACTAGGTAATAAGTAGAACCGGCAGTTTAAAACGAATAGTTCATGAGTAATATGTTATACTGTGTGGTAGGAAGTGGTAGGAACTATTCCTTACCCTTGTAAAGCAATTATCTTTTTGTTTTGTTTTGTTTTGTTTTTGAGACGGAATCTTGCTCTGTTGCCCAGGCTGGAGTGCAGTGGCACAATCTCGGCTCACTGCAAGCTCCGCCCCCCAGGTTCATGCTATTCTCCTGCCTCAGCCTCCCGAGTAGCTGGGACTATAGGTGCCTGCCACCACGCCCGGCTAATTTTTTTGTATTTTTAGTAGAGACAGGGTTTCAATGTGTTAGCCAGGATGGTCTCGATCTCCTGACCTCGTGATCCGCCCGCCTCAGCCTCCCAAAGTGCTGGGATTACAGGCGTGAGCCACCACGCCCAGCCATAAAGCAATCATCTTTAATACATGCTGTTCTTCATGTGAAATGTCTGTTACAAGAGCAAATTCAGGAGCTGTACAACATACTGGCATTACGTTAACCATCTGTAGCCTCACCTCAGAAGGAGGAATGATTCTCTGCTGCTAGCTGTCATTTTTCATAAATTTTAAGAAACAAAATTTTAAGTACAGATAGTGGTTTTAAACTAATCATTGGTAGGCATTTGTGTTAATTTTTAAAGGCTCATATGAATGACTCCATTCATTCGAAACTATTTATTGAGCCCCTACCTTAACCCAGCAGTTAAAGGTGTAAAGTAAGATTAAATTATTTAATTTTGGATACATTTTAGTATAAATTCTTAAAAATGTGTTCCAATATAATAAATATTACTTATAATTTTGGGGGAGATTTACACTGTCACAGATAACATGGAGAAACTGACCTATCTGCAAATCAGAACACCTACAGACATTTACAACAACTCACAACCATTAGGATCACTGTCTCTCTCGAGATTTTTAAAAAGGAAGATAAAATCCAGTTCTTAATCTCTCATGAGCTACTTTTCAATATGCTTGTTTTGTAGATTGTGCTTATCACAAATTTGCATTTGCATGACTGAGAGAGTTCATCTTTCAAAGCCTGCTGACCTACTGGTTATAAATAATCATTTATATTCTCCTCCAAAATTGGTCTTGAACAGTATGTTTTTCCAGATATTCCTAAAGTAAATGTTATTGTCTGATACAGGAATACATGCACAAATGAATCTATTCATTGGGATACATTTCTCTAGTTAAAAATCTGCACTCATCCACGTATACACTCTCCTGTGACTAAGAATACTACTTTAGGAAGAGTTATTTGCAAAGGGGTGTGTAGTTCCTGATCTGGAATTCTTGTCAAAATGACACTAAAAGGTCCTGGTCACAACTCATGCAAATGAGTTAACTTGGCCAGCATTATTCTCTCTCACATGAAAGTCCTGTTAGCAGAGCATTATCAACATGATTACCCTACAATGAACATGCCTTTTAAATCCAGAACCATTTCATGCCAGTTAAGTGTTAACACATTTTTCTCATGCTTGAAACATATAAACCATATTCATATAAATGAGTATTTTATTTTGGTCTAAAACACAGTATCATCCCTTTGGTAATGGAAATACCAATTAACGTAAAAACCTGCAGCTCTTCAATCAGTCAAATCCATAATCTTAGTTTTAATCTCCCTCCAGCATTTTGCAGTAATTCATGTAGTTATAATCCTATGATTCCTAGTTTCAACTTATGAAAGAATTATCTGTGGCATCTGTGACTTTAGGAAATGAATATACATATTTCACAAATACTAAATTTCTAATCTGGTAAAACTGAAAAAAAAAAACCCCAGAAAATTTTTAAATACAACAATGCCTCATTTATCTGGTGTCTGATGGGAATAAGTACAAATATTTTAAAACAACTTTAAATTGTTTCAAAGACAATCTCAGGTGTCTAAAATTCAAAATCTCTGAAATCAGTTATTTAAAATACTTTATATCAATTTTCCTTTTTACCTTCGTAAGAAATAAGCATCCTAGAAGAGACTTGATTATTTGGTTCAAATCTTTTTAAAGATTGTAGCACTGAAGTCCATAGTTTAAAGGCATGTGTGGATTTGTTAGGGACAAAAGCATTGCATATTAGCTTTAACTCTTCTCCTACAAATAAATTACGGCCTAAAATACAGACACCACCACAATGGTCAAGGCATTTAATGAAAACAATGTGGGGAAAGAAATGAAATATAATAAGTACTTTAGCTATTCCAAAGAGACCTAAGCTATGACCACTTTTTAAAAAGAAAAGCCATGTTTTAGTCTCCAGCAATGAAAAGAATCATGGTGCAGTGGGCCTCTCATGTGAATCTTAAGTCTCCCTCTTCCCACCTGAGTAATGCTAAGCAAGATGTGTATTCCTCCCCTCTCACACTTGGACTTTCTAGTGTATAAAATGGGAGTAAAACCTACCTTGCACTACGGTTGTCAGGATTAAGTTACTCGTTTGACAGTGCTAAGCCCCATGCAGGGTACCTGGAGAGATCTACAAATGCTACGTTTTCTTTCTACTGTCATCTGAAATGTCAGACAGGATTGAAAATTATGTGAAATCCAAATACCCTAAATTGGCATAACTAAATACCAGAGAAATAGATAAATTAACAGTCCACTCTACCAACTGAAAGACTGCTGGGCAGAAAAAATAAAACAACAAACTGAGACAATTAACATATTCTCTAATATATGAGAACTCAAAAAAATAATGGAATTTGCATTTTTGAAGGCTAAAAATATAGTCATTAAACTATGTCTTTTCTAGGTCACAAATGCCTGTAACATTAATTAAGTAATAACCACATGTCAGGTGATGAGCTAGGTATTTTAGAGGGATTTTATTATTTCATCCTCACTAGCAAGTGACAGAGCCAGGATTTCAACCCAGTAATCTGATGCCAGGACTCCTAATCATCGTGTTACCTGCCTACCCATGAATAAAACATGTGAGTTTAAAAACCTCATGGTCAATTTCCTGTGCTCAGAATAACCAACAATATTTCTTAACCTTCCACTAATTTTTTATAACATGAAATACTAGCCATGTTTTGATAAGACATTTTCCAGATGAAAAACCTCATAGCTACATATTCTATGAAATAGTTACAGCATATTAAATCTAAATCACAGTTCAAATCTGAATTATTAAATAATAAAATTCCAGTCCTGGGTGTATTTAAGTATCTGTTGTACTTACTTACACAGAACATATGCTTTGCATACAGTAATAACAACAAATACTTATTGATTAGCTATTTAGTTACAGCAGATAAAGAATCAAATTATAAAATACAAAGGTTTTCTGTAGTCCAAATATTTATTTTGTCAGCAACTATAAGCTTTCTCTAGAAGTTGAAAAAGGCTATCTGGATTATGGGAAATTCAAACATTTGTTTTCTTGCTGAGATTTTAAGGCAAATAATTAAGGGAGAGGCAAGAAGATGACTTTCAAATATTAAAACAACAACAAAGATGACCAACAGTATAATGGGTAGCTACCCTACCGTATTCTCTTTAATCACATCCCCTTGCTGCCTTCTACAAAAGAAAGGCTTCCTCCAACTATAAAGATGCTTAATCTTTCATCACTTGCCATTATTTAAAATCACTTAAGATTTATATTAAGTTAAAAAACTTTTTCATTGAGATCACATATTTTCAGTGGGCCTTTCCAGTCATTTAATGAAGAAATTATTTTAAACATAAAAATATGCTTGAAACAGCTCATTACAGAATCCACATCACTATAATCTTATGCTTGGCCTCAGGAATGTTATGCAATGATTTGAGTTCAAAGTAAAGAAAACTGAATTAAAACATGTAGTAGATTTTGTGGGGTATTGTGTGTGTGTGCATGCATGTGTGTGTTTTTAAAGGTATAATTGCTTAACCAGATATTCCTGTTTCTCTCACTGGAATATAAACAAAACCAGAACACAATCTAGAAAAGCTTGCTTTATCACAAACAGATCAAATCGGTATTGGGCTACAAGGAACACAGAACAAGAATCTCTTCTTAATACATGTTCTATTTTAGATAATAAAGTGTACACTGTATTGTCTTCTCATGAAATTTTGCTCTAACAACATCTCCACTTTTAGAAAATGCCATATTCCCTTATCTCATTTATTGCTTCTCTGGGAAATGCTGTTCTGTGGAGTTAGAATTATTAAAAAATAGCAATGACAAAAAAACAACCAACCTTGTTTGCTGGAAATAAAAAGTGAAAAAAAAAACCTCATTTCTTTAGTTTATTAGTAAATAACTGCTAAAAGGGCAAGGGGCAGATGAGTG
Source organism: Pongo pygmaeus (assembly GCF_028885625.2). Taxonomy (NCBI): domain Eukaryota; kingdom Metazoa; phylum Chordata; class Mammalia; order Primates; family Hominidae; genus Pongo; species Pongo pygmaeus. The sequence continues at coordinate 87,128,394 of NC_072385.2, read as the reverse complement.
CTATATGAATAAAAGATTTTTAATTATACATCAATTCTATCATTCCCTCAACAATACACTTAATAATTTAAAAGGTTTACAGTGAATACGTGGGTCATTAACTTGGAATATTCTAAAAACAACCCAATAGTAAAGATAATTACACGGCCAGTAATATTCCAGCTGAATGAAACGCTCTTAATGGAAACCAACACTTGTTATGTATTTAAATTAGATTTAAAATTAAATTAATTTCCAGCTAGCTAGAAAATCTTTTTAAAAAGTCAGTAATTCAAATGGAAACTTTACATTAATTTAAAAAGTAATACCATCAATTTGGATCTAGTTCATCCTTACTGTTAACAAGCACTGAGGTAGAAAAATGGGTCATCAGCTAACAGCCTGAACAATCTCAAAATGGGTGATTGAACTGTAAATAGTTAAGATATATATTTTCTAAGCAAACCTAAACACATATTTTATAAAGCACATATATTCATTCCCCTTAGTTCAGTTTCTACTTCTGCACTGTCTTGTAAACAGAAAAGACTTAAATTATGTGTAATATATCAAACCTTTACACCCTAATGTATTGCATCATATACAAAATGATACGTTTATTATATATTAAAGTTGATGTCCCATAGTACTTTATCAATACTTTCTATTTAGATTTAATTGCATTACTTGACAGTAATGAATCTACACAGTTTCAAACAATTTTCTGTGTATACTTTTCAATGATTTTGATTGTCCTCCAATTTAGAAATCACTGACACTCTGTTGAATGACATCAAGTATGGATGACTTCTATAAGATGTCAACTTAAGAAACCTTTACTAGCACCAAAAGCTTGGGATGGGAATCTGTGACGATACACACCCCAAACCTCCAAGGATTTCTCTAATATAGTGATGAAGAGTTAAAACAGGGAAGGGCAAACCTACCAGACTTATTAAACATGAAACAACAATTTGACTTTCGGGGAGACACGACATCGAACTGAAAGCACAAAGAATGGAGCTAAAGGTAGGCAGTTATATGCAGAGCACACAATCTGGATCCCACATTTGGCAAATGAGGTATGTATCAAAGATTTAATTCATCAATTCATTAGCTAGGACTTTACCCTACAGAGAAAATTGGACAAACATTCAAAGATGTATGTTTAAGTATGATAATGACCATATTTGATAATAAAACATTAATAATAGTAAAATAGGAAATGACCTAAATGTTCTTTAATAAAAAACTGGTACAATATTTTACACAAATAATCGAAGATTACATATATGTAAGTTTTCATTGACATAGAATGAGCTCCATAATATACTGCTGAGGGGAAAAAGCAGATTAAAAATAACATGAATATTATAGTTACAGGCATAGAGAGAGATAGCTGCAAAAATTATCACCAAAAACAAATGGAGGTTTCCTCTGGGTGGTTGGGGAGGAAAGTAATTTTTACTTTCTTCCTTAGAATTACTAATATTGCTTAAATTTTCTAAATAAATATACATTATCTTTGTGATCAGAAAAAAATTATCTTCATGTTGGAAAAAGAAAGCACATTTATTTTTTAATACCATAATTCTTTTGGGGAGTAATTACTCTATGAAACTAATCAGAAAAATTCATGAAGCTATAGATTCAAAGATTTTATCACAGCAGTGTTTATTATCATAAAATACTGGCAATAATCTAAATGATCAATAGTGAATTTGTTAAATAAGTTATAAAGTATATAATGGCATACTACAAAGTCATTAATATTAAGATAAAGATACAGTCATCACTGTAAGTTCAGTGACCTTGGGAATGTTACATACCCTCTACGTGTCAGTTTCCTCATCTGTAAAGTGGGTATAAAAAGGCACTTACCTCACAGTGCTTTACCTAGCATATCAGCTTTATCTTATTGTGATACAAGACGAAAAATCTGATGTTTGTGAGCTTTCTTGATAACACAGGCCGCGGCTGCAAAAATTACCTTGCTATCTGCTTCTAAAAATTTCAAGATGAACATTCAATTTGGCCATCAATCAAGTTCAGAAGATATGAATATAAGACCACAAGGGCAATAAATATCAAAGTTGAAAATAGGACATTTCTGCAGCTATTAACCTAGTTTTTAAAAATTCCTATACTGGCTGGGCTCAGTGGCACACACCTGTAGTCCTGGCCACTTGGGAGGCTGAGGCAGGAGGATCGTTTAGGCCCAAGCATTAGAGGACAGCCTGGGCAAGAGAGTGAGAACCTGTCTTTTTTTTAAAAACAATAAACAAACCGCCTATATACAATCACAAAATAAGCTTGTTTATTCATCTATACATGTGCAAAAAATAGTGCTAGAAGATAAAACCAGGACTACCTAGATACCTGTGGCACTGGACAGTCCCCATTAAGAAGCTGCCCAGATTACAGTGACTGATAGAAGTGGTATCCCTACTTAATTGAACAACAAAACAATTTACATATACATAGTAGTTTGCTTCATCAGTTTTACTATCATTGTACAAACATTTATTTTGTTGCTTTAAGTAACTGAAACCAACCTGCCATGGTCTTTCCCAATCCAGTGGAATAGGAAGTGCTCCAAGCCATGCTCCTACAAAACTAGAAATTGTAGTGATCTGGAGACTGTTCTCCCATATGGATGTAACTCTGTGAAACACAAATTGGTACATCGTTGGTGGTATATACATGAGCTGCTGGAGAATCCAACAAGCACTAGCACACATTATCAGTATACATATATTTTCTGCTAATTTAAAATGAAAATCTCAAAATGACATATAAATATTTACCATGAACTATTAATAGTTAATTGGTAAGAAGATATAAATGTTTTCCATTGGAAAGGTAATATACAGACGCAGTAGGAGTCAAACCATGCTAAAGAGCATTTGTAGAAACAGCTAAGTCTTCCACCCCATCATCAACTCCTGGTTCCTTTCCCCACAGGCAACTGCTATTACCAAATTATCACATATTCTTCCAGAAATATTTTATACAGGCACAAGTACACACATAATTTTGTTTTGAAGGATATACGTACATTGCATAAATACACACGTACATATGTATATTTCTTCAAAACAAAACTCAGATGCATCATGTTATAAACCGAGTTTTGCTTGTTTTTCCTTGGTAACAGCTGTAACAGTATTCCATTGTATGGATGATGCATCATTTATTCAACCAGTCTTTCTTTTTTTTTTTTTTTCAGACGGAGTCTCACTCTGTTGCCCAGGCTGGAGTGCAATGGAGTGATCTCGGCTCACTGCAACCTCCGCCTCCCAGGTTCAAGCAATTCTCCTGCCTCAGACTCCTGAGTAGCTGGGATTACAAGTGTGCACCACCATGCCCAGCTAATTTTTGTACTTTTAGTAGAGATGGGGTTTCACTGCATTGGCCAGGCTGGTCTCGAACTCCTAACCTTGTGATCTGCCCACCTCGGCCTCCCAAAGTGTTGGGATTACAGCATGAGCCACTGCACCCAGCCTCAACTAGTCTTTCTTACAGCACATTTCATTTATACAAACCAATTTACTTGGCAAGAAACAGGCAGAGAACAAGAACAAAATATTTCAAAAGATCTGGTGATTTTGCCTACCGTTCCTATTTACTAAGTGCACATCTGAGAGTGTAAAGGTGGAAAGACTTAATTCTGCCATTCTCTTAGTAGGTGTTAGTTTCAGCCTGGCCCTCATAGTGTGAACACTTCATCATGTAGAACAGGAGTCTGGTTACAGTCAGGTAAAAGCCCACTGCAATGCAATAAGTGGGGTCCAAATATTCAATTGTTTAAATTGCAAGGTGAAGTTACTGTGAAGTTAATGAAAAGTAGCCTCTTCTAGATAGTACGGGGGAAAACATTAGTTTTGTTAGATGATTTATTTAATTAGAAACAGGCCAATTATTACACTGAATGTACACAAAATATACACTGAATTTTAAAAGTCCCAAATGATGACAAGTCAGTTCACAAACCAATCCCTCTATCATCCTCCATCTCATACTCCCCAACTACACAAGATAGAGCCTTAGCTTGTTTCCATTGAGAAGCAGGGCTAAGAATGGGCTGGAGCCAATCACACATATCCAAATTTGTACTATTTGTAGGGCTTTATTATTCTTTTTTATTTCATATAACACCTATAAATATAAGTCAGTTTTTTCAACTAGCATTCAATAGAACAGAGATCTGTTCCAATGTTGGAAGGAAAAACTGGCCAAGTTCAATGTAAAGGGAATTGTACTGTTCAAGCAATTTAAAGGATTTTCTAGGGCAATTTTCGACTACATGTGGCTGACAATGATGACAAAGCTTCAACTTAACACACACCTCCTCTGTACTGTAATACATAAAGTGATGTGCCTGGAAACATAAGGTGTGGTAGAGGTTGAGAGCAGAGATTATTTTCTGTTGGGAAGAATTCACTTTTTCTATTTTATGCAACAGCAGGAAGTTCAGCTGGATTGGAAAGAACAGGTAGCACTAGGTCTTAAACTGGAGGACTGGAGAAAGAGCTGCACTGCAGACAAGAGAACGTAAGTCAGATTGCTAGAGGCCAAGTGGAAGAACAAGAAATAAGGCTGGAAAAGTAGGGCAGAGTTAGGATTTTTTTTTTTTTTTTTTTTTTTGAGACGGAGTTTTTGCTCTTGTTGCCCAGGCTGGAGTGTAATAGAGTGATCTCAGCTCACCGCAACCTCCGCCTCCCGGGTTCAAGCCATTCTTCTGCCTCAGATTCCTGAGTAGCTGGGATTACAGGTGTGTGCCATCACACCAGGCTAATTTTTGTATTTTTAGTAGAGACGGGTTTCACCATGTTGCCCAGGCTGGTCTCGAACTCCTGACTTTGTGATGCGCCAGCCTCGGCCTCCCAAAGTGCTGGGATTACAGGTATGAGCCACTGCGCCCGGCCCCCACCCATTTTTTTTTTTTTTTTTTTTTTTGAGATGGAGTTTCACTCTTGTTGCCCAGGCTGGAATGCAATGGCGCAACCTGGGCTCATTGCAACGTCCGCCTCCCGGATTCAAGGGATTCTCCTGCCTCAGCCTCCCGAATAGCGGGGATTATAGGTGCCTGCCACCACACCTGGCTAATTTTTTGTATTTTTTTTTAGTAGAGATGGGGTTTCACCATTTTGGTCAGGCTGGTCTCCACAGTTAGGATTTTTTAAAATAGCTTTATTGAGTAGAGTCAAAAATTATCCTAGAAAATCCTTTCTAGCCATACAATTCACTAATTTCAAGTATACAAATCAATGGTTTTTAGTATACTCACAGAGTCGTGCAGCCACCACCACTGTAAGTTTTAGAACATTTTCATCATCCCCAGACTCTTTAACCATTACCAATCACTCTCCATTTCTCTTTCCTCCCAGCCCTAGGCAACCACTAAGCTACTTTCTGTCTCTCCGGATTTGCCTGTTCTGGACATTTCATATAAATGGAATCATAAAGCATGTGTGACTGGCTTCTTCTTCCTAGCATAATGTTTTCAAGGTTCATCCATGTTGTAGCATGTATCAATATTTCACTCCTTTTTATGGCTCAATCATATTCCCTTCAATGGATATTCCACATTTTATCTATTCAACAGCTGATGGATATTTGGGTTGCTTCTGCTTTTTGGTTATTATGAATAATGTTGCTATGAACATTTATGCACAAGTTTCTGTGTAAGCATATGTTTTCATCTCTCTTGGGATTACACCTAGGAGTGGAATTGTTGGGTCCTGTGGAAACTCATATTTAATCCCTTGAGGAACTAACTACCAGACTCTTCCAAAGTGGCTGAACCATTTTATATTCCCACCAGCAGTGTATGAGGATTCCAATTTTTCTACACCCTCCTGACACTTGTCATTATCTTTTTTTTATTACAGTCATCATAATTGGTGTGAAATGGTATCATGGTGATAGATTTAGGGTTAGGATTTTAGAAAATTCTTAAATGTCAAACTAAGGAACCATGAAGGTTTTTAACCAAGGCAACTTTACAATCAGAGATGTTTCAATAAGATTTATGTGGCTGGGCGCGATGGCTCTCGCCTGAAATCCCAACACTTCAGGATGCAGAGGCGGGCGGATCACAAGGTCAGGAGTTCAAGACCAGCCTGGCCAACATGGTGAAACCCTGTCTCTACTAAAAATACAAAAAATTAGCTGGGCGCAGCATCAGGCACCTGTAATCCCAGCTACTCGGGAGGCTGAGACTGGAGAATTGCTTGAACCCGGGAGATGGAGGTTGCCGTGAGCCGAGACCACGCCATTATACTCCAGCCTGGCAACAGAGCGAGATCCCGTCTCAAAAAAAAGAAAAAAAAAAAAAAAAGATTGATGTATGTATCTTTCTAACCTCTAAGCTCTAAGTTCCTTGGGCTAAGAGGCAAGATCCATGCCTTCACATTTTTCGTGGTTCCAGCACACTTGTGGCCATCTTATGTTTATTAAAATAAAAAGTATGATCATCCAAGAGTTTGCCCTCTATTTTGTGGTAGCCAAGTGTTTATGATCCTACATATAATAAATGTAGAAAAAAGGGAACCGAGATCTATTTTTAAAAATAGAAAAACTCTATAGCCTGTCTTTTTAAAGTAAAAATTTCATATTTATCAAAATAATATATGTGACATCTTTAAAGTGAAGGAGTACAATTAAACTAATAATAAAAATAGTAGTCTCCTCTTCCATCCCTCCCCACTCCTGATGTCTGCTCCAAGGCAGATATTTTCAACTCTTTTTGCTGTTTCTTCTATTTACCTCAAATTTAAAAAAAAAAAAAAAACATAAATTAAGTATAGATTTTTTTAAGATTAACTTACTTTCTGCCTTCTTCTATGGGAGAAGATTTAGCACCTTTTACCTACAAGCTGCCTACCTCCACATACACATTTCTCCCTGACTCATGTCTCTTCTACAATGGTAACATCTCCTCCTTTCAACTGAATCAATAGTAATGTCTACGTTATGATGATTATAAAACTGCTAATCACAGTGAACCACACAGTAAACCACAATTATACATTTCTTTTCTCATGATAAATATAATCTTTAATTGTCCATGGATGTTAAGGACTACCTCTTCCCCCCCCCCCATTTGCTTATGTACCTGTCATTAAATAATCTTCAAATATTCCACAGAAGCTTAGTAGTATCTCTAAATGCTTGATCTCTTCTCCCTGCTCCTTCCATCTTTTTGGAACCACCTAGGACTGCTGCACAACTGCTGTGCTGTGGGGTCCCTTCACGAGCATCTTGTGAATTCCCTTTGCCTCTCTCAGTTCTTTTGGATCTGCTGTTTCCTAAATTCCAAGACTTCCTCCATCTATGTTCCTTTTTCTTTTGTTTTTAAGCACCTCTTTCAATAGATTCCTGAAAAAGGAATTTTCTTTTTCAGTACCTCCTTCCATAGATTCCTGAGAAAGGGTACATGGAAAATAGATTCTTAGAGATGTTTTAAGTCTGAAAATGACTTTACTGTAATTTTTGGGAATCATTCTGCTTCAGAATTTGTGGGGGTTTTTTTGTTGTTGTTATTTTTTTTGAGATGAAATCTCACTCTGTCAACCAGGCTGTAGTGCAGTGGCGCGATCTTGGCTTACTGCAACGTCTGCCTCCTGCGCTCAAGCGATTCTCCTGCCTCAGCCTGCTGAGTTGCTGGGATTACAGGCACCCATCAACATGCCCAGCTAATTTTTGTATTTTTAGTAGAGATGGGGTTTCACCTTGTTGGCCAGGCTGGTCTCGAACTCCTGACCTCAAGTGATCCGCCCACCTCGGCCTCCCAAAGTGCTGGGATTATAGGCGTGAGCCACAGCGCCTGGCCCTGCCTCAGAATTTGGAAGGCACTGCTCCACTGTTTTCTGATTCCCACTTGAGACTTCAATGCCATTCTGGTTTCCCATCCTTTGTAGGTATCATGTTTCTCTCATTCTCTAGAAACTTTTAGAATGATCTCTTTATTCCTGGTTATCAAAAGTTTCACAAAAATGTTTTTTAAAGTGTTTTTTCATCCACTATGCTGAAAATATATGGGCCTTCTTAATCTAAAATCTCAGGTATTCTGGTTCTTAAAATTGTCTTCTACTTAAAGACCTTGTTTGATCAGATCACTTAAGAATTTTTCCCTTACTCTTTTGCTAGGAATACTATTATTTTGAACTAATTTCTGCTTTTATCTTTTAATTCATTTTGCAATCTTTACCTTTTTGTTTGACTAGGGAATCTTTTCAACTTTTGTCTCTACTTCCGTTGAGTATTTTTATTTCCCAAAAGTTTTCTTGTTCTCTGAATATTCATTTTGACTGCCTCCTGTTCACCTTTTATGGTAAACTTAAAAAAAAAAAAGTAAGTTTTTAAGTTATCTTCTGTCTTTATATACTGCCATAAATCCTTTCTAGCCATACAATTCACTAATTTCAAGTATACAAATCAATGGTTTTTAGTATATTCACAGAGTCGTGCAGCCACCACCACTGTAAGTCTTAGAACATTTTCATCATCCCCAGACTCTTTAACCATTACCAATCACTCTCCATTTCTCCTTCCTCCCAGCCCTAGGCAACCACTAAGCTACTTTCTATCTCTCTGGATTTGTCTATTCTGGACATTTCATATAAATGGAATCATAAAGCAAAGTTTATGAGTTTCTTTTTTGTTGTTTTCATTTCTGGATTTTATTTGAGGTATTCCTCAAATATCTGGTGATTCTTCACTTCTCATTCTACTTAAAACACCACGTATGTAATGTCCAGATTAGGCAAATCTACAGAGATAGAAAATATATTAGTGTAAGCTTCTCTAATCCACGGCCCATAGGCCACATGTGGCCCAGGATGGCTTTGAATGTGGCCCAACACAAATTCATAAACTTTCTTAAAACATTATGAGATTTTTTTCTCACAATTTTTTTTTTTTTTTTTTTAAGCTTATCAGCTATCGTGAGTGATGTATTGCATGTGTGGCTCAAGACAATTCTTTCCTTCCAATGCGGCCCAGAGAAGCCCAAAGATTGGACACTCCTGTAGTGGTTGCCTGGGCCATGGAGAGAAGAGTGGGAATAGGGGATGACTGCTAACAGTTATAGCTTCTTTTGGACGTGGTGAAATGTCCCAAAATTACATTGTGGCAATGGCTGTAAAACTGTGCCTATACTAAAAACCACTGAATTATACACTTTGAGTGAATTCTATGGTATACGGTTATATCTCAATAACACTATTTTTAAACAACAGCAACAACAAAATGAAACACTAAAACAGCTGACTGGATGCTTACAATGAATAAGTAAGATAATTCAAGCAGGGGGATGCGCAGAACTAGGGACGGGGTAGGAACCTGACTTTCCTTTAGAGAATCCCAAAATGTCAGTACCATTTTCCCTCAAAAGAAATATTTCAATATTCTGCCTAGATGGTACAGGCCTGGCTCCCAGTACTTTGGGCCAACCAGGGGAAAGGGGCTAGATGTAAGGTGGGGACTCATGGTTTGAGATGTAGGATTTCATTTAAAACTTATTCCCCAAAGAGGTTGTACCCAACAGGCTCAGTATCTGGGGACAGCCAGAATAGCTGGGGATATGAAGGGTACAATTATATTTTCTTCACTTCTCCTCCCTGCACTGTTCAACTTCCATTGCTTGTATTAGTTTTTATTTACATTGTTCTACAACCCCAATTCATTCAATTATTTCCTTGATATAGTGAGTCCCTTTAATGTACAAACTAGAGAATCCCCTCATTTGTGGAAACTGTCTTCTATCATATCTTTGAATCATTTTTTGCTGGGTATTTTAGAGGCACTAACTAGTCTTATGTTTGCATCTCTTTCGTTTCTCCTCTATATTTATCACATCTTCTCTAAATGCTTTGTTCTTCCCAACCCCCTCCCTACCCCTCATTCATTTTGATTAGCTCAAACCTTTCTTCCATGCTAAACCCTGACTTTCTAATTTGTCTCTTTCTTGATATTTTTAGTTTATGTCCTGTAATAGTGACCTTTGCATTCTCAATTTATTTCACTAATTCTGCAATCTTCTTCTCCACGTCATTTTGTTTCATGATCTCATCTTTGCTCTTAATTTATTCAATTCATATCCTTAGTACTATTTTTCATGGTAAACTGTGTGGAGGTTTTTTTGTTTATTTTTGCTTCTAGGGTAGCATTTTCTTTCAGGCCAGATTCTTCATCTTCTGCATGCCCTTTTTCCTTCTTCTATAGTGCATTTTTAGGGTTGTCATGCCATTTCTTTTCTCTTGCTCACACTTCACATGGGCACATGTCCTATCTTAACTAGCCCCAATTTTCCCTGTCTTGAAGCTGCCTTTTGAGGACTGGATGTTATTTTCTACTGAGTTTTCTGTAACATGAGGCAGGAAAGAGAATGGAGGCAGGGAGGCTGGGTAAGATAAATGCTATCTCTGTGATTCAGTTAGTAATATTCCACTGAAATTTAATAAATGGTGGTTCTATAAATCAGACTTAAAAATTCATGGCCAAGGCTTATGCCTCCTCTTAGAAATCAGATGAAGCTACTATAGTGCACAGTCTGCCCCCTTGGCAGATCCCTGTAGGTAGCAGCCCTGGTAGATTGATAAGAGGTAAAGAGGCCTGATGGGGAGTCAGGGAAACCTACACTCTATTGGTAGGAATATGTATGGGGGTATATACATATTCTTCAAATTAGAACTTTAGTTTGACAGTGTCTATCAACTTCCTTTGATCTAGGAATGTTACTCAAGTAATCTAATCTACAAAAACCTTTGCACAAGTATACAAAATTATATGGTACAAAGATATACCTAACAACATTATTTATTATCACAAAAATTTGATAATAAACCTTAATAGGAAATTAGTTAAATAAATCATGGTACATGGAATACTTGTAATGATGATTAATTGCTCAACATTCATCTCAACCCTGATGATTAGACTAATTAATTAAATACTGATGATCCCATTCTGTTTCCCAATGATTAGGAAAACTCAAGGAAGAGAAGCTGCTGCCATCCCACTACTAGCCTGAGGATAATAACAACGAGAATCACTAAGAAGCACAGCCATACCATGACTATCTGTATCTAGAACCATCCAATTTCCATTATGTGACATAATCAGTTTCCTTATTATTCAAACCAATATAAGCTGAAGTTTTATGTTACTTACAGAGATATACTAGCTAAGAATACTATGCAAGAAGAGGTAGATTATACACACACACAGATAACGATGTTCATAACACATTAGTGGGAAAAAAGTTATAAAGCCATGACTACTTTAACTATTTTGTTTTAAAATTATATATATATAATACAAAATTCAAAGAACATATAAAATCTGCTAGTAGTTGTTCATTGCTTCCATGATAGCATTACTAGGATCTTTAACTTTCTATATTTTTCTGTTTGAATTTTTACTACAAACATTTATATACATTATTTTGTAATAAATAAGGTAAAAAGAATAAAATAGGTATTAGCTAATTTCTAGCATCACTGACATTGATGTACTCTCATTTTATAAGTTTCCATAATAAAGCTATTTGAATTCTATAGTTATTGGCTAATTTTTTCAAAGTTAAGGAATATATGCACAGTCAATAGGGCTCAGAATAAATAAATGGCTCCCCTGTGAACAAACTTAAAAAGTGACTAAAGCAATGTTACAGACCAACCTTCATGACACTGTGCTCCAAGTACTTGTCCAAATTATTTGACTCCACTGGAATTCATTACATCAAATATTAATTGAAGTAAACAGGCCATTTTGAGTGCCTACTACTTGCCAGACACTGTATCAGGCACCTGAAGGTAGTTCATAGTAAACACTCACGGTTTAAATACACTGTCATCAAAATAGTGTTTGTTTAAATAGATTTAATTTTTTGAACTGCTGCTAGTCTCTTCATCTAAAAAAGAGACACTGTACAACTCCTCCTAGTGGCTAAAGGTATTTTACAAAATTCTAATATAAATGTTTTCCTTCCCCACTGAATATTAAAACAAATGCCTCTTTGCCACTAAATTTTTTGCCCACATTTATACTAAATTACCTACTTTTTATATGAGTAAATCTTTGGTCATTCACTATATTTTCACTCTTAGTGTCCACAGTGATTGCTTCAATATAAAATCTATTTCAATACAAAGATGACAAAAAGAGGCCTGTTATCTTTGTCTACACAAATAGGTCTTATTGAATGTTTTCACCTTGGCTAGATCACTACTCTTGGCAAGATTTTTGTTTAGTACTATTCAGGAATCTATCTAGTTCAACAAAAGTGACCAGGTTCTAACTTAAACATTCAAATAACAGCATAAAAGAACTGATATGTCAAAAAGCAAGTTTCAATGAACTACACGGGTGTATGGTAGTCAGATTATTACTTTCCTTTATAAGAAAATCTGCAAATGAAAAAAACAAAAACAAAATAATTTTAATGCCAATGTAATAACTGAATTAAATTAGTACAAACTGAGTATATTATTTAATAAGTATACCAATAAGAAGTTGGCAGAATATTTTAAGAAACCAAATGACTTGTCTACTTCCAAGTTTCTTTATAATAGTATTCTTTTGTTTTGTTTTCCTGGAGTAACTTAACATTTACTGTAAGGAGAAATCCTGTTAAAATAGTGTCTTTTAGTTATGAATAAAATCTCAATACTATCAGAATTGATCCTTAACTTGTAGGATGTAGTTCCCATACAGTTCACAACCTCAAAGCTTTGGTGTTCTCTGTCTTCACATGACTATCATCTGTTCAACGTAAGTTTTCTACAAACATGCAAATAAATACATTAAAAACTAGTATATAAACTTATTTCACTTAAAAATATTATACAACATTTATACTGATTCAACACTAATTGAGATGTCATGCCAATTCAAAATTACCCTGTTCACACTGAACATCTGAATTATTCATATTTTAATAATACTAAAAGGGCTGTCTTTAAGTTAAAAAAAATACACACAAAACTCCACTGTGTTTTACATATTAAAATACAGGATGAATGATAAAAATATTTAAAGCTCTAAAATCTTCAGTTGACACTTCAAGGTATTTTAAATACTTTTTATTAATTAGAACTACAGCATAAGAACTTCAAATTGAAATTTTAATTTCTGTTCTAAATTATTATTGAGTAGGAAAAAGCATGTATTATTCATGTATTTTGTACAATCTCCTTGAATAATAATAGAATTCTTTGAAATTAAAGTTGTGACTCAGGAAGTCCTAGCTAGAGCAATCAGATGACAGAAAAAAATAAAGGGCATCCATATTGGAAAGAAAGAAGTCAAATTATCCTTGTTTGCAGATGATATAATCGTATATTTGGAAAAACCTAAAGACTACCAAAAACCATTAGAACTGATAAACAAATTGAGTAAAGTTGCAGGATACAAAATCAACATACAAAAATCAGTAGCATTTCTATATGCCAACAGCAAATAATCTGAAAAAGAAATAAAAAAGTAATCCCATTTATAACAGCTAGAAATAAAATTAAATATCTATGAATTAACTTCACCAAAGAAGTGAAAGAGATCTACAATGAAAACTATAAAACACTGATGAGAGAAATTGAAGAGGATACAAAAAATGGAAAGATATTTCATGTTCATGAACTGGAAGAATCAATATTGTTAAAATATCCATACTACCCAAAGCAATCCACAGATTCAACGCAATCCCTATCAAAATACCAATAATATTCTTCACATAAATAGAACAAACAATCCTAAAATTTATATGGAACCACAAAGACCCAGAATAGCCAAAGCTATCCTGAGCAAAAAGAACAAAACTGGAGGAATCATATTACTTGACTCAAATTATACTACAGAGCTACTGTAACCAAAACAGCAAGGTACTGGCATAAAAACAGGCACATAGATCAATAGAACAAATAGAGAACCCAGAAGTAAATCCATACATCTACAGTGAGCTCATTTCATCAGAGATGCCAAGAACACACACTGGGGAAAGAGCAGTCTCTTCCATAAGTGGTGGCAGGAAAACTGGATATCCACATGCAGAAGAATGAAACTAGACCCCTAACTCTCGCCATATACAAAAATCAAACCAAGATGGATGAAAGACTTAAATATAAGACCACAAACTATGAAACTACTAAAAGGAAACATTGGGGAAACTTTCCAGGACACTGGATTGGGCTAAGATTTCTTGAATAATACCCCACAAGCACAGGCAACCAAAGCATAAATGGACAAATGGAATCACATCAAGTTAAAAAGCTTCTGTACAGCAAAAGAAACAATCAAGAAAGTGAAGAGACAACCCACAGAATGGAAGAAAATATTTCCAATCTATCTATCTAACAAAGGGTTAATAACCAGACTATATAGGGAGCTCAAACAACTCTACAGGGAAAAAAAACCCTAATAATCCAATTAAAAAATGGGCAAAAGATCTGAATAGACATTTCTCAAAAAAAGACATACAGGTGGTAAACAGGTATATGAAAAGGTGCTCAATATCACTGGTCGTCAGAGAAAGGCAAATCAATACTACAATGAGATTATCATCTCACCCCAGTTAAAATGGCTTTTATCCAAAAGGCAGGCAATAACAAATGCTGGCAAGGATGTGGAGAAAGAGAACTTTCATATACCGTTGGTGGGAATGTAAATTAGTACAACCATTATGGAGATCAGTTCTCAAAAAAATAAAAACAGATCTAGCATATGATCCAGCAATCACATTGCTAGGTACATACCCAAAAGAAAGGAAATCAGTATATTGAAGAGATAGCTGGACTCCCATGTTTATTGCATCACTAATCACAATAGCCAAGACTTGGAAGCAACCTAAGCGTCCATCAACAGACTAATGGATTAAAAAAAAAGTGATACATACATGCAGTGGAGTACCACTTGGCCATTAAAAAATAATGAGATCCTGCCATTTGCAACAATGTGGACAGAACTGGAGGTCATTATGTTAAATGAAATAAGCCAGGCACAGAAAGGCAAACTTCGCATGTTCTCACTTATTTGTGGGAGTTAAAAAAACAATTGAACTCATGGAGATAGAGAGTAAAAGGATGGTTACCACAGGCTGGGAAGGGTAGTAGTGGGGGTGGGGGGGTGCAGAGAATGTGATTAATAGGCACGAAAAAGATAGAATGAGTAAGATCTAGTATTTGATAGCAAAACAGGGTGACTATAGTCAATAATAATTTAACTGTACATTTAAAAATAACTAAGAGTATAATTAGATTGCTTGTACAACCATACATACAAAAGATAAATGCTTGATGTGAATACCCTAATGTGATTATTATGCATTGTGTCTGTATCAAAATATCTCATGTACTCCAGAAATATATATATCTACTATGTACACACAAAAAAATAAAAATTAAAAAATAAAGTTGTGATTCAATATGAATAATGCTAACTACATATTAAAGCAATTTCAGTATAACTAGTAATTTTTTGTGAATATTTATATTATCACTGCAAAACCATAGATCTTTGAATTTTTAAACATTTTTGCTTAAAAGTGAACATTTAAGAGGGCAAACTAATGTTCAACAAGTTAATCTAATTATTTCCTAGCTTATTCAAAATTTGACATGCTTTCTATAGCAAAATTTGGAAGTATAATAAAAGTACAAAGAAGAAGTGGACTAACTCTAGTTTATGGTGGAAACATAAAAGACTTAGATTCTTCTCTTATGTCAAAGTTCAAATTAACTTCACATTAAATTAAATGAAAAAACCAGCCCTCCTCCATAGTTATCTATGCACTGTGCTCCTTAGTCTGTCACCTAAACTAGGAAGAAATACTGAGACAAACTGCAGTAAGGACTGAAAGTATGATATATAAAATGCTCCCTGACATTTTTTAATCCATTCAACAAACATTTCTTGAGCACCTATTTGATTTCATTCATTTCACTCAGTTCTGACATAGCCCTGCAAAGTACATACTGGTTTTATTCCAATCATATTACATATAAGGATATGTGAAGTTAAGTAGCTTGTCTAAGATCACTTGGCTGCTAAGTAGTAAAAACAGGGCAAGAACCTGTTTTCTGATCCTCAATTACTGGAGTTGTCTAACTTCTATACCATCTAATGATCTAGATTCCAATCCCAGCTCTACTACTTCCTGGCTACAGAACTGAGGCAAATCACTTAACTTGTCAGCTTTCTAGGTTCTTCATCTAGAAAATGGTGAAAGTGAGCATCTCACTAGATTGCTCTGAGAAACTATAACGAAAATGCTTTAAAAGTTATTAAAATATTTTTGCATTGCTATTTCATGTCATGTGCTATGTGATATTATATAAAATGTTTTACATTACAAATTGATAATTTTTAGCCATAGTCCTCTGGAGACTAGGCTGTTCTCCAGTATGTTGGAAATTTTAGGACAACTTTTGCAGTCTACCGAAGTTTAGGTGACATCAGAAAAATCTAGCAATTTCCTGACATAGGCCTACTTTCCGTAAGCAAGAAGAAAGTTAAGTACTGGCAAAATCTAACTCATTATAACTTTTATTTTGACGAGGTAGTACATTAATGTGGTTTAAATTTCAAAAGATAGCAAAGGATATTCAGTGGAAAGTCTCCTCACTTTGTCCTCTAGCTTCTCAGATCCCCTCGCAAGAGACAACAGGTTTTATCAGTTTCTCACACGTCCTTCCAGAAATATACATGTATCTGTGCCCTCTGACAACTTTTTACGTAAATGGTAGCATCCTGTACACATTTTTTCACCTTGCTTTTTTCCACTAACTTATCAGTAAATAAACAGTTTTGTTTTGGGGTTTTTTTCTGTTTTTATGTGTTTAGTTTTTACAAATGCATAGTACTTCACAGTGTGGGTTACATTTATCCTAACCCTATCCCTTATTAAAGGATATTTAGGTAATTTTCAATGCTGAAATGAGTAATCTTATATATTCAACATTTTGTAAGTGTGCAAGTATATCTACTGGATAAAAATCCAAGAAGTAGAATTGCTGGGTTGAAGAAGTGTATTTGTAATTTTTACAGATAGTACCAAACTGCACTTTATAGAGTTTGAACACTGGAGCTTGCTTCTCAAACCCTTAACACTACCATGTGAACCAGCAATCCCGCTTCTAGGCATACCCAAGAGAAATAAACACATATGTCCATAAAAAAACTATACACAAATGTTTGATGCAGCTTATTCACAACAGCCAAAATGCAAAATGTGGAAAGAACCTAGATGTCCATCGACTGATAAATGGGTAAACAAAATTTGATATATACCCATACAATGGAATA
Organism: Pongo pygmaeus; assembly: GCF_028885625.2. Taxonomy (NCBI): domain Eukaryota; kingdom Metazoa; phylum Chordata; class Mammalia; order Primates; family Hominidae; genus Pongo; species Pongo pygmaeus. The sequence continues at coordinate 87,111,111 of NC_072385.2, read as the reverse complement.
TTATTCAGCCACAAAAAGGAATGAAGTACTGAAGCATGCTACAACATAGATAAACCTTGAAAACATTATGCTAAGTAAGAAAAGGCAGTCACAAAAGATCACATATTACAGGACCCAATTTATAACAAATTTCCAGGATAGGCAAATCTATAGAGACAGTAAGTAGATTAGTGGTTGCAAAAAACCACTGAACTGTTGTGTACGGTATGTGAATTATACCTCAATACCGTTTTAAAAAATACCCACCTCCCAGCTACCTCAGTTTACTATGTGTCATGAGCCACACATACGCACATCTGGTGTTAATTTTCCCTCAGATTTCCAACAACCATCTCACCACTTCGCAATAACTCACAATAGGCAACCCTTCTCATGTCTATTTCCAGAAGTAAACCTTTACCAAGGAAACCTTTTCCAAGGAAAAGTGCTATATTTATTGTAATACTTGGGTGCAGGCATACCTTTTAGATACTGCAGATTTGGTTCCAGACCACCAGAATAAAGCAAATTGCACAATAAAGTGAGTCATATGTATTTTCTGGTTTCCCGGTGCGTATAAAAGTTATATTTCTACTATATCATAGTCTATTAAGTGGACAATAGCATTATGTTTTTTAAATGCACATAGTTTAAAAATACTTTATTACTAAGAAATGTTAATAATTATCTGAGCCTTCAGCAAGTTGTAATCTTTTTGCTGGTGGAAGGTGTGGCCTTCATGTTGATGGCTGCTGACTGATCAGGGTGGTGGTTGGGGAGGCTGTGGAAATTTCTTTTCTTTTTTAAGACTGAGTCTCACTCTATCGCCCAGGCTGGAGAGCAGTGGCACAATCTCGGCTCACTGCAACCTCTGCCTCCTGGGTTAAAGCGATTCTTGTGCCTCAGCCTCCCAAGTAGCTGGGATTACAGGTGCCTACCAGCACGCCCAGCTAATTTTTCTTGTATTTTTAGTAGAGACAGAGTTTCACCATGTTGGCCAGGCTGGTCTCAAACTCCTGACCTCAAGTGATCTGCCTGCCTCAGCCTCCCAAAGTGCTGGGATTACAGGCATGAGCCACCGAGCCCAGCCGGCAATTTCTTAAAGTGAAATTTTAACCATGAAGTTGGTTGCATCAATTGACTCTTCCTTCCAGAAAAGATTTATCTGTAGCGTGCCATGCTGTTTGATAGCATTTTACCCAGAGTAGACCTTCTTTCAAAATTGGAGTCAACCCTCTCAAACCCTGCCATTGCTTTGCTTTATTAACTAAGTTTATGCAATATCCTAAATCCTTTGTTGTCATTTCAACAATATTCATGGCATCTTCACCAGTAGATTCCATCTCAGGAGACCATTTTCTTTCTCATCCAGAAGTAATTCCTCATCTGTTCAAGTTTTATCATAATGTTGCAGCAACTCAGTCACATCTTCAGGCTCCTGTTCTAATTCTAGTGCTCTGGCTATTTCCACCACATCTGCAGTGGTTTCCTCCACTGAAGTCCTGAACCTCTCGACATCATTCATGAGGAATGGAATCAGCTTCTCGTCAATGTTGATATTTTTATCTCCTCCCTTGAATCACAAATGTCCTCAATGGCATCCATCTAGAATGGTCCTTTCCAGAAGGTTTTCAATTTACTTTTTCCAAATCCATCAGAGGAATCACTATCTATGGCAGCTATAGCCTTACAAAATGTGTTTCTTAAGTAATAAGACTTGAAAATCAAAATTACTCCTTGATCCATAGGCTACAGAATGGATCTTGCGTTGTAGGCATGAAAAAAAATTAATATTCTTGTACATCTCCTACAGAGCTCTTGGGTGACTAGGCACATTGTCAATGAGCAGCAATATTTTGAAAGGATTTTTTTTTTCTGAGCAGTAGGTCTCAAAAGTGAGCTTAAAATATTCAGTAAACCATGTTATAAACAGATGTGCTGTTCCATTGACAGTATATAGGCAAAGTAGATTCAGCATATTCTTAAGGGCCCTAGGATTTGCAAAATGGTAAATTAGCATTGACTTCAACTTAAAGTCTCTAGCTGCACTGGCCCCTAACAAGAGAGTCAGCCTGTCAAGCATTGAAGGTGGCCACTGACTTCTCCTCTCTAACTTTAAAAGTCCTAGATGGCATCTTCTTTCAATAGAAGGCTGTTTTGTCTACATTAAAAATCTGTTATTTACCCACCTTCACCAACGATCTTAGCTAGATCTTCTGGATCACTTGCTCCAGCTTCTACATCAGCACTTGTTGCTTCACCTTGCACTTTTATGTGATGGTGATGGTTTCTTTCCTTAAGCCTCATGAATCAACCACTGCTAGTTTCAAACTTTTCTTCTGTAACTTTCTCACCTCTTTCAGCCTTCACAGAATTGAAGAGAGTGAGAGCCTTACTCTGGATTAGGATTTGGCTTAGAATGTTGTACCTGGTTTGATCTTTCGTCCAGACCATAAAACTTTCTCCCCATCAGCAATAAGGCTGTTCCACTTTCTTGTCACTCATGTGTTTACTAGAGTAGACTTTAAATTTCCTTTAAGAACTTTTCCTTTGCATTCACAACTTGGCTATTTGGCACAAGGGGCTTCACTTTTAGTCTGTCTCAGTTCTTGACAACCTAATTTTTTCATTAAGCTTAATCACTTCTAGCTTTTGATTTAAAGTGAGAGACAAGTAAACTTTTTCCTTTCACTTGAACACTTAAGAGACCATACTAGGGTTATTAACTGGCCTAAATTTGATATTTTTGTATCTCAGGGAACAGGGAGGGGAGACAGAGGGAGGGTGGGGGAGGGAAAGAGAGAGAGAGAACATGTTGGTGGTGAAGCAGTCAGAACACGTACAACATTTATTAAGATCTTAAGATCGTCATCTTATATGGGCATGAGCCATGGTGCCCCAAAACAATGACAAAAAGTAACAGCAAAGACCACAGATCACCATAATAGATATAATAATAATGAAAAAGCTTGAAATATTGTGAGAGTTTCCAATGAAGAGAACACATGCTATTGGAAAAATGGTGCTGATACATTTGCTTGATGCAGGGTTGCCACAAACCTTCAATTTATAAAAAACAGTATCTGAGCAATATCTGAGAAGTACAATAAAGTTAGGAACAATAAAATGAGGTATGCCTGTATTTTGTAACCATTTTACACGTGTAAAACTGTGCTACCATTTTTATTAAGTTCCCATCTTCTCTCTACATGTCACTGACGAATTGTTTTAGTGTTATGACCTAACCCCATCTTTCCCATAAGCTCTGTGGTTTTTATTGCCCATTTTGTACAGCGTAGTGATTTTTAGGAACACACAGGCCACATTACAGCAGAACTAATTGTAAAATCACATGACAGTATTTCCCCCAAATACACCCATTATTAGACACAGATTTGAAAACTGGAGAAATCACTAATCCAAAGTAACAAGATTTCAATCCAATTTCACTATTTAAAAATTTCAAACTAAAAGGCTAAAAGCAATTAATACCATTTGGGATATTATGGTAATAATGTAGAAAATGCTTTCAGTTGTTACACTTCTGTTTTCTAGAGACTTTATGAATATTAGAAGACGGTTCCAAGGGAAAACAAACAGTACTAATTCCTTTTTTTTTTTTTTTTTTTAGACACAGTCTCACTGTGTTGCCCAGGCTGGAGTCCAGTGGTGCGATCTCGCCTCACTGCAACCTCCGCCTCCTGGGTTCAAGCAATTCTCCTGCCTCAGCTTCCCAAGTAGCTGGGACTACAGGCACCCGCCACCATGCCCAGCTAATTTTTGTATTTTTAGTAGAGATGGGGTTTCACCATGTTGGCCAGGCTGGTCTTGAACTCCTGACCTCAGGTGATCCACCCGCCTTGGCCTCCCAAAGTGCTGAGATTACAGGCGTGAGCCACCACACCCGTCCCAAACAGTACTGATTTCAAAGGGAATAAGTCGGTAATTTATGAAGCCAAGCTACTCAGCATGCATCTTTTGCTCTCATTGGACTGTTACCTTTCAAATCACACAAAAATACCCTGTTCATTTCAGTTTCAATGCTTTTATCCATTCTCCTTGCACGAGGTGCCTTTCTCTTCCTTCTTGGTCTCACCAAATCATATACTCTTGACTTAAGTCCATGATAGATCATTCCCATCTCCCCCTCCATTCTTTACTGATGCTCTGTCCCTTTGAGTTCCTACAGCACTTATTGCTGGATTTACACATTTGTAATCTGATGTTATTTGCTCATTTTTGTCCCTTGAACAGATAAGCTCCTCAGAAAAAGAATCTTCCTAATAAGGCCGGGTGGGGTGGCTCACATCTGTAATCCCAGCACTTTGGGAGGCAAGGCAGGGCGGATCATGAGGTCAAGATTAAGACCATCCTGGCCAATGTGGTGAAACCCCATCTCTACTAAAAATACAAAAATTAGCTGGGCATGGTGGCGTGCACCTGTAGTCCCAGCTACTTGGGAGGCTGAGGCAGGAGAATCACTTGAACCTGGGAGGTGGAGGTTGCAGTGAGCCGAAATCATGCCAGTGCACTCCAGCCTGGCGACAGAGCGAGGTTCCGTCTCAAAAAAAAAAAAAAAAAAAGAATCCTCCTAATACTTCAGAAACCACACAGCTTAGCATAACACAGAGCACAGAGTAAGTGCTCAAGAAGTTCTTGCTGCTGGGTGATAAATAGGAAAGAATCAAATAACCTTCTGGCTTTCTTAGCTAGATCTCCACTATTTCTGGTGCATATCATTTAAATGACTTTCAAGAAGTTAAAATTTTAACTTAGCCATGCTGAAAACATATACGGCTGCCAAGGAAATGAAATCTCATAAAACTTGCGCTCGGTATCTTATCACGAAAAAGGCTAAACAAGAAATTATCATTGTTACACAACACATTTTTAGATTGTGGACCCCACTTCTACCTTATAAAATGTATGTAAGCAATTTTATTTACAGCAGTTTTATCACAGTGCCAAATTATCCCAGAACCATGGTTTTCAAGGCTTTCTTTTAATAGCAGAATTTTTTTTTTATTTCTTCTTCTTTTTTTTTTAAACAAACAAAAGGGTAGGTGGAATTCTACCACACAGAAAAAAGCAGAGCTGACCTTGCTAATGTGGAGGGAGGGGCTTGTAGTTCTGCCTGCCCTGTCCCCAGTCCCCAATTGCAGTGATCCCTTAAGGCATCTCTGAGCACCATCAGCAATGAGAAGCACTCAGAATAATCAGCAAACTGCCATGAATAGAAAAATACTTCATTAATTATTTTTTAATTTCAATATCATTATAATATAAAATTAAAACTTACCCATTTCTACTGAACACTCTTAGCCATGCTTTGAGGTTTGGTCCTAACAAACATAAGCAAGGCACAGTAGTAAAAGCAGACAAAATAACTGCAAATAAAAATGTTTCCAATGCCAACCTAGAAAAAAAAAGATTAATTTTTAAAAAAGTGTTAAAGGTACACATACACATACATAATCTTTATTATATAAGTAAAATATGAAATATCTTCCTATGCTTTACTTTGAAAGGTAATATGAATGCCACCAAAATGATGACTATAAATAATTTTACCACCAACATGTAGCTTTAAAAAACAATCTAGCAAGTATTTCGCTTTAATGATAGATTTCAGAAGTGTTAAAGACCCTAGGATCCATGCTGAGACTTTCATTGCAAAAACAAACAAACAAAATCCATTTCTAGATAGTTAGCTTTCTCCTCAATAGCCTCTGGAACTTTCTCTACAACTAGTGGTTCAATGTTAACATATATTGGAAACACCTGGAGAGCTGGATAAACTAAAGACTGGAGGGGGCTCTACCCCTAGAGTTTCTGACTGAAGCTTGAGTATTTGCATTTTGATAAAATGCTGATGCTGCTGGTTTGAAAACCACATTTTGAGAACCAATGTGCCAGACACATTCATTCTACTTCAAAATGGATTAGACAGGAACCACCATTTTCCATTACAAAGGTCTTGTTCTCTCCCATCTAGAAAAGAATAACCTGTCAGTTTAGTGTGTGTACGTAAAACTATGTATAAATATATATATATATATAAAAAAAGGTATACTTAGCAACACATATATATCTGTGTGTATATGTATATGTATCTCATCACTCATTTCACCGTGATCATTAATCACTGCTAAACTGAAGCTTCTCAAACTATGATAAACATTATGTAAGAAACATTCATGAATTTTGTTTCTAAGAATTTGAAATTTGTCAGTTCAGAAAAAGTGTTAAATTTTACCTTTAAACTATAAACACCAGCTTATTAAGCATTTGAATACAGGAATCTATTGACTTTTGTTAAGAAAAACTCCATTCAAGTACTTTAGAATCACATTTGTAAGAACTGATATGCTAATTATAACTAACTTACACATATAATCATAGTAAGTTCTCTCAGAGGTTCTAAGGGCCAAATACTTATTGGTATAGTATAGTTTCTCTACTCTCCCTTCTCTCAACATGCAATTGGATACTAGAAGGCCAGGTAACAAGAGTATTTAATAAATTAAGTTATTCTGCTGTTTTTTTAAAAAAGAATAACACTGCTAATGATGTTGGTGTCCTTACTTGATCTATTAATGATGCACATCATGGTTTTTCTCTAGTTGCTAAGAATTAGCACACAGTTCGGTAAATGAATGTTTTAAAATATAAATTTAGGGTGAAAATTTCAAACTTACTCTATTAGTGGTGCTCCATACAGAACAAAAATTACATGAAAGGAGAAACAAGACATAAGAAAGTAGATACAGCATTTCAAAAATCTGGTTACCTAAAAGAGAAATGAATAACCTGAAGATTCAAGATAATGCCTAAAGGACGATAAATTCTTGCATTTTATCTACAAACACAACTTGTTCCCATAATGTGTAAAACAGTTCAAATGTTCTTGGGTATACTCAAATCAGATCACATGTCCTGTACCGTCACATACACAGCCCTCGATACAGACTAAAAAAGCCTAAAAGGCAAATACCACCTTCCGCCCATATTCTACCCATCTGACCTACATGAGTCAAAAAGAGGTTCTGTTTCCATGGTAATACAGAGCTATGTCATTAATCAATATTTATCAAATACTGATTGACATCAGAGAGCTAGTATACAAAAAATACAGTATTATGCGATGATAGAGGAAATATCTGCAGAAAATAACAATTTTTTTCATTTTAAAACAAAATTCCTGGGAAAACTGCACTAAAAAAGCAAAATACTAAATAATTCTTGAAATCACACTCATATTACATGACCCATAAGAAAAAAGACCTGAACATCTACAAAGAAACATGAGATCTTCTTGATTTGGAGCTTAAGAATATATAAACATAACACATACATTCAGCTTTTCCAATCATAGGCAGTAAATGACCTAACAGAGCTTATACATGGTAGAAAATAATGTTAAGTGTGGACATTATTAGTAATAGCCAAGCGAATATCCACTGCAGTGAATATTCTGGAAAATTGATTCTAATATCTGAAAATTGTTTAGTCAAGGAAGGCCATGTTGGAAACAAGCATTACCACAGGTTTATATTGCAATTTCTGAAAAACCCATTAAGTGGCTTTCAGAAATGCAAAAATAATAAAAATAAACTGCAATGTCTTATTGAGTAAGGTTTAAAGATAGAATGTCACATGTATTTTTTTCAATGGTAACATAAAACAATGACTATATAGGCTCACAATATTATAATACGCTCTGAAGAAGTCATAATTCCACAATTAATGCAAGGCAAGGATCAATCGAACATTGTGGGCAGCCTTCCAGCAAGTAACAGCCTACCAATTTGGGGGGAAAAAAATCAGGTTCCCTTTACTCACTATAAATAACCTAATGAAGACTTGACGAATACTCTATTCTTCCATTAAAAGAAACACTAGCTCCATCCAAAAATCAGTTATTGAGACATAAGCCTTACCTTGTGTGATAATGAACTTCTTTTAGAGGATGTATTTGGTTTCACTACTAAATATAGTACTAGATTGACAGCAGTTACAAAACCAGAACAGATGCACAACCATGTCAAGTGTGTTTCCAATATTGAGAAGTTCTCCAAGAAGAGTGATGGAATGAAGACACTTAGGATAATTGAAAATATGCATAAAAGATGGGTATACAGTAGTCTCTTGATATCGGTATCTTTCATGGTGTTTTCTTGGATGGCTAGCTAACAAAAAACGAGAAAAGAAGAGCATATGCAATAACGACTTTTTCCATAGTCTTAAATGTTTTGACCCCTAAAAATAAGTCATAAAGTCAATTTTCTATGAGCAATGTATTTGTTTCAAAACACAGAAGATGCAGACGTGTAGATGCACATACAGACTTAGCTTTCTATTCTACCTTTTATTTTCTTAATATGGTACAAACATCTCTCAGAGCCTAAAAAGAACAAATTTACTAATTTCTTAAATATTGTGACTGGTTTCTGCAAAAGGGTCATGTTCTAGGACCAATAAAGCAATTCATTTAAACTTTTTTGGCCGATATCACAGAGATGAAATCAACTGTGTGGATTAAATTATCTACTGCCTGTTGGAATTATAATCAAAGTTTATTTATGAGGTTTCTAGAATGCATAGGTTATAATTCCAACAACCCCCAAATATACTTAGGCTGAATTGTTGGTATTTTTTTTTACCCTTGTCTAACATTACAGTAGTTCACATCTTCTAGCAAATGCCAAATGACACCAAGTGCACATTCCAATACTCAAATGGTGGCCAGTGGAATCAAGAGTTCAAAGAGCACCACACTAAACCAAGGGATCCCAATGCTTCAGAAATACCAAGATGACAACGTCTGTTACAGGTGTTAAATTCCAACCAAAAGCAGAACACGAATGGAAGGAGGAAAAAAAAATTACCGTCTCTAAAATACACGTATTTAAATTACCTGAGAGCTAATTGTACTGTTAAACAAGGACTTTATTAATTTAAAGTAACAGTCAATATGTTACATTATGGAGAATATTCCAGAAAATAGAAATATCTCAGAAAAAAATACTATACACACACACACGCGCACACGCACACGCGCGCGCGCATGGGCGGAGGGGCGCCCACTAGTGCGAAAAGCAGAAGGGCGAAGCTGGTGGGCCTTATCCTAATAGCTCTCATTTAATTCATCCAATGCTTTTCAAAGGCAGATATTTTACTGATAAGGAAACACGGCAAACAGGTGAGGTGGTCCAAGGTCCCATGCGCTACAGCCATCTCTCTGGTATAAGGAAATACACTAGGCATGAAGAAGCAAACGGATGGCAAGAAGGGACAAAGGGAAAGTTTCCCATAGATTCTATCTTAAGCTGATTGAGGGAGGGCAAGGGGATCAGGAATCCATTCTCTCAACAGATAGCCCTTCAGCGATTTTTCTGAGCCACCCTCGGAATCGCAGCTGCCATCAGCAGATGTGGATGTAATACAGTGAGCAGGACCCAAACTCAAATGTTTGCTGAATGAAGGAACCAGAGTAGGCAAAGAGGTAACCAGCACCGTGTTAGGCCCTGGCGCGCCCCCAGGACGCCTGCAGAAGTGCCACGGGCATGATCCGGCCCACCTCGCCAGGCACCGCAGCGGAAAGAAGGCTCTTCCGAGTGGCCCCCAGAGGAGCCTTCGCGGGCATCGCCGCACCTTCACCGGCAGCCCCACCCCAACCCGGGTCCCTCGGGATTCTGCCCGAGCCTAGGCCAGCGCGAGCGTGGGCAGCGAGGAACCAGCTGAGAGGCAGGATCAAAGAGCTCGGGAGTTGAAGACAAGGGAAAACTGGGGGACAGAGGCGAAAACTCGGATCCGAAAGGGGGTCTGTCCATCAGGGCACGCCGGAAGAGTGGCGCTCGAGCTGACGGCGAGCGCGGGCGGGCCGGGGCGCCGAGGCTCAGGGCTGCTTCGGCAGTTCGCGGGGGTAGCTTGCACCCCGTGAGGCGAGAGCACCGAGGGCGTCCAGCGGGGCTTACCTAACTCACCCTCCCGCGGAAGGGAAGCGGGGAACTACTGCCTCCTACCATCAGGTACGACGGGCGGCCCAGGCCCACGCGCAGGCGCAGGGCTGTGGGGCGGAGACCCACGGCCTAACAGCCAGTCGCAGAAAGGGAGGGGCGGGCAAATGGGGCAGCGGCTTTCCAGGTTTGGGGTAGGTGGGAGCATGGGCTTAGAAGCCGGAAGTGGGTTGACGTAGCCCGGAAGGGGAATACTTCCAAGTTGTAGTGTTGATGTTTTCAGCCTGCTGCTGCTGCTGCTGTTGCGGCTAGGGGAACCGTCGTGGGGAAGGATGGTGTGCGAAAAATGTGAGTTAAGGGGCCGCTTCTGCGGGAGGAGGAGGCTGGGAGAACCTAACTGAGCTCTCCCGGGAACTTTGCCTTCTCTTTGTTTTTTCTTCGCCCACAGGTCTCTGATTCTATCCGCTGTCTTTCTACCCTACCCTTCGACCATTTTTGCACCTCCCCAACGACCATACAGTCCTATATATTTTGTACTCAGAATGGTGTGAGTTCTGCACCTCCTTGTCTATTTCTGTTGCCTTCCCCCAGCCCCAGATCTCATCAGCTCTCCTCCCATATAAAAATGTTCAATTAAACCCCAACGACACCTTTCTGTCTTGGCAATTCCTGACCTTTCCTTTCTATTCATGTAATAAGTATTGTACTCCTGTCAAATGCTAGACACTAGAACCAAAGACTAAGGACTTTGCCTTATTCATTCTCATTAGTCATTATGCCAGGATATGGCTTAGAGTAAGCCCAGAAGATGTTTGAATTGAAAATCAACGTAAGTGCAAATTATTATTTCCCTAACTTAAAACCTTTAATAAATTCTCAGTGTGCAGAGAATAATTTGGGGATTCTATATTTGGAACCTGGCGTTCAGGACCCTCCACACTAAGGCCCCAACTTATTTTTCCAGCTTCATCTTCACTGACCCTTATCCTCTTCACATTTTGACCAAACAAAATACTCTTTGTGCCCATGTGTACTCTAAGCTTTCTACACCTTTCCTCAGAATGTGTCCTTTATCTAGTTTGCCTTCATCCTCTTTACTCGTTTTTGTTCACAGTCCTATTGCCACATATTCAAATCCTCTCTCTTGCCTTCTCCCCAGACTTTCTTTTCTTGGATTTCCTTAGCTAGGGTTATTTCTTCCTGCATGGAATTTCTCCTAGTACTTTAGCTCTCAATTATTATACCTTTTATTTTTTAAGCTTACATTTTGGTTGAATGGTTCTTTTTGGGGGGAGGGTCTCTGATCCCTCTGATAATCTGATGAAAACTATAGACTCTTGCCAGGAAAAACAAATGAATATATAAAAGGTTTGTGTACAACTCCACCTTGTTCACATATCTCTTAAGATCCACCTGTGGAACCCAGGTTACAGATTGCTGTTAAAGAAATTAGTATACTATAATCTCTTTAAAATTGTGTCTGATTCATCACTTTATTTTTCTCAGCACTTTGTATAGTTTATACATGATAGATGCTTAGTAAATATTTATGGAACAAATAGACTTACCAGATTTGTTTAAAGTATTTAAAGTATAAACAAACAGTGAAAGCTTATTATAAGTCATCTTATTATCCTACGGATTTTACTGAGGGTCAGTCATTCATTGGCCACAGTTAACATGAGTCTCAGTTGGCTGGCTGCTCTCCCAGCATTAACAAGCTGCTACGGTAATAGCATTGATAGTCAATACCATTGTGAACCTTAGGCACAATGTAATGCACTTATTAAATAGTAAATTTTAATTTTCCTTGTACTATCTTGTTCTAACAGGTGAAAAGAAACTTGGTACTGTTATCACTCCAGATACGTGGAAAGATGGTGCTAGGAATACCACAGGTATTTCTTCTTTTAGAAAATAGGAATTTAACCAAATACTTACTGTGAATAATACTTCAGCTTTTACATTATTTGTACAATGAAATGTTATGTGTTCAAAGTATTTTATCTATTAAACATTAAAGAATACTGGGTCCCCAAGTGATTTAATATCTTCTATTTAGTTCTCAGTTATTTGTACAGGTTCCTAATATCAGGAGATAGCAAAATTATTAAATGATTGTCAAGTGATGGCAATATCACAGTATTTGATTATCACAGTATTTGATTTGATTCAGCTTATTTAGAGTCTAATTTCTGCACTCTTCTGAGGAGAAATTTTTTTTAATCTTCTGATTTTTATATTCTTGAATAAATGCTTTAACCCATTTTACCTTCATTATCATTAATTACTTATGATGAAGTATTTACCTTCATTATTATTAAATACATATAGTAAAGTATGTTTTCAATGGGTAGAAAAATAAACATTTTCATTATATTCAAGGTCTATGACACTGCAGTAGTGGCTTCTAGATTTTACGCTATATAGAGTAAATATAGACCCATTCCTAAAGTACTCCCTTGAGTCTGAGAAATAAAATGATTGTATTTTATACAAATGTTTACTGTTTCCCTAATGTTTTCTTTTTAAGCAGTGTCTTAATAACCTATTAAATGAGGATTTAAAGATTAGATATAGGCTACTATTTTGGTAGAAAGTCAAGGAATGAACTTCTTAATATTATATGTTAAATGTATAAAAATAACCCACTAAAATATCTTTTATTCTGATACAGAAAGTGGTGGAAGAAAGCTGAATGAAAATAAAGCTTTGACTTCAAAAAAAGCAAGGTGAGTAAGAGGATCCATAGATGGGTCATATAAATTTCCTTCTTTTAGTATTAAGTCTGCTGGAGTGAATTTGATGTACATCATTCCATTTGCAATAAAACAGAGTTAGGTGGTTCCTAGCACTCAGAACCAAGCTATCTGTTATAATCCGGCCGCTTGTACCTTATTCCTCCTCACTGTATCAATATATGAAGATATTAGTGTTATTCTCTTACAGTTTCACCAGAAAACATGACTTTTATTTTATCTCCTTCTTAATTATCCTATGAATCAGAGACAGCAGGGAAATGTGGAAAGATCATAAGCTTTGGAGTCAGACCTAAATTTGAATCTAGACTCACTGTCTAGCCTTTTGACCTTAAGCAAGTTAAGCAAGTTTCTTGACCTTTCTAAACTTTACTTTTTCCTGAGAATTGGGTAAAAAGTCTCCCATCTTAAAAACAAGTTTTTGATACCACACTTTATTATATCCAGTCTTAAAAATTCAGCTGGGTAAGGTGACTCACACCTGTAATCCTAGCACTTTGGGAAGCCAAGGCAGACAGATTACTTGAGCCCAGGAGTTTGAGACCAGCCTGGGCAACATGTGAAACCCTGTCCTACAAAAGATAGAAAAATTAGCTGGGTGTGGCAGCACACGCCTGTAGTCCCAGCTACTCAGGAGGCTGACGTGGGAGGATCACTTGAGCCCAGGGAGGTCAAGGCTGCAGTGAGCCAGGATCGCACTACTGATCTCCAGCCTGGGTGACAGAGTGAGACTCTCTTTCAGAAAAAGAATTTCGTGAACCCTTTCATCTGCCATCCGATTTCTTTGCTCCCCTTCACATCAGAAGTTTTCCAAAGTCTTACCTAGACACTTTTTCAGTGTCCTTAAGTTCCTTTCCTTCCTTCAGCCACTCTAGTCATGTGTTATCCCCACAACAGCCCTGAAACTGTTCTTGTCGAGATCACAAGCGACCTTTTAGAGTGACTTCAATCTACTGGCTTTAAATTCAAGCTATATGTTATATATATATATATATAAAATAATATTATTTTATATATATAACTCCCAAATTTATACCTCTGGCCTGACTTCTCTGAGCTGTAAACATAAATCTAGCAGCTTATCTGACATACCTCATTTAATGTCTAACAGGCCACTTCTTTTTCCTTCCGTCTTCTCATCATAGTAGCATCACCCTCTAATCCAGTTGTTGAAGCCTAAAAGCTAGAATTCCTCACTGAGTCCTCCCTTTCCCCTACTTCCCCTAACCATTCAGCAAGTTCTTTGGATCTACCTCCAAAATGTAAAATGTAACCTGAAACCACCTGCTTCTGTCCATCTCACTGCTGTTATCCTGTTCCGAACCACTGTTATTTCTTACTTGGAACTGTAATAACTATTGAACTGTCTTCCTGCTTCTTCTCTAGTTTCCCCCAGTTGTCTCATAGTAACGAGAGTGATCCTTTACAAAGTTCCTTTGCTTAAAATCTGCCACTGGTTTTCTTTTTCACATAGAATAAAATCTAAGCCCCCTACCATGTTCTTACAAGGTCCTCCTTGATAGGACCCCTCCCACCTCTCTGGCTTCGTATTGTACCACACTGCTCCTCATTCATCATATGCCGTCCTTATTAGTTCTGCCAAGCCCACTCCCATCCAAAGAGATTTGTACTTGCTGCTGTCTCCTAGGAGTCTTCCGTTGGAGCTTACGTATCTGCCTCCTTCTTGTTTGGGTCTCAGCTTCAGAGAAGTTTCCCTAATCAGCATCTAAACTAATCTCTTCTTTCCTTTTCCTCATCTCTGCCTTAGTATCCTGTTAGAATTTTCTCTATAATGCCACTGTTTGAAAACCTTGCTTGTTTTATTAGATTGTCTGTTTCCTTACTTACTGTTTACCTCTTCTCACTAGAATATTATCTGATGAGGGCAAGGGCTTTGCCTATCATGTTCATCTTTGGTATTTAGAACAGTAAATACCATGTAATAGTAAGCACTCAGTATATATTTGCTGAATGAATAAATACCTGTTTTCTGATGTACATCATTCCATTTGCAATAAAACAGAGTTAGGTGGTTCCTAGCACTCAGAACCAAGCTATCTGTTATAATCCGGCTGGTTTTACCTTATTCCTCCTCACTGTATCTAATCCCAAGGATTAGAAATAACAACAATAAAGCCTTAACTACATACAGTGCCTGGCACATAATAGCATCTTTAATGCAGAGTCACACTATATATTGTTGACTGATTTATTGACGTCTTTGAGGACCATTCTGTTTTTATTAACTGAGCTATTATTTGTACAGATTTTATGGTTTTATATACTTCCACTTCCTTTATGCTCTCAAACTTACTCTGATATCGTTAAAAAGTAGCTGTTACTCTTGGGTACTCTCTCACTTTGGAAAATGTACTACAGTATTGCTTTGAATCTATGGTACCGTTATTTATAAGATGCATTGTTACTTTAAGAAAAAACTCTGCCAGTTTTAAGATTTCGAAGGTTAGGCCAGGTGCAGTGGCTCACGCCTGTAATCCCAGCACTTTGGGAGGCCGAGGCAGGCGGATCACAAGGTCTGGAGATCAAGACCAACCTGGCTAACATGGTGAAACCCAGTCTCTACTAAAAATACAAAAAAGTTAGCTGGGCGTGGTGGCGGGCGCCTGTAATCCCAGCTACTCGGGAGGCTGAGGCAGGAGAATGGCATGAACCCACGAGGCGGAGCTTGCAGTGAGCTGAGATCACACCACTGCACTCCAGCCTGGGCGACAGAGCGAGACTCCATCTCAAAAAAAACAAAAAAGAAGATTTCCAAGGTTAAAATGTGTATTTTTGAATAATAAAATATGGGTTTAAGAAAAAATAGCCTCTGGAAATGCATGTCCAAACAAATTGAACTTGTTGAAAGGAAGAAGAGTACCTATCTTTTGTAGGGAGTAAAGTGATATTCTCAGCTGGGCGTGGTGGCTCACGCCTCTGATCTCAGCACTTTGGGAGGCCGACGCAGGCGGATCTCCTGAGGTTGGGAGTTCGAGACCAGCCTGACCAACATGGAGAAACCCCGTCTCTACTAAAAATACAAAATTAGCCAGGCGTGGTGGCGCATGCCTGTAATCCCAGCTACTTGGGAGGCTGAGACAGGAGAATTGCTTGAACCTGGGAGGCAAAGGTTGCAGTGAGCCAAGATTGCACCATTGCACTCCAGCCTGGGCGATAGAGTGAGATTCAGTCTCAAAAAAAAAAAAAAAAGTGATATTCCCTGTAGTTTGGAAAAATTAACCTTTGTAAATGGGCTGTTGTGCTATACCCAAGAGAAGACACCAGGTCTAGGATGGTGTTTTGTATCTAGTTTATGAGGATCATTACAAAAACTCATTTTGTAGTTAGGGAAGCACATTTAAAGCAGAGTATTATTGCCATTTTAGGGGAAAGTATTTCTTTTTTTCACTCCTGTCAGTATAAGATGGCATTTTTATATAGTGGAATCCCTTTTATCTAAAAGGATTGAGTCAGTTAATTAAAAATGTCAGCTAATGTAAGCAGTCATTAAAAGATACACATACCTTATTTTAAATTAAAGCACATAACTGTAGATGTATTAATCATTTGGTATTGAAACAAAGCCTTTTGAACATAAATCGACTGATAAGTGCCCTACATGATTGTCGTCACAAAAATCACAATCAGAATATGTTCAGTATCTTTAAAGTAGAGCAAAAATTGATGCTTGAGGTGTGGAGTTCCTTTCCTAGTGATTTTCCCCCAGTTTTCAACAGTTGTCTTACCCATACCTAATTCAATAGCAATTCAGATGATTCCTGGTCATCCTAAAATAGTCACTTAGGTTTTATGGAATCAGTCACTCTTTTTGCACCCACATTTCATCAGTTTCCATGATATTTATGTCACACAAATAGAATGACAGATACAATTGATATGAACACGTCAAGAATAAATACTGTACAACTGATTCTTTATAAGTATATATCTCACATGGATGGAGCAGAGCAGAGATGTACAGGCATATCGGACAGTAGCCGTCTGGAATAGGCTAAACCCATCAATTGTAGAGGTTGATGGAGGGATGGAGAGCATGGATTAATCCTGTGTGTTGCGTAAGTGGGGTTATTTAAGAGTGTTTCTAGTGTAATATACAATTTTCTCTCTTTAAAAAAAATTTCTAGATTTGATCCATATGGAAAGAATAAGTTCTCCACTTGCAGAATTTGTAAAAGTTCTGTGCACCAACCAGGTTCTCATTACTGCCAGGGCTGTGCCTACAAAAAAGGTAAGTTTCTTTTAATACCATTTTCTATTCATAAAACCTACTTCATTTGCTGCTAATTTGGTTAACAGAAAAGATGTAGCCTGTCATAAATTCTGTTAGCCAGACACTCTCTTTATCCTAAGGCAAAATAGAACCTAAAACCTGTTTATAATTAAAAGTATATATATATATATATATATTTTTTTTTCTTTTCTTTTCTTTCCTGATGCTGTTAAATTATGTTTTAAGCTTCAGGATTGACTTAAACCAAACAGTTGGTATTATGATTTGATTGATCACATATCTTCTTTTGTTTCAGGCATCTGTGCGATGTGTGGAAAAAAGGTTTTGGATACCAAAAACTACAAGCAAACATCTGTCTAGATGTATTGGTGGAATTTCTGGCTTTCTAAATGATTTTACTTTCTGCCTTGAATTTTCAAGGCATAGATGTCAACTTATAGTATAACATTTTAAGACGATTAAGTATAAACCAGAGAATTTGATTGTTATTCATTTTGCTCTCATGTTCTAAACAGCAACAGTGTAACTAGTCTTTTGCTGTAAATGGTTATTTTCCTTATAAGCATTTTAAGAACTAAGTGGCAAATTCCATGAAAATATTTCTCAGTTCTGTATGCACTTTTATTTAACATTATTCGTATAATTCTCCCCCCCCCCACTTTATTTATAGATACTGCAAAAGTAAGAAGATAATAGATATTTTGCTCTGAATTTGGCATCCAGATTTAACATTTCTCCCCTCACTCTCTTACTGGTGTCATAGTTATTAGAATCAGCAGCCTGTTAACTAATTGCAGTTTCATAGGATATATAAATGTTTCAAGCCATTATTGCTGAATGGTTCTTTAGTTATTAACCTAGACCCAAATCAAAGACCAGTTGGATTTACGATATTGTTTATTTGTTCTTGCAGCCAAAGTGCCAGTTCCTTTAATATGTGACCAAGAACACAAGGAGCATCCATATGTCCAAATAAATACACTGAATTTTAGAAAAACATATTACTTTGAATTCAAATTGTCGTGAAAACCAGAACAGTGTTTGTCCATGTTGCATGTAATGAAAATAAATCCCTACTCTGAGAAAAGCTCTTTGAAGCAAAAACCAAACTTTTTTTTTTTTTTTTTTACCTCCTGTCTTGCCCCCTGAAAGAAATAAATAAAGCAAACATCTTGACTCTCCCTTTTTAAAATTTGTTTTGTTTTTTTTTTTTTTTTTTTGGATACAGGATCTGACTCTGTTGCCCAGGCTGGAGTGCAGAGGATATCATCAAGCTCTCTGCAGCCTCCATCTGCTGGGCTCAAGCACTTCTTCCACCTCAGCCTCCTAAGTAGCTGGGGACTACAGGCGTGTGCCACTGTGCTCAGCTAGTTTTTATTTTTAGTAGAGACCAGGACTCGCTATGTTGCCCAAGCTGTTCTCGAACTTCTGATCTCAAGCAATCCTCTGGCCTCAGCCTTCCAAAGTGCTGGGATACAGGTGTGAGCCACAGAACTTGGCCTCTCTCTTTCGTTTTTTTTAACACTACAGGTTTCAAATGAATACTTTTCTTATGTTGCCTTCAGAGGTTCAGGACTTCTGCTTTTAAAACCTGAAGCCTACCATGGGAGACCAAAAAAGCATTCCCTATTTCCAACTGCAGTATGTATAAATACATATCACTACAAAATGTATAGAAAGTGTGATGAGATACATGAATGGCATTTTTATTGGTCATAACATTTTGATGAAAAGCATTTAAAGTTTTAACTTTATAAGGCTTTTCAAAATGTGTTTTTCTGAGATACATTGTTATTTATTCATATCCAGAAAAATTACAAGGATAATGCAGAATATAATAATTTCTCTGAGAGCAGGACGTATCCTCTCATGCTTAATCAGTTTGGGGTTTTTAATTATAACATAGGGAACTCATAACGACCTGGTCAGAGAGCGTCCCAGATCCATTAAAGATTGGATTAATTGACTTGGAGAAAAGTACATTTCTCAGGGATCAACTAGAATCTGGACTTGCCTAACTCACATTTCATTTTTTTTTGTTTTTTTTTTAGAATTTCAACTTTTATTTTAGATGTAGGGGGTACATGTGCAGGTGAGTTATATGGGTATATTTTGTGATGCTGAGGTTTGAGGTACAAATGATCCTGTCACCCAGGTAGTGAGCATAGTCCAACAGGTGGTTTTTCACCCCTTCCCTCCCCTCTTCCCTCCAGTAGTCCCCTATGTCTGTTCTCATTTTTATGTCCATGTGTACCCATTGCTTAGTTCCCACTGATAAGTGAGAACATGCGGTCTTCGGTTTTCTGTTCCTGTGTATATTCACTATAATGACCTCCAGCTGCATCCATGTTGCTGCAAAAGACATGATTTTCATTCTTTTTTATGGCTGCATAGTATTCTGTGGTGTATATGTACCAATTTTCTTTATCCAGTCCACTATTGATGAGCATCTAGGTTGATTCTGTGTCTTTGCTGTTGTGAATAGTGCTGTGATGAATATGTGAGTGTATGTGTCTTTTTGGTAGAACAATTTATTTTCATTTGGATGTATATCCAGTCATGGAATTGCTGGTTCAAATGGTAGTTCTGTTTTAACTTCTTTGAGAAATCTCCAAACTGCTTTCACAGTGGCTGAACTAATTTGCATTTCCATCAGTGTAGGCACATTCTACATTGTACTGGCTTTTACGGTGTTGAAGCATTCCCTTTTTCCCACAGCCTCACCAGCATCTGTTATTTTTTTGACTTTTTGATAATAGCCATTCTGACTGGTGTGATATTGTAACTCATTGTGGTTTTGATTTGCATTTATCTGATTAGTAATGTTGAGCATTTTTTCATGTTTGTTAACCACTTGTATGTCGTCTTTTGAGAAGTGTCTGTTCATGTCTTTTGGCATTTTTTTAATGGTTTTTTTGTTTCTGTGTGTGTATGTTTGTTTTTGTTTTTGTTTTGAGATGGAGTTTCGCTGTTGTCACCCAGGCTAGAGTGCAATGGCACCATCTCAGCTCACTGCAACTTCCACCTCCTGGGTTCAAGCGATTCTCCTGCCCCAGCCTCCTGAGTAGCTGGGATTACAGGTGCCTGCCACCACGCGTGGCTAATTTTGGTACTTTTAGTAGAGACAGGGTTTCACCATGCTGGCCAGCCTGATCTCGAATTCCTGACCTCAGGTGATCCACCCATCTCAGCCTCCCAAAGTGCAGGGATTACAGGAGTGAGCCACCACACCTGGCCACGAGTTATTTGGTTTTTGTTTTCTGAATTGTTTTAGTTCCTTATAGATTTTGGACATTAGACCTTTTTCAGATGCATAGTTTGTGAATATTTTCTCCCATTCTGTAGGTTGTCTGTTTACTGTATTGATAGTTCCTTTTGCGGTGCAGAAGCTCTTTAGTTTAATTAGGCTCCACTTGCCAATTTTTGTTTTTGTTGCAGTTGCTTTTGAGGACTTAGCTGTAAGTTCTTTCCCATAGCTGATGTCCAGATGTTATTTTGTAGGTTTTCTTCCAGGACTCTTACAGCTTGAAGTCTTACATTTAAATCTTTTTTTTTTTTTTTTTTTCAAAGACAGAGTCTCCCTCTGTTGCCCAGGCTGGAGTACAGTGGTGCAATCTTGGCTCACCACAACCTCCACCTCCCAGGCTCAAGCGATTCTCATGCCTCAGCCTCCTGACCTAACTAGGATTACAGGCACATGCCACCATGCCTGGCTAATTTTTCTATTTTTAGTAGGGACGGGGTTTCACCATGTTGGCCAGGCTGGTCTTAAACTCCTAACCTCAAGTGATCCACCCACCTCAGTCTCCCAAAGTGCTGAGATTACAGGCATGAGCCACTGCACCCGGCCCCTTATATTTAAGTCTTTAATCTATCTTGAGGTAATTTTTGTATATGGTGAAAGATAGGGGTCCAGTTTGATTCTTCTGCATATGGCTAGACAGCTATTCTAGCACCATTTATTGAATTAGGGAATCCTTTCTCTGTTGCTTATTTTTGTTAACTTTGTTAAAGGTCAGATGGCTGTAGGGGTGTAGCTTTATTTCTGTCTGTTCCATTCCATTGGTCTATGGGTCTGTTTTTATACCTGTACCGTGCTGTTTTGGTTATTGTAGCCTCTTTGTAGTATAGTTTAACTCAGGTAATGTGATACCTCAGCTTTGTTTTATTTGCTTAGGATTGATTTTTTGGTTCCATATGAATTTTAGAGTGGATTTTTCTTTTTTTTTGTTTTTGAGACGGAGTCTTGCTCTGTCTCCCAGGCTCTGAATGCAGTGGTGCAATCTCGGCTCACTGCAACCTCTGCCTCCCGAGTTCAAGCAATTCTCCTGCCCCAGCCTCCCGAATAGCTGGGATTAAGGAGCCCGCCAACCATGCTCAGCTAATTTATGTAATTTTAGTAGAGATGGGGTTTCATCATCTTAGCCAGGCTGGTCTTGAACTCCTGACCCTGTGATCCACCCACCTCAGCCTCCCAAAGTGCTGGGATTACAGGCGTGAGCCACTGGGCCCGGCAGAATTTTTCTAATTCTGTGAAAAATGATGTTTGTAGTTTGATAGGAATAGCATTGAATCTGTGGATTGCTTTGGGCAATATGGCCATTTTAATGACATTATTCTTCTAGCTCATGAGCTTGGAATGTTTTTCCATTTGTTTGTGTCATCTCTGATTTCTTTCAGCGTGTTTTGTAGTTCTTGTCCAGCTCACATTTTATCTTCATACTTTGAGTAGCCTCCTTCCATGAATGGATCATCCAATGGCCACACTTAGGTTCTCCTATGAAGATTTTTGTTGTATTGTACCTCAGAACCATCTCCATATTCTCTAAATAATAATAATGATGGTCATAAATTGAATAGAAGTATTTACTATATGAAGAGGAAAACCCTAAAACAAAACATGAACATAAAATATTTTTAAAAGGAAGGCATACAAATAGACACTATAACAAAATAAGATGACAGAATTAAGGCCTTATGCCACAGCCAGAGTTGAAAAATAAAAAGCAGAAAAAAAGTTTAAAAACAAACAATTAAAGCCAAACATAACTTTTATCAAAATAAATGTAAAAGTGATGAAAGAATCTAATTGTTAAGATATCAGATTGTAATATAAAAGATACTAGAAACAAATGCCAATAGAACACTGAAGGACATTTTATATATTCATCCATTAGAATATATAGCTGTCAGAACGATAGAAGAATTACATATGTGTGCAGAAGTTTATGTATCCATATGGAAAACACAGGAAGCTAATAGTACTGTTTTTCTCTGGAGTGGGTGTAAGGGTAGAGACTTAACTCTTTACATCCTTATGGCAGCCTTCGAATACCTTTTAACTCCCAGTTCCCTTACCTGGGGGTGTGTATCCTAGAATCCTTGACCCATTAGAAAGTATATTGTAGACATCATACTTTTTACCCTTTAATACTACATATATACTTCATAAGAACAAGCATGCTGTCTTACCCAAGTACAGCTATCAAGTTCAGAAACTTAACATTGACATAATACTTTACAGTCCATATTTCAATTTCATTTGCTGTTTTATTGGTAATTTTTTTCAGCTCCACGATCCAGCCTAGGATCATATGTTGTAATGCCATAACTCTCTAATCTGGAGCAGTTCCTCAGCTTTTCTTTATTTTTTTATAATAGTAATATATTTGAAAAATACAGGACAGCTAAAGGATAGAGTATTCTTCGATTTGGGGTTTTCTGATGTTTCCTCATGGTTAGATTCGGATTGTGCAGTGAGGTTTGAAATGCTGTAAGTGATATGTATTGCAGGTATACATCCAGATGCACAGAATGTCCATTTGCCCCTTATTGGTGATGCTAATTTTGATCACTTGGGTAAGATGTCCAGTTTCTCCACTGTATCATTATTGTTTTTCCTTTTGCAATTAGTGGGTAATTTGTGAGGAGAAACTTTGAGACTTTGTTGACAATTCTGTTCCTCATCAAATCTACCCCTCCTCGATTTAGCATCCTTTGACGATTCTTGTCTGAATAAATTTTTACTAGGATGTTTCCAAAATTGTGATTGTTCTAACTCCATTATTATTTCTGTATTAATTAGTTGTCATTCTACTGTAAGGAAGAGGTTTCCCTTTCTCATCAACTTCGAGTAAGTACTTTTTTCTGAGCCATTTGAATGTTCCTTACAGATGTGATGCCTCTTTACCCCAATTACTTAAGTTTGTGTTTCCAAAGAACAAGGGTGTTTTCCTGCATAGCCATAGCACAATTACCAAAATCAGAAAATTAACATTAATACATTACTATTATCAAATCTTTTTCATATTTTGCTAATTGTTTCAGTAATATGCAAAAAAAAAAAAAAAAGTCTGATCTGGGATCCAGTCTGGAGTATATTACATTTAGTTGTCATGTCTGTAGTCTCCTTTATTCTGGAGCAGTTCTTCAACCAGTCTTTCAAAATGCTAAGGTTATGGGCCAGTTGTATTTTTTTTTTAATTTCAACTTTTATTTTAGGCTCAGGGAGTATATGTGCAAGTTTGTTACATGGGTATATTGTGTGATGCTGAGGTTTGGGGCACCATTGATCCCGATACCCAGGTAGTGAGCATAGTACCCAATAGGTAGTTTTCCAACCCTTGCACCTTCTGTCCCTCCCTCCTCTAGTAGTCCCCAGTGTCTGTTGTTCCCAACCCATAGACTTTTTATAGAGTAACTCTTCATCTGGGTTTTTCTGGTATTTCTTGATGATTAGGCTGAGCTTATACATTTTTGGCGAGGATACCACAGAAATGTCATTGTTCTTTTCAGTGCACCGTATCATGGTGTCAGTTGTCCCATTACAAGGATGTTAATTTTGATCACTTGTTTTAGGTGATATCTGCTATATTACTCTACTGTAAAGTTTCTAATTTTTTACATTAAGTTAATAAGCATTTTGTGGGGAAATACTTTCAGATGATAACTATTTTGTTTCTCAACAAACTTTCACACATTCATTTTAGCATCCAGTGATATTTCTTGGTGGAATTAATTGTTACTCTGGTGTTGCCAAGTGGGGATTCTTCCAATTGTATTATTATTTCTATGTTTATTCTGTGGCATTCTACTATAAGGAAAACATTCTACTAAAGCCTTGGAATCAGCCATTTCTCCAAAGAGCCTTAGTTTCTTTTAGTGGAGAATGGTTTTTAGAAACCATGATCTGAGCCTCCTGGGTTGTCATTGCTTTTAGGCCCCTTTGACAGAAAGAGCTAGGAAACATATATTAGAAATCACAAGTTTTACTGTTATCTCCAGTTCCAGTCCAACCCTACAGGGTTCTTCCTTGCCTTTCCCTACTCCTTACTTTTATCTTCTTCCACAGTCAAAACCCTGGCACTCAGCATTATCAGTGTATTTGTTCATTCACAAAACTGTGAATTTTTAAAGTGTTAGGTATGTATGCCTTTTGTAATTAAAAATAATTTTAAGTTTAAAAAAAAAACTCTGGGTAAGCCCACAGGAGTATTACACATGTGAATGTCATTCATTAATATGTTATTATAGAAAACAGCTTGGGAATTTCTGCGCGTGTACTGCTTCCTAGATAAATTAGGCAAACGAGCAAATGGTGCCACTTTTTCAATTCAGCCAACATTTATTGGACTTCTACATTGTTCTCATCTCTAGCCAGACTGCTGTTATTGGTTCCACAGTTTTTGCTCATAAGCAAGAACTTGATACAGAACCCATCAAATTAAGGCCGGGTGCAGTGGCTCACGCCTGTAATCCCAGCACTTTGGGAGGCTGAGGCGGGTGGATCACCTGGGGTCAGGAGTTCAAGACCAGCCTGACTAACATGGTGAAACCCCATCTCTACTAGAAATACAAAATTAGCTGGGTGTGGTGGCGCACACCTGTAATCTCACCTACTCGGGAGACTGAGGCAGGAGAATTGCTTGAACCCGGGAGGTGGAGGTTGCAATGAGCCCAGATAGTGCCACTGCACTCCAGCCTGGGCAATAGAGTGAGACTCAGTCTCAAAAAAAAAAAATAAAATAAAAACATCAAATTAATGTGGAAGTGTAAAAACAAGATTGACAACAGGAACAAGGAAAATATTTTGAAAGAATAGTAACTAAAGGGAGAAAAGCCAAGTGTAGTGGCTTACACCTGTAATCCCAGCACTTTGGGAGGCTGAGGCGAGAGAATCATTTGAGCCCAAGAGTTGAAGACCACTCTGGGCAAGATGGTGAGACCACATCTCTACAGAAAATTTAAAAATCAGCTGGGTACAGTGGCATGCGCCTGTTGTCCCAGCTGTTCTGAAGGTTGAGGTGGGAGGAGTTCCCTTGAGCCTAGGAATTCAAGGTAGCAATAAGCTATGATCATGCCATTCCACTCCAGCCTGGGTGACAAAGTGAGACCCCTTCTCTTTAGAAAAAAAAGAAGAAGGAGACCAATTCAAAAGCAATGATTTTAGCCAAAAAAAAAAGAAAAAAAAAAAAGAAACTGGACTAAGGCACTGGGAGAATGGAAGTCAAGGTACAGATTTGAAAGACCTAATAATTAAAGATTTGACAGGACTCAGTTACTAAATGTGGGAGGAATGAGAAGGCCTTGCCTGAATCATTGGGTCTCATTTAGATTGGTAATAGTAGGTCTCTCCACCAGATGGCAATGATGCTCTTTTCTTAGTTTTTAATTTGCCACGCTAAGAGATTTGCAATTACAGCAATTTAAAGATCAAATAGATAGACTTAAGTTTCTAACAACTGCCAGAGAAACTTGCTAAACAACAATAAAAAGCCTGAAAAAAAATAGGTATATAGACACACATGTGCATATACATGTGGAAATATATATATAATTTTAAAACATGAGTATGATTAAACTATCAAGAGGTAATGATTATCTTCTGAGACTAGAAAAAAAGGGAAAGTACAAATTCAAAAAAAGTACTAATGCTTGCCCTAGGAATATCCGCCATTCCCTCAGGGTCTAAAGCCTATGCTTCAAAGGGCATCGTATGCATGGAAGACAAAGCCCAGGACTTGAGCAAGTTGAGGAGGTTAGATCAGAGATATGTGCCCAAAGCATAGAGCCCTGAAAAGCAGCAGTTTCGGTGTGTTTACTAGAATATCCCGTCACATATGCTGAGAAAGACAGTGAGAATACTTTTGTATCTTGGCCTTAGCCCCGGGAAGAGTGGGAAAGAAAAAAATTGGAAACCTCTCCAAAAACTTAAGCACAAAGATCCAGTGATAGAAAATATGACAAATAGGCCAGGCGTGGTGGTTCATGCCAGTAATCCTAGCACTTTGGGAAGCCCAAGCAGGAGGATTGTCTCAGCCCAGGAGTTCAAGACCAGCCTGGGCAACGTGCGACTCTGTCTCTGCAAAAAAAAAATTTTTAATTAGCCAGATGTAGTGGTGTGCACCTGTAGTCCCAGCTACTCAGGAGGCTAAGATGAGAGGATTGCTTGAGCTCAAGATGTTGAGGCTGCAGTGAGCCATGATCACACCACTGTACTGCAGCCTGGGCAACAGAGCGAGACTCTGTCTCAAAAAAAAAATATATTGAGGTAAGATAGCTCATAACGGTCTCTTTGTGATCTTTGTTGCATCTATATTTGAAAAAATAGAAGAAATGGATAGTTTCCTTAAAAAAACAATAATTGAAACACCAGAATGAAGTGGTTTTATAGGCAAGTTATACCAAAATTCTAATAACAGCTAATTCCAAACTTGCACAACTTTTTCAAACAATGAAAAAGTGAGAATACTCCCAACTCACTTAAAAGGCTAATTACCAAAACCAAGCAAGTATTATAAAGAAAGGAAAATGACAGGCCGGGCGCAGTGGCTCATGCCTGTAATCCCAGCATTTTGGGAGGCCAAGGCAAGTGGATCACCTGAGATCAGGAATTCGAGACCAGCCTGGCCAACAAGGCGAAACCCCATCTCTACTAAAAATATAAAAATTAGCTGGGTGTGGTGGCACGCGCCTGTAATCCCAGATACTTGGGAGGCTGAGGCAGGAGAATTGCTTGAACTCGGTAGTGGAGGTTGCAGTGAGCCGAGATTGCACCACTTAACTCCAGCCTTGGCAAAAGAGTGAAATTCTGTCTCAAAAAAAAATAAAATGACAGGTAATTATCACTCATGAGCAAAGACATTAGAAAAAAAATATGAAATAGAAGTTGAGACATGAACAATAGAAGGAAAAGGTCTGATATATACCCTAAGTTCCAGAAGAACTTATTCTCTCTACATTTATATATATTTAAAATTTTTCTTTTTCTTTTTTGAAATGGAATCTCGCTCTGTCACCCAGGCTGGAGTGCAGTGGTGTGATCTCGGTTCACTGCAACCTCCGCCTCCCGGGTTCAAGCTATTCTCCTGCCTCAGCCTCCCAAGTAGCTGGGACTACAGGCGCCTGCCATCATGCCCAGCTAATCTTTGTATTTTAGTAGAGACGGGGTTTCACCATATTGGCTGGTCTTGAACTCCTGACCTTGTGATCCACCCGCCTTGGCCTCCCAAAGTGTTGGGATTACAGGCATGAGCCACCACGCCCAGCCTAAAATTTTTCGTAACACACCTGCTCTACCACGTGTCAAAGCATATTTTAAAGCTGAAATATTGAGACGATACGCACCAACACAAAAACAGACCAGGAGTAGATAACTACATTTATGTAAAAGTGATATATGACACAGGTAGTATTGTAGATCACTGGGGAAATTCGTCAGTAAATTCAGACTGGATTCCTATCTCTTAACCATACACGCACACACAAAAAATCAAACCCAGGACTTAGATGTAAAAGACAAAACCTTTAGAGAACAAATATGAATGAGGTTCCATGTTTCAAAATTAATTTAACTTTTTTTGTGGTTTTCAACTTTGTTTTTGCTTCCACATCATTCACTTGAAAAACCAACTTCCGAGCCAAGATGGCTGAATAGGAACAGCTCCAGTCTACAGCTCCCAGCGCGAGCGACGCAGAAGACGGGTGATTTCTGCATTTCCATCTGAGGTACCGTGTTCATCTCACTAGGGAGTGCCAGACAGTGGGCGCAGGTCAGTGGGTGAGTGCACCGTGCGCCAGCCGAAGCAGGGGCGAGGCATTGCCTCACTCGGGAAGCGCAAGGGGTCAGGGAGTTCCCTTTCCAGGGGTGACAGACGGCACCTGGAAAATCGGGCCACCCGAATACTGTGCTTTTCCGACGGGCTTAGGAAACGGTGCCCCAGGAGAGTATAGCCCGCACCTGGCTCAGAGGGTCCTACGCCCACGGAGTCTCGCTGATTGCTAGCACAGCAGTCTGAGATCAAACAGCAAGTCGGCAGCGAGGCTGGGGGAGGGGCGCCCGCCATTGCCCAGGCTCGCTTAGGTAAACAAAGCAGCCTGGAAGCTTGAACTGGGTGGAGCCCACCACAGCTCAAGAAGGCCTGCCTGCCTCTGTAGGCTCCACCTCTGGGGGCAGGGCACAGACAAACAAAAAGACAGCAGTAACCTCTGCAGACTTAAATGTCCCTGTCTGACAGCTTTGAGGAGAGCAGTGGTTCTCCCAGCACGCAACTGGAGATCTGAGAACGGGCTGACTGCCTCCTCAAGTGGGTCCCTGACCCCTGACCCCCGAGCAGCCTAACTGGGAGGCACCCCCCAGCAGGGGCAGACTGACACCTCACATGGCCGGCCAGGTACTCCAACAGACCTGCAGCTGAGGGTCCTGTCTGTTAGAAGGAAAACTAACAGAAAGGACATCCACACCAAAAACCCATCTGTACATCACCATCATCGAAGACCAAAAGTAGATAAAACCACAAAGATGGGGAAAAAACAGAGCAGAAAAACTGGAAACTCTAAAAAGCAGAGTACCTCTCCTCCTCCAAAGGAACGCAGTTCCTCACCAGCAACGGAACAAAGCTGGACGGAGAATGACTTTGACGAGCTGAGAGAAGAAGGCTTCACACGATCAAATTACTCCGAGCTACGGGAGGATATTCAAACCAAAGGCAAAGAAGTTGAAAACTTTGAAAAAAATTTAGAAGAATGTATAACTAGAATAACCAATACAGAGAAGTGCTTAAAGGAGCTGATGGAGCTGAAAACCAAGGCTCGAGAACTACGTGAAGAATGCAGAAGCCTCAGGAGCCGATGCGATCAAATGGAAGAAAGGGTATCAGCCCTGGAAGATGAAATGAATGAAATGGAGCGAGAAGGGAAGTTTAGAGAAAAAAGAATAAAAAGAAACGAGCAAAGCCTCCAAGAAATGTGGGACTATGTGAAAAGACCAAATCTACGTCTGATTGGTGTACCTGAAAGTGACGGGGAGAATGGAACCAAGTTGGAAAACACTCTGCAGGATATTATCCAGGAGAACTTCCCCAATCTAGCAAGGCAGGCCAACATTCAGATTCAGGAAATGCAGAGAACGCCACAAAGATACTCCTCGAGAAGAGCAACTCCAAGACACATAATTGTCAGATTCACCAAAGTTGAAATGAAGGAAAAAATGTTAAGGGCAGCCAGAGAGAAAGGTCGGGTTACCATCAAAGGGAAGCCCATCAGACTAACAGCAGATCTCTCGGCAGAAACCGTACAAGCCAGAAGAGAGTGGGGGCCAATATTCAACATTCTTAAAGAAAAGAATTTTCAACCCAGAATTTCATATCCTGCCAAACTAAGCTTCATAAGTGAAGGAGAAATAAAATACTTTACAGACAAGCAAATGCTGAGAGATTTTGTCACCACCAGGCCTGCCCTAAAAGAGCTCCTGAAGGAAGCGCTAAACATGGAAAGGCACAACCGGTACCAGCCACTGCAAAATCATACCGAAATGTAAAGACCATCGAGACTAGAAAGAGACTGCATCAACTAACGAGCAAAATAACCAGCTAACATCATAATGACAGGATCAGATTCACACATAACAATATTAACTTTAAATGTAAATGGACTAAATGCTCCAATTAAAAGACACAGACTGGCAAACTGGATAAAGACTCAAGACCCATCAGTGTGCTGTATTCAGGAAACCCATCTCACGTGCAGAGACACACATAGGCTCAAAATAAAAGGATGGAGGAAGATCTACCAAGCAAATGGAAAACAAAAAAAGGCAGGGGTTGCAATCCTAGTCTCTGATAAAACAGACTTTAAACCAACAAAGATCAAAAGAGACAAAGAAGGCCATTACATAATGGTAAAGGGATTAATTCAACAAGAAGAGCTAACTATCCTAAATATATATACACCCAATACAGGAGCACCCAGATTCACAAAGCAAGTCCTGAGTGACCTACAAAGAGACTTAGACTCCCACACATTAATAATGGGAGACTTTAACACCCCACTGTCAACATTAGACAGATCAACGAAACAGAAAATCAACAAGGATACCCAGGAATTGAACTCAGCTCTGCACCAAGCAGACCTAATAGACATCTACAGAACTCTCCACCCCAAATCAACAGAATATACATTTTTTTCAGCACCACACCACACCTATTCCAAAATTGACCATATACTTGGAAGTAAAGCTCTCCTCAATAAATGTAAAAGAACAGAAATTATAACAAACTATCTCTCAGATCACAGTGCAATCAAGCTAGAACTCAGGATTAAGAATCTCACTCAAAACCGCTCAACTACGTGGAAACTGAACAACCTGCTCCTGAATGACTACTGGGTACATAACGAAATGAAGGCAGAAATAAAGATGTTCTTTGAAACCAACGAGAACCAAGACACAACATACTAGAATCTCTGGGATGCATTCAAAGCAGTGTGTAGAGGGAAATTTATAGCACCAAATGCCCACAAGAGAAAGCAGGAAAGATCCAAAATTGACACCCTAACATCACAATTAAAAGAACTAGAAAAGCAAGAGCAAACACATTCAAAAGCTAGCAAAAGGCAAGAAATAACTAAAATCAGAGCAGAACTGAAGGAAATAGAGACACAAAAAACCCTTCAAAAAATAAATGAATCCAGGAGCTGGTTTTTTGAAAGGATCAACAAAATTGATAGACCGCTAGCAAGATTAATAAAGAAAAAAAGAGAGAAGAATCAAATAGATGCAATAAAAAATGATAAAGGGGATATCACCACCGATCCCACAGAAATACAAACTACCATCAGAGAATATTACGAACACCTCTACGCAAATAAACTAGAAAATCTAGAAGAAATGGATAAATTCCTCAACACATACACCCTCCCAAGACTAAACCAGGAAGAAGTTGAATCTCTGAATAGACCAATAACAGGAGCTGAAATTGTGGCAATAATCAATAGCTTACCAACCAAAAAAAGTCCAGGACCAGATGGGTTTACAGCCGAATTCTACCAGAGGTACAAGGAGGAGCTGGTACCATTCCTTCTGAAACTATTCCAATCAATAGAAAAAGAGGGAATCCTCCCTAACTCATTTTATGAGGCCAGCATCATCCTGATACCAAAGCCTGGCAGAGACACAACAAAAAAAGAGAATTTTAGACCAATATCCTTGATGAACATTGATGCAAAAATCCTCAATAAAATACTGGCAAACAGAATCCAGCAGCACATCAAAAAGCTTATCCACCATGATCAAGTGGGCTTCATCCCTGGGATGCAAGGCTGGTTCAATATACGCAAATCAATAAATGTAATCCAGCATATAAACAGAACCAAAGTCAAAAACTACATGATTATCTCAATAGATGCAGAAAAGGCCTTTGACAAAATTCAACAACCCTTCATGCTAAAAACTCTCAATAAATTAGGTATTGATGGGTCGTATCTCAAAATAATAAGAGCTATTTATGACAAACCCACAGCCAATATCATACTGAATGGGCAAAAACTGGAAGCATTCCCTTTGAAAACTGGCACAAGACAGGGATGCCCTCTCTCACCACTTCTATTCAACATAGTGTTGGAAGTTCTGGCCAGGGCAATTAGGCAAGAGAAGGAAATCAAGGGTATTCAATTAGGAAAAGAGGAAGTCAAATCGTCCCTGTTTGCAGATGACATGATAGTATATCTAGAAAACCCCATTGTCTCAGCCCAAAATCTCCTTAAGCTGATAAGCAACTTCAGCAAAGTCTCAGGATACAAAATCAATGTACAAAAATCACAAGCATTCTTAGACATCAATAACAGACAAACAGAGAGCCAAATCATGAGTGAACTCCCATTCACAATTGCTTCAAAGAGAATAAAATACCTAGGAATCCAACTTACAAGGGTTGTGAAGGACCTCTTCAAGGAGAACCACAAACCACTGCTCAAGGAAATAAAAGAGGATACAAACAAATGGAAGAACATTCCATGCTCATGGGTAGGAAGAATCAATATCATGAAAATGGCCATCCTTCCCAAGGTAATTTACAGATTCAATGCCATCCCCATCAAGTTACCAATGACTTTCTTCACAGAATTGGAAAAAACTACTTTAAGGTTCATATGGAACCAAAAAAGAGCCCGCATCGCCAAGTCAATCCTAAGCCAAAAGAACAAAGCTGGAGGCATCACGCTACCTGACTTCAAACTATACTACAAGGCTACAGTAACCAAAACAGCATGGTACTGGTACCAAAACAGAGATATAGATCAATAGAACAGAACAGAGCCGTCAGAAATAATGCCACATATCTACAACTATCTGATCTTTGACAAACCTGACAAAAACAAGAAATGGGGAAAGGATTCCCTATTTAATAAATGGTGCTGGGAAAACTGGCTAGCCATATGTAGAAAGCTGAAACTGGATCCCTTCCTTACACCTTATACAAAAATCAATTCAAGATGGATTAAAGACTTAAATGTTAGACCTGAAACCATAAAAACCCTAGAAGAAAACCTAGGCAATACCATTCAGGACATAGGCATGGGCAAAGACTTCATGTCTAAAACACCAAAAGCAATGGCAACAAAAGCCAAAATTGACACATGGGATCTAATTAAACTAAAGAGCTTCTGCATAGCAAAGGAAACTACCATCAGAGTGAACAGGCAACCTACAAAATGGGAGAAAATTTTCGCAACCTACTCATCTGACAAAGGGCTAATATTCAGAATCTAAAATGAACTCTAACAAATTTACAAGAAAAAAACAAACAACCCCATCAAAAAGTGGGCAAAGGACATGAACAGACACTTCTCAAAAGAAGACATTTATGCAGCCAAAAAACACATGAAAAAATGCTCACCATCACTGGCCATTAGAGAAATGCAAATCAAAACCACAATGAGATACCATCTCACACCAGTTAGAATGGCAATCATTAAAAAGTCAGGAAACAACAGGTGCTGGAGAGGATGTGGAGAAATAGGAACACTTTTACACTGTTGCTGGGACTGTAAACTAGTTCAACCCTTGTGGAAGTCAGTGTGGCGATTCCTCAGGGATCTAGATCTAGAAATTCCATTTGACCCAGCCATCCCATTACTGGGTATATACCCAAAGGACTATAAATCATGCTGCTATAAAGACACATGCACACGTATGTTTATTGCGGCATTATTCACAATAGCAAAGACTTGGAACCAACCCAAATGTCCAACAATGATAGACTGGATTAAGAAAATGTGGCACATATACACCATGGAATACTATGCAGCCATAAAAAATGATGAGTTCACGTCCTTTGTAGGGACATGGATGAAATTGGAAATCATCATTCTCAGTAAACTATCGCAAGAACAAAAAACCAAACACTGCATATTCTCACTCATAGGTAGGAATTGAACAATGAGAACACATGGACACAGGAAGGGGAACATCACACTTCGGGGAGTGTTGTGGGGTGGGGGGAGGGGGGAGGGATAGCATTGGGAGATATACCTAATGCTAGATGACGAGTTGGTGGGTGCAGCGCACCAGCATGGCACATGTATACATATGTAACTTACCTGCATGTTGCGCACATGTACCATAGAGCCTAAAGTATAATAATAATAATAATAATAATAATAATAATAATAATAATAATAATAAAAAGAAAAAAAATTATTTTCTAGAACAAAAAAAAAAAAAAAAAAAGGAAAACCAACTTCCTTCAGTAACATTCATTCAACGTCATTTTTGGTGAGATTAGTATTTGCCAGACACTTTCAAACACCAAGGATACAGTAGTGAGCAAGACAAGCTCTCTGCCCTCACAGAGCTTACACTGAGGTGGTGACTATGCAAAGGTACATAGTAACCAAGTAAACAAGATGTTTACAGAGTGTGAAAAGTGACAGAGAGTGAGTGAGGAGTGTGGTCAGAGTAGGCCTCTCTAAAGCAGACATTAGAGTTGACACTTAAAAGATAAGACAGAATTGAACATTTCAAGAGGGAAAGGTGTGCATAAGAACAGAGGGAGAAACGTCTTTATGGGGAGATGTGAAGTGTGTGTTGTGTGCCTTGAAAACTTCCTTGGGTCTTGTAACACCCACTGCATTTTTCAAGTCCTTTCTTATTGCCTGCTCCCACCTCTGCTGAGATAACTGATACAGCCTACTTCATATTATTGTTTTTTACTGTCACCAAATCTGTCAATCATATGTTTAAAATTTTCTGCAATTTTTATATATAAATTAGCATGAAAGTTTTCACATAAAAGCTTAGGAGCAAGCACAAACCTATCTGTGCCAAAAGAGGGCAAAACAAAATAAAAGTTCCTAAGAGAAGATAAGCTACACAAACTCATAGTTTCGGCTTCAGCGTTTTGGAAAGTATACAAGAATACCCTTCTAGAAAGTCAGCAGGCAAAGTAATGAATGAGTATTGGGGAGCATAGCACTTGCTATGGTGTAGGCATGTGGCCATCCTGTACCGTAGACCATGTACTGACCATTCACTGGTCATGTACCGTGGACCATGTACAGCAGCAGGAATTTGGCTTCTAAACTCAATCTTAATTACCCCCAGCTCTCAGGAATGGGTCAGAGAAAACATGTCTATAGGATGAAATGAGTATCTTCAGCTGATCCAAGCTGTAAGGTGTGGCGGAGAACACATGAATTTTACCACGACATGATCTAGGCAAGCCAAATACAGATAAACTTGGTCAGGTTCAGATTTAAAAAATTAAAAAGGATAATGGCAGCAAGCACGTTGGTGATGATAGCCCTCAGTGTACCTGTCTCTTAAGACTCACTCTAATATGAACTGATTATATCTACACCTGGTGCACAGCTGTCACCTTTGGATTTCCCTACACCTCTCTTCCGTGTTGAATGTCCTATTTCTTTATCACTATGTCTTTCTTTTTCTTAGTTTCCTTAGGTTTGTTTGTTTGTTTTGAGGCAGGGTCTTGCTGTGTTGCCCAGGCTGGAGTGCAGTGGTGCAATCACGGCTCACTGCAGCCTTGACTTCCCTGGGCTCAAGCATTCCTCCTGCCTTGGCCTCCCAAGTAGCTGGAACAACAGACATGCGCCACCACACTTGAGTAATTTTTTTTTATTTTTTTGTAGAGACAGGGTCTCACTATGTTGCCCAGTACAGTCTTGAACTCCTGGGCTCAAGTGATCCTCCCACCTCAGCTTCCTAAACACTCCATTGTTTTCCTGGAGCACATCCTCCAGTAAATTCCTGATCAAGGATACATGGATGGTAAAATTTTGAGACCTTGGATTTCTAGAATTTGTCTTTATTCTACTCTCATGTTTAATCGATAGTTTGGTAAGGTATCAAATTCAAATTAAAAAGCACTTGCCTTCAGAATGTTGAAGGCATTGCTCTATTATCTTTTAGATCCCAGTGTCGCTGTTGAAAGAAGCCATTGTGATTTCAGATCCTTTATTGCTCCTGCCCCCCTGGAAACTCGTAGCATCTTTCATTCATCCTCAGTATTTCATGATGACTTGCTTTAGGGTGAGTCTATTTTCGTCCAATATACTGGATACTCAATAGGCCCTTTTAGTCTAGACACCAATGTCCTTTAAGAAAATTTTCTTAAAGTAGTATGTGACTATTTTCTCCCCTTCAAATTTTCTGTTCTCTTTCCAAAACTCCTTTTATTCAGATGTCACACAAGTTTTCATCTTTACCATTCCCCTTGTGTGCATGTGTGTTTGCAGTTTCTTCTACTTTATGGGAGATTTCCTCGCTTTATCGTGTCACATGTCTGTAGTGTTTCATTTCTTCTATCTTGTGTATTTATAATTTCTAAGGTTTTACTGTTATTATTCTATGATTTTTTAGAGTATTCTTGTTCCATGGGTATACTAGCTTCTCTTCTGCCTATGAGTATATTGACACTTTTTTTTTAATTGAGCTGTATGGCCCAGCATATGATTTATCTTGGTGAATGTTCCATATGCTTGAAAAAAATACAACAATCTTGCTCTTGTTGGATCAGTGTTCTAGAAATGTTGATAGGTCAAATTAGTTAATGCTGTTATTTAGTTCTATGGCTTTACTGATTTTTTTTCCACTTGTACTATCAATTACTGAGACAGGCGGATTAAATCTTCAACTATAGTAGATTTTTCTATTTCTCCTTGCAGTTCTTTCAGTTTTCATTTCATGTATTTTGAGGGTCTTTTTAAAAATGCATACACATTTAAGATTTTTATGCCCTCTTTATGAATTAATCCTTTATCATTATTAAATATCCTTCATTATCCCTGGTAATATTTTTTGTACTGAAGTCTACTTTGTCTGATGTTAATATAACCATTCTGGCTTTCTTATAATTAGTGTTTTTATGACATATATTTTTACATGATTTTACTTTTAATCTATCTATGCCTTTATGATTAAAGTGGGTTTCTTGTATACAGCCTATATTTGGGTATTATTTTTTATCCAGTCTGACTTTTAGAAAAAATTCAGCCTGTCTATGAAGTGTTTAGATTATTTTCATTTAGTGTAACTATTCAGTGGTTAGGTTGAAATCTAATAACTTGCTACTTGTTTATTTGTCCTACCTGTTGTTTGTGCCTATTTTCCTCTTTTTGTGCTTTCTTTTGGGTTGAGTGCTTTTTTTTTTTTTTTTTAGATGGCGTCTCACTCTGTTGCCCAGGCTGGAGTGCGGTGGCATGATCTCAGCTCACTGCAAACTCCGCCTCCTGGGTTCAAGTGATTCTCCTGTGTCAGCCTCCCAAGTAGCTGGGATTACAGGCAGGTGCCACCACGCCCAGCTAATTTTTTTTTGTATTTTTAGTAGAGACGGGGTTTCACCATGTTGGCCCGGCTGGTCTTGAACTCCTGACCTCGTGATCCTCCTGCCTTGGTCTCCCAAAGTGCTGGGATTACAGGCGTGAGCCACGACGCCCAGCCTAATCTGTTTTTCTTGACTCAGTAAGATTAACAACATCTGCTTGGGTATGGAATGTGTCTTCAGGACTCACCCCTCTCAGGAGTCACAGTCCTGTGCAGCCTGCTATTCACTATCAGAAAATACTTTCCAAATATCCCAGTTTTCTAGCTGCTTAGGGCAAGAAGGTAAATCTGGTCCCTCACAGTCAGTCATGGCCCTAAGTGGAAATCGATTATAGTTTTTAAAAATTTTCATCTTCCTGTAGAGTCTCTATTACTCCCAGTTGCTGCGTTCTGTTTGTTTAGATCTCTGTTTGTTGTTAGAGGTTTTCCTCAGATATCTGGTCATTTGTTGTTGTCTGCGCTTTCTTTTCTTTTTTTCTTTCTTTTTCAGGTCTTACTCTCTCACCCAGGCTGGAGTGCAGTGGCACACTCATGGCTCACTGCAGCCTCAACTTCCCCATCTCAGGTGATCCTCCCACCTCAGCCTCCCAAGTAGCTGGGATTACAGGTGCATGCCACCACATCCAGCTAATTTTTGTATTTTTGTAGAGATGGGATTTTGCCATGTTGCCCAGGCTGGTCTCAAACTCCTGGGCTCAAGCAGTCTGCCCACCTTGGCCTCCCAAAGTGCTGGGATTACAAGCGTGAGCCACTGCACCTGGCATCTTGCTCATTCTTAATAGAGTGGGAGGACCATTGGGTTGTTTGAAAACTGCTTGTATTGGTGGTCCAGTTGACTATGAGTTTAATGTAAGGCAGAGTTTATCAACAGTGACACTAATGACACTAATGATATTTTGGACTGGATAATTCTTTGTTGTGGGAGGCGTTTGTTGTGCATTATAGGATGTTTAGCAGCATCCTTGGCCTCTATCAACTAGATGCCAGTAACACACTTCCACCTCCCACCCCTAGTTTTGTGGCAATCAAAAATGTCTTCGGGCCGGGTGCAGTGGCTCACGCCTGTAATCCCAAGACTTTGGGAGGCCGAGGCAGGCGGCTCACCTGAGATCAGGAGTTCGAGACCTGCCTGGCCTACGTGGTAAAACCCCATCTCTACTAAAAATACAAAAATTAGTCGGGTGTGGTGGCACGCACCTATAGTCCCAGGTACTCAGGAGTCTGAGGCAGGAGAATTGCTTGAACCTGGGAGGCAGAAGTTACAGTGAGCCGAGATCATGCCACTGAACTCTAGCCTGGGCGACAGAGTAAGACTCCGTCTCAAAAAAGAAAAGAAAAAATGTCTCCAGACATTGCCATATTCCAGTTGAGTAACACTAATATCAGAGTATCTATCTAGGATGTTTGTGAGGTGACTCTTGAAGTTGTTGTGTTTAGGTGTTTCATATTGAGATAGTCATATTCTCCAGAAAATAGCCCTGTCATTTACCTTGCCTGAAGGATAAAGTGCAGGAAGAGAGCAGGGAGCCCGAGTAGTCAATACACATACCTTCACTTATTCTCCCTACTTTAAGTACTTCATGCCTGCCCTCAACTGTGCCTGGTTTTCCTTCACCCAGAAACCATCTGTTTTCCCCTCTCTGGAACCGAAACCTGTAGACATTGGCCAAAGTGTGGGAGGAGCAATCAACCAGTGATATAAAGTGGGGGAAAGGAGAAATCCAGGAATTCATCTGACTCTCAAACAACCTTCATTCAACCAGTCTTCCTTAGTCCAACATCCCAGTTCGCCCCACTTCTACAGGTCTCATCAACTCTTGAGCATTTTGACAATTCTGGAGTACATATTGAATTTGTTCTTATATTTACTTAATGTCCATTTACAACTTGGTTTTTCAAGCCTGCCACCCTCCAAAATTTGGCTCCTTTGATATCTTTTTTTCACATCGTTATCCTTAGGGTTTATGCTAGCCCCACACCCCCCCACAAACATTTTATATAGTTTTAGTGGGAACCCTTGGGAAGGATAAAAATTAAATGTGTTTTGGCCAAGCGCTGTGGTTCACGCCTGTAATCCCAACATTTTGGGAGGCTGAAGCGGGCAGATCACTTTAGGTCAGGAGTTTGAGACCAGCCTGGCCAACATGGCAAAACCCCATCTCTACTAAAAATACAAAATTAACAGGACATGATGTTTCACGCCTGTAGTCCCAGCTACTTGAGAGGCTGAGGCAAGAGAATTGCTTGAACCTGGGAGACAAAGTTTGCAATGAGCTGAAATCGTGCCACTGCACTCCAGCCTGAGCAACAGAAAGAGACTCTGTCTCAAAAAAAAAAAAAAGGCCACGCACGGTGGCTCACACCTGTAATCCCAGCACTTTGGGAGGCTGAAGCGGGCAGATCACTTGAGGTCAGGAGTTTGAAACAAGTGTGAACAACATGGTGAAACCCCATCTCTACTAAAAATACATAAATTAGCCAGGCGTGGTGGCACACACCTGTAATCCCAGCTACTCAGGAGGCTGAGGCAGGAGAATCACTTGAACCCAGGAGGCGGAGGTTTCAGTGAGCCGAGATCACACCACTGCACTCCAGCCTCGGCAACAGAGTGAGAGTCTGTCTCAAATAAATAAATAAATAAATAAATAAATAAATAAATAAAGGGTGTAGGCATATATGAGTTCTAAAAAAAAAAAAAGAAAAAAAAAGTCTATTTCATTCTCTTTTTCCAGAAGTGTCAATTTCATATGCTTTTGAGACTTTTGTCACATTTCCAGTGGTTGCCAGACATTGACCGTTACTTTGGAATGTAGGTTGTCAGGTGGAAGGTGATAGATATAACCTTCCTTCATTTTCTTCCCATCCTTCCTAATGTATGGCCTATGGATAATATTACAATTAGACTTTGACACAGAAAGGAGATACTCTAATTAGGAGAAGAAGTAGTGGGGACAAAAACAAGCAAAGACATGGAGGTGGGAATAGAGAGCAAGATATAACAGAGAATATGGGACATTAACCTGACTGAAGCTGAAGTTCATGTTGAAGGGTCATGGGAGATATGAATATAATAAATAGATTAGGTGGGACCAGATTACAACACCTAAAATACTGGATTGAATAACTCAGATTGGATCCAGGAAATAATAGGAAAGTACTATGGACTTTTCTTGTTGTTTGTTTTTTTAGATGGAGCCTTGCTCTGTTGCCAGGCTGGAGCACAGTGGCATGATCTCAGCTCACTGCAACTTCCACCTCCCAGGTTCAAGCAATTCTCCTGCCTCAGCCTCCCGAGTATCTGGGACTACAGGCGCACGCCACCAGCTAATTTTTGTATTTTTAGAAGAGACGAGGTTTTACCATGTTAGCCAGGATAGTCTCAATCTCTTGAGCTCATGATCCACCTGCCTTGGCCTCCCAAAGTGCTGGGATTACAGGCATGAGCCACTGTGCCCAGCTGGACTTTTCATCTGAGAAATAATCTGATGAAAGTAGGTTTAATCTAATAGCTCTGACAACAGATGGACAAGAATAGGGAGAGAGTGGAGTCAAAGGAATTTTATAGGAGACTATGGGTGAAATCCAGATAGGAGTGATAAGGGTACTAGGCCATAGTGGATGAGGTGGGCATGGGAA
The DNA here is from genome assembly GCF_028885625.2 of Pongo pygmaeus. Taxonomy (NCBI): domain Eukaryota; kingdom Metazoa; phylum Chordata; class Mammalia; order Primates; family Hominidae; genus Pongo; species Pongo pygmaeus. The sequence continues at coordinate 87,070,413 of NC_072385.2, read as the reverse complement.
GGACAGATCAAAAAGTCATGGATGGCAGGTGGAATGTTTTGGACCTATAATCCCAGCACTTTGGGAGGCTGAGGCCGGAGGATTGCTTGAGCCCAGGAGTTTGAGGCCAGCCTGGGCTATATGGGGAGACTCCATTTATACAAAAAATTAAAAAATTAGCCCAGCATGGTGGCACACTCCTGTGGTCCCAGCTACCCAGGAGACTGAGGTGAGAGGATTGCTTGAGCACAGGAGGTTAAGGCTGCAGTGAGCCATGATTGCACCGTTGCACTCCAGCCTGGGTGACAGTGCACGACCCTGTCTCAAGGAAAAAAAAGAAAAAGAAAAAGTCATTGATAGCCAGGCCTGGTGGCTCATGCCTGCAATTGCAGCACTTTAGGAAGCCAAGGTAGAAGGATCACTTGAGCCCAAGAATTCAAGACCAACCTGGGCAACATAGTGAAACCTAATCTTTATTTGTTTGTTTGTTTGTTTTGAAGGCATTGACAAGGAAATTTTTATTGGATTTGTTACCTCCAGCCAATATAGAAGTTAAACAGATGTCAGCCAAGCCTATGGAAGCTTGTGTTGGATGACAAATCTAAAAAACATGAATCATGGCATGTTTCTGTGGCAACTAACCAATGTTAGATGTGGCAAGAATTGTGCCCAGTAGAGCATCACATGATTCTGGAGTGCATATTGGAAAGTCAGTTATTTGTTACTGAGAGAGGCCCACTCAGGGCAACTCAAGAAAAGAGAAAGAGAAGCTTTTGTAAATCCACAGAGTGATCTTTCTGGAATGTAAGGATTCCTGAATAGGAACAACTGGCCTTCTTGGATTATAGAACTGGAAACTATCAGGGGAACCAGCCCCCAATGTTTCAGCATAGGTTCTTTTCTATTTTCCCTAAGTATCGGCTGGTCTGAGAAATAAAGAGAAAGAGTACAAAGAGACATTTTACAGCTGGGCCTCCGGGAGTGCCATCACATATTGGTAGGACCGTGATGGCGACCTCGAGCCACAAAACCAGCAAGTTTTTATTAGGGGTTTTAGAAGGGGATGGAGTGTACGAATAGGGAGTATGTCACAGAGATCACATGCTTCAAAAGGCAATAAAAGATCACAAGGCAAATGGCAGAGCAAGATCACAAGGCCAGGGCACAATTAGAATTACTGATGAGGTTCCACGTCCCGCTGGGCACGCATTGTCATTGATAAACATCTTAATAGGAAACAGGGTTCAAGAGCAGACAACCAGTCTGACTAGAATTCGCCAGGCTGGAATTTCCTAATCCTAGCAAGCCTGAGGGCACTGCAGGAGACCAGGGTGTATTTCATCCCTTATCTTCAACTGCATAAGACAGACACTCCCAGAGCAGCTATTATAGAGACCTCCCCCTAGGAATGCATTCCTTTCCCAGGGTTATTCCTTGCTGGGAAAAGAATTCAGTGATATTTCTCCTATTGGCTTTCTGCAAGAAGAGAAATATGACTCTGTTCTGCCCGGCCCCACAGGCAGTCAGACCTTACGGTTATCTCCCTTGTACCCTGAAAATCACTGTTATCCTGTTCTTTTATAGGATACCCAGATTTCATATTATTCAAACATACATGTTTTACAAACAATTTGTGCAGTTAACGCAATCATCACAGGGTCCTGAGGTGACATATGTCCTCAGCTTACGAAGGTGACAGGATTAAGAGATTAAAGTAAAGACAGGCATAGGAAATTATAAGAGTATTGATTGGGGAAGTGATAAATGTCCATGAAATCTTCACAGTTTGTGTTCAGAGATTGCAGTAAAGACAGGTGTAAGAAATTATAAAAGTATTAATTTGGGGAACTAATAAATGTCCGTGAAATCTTCACAATTTATGTTCTGCTGTGGCTTCAGCTGTTCCCTCCGTTCGGGGTCACTGACATCCCACAACAGGAAACACTTTCATAATATTGCTTGTGCTTTTTCACTGAACACATCTTGTACAAGGCCCCCTAGAGGCTATTCCAGGCTTTGAGGCCACATGATCCTTCTGGCTGCCTCTCTGCCTGCATTTTCCGTCTTGCTTTCAGTTCAGATGACTGAAAAAGAGGACTAGGGCCCAGCTCCACTTTTCAAGACAGGGTGCAAGTTACACATAACTGAGTGGCCAACTATGGCAGGGGATAGGTTGTAGGGAGTGGCGGGGTGGGGGGCTTACAAAGCAATGTTTATTCAGCAGGGACCATGCATATGGCAGGAAAATGTACCTACCCAGCCCCAAATGAAACATTTGCTTAGTTAGAAAGGAAACTGGAAATTTTTGGTGTACAACCTTAACTTTTGAAATTGGTATCAGGTACAGAATCCCCATATTACCTCACAAAGCCACAGTCCAGGTGAAAGTGTGAGAAGACTATAGGATTGGCTTACTGTGGTTATTCCTGTGGTTTTTACCTCAAACTAACAATTCTTCCTGAATCCCACATCAAGTCTGCTGCCTGCTGAGTCATCTGGCCTCTTTGACAGCACCCGCCAGTCTTTATACAGGCTTCCTTATATAATATTTATAAAGAAAGGGGCCGGACGCGGTGGCTTACGCCTGTAATCCCAGCACTTTGGGAGGCCGAGGTGGGTGGATCACGAGGTAAGGAGATTGAGACCATCCTGGCTAACACGGTGAAATCCCGTCTCTACTAAAAATACAAAAAAATTAGCAGGGTGCGGTGGTGGGCGCCTGTAGTCCCAGCTACTCAGGAGGCTGAGGCAAGAGAATGGCGTGAACACGGGAGGCGGAGCTTGCAGTGAGCCGAGATTGCGCCACTGCACTCCAGCCTGGGAGACAGAGCAAGACTCCATCTCAAAAAAAAAAAAAAAAAAAAAAAGGGTGCAGTTTGCAGGCCAGTGGACTAATGCACCCTCACCATATAGCCCCACAGAAATGGGTCTGCCATGGAGCTCTAAAGAACTCATAATTTCTCCAAAAGGACTATCTTTCTACACCTATGCAATTGTTCAAGATCGAGGGTCAGCAAACTGTGGTCCACAAGCCAGTTGCATATTTATGCACATGAAGTTTTATTGGAACATAGCCATAGCCATTTATTCACATAGTGTGTATGGCTGCTTTTGTGTACAATGGCAGAGTTGCAAAGCCTAAAATATTTACTGCTTGGCCCTTCAAAAAAAAGTTTCCTGACCCCTGTTTTAGTTAGTTCTGGAATGATCAGCATGTGTGGAAAATCCTCAGGTTGATGCAGAAGCTTAGTGGCTGCACGGTAGTGATATATTGTTTTCCCAGGCTATTTTATTGTTTCTTAATTTCTTAATCACTTTGTAGATTAAATTCAGGGCCAGAAGTAACTCAGACATCTCTAAGGATTGTCTTATTGGCATAAGCTAAAGCACGTATTATTCTACATTCATGGATTGAAATATTAAGTAATTTGATCTAGATGATTGTTTACAGTTTAACACAAATGCACTTAGTCTGTTCTGATTATTTACTCAAGGATTATATTTTCTTACTACATTCACTCAAGAATAATAGTATGTAATCATTTCCTGTGAGATCTGCAATGTTGGGGCCTTCCTTCAAATTCAGTTCTCTGATTTGTTTCCATGACATGAAGTTGGCCTTTAGGTTATGTGATTGAGGTTCCTCAAACAGGATGTTAATTTTCCACTCTTCGTGGCAGGAGAAATATAGTCTAATCTCACGATTTAGTGAGCCAAAGAGCTGTCTCTCTTTTCACACTATCCTTCATTTATAAAATAAATGTTAATTTTGTTTCTTTGTGCATCTTTTGGAAGAAACTTGTGTTTTCAATGCGCTCACCCCATACTCAGGTGAGCATACTCTCTAAGGCAGCCCATTTGGAACAAATGAGCTTTAGCCAAGAGTTTAATGATAAAAATACATTGCTTGCAAAAGCTCTAATTTAGCACTCTGGTGCCTCCTACATGGTTTTGCCAACAAACTCATCTTTGCCTGAAATATAGGCTCTTCGAAGGCAGCTGCCACTCTCTCTTCAAGATGCGAGGGGGAAGAGAAGTTTGAGGCTTTTCATTGTGAGGGACCCTCCACCCCCGTGTTCCTCCTACAGGCTCCTGATTCACACAGCATAAGTTGAGAAACAGGGAAATGGAATCTTCTTGCCCAGGCATGCAGCAGCTAGCTCCTTTGAATCAGAAAAATGTGTGTTCGTAATCACCAAGTTTGAAATGCAGAGCCATCACTGCTGCTGGAAATCTGAGGCTGGTTCATAGCCAGACCAGCTGGTCCTAGGGCCCTCTTCTGCTTAAGAGGCAGTCTAGCCTGTGGCCTAGCCTGTTCAAGGTTGCTGTGTCCCCAGAGCCCTGGTACTCCCTCTGTCAAGTTTCCACTTACTCCTTTCTGGCCTATCCAGGAACCCTTCTCTGAGTTCTCAAGGACTGGCTAGGTGTCCTGCCTCACAGTCACCTACAACCTGCATTTTCCCCATCATAACTTTGAAATTGCTACTTTGCCTATCTTTGCATGGGCTCTTCCTCCAACTACATTGTGAGAGCCTTAAATCCAGAAACCATGTCTTTTTTTTTTTTTTCAAAGAGACTCTTAGATGAATTTGCCAGGACTAAAATATAGAGTTCCTTGTTCCCTGTATATAGCCCACTATAGAAATTCAGTGGTTTTTGAATGAAAGGATAAATGAGTGAATGAAGGGACTTCGGATCTGGCTGGGGCAGACTGTGGAGCTAGAAACTTAGGTTACTTTCCCTTTCTTCCCTTCCCATCCCTCCTCTTCCAATACCCAAGTCTGACAGGCTGTGAAGCACCTCTATATACGACTGATGGAGCTTTAATTGTTCACCCAATCTTTAGAAAAGATCCTTTTAATTCAGCACTGTGCCCGAAGTCCAGGCACTTAGCTCTGGATGCCCAACTGCAGAAAATACCAAGAGCCAGTAGAAAAACCGCACCAATGCTGGGGGTCCTATTTTAATTATTCTAGAAAAATTCACTTTTTGCTCAGTGTTTGGTTTCATTTGGGGCTGACCTCCTTTCTTGCAGGCCCTAGATTCGTGAAATCTATATTAATCAGCAGAATAATATTAGCCAATTCCTTACCCTCGTTTTTCCTTCCCCTCATTTGGACAGCTAGCCTGCTTTGTACTCCTTATCTCAGAGATGAGATGTGATAATAAGAGGCAAAGAAATAAAAGTATGTTCCTGGCTTTTGGATTCAGAAGTTGCCCTTATGAGAAGGAAAAAACAAACAAATGTGGCGTAGATAAAATATTTGGAAGAAAAGATAACAAGAGTAGGAAAGAGTTTCTTATTCTTAGGGGGAGGAAGTGAATTCATGGGAAGGTACAGAGGGCCGAGATGTTTCTGGATCCTGTGTGCTACTTCACCCTGGGAAGGTGACACAATTGCAGATGTTTTTGTGAGATGGGAGCAGAAAAGACATGTTCTTTGCATCCTCAGTGGAGCCCCAGAGAAGAAATGGGTGCATAATGAGTCCCCACTGAAGAGAACGTAGGCAGATGTGCAAAGTTTTCCATGCCCCAGTGAGAAAGAAGCATGTCTCTTCATGCCCAAGAGCACATCAGAGAAATGGAGAGTGCTCCTGAATCCGATGGAGAGTACTCCTGAATCCGAAAGGGTCACACAGTCAGAGTGAAGAATGTCTCCATAAATACCAGTGTGGAAGAATGATCTTGAGGACCACATCCCTCACTCTCTCCCTTTCCCCCCTCCCTTTCTGCACATCTTGCATCTCAGAAGCCCCCTCCCAGAAACTAGATACAACTCCAGGGGAAGGCAAGGTTGAAATCCACAAGTTCACTGAGATAAAGTTTCTGACAATGCAAAGAAAGGGAGGCTTGAAATCAAAATTAGTTAATATTTCTTACATAAATGTCTGGACTAGAATTGTGTCCACTGCTCACATCTTACTCATATTCAGGGATGACATATCTCATGGAAGAACAGGGCTCAGCGAGCCACTTAAATGTCTTCCTAACAAATGTTAAGGTTCTAGAAACCAAATGGTGGGTATATTATCCAACATATGCTGTGAAAGCAGAGCCAATCCTGGGGGAAAGCTTCTCTCCTAATGGTGAGGTGTCCATATTCTCTGCCCCAAGAACCAAGACAAGTGATCTGACAAGTGTGAAGACTGCATTTCAACATGAAAAAGAGTTTTCTTAAACTCAAGCATGATATTAGCTCTACTTTGAATATCAGTTACGAAAATTCATAACGAGCTGAGGTATCTTCACTAACATTGCAAATTAATTTATTGTATTCATCACAATGACATTTATGCGTATTTGAAAAGTAACCCATATGGATGAGCATATTTTTCATTCACTCTACAGACGGAACATGCACGCTGGTTTGCAGATCCCTTGCAGTGACTCTACAGCTCCCAGGAATCTGAGGTTCACAAGGTGAAACCTACCAGGCCAAACAATTTAAAATTGGTTTTGTTTTGAAAATCCAGTAAGTATGATGGCAATGTGTTGCAGAAATTCCTCTTTTAGTATTCCAGTCTGTGGGCTCTGGCAGAAGTAATAATCTGCTGCAAACAGATCACTTTTTTTTGTTTGCAAAGTCTTCATACCAGCTGAATCACAGCTTGCTTTTCACTTTTCGTAACACCTTGCAACATCGCAAAATATTTGCTGGAGTTTTTGAAGGGCGGCTGCAGAATTAGTAAACTGAAAGGAGGCCTTCCTTTACTCCCACCCCTGTCAGCACCTTCTGTTCTAGCAGACCGAAAGGCAGCTTGAGAACTCTGATTGCTTCTCCAGATTATGACAATTCTTGGCACCATTGCCCGGGGCAAGAATGGAAGCAAAGGAAACATTATGGAGTTTTGCAGGTGCCAGTACATAATATTGTCACTTTACAAAATTGAATTTATAAATGACTTCATGAAGGTGAGTTGCTATGGTAACCAGCCTTCTCAAGTTTTATATCTGGAAGTAAGGATCATATGACCCCTTCTGTTTGGGACTATGTATTCTGGGTTTAATGAATAACTACTCATCCTCTAACTTCTAGTTAACTAGGCTCATGGGATGCTAGACCAGGAAGCAACATTAGCAACCATCTCATTCCACCTCCTTCATTCATAGGTGGGAACTGAGACGCAGAGAAGTGGCACTACACAGCTGACGTGTCAGCCCTGAGCCTGTGGTTTCTCACTTAGTTTTCTTTTTTTCAAAATGAGTGATTTTTGCAAGCCAGTTTACTTATATATTGTTATTTTTAAACATTTTAGATTGAGAGGGTCCATATGCATATTTGTTACATTGCATGCTGATGGGGATTGGGCTTTATGTTAGTCAGGGTTCTCCAGAGGAATGTTTTCTTGCTTAGTTTTCTGGTGCTCTTTTCTTTCTGCCACACTGAATTTCTGAAGGGACGCACCCAGCTTCCACGAGTGGATAAGAGACATGGAACCACAGTTAGATGGCCACCGTCACTTCTTACTGAGATGTTAAAACAAGTCCTGTCCATGTACTGATGTGTGAAGTGTCTAATTTTCTCTATCAGAGTTATTACAAATTCCACATGACAACAACTTTCATTGATTCAAAATGATGTATGGGGGGACAGTGTGGGGAGGTGGGGAATGACCTGAGGAAACGTGATCTAGTATTGTGGTTCCGTAGTCTACCAAACATAGATTAGCAATCTGCAAAGAATTAGACTGTACCCGAACTGTAGTGAACATAACGTAAACTTCCTTTAGTCACTCAAAAAAATATATCTTTGGTTTTTTAAAGCCTAGTTTCTTGAACAATAATTCCTGTTGCATAAATACATGAAAAGGTGCTTTGGATAAGAGCTTTCCTTCCAGTTAAGAAATCACCAGGCCACAGAATATTTAGCTATTAGGATTTTCCATAGATTCTTGGAGTGAAGAATGGCAGAAGCTTAGAGTATTTAGTACATTCTTCTAAAAGCAAATCAAAATGCAAAATTAAAACTAAACAGTGAAATTAGAGTGTTCGTTCATTTTAAAGAGATATGAATACAAACACTGGATCCTCAACAGTCTTTAAACATCGCAGATCACCTGGATATCTTGTTAAAATGCAGATTCTGGTTCAGGAGGTCAGGGAAGAGACCCAAGATTCTGCATTGCTAACAAGCTGTCGGGTGGTATCGATGCCGCTTGTCCTTGGTCTATACCTTGAGTAGAAAGGGACTAGTTAACTTGCTGTCTCCTTGAATGTGTTTTCTGTGAGGGTCGGCCCTGACCACCCCAGTCACAGGAATCTTTCTGGCCTCCAGATTCCTAGTGCTTATATTGTATATATCGTCCACAAGGTGCTTAGGTACTGCTGTATATTGGTATGTCCCATATGTGCATGTCTTCTGTCCCCAACCAGATTGTAAGCCCATCTGTGTTTGCTCAGCCCTGTGTGTGCAACAGAGGTGCTGAATGAAGAACTATCAATGATAGATTGATACGTTAAAGATTATTTCCTCCTTCCTCAGAATGCTACACTTCGCTCATCAATGGAGCTCAAGACGTAAAAGTCTGGTTTAAGAGACATTGAATCTATTCTGCCTTTTATTCTTCCTTTCTTATAAGTTGATTTTTAAGAAATCAGCGACAGTGTGGAGAGTTCTAATTGGGTATGTAATAAAATAACCAACTGTGGGGGTGGGAAGGGGTCCCTATCACACCAGGAAGCATGTTTATTGGTTGCATTAGACCACTAAAGTGGAAGCACTGAGATATTCTGGAAAGAACACAGGCTTGGGGGCCAACAGATCTGGGTTCAGAGCCTTACTGCATCACCTACAAGTTGTGTCTCTTTAGAAAATTTACTTAAAATTACTGGGAATTTATTTCATCATCTGTACAATGGGCTACATTTTTCTGTGATTGTTGTAAGAATTGTAGTAACTGGTAAATTGCCTAGCATGGTGCTCAGTACAAGATATTACACTCTCAACAGAATCACTTCCAAGTCAAATTGGAAATTGAGTGTTAGCCACCCATCACTCTGGTTTGAGAAAGCTGGTGGGATAGTTTACATGCATGGCATTAGCGCCATCTAGTGGTGTATTACTGCCTACGCTTCCTTACAGAATTCTGTCTTCTTCCAGTACCTTTGAATGGCCACTTAATTTGTTCATTTTATTCATTTTATTCAAGCATTTATTGAATGCCTACTGTGTGCCAGACACTGATTTGGCAGCTGAAGCTACAACAGTGAACAAGATAGACATGGTCCCTGCCTTTAGGGAGTTTGTGGTCAGGTGGGAAGATAGAAATAATTACTGAAATAAAATTTGAATTCAACTTATGAAAAGCACTATGAAAGAGTACAGTAGCCTGTGAGTTTATAATAAGGCTTCCCTAGGGAAGTGACATTAAAGGTAAGAAGCATAGAATCCAGCCAGGAGACCACGTCAGGCAGGTATCAGCCGCCCAGCGGCACCTCCCTGGACACATTTACCCCATGAGGATCAGGATCCTGCCAGTCTGTCAGGAGCTCCCATCTTGAACTGAGGCCTGTTTCATCAATCATCTAATGTCTATCACATCCCACTCTGTGCAAGTCACTTTACATACACCACTGCAGACTTTCTCATGTTATCCTTTTACAGGCGATGTGCAATGAGGTTAAGTAACTTGTACAAAGACATAAAATGACATGTCAGAGTCAAGATTCACACCCAGATCTTTCTGCTCACAGCGCCCATGCTCTTTCTTCTACTGAAGCTGTCTCCCAGATGCCAAGCCCAGATCTCTTTATTCTGCATTACGCTGCTTGCCTTGGCAGAAAGGAAACCATTAGGAGAAGCGCTTGGGGAAAACGAAAATGCAGAGGGAGGGAGGGAAAATTAAATAACAGCTCAGTGGGTCATGTGTGAAGGGCAGAGAAGAAACTGCTGACTTGGCTAGTTGTGTTCCTCTGGTGTGATTTTAGGAAAGTAAACCCAAGAGATCCCTTTCATCAGGAAAGAGAGTATCCCTAATAGTGTTGCTTATACTCTTGTGGTTTAAAATGTGTTGCAGCTGCTGCTAAATTAAAATGATTTGGGGGATCATTTGGAGAAGAGAGGTTATCCTCTGGAAATCTATAGGAAGTTGCAAGGATTAATAACCGCTAAGGAGCAAAACATCGCTGGGTCAGAAAACAGCTGCAGGACTTAGAGGTTTTCTGCAACACAGGACTTTCAGCTTCAAAACTGGGACATTCTCATGGCAAACTATGACGATTGGTCGCCTGGCAGTGAGCCAGACTGGGAGGATCTGATGTACCCGTGGAAGTTAGGCCGAAACACTTATTGAAATCTGGGGTCAATTTGAGGCCTTGGCCACAGACCAATGTAGAAAAGGTGGGCAAAGGGTGGTACAACGAGTACCTTGGTACTCAGTCCCTAGATTACCAACCCAGAGCACCTGCTGTAGGCCTTGCATGCAGAATTTGTTGGCCCCAGTTCTGAGGGAGGGCTCAGGCAGAGGATAAGTATGACCTCAGAATCAGGCCACTCTGTGCTTCAGCTTCCTTATCTGCAAAATGGGATAAATAGCAGCACTTTGTGGCTAAAACTGCATGTAAGCTCTGTTAGTTAATATGTGTAAAGTGCTCAAAATGGTGCCTGGTCCATATGAATATAGGAAGTATCACCATGGAATTCTCAGGAAGAGAAACAGGTGTATGGCCCTGGCTGGATCATGTCTATGATAGCTCAGTTTTCCCATCTGTAAAATGATAATCAAAGTCCCTGCCAAAGCTTTCAGAAGAAACAGAACAAGACACAGTCAACAAGGAAAGAAGTCACAGATAGTAGGTAGGAACTTGTGCTCTGAAATCAAACCCCCTGGATTACATCCAGCTCTGCCTCTTAGATGTTCATTTATTTATCTGCATACCCCAGCCACCACTGCAAGACCCAAGAAACCAGGGTTGAAATTGCCAGGCACCAAAGCTGCTGCAGCCATTATCCAAACCCTCCACACAGACCAGGGGCTCCCAGTCACTGGCCCAAGGCAGGGTGAAGCATCCAGACAAGGTGGGGAAGGGAATTTGCCCGATAATGGATGCCAATGATTTGAGGAAGACAGCAGCCAAGGGAGAAATGGAAATGCAAACCAGGTACAAACACCAATGGGCCAGGCGCTGTCCTGAGCACTTTATGCATTAGATCATCTAGTTCTCTTGGCAATCTTATGAAGTAGGCACTGTTATTCACCCCATTTTACAGATGAAGAGACTGGGGCGCACAGTGGCTGTAACTTGCTCAACTCACAGAGCGAGTCAGAACTTTGGGCAAGTTTGTTGACATTTCTAGTCCCTAGTTCCTCTCAAAAGAATGAGGGTAATAAGTTATGACATCTCCTCATAGATTTGTTATGCAGATTAGATGGGATAGTCTATATACAGCACTTAGCAAAGGATCGGAAACATTTTAAGCACTCATATTTAAACCCAAAGTCACTCACTAGGTAATTGGTGTGATAAGATACATAGGCTATAATTACCAAAAATATAGCTGGCAATTTAAGAAAATGGCCAAGTGTGCAATGTAGTAAAAGTCTAGGGTGGGGCAGGGGACATAAAATACCATAGGAACTGAGGAACAGGGGGACAGGTCTGAAGAATCTGTTTTGTATGAGACACTTTGTAGGCCTTTGGAGAGAAATTGTGAAGAGGACTTGAAGGATGGACAGTTGGCCCCCAAACTCCAGGCTTTCATTCCCTGAACTAAGAGGGACCTTGAGCAAGCCCTCACCTCTGTGAAGAAGCCCTCAGCAGCCCAGATAGGAGAGCTGAGGTGTCTGGAAAAGCCCACACCGAGGCCCAGGGCTGGACCAGTTGTGGAGGGCCGGGCCAGTTGTGGAGGGCCATCAGTGCAGCCCTGTCTTGACTCCTGCTGCAGAAAGCCTGGGCAGGGCCGCAGCTCCAGCCCACGTTCCAGATTTCTGCCATGACCACCCTCCTGCTTGCCAGCTTGAAACCACTGTTTGTTGACTTGATTGCCCTGATTTCATCCATTTAGATCATCTTTGGCTCACTGACCTCAGCCCACTCCCTTCACCTGCTCTATTGTTTTATTGTGCCCCCCTGATTCCAGGCAAGACATTCCATTCACTCCATCAGCCCCAATCTGGGAACCTTGTCAGCAAAGAGGATTGGCCAGGGATGAGGAATTGTGGTGAGGTGAAAGGAATATCTCTGATAAGAGATGTAGCAGTGCTACTCGCTGATAGCTCTAGATTCTTGGCAAAGGCCTAGGAACTCACCCCACATTTTTCATCAGAGGGTGTATTAGCTGCATTTTAGAAACCTATTAAGAGTTGTAATTAGCGGCAGGGAGAGAACAAGAACTCTTCTCCAGGGCAAGTGATAACAGCAGTAAGCATTGAGTGGACAGTGATCATCTAGCCAAGCCATGATCCTTTTCCTCCTCTTCCACCTCTTAAAAAGAGACTGGAGCTGTGCTCTCAGGCTCAGGGAATTCTACCTGACTGTATTGCTTTGCCTCCAAATGGATTCCCTCTCTCTCCTGAGCCCTTTCAGGTAGACAGCTGCGTTGGACAGTACCTGGTGTGCATTTCCATTTCTTCCTTGGCTGTTGCCTTCCTCAAATCATTGGCATCCATTATCTGGCAAATTCCATTCTCCTCTTGTCTGGATGCTACACCCTGCCTTGGGCCAGTGCCTAGCAGCCCCTGGCCTGTGTGGAGGGTTTGGATGATGGCTGCAGCAGCCTTGGTGCCTTGCATTTCAGCCCTGGTTTCTTGGGTCTTGAGGTTGTGGCTGGGATGTGGCAGGTGGAGCCCAACAAGGAGATTTACCCCAATGGTAAGGAGGGGTTTCTGTGCGAGGAAATGAGCACCTGGGAACCCAGGCGGCCAAAGGTGATTGAATTGTTCCGCACAAACTGGGTTACCCCTCAGGGCTGATGTGGCCTGGAGAGACACCCCTAAAGTCATCATGTGCCTCTAAGATTTCGCTAGGAAAGTTTCCAAGAAAAGTCTAGATTTCCATTGGGCTTGAAAGGTGAGCCACCCGCACTGGGCACTCAGGTCTGCATTTCTGCTCCAGTGTTCCCTCAGTCCAATTTTACACAGCAGTAACACCCTCTTCCACTCATGTTCTGTTGTGTTCTGCAGATCCTATAGGGGAACATCATGATAATGAAACCTTTGTGTTTTCCATTGCTGCTACAAAAAGACCAGATCAAACATTTTATGACACTTTTGTTTTTGTTTTTCTGTACGCTGCATGTGAAAATATCTATTACACAAATCAAGTACTCTGCTTTCCATTGCCAAGCATCTTTGGCACAGGAGCTGTAATAAGAAATGTAATGAACATAAAACAGTTTTTAGAATCACTCATTTGGTAGCTGGTATATGAAGCTGACAAGTCCCCCTCTGCCAAAGCTGCAGAAGGTCGGGCATATCCTTCCCTTAGCTCATATGGCTGCAGAGGAAGGAGGTGTCTTTCTTTGGGCTTCATCCCCAGGCAACCCACACACTTTGATGCTCACCTGTCTGCCTTGGGGGACTGGAGTTGAATGACTGCTTGTTTTGCTCCTGGGATCTGTGGGCTCCACAGTCGTCCTAGGCCTCCTTGCTTAATCGGACTCCCACCCATGCCATCTGAGTAGTTCCTCTTCTGGTCCTGTCACTATCATCTCCCCTTCTCTCTCTCAAGGCATGTCCTTCTGTAGTACATCTTTTTAATAACTGATAAGAGTCTCCTCCGACCTTCCCTTTGGAGACCTTTTCTCTTCAGTCAATCCCTGCCCCACCCAATCCCATCCCTTGTTCTCAGCGTCCTGCTCACAATCCCTTTCACTATGCCACTGACTTACCCAGACTGGCTAGGACATCTCTATTTGCATTGCATTGCAATATGGACTGAGGTGAGCCTGCCTATGAAATCAGCTGTGAACTTATTTTTTGTCTACTGTGATTTTAAAGGGCAGGGAGGAGAAAGTGAATACTGAGGGAAGGAAAGGAGACCTAACATTTATTGAGTCCTTGGAGTTCTTGAGATAGATGCCTCATACACGTTAACTTATGCATCCTCACAATGATCTTGGGAGGTGTTATTTACTCCATTTTACAGAGGATGAAATGGAAGTTAAATCACTTACACAGGCCGGGCACGGTGACTCACGCCTGTAATGCCAGCACTCTGGGAAGCCAAGGCAGGAGGATCGCTTGAGCCTAGGAGTTTGAGACCAGCCTGCCTCTACAAAAAAATAATAAGTTTTTAAAAATCACTGCCCAAAGTTCCAAAGCTAGTCAACAAAGAAACCGGTTACAAATTTGCTCTTCATTTAGTGTAAAAATCAATGAAACTTTTCTGAATGTTTCAGTCTTTAAAAAAAAACATAAAGCATGCCATCCAATGAGCTGTGTGACCTGGGGCAAGTCAGTGGACCTCTCTGGGCTATAGTTTGAACATCTTTAATGTCAGGAGCCTGTCCTAGAAGGTTCTAACTCCTACAAGCTTTTAACCCAGGCAGTAATTGCCCTTGTTCTCAAAAAGGACTTCTTCATGTCCAGTCCAAATCTTTAAAGAACCCAAGTCATGCTAACAAGAAATAAATGACTAACACTCCGGGAGCACTAATCCCGAGCACTTCAGGAATTCCCTTCCTTTTTCCTGCCAGGCAGCAGTTTCACAGCCATGCTCCAGCTCTCCTAAATCAGGATCTGTGGGTGGACAGGAGGATGAGAAACACAGTGCTGAAGGGGCCTGGGTTTCTATGTCACCACCACTGCCTAGCCTCTGCCCCAGCCACTGTAGCCAGCGTGCCTCCACCTGGCTGTCTTTCCCTACACAGCCCGCATGCCCCCCATAGCTGGCTGCACTATGGGAAGGACTGATCCCCACCAGACAAGCTGGACTTTCCTGGCCTCCCTTGCACCCTGGGAGATCCTTGACCATGTGGGGGAAATAAGATTATATTTATTAAAAACAATGTAATCTATAGCAGCCATGTGCACACCTTGAAATTCCTGGGGCCATAAACTGGAAGGGCATTTCTTTAATCCCTGCAATTTACAGTTTTTACTCACCTGGCTTAGGTGGGGGGAAGAATCACACACATACATACCTGTTCACACATACACACGTATGTATATGCACGTGTGTGTACTGACTCCTTGGGATTTGCTAAGCCTCTCACATGAAGCCTCAACAGCCCTAGGGAACTGTGCTCAGGTCTCTGATTCCACTGGAGCTTGCCAGCATTCCAGGGCCAAGTCAAGACTTTTGTAAATTGCCGAGAACTGAATTCTGACCTGGGAGCAGAGTGGACAAAGAATGGCACAGAGATGCCAAGGAAGCTGAGTTCAGGAGGGAAAGTGAAGCCTGCCCCACTCACCATCCTTGTCCTTCTCTTCTCCCCAGCCTCCCAAACCCCAGCCCCTACACACACACCCGAAAAGAGGATTCGGCAACTGAATATGAGAGGGACAAACCTGGTGGAAGACTTTGGTACCTGTGAAACTGTGCCCAGTTATTGATCTAGAGATTGACCACCAGAGGCAGTGTTATCATTTAAGATGAGTTTCCGTTGGCACTCACCATGTCTTACAGCTTCTCCTATTTGTTCTTGTCCCAATCCTCTTCCAGCTCCCATCCAAGAAGTTCTGTGCAATTCAGCTAAATTTGTAGGACACTACTCCAGTTAGCACTGTGCTTAGGAATACAAAGTCCTTCTGGTACCAGGTCTGTTGCAAGCTCTTGCACTTCTCAAGGTCACAGACTTGACAAGAACACTTGACTATGTTCTTGCTCCAACTTACAGAAACCGGAATGATGCAAGAAAAATGATGACAAGCTCATGCTCAAATAAAATGCCTGGGTCTTTCATCAAAACAGTGACAAAGCACGTATTTGTACATTTTAAGTTAAAATAAGATGTTGAAGGCTGGTGTGTTTCATTGTCTGTTAACTGGTCAACAGTTCCAATTGTTTTTTTTTTTTTTTTTTTTTTTAGATGGAGTTACACTCTTGTCACCCAGGCTGGCGTGCAGTGGTGCGATCTCAGCTCACTGCAACCTCCGCCTCCCGGGTTCAAGCAATTCTTCTGCCTCAGCCCCCCGAGTAGCTGGGATTACAGGCATGCATCACCATGCCCGGCTAATTTTTGTATTTTTAGTAGAGACCAGGTTTCACCATGTTGGCCAGGCTAGTCTCGAACTCCTGACCTCAGGTGATCCACCCACCTTTGGCCTCCCAAAGTGTTGGGATTGCAGGTGTGAGCCACTGCGCCTGGCCCCAGTTGCATTCAGTGAGAGCGTGTGTGATGATACCTTAGCTCCTATTTTTATTAACATCTAGTTTGTAAAGGACTACAGAGACAGTGTGCGGAGTGCCCTGGAAGGGTGGGGCTTGAGCCAGGCTGATGGACACATGGGAGGACCAGGCTGGGGAAGGACTTAGGGCATGAACTTCTGTCTGGATACAGCACCAAGTGGGACAGGGTCGGGGGTCAGGGAGATCGGATTGGCCAGAGCACAGGAACTTGCAAAGAAATACACAATAGGACATAGGTAGGATAGAGAAGAGGCAAAAATATGTAAGTAGGCACCAGTTAGTGTAGCACATGATTTCATATCCTGTATATACTTTAATTTAATCATAGCAACCATGTGAGAAGAGTACTATATCTTGACTTTCAGTTGAGGATTAGGCCCCAAAAAGGCTGCTGATACAACAGTACTTAATTTCAGGTGGGGCTAGGGACAATGGTTCCCCCGCCTCTGACAGGGTTTGTCAAAGATTATTTTTTCACTTAATCTGAGCTACTTCGTGGTAAAGCCTAGATTCCATCCACCTTTTGTCTCCAGGCCTAGTGAATGCTCTTTGCGTTTTACCTCACCTACCTAGTTACTACCATATTAACTTGCTAAAAATATTCTATGAAATGGATTCTATCTGCAAATAAATGTAAATAATATATGTGTCTTACTGAAGAAAAATAAAATAAGCACTTGTGACCCCACCACTCAATTTAAGGCACAGAATATTACCACCGCTATCGAAGGTAGCATGAAGGTCACCCTTCGGAGGCGACCATGATGCTGAAATGTCTGCTGATGACTCCCTTACCCTTCACAATGTTGCCACATACGTCTGCTGAATAATTTCCATTTGCCCCTCCAGCTCCATCTCCAGGCTTCTCCATACTGCCGTGTGTCCCGTGAGGCTGGCCCGTCTAGACTGCACCAGGGAGCTCCCTTGATCCTTGGCTTCCTGGTGGGTTTGGCCAAAGTGAAACACTGACAGGAAAGCAGAGGATGAGAATGAGGCCGGGGTGTCTGCTCCCCTGCTCCCTCTCTGCTGGGGCGCCCACCATGAATCGGTTGCGTTCATCTACCAAGGTCACTCTTGGCTCTGGCAGGTAGCCCTCTCCACCCTGCAGCCCTTTCCCTGCCCTCCCAGGCTCCTTCAGGTCTAGTGATGATAAAGCTTCCTGGCTGCTCTGCCAGCCCTAGGGTGCTGAACCATTCCCTGGTGGTTTCCCAAACCTAGTGTTTCTTAATCATTTTTAAAAATCATGACTCCCCTAAATACCCTTTTCAGGCTTTTTCCCCCTGATCATCTCCCTGCCATGAAATTTTAATATCACACATATACTGTTGATCTATTTATGTACTGTAGATATCTTTGTGTTTTATATATGACAAGAATACTACATTTTGCTCACCAAGAAGCAATCTCACCCCTTGAGGGTGATACTGACCTTATTAGGAATGTATACCCTAACCCAACTCATATTTTTGTAGTTCTCTCTAATACATTCTCTTTAATCACCCATTTCTAGTGTGCTCTTTCTTGCCAAGACACTAACATATATAACAATATGTTATGCAACATATTGTTATAGTATATGTATTAGTTAAACATATAATAAATAGTATAACAATATACTGTGTCCATAAACAATATTTTAGTTCTGTCAGGTTTTTATCTTTAAGTGAAGGAACACAGTATATTTTTCTTTTCCTTGGCCTTTGTCAATATTTGTGAGATTCATCCGTATTGATGCGTGTAGTTATTGTTCATTTTTACTGCCATATGGTGTTGCACTGGATGAACGTATACAAATTTACAAGTTTGTTTAGTGGTGGGGATGGATATTTGGGTTGGTTATTTTGAACACATGGCACAAAACATTCTTGTACGTATCTTTTGGTAAAGACATAGATATACATATACATAATATACACATACATATACATATACAGAGTCTCTAGGGTACAAACCTGGGAGTAAAATTACTGTATTGTAGGGTATGCCTATTTTTCTCCTTACTAGAAAATGCCAAATTGTTTTCCTGTAATGATACCAACTTATTTTCATACCAATAGGATTTGAGAGTTCTGGTTGCTCCACATTCTTTCCAGCATTTGTTATTGCTGGACTTTTTAAATTTTTGCCTGTCTGGTAGGTATGGAAAAGGTATTTCATTGTAGATTTGATTTTTGTTTTGCTTATTACTGATAGGTTGAGCATCTTTCCACTTCTTGCCCATTTGGTTTTCTTTTCTGTGAATGCCAGTTTGTGTCTTTTGTCCACTTTCCTATTGCAGTGTTTCCTTTTTCTTATTGATTCATTGGTTTCCTTCATATATTCTAGATGTTAACCCTTTGCAAGTTACATAAACTGCAAATATTTTTTCCCAGATTGTGGCATGTCTTTTCACTGTTTTAAAAATAAGTTGTGATGAATATACATTTAAAATTTTAATGGAGAAAATGTATTAACCATTTCCTTTCTGGTTTGTGTCTTTTGTGACTTATCAGAGACATTCTTTCCTATGCTGAATTCCTAAAGTTTTTCTGTAGTTTCTTTTAAAAGATATTTAAAATTGTGCCTTTTACATTTAAGTTTCCTTTTTTTGTATATGGCAAGGATTCATTTTTTTTCATATTCATGGAAACCAAGTTTCCAGTGCCACTCATTGAATAGACTATCAGCCCCCTTGCCCATCTTTCTTTCTTTCAGAGTCTCACTCTGTTGCCCAGGCTGGAATGCAGTGGCATGAACACGGCTCACTGCAGCCTCAACCTCCCCAGGCTCAGGCAATCCTCCCACCTCAGCCTCCCAAGAAGCTGGAACTACTGGCACCCACCACCACACCTAGCTAATTTTTGTATTTTTTGTAGAGACTGGGTTTCACCATGTTGCCCAGGCTGGTCTTGAACTCCTGGGCTCAAGCGATCCACCCCCACCTCAGCCTCACAAAGTGCTGGGATTACAGGTGTAAGCCACCACGCCCAGCCCCGCTTGCCCATCTTTACTGCCTCCTCTGCCACGTGTTTATAAATATGTGGGCCTGTTTCTAGGCTCTCTGTTCTATTCCACTGGTGTGTTATTATGTCCCTGCACCAACAACACAGTTCCCATTTCTTTTTTTTCTTTTTTGTTTTTGAGATGGAGTCTCGCTCTGTGGCCCAGGCTGGAGTGCAGTGGCATGATCTTGGCTCACTGCAGCCTCTGGCTCCTGTGTGCAAGCGATTCTCCTGCCTCAGCCCCCTGAGTAGCTGGGACCACAGGCACGTGCCACCACGCCCAGCTAATTTTTTATATTTTTAGTAGAGGCAGGGTTTCACCGTGTTTGCCAGGATGGTCTTGATCTCCTGACCTCATGATCCGCCTGTCTCGGCCTCCTAAAGTGCTGGGATTACAGGCATGAGCCACCATGCCCAGCCCACGGTGCCCATTTCTATAGCTTAGAAATAAGTCTTGATATCTGTCAGGATAAGTCCTTTTTTCTTCTTTAGAAGTATCTTGTCTATTCTTTGCCCTTGACTCTTCCCTGTGAAATTTTTTAAATGGTTTATCAGATTCCAAAAAGAGCCTGAGCAGGCAGTGTCATGGGTAAACAGCAAGGGCAGGGATGAGCATCTACATGCAGATCAATAATGCCGGTGCAGCAATGCTGGGGCAGAGTAGGGGCCAGACCATGCAAAGCAGTGTCACAGACCAAAGCACGTCTGCAGTCCAGGGCAAGGCCACCCCATGTAGGGAGGCTCAGCCAATGTCAAAACATGATGGGTGGCAGTCTCTGCTTACTATTATCCCAGTGGCCCAAGGACATCACAAAGGTACTAAACCTTTATCATAAGCCTCCTTTGGGAGGTTTATTAAGGAAATGGAATTATTTATTCTGAAAGAGGAAAAAAGCTAGGAAGGACTTAATTGTTAAATATTACTCTAGGCTAAGAAGATAAGTGAAAGTGGAAAAGAGGCCAGAGTTGGGAATTCAGACTCACAGGGATCAATTAGTATCAAAAAGAGACAAACCTAGCTGAATCCACAGCTCCAGCCTGCTTTTTCCCAAAGGGAATTTAGGTGGTTTCAGTACAAATCCATGTTCATTACTGGGGTTTATTTTAGTTGTTTGGTTTTGTTGTTCATTTAAGATAACACTTATTGAGCTTTTACTATGGGCTGGGCTTTCTTCTAAGCATTTAATATGTATTAACTTATTTCCATGCCCCCTGCCAACCCAAATCAACTCAGAGTATGTATCCAACAGATGATTGATCGGTTGGCATATTTCCCATAGGAATAAATCACTGACGAAAGGTGAAGAATTCCCTTTATGTATAGACCTTTGACAACCACTCCTCAAACTGGGCTTTTGAACATTTTCCTTGTGGATCTTGTTTATTTGGCCTGAATGGAAAATGTAAAGCCAGGAGTCAGGTTATAGCATTTAAACACAAAAACCAGACAGGATCATGGTGACCATATCTTCTCCGAGGGGAGGCAGGCAGAAGGAAGGGGATGAGCAGGAAGACGAATATTCTACAACAGACTGGGAGGAGTAGCCATTCTATCCTCCACAGAGGTTTCTTGAACAAGGAAGACTTGGCCCCTTGGTGCGGGCCAGGAAGTCCATGGTATCAGATGCCAAGCATTGGCATCAAGGAATTCCCAACAAGAAGGCAGCCACCTCAAATCCTTTGTGGAGCAAGGCAGGTTATAAATAGATCTATAAATTTTTTTAACCAGAAGGCAACAGGCTTAGCACAGCTATTCTTCCCTTTTGGTTCTCCTCCCTGCATTGCTTTGCCTATTAAATCCCTGCTACCAGGCAGAGCCATCTGCGTGTCAGCCAATCCGCTGCTGCAGCCTCAGGAGAGCCAGGATGGAAACTGGCTTCTATTACGACTTCAGGTTGTGACCTTGCTTGTGGAAAAAAGTAAATCTTCCTATCTTACCTCTGGCTAATTGGGCAGGAGGTAGAAGAGACAAGAATTTATTGTACAATTTGCCTCCTGCTGGCTAGAACGCTAATGTAGCCCTTGCAGAGGCAGGCTCTGGTTTTAGGGACAGGCTGAGGAGAGAGAAGCTGTGGGCTGGGTCTCTGGTACATGCAGCCAAGACCTGCTCTTGGGGCTTTTCACTGCAAGATTTTAGAAGATGGGTTGTCTTACTGGCCAAGTTATATGTGGCTTGGGGTGTGTGTGTGTGTGTGTGTGTGTGAAAACAGAGAGAGAAGACATAGAGAAACGGAGAGATTGATTTCATCTCTCCTAACAGATGATGACTTAGAAATTATTTAGGCTGTTGAGTCTCCAACCTTGTTGTAGATCAGAACCCCCAGAAGCGTGTTAAAGCACAGGTTACTGGTTCCACCCCCAGAGTTTCTGATTCAGTTGGTCTGGGGCGGGGCCCAATCATTTGTATTTCCCATATGCTCCCTGGTGACACTGGTGCTGCCAGTCTGAAGATCACATTTTGAAAACCAGTGATTTAATCTAACCTCCTGATTTCAAAAATGAGGAAACTGAAGCCCAAAAGCCCAACAGTTAATGAAAATACATGCTCAGGCACCCACAACTGGTTACTGGCTAAGGCCAGACTAGAACAGAGACTCCTGGACTCCTAATCCGGTGCTTTCTCCACCACATCCGGCTGGTACCTGGCCAGGATGCCAGGGAGTTGCTATTCTAATAATAAACATGTTATCCTTCATGGTTGAAGATTACCATTCCCTGCATGGTTTCTTCTTCCTCTGCCTTCCCCAGTCCAACAGAGCCCACCCTGCTGGCTCAGTACAGAAATAGCCTAGCCCAGCCCACTCACCCACCAACCAGTGGGGCTTAGAATCAGGTCATGCCCCACAGCCAGGTGCCTAAGCACCTGGTGTCTATGTTACTGTCCAAGGGTTATTGCTGGTAAATGAATTGGAGATCTGAGGCCTTTGTAGTGACTACTGGGTGTGCATATTGGCCCTGAGTTATATATAGCTCTTTCTACATTCTCCATGTTTTCATGAGGCTTTGACCTTGATGTCGGACATTTCAGCTCATTATTCTGCCTAGCACCTAAATCCTCTGCTGAGGTTAGAGCTCCACTCTGAATAATGATCCCATGATAGGAGACTCTACTTCTGTTGGTCCTCGTTCCTGAACTGGAGTGTTGGTCTATATCCAAACTTGGTTGCTGAGTCCTGCAGCCCACGGGTCAACCGCCCATGTGGTATCTGCCCACCCAGAGGCTTTCTGAGCTCTGACTGTCTCTCGAATTCCCTGGGCTATGCTCTGCCTGCCATATTAGAAACCTCAGGCTCAACCTGGTATGAAATCAAAGCTGAGATTGACCTTGAGATGCTTGTCTACCTGTCACTGGTATTTCCAGGGCCAACTTCTGCACTGGATCAGTTCCCCAGCCCCACCTCACCCTGGCCACATGCCTTCATCTGCCAGTGAGATCTAGCACAAAGATGTCCTGCAGAGGACAATGCTTCAAGTGATTTTTTTCCAGCATGGGGAAGGAGTACACTAACCTGTCTATTGTAATAGTTTGCAGGTCTCTTTTGATATGGGAGGTGGTCATCTGGAAGGAGACAAAGGGTTGGCTCAATTGTTCTGCATAAAGAATTGATTGATACTGGAGGTAATGGAGAAAATACAATAGAGAATCTTGGCGAAGACTGGAACAGTTTGAATGAGGCAGGAGGCTGGAACATAGTTGGGGAAAGCAGAATAAAAAATTCCCTATGTGGAATAGCCAGAGGACTTTTGCCGCTCAATTTTAATTTGTCCACTGTAGAACAATATGACCTCCTTCTTGCTCCAAATCTTGATACATTTATATAGCTTTTGTGGTGGTGGCATGGGTTGGGGGGGGGGAAGGTGAAATAGCAGGGCCATATATAGAAGTGTGGCCTGCTCCACTCACCTCTGCTGAGACCTACGTGTAGCTAGCAGCATTGTAACTTGGTTCTAGGTTGCACTCTACCAGTTCTAGGTGGTGAACCTGGAAGAGTGAGCAGTGGCTGGAAATGGGGCTGGAACAGGAAGCAAGGAGAGCTTAATGCAACTGGCAGCTGGCAGATGGGTGACTTGAGTAGATGCATGAAACATACACCTAGTTTGCTCTAGTATGTTTGCCAAACATACTAGAGGCTTCAAAGGCAACTCTTAGATGACAGTACTGGATAATTCTGGAACTTATTGTCAGCACACTCTAGCCATTTGAGAGAACTAGCCTGAGGTGAGACACAGATTTTCTTTCCTTCGTTTTTTTTTTTTTTGAGATGGAGTCTCCTTCTGTCACCCAGGCAGGAGTGCAGTGGCACAATCTCGGCTCACTGCAACCTCCGCCTCCCAGGTCCAAGCGATTCTCCTGCTTCAGCCTCCCGAATAGCTGGGATTACCGGCACCCACTACCACGCCCGGGTAATTTTTCTATTTTTAGTAGAGATGGGGTTTCACCATGTTGGCCAGGCTGGTCTCAAACTCCTGACCTCAAGTGATCCGCCTGCCTCAGCCTCCCAAAGTGCTGGGATTACAGGCATGAGCCACCGCACCCAGCCGGTAGATTCTCTTTCATTTAGATCCAACTAACTTGGAATCTGTGCTTCCTTGGTCAGAAGTTTGGGGGAAATAATCTTTTGTCTTGTCTATGAAGAAACTCAGAAGTAGAAACAAAGTGAGAGGGAGAAGGTTTAGATTTTGTAAAGGAACAAGTCAGTACTTTTCGCATACTAACAAAGTGTTTATTGCCCTAGAAAAATAATTTGCAATAAATCCATCAATAGTTTACAGGAATTTATGGGTTTTTAAAATGTGAAACCCTCAATCCTTTTTTGAAATTTGGTTTGAGGACAGTTCTAAACTTCCTAACCCCTTTCTCTCCCATAACTTTCATCCCTTTATTTCTCCCAACCAGGCCTTCCATGGTGTAGAAATGATACGGAAAGTCAGGTTGCCATTTTTTGTAAGGCTCCCCGTAGTATCCTGGACAAATTTTCTTTCTTCTCTCCAAATAAACGTCGATCATTGGACTGAAGTGGATGGTTGAGATATTGCAGTGGGAATAAAAGGAGGTGGCGAGATGGTTCTTGCCTAAACCATTCCCTTTCCTTTATTCCCAGCCCAAGGGCTGCTGGACAGTGTCTCTCAGAGTACACCTTGGTCCTTTTCCTGAGAAAGCCAAACTTGGAAGTGACTAGCAGGTCTAATTGTGCCTCTATGGAATCCAAATTCTGGAAGGAGACAAAGAGAAGTCTGGAGGCCTCCGACTGGAGAGAGAGCCTGATGGATTAAATCCAAGCTTCGCGCAGTCCCAAAAAGCTGTCAGGGTGCCTGGGCAGCGTGGAGCCGATCTGGACGATGCATTCCAGATGGCCCGCCTTCCTTCTTTAGGTTTGGGGCCAGTTGGAGCTCCCGGGCGGTCTCCCAAGGTAGCCCCCCGGAGAGCTCAAGGCAGCTGTCCAGATGGGAGGAACCAAAATAAGGATCACTGTGGCAGGCTTGGAGTTGGAGGAAAGCTCCCACCCCCCAACTTTGTGTTGAACATCTGGATATCATTTTTCAGACTTTTAAAAACACTAACTCTACTCTGCGAAATACAGCCAATTCATTTCTTAAAAAAAAAAAAAAAAAAAGCACTTGGGGAACATTCTAGGCCAAGCAGTTGCCCCAAAGTGGATCCAAATAATTTTGGGCTGTATGATATAATGGAGCTCAGAGAAAAGCCTCCAAAACTAACAGGCATCTGATCATCACCCCACTCCCCACCTCCCAAATTCACCAGCTGGCAATGATGCCACAGGGACTCCAGGGCAATGCCAGGGATTTGCAATATATTTTACTTTTTGGTTTTGTTTTATTTTAGCTTACACAAAATGTACAAGTCAGATGTGGAAGATTGTCTCTTATATTCAAGGATTTCAGGCTAAGTTATGGAAAATCAGCATGAGACAGAGAGAAGGGACAGAGAGAGTATGTGAGAGAGAGAGAGGGGAGAAGGAACAGACCCACTGAGCCACTTGAAAATTCCACGGTCTGTGAACCTGCTCTGGCCGTGACAGAATTCTTTATTGTGAAGACAGGTCTATTGGCCTGCAGGTCCCTTGCAACCACGTGGCTGAATGGTAACCTGAATTGAGTCAGACAACTGCAGCCCCTTCTCCAAAGGACCTGAGGGGAGGCGAGAGGCAGGAGCCTCTACCCCAAGAGTGCCCATGGTCAAAAAGGAGAGAAACCCTTCCTGCTCTTAGAAAATCCCAACTTATGAGGCATAGGTAGGTCCTAGTGCTGGCGAGCTTTTGGCTTACCAGAAAAGAATAGTCACAGAGCACCATGTGCTAGAAAGTTCCAAGGGAAAGGAGTCTAAAAATATTGAGCGGACACAGTGAAGGAGTGAACAGAATAGGTTGGGGTTATTTGGAAGGAAAAAGGTTGCTAAAAAAGAAAACCCTTTCCAATCCAATAGTCATACACAAAGGAAGCCCAGGTACAGATCTTGCCCAGCCATTCCAATTTCAATTCTGTGGCTGTTAGAATTGTACTTCAATGAAGCTATGCGGACACATATCTAGAAAGTATGTGTCAGAAAATGAAAATCTGACACATCCAGTCAATTCTCCAAGTGTGCCTTGATTGAGGAATATAAAATATTTGGCCTAGTCTACATTGGTAAAAAATAATAACACCCAATACACAAATATCTACTGTAACTACGTATCATTGTATGAAAACAAGCCATGAATAATCACATACATAAGTCTATAGACTGCAAACACGTGGTGATACATCCTTATGCAGCATATCCACGCACTCCCAACTGCCTGATCTCACTATGTCCTCAGGAGTCACAAGAGCATCGTTATCACTATCACTCAGAAACCTAATTCAACCCTGGTTCTCCTGGATGGTTCAGCATGCAGATCTACAGCCTTAAGGCTTAGACCTTTGCCTGTCTTGACAAGGGCTTTTCTGAGCTGCCAAACAATTCCCTGCTATATGCCAAGGTATTATTAATTAATGTTGATCCCGCTCATGGCAGCTCTGCTGTGAAATGCCAGCCCTGTTAATAGCTCAACGTTGGGCTCATGTCGACTTGGAGTTATAACTCAGGCCTAACCTTTATCTCCTTTTACGATAATAGAACACTGAAAGACTCTCAAATGCTATAAACAATACTCTTCTGAAACTCATCCACCTCATGGTAGCAGAAGCACACCATGAGCACCAGCCAATCTTCCTGAAATTATGTTGTAAGTGACAGGCACGCAAGGAAATGACAGGTATTTTTTACTTCCAGACATAAAGGAGAGTTTTTGGTACTCTGTTCCAGACCAGAAAACTTAGTGGTGGAGAATTTCCCTGGACTGGATGTTTCTTGCTCACTTAAATTTTAAGAGAAACTTTCCCAAGGGGTCCAGACAAGTGCTGTTTTGCTCTAAGTCTCTGTATGCAGCAACATTGGTTGTTCTCATCATACCTATACCTGGTAAGTGGCAGCACTGCTCTTCTGCATGATATTAGTACTTTCCCACTGTGGTTGGACTTCTCCCCTTGAGACTCCTGCTTCTCCACGATGTGACCCAGGTTGAATGAAGGAGCATGGGGCTCTCCCAATCAGAGACACCTAAGACTAGCCCCAAATCACCTTGCCCAGGGAACAGAAGAAGCAGATGCCTACGGTGTGGAGCAATGCCCCACATCTGCGCAATTCCAAATTCCATGGCCACCCAGTCTTCATTTCCTTTCCTGAAACTGCCTGTGAGCTCTAAGTAAGATGGAGACTCCAAACTTAGAAAGCAGATGCCTGGGGAGCTACTCTGTGCAGAAACTGGAGTCACTGAGGCTCTGCCCCCTAGGGGTTTGGCCTGGATTTTCTAGGACAACTCACTGCACTGGGGAAAATGAGCTCATCCAGTCACTGATCAGACAGATGGCAGTGACTGATCAGGAGTGTCAAGGACAATTCCCCAGAAAATGGCTGCTCCTCCCTGTGGCTTTGGTGGCAGTGCCACACAGATGGGTCAGTCTACCTGGTAGCCTTCTCAAATCCACAGAATGTAAACACCAAAAGAAGCCACAGTCCCTGGGACCTGCATAGGAAATGTCTCAGCAGGCATCTGACCGGATTGGAGTCAGCAGAGGAGAATCTGTCAAAACAAATCCTGTTTTGGAAATGCAGGGCTATTCTGGTAGGGTACATCCCGGGACCTAAGAGCTGAGGAAAATTGGCTAAAAAGAGCAAGACTCACCCAAGAAGCTGCTATGGAGGCACGCCCATGCTGCCCTGATGGCTGGCTGGCACTGTAGATGAGTTCCAGATAGGTTACTGGCAAAGAAAAGAACACTTCTTCCTGCTTTGCATCGGCAACCTGTGCCTGGATTATGAGCTGCTGGAGCAAGGGTAGACTGGAAGGACACCAGGAGGTTTCTGCTGTCTGATAACATTCCTGGGGCTCAAGGAATTCTTCCATCCAGTCTCCTACTTCCAGGAGACTTCCTCCCCTCGTTTCTCCCCAGGTACCATGACGGGCCTTTCATTTGATATTGAGCAGCTATTTCCACACTGTCTCTGTCCATGCCTCCATCTTTGAGAGTTTGTTGTATTCTTGGTTGACCCAGGTGATCACAATCACCTGTTACTGACAAATTAGATTACCATGCAATAAGTACTCTAAGAAGAAGGTAAATATGTTTGTTGTTACCAAGAATGTCTAACTTAACTTTAATCCATAACAACTCATGTTAGGGGAAATGGCATACCAGTGTTCCTTTTTGGAGAGTTTTCCTTATCATTGTTCATTTTGTCTTTGTACCTCTTTGGACCATGTAGAGATTAGTCAAATTACCTGCATTTGACAAACGAGAACAATACAGCCCCATAGTGACTTGTCTGAAGAAGCCCAGAGAATTGGTGACAAATCTGACATCTGGTCTCCTGATTTCCATTCTGGGATTCTTTCTACTGATCTTTCTTATATCATTTATTCAATGTACCAACTCAAATGAAAACGTGCCTACTACATGGCATGGAAGAAACAGGCTTCTTGTCTTATCTCTCACAGTCCGCCCACGCAAACCATCTGTCCAGCCAAACCAAAATAGCACTGTGCTTCCAGCCTCTGCACCCTGGCTCCTGCCTTGTTGCTGGCTTGAACCACCCTCCCCCAACTCTCTGCTTAATGAAACTTAATCATCCTTTAATCCCAAGCTCAACTGTCCTGTCTTCTATATTGCCTTCCTGATTATTACAGCAGGAAGTAATTTCTCTTGCTCAAAATGCAGTTAATTAAAAAAATGGGCAACTTTGGTGCCATCATACTCTGCCTTGGATTATAGTGTTTTGTTGGTGAATTTTATCTCCCTAAGTAAGCTGTGGGCCTGAAGAAGGCAGCAACTGTATTTCACACATCTTAGTATTCCTCACAGTCTTGCATATGATATAAGCTAAATATTTATTGAATGAGTCAATGAAAGTGATTTTCAGTGTTGAGAGCTGAACAGAACCCCAGAATCTGATCTCCATGTTTCTTCTACCAAGTCATTCTGAAAGCAATGCAGTTTCTACTATGATTTGCCTCTTTGTAGGCCAATCATGGTTGAAAATAGGCTGTTTCGTATGGTGCAGTCTAACCCAATGTATATTGAACTGTTTGGACAGAATAAAATAGTTTAAATGGCTGAGCTTGAAAACTGAACTTCCTGTGCTGTCGTTGGCTAGCATTAAATGCGTATCCCCTCCCAAGAAGTCCTCCTTCTTTCATAAACTTGTATTAATTCTCACCATGAGTAGTGTGAGAATAAAGTATAGTGGTCGTTGGGGTGTATCCATGGACCAAATGAAGAGGAGAATGAGGGAGTGACCTGGTGTTGTGTCTTCCATCAGTCATCCATTCACTATTTCCATAAGCATTGACTAAGCGTGTTCTGTCACTGGCCTAGAGGATGTGAATACAGAAATAACACAAATCTCTACCCTCATAGAGTCCCAATCTACTGATCATCTGTGGCCACTGCAAAGAATTTAAGTAAAATTCTCAAATTTACTAGATAATCGTTCTTACTCTTCTTTTTGCTTCAGCTGAAGAACTGAATTAAGGGTGGAACTCCAGGCACCATTCTGTAAATGAAACATATACTGAAAATGGAAACAGTATACTGAATCAATCTGTATACTGATATGTAATAAAACAGATAATATGCTTACTAGGAGCCTCTCAGGAAGCTGTTTGGGGTAGCAATGGAACGCTGAGACTTCCAAGGGCCTGCTCAAGTAACAACAGACCTTCCCTTCACCTACCTGCCTTCAAAGAGGGCTGGGGGTGTTGGTTACTGCTATTGTCACATTCTGCTGAGCAGAGGGTACAAGTTTGAGTCAGAGCTGAATTGTTCAAGCCAGTGGAGAAGAGACCCATCCTATCCTCTTTCCTCTGTGCTTATCAGGCTGTCTTTAAATAAATAATAAACATATATTTAAAGAATATGGGCTTGAAGCAATACTAAATTGGCCTACACAGACAGCTGTCTGTCTTGGTCTAGCCTTGATTATCTGTATCCATTTACTTCAAAGGGAATGAACCATTCCCTGGGCAGTAGCAGAAGCCACAGAGAAACTCAGGAGTCTTAACCAAGTCTGGCATCCTATGCATTAATATCCCATTGCTAATAGTAATTCATCCCATTTGTTTATTTATTAATGACAGTTATATGCATTGCTCAGATAACTTCCTCATCCAAATTAAATATTAACATATTAGGTCAACAACATCAGTCTTCTGAAGGTGATATCTCTCTGAAATACAAAAGGGATTCAACAAATCAAGCAAAGACCTGTAGCCTACTTCCTACCAGGCATTGTCCTAGGTACTGTGACACTTAGTTCATTCAGAAGACTACTGTGATAGACAAGCTAAGAAATGTCTTTGTGGAAGAACAAAAATAATCTTCAGTACATCATGTTTACAAAAGTGTAGACATATCCTAAACAGCTCTATCTCCCTTTAACAACTCATTGTGAGTACTTTATCCATGCAGTTATCTGAATCCCTTCAGCATGTATTCTGTTCATGTCTCTAGCACTGCTTGGTATGATGAATGTATAACTCAAAGAGTACAGTAGAATTTCCTTCTATATGTTCTAAAATTACTTCTTTCAACACGCAAGTGCTCCTTCTCCCCTTCAGTTTCAGTGCTGCATAATCTGGTGAACCATTCCTGATTACACAGTATATAAACTTCATATTTTCATGAAATGTAATCATGTTCCTATTCGGTCTTCCTTCCAAAATGCGTTATCCCCTGCAGTAAGCCCATCAGTCCTTAAGTCATTTTTGAGGCCATCCTGAAAATTTTCTAGCTCTTCATGTTTTTATTGATGTGTGTGGTTAACAAAAGAGTAGGCAATAAACACACAAATGTAGACAGTGTGATTCTGTATATATTTAGGTTGATGTCTCCATGATTACTTAATAATACATAGGTCAGTATGTCATACAATCATTTATCATTAATTCATGTTTCTGATCCAGACACATTTTTGCTATATGAACTTCCTTACTGCAAAAACAAACAAACAAATAAAACAGCCCTAATGTAACAGACACCTGTTTAGCACATTCCTTTAACACTCTTTGTCTGTTGTTGCATTCTCTTCCCTGATTTTGGTTTTCTGTGTACACTTAAGCACTCATCTATGTACTTAAAACAAACGAGCAAAACAGAGCAAAACATAATATATCCCTCCTTTCCTCCTGGCAAGACACCAAACAACAAACCTTCTCCTTATTCCCTACATATCCCTTATTTTCTCTTTAACCTATTTCTACTCCCTCCCTAAACTCCATTTTCTCTTCTGGCTTGTAGGGGTTCTTTCTCATCTTTTTTTTTTCACATAGTGTATGTTAAAAACATAACAAAAAGAAAAGACTGCTTATTCCCCAGCTAATGCATAGCTAATGCAATGAGGAGTGAATAGGTCTCTTAAGCCACATGAATTTTAGCAATCAGCAGTATCTTCTGTGCATGGAACTTAAAAATATAGCTTTTAGCTGGGCGCGGTGGCTTATGCCCGTAATCCCAGCACTTTGGGAGGCTGAGGTGGGTGGATCACTTGAGGTCAGGAGTTTGAGACCAGTCTGGCCAACATGGTGAAACCCTGCCTCTACTAAAAATACAAAAATTAGCCTGGCATGATGGTGGGTCCCTGTAATCCCAGCTACTCGGGAGGCTAAGGCAGGAGAATCACTTGAATCTGGGAAGCAGAGGTTGCAGTGAGCCGAGATTGTGCCAGCGCACTCCAGCCTGGGTGACAGAGAGAGACTCTGTCTCAAAAAAAAAAAAAAAAAAAAAAAAAACCTCTTGACATTTCATATTTTATGAATGCCAATTGCAAAAGTGTATTTAGGTAATAATTAACTGCTTTAAAACTAGACTCTACAACATTGGGTATGACTTATGATGATGCCTTGGGTGCAGGAAATATATATTAAATACTCTATCAGTCTTTATTCTGATGACTACATGAAAAATATCCCACTATCTTGTAGGTTGTACTTTTTAATGCAGATGTCTGGTGGAAGTTTATTTAGCTCTGTGAATGTTTTTGATGAATGGATGGGAATCATGTGGTGGCCTGGTGAAGAATGGGATGGAGTATTTGGGTTTTCCCTTTTTAGGAGGTAATAGTCCTTTGGTACCATCTAGATGGTCTGTGGGCTAGTGTTCTGTAGAATTCATGCAAATATGGGAGCAACATACATTTAAATAAATTAATGAGTTCTAGAAACTGATGCTTTTTAATGTTCCACTGGCGTGTCCTCAAAAAGGTTTCATTCACTGTTGTATGCATTCACTGGAGAAGCTTAAAAAAAGCACATGAAACTTGATAGTAATGGGACTCCAGGGGTCTTAAATCTTTTATTAAACTGGTCCACTCTAAGTACTTTTAGCCTAGTCTACAAAACCATCATTGGCCTAGAACTCCCCAAAGAAAGCTTCTATTGAGTTTTCTTCCTGAATTTTCCAGTGGCAGGTTCAATGCCACAGGGCTGCACGGAGATGTAGGTGGGATCCTCACCTCTAAGTAATCAGGCCACTGAGTAAGTAGGTGGCATTATATTTCAGTGAATTTGAACTAAACATGAAATTCACAGGAATAATGTTGACCCAAGCATAAGGAAGAAGATTGTTGAATCTAATATTCTAAAATATATAATTTGTCAACAACTAAGAATCCACATATCAGTCTGGAAAGATAAGTCACAGACAGAATATTTTCTTTTTGTAACCTAAATATCTGCACTAGTTGACTAGACAATACTGTCAGTTCCTAATTTTAGAGGCCTTGGACTCATTTTTACATTATAGGCATAAACTAAATATGAGGTTCAAAACAGCTAGCTTTTTTGAGAACATAACTAAAAGTCCCTGTCAGAAGCTGCTTGTTGTTAATGAAAAGCCTGTTGGAATAGAAAAATATAACAAAAACCAACTGTCCTTCTCAGCTGACTTAATTTTTGAAGAAAGCTGAAGAAACACTGACATGTGACCTGTGGTTTGAAAGATTCCCAAATAAACTCCTCGAATGTATTTAGATACAAACTTGACCCTACAGAGATTTGCAATTTCTGTTTCGTAGATATGATGGCTCATGGAAGGATTCATATACATTTTCCTTTGACTGGGACTCTGGAAGTCAGTATGTTCCCCTGTCCTCCAGCTGCATTAATTATCTCAGAGCGGCCCAAAAAGATTCTGTAAAGATTCCACAGAATTTACAACCCTACCAGCCCTTTTTTGCAAAGCTCTTTGATACTATTCGCAGATTTTGGGTTCAGAATGAGAAGAAGGCATAGGACATATGGCTTCTTCCTGGAATGTTCATAGTTTTCCTTTTGCTGTTTAGGAATAGGAAGCCTTTATTAATTTAAAGCAAATGTCCACAAGAAGCATATCATCCTCTAAGAAGTTTGGTAATACCTATCAAATTTTTAAATCAGGAGAGGCTTCTTGGAAGATGGCAGAGGAGGAAACATCAGTGTAAATTTCCCTAGATCCCTTTACAAAAAGAGTAACTAAATAGCAAAGCCCACAACTCTTGGAAATATATATGATAAAGCTAGGTGACAGAGTATCTCCATAAACTTCAAAACACTAGCAATAGGGGATGGCCACAAGACCTGCATGCTGTTAACACCTGTGCAGGAAGAAGCAGAGGGAAAGAATAGTGTATCTAAAAGATCTGGGAGCAGGAAAGCTATGAATATGATAGGTATTCATTGGAAGGCACAGTAGGCCGGTGTGATAACAGCGGCTGAATCTGGAGGAATTTCACCCTTTTCAATAGTGGATGAGTGCATAGAGTCCACAGTGAGAAGAACTGAAGGGAGTTGAAGCAATGTAACCCATATGAACTCTTAAGACTGAAAAGTCAGAGCATCTTTCCAAGGCAGGGCCCCACACTAAGGAGAAACTTTTGAGAGTAGAACCAAAATTGTGGTTCTACTACTTTTGGAGTAGAACCAAAAATTGGATTAGGATAATAGAGACAAAGGAAGATAAATTTCTGATTTAAAAAGGGGAGAAGAACACAGCCAGACATCTCAGAAAGCTGGCCACTGTGTTTTTGAACACCTCACAAAGGTTACAAAACAGGGACCTCTGTGAAGTTAGCTTTTCTAACTTCTGAGCCATGACTTTTTTTTTTTTAAAGAGATGGGATCTCACTATGTTGCCCAGGCTGGTCTTGAACTTCTGGATTCAAGTGATTTGATTTTTCCTGCCTTGGACTCCCAAAGTGCTGGGATTACAGGTAAGCCACTGTACCCATCCTGATCCATGTCTTTTAACTAAACATGCCCCCAGATAAAAATTTAGGAAAACTAATTTTACATAGAAATGAACAACAGAAAAGGATCCAGGTTAAATCCCATACAAGTTTTATTAGAAAAAAGAGAATAAGGAGCTCAATAGGGCAAGTCCTCAAATATTAAATAAGATCAAAACTGTAACCCACCATTTCAAAATGAAATGAAAGACACTAGGAAAGTTATATAACATATGAAAGGATAACACAAATCAAAATTAGAAAAGCTCAGAAATGAGGCAGAACTCAGGAAAGACTTAGAAATAAAAGAAAAATTTAGTTCAAAAATAATACTAAATAAGAAGGAACCAAAGAGCAAATAAATACAACAAATAATACTTTAAAATACATATAAAGCAAAAAGGAGGAAAATCTTTAAAATCCATATGAAATGAAGAAAGAAATAAAAAGATCCAAGAGAAAGTGAGAAATATCCATGGTAGGCAAAGAAGACACAACATACAATAATAGGAGTCTCTGAAGAAGAAACTCAAAGCATGGGAACAGAATAAATATTTTTAAAAGGAATATTCAAGAAACTTTCCTGAAATTAAAAAGATATCTATCTATCTATCTATCTATCTATCTATCTATCTATCTATCTGAAACTATGTGTAGAAAGAGCACACCATGTACCTGAGAATTGACTTAGAGTGATGAACCAAGACATATTCTAATAAAATTACTGAATATTTTAAAAAAGGAAAAAGTCTTTTGGTATATAGTTCTAAAAGACAGTGACTTGTAAGAGAAAGAAAATTAAGTTAGCATCATATGTTTCAACAAGAACACTTATGTCTAAAAAAATGGAGTAACATTTAAGATTCATAAGAAAATATGGTCTGAGGATTTTATATGTGGAAAAACTGACTTTCAGTTACAAATAATACAAACTGCTATCAATATGCAAAAATTCAGGAAATATTGTTCTTGTGAACCATTCCTGTGTATCTACTGGAAAACAAACTTCAGAATGACCAGAGACACATCAATGTAAAGACTCCTGGTAAGCATTAAATATGTAGAATTAAGATTAAGGCCAGGTGCAGTGGCTCGCGCCTGTAATCCCAGCACTTTGGAGCCTGAGGTGGGCAGATCCCTTGAGCCCAGGAGTTCAAGACCAGGCTAAGCAACAAGGCGAAACCCCATTTCTTAGGAAAAAAAAAAAAAAAAAAAAGATTAAGTGATGGATAAAAGAGATCAAGTATTGTGTGCAATGGCTACATACTCTGACAATGTAGATACAGTAAAAGTTACTTTTAGAAAATAGAGGCAAATGCAGAGAGCAAATGAGAAAATGTATCTCTTAATAGTTAAAAAAGTTTTATTATAATTTTATTACAATAGAGACAGGGTCTCATTATGTTGCCCAGGCTGGTCTCAAACTCCTTAAAGCAGTTCTGTCACCTTGCCTTCCTAAAGTTCTGGGATTACAGGCATGAGCCACCACACCTGGGCATAACTCTTAGTAATCATTGGTTGAGGTACTGCAGCATTGTTGTTTTGAGCCTGTTGCATTTATAAAAACCAATGAGACTAAATTTGAATTGGAATATAAAAATGAATTCAAAAGGTATTTTATATTTTAAAAACATATAGGTATTTTTGGGCCGGGTACGGTGGCTCCTGCCTATAATCCCAGCACTTTGGGAGGCCAAGGCAGGTGGATCACGAGGTCAGGAGATCGAGACCATCCTGGCTAATATGGTGAAACCCCATCTCCACTAAAAATACAAAAAATTAGCCGGATGTGGTGGCACATGCCTGTAGTCCCAGCTACTCGCGAGGCTGAGGTAGGAGAATCGCTTGAACCCAGGAGGCGGAGCTTGCAGTGAGCAGAGATCGTGGCACTGCACTCCAGCCTGGTGACGGAGCGAGACTCCATCTCAAAAACAGAGAGAGAGAGAGATTTTCTAGCTCTGGCCACTGAAAAGGCTTAGAAACTATAACTAACACACTAATGATGAACAAGTTTAGTGCCTGGGTTTTGGTTTTGAAATACTATTTCCCATGAAAAGAAATCAGGGTTTGTTGGAGAAATGACAGATTCCAGGTCTGGGGTGTGAGATGCACAAGATGAGCCTAGAATATCTGGTCATGTCAGATAGCAAGGAAGCTATCAAAGGCTACTATGGTCAAATCAAAAGGATTCAAGTGCCAATGGGAGAGGCTCTCACTATCCAAAGATGGGTCAAATTGAGCTGCAATAAAGATAACGATTGCAATAGCTTAAAACCCATAAAATATGTTGAATGCATGTGTGAATACATACATACTTCAGATCAGGATAACTAAAATGAAAGGTCACCTTTGTAGGATGATAGGAAAAATTCATTGTCTTGAAAACTGGTAAATAAAATCAAGCTTTTACTTTGCCTTTCCCAACTATATTGTACCACTGATTAAACAAATAATAGATGAAGGGAAGTACCTTTTTATAGAACTATTCTAACTAGTAAATGAAAAAGAAATAACAGAATTGGAATATTCTATAGCCCACAATAAATTAATAGATCCAGACATTGAGCATTGATGTCTGCTAATGTCATGAAGAGAGACACCCAGATGTTGTGTGTCCTTAGAGGTACCACCCATCACTGTCTTGCCAAAGGAATCAAACCTGAGTCTGGTTAAGCCTCCGAATCCAGCTGGCAGGTTGCAGAAAATATGTAAAAGACAGAAGAATGTGTTGAACTGCATCAGGAGTAAGCAACCAGCCCCATCCAGACTGCAGGAAACTCTAGGCCAAATGCTCTAGGTACTTCAACAGATAAATATCATGGAAAAGAAAAGTTTGAAGAGGAAAACTGTAGGTTTAAGAGATGTTAAGGACATATCAAAGTTTTCAAAAGTGGACAAAACTAAACTACAGTGTTTAGGGATGCCAATTGGGTGATAAACCACACACACACACAAATAGAAGGAAGTGATTTCTGTAGATGTCAGTATAGTAGTTACTTATAGGGGAGGGAGACAGTCGTGTTCACAGCAGAGCACTTGGAGAACTTCTGGCTTCTTACGTGGTGGACAAAAGTTCTGTTTCTGGCTGGGTGCGGTGGTTCACACCTGTAATCCCAGCATTTGGGAGGCTGAAGTGGGCAGATCACTTGAGGTCAGGAGTTTGAGACCAGCCTGGCCTGCATGGTAAAACTGTCTTTACTAAAAATACAAAAATTAGCTGGGTGTGGTGGTGGGAGCCTGTAATCCCAGCTACCTGGGAGGCTGAGGCATAAGAATCCCCTGGACCCAGGTGGCGGAGGTTGCAGTGAGCTGAGATTGCGCCATTGCACTCCAGTTGGCCAGGTGCCGTAGCTCATGCCTGTAATCGCAGCACTTTGGGAGGCCGAGGCAGGTGGATCACCTGAGGTCAGGAGTTCAAGACTAGCCTGGCCAACATGGCGAAACCTCGTCTCTACTAAAAATACAAAAATTACCCAGGTGTGGTAGTGCGCACCTGTAGTCCCAGCTACTCAGGAGGCTGAGGCACAAGAAGTGCTTGAAACCTGGAGGCGGAGGTTGCAGAGAGCTGAGATGGTGCCAGTGCACTCCAGCCTGGGTGAGAGAGTGAGACTCTGTCTCAAAAATAAAATAAAATAAAATAAAATAAAATAAAATAAAATAAAATAAAATGAATTGATGTTATCTTTCCTGGCAATGAGTTTTTTCAATCTCGTTTTATTTGAAAACTTTGAGAGTAATTTAAGAACCACCTCAGACTCTGCTTTATGATTTTATGCACTTGTTAGTGATTTTCTGTACTCCTCTGCTTTTCTCCATTGTTCACATTCTTCTACCTTGCTTTAGAGCTTTTCTTGATTCTTCCAGCATTTGGTTGGAGTATAAGGATCTACTTGAGTACAATCTCACATTGTTTCCATTTTCAACATTTTTTTTCTGACCAGAACTACATTTTTTAATATTATAGTCATTGCTCTGAAAGCTTGTGCATGGCTTCCTTTTATTTCTCATTTAATTAAGAAAGAAGGAATATATTCTACTTTGAGAGGTAGGCCATGTGACTATTTTAGTAGTTTCTATTGGGAGAAGACTATTTGCATTATTTTTTTTTGGTAGAAATTTTAGATTACTTAGTTCCTTGAACAACATAAAAAAATCTAGATTTAGAAGGACTTAAATTAGAGTGAGGCTTCCTCCCACCTCCCCCCCGCCCCAGAATGGCAATTCCTTGGCTATATGGGAGAATTTCGAGGATAAGAGGAAAGAGAAGATTTAGGGTACCACTTTACTTTGTTTTCCAAGTTCTGAGAAAGCCTATTTGGCAAGAAATACAAATTGATCCAAAGATTATTTTGACTGAATCAACAACATAGGCCCTCTAAATTACAAAAAAGAAAAAAAGAATAATAACAAAACAAACAAAAAACACATTACTTTTCCTCCTGAAAATATTTAAAGAGAGAAGCAAAGAACAGTAGGAAAATGTTCTAAGAAGAACATGGCAATTTGTGTCTTTTACCCAGAAAAAGATACAAGAGATAATGTCAAATAAGTGCTTTCAGAGTCAAAAAAGCTGGCAGCCCGGGACCTGGGTTTTTACTTCTGCTAAGTATTTTCTCCCTTTCCAACTGCAACACAGTCTTGAAACTAAAAAAATATTTTTCTTTTTAGTTTTTTTTTTTTTTTTTTTTTTTGAGACAGAGTCTTATTCTGTCACCTAGGCTGGAGTGCAATGGTGCAATCTTGGCTCACTGCAACCTCTGCCTCCCGGGTGCAAGCCATTCTCTTGCCTCAGCCTGGGATTACAGGCACACGCCACCACACCCGGCTAATTTTTGTATTTTTAGTAGAGATGGGGTTTTGCCATGTTGGCCAGGCTGGTCTCAAACTCCTTACCTCAGGCGATCTACCTGCCTTGGCCTCCCAAAGTACTGGGATTACAGGTGTGAGCCACCACACCCAGACTACAAAAATACTTTTCACCAATCAAACCATAAAACAGCAACAACAAAAACAACTGTATAAGAGATGTTTTATTTTAAGTTTGTATTTTGCTTTGTATTGTTTGTTTTATTAGCAACTCCCAAAACACACATGGCCCCAGAGAATAAGAGGACCACAGACCTGAGTTGCTTTTCAGACATCACATAGCTGTCCTTGTGGATGAAAGAAACTCCTTTCCAACTTTGAAGAAAATGTCCAGGGATCGGGGAGCAGGCACGTGATATTCTTCAAGGTGCCACCAGCCTTTCTCAATAAAACATCTCCAATGGGAAAACATGGAACCCAGAAAGGGCTGGTGTGGGAAAAATATGACAAGGATGGCCAGCAAAGTAAACCCATGGTGAATTCAACCCTGAGAAAGCAGATTTCCTGGAGTGTGCAAGCTTTGCTTAGACTTAGTATTAATAAATAACAAAGAGACACAATTAAACAAACTAAAGGTGATCTTGCCCTGGATGGCTCCTTAGGATCTTTACAACATGGTAATTCAATTTAAACGCGGAGCCCCTACTCTGCTGGACTGACAAGAAATTGAACTGTCTAGGTCATGACTCCCATGTATGAAGTGCAGCTGTCCAGGTCACCCCTGGAACATCTTTCACAAACTTGCTGAGGGCCCTGCTAGGAACCAGGCATCTTAAGAAGCACTAGGTCATCTGGAGGCTCTTCCCATCATTAGTTCACACGAGCACGTCCCAGTCTGCATGGTCTCCTTGGGGTTACCCCTCTGCTATTAAATATTTTCTAGAAAAAAAAAAAAAAAGACTTTGGCAAAGACCCAGCCTCCCTGAGGCACATACAGCAAGGGGGTACCACCAAGAAGCAGGTGACATCCTTGAGGCTTCTGGATTCACAGACCTTTTTAGTTTAGGAAAATACAGCCCTCCTCAAACCCTATTCTTGCAGGTTTATTTGAAATGAAAGCCTGGAAGTCCAGCACAAGTCTCTCCTGAGGCTGAGACACAGAGCCAGCCAGAATGAAAAAGGGAAAGGGGAAAATACAGAGAGAGAAATTAAATCAGTATCTCAAAGATTTTCCTCTTAAGTTTTTTCTAAAATGAAATTCCTTTCATTTTAGTGTTTATTTTAGAGTTGAGGCAACTGAAACATGGGCATAATGACCAAAGGCACACAACTAGTTACATACAGTGACACAACCAGTTACTGATGGCTACTAGTTACTGACAGATACTAACAGCCAACAATAGCTGGCTCTTTCTATTATACCATGGTGCCTCTTCATTTTTTCTTATTTCCAACCTCTGTTCTATTCTAAATTGCCCTTGCTAATAGGCACTTAAGTCTCTGCACCTAGAGTCTTAGACATATTTGGAAACTTCTCTTAAGCATGTTGATCCATCCAGGGCTGAATTATCTGTGATCGAAAGAATTACTCCACCCTGGGGCATATTCAACAAGATGAAAGATTCAGAAATAAATTACATTGTGCTCCATTCTTCCTGGCTCTCAATATCTTCCCACATAAGAAATCACTTTCCTGAGAGTCTCCAGGCTCCAAAAGGCCATCCTAAGGGATGAAGTCTCATGGGTCCAGCCACCCACCACAGACATCTCTAGGATGACTTTGGGGACCTGATTGTTCCTGTGGCAATGATGCATGTGGCCTGGGAGTTTTGGGAAAGGCAGGTTCATGAGCTATTTATGTGTAGTTAATTGTTTGGTCTTTCTCAGCATCAGCTGGCAAGGCCATGTCCTCATCCCACTGCCTCTGAGAGTCACTGCTTAGCTGTGTCTAAGCCACAAGGGGAAGAGGGGGTGATATTGTGTCTAACTTTGAGAGTAATCATTACTGTGTCAGTGTGCAAATGACAAGTTCCAGTGGGTAGTGTAGGAGGTTTTCTAGTTACTTTGTCTATTATAGGCATGGTCCAATACTTCTTCTTCCTCTTTCTTTTAATAAACGACTGCAAGAGAACAGGATGTACTGTTATGCTTTATAATTCAGGCAGACAATACAGGTATTGGCTAACTTGATTTGCCATGATAAGCTGCCTTTTTTTTTTTTTAAGCCAATCTGGCAGAAAAGAGTTGGACTGTTGTGAGAGTTGCATCAGCCCTTCCATTGCTTTTCTGTCCAATCCATTCAGCAGCAGAATAGTCAAGGGACCACATTACTTTGCTGTAGAACAGAGAGGTCTGTGGTTGTGAGTGGATTGACTGGGAACAAAGTTTTATCACTCCAATTCTGATTCTGGATTCTGAAGTCATTGCTAAGTTACTACCAGTCCCCATCTCCACAAATCACTCAGTGGACAATTAAAACTAAGTTAAACAAAGTTGAGCCTACTGAACACAATTTTTTCTTGCAGTCGGGGGCAGAGGTGTGGTGGGAAGGGGGGCCAAAACTAGACCTAACCAAATAAGTGAAGAGCAAACAGCCACAGTGGAAGTTCTCATGGTGGCTCGGGGACTTCCTCATGCCCCGCCTCTGCACCTGCTGTCTCTCTGCAACCAGAGTCCCTCTGAATGCTACCACCACAGCCACTCTCTTCTGTCACCCTTTGCTCCCTCCTCACAGATTCCCAGGACTCGCCAGACAGAATTATTGCCTTTTCAAATGATTTAAACCTCCTCTCTCAAGGCTTTCCTCCCCAAATTCTCCACCTCCCCTCAATTCCTCTCACTCCCTTGTACATTCTATATTGTTCCCTTTGTCATTTTCTTTCTCTCTTTTTTACCACTCCCATGTCCAGGTATGCTCATGTGTGGAGAGACATTCTACTTAGGTTAGATGATCTCCTTTTCAAAAATGTGGAGTGTATTTCCACAAATCTCAGACACTGAGTAGGTAGGATATTAGAGTTGCAAGAATGTTTGGACAGTAGCAACTTTAAATATTGCTTTTCTGTTTGTGGTTCTTTGAGACATATCCAAACAACTAATGGAAACAATTTTTTTTCTAAGTTTTAAGTAAGCTCTGTTGCTTTGGTGTCAGCAGCCTCTACTGCTGCCTCTTGCCAGCTTTCCACTTGGTAGAAGATGCTTCCTAAAGACGCACTTTGTGAAGTCTCTGCAGAACCAGCATAGACCAAGCCAAATCATGATGAAAATTCTTGTCTGCTCCTTCTCCCAGTGCAGTCCTGTGTTTCCACTTGTTGGAAATATATCTGCCTGTCAATGTTTGAGAATGCCAGCACCTTTTTGATGTTACGAACTCACAGTGCTCCTCTTCCAGAATGCCAGCATTCATAATTTTTAAGCCTCAAACTTTCAAGAAATGGAAGCAATTGAATTTCGCTGTATTTAAAAGTAGAAATGGTACTATTACATAGCTAGAAATTTCTATCAGGTATGTATTGGCATTAACATTATTTATGCTTTAAAAAATTAGTCCTTCTAAATTTACATTTGTGTGCCAGTCACAAATTATGTTTCTAGAACGTTCTTTAGCTTCAAACAACTTTCTTTTTGTCCCAGAAATTCTGATTGCTGTGATACAGAAATTTACAGAAGTTTGAATTGAAACAAAAAGTTTCAAAACTCAGCTGGACATAAATTATATTTATTACTGTGAGGAAAACACTTAGTTGTAACATCTCTTACATGAAAGTTTTTGAATTTTTTAGATATGACTAATAACGATTTATGAGGTACAACTTCACAAGGAGAAAAAGGATTTGAGTGAAAACTTTTTTTGGAGGTAAAATAGAAAATCACAAGTGTAACTATAGATGAACTCCTATAGAAATCATCTACTAACTTAATTGAGCAAGTGAAATCCATTAAACTTTCAAAAATCAAACATGCATGATTGAGTTCTTTTTATTTACCTGCAGAGTTGTTTGTGGAATCTATTATTTTCAAAGCATGCTATCATAATAACATGGGTTGTCAATAACTTGATTCTAGTAATATGGTAGAGAGGGCATTGAATTAGGAATCAGATAATCTGGGTTTTATTTTCACCCTGCTATTTACCAGGTTTGTGACTATGGTCATGTCTCTTCAACACTTTGGATCTCTGCCTTCTCATCTGTTCAACAGAAATGATAAATACCCTACACCTCTTTGCCTCTTAATGTTGTTGTGAGGATCAAATAAGGTCCTAGTTGTTAAATCACTTTGAAACTATAAAGTGCTATACAATATAACACATTCTGCTCATTATTACCTCAGAATTCCTCTCAGATTACATTGCCTCAAATGCATTATTTAGGAAAAGTACAAACTTGAATGCCATATGGAGTCCTTGTTGACACTGCAGATGTTGGTTAATTTTA
This sequence comes from Pongo pygmaeus, assembly GCF_028885625.2. Lineage (NCBI taxonomy): Eukaryota > Metazoa > Chordata > Mammalia > Primates > Hominidae > Pongo > Pongo pygmaeus. The sequence goes on along the minus strand of NC_072385.2, from coordinate 87,027,121 downwards.
GATTCTAAAAGAACAAAAGAACAGAAGCACTACCAAGCAAATTAGCCTCTCTTTAGCTTTTTCTTCGAAATCTCATATTATACGAATACCAAACTAAAAATGGCAGGCTAAATATTATAGACAATTACATCATTTGAAGCATTGAAATTCTGTATATCCAAGCCCTTTTGCAGAACATGAGTTTATTCCCTCCAAAGCAGATTGCCAATGAATTTAATGCTATAAGATTAATTATGGTTACTCTTTTGAGGACCAAGTAAAAGAATTTTAATCTTAAACTTTAACTGTAAATAATACAAAACCAAGGAACACACAAGAATCTCAGAACCACAAAAAGACATGCAATCCACTTTGGTAGCCATAGTCTCTCTTGAGCTAATGGAAAAGTGAACTAAGCTTAGCTAACCTTGGGCCTCTCTGAAAATCTGGTCATATTTACAAGAGGGCATTTCTTTGCAGAAGAACAGGTGTGACAGACGTCCACATATTCATGACAACTGTTTTGATGGCTCCATCAGTTTGGGAAGACCTGTCCTGCTCACATGTACCATCTGTAAGACATCTTTTTGCATCTTGTCAAATCCAACTTCTGCTTACACATGCATAAGCAAGAGGTGTTTTTGTAAAATATATAGACGGCATCTGTCATTCTATCTTTTGTTTGCATACCACCCACTCACAAAATATATGCTGGAAAAAGCTGAGCATTTTGTAAGTGTCTTGAAATTTTAAAAAAATTATGGAAGCAATGGAACAAATGATCCTTCATATCAGAGAATATTCAATAGATTACCTGAAGTAGTTTAAAGTGATCTATTTGATATTCTGAGCCTATGTTTTTAATGACATTTTCCACAGAATAATTCTGTCCCAAGACTGCTCACTAGGTGTTAAGGCCTTAAGATACTGATGAAATATCACTCTAACTAGAAATAATTTTCAAATACAGGCTATAAATGTTTCACCTATAAAAATCTTGATCCTCTAAAAGAGGCAAAAATGACAAAAGATGTTTTAATCTATATTTTAGTAACTTAGTGGCCACTACAGGATATATTTCAAAGTATGCTCTCATATGGATTAGAAATATGAAAAGTAAATCCAAAGGGTAGGCTTTATGACACTGCTTATTTTGGATGCAGTCTAGACTCACTTTTTAAAGTGTTAACTATATTATCAATGTCCCCCTACCCTGCTCATATGCTACCTCTTTCAGTACTAAAGACCTGGTAAGACAGGTGCTACCTGATACCATGTTTCATAGTTCTCTCAAATTAGAATAACATTTTAACCCTCCAAATATTTGTCCCACATGAAGAATTTTGGATCCGTCCAGATGATTACAGGCCTGAACCAGAAACTGATTCAAACAACTTCATTCACTGCTGAATGTGAACTGCAACTGACCCCTAAAGTAAATTGGCTTAATTCCCTCAGGTTACCATCTGTTCCCTTCCTTCTTTAACTTCACCAGTGGGCTGAGTTTAATCATAGACCTGGAGGAGTCCTTGGAGGCAGGGGAGGGAATTCTGGCCTGGGTTGGTGTTCAGTCCTTGAGTAGGGCTGCAATAGTAGCATTATTCCTACCATGAAAAGCAGACTCTGGGAATTAACTAGAGAAATCATTTGTCAAACCATGGGAACACCATGAGTTTAATTTGTCTACTTTTGCTTGAAGATATTACATCAACTAAAAATCCTCTGCCAGAGATTTAAAAACGTAATCCAAACTAACTTAATGAAAAAGGTGAATTTGGCCGGGCACAGTGGCTCGTGCCTGTTATCCTAGCACTTTGGGAGGCCGAGAAGGGGGGAATCACTTGAGCTCAGGAGCTCGAGACCAGCCTGGGCCACATAGCAAGATGCCCATCTCAAAAAAAAAAAAAAAAGAAAAATAAATAAAAGTTTAAAAAGGAAAAAAAGTTCAAAAAGGTTAACTTATTGGTTCTTGTAACTGAACAATTTAGGGCATCTGATTGAGGTGAAGCTTGATCTAGGGCTCCAACAGTGTGACCCAGGACCTGATTTCTCTCTCTCCATTCTCAATTCAGCATCTTCAATATTGGTTCCATCCTTGGGCAAGTTCTCCCTTTGTACGCCCAATAAGGATGCAAGCTACTCCAGGGACTACTTGCACCTAGGCTCAGATCCAAGTTGACTTTTTCTTGTGAGTCCAGAACGGATTATTGTGGCTGGGGGAATAGGACATACTAGATGGTATAGGCCAAAGTCACATGCTTCACCCCTAAGGCAGGCAGGGAAGGATTAGATGTGGGGACATCACTCCCCTTGTCAATCCCATAGACTGAGAGTAAGGGAGGACCATAGTTCCCTGAAGACCATGAGAGTGTGGTCAGTAGAACTGATGTTCTCGACAGACTTTGGGACTATGTGCACAAATAATTTCAGAAAATATTATTTTTCACATAAGAAGGAATTCTGGATAGATAGAGTCCAAGTCTTACCAGCTGAGGAAGAAAAAAAGTAATAGCTAAAGGAAAGACTGTACCATTTAAAAAATGGAAAACAGTTTCAACTACAGTTGGACTAGATACTCCTCAGGGAGTTTGGACAGTTCTACAATTTGTAGATTTTGTGATTCCTGAAGTGCATTGGAGCTAAGAAAAACTTTCTGGATGGTTATTTGCTGTATCTTGTTAATCTCATGTGCTATTTTTAAATACTTTCTCTTATGCTATAATTAAACAAGAAAAAACAAAAAACAAAAAACCTCCATACACATGAAACAGAACCAAAGAGAAATTCTATGTGGAAAGATAATTTTATTTTCTAATAATGATAGTGGCCAGACATGTTGGCTCACGCCTGTAATCCCAGCACTTTGGGAGGCCAGGAGTTCAAGACTAGCCTGCGCAACATGGTGAAACCCTGTCTCTACCAAAAATACAAAAATTTAGCCGGGTGTGGAGGCACGTGCCTATAGTCCCAGCTATTGGGAGGCTGAGGAGGGAGGGAACCTCCTGAGCTCAGGAGGTCGAGGCTGCAGTAAGCCATGATTGCACCACTGCACTCCAGCCTTGGTGACAGAGTGAGACTCTGTCTCAAAAAGATAGAAAATAAAAAATAAAATAAAAATCATAGTGATGTGGCTGGGCTAGCTTCTTAAGATGTATATATTTTTTAAATGGCAGCTCACACTACCACATCACTCATACACATTTCTACATCGGTATATATTCTTGCAAAGAACTCATGTAAGTATAGAATCCTTCTATCCTCATCTTGTATATCTGGAACCTGATAAATAAGAAAAGGTCTTTTAGGAGTAGAGGGGTGAACTAATGTAAAGATAGCATACCTGCTCTACATGACCCAGTTATAAAGCACATTTACAAAAGTCTACCCACTTCACCAAGCCCTAAAATCTATTTGCCAAAAGCAACTATGGGAAAGTGAAAAATTACTAAGGAAAACGAGAAGGAATGCTAATGAAAAATGGTCAAAGGGTACTTGGCCCTGGGGCTAGGGTAGCACTAGAGCTGTTTCGGGCGGGGAATACCTTACAAGTTTTCAATTCCAAACCCATCAATCCTATTTGAGACTTCATTCCAGAGATGCTTCTATATGTTGAATTAAGAAAACGCAAGTTTTCTAGAGGATGCAATTCATTAGCTGGGGCATAATCAAATTGAAATTTATTCTCTCTGAGTTTTTTTTTCTTCCCTTTTAAAGCATCATTCCAACTATTACTGGTTGCAGGAGAGGCAGATTAAATATTTTTAAATGTTCCTTATTAGAAAAAATACGGCTGGGTGCGGTGGCTCACGCCTGTAATCCCAGCACTTTGGGAAGCCAAGGCTGGTGGATCACTTGAGGCCAGGAGCTTGAGACCAGCTTGGCCAACATGGCAAAACCCTGTCTCTACTAAAAATTCAAAAATTAGCTGGGCATGATGGTGGGCGCCTGTAATCGCAGCTACTCAGGAGACTGAGGCATGAAAATCACTTTAACCTGGGAGACAGAGGTTGCAGTGAGCTGAGATGGTGCCACTGCCCTCCAGTCTGGATGACAGAGCAAGACTCTTGTCTCAGAAACAAAACAAAACAAAATCAAAACAAAACCCACAAAGAATGTACAGGGTATTCTTTTTTTTTTTTTTTTTTTGACGGAGTCTCACTGTGTCACCCAGGCTGGAGTGCAGTGGCGCGATCTCGGCTCATTGCAACCTCTGCCTCCTGGGTTCAAGCAATTCTTCTGCCTCATCCTCCTGAGTAGCTGGGATTGCAGGCATACGCGACCATGCCCGGCTAATTTTTGTATTTTTAGTAGAGACGGGGTTTCACCACATTGGCCAGGCTGGTCTCGTACTCCTGACCTCGTGATCCGCCCGCCCTAGCCTCCCAAAGTGCTGGGATTATAGGCGTGAGCCACCGTGCCGGCCTGTACAGGGTACTCTTAATGAAATGAGAAAGTTAATTCTTGGAAAACTGAGGTTCTAATTTGGAGTCCCAACATCTTAGAACATTCCTTTGGAAGATGTTATCAGTTTATTAAAGTTTGGGAGACCTCTGGGGATTTATCATGAGGATATATTTGCACAGAGATGTGCCAGGTTTTTCACTACAGAATTGTTTGTAAGAAATAGCAACGGCTGGAAACAACCCAAGTGTTCATCAAGAGGGGAACGATTAAATAAACTATGGCATATCATGCAGTGTAATGCCATACAGATGTTGAAAGAATGAGGAAGCTCTCTTAGTATTCATATAAAAGATCCCCAAGGAACATTGTTAGAAAAGCGAGATACAGATCAGGGATACAATATGCCACCTCCTATGTAAGAAGAGGGGAAGAGAAGAAATGTAAGAATTACTTGTACTTGTATGAAGAAATACCAAAAGGATATATAGACAAACCAATATAAATAGATAGCTCTACCTATGAGAGTGTGTTAAGGGTGAGAACAGAGTGAAAGGGGCAGGGTAGGAGAGAGACTTTTTTAATTTTTCATGGCCAGCTCTTACAAAGAAGGAGAGAAACTTTCCACTCCACCTTTTTACAGTAGTCTCCCCTGATCCCCCTTGGGGATGTGTTTCAAGACCCCCCGTAGATGCCCGAAACTGCAAATGATACTGAACCCTACATATACTATGTTTTTTCCTATAAATGCATACCTATGATAAACTATAATTTATAAATTAGGCACAGTAAGAGATTTGAACAACTAATAATAAAACAGGACAATTACAATATGCTGTGCTGTGATACAAGTTATGTGAATGGTCTCTCTTTTTCTCTCAAAATACCTTATTGTACTGCAGATTTGGGCAACCTCAGCCTACTATTTTGTTTTCTTTCTTTGAGAAATTTCACCTTTTTACTTAAAGGTAGCATTTTTCAGCTTCTCTTTTGACATATCTGAATTTCCAGCTTCCCTACTCTTACGCTTTGGGGCCATTTTTGAGTAAAATAAGGGTTCTTTGAAGAGAAACACTGCAATACAGTGACGGTCAATCTGATAAGCGAGATGCTACTAAGTGACTAATTGGTGGGTACAGGGATGATTCACATCCTGCTGGATGGGACAGAGTGGGATGATGGGAAATTTTATCACGCTACTCAGAACGACGTGAAATGTAAAACTTTTGAATTGTTTATTCCTGGAATTTTCCATCGAATGTTTTCAGACCACGGTTGACTAGAGGTAACAAATCACAGAAAGCAAAACCATGGATGGGGTTTTGATTTGTAAAATGTGAATGTATCAGCTGGTTAAATATAAATAAATATTAAAAAGGAAAATGCTTGAGAGAAGTCATTAAAGGAGTCAGAGGGAAATTTCACAAAAGCTGTAGTTGCTTTTAAAACCACAACAAAAAACCTGAATCCACCCTCCACAACGAAAGGCATCCTGTCAGTAGGGGTCAAGTTGGGGGCTGCAACAGAAACCCAGACCATACTGATTCCCATTCTCTGAGTGTCCCATTCGCTGAGTACCTGGCCTGTCTAGTATCTTCAGTGTGCTTGGCTATCTTTTCATAGCTTTCTTTCCTCTAAGAAATCAGAGATTCTGGAAGATGCTGATGACAATGATTATGCTTTATTAATATAATAAAGAGTTAAGTTAAAGCTTTACTAAGAATATGGGTTATTGCATATATTCATAAATGCCAAGAAAGTTCCCTAGTTATCTTCCCAAGAGGGTGAGACTCCTAGTTCACGTATCTGGACTGGGTTCCTTCTCGATGCCCTCATGGTCACCTGTGTGTAGCTTTGTTATTGAGCTTAAAACATTCCATGGGAATCACTGGGGTATGAGGCAGTCTTTTCCACTAGACTGAGTTTTTTGAGGGCAAGCAATGTGTCTTATTCACTGAGTTTTATATTGTCAGAGCCTATCACAGTGCCTGCCACAAGATTGGCACTCTACAAACTGATATTTCATCCATCGAATTGCTTAGGCCAAAGTCCTAAGAGTCATATTTAATGTCTTTCCCTAACTCACCCCATTAAATAAGACTTTTCGGTTCTACCTGCAAAACATACATTAAAACCCACTTCTCTTCACCATTTTCAGTGTTACCACCCTAATCCAGACCACTGACATCTGTAGTCTGAACCAAAACAACTAATCTTCCTTCTGATCCTCACTCCCAAAGACCCCAGGATGCACTCTCCATATGCAGATGGAACAATCTTTATTGTTGTTTTAGAGACAGGGTCTTGCTCCATCACCCAGGGAGGAGTGCAGTGGTGTGATCACAGCTCAATGCAGCCTCAAACTCCTGGGCTCAAGGGATCCTCCCATCTAGGCCTCCCAAAGTGTTGGAATTACAAGCGTGAGCCACTGCGTCTAGCCCAGAGCACTCTTTTAATAATAAGTCATATCACATCTCTGCTTAAAACACTTCAATGGTTTCCTGTTACAATTAGACTAAAATTTAAACTATTCACCCTGACCTTCAAAGTTCTGCATGATCTGGCCCCACTTGCTTCTTTGATTTCAATTCCTACCACTGCCCCTTGCTTCTGTCATGCCACAAAGATCTTCTTTCAGTTTCTGAAATCTACTTTGCGCGCTCCTGTCTCAGGGTCTCTGCACTCTTCCCTTTGCCTGAAATGCCCTCCTCTTGATTTTCGTATAGTTGCTTCCTTCTAGTCATCAATGCTTAAACATCACTTCCTTAGCGAAGCCCACCATGACCACTCCAGTCACATTATTGTTCTGTGCTATTTCTAGCACCTTTAACTATATAGATGAAAATCTTGGTTGGTTTGTGCTTATTGCCCCCACTATCTTGTAAGTTTGATGAAGACTTGTGATCATCTTTGCATGCCTGATGCCTAGAATAGGGCCGGGTATATAATGCTCTAAAAAGTTTTTGTTGAGTAAATAAAGGCCTTTAAAATTAAACATGGATAGAATATTTATTTCATTTCTTTAGAGAACTTTTTATGTCACTATTTAATTATAAAGGCAATAAACAATTATTAAAATAAATGAGGATGTCATGATTGATTTTTGAAGAAACATTGTAGAAAGTAAGCTAAGAAGCTGGGCATGGTGGCTCATGCCTGTAATCCCAACACTTGGGAGGCTGTGGCAGTAGGATCACTTGAGTCCAGGAGGTGGAGACCAGGTTGGACAACACAGGGAGACCCTGTCTCTATAAAAAATACCAAAATTAGCTGGGCATGATGGTATGTGCCTATAGTACCAGCTACTCGGGAGGCTGAGGCAGGAGGAATGCTTGAGCCTGGCAGGTTGAGGCTGCAGTGACCTGTGACTGCACCACTGCACTCCAGCCTGGGTGACAGAGTGAGACCCTGTCTCAAAAAATAAAAAAAAGAAAGTAGGCTAAGAGAGTTAATTGAGGGACTAATTGGGAGAACACGATTCTACAAAAAACAATAATTTATGTCATAAACCAATCTAGGGAGGCCTAGGCACTATGTCAGGTAGAAGGCACATAAAGATGGCTGGACAGGCTGGGTGCAGTGGCTCACCCCTGTAATCCCAGCACTTTGGGAGGCCGAGGCAGGTGAATCACCTGAGGTCAGGAGTCTGAGACCAGCCTGGCCAAAATAGTGAAACCCTGTCTCTACTAAAAATACAAAAAATTAGCTGAGCATGGTGGCGGGTGCCTGTAATCCCAGCTACTCGGGAGGCTGAGGCACGAGAATCACCTGAACCTGAGAGGTGGAGATTGCAGTGAACTGAGATTGTGCCAATGCACTCCAGCCTGGGCAACAAGAGTGAAACGCCGTCTCAAAAAACAGAAAAGCAAAAACAAAGCAAACAAACAAAAAAAACAAAGATAATTGGACACTGGTTTTTTACTGAAGGCACTCAAAATCTATCAGGAGATATAGTTCTGTAATTATAATATCTAATATCTGCATAAAGCAAATCATGTTCATATTTATAATTATTTGATCACCACAAGGGTCCCATGAGGTAAGGTATTACTATGGTTTTATTACAATTTTATATGTGAAATAACCAAGGCTCAGAGAGGTTATGTGATTTGTCTTGGATGACATAGCAAATAACTGAGATTTTAAATTTAAGCCCAGATCTTCTGACTCAGGTCTCCTGTTCTACTTCATCACCATGTCTATTTAGTGTGATAAATGTATGTGCAACCTGTTATAGGAGGTTAAGTGTAACTGAGAGGACTATTTTTATTGGAAAAGTCTGGAAAGACTTTGCTGAGGAAAAGTCATTTAAATGGGGCTGTGAAGGACAGACAGGAGTTTTTCAGGTAAAGAAGGAGTCACATTTTAAGCAAAGATTTGATGAAAAAACACAGAAAGATGAAAATGAACAGCACATTCTCTGTAGTGGGTAGCAGAGAGGTCCAGTAGGGAAGGTTGGGGCAATTTTGTGCCATTTTGTATGTAGTTGGGTAGTCCATGAAAGCGGGGGACTGAAACAGTCAGATCTGGGCTTTCAAAAGAAAATTAGAGTGGCAGATTGGTAGATGAATTGGAGCATGAAGAAACAAGTTAGGAGTTTTTGCGATCTTGCAAGTGAGGTAAGTGTCTGAATGAGGATAGTGAAAATGGAAAATACTTACTAAAAAATGTATGTGTGAGTTAGAGTCACTTATTGACCTTGGGAGGTGGAAGAGAGGGAAGAGAAGATTATTTTGGACAACTTCTAGCATATGTGACTTTGATAAATGATGATTAGCTCAACCATATTGGAGAGTGCAGAAAAAGTGGTTTGAGAAGGAAATGGTAGGCGGGGGATGGGAGTTTTCTTGTAGTTAAAGCATTTACCATTAGCCATGTTTGGTTTGAGATGCTTGTTTGTAATAGGTAAGTAGGTATGTCGAGCAGTTGGCTAAAAATATGGTTCTAGACTTCGAAAACAAGGTTTAAGCTGGAGATCTAAATTTTAGAGTCATCAAAATACAAGTTTTATTAAAATTCCTACTGTAAACGGGCACAAGGAAACTTTTTGGTGTAATGCAAATATTCTATTTCTTGATTATGGTAGTAGTTACAGGGTTATGTATGTCTCAAAACAGATTAAACTGGTACACTTAGAACATGTCTATTTTACTACCACTTAAATCCCTTAGAAAACCCCACTAAAATTAGTAGAAGTAAACTGCCTTGTACAACATATACGTACTGAATAGTTAAAAAACTGACAAACATTAAACTATTTAAAGATGAAATTAACTACTTAAGTTATATAGTTAACTAAGTTTAACTATATAACTATTTAAGGGGAAATTGTTCTACACACATCAGTTAAAAACAAGTGATTGGCAGCAAAGAAAGTTGCCATGGTTTCAGTTGTTTCAGAAGCCACTGCTAGATGTGCCAGTTTATTGGCCATTGGGGGATCCCTCCATTCAAAGACCTATTCCCTCCCCAAACCACCTGCCTCCACCCTGAGCACACTCTTCCTCAGCCTGTGCCTGCCAACTCAGTGCCACATGGGTTGACTTCCACATTTGGTGTGGCTGAGACAACAAAAGTACTTGAAGAATACAATGTGACTCATCGCTGAACAAGAAATCTTTCCTTATTGATTAATTTTAGGCTTATGGCCAATTTGGCCTCCTCATTTGGCATAATTCCCTCAGCATCACTTATGAACTGTCCTTTCAGTGCTCAGCTTAAAATCTATTGTATACAAGAAACCATTTTTACTTTGATAGAAAGAGGTAACAGAAATCTGTTACCTCTATTCAGCTACCAGTATGGACAAATCCACTATGAGTATACAATCATCAAACTTACATAAGTATGTTGGTATCTTGGTTCCATCACTTACTAAGTCTTTGTGACCTTGAAGAAAATGGGAATAATGAAACCTGCCTTGCAGGGTGGTATGAATTAAGTCAGATAGTATATGTGAAAATGCCAGTGGTGGCATTGAGTAGGTGCTCAATACATGGCAAATTTCTTGTCAAACCTGACTATCCTTTCCTAAATATTTAGTCTCTTTAGTTTCTTGAACGTGAAAGCACTCTTTCCTGTGCTTTGTACTCTCACCCTAATACAGTGGGATATATTCTCAGGAGTAATTGTGGAACGATGTTTACAAAGCTAGCAGGTCAAGGATAAAATTGAAAAAGATTTATGCAATAAATAGGTGGATGAGGAGAGATCATTCTTAGGGGATAAAAAAAGGAATTTGATTCAGAGGCGGTGGCAAAGGTCTTTCTTTACATTTCCTCTTTCCATTCATTTACAATTTTATTTTGCCAAAAAGAGGGGACAGAAAGTCTCATCTTGATGAGTGTGAAGCTGCAGGATGATGTGCCAATACACCTGGTATTGGTTCATGCCAGCTGGGAAAGGAGCTTGGCTTCTCAGTGTTTTACTACTGTGGTTTCCTGGGCTGGGCAGCTGGGTGCCTAATAATGATAAAAACCATAATAATACTTCATAATTACGTACTGCCCTTTGCCAGAACTTGGATTTAATTACAATGACTATGACAGAACTGGCAACATCTTGCTCCCTACTGAGGTGCAATACCCAAGGGCCTGGAAATACAAAGTGAAGTGGCAACTGCAGCCTTCTCCTGCAGGGCCTATCCTGGCAGTTCACCCAGGGTTCTCTGGGTTTGAAGCTCATCATCAGAAACAAAGAGTACTTTTAAATTGCTTGCATGTACTTGGCACTGTCAAGTAAAGTAGCATTTATGAAGCAACTACTGCCACACATGGGGCACAGGATCATGGAGTCCCAGGCCGGGAAGGGACCAAAACAGGTGATATCATTCATAATTCTGTCCCCTGCCCTCAGGCATCACCGCCACTACACTCAAGTAGGTGAGTTCACTGACCTTTTCATTCTGATTTGGGCTGGAGATACTTTTGTGGTAGCCTGTTTGAGGTGTCAGGGGGCTCACCAATTCATTCAACACTCATTTTGTGAGCACCTATTCTGAGCTAAGGCACCGTAGGGGCACAAAGATGTGTAAGATATAATCCTTGACCTCAAATAGCTTATCATCTAGTTGAGGGATTTGTATTCAGGTAGCTGTAATATAAAAACATAAAGATAGAGGAAAGTCCTGGCTGATGAAAGGGCATGGAATCAACACACTAGGTGAAAGGATCAAGGCAATTTCTTCTTGGAGAGTAAGAAGAAAGCAGAAGGAAGGGGGAATGGACATCAGTGAAGAGCTGAGCAACAACTTGGGAAGTTCTTATTGGTTTCCCTGCTTTATTGTCTTCATAATACTTATCATTCTCTGAATTATCTCATTTATTTACTAATTTACTCTTACCATTTGCTTTGTCCCACTCAGGAACTTTGTCAGTTTTGTTCACCACTACATCCTGAGCATCTCAAACAATGCCTGCTGCATAGCAAGGTGCTCAGTTAAGTACTGGCCTGATAAATAAATGATGCAGGTGAGGCAGTGGCAGTGGCAGTAGAAGTGAACAGGAGAAAGCATTTAGTAAATATTACCAACACAATAAAGTTAGAAGAGGTAGGGAGATGTTAGAGCAGTGAGGAAGTGGCATAAAAGGTTACTCCCAGGTTCCTGGCTTGGGCAAGTAAGCGGATGGTTGTTATCATCAAAAAAAGATAAGGAACGGATGAGAAGGAGGAGCAGGTTTTGTGAACCTCAGAGGGTATATGAGGTCCCACGTGGAGACATCATGGCTTGCAAGTGCAGATGCCCAAGAGGCACTTATATATACATCTGCCAAGAGGCAGATCTGGACTTCATTAAATATACATTCAGCTGTTGAGCCATCAGAATGGTCAGATTACCCAGTGGGCAGAGACAGAAACGACTGCATGCCCACTAAGTAGAGGACTGAGGGTCAGATCCTTGGGCGTAGAGTCAACAGAGAACAGATTTAGAAAGGCTAACTGAACAGAAAGACAATCTAAGGGTTTAGGGTGTTAGGAAAAGTGGGGTGAGGGGTGCATCAGGGAAGAGAAAAAGGCTTCATGTAGTCCACAAAATCCACTGCAGGAGACCAAGCAGGATGACTAAAAATCGACCTTTGAACCCGGTCATACGGGTGTCACTGCGAGCCTTAACAGAAGCACTTTTTAGTGGATTAGTTGGGAGAATAACTTGGCCAGTACTTGAGGGATGAATTGAAATAAAGGATGAGAGCTAGACAGTCTCACAGGAGAGCTTTTTGGTTTATTAAGTTGAGGCGTTGGAACATGATCAAGGTTATGTCTAACACTTAACAAGTGACCGGTAAGTTTGTGAACGACGACAAGGTTTCTAAAAGGCTAGTGGGGACGGGCATGGTGGTTTACGCCTGTAACCCCAGCACTTTGGGAGGGGAGGCCGGGGTAGGAGGATCCCTGGAACCCAGGAGTTCGAGATTAGCTTGGGCAACACAGGAAGACACTGTCTACCAAAAAAAAAAAAAAAAAAAGCCAGCGGGAAGAGCCCTTGCAGGCGTAAACTATGCTTCTCTTCCTCCACCCTTTCAGCCATTTCCAGGGAGGGGGCCCTTCCATATAAAATGCAGACGAAACGACGGAGACCGACACCCCTCCCTTCGATTTGTGAGTCATTTTTGTGGCACCTGGGGGCGGGGATGGGAATACTTGAATTGCAGGAGGTGCCCGGTTTCCCGTGGGTCTTGGAACTTGCTAACTGGGTGGCTCCATGCTGAAGGGCGCTAGGGAGACTCATTCACATTTTCCTACTTGGCACTCACGCCCTCCATTCAGCACTTTCCTCTCCTTCTCCCTAAGACTTGAAACCAGGGACAAAGCTTTCCCCCCACTCCTACTTCAGGTTCACCTTCCACCCACAAGCCCATCGCTTGCCCTTCTCCGACCACGTGACATTCCCCCTCAACCCCCGAGACTCCCCGCCGTCGACCCCTCCCTTCGGGCCGCAGCCCGCTTTACCCCGCCTCTCAGGTCCACGTGACCGCCTCTCTCCCACCTGACTGGCTCCTCCCTTTCCCCGGCTGGACACTGCAGCCGTCGCAGCTGCCCGACTCCAAAATGGCAGCCGCGCGCAGCGCGCACCCAAGCGGCCAGACCTCCCTGACTCCCGGGCCGCCCCCGTCTCGCGCCCTGCCTCCCTCCTTCGGCCTTCACCTACCCGCCTCCGGATTGGCCGCTAGGAATCCCGCCCCTCTAAAGCCCTGCCTGCTATTGGTCACGGTAGGCTGCCCTTCAGAGAGGCGTGCCCCTGCCCGCCCCCCGCCCCCCGCCCCGGGAGGTATTTTCCATTCTGGTGGGGGTTGGGGGGAGGGGGGAGGGGAAACGGGTGAAGAGGGGGAGGCGGCAGGGAAAGGGGGGGCTAGCGGGGGCATCCGGCGGAGCTGGGGTCCTCGGGCTCCGTCCGGAGGAAGCGACGCTGCGCTCGCTGGGCAGTCGGAGGGGACGGGACGCACCGGAGGGCAGGCGGTCTCGCCCTGTCGGTGACTGCGCCGTCCCGGCCCGTCCTGCCTGGCCGCAGGTGCCCTGGATGAGGCCGCCCCGCGCGCCCCGAACGGTGAGTGTCACCGCGGTTGCGCCTGGCCCGCCTGCTCCCCGGCCCCCGCGCCGTCGTCCGCGGCCGCCTCTGGGTGCCCCAGTGCCCGCGCCCGGCGCATTCCGCCCCCGGCTGTCGCCCCCGCACCCTGGCGGAGGCAGCGCCGGCCTCGGGCTGGGATGGGCTGGCCGGGAAAAGGACTGCTAGCCCGGGCCGCGAGCCCCGTGCAGACCACGCCGCTCACAGTGGGAGCTTGCGCTTAGTAGGCTCTCGATGCATTTCTGTGGAATTGTTTTTCTGGTTGGAGGAACGTGGGGTTCCTAAGGGGAAGGGGGTCGTCCGGGGCCAGTAGGAGGGCATCCGTGATCGGGGTCGTGGTGGGTCGCGGGGAGGCCACCGGAGACTGAAGCAGTTACGCAGGCTGCAGGGAAGGGAGCACCGACCAAGTCACTTGGGGCTCCAAGAGTCCGATCTGGGGGTCTTCAAGGTCGAGGAGAAAAGATCCTCTTGGGGATGAGGGAGGGAACCAACGAGTACAGATGTGGGAAATGAATTGAGTGCCCTGGGAGGTTTAACTAACAAGGTGGGTAAGGGATGCGGAAGCGGGAGCTGGAAGACCCCTCTGGAACTACTTGGGCTCCTAAGAGTCTTTGATGTGGGGTTTGGGCATCCGAGTAGCAGAAGCGGAGTGATTTTTGTGGAGAGGGAATTGCATTTAAAGAAGGATGCTAAAAAACAGTGTAAGTACATCTTGGTTTGGTTCCGAACTTTGAAAGGCTTGAGGGATTGGAGTCAGAAGGAAATTTTGACATTTTCTTGTGGCATTCCAACTAAAGGGTGCCTGGCTGCTGGACTTTGTCAGTTATCTTTTATTGAAAAATGTATGTGTATGTTTGATGGTATTCTATCAGTCACAAGTTTTTCTGGAAATTACCATAACTACACCTTGAAATTCTTGTAGCAACTTCTCTATCCATTAGTGGTGGCTTACTTCTTCCCTATTTAACATTTAGAATGGATTGTGCTATTATGTACTACTGACTTTTATTCTAGAAGACTAATAAGTAATTCACATTCTTTCTTTTCCTTACTTTCGTTTCTCTACAAGATCATGCAAAATTGAACTACGGATTCTATATAAGTTTTAAAATATTTTAACTTGTGTTGACTGGGAAGGAGGTGGTAAGCTAGCAGCTCTATTAAGCAATACTAAAATCAGGTTGAGTTTCCTAACAATTGGTAATCTTAATGTCAGTTGTTTAGTTTAATTTTAATAATTTTTCATTTATATAGCACTCTTGAGAACATAGAAAATGTACACCGGGTTTAGGCAGTGGTGGTCCCCAGAGTGCACCTCTGTGGCAATCCGTGGCGGTTCTACATTTCACTGAGAAGAGATCTTTAATCTTATGAATATTTTCTTAATTTTATATATGTTAGTAATTTTTTACATTTGTAGAGTACTTTAGAGTTTACAAAATGAAAGCTGATTAGTACTTAAACATATTTTGGAAAAATTTGTATATCATATTTTGGCCCTTTTATCCATCAGAGAAAACATTTCTGCAAAAAGGTGTTAATATTTTCAGTTGGCACCTTCTTAGTTCTTGAATAACTAATGGATAATTATATATGTTTTCTCCCTATTGTCCTTGAATTTTACTATTCGTCCTCAGGGAGAATGTACTGGCTTACAAAACAGTAGCCTAAAATATTGAAACCAACACCTTTTAACATTATAATAGCTTCTACATTATTCACCTTGAGAATCATCTATGGCAAACCAGTGGTTAGGAAAGCTTTCCCCTATCACCTTTGTTTAGATTGGGCTGTTTTCTCCTTTTGTAGAACTAAGGAAAAGTAAGACTCACTGGCTGTGAAGTAGTAGTAATAACTAAACAGAATGAGAATGGGAGGCTTGGAAAAAAGATGTATGTGTATGAGTCACATTTCTTCTAGAGCTGGAAGGGTAGACCATGGAGATGATATTTTGCAGATTAGGAAACCAAGGCCCAGAGCAGTTGAAGGGATTAAATTGCTATTTAATGGTGGGGCCAGGATTGGTGGGCAGGTCTGTGGACTCCAGTCCAGAGATTTCTTTATCACTTTCACATTGTTTATTTCTAAAACATTCTCGTGCCAGCTGTGAATGGTTTTTGGATTATTTGTGATTTGTTCCCTTCTAAGGATGAAAAAGTTTGAGTTGACTACTTTTATCCGTGAAATTTTGTAAAACTGGGTGAGCTTTTGTTTAAGTTTAAAACAATATGCTGCATTGTTAGTGTTAGTGCTGATAGTTCCCTGTCATTGGAAAGCGACAAACTGTCATTTAGATGAAAATATTAAATGAATGCCCTAGAGTAGTTTAGCATTCTATAATTTTTATGCTAAAATTAATTGCTTAAAAGATTTTCAAAATTCAGAAGACTTTTATATTTTGAAAGTAAATTATGTGAAAATTATTATTTTCAGTTAGTGTGGGGGTTTTGTTAAAATGGGTTTAGTACCTTTAAAAAGAGAGTAGAATTACATGATCATTATGAATACATCATTCCTATCATAGTTGTAATAGAGAAAGAGGATTTGTATCCCAGCCCCTTCACATGATCTTAGGCAAGTAATTTAACCACTGTGTGCCTGAGTTTACTCATTAGTAAAGGGAGGGTGTTAAAAGTACCTACCTCACAGCATAGTGGTGAGGTTTAACCGTGCCTGCCTACTATATAGAAAGGGTACAGCAAATATTAGACATTATTCTCTGTGGTTCGTTAGATCTAAGCATGCAGTTGTGTGCCCATTTATTTCCTTGCTGTACACGCACTTTCAAGTTACAAAAATTCCTAGAAAAATGCACGATCAAATCATACTCCTTCGGTAAGGGGGTACTTGGTACAAATGATGCTCTGATTTTTGGTATTGCTCTCCTTCCTCTGCTTACCTTGGACCTTTAATTAGGTCTGCATATCAAATTAGAGTGAATGTGTTACTGTTTCTGAATGTCATTGGGAGATCCTTGTTGCAGTTTCATTATTCTAGAACAAAAATATTAATAATTGATTTGCAGGTATTCTAGTGAAAATACAGTACTAGAGTACTAGAGACCTGCTGGGTACGCTTAGGTGAGGAAGTCAGGAATTTATAAGGTCTATTATTGATCTCAGCTCTTCTCTGCCAGTGGAACCATGGGAAAATCATTGAACCCTGTTTTCTATTAAACGAATATTTTGATGATTTCATTGATTAAGCTGTGAGATTTAGTGATAAAATGTGTGTGACTGCAATTTTATAACATATGGTTCTTTTTAATTTGCTGTAACCCAGGTCCAACTAGTGTCATGACCATGTGTTTTAGCAAATGTTTTTGACGGTGACAGTTTGAGTCATAAGTTATCTCAGAATCCTTCTTAATGGTGTATCACTTAAAGAATGGTGAATTTCTCTTGGTGTTCTGTGGTTCTGCCTTCTCAGGTTTTTCTGTTGCTTTTGTAACGGCCCTTCTTCCATTTGTAGTCCTTTTAACTTTGATTCTCATGCATCTTTGTGGTCTTTCCTTACAGCATCTTTGCCTTCTGTCACAATATGTAACTTCTTATCTGTCATGCAAGAGCTCTTTTTTAATGACTATGTTTTAACATTCATTTTCATTATTTTTTCAGTGTATCTCACATAATGTCTTTTAATTGCCCTTATTTGTAGAGTTTCATTGAAGTGAGTATTTTACAGGTGAGGGATTAAAATTAAAAACAAGCTATAGCTCAAAAGCAATGTTATTGTACTAGTAATAGTCTTGCTATTGTTTTAGATCTCAGGCAGGCATGCTGTTGGTGGTACTTCAGATGATAAACACCTGGGCCAACTCTTGAGTCCAAAGTGATGCTAGCAGGGCTAAGAACGTCACATGTAGCTATCACAAGTTTTCACAGTTATTTTTTTTTCACTGATACAGAATTTTAGTGTTTGAAGAGTGACCAATTTCTAATAATCTTTTGGTTAACTCTCATAATAAGGATTATGAAGTTACCACAATTTATTGGACATTTATTGCATTCATGACATACTTTTAGGAATTTCATAGGTACTTTCTTCAAGTCTATTACATAATCTAATCATGTGAATAAATTAGTTAAATATGGTTTTAGAAGGCATGTCATGTTAAAATATAACCAACCATTGCTCATTTTTTCATTAGGTTGGAGTTTTCTTTATACATTTAAAGATAATTATGCCATTGTGAATGGACTGTTATTCATATTTAAAATTCATGGTTATGTGAACTGAGTAGGTGTGGACTGTACAAATTACTTTCTTAGCTTCAGTGCAGTTGTTAGAGAATGAAAGAGGGAAAATATGAATTATTTGCATTGTCCATCTTATAAATTCTTCATCTGAGTCAGCCACGTATCCTACTTTCAAGGGGAGCGGGGAGGGCTTTTGAATCTGGTTGGAGCAGAAGTAATCTTGAAAGGGTAATTAGGCTGGATTGTTGACTCATGTTAATATTGGATAAATTTGCATCTTAGTGACCTGAAAATTAGTTGCCTGCCTTTACATGTAGGTGAAAAATTGTAGGGAATGATTTCAGATAGACCATACTGTATTATAAAATATAATATAGCAAGAATATATTTTCACAGATTCATATGCTGCTTAACACCAAAATTAAATTTACCTTACTTTGATGAGCTTTCATACAGTAATCTTTTTATCAAAGCTAGTAAGAGGAAGCAGTAATGAAGATAATTTTTTTAAAATTGTATTTGAAATGGGCTTATGTGCTCTGGGATTGTCTTTAAATTGACTTCCTTATTTTATTTGAAGATGACCATAAACAGGAACAATGTCCAGTCTTCCTATTCTGAGCAGTATCCTTGAGTTAGAAGTATTTCAAGAAATTTAAAAGGGTGGAAGCTTATTTAAATAATAGATATAGGGAAAATGGAACAATAAGAACTAGAATGATGGAATGGAAATGATACGGGAACTGCAGACTAGACCTGCGTATATGGTAGGTAGTTGGAGGAAGGGGAGTTAGGATGAGAATCGGAGGCTGGGTAGAGAAAAGTGTTGAGGTAAACTGGATTTTGTAGGAATTTAGCCCTAGTGTAAATCCTGAATCCCACAGGTTGGCACGTCTTTGTATCAGGATGTAATATTATTATGTACTGTATACAGTTTGCTTTTCGGCAGTGGTTCCTGGCTCAACACAGCTCCTGTAAGCCTCATCATTTCTTAAGTGACTAGAGCAGTAAGAATATCTTTTGTTGAAGTAGTTGGCCTCTTATCCTTGGTTCCTGAAGCAGTTCTGAAACAGCTTCTGAGCAATAAAGGTGAAAGATAGTCTTTTGTTATTTACAACAAGCCCTTTCAAACACACCTGGGCATATGTTAATGAGGCTATTTTTGGAAAGTCCCTAGGTAAGCACTGGTTGGAGGTGTTGATCCTCCAGGGAAATCAGCCTTGGGCTCTGAGGGTTGGTGCTTTCAACTCCACCTCCCAACCACTGGGGAGAAAAGAAGGGCCAGACATTTAGGGGCTTCCAGGAAGGTGAACATCCAGGAAGCACATCCATGTGCTGGGAAGATGGCACACTCCAACACCATGGGGACAGAAGCTCCTGCACTCCAGACCCTGCTGTATTTGTCACTACTTCTGGCTGTTTATTTGTATCCTTAAAATACGTTTTGTAATAACCAGCAAAAGTGTTTTAAAACACTTTTACTTACTTTACAGTGTTTCCCTGAGTTCTGTGAGCTGCTCTAGCAAATTAATCAAACTCAAGGAGAGGGTTGTAGGAACCCCAGTTTATAGCCGGTTGGTCAGAAGCACAGGTAAAATAATGGAGCTTGGGATTGGCATCGGAAGTGGGGCTCAGTCTTTTGGGTCTGGGTCCTCAACCTGTGCAATCTCATGCTGTCTCTAGGTGTAGCTGGTGTCAGAATTGGTTTGAATTAGAGGACAGCCAGTTGGTAGCTGCTTTAGAATTGATTACTTGCTTTTCGGCAGAGAGAAATCCCTACACATATGTTTTGAGGTCACAAAAGTCTTCTGTGTTGATTGTTGAAGGACAGTGTGAAGAAACTGAGTTTGTTTTTTCCTACAGATTACCAGACAGGAAAGCGTCTGAAATATACTTAACGCTAAAGGATAAACCCACTGAATGTTAAATATAATCTGTTAAGGAGAAGCTCAAGCACTTTCTTATGGGTTAAAATATGCATGTGGCCAAAGGGGAGCTCATTTATCTAATTATTTAGTTTTTGACGTTGGCTATTTACATGAGAACAGCAGTCCAACCCCATTATCCTTCAGGTGATCAGTACTGGGATGAGTTTTATTTAACATTTTTATAAATGATTTAAAAGACGGACTGGCAGTGACTGTTGCCAGATTTGCAGCTGACTCCATGTGCTGTCCAGTAGTTAAAAGCCAAGCCAGCAAGGAGAAGCTACAGGAATATCCTCTGATGAGTTTTCATGTGGCACAGAACAAGATAATGCATTTAGGGGAAGATATTCCAAATTATATTTATAGGACCTGAATTGTGACCCAGGAAGGGGATCCAGAAGTTATGTAGATGACTTCCTTGAAGGCATTTATTGTGGTTGTTGCTGGGCCAGAAAGTCCAAGAATATGTTAAACATTGTTGGGCATGGTTCTGAAAACAACAATGATGTTATATAAAAATAATAAAGGGGTTATCATATTTTGACTGTTTATTATGTTCCAGGCTAAGTGATTTATTATGACTGCTCTTTCGTTTAATTCTCTTAGTTCAGAAAGGTAGGTGGCATTATCTCATTTTATAGAAGAGCACGTTTGACACAGGAAGGTTAAGTGACTTTCCCAAGTCAGCCCATGTGTGGTAGAGTTGGGTCTAATGTGCTAGTCTTTTGATTGTTAATCCTAGACATTTCCCAGGATATTAGGAGGCAGCACTTAAAACTTGTAATAATTTAATTTAGGGTTTGTGAAGTGCTCTTTTACTCTTTGCTATGGTCAGCTTTGGATGTCATTTTACCACAAGGATGGTATCTAAATACTTTGAGAGGATTTAGAGACATTCCTTAAATTCTTGATTTTTAAGGAAAGCTAGGAATGTCTTGGTGTACAGTTTTAGTCACCTCTGGTGACCCCTGACATTTCTCCCCTTGACTTTATAAAATGCTGAATGGTTACATTAATAAAAGGAACATTAATTAACAAGGAAAATATTGTTTAATAGAAAAGTCACCAGAATAGGAGTCCAGAGACCTGGATTGTTCTAGTGGTATAAAGTAGTAATGTGAAAAACATTAAGATGACATGGAAATAAGCATAACATGCTTCTTGCCCTGGAGGTAGATGAAAGCTTGAACTGTCTTGAGAGATCAGCCGGTGAAGAGGGGTTGTAGAGTTGCAGGCAGAGGGAATAGCAGTATATTAGATGAGTCACTGAACTTCTTTGAACTTCAGTTTCCTCAAAATTGAGATAAAATATAAGAAAGTACCAAGGGCAGCATTTGATTTTGGAATCTCAAAGAGTAAGATTGTAAGGATCAAGTGAGTAAGTATATGTAAAAATGCTTTACAAATTTTAAACGCTGTACAGATGAGGATAGAGGAATACTGATGTTCTTTTGAAGAGTGGATAAAGAGGATGCAGTGAAAATTTAGGTGGCAGGACTAGCACAGAAGGTAGAGGAGGAGAAGTGGGGAAGGGAGGTGTTAAAGATGAGAGGAAAAGGACAAATGTGGAGAAAGTTGAATTATGGTTCTCTTTCTGCCTGTCAATCCAAAGGTAGGTATTACATCTATAACGGAAGAATTTTAACATCAATTTACTGTAAAGTGGAAGCTCAGGAGATAGTTGAAACGTTTTAATCACTTTCATTTAGTCTATATTGACCATGTTAATAAGGCTATGAAAATAAGCTAATTGAGAGTTGGTGTGTTGTCTGATTGTTTCTTCACTCATTACTTCTGTATAGGTTTAGCTAATGATTGTAAATAGTATAAGAGTGCTCATAAAATGAAATAAGCTGGACTGAGTTACTATTTATTGTAGATTATTAGAAATGAAAGGACATAGAGTGTTTAAGGAGGAAGATGCTATTTGATTTTTCTAAACTAGTACAAAAGAAAATTAGGAAATCAGACTAGGACCAAGGCAGGAGGGGAACAAATTGTGAAGGGTTTTGTATGTAGCCGTATAGGAGTTTGGATTTTTATTTAGTTTTATAGATGGGAAGTAAAACAAACAGTTTTGTGTTTTAGAAAATTGATCATAGCAGTCATAAAGAGAATAGTCTGGAGGAGAAAAGATTGGAGACATTTACCAAATAATTACTGAGCAAATACAAATGCTCCTCGACTTACAGTGGGTTTAGTCCTGATAAACCCATCCTAAGTTGAAAATATCATTAGGTCAGAAATGCGTTTAATATGCCTAACCTACCAAACAACATAGCTTAGCCTAGCCTACCTTAAATGTGCTCAGAGCGCTTACATTAGCATATAGTTGGGCAAAATCATCTAACACGAAGTCTGTTTTATAATAAAGTGTTGAATATCTTATATAATTTAACGAATACTGTACTGAAAATGAAAAACAGAATGGTTGTGAGTTTAACCAAATTGTAAGTCAGAGACTGTCTGTAATACGCATGGCAAGGTGAGTGAATGAAGCAATTCTCTTTGGCTTGTGGTAGATAGATGACAGTCAAGGATGACATTTAAGGCTCTGCTCTAGTTCAAGAAAGAGACTAATTATATGATGGTCTGAATTAAGGACTTTGTAGTGGGGTTGGAGACAAGAGCACTGCTGATTTCAGAGATACTTAAAAGTTTGAGTCCTCCAGATTTTGTTAATGTTAGAAGGTGTTAGAAGTTGAGTATGAGTCTAAGGTTCCTGGCTTGGCAATAGAATATATGCAAGTCTGGGAGAGAGAGAATACTGAGTTTAATTTCAGATAAGTGATAATGCTTTTTAGGTAAGTAATGATACCACAATATCAGTTGGAAATATGGGTCTGGATCAGGAGCGTGGTCAGGTTTATAGATATGATTTTGAAGGCATATACTTTGTAGCTGAAAATTATGAAAATAGATGAGTAATGCCCATAATATCTAAATGATAATGCGTTCAGAACAAAAAGTAACTGCCATTACTGGTACTTAGTTCAAGAGTGTAGACATTTCATAATATTTACCTCTTACCTATTGCCACCCCAAACTCTGTTACGAAAAATGTAGAAAAATACTTGCTGCCAGAAAGCCAGAAATATTTGAGTGTCCTTGAAACACTGTACCAGTTGGGATCTTTCTTCCTGCCTTCAGAATCCTGGCTAGCCATCCAGTACAACACAGGATTCTTAGGCAAATATACATCCTTATCCCTCAACTAGAGTTTCTTTTTGGAATCCGTGTTTGCTTCTTTGGGCTGGTGAAGTGGTCTCTGAACAGATACTGAATCCTGAAGTTTTTTTTTTTTTTTTTTGGAGACAGAGTCTCGCTCTGTTGCCAGGCTGGTATGCAGTGGTGCCATCTCGGTTCACTGCAACCTCCACCTCCCGGGTTCAGCAGATTCTCCTGCCTCAGCCTCCCAAGTAGCAGGGACTACAGGCATGCACCACCACGCCCGGATAATTTTTGTATTTTTAATAGAGACGGGGTTTCACCGGGTTGGCCAGATGGTCTCAATTTCTTGACCTTGGGATCCGCCTGCCTTGGCCTCCCAAAGTGCTGCGATTACAGGCTTTCACCTTCTTTAGTATCTATTCCAGAGCATCCCTAAGCAACTAGCACTTTGCCTCTTTACCTCTCCACCTCTCCAGCCCCTTAGAGCAACTCAAAGAGGGAAAAATAAAAATAGCTTGAGAGAAGAGGCTGTAATCTTTTCAGTTCTCCCCCAAAGGTTCTGCTTTCTAAGCAAGGGATGGAGTTAATTTGTCATAAAGATGAGGTGTCCAATTTCAGTAAAATAAATGTGTCTGTTAGGAGGAAGATCTTCAGGTGCTGAAGGGAATTTGGAAAGTATCTGACTTAGGTGGTGTTTAGCACTTAGTGGAAAAGATGAGTTTTGGGTTCGGTTTTAAAGGAGGTAGAAAGACAAGGCTGTGCAGAGAAAAGTAGGAATAACACTATTAAGAGTTGGGAAAAACAGTACCAAGAAGGTAATAGAACATTAAGGGTGGGGCAGCAGAGGGAAGTGAAGGACCTGGTGAACAAGATTTCTTATCTAAAATGCATGTTTTGAGTTGGGATTAATGAGAAATTTGGGTAGTTAGATGATTGAAGACTAAAATTTGGAATTGCAACTCCCTAAAGCACTAAGTAGAAAATTGAACGTGAACATAGGATACTATAACATAATTTAAATAGCAATTTAGGACTTCAGTGACAACTGTTATAGTTTATGATGTTTATAGCACTGATTACTTAATTTACATACTGTTTTAAAATCCCTTGTATCTTTTTGTTTTCTCCTTAGATACTTCTATAACAGCAATTCTTGAACTTTCCTGGACATGAGAATTACCTGGGGCTCTTTTTTAAAATACAGATTTCCAGTCTCGGCCCCCCCATGCTTGAATTCTGCTTCAGTAAAAGTTAAGGCAAGGGTTCAAGTGATTCTGATATATGTGGTCCTCAGACCAAAGTTTAGGAAATACTGTTCTAGAGGGTGGGCAAAGAGTAAGAAGATAGAATTTCAGTTTTTGGTTGTTGTTTTCCTTTATTTTATTTATTTATTTATTTTTTGTATAGCATCTCGCTCTGTTGCCCAGGCTGGAGTGCAGTGGCGCAATCTCGGCTCACTGCAGCCTCCGCCTCCCAGGTTCAAGCAATTCTCCTGCCTCAGCCTCCTGAGTAGCTGGGATTACAGGTGTGTGCCACCACTCCCAGCTAATTTTTGTATTTTTAGTAGAGATAGGGTTTCACCATGTTGGTCAGGCTGGTCTCGAACTGCTGACCTCGTGATCCACCCGCCTCAGCCTCCCAAAGTGTTGGGATTACAGGTGTGAGCCACAGTGCCTGGCCTCCTTTAATTTTTTTAAAAAGTGGAAGTATAATTTACATATAGTGAAATACACAGATATTAAGTGTATATACAGTTCCATACACCAAATATCTTTAATAACCTTAAGAAAGTTAAATGTCCACTTGTGAAAAAAAACTCTAAGCAAACTAAATATAGAAGAGAACTTCTTCAGTCTGATAAAGGGCATCTATTAAAAACCTATAGCTAACATCATATTCAGTGGTGAAAGACTGAGTTCTTTCTACACTAAAAAAGAAAATTTAAAGATCTAAATAGGGATATACCAGGTTCAAGAAATACCTAAGTTCAAGATTAGTTTTGACAATTAATACGTCTTTGTAATTTATGATTTCTGTCATCCAGAAAGAGCCCCTGTGCTCCCTTCCCATTGAGTCCTTGCTGTTTCTCCTTTTCCATGGCTGCAGTCACTGTTCTGATTTATTTCACTGAAGATTAACTTTGTTCTAGAATTTTTTATAAATGGAGTCATGCAGTATGTACTCTTTTGAGTCTGGCTTCTTTTTATCAGCATGTTTTTGAGGGTCATCCATGTTACATATAATAATTGTTCCTTTTAGTTGTAGAGTAGTATTCCATTATATGAATATTATTATTGTGGGAAAGATTGTTTCCAGTTTTCAACTGTTATGAATAAAGCTACCATGAACATTCTTGTATAAGTCTTTTTGTGACACGTTTTCTTTTCTCTTGGGTCAATACATGAAGTGGAATTGCTGGGTTTTAAAACAGGTCTATGTTTAGCATTATGAGAAACTTGCAGAACAATTTAATTTCTGAGATAGTTTTACCATTTTACATTCCCACTAGCAATCTGTGAGAGTTCTGTTTCTTATTATCATCAATATTTGGTTTAGTCATCTTACTGGGATATCTCATTGTGGTTTGAATTTGCATTTTCCTTGTGACTATCGATGTCATGCATTTTGTCATGTACTTATAGGCTATTTTGCATATCATCCTTACTGATATGTCTGTTCAAGACATTAACCAGTTACCAATTTTATGTCATTTTACTGTTAAGTTTTAGGATTTGTAAACCACTGCTCAAGGAAATAAAAGAGGATACAAACAAATGGAAGAACATTCCATGCTCATGGGTAGGAAGAATCAATATCATGAAAATGGCCATCCTTCCCAAGGTAATTTACAGATTCAATGCCATCCCCATCAAGCTACCAATGACTTTCTTCACAGAATTGGAAAAAACTACTTTAAAGTTCATATGGAACCAAAAAAGAGCCCGCATCGCCAAGTCAATCCTAAGCCAAAAGAACAAAGCTGGAGGCATCACGCTACCTGACTTCAAACTATACTACAAGGCTACAGTAACCAAAACAGCATGGTACTGGTACCAAAACAGAGATATAGATCAATGGAACAGAACAGAGCCGTCAGAAATAATGCCACATATCTACAAGTATCTGATCTTTGACAAACCTGACAAAAACAAGAAATGGGGAAAGGATTCCCTATTTAATAAATGGTGCTGGGAAAACTGGCTAGCCATATGTAGAAAGCTGAAACTGGATCCCTTCCTTACACCTTATACAAAAATCAATTCAAGATGGATTAAAGACTTAAATGTTAGACCTAAAACCATAAAAACCCTAGAAGAAAACCTAGGCATTACCATTCAGGACATAGGCATGGGCAAGGACTTCATGTCTAAAACACCAAAAGCAATGGCAACAAAAGCCAAAATTGACAAATGGGATCTAATTAAACTCAAGAGCTTCTGCACAGCAAAAGAAACTACCATCAGAGTGAACAGGCAACCTACAAAATGGGAGAAAATTTTCGCAACCTACTCATCTGACAAAGGGCTAATATCCAGAATCTACAATGAACTCCAACAAATTTACAAGAAAAAAACAAACAACCCCAACAAAAAGTGGGCAAAGGACATGAACAGACACTTCTCAAAAGAAGACGTTTATGCAGCTGAAAAACACATGAAAAAATGCTCACCATCACTGGCCATCAGAGAAATGCAAATCAAAACTACAATGAGATACCATCTCACACCAGTTAGAATGGCAATCATTAAAAAGTCAGGAAACAACAGGTGCTGGAGAGGATGTGGAGAAATAGGAACACTTTTACACTGTTGGTGGGACTGTAAACTAGTTCAACCCTTGTGGAAGTCAGTGTGGCGATTCCTCAGGGATCTAGAACTAGAAATTCCATTCGACCCAGCCATCCCATTACTGGGTATATACCCAAAGGACTATAAATCATGCTGCTCTAAAGACACATGCACACGTATGTTTATTGCGGCATTATTCACAATAGCAAAGACTTGGAACCAACCCAAATGTCCAACAATGATAGACTGGATTAAGAAAATGTGGCACATATACACCATGGAATACTATGCAGCCATAAAAAATGATGAGTTCAAGTCCTTTGTAGGGACATGGATGAAATTGGAAATCATCATTCTCAGTAAACTATCGCAAGAACAAAAAACCAAACACCGCATATTCTCACTCATAGGTGGGAATTGAACAATGAGAGCACATGGACACAGGAAGGGGAACATCACACTCTGGGGACTGTTGTGGGGTGGGGGGAGGGGGGAGGGATAGCATTGGGAGATATACCTAATGCTAGATGACGAGTTGGTGGGTGCAGCGCACCAGCATGGCACATGTATACATATGTAACTTACCTGCACATTGCGCACATGTACCATAAAACCTAAAGTATAATAATAATAATAATAAAAGAAAAAAAAAAAAAAAAGAAAAGCAAAAAAAAAAAAAAAAAGTTTTAGGATTTGTATACTAATTGGATACAACTTCTTTGTCACATAAATGTGTTAGAGATTTTTCTCCCAGTCTGTGGCTTGACTGTTCACTGTCTTGGTGGCATCTTTCGATGAACAAAAGTTTTGAATTTAGTGGTCTATTTTATCAATATTTCCTCTTATGCTAGTGTTTTTCTGGGTCCTGTCTAAGAATCTTTGTCACCCCCACAGTTGTGAAGATATTATCCTGTGTTTTCTTCCAGATGCTTTATAGTGATAATTTTTGTGTATTGAGGCTGATTTATTGGTTAAGATTAGATTTTTGCCCCCGTATAGATAGCTAATCGTTCCAACACAGTATACTTTCCTTTCCCCATTAATTGCTTTGGCACCTTGTTAAAGCTCAGTTAATGGAGTAGGTGTGGATCTGTCGCCAAACTCTATTTTGTTCATCTATTTGTCTTTCTGCCACTATGACACTGTCTTGATTTACCACAGCATTAAGTCTTGAAATAAGGTAATAGAACTTCTCCAGTTTAGTTCTTATTTTTCAAGATTGTTTAGACTTTTTTTTAGGTATTGTACATTTCCACATAAATTTTGTAATCAGCTTATCAATATCTACAAAAAAGCCTTTTGGAATTTTTATTAGGGTTGCATTTGAATCTATGAATTGGAGAGAATTAACATCTTAACATGAACATAATATAGCTCTATTTAGATCTTTTTTAGTGTAGAGAGAACTCTTTCACCATTGTATATGTTAGCTATACATTTTTCATAGATGCCCTTTATCAGATTGAAGAAGTTCTCTTTGCTTAGAGCTTTTTTTTTTCCCCACAAGTGGATGTTTAGCTTTTTTTTTTTTTTTTTTTGAGACACAGTCTAGCTCTGTTGCCGAGGCTGGAGTGCAGTGGCGCTATCTTGGCTCACTGCAACCCCTGCCTCCTGGGTTCAAGCGATTTTTCTGCCTCAGCCTCTTGAGTAGCTGAGACTATAGGCGTGTGCCACCACGCCCAGATAATTTTTGTATTTTTAGTAGAGACAGGGTTTCACCATATTGGCCAGGCTGGTCTTGAATTCCTGACCTTGTGATTCGCCTGCGTTGGCCTCCCCAAGTGCTGGGATTACAGGCGTGAGCCACTGCGCCCAGCCTGTTCAGCTTTCTTAAAAAATGAGTCTGCACTATTGAGATGCTTATGTGATATTTCTTCTTTATTCTATTAAGATGGTGAATTACATTGATTGGTATTTGATTATTAAACCAACCTTGCATTCTTGAGATAAACTCGGTTGAAATGTATTGTTGTTTTTTTGTTTTTGTTTTTGCTTTTTGTTTTGTTTCCTCTAGATTCAATGAGGGATTATTCTTGGTCTATAGTTTTTTTTTTTGTTTTGGTATCAGAGTTATGCTGACTTTTTTTATGAATTAGGAGGTGTTTCCTCTTATTTTGTGGAAGAGTTTGGGTAAAATTCATGTTCTTCCTTAAATGTTTGATGGAATTTATCAATGAAGCCATCTGGACCTGTAGTTTTCTTTGTGGAAAGTTCTTAATTAAGGAATTTAATTTATAAAAGAATGAGTATAGGCCCAGCATGGTGGCTCATGCCTGTAATCCCAGCATTTTGGGAGACTGAGGCAGGAGGATCACTTGAGCCCAGAAGTTTGAGACCAGCTTGGGCAACACAGGCAGACCCCATCTCTACCAAAAATTTAAAAACTAGCCAGGTGTGGTGGCGCACACCTGTAGTTTCAGCTACTCAGGAGGTTGAGGCAGGAAGATCCTTTGAGCCTGGGAGGTCAAGGCTGCAGTGAGCTGTGATCATGCCACTGCACTCCAGGGTGGGTGACAGAGTGAGTCTCTGGGTCTAAAACAAATATAAGACTACTCAGATTTTCTTTTTCTTTTTTATGTCTGTTTTGGTAATTTGTGTTTTGGAGAATCTGTTGAATTTATCAGCATGAAAATAAATTATAAATTTTATGAAACAGTATTTCCTTTTTATGTCAGTAGGATCTATTCCTTCTTTTACTCTTGAGATTGGATGCCTTTTCTCCTTTTTTCCCCTTGATTAATCTAACTTGAGAAAGGAATATCAATTTCATAAATCCTTTCAAAGAACCAACTTTTGACATTGCTTTTTCTCTGTGGTTTACCTGTTTTCTGTTTCATGATTTGAGCTCTTTAATTCCTTCCCTTCTCCTTACTTTGGGTTTAATTTGCTCTTTTTTCTCTAGTTTTAAGTGAAAGCTTAGATCATTGATTTTCGAAACTCCTTTTAAAAAACAATTATTAACATTTAAAGCTATAAGTTTCCCTGTAAGCATTCTTTAGCTGCATCCCACAGATATTGATATGATTTAATTATTATTCCATTCAAAATATTTTTAAATTCCTCTTGTAATTTATTTGACCCATGGGTTGTTTGAAACAGTGTTTCCAAATAATTTTCAAATATTTGGTGTTTTTCAGGTATCCTTTTGTTACTGTGTTTTCATTTAATGCCATGGTGATCAGAGAACATACATACTCCTAATAACTTCAACCAATATAAACTTTTTGATTGTTTTATGCCCCAACATATGGTATGTCTTGGTGAACGTTCAATGTATACTTGAAAAGAATGTTTATTTTCCTGTTACTAGGTGGGGTGTTCTGTAGATGCCAATTAGGTTAGTCTGATCTTCTTATATCTTACATCTTTATTGATTTTCTGTCTATGGTTCTGTCAACTATTGTGAGAGGAGAGTTGAAGTTTCCAACTGCAGTTTTGGATTTGTCTGTTTCTTCTTTCAGTTCTATTAAGTTTTGTTTCCTATTTCAAGCATAGTTTACAGCACTGTTGAGTGCATGCACATTGGAGATTAAATGTTGTTGATGAATTGACTCTTCTGTCATCATCAAATGGTCCTCTTTATCCCAGGTAATTTCCATTGTTCTGAAGTCTCTGTCTGATACAAACTTTTCTTTCGATTAGTATTTACATGATGTATCTTTTTCATCCTTTTACTTTTAACCTATTTATATCATTATACTTAAAGTGGATTTCTTGTAGGGAGTATGTAGTTGGGTCTTGCTTTTTTTACCTAGTCTGATAATCTCTCCTTTAATTGATGTGTTTAGACCAGGGTTGGCAAACTGTGGCTGGCAGGTTAAATCTGGCCTGCCACCTGTTTGTGTAAATAAAATTGTATTGGAACACAGTCATGCCCCCATGCCAACCAGTGGTTTAGACTATTTGCACTTAATGTAATTTTGATATAGTTGAATGAAAATGTGCCATCTATTTGTTTTCTGTTGGTTGATGTTGTTTCTTTTTTCCTTGATTTTCTACCTCTTTTTGGATGGATTATTTTTTATGATTCTATTTTATCTTTCCTGTTGGTTTGTAACTTACATCTCTTTCAATTTTTTTTTTATTAGCGGCCTTAATTAGTTAATCGTGATTTGCCTTCAACTAATATTTTACCACTTAATGTGTAGTTCAAGAATCATAATAGTTACTTCCATTTCTTTTTTTCCATATTTTGTGCTTTTGTTGTCATGCATTTTGAGTTGAAGTGTTCTTTTTGCTTTGTCAGGCAGTTACCTTTTCAAGCAATTAAAAGTGACAAAAATACTGTAATCCCAGCACTTTGGGAGGCTGAGGTGGGCGGATTGCTTGAACCCAGGAGTTCAAGACCAGCCTGAGCAACATAGTAGGACACAGTATCTATAAAAAATAACAAAAATTAGCCAGACATGGTGGCTTGTGCCTGTAATTCCAGCTACTCTGGAAGCTTAGGTGGGAGGATTGCTTGAGCCTGTGCTGTCGAGGCTGCAGTTAGCCTAGATCATGCCACTGTGCTTGAGCCTGGATGACAGAGAGTAACACCCTGTCAAAAAAAAAAGAAAAATATCTTTAATATTTACCTTCATTTAACCATTTTTTTAGATCTTTATTTCTTTGTATCCATCCAAGTTTGTGTCTAGTATATTCCCTTTGCTTAAAAAACTTCCTGTTACATTTCCTGTAGTTCAACATTCCTCTCATTTTGTTTTCAGTTTTGAAAGTTGTTGGTGTGGATATAGAATTCTAGGTTTTTAGGATCCCCCCCGCCCACCATCTTAAAGATGTTGTTCCGCTATCTTCTTGTTTGTATAGTTTCTGACAAGAAGTTTGTTGTAATTCTTGTATTTGTTTCTCTGTATATGTTTTTTTCCTTTGGCTGCTTTTAAGATTTTGTTTGTATCACTGACAGCAACTTTATTATGTTGAGCCTTTGTGTGGCTTTTTGGAAGTTTATTGAGTTTCGTGGATCTGTGGGTGTATTGTATTCATCATCACATTTATAAAATTTTTAGCCATCTATCTTGAAGTTTTTTTTCTTCTCAGGTGTCTTTCTCCTACAGACTCTAATCCCACATATGTTCAACCACTTAATATTAACTCGCAGTTTACTGAGGCCCTGTCCATTTTTCTTCCAATCTGTTTCTTTTTCCTTTAGTTTGGAAATTTTCTGCTGCCCTGTCTTCAAGGTAACTGATTTTTTTGTTAATAGCTTCTTTGTCTAATTTGCTGTTATGCCTGTCCAGTCAGTTTTTCATATCAGACACCCCCCCCTTTTTTTTTTTTTTTTAAGTTCTAGAAGTCCTCTTACGTATATATGGTTTCCCCTTCTCTATGAGGTATTTCCTTTTTTATTCATTGTGTTGATGTTTTTCTTTATGTCTTTAAACTCTTTTCTAATAGCTGTTATAAGGTCTTTTACTCAAATGTCCTTTACTTACCCCAGCCATTTCTTGGTCCTTATTATAGTTTATTATTTATTTTTCATAAGCCTGGTAATTTTTAATGGATTTCATGATGTTGAATGTCTTCTTTTTTTTTTTTTTTTTTTTTTTGCATATAGTGTTTCTTGATTGTTGAGTTTTGTCCTGGCAGGCAGTTTATTTATGGATTGACTTTTAAACATTTTTATTTAATTAACTAATAAATTTAATTAATTAAGACAGGGTCTCACTTTTTCACCCCGGCTGGAGTGCAGTGGTGCAAACATGGCTCACTGCAGCCTTGAATTCCGGGCTCAAGATATCCTCCTGCTTTAGCTTGCTGTGTAGCTGGAACCATAGGTGCACACCACCACACCCAGCTAATATTTTGACTTTTTTGTGCAGATAGGGCCTCTCTATGTTGCTCAGGCTAGTCTTGAACTTCTATCAAGCAGTCCTTCTGCCCCAGCCTCCCCAAATGCTGGGATTACAGGCATGAGCTACTGTGCTTGGCCAATTTTATGGATCAACTTGAACTTTCAAGTTTGGTCTTCAGGGTTTTTTGTTTGGGGAATTTTTGTTTGTTTCTGGACAGATACGGAATAGCTTTAGTTTAGGGCCTGTTTGGGCCCACCACTGAGGTGTGCACTTTTTTGTATCTCCTTTAATTTCCCCATGTATTCATCAAGGTTTATTCATCCCAGCTGGTTATTGATCCTGGCCCTGTGTGAACTCTAAATCGTTGGAGAGTGTCCCAGTATTTGTTATTTTCTTGGACGTTTTTCTTTGTGCAGCCTCATGGAGTTACATACCACATGTATGCAGATTGGTATTTGGCCAGAAACTCAAGAAGACCCCTTTTGCATGTTTTTGGAGCAGTTTCTCTGTGTAACTTCTTCCTTTGTGGTTCGATGCCCTGCAAATTCTAGCTGTCTCAGACTTTACAAATTCTGAGCTCTGTCACATCAACTTAGTGAGACTACTGACTCTATTTGGCTTCCTCTCCGTCTGTTTTGGTTCTAGGCAGAAAGCTGGAGCAATCATAGGGCTCCCCTTGCTTGTTTTCCTTCTTTAGGGGATCATGTTTTCATATTGCCTCTTCTCGTGTGAAAACTATTGTTTGATATTTTGTCTAGTTTTCTACTTGTTTGTAACTGCAGGACAATTCTGGACTTTGCTTCTGGCTCATGACTAGAAGTCAGAAATCTTCTGCCTTCATTTTTTAAGGATATTCATGCCAGATATAGAATTTCGGATTAACAGTTTTTTTTTTCTTTCAACATTTTAAGGTCATCATTTCATAATCTTCCAGTTTATATTATTTCTGATGAGAAGTCAGTGGTATTTCTTATAATTGCTCACTTAATGTGGTATGTATTTTTTTCTCATCCCAGTCCTCTAAAGATTTCTCTTTTTATCTTTGGTTTTATGCAATTTTGTAAATTTTAGGGTTAGGTTACCTCTAATATAGAGGCATGCCTTTTCAGAGTCTGTGTTGAAAGCATGGGGTATTCAACAAGGTCTTTTTACTCTAGCTTAGCTGTTAGGAATTTTAATGTCTCCGGGACCTGTGCCTACAAGCTTAGGTAGTTGTTTGGTTCATACTGTTTAGTTGCTCTTTCCCTAGATGTTATTCTTTCACTGGTCTGATGGAGTATTACCTGCACATATGCAGCTTAGTCTCTAGGCAAAGATTCAGGAGATCTCTCTAAAGATTTCTGAAACTTTGTCTCCACAGCTCCCTTCTTCTAGTTTTGCTGCTCAAATTCCAGCAACCTCAGTAGCCTCAAACTTCAAGCTCTATTTCCTCAACTCAGTGAGATTCTTGTGTTTTTGTGTGTGTGTGTGTGTTTCCCCTGTATGGGGTATAAGCAGAAAGCCAGGGCATTTGTGAGTCTTTGTTTCTCTTTTCTCAGGAATCACAATCCTGTGCTGCCTATTGTCCAATATCTGAAAATAATATTTCATGTATATTGCCGAGTTTTATAGTTGTTTACAGAAGATCTAGCCCAGTACAGTTTACTCCATCATAATTGAAAGTGGAAGTTTAGGAGTTTACTTTTTCTTCTTTTTAAAAATTCTTTACAGTTTTTGGTATATTATACTTTTTAGACTATGGCTTTATTTTTAAAAATCATGTCAGCTCATATTTTAATTTTCAAGTGATACAGAGAGTTACAGAAGAAATTTTTTAAAAAAGGAAAAATAACTCAGTATCCCCAAACCCAAAGTTTGCCAGTTATATGAACATCATTTTGGGCATCTTTTATTGCACATCTACTCATAGAAGGATAATTATTTTATTTTTAAAATGCCATTCATACTATTTCTGATATAAGGCATTTAAGTTTAATTAACAGAGCTAAATTTGTTAAATAAAAGCAATATGGGAAAAACTGCTCAACCACAGATAAATATTTACTACCAGAGATAATACTTTCTAAAAGATTTTTCTCTAGGCTAAAGAAATAAGATTACAGAAAAAGCCAAAGAGCTTAGAGTTATGATATCAATAATTGTGTGCTCCAATAGGTCTCTCACATAGAAAAGAATAAAGTATTGGCAAATATCTTGCTGGTAGGAACATACAGTGATACAGCTTTCTAAATGGCACTTTGGCAATATTCAGAATCCTTAAAATGTTCATACCCTTTGCCCAAGTTTAATTTTTAGGAATTTATTATAAGGAAATAAGAGATGCACACAAATGTGTATGTTACTTATTCATTACAATGGTATTTATAATGTTGAAAAATTAGAAGCCTCAAATGATTAGGTTATGCTATAGTTGTGTAACCAAATACCATAAAACTATTACAAATCATGTTCTTTAAAATTTTTATTTAGTGTACTGTACTGCTTATAATAAAAATAACTGACAGGAGATGAAAAATTAAGAGCTTTTGGATTTTGAGGGTTATAAGAAACTGTTCACAATATAGTGAATGATAAAAGCAGGATGATACATGTCCAATCCTTTTTTCCATTTTTGCAGGTACTTTAGCTTGAGCTTTATTGAGCTTTATAATTAGATTTAATGAAAGGAACACTTATTCTTACACTGTACATGTAATATGTATCCTAAACTTTTTCGAAACTAAGGCAGTCTCTCATGTTTCGTAGTTTAAAATTATGAGTTTCTATCAAACAGTTCTTTATGCACTTGAATAAATTTAATATTACTATCTTTCCTTTTTTCTTTTTTCTAGAGCTGGTTTTAAAGAAGTTTTGGTCTTGCTTTCTCAGCCAGTGTTCCTGCCCACTTCCTTGCAGGTGTGGATGTCCTTATGTTAAAGAAAGAATGGACGTCATAGTCTTCGTTTTCTCAGTAAAATATTATGTTTGACGTCTGTATCCCTGGCATCTTAAGCATATGGACCTGGTGCTCTTTAGGAACTCACTGTAGTGACTCAGCTCCACATATTTTGCTATATAGAGAACATGTTGGAAATTCATAGCAGAAAATTAACAATTAAAAGTCAAAGCATTGTTGTGGTGAATGAACAAAGAAATAGGTGCGTCCTTCAGGGAAGTATCATTCATGCCAGACCTCAAAGAAGAATGACCTTAACCTAAGTGGTCTAGAGTCTATTCCTCGGCAGTCGCAGATCCAGAAACTCAGTTTGGTCAGGGAACTGATTCTATTCTAAGCAGATTTATGGAAAACTGATAAAGAAAGCAAAGCTAATTAAAAAAATTTATATTAAGAAACAATATCAGGCTATGATAGTCTGATGGCCCACCTTTTCATTGTAGGGTTATATCTGCTGAAAGGATGTGAGTGATTGGGTTCACTGATCAGAGCATGTTGTTCTGAAGTCTTATTATTTAACCTGAGCCTCAATGTTCTCATCATTAAAACTGTGATAAAAACTTGTACCTCATAGGATTATTGTGAGAACTAAAGATAATCCGAGTAAAGTGATTAGTACAATTCCTGCACATCCTTGCTGTTCAGTAATTAAGATTGTTTTCCTGTACATCTGAATTTGAAGTCTTGAACTTAAAGGTTCACTTGATCTTTTCTTGATTCCTGCAGACATTGCTGGGAACTGTACTGCTCTTGGTGTCATAGGATACTAACATTACTTCATTTACAAGAATATTTTTTGTTCTGAATGGTAAAACTTTAATAACAAACTATGATGAGTTTTTGCATAGATTATGTCTTACTGTGAGATCTGGCTATTTTACTACTTTGTGTCTATGGTAAGAATCTCTTTTAAAGAATTCAGCAGTATTTGCTTTTCCAATTTGGCATTTCTAAAACAGCTTGATATTTCTTATAAAACCAGAAGTAAAATCCAGGTAGCAAATTTAATAAGCTGTTTTTATTAATAGCTGACAAATTTGTAAGATTAATGTTCTGTGGTTAGTGTTTGTAATTCATTGTATTTGTAGATTGTGGTATTGTAAGGGATCTGGTCCAATTCCGTGTTTTTCAGATGAGTTTACAGAGAACCAGAGTGAAACTAAGCTAGACAGCTGATGCATCATAGGGGGTCCCTGGGACTGTGAGGTGCCAGTGCAGCTGGGCCCAGGACAGTGAGGCCCTTAATATAAGTGTGTGTACTCTGGAGGAGGCAAGGAGAGGAGCCAAGTCCTCCTTTTGGGTGTCAGCATCCTTTCTTTCACACGGTTCTGAGAAAGCAGTATTGAATTAAGCAGCGAGCTTGCTGTCCCAAGGTGCAGACATCCTCAGTGAGTCCGTTCTAGGGGGAACCCCTGCCTGCCCCTGCTTTCTTGATTAGCCAAATCCAAATCAGAGGTGAATGAACAAATGTCCTTTTTGTGTCAGGTGTCATGTCTACTACCTAGACACTACAGCAGTTGAGACTTATCTAAGAGCATTTTCATGGCAGAGCTGAGACTCCTTTGTATCGCAGTGCCTCTCTACTTTAAATGAATTTATTTTCTCTTCCATGGAAGAGATTTATATGGGAGACTTATTAAAGAATGTTTTGACATCTATTTAGATGTTATTCCCTAACTGTACTCCATAGTACTTTATTTTGCACAGTCCTGGTGTCTAATTATCTCAGATCTGCATTGTCTCCTTTGCCAAATCTCTGAGGCCCTGTATTATTTTGATCTCTCTTTTGTATGACCCTTAGGGCATGGGATATTTTAAGCATTCAATAATTAACTTGATTAGTAGGTAAATATTTGTTATCAGTTTTTTAATTGTACCAAATTTTACATTTTAGCATAATGGAAAACATAAGAAGAGCTGGATTTGCTACTTAAAGCTCATATCCTCAGAAGGTTTAAGATAGAGAAGTTATCTTGTGCTGTTGTCATTTAAAAGGAGCCTAGTGCTTCCACATTAGACTTATATTTAATACGTTAAGAATTAAAATTAGGAAGAGTGAGATAGGTCACTTATTTAAATAGTTTTCAGTCATCTGGTTGGTCTACTAACTTTTATGGCATCATCCCAAAATATTTGTAGTTACAAATAATGAATTAGCTGTCTTCTTTGAATTATAATCCTCTGTGTGTTTTGTTGTACTGATTTGCTGTGGGTTTATCTTGGAGGAAAAAGAAATATTTCATGCCTTCTTAGGATGGTTTTACAGAGGGGTGCAACTGTGACCAGTCTAAGTACTTGATCCCAGTCCACATTCAAAGTGCATGTTTTTGGTGTCAGAGGGAATTAGATGAAAAAAATATGGATAGATTAGTATAAATCTGTAACTGCTATTAGAAAAAACAGGCACATTCCATATTAATAATGGACAGTATTGTCATTTCTATTTCAAGGACCCAATGAATATCTAGTATGAATATATAATCTTTATTTAAACTTCTATTTGATTGTATATACTCTGTTTGCTTTGTCTTAAATTCTCTTTTTTACATGGTGATATTAAATATTCGTGTTTAGTTGATATTAAGTATTAATAGCCTCTATGGGTGGTTGAAAGATATGCTTGTTTCTCAGTCTAGAGTTTATACCCACGTCATATCTTTGTAAGTAATTTTTTAAAGTCTCCTTCCAGCGATCTTCATTCTCCTGTTTCACTGATGCACACATACTCAAAGGATTTAAGACATTTTGTATACATTTGCCAGTCAAGGGGGAAAAAAAATCTGTCAACCACATCTCCAGAGTCTGCTTTTTCAATTAGTCTGTCATTCACATTTAACTTGAGGTGTATGTAGGCCAGTAGGTTAGATTAGTGGGTATATTCAAGCTGGCTTCTTTTATTCATCATAATGTCTTTGAAAATCAGCCAGGTTGTTGCATGTATCAATGGTTGATTCCATTTTGTTTCTCAAGAGTATTCCTTTGTATAGCTGCACTAACAGTTTGTTTATCCATTCACCTGTTGAAGGACATATGGGTTATTTCCAGTTTGGAGCAATTGTGAATAGAACTGTTATAAACATTTATATATGAGTTTTTGTGTGAACACAGTTTTAATTTCTCTAGGATAAATACAAAGGGTTGGGATTGTTGGGTCATATGGCATATGTATGTTTAACTTTATCAAAAGTTGCCAAACTATTTTCAAGAATAGCTGAAAACAGCCCCACTCACAATGTTATGAGAGTTCTAGTTGCTTTGCATCCTTGCCAGCATTTTGTGTTACCACCACTTTTTATTTTATTTGTTCTTATGTCATTTTGGCTTTAATTTGTATTTCTCTAATGTCTAATAACATTGAATATTTTTATGTACTCAGTTGCCTTCCATCTGTTCTTTTCAGTGAATTTTGTTCAAGTCTTTTGCCCATTTTTTAATGGCTATATGCTTTCTTAATGTTGAATTTTGAGAGTTCCTTACATATCCAGGATACAGATCCTGTGTCAGATATGTCATTTGCCAATATTTTCTCCCAGTCTATACTTTGCTTTTCATACTCTTCACATTGTCTTTCATGGAACAAAAGTTTTTAATTTGATGAAGTCCAGTTCATAATTTTTTTTTCTTTTATGGGTGGTACTTTCAGTGTCATGTCTAAAAATTCTTTGCTTCACTCCATGTCACAATGATTTTATCTCATGTTCTGAAAGTTTTATAGGTTTGCATTCTACAAAACATTAGATCTGTGATCCATTTTGAGTTATTGTATAAGGTGTGAAGTTTAGGTTAAGGTTCGTGTATTTTGGTATATGGGTGTCCAATTGTTACAACACCTATTGTTTAGGGAAAGACTACCCTTTCTCCCTTGAGTCATCTTGCACTGTTGTCAGCAATCAATTGGTTGCATTTGTGTGGGTCTCTTTCTCAGCTCTATTCTGTTTCGTGTATCTGTCCTTTCCCTATACTACAGAATGTTTTAATTACTGTTGGGTTTTATTATGTTTTTAAACCTTATGATTTATGATTCTTTCAGTTTTATTCCTCTTCAAAATTATTTGGCTATTCTAGTTCCTTTGCCTTTGGTTTCAGAATCAGTTTGTCTGTATCAGTGAAAAATATCCTGGGGAGGGGTTGAATAGAATTGTGTTAAATCTGTGGATCAGCTGGGAAGAATTTACATCTTTTCTGTGTTGAGTCTTCCAGCCCTTGAATGTGGTATCTCTGTCTGCTTATTTACATCTTTTCTTATTTCTTTCATAGTGTTATTAGTTTTAGCAAACAAGCTGTTGTACATGTTTTGTTAGAGTTAATATTTCAGTATTTCAGGGCTATTATGATTGGTTTTTAAAATTTTTAGTTTCTGACTGTTCATTGGTAATATATAAAAATATGATTGACTTTTGTGTGTTGACCTGTATCCTGTGACCTTGTAATCTTACCCTTTAGTTCTAAGAGGTTTGCTTGGTAGATTGTTTGGGATTTCTATGTAAATAAAGATGTCTGCAAATGGAGATAGTTTTATTTCTTTCTAATCTGTATGCTTTTTTTTTTTTCTTCTTCTTGCTTCCTTTCACTGGCTAGGACGTCAAATACAATGTTGACTAGAAGTGACAAGAGTAAATATC
The DNA here is from genome assembly GCF_028885625.2 of Pongo pygmaeus. Classification (NCBI taxonomy): domain Eukaryota; kingdom Metazoa; phylum Chordata; class Mammalia; order Primates; family Hominidae; genus Pongo; species Pongo pygmaeus. The sequence goes on along the minus strand of NC_072385.2, from coordinate 86,986,741 downwards.
ATTGATTCCAATTATAGAGGGGAAAGCATTTTTCCCAATTATAGAGTGAAAGCATTCAGGCTTTCACCATTAAGCATGACGTTAAATGTAGGCATGTCCTTTTACCCGATTTGGGTTTGTTTTGCTCTTTTTTTCTTCTAGGTTCTTAAGGTGGACAGTTAGATTACTGATTTGATAAGTTTCTTTTTTGTTAATATAAGTATTTAATGCCATACATTTTCCTCTGAGCATTGCTTAACTACATCATACAAATGATGTATTTTTATTTCCTTTTCAGTTCGAGATATTTTCTAACTGCATTTGAGACTTCCTTTTTGACTTGTGGATTACTTATAAGTACATCACTTAATATCTAAATTTTTGGAGATTATTTCTGTTATTTATTTGTAGTTTAGATTCATTATGGTCAAACAACATATTTTATGTTGCTTCAGTGCTTTTAAATTTGTTAAGATTTGTTTTATGGCCTAGGATGTGATCTGTCTTGGTGAACATTTTGCGTGTACTTGAAAAGAAAGTGTATTTTGTTTGCTCTTGCTGGGTAGAATGTTTTGTAGATGTCAACTAGATACAGTTGGTTGATGGTGTTCTATCTTCTGGTTGATATTTTTGTCTATTAGATTTTTGTTGCATAGTTTTTTGAGAGGAGGGTGTTGAAATCTCCAACTATCATTGTAGATTTGTCTGTTTCTCCTTCCAGTTCTGTCTGTTTTTGCTTCATATATTTTGAAGTTCTGTTGTTAGGTGCATACACATTTAGGATTATATTTTCTTGGTGAATTGGCCTTTTCATTATTATGTTGTGGCTCTTTTTATTCCTGGTAATTTTCTTTGCTTTGAAATGTACCTATTTGATAATGATATAGCCAGTTCAGGTTTCTTCTTATTAATAGTTCTATGGTATATCTTTTTTCATCCTTTTACTTCTAACCTACTTATCTCATCATATTTGAAATAAATTTCTTGTAGGTGGCATACAATTGAGTCATCCTTTTCAAAAAAATCTAATAATTTTGTCTTTTATTGGTATTTTTAGGTTATTTACATTTAATATAATTACTGATATGTTTAGATTTAGCTCTGCTGTTTTATTATTTGCTGTTTGTTCTCTTTGTTTATTGTTCCTCTTTTCCCCCTTCCTGCTGTCTTTTGAGTTATTTAAACAGTTTTTAGTATTCTATTTTAAAATAAGTATTTTTCTACCTAAGTGGGTTGTAGAAATCTTAACACCATATGTATTTCTCTGCCTTCTTTCTTGTTTGTTGTATTGTCTTTTATATTACATCTACATACATATAAAACCCTATCAGACAATTACGTAGTTTCTGCTTTGAACCCAATGGGTACTGTTTTTTTGTTTTTTGTTTTTTTAAACCTCAGCATCCATTGGATGGTTACCATTTCTTTGTTCTTCCTTAATTATAGATAATACATTTTTTCCCTTGATATCATTTCTCTTCTATCCTTTAGTAACTCTTTCAGAGTGGATCTGCTGGTAATGAATTCTCATAATTTTACCTTTATTCAAAAGTGTCCTCATTTTACTTACTTCCCTAGAGTCTGAGTTGACAATTATTTTCTTTCAACCCTTTAAAAATGTGCTGTTTCCTTTCGAACTGCATTGTTTCTGGTTAGAAATTTATAGGCAGTCAAATTACTATTCCCCTATAAATAATGCATCACTTTTTTTTTTTCTTGCTACTGTCAAATCTTTTGTTTTTATTTTTTACCTGTTTGACTATGATATGTCTGGGCATGGATTTCTTCGGGTTTATTTAAAAATTTATTTATTTATTTTTTTGAAGACGGAGTCTCACTCTGTCGCCCAGGCTGGAGTGCAGTGGTGCAATCTCAGCTCACTGCAACCTCTGCCTCTCCAGTTCAAGCAATTCTTCTGCCTCAGCCTCCTGAGTAGTTGGGATTACAGGCGTGCACCACCATGCTCAGCTAATTTTTTGTATTTTTAGTAGAGACGTGGTTTCACCATACTGGCCAGACTGATCTCAAACTCCTGACCTTGTGATCCACCCCCATCGGCCTCCCAAAGTGCTGGGATTACAAGGCATGAGCCACTGCACCTGGCCCTCTTTGGGTTTATTCTACTTGGTTTCTCTGTGCTTCTAGAATCTCATATACACTGTATCTTTTACCAAGTTTGTTAAAGTTTTCAGCCATTATTTCCTCAAATATTTTTCCCCATTGCTCTCTTTCACTCTCCTTTCAGGATACCAATGACACGAATGTCAGACCTTTTGATATCCCAAAGGTCCTTATGGCTCTCTGTTCACTATTTTTCTCTTTGTTGTTCAGACTACATCGTTTCTACCAGTCTATCTTCAAGTTCACTGACTTTCCTATGTCATCTCCATTTTGCTTATTAAGCCCATCCAGTGATTAATTTCAGTTACAGTATTTTTCAGTTCTAAATTATTATTATTATTATCATTATTTTTTGTGATGGAGTTTCGCTCTTATTGCCCAGGCTGGAGTGCAATGGCGCGATCTCGGCTTACCGTAACCTCTGCCTCCTGGGTTCAAGTGATTGTCCTGCCTCAGCCTCCCGAATAGCTGGAATTATAGGTGCCTGCCACCACGCCCGGCTAATTTTATATTTTTATTAGAGACGGGGTTTCTCCATGTTGGTCAGGCTAGTCTCGAACTCCCGATCTCAGGTGATCCGCCCACCTCAGCCTCCCAAAGTGCTGGGATTACAGGCATGAGCCATTGTGCCCAGCCTAAAATTTTCATTCTGTTCTATTTAATGGCTTCTATTTATTTGTTGTGACCTATTTGTTTCAAGAGTGTTTTCCCTTGTTGGAGCATTTTTTTTTTTTTTTTTTTTTTTTTTTTTTTTTTTTTTTTTTTTTTTTTTTTTTGGAGATGGTGTCTTGCTCTGTAGCCCAGGCTGGAGTGCAGTGGTGCAATCTCGGCTCACTGCAAGCTCCGCCTCCCGGGTTCACACCATTCTCCTGCCTCAGCCTCCCGAGTAGCGGAGCATTTTTATAATAGCTGCTTTAAAGTCTTTGTCAGATAATTCAAATACTGTGTCATCTCAGTGTTGGTGTCTGTTTATTGTCCCATGCAAGTTGATATTTTCTGGGTCCTTCATATTCTAAGTAATTTTAGATTGCATCCTGGGCATTTTCAATATTACATTATAAGATTCTGGATCTTACTTAAATTCCATGGAGAATGTTGCTATTTGTGTTTTAGCAGTCAGTTGAGTCTGTTGGGTTCAACCTTCAAGTTGCAGCCAGCTTTCTGTGGGTGGTGATTTCAATGTCAGTTTGTTTTCAAAGCCTGTAGTGCTTCGCTGTTTGGGTCTGTCCTATATGCAGTATCAGTCTGATACTGTTCCAGTCAGTTTGAGATAGGTGGTAATCTCTCTCTTAGTTCAGTTCTCATAGTTTTTGGTTTGCTGTTTAGGTTGAGATCCATGCCATGTTCAGCTCTGGGATGAAGCCAGGAGTTTATAATCAACTTTATGGATTCACTTTCCTGTGAGTTCCTCCCTCTCCGCAATTTCCTTTATACTTTCTGCTCCCAACCTCTTTTCAGTCCTTGAGAGGAAAAGCTGGGTCTTTTTCTACTCTGCTCACTTCCTGTGATTGCACCCACATCCAGGGCTAAGTGGTAGGAGTACAGAGAGGAAAAAAAGGCTGATGGAAAGAGGTTGCCTACTGTCTTGAAATGACAGCTTCTGGGATTGTGGAGGAACGTTTCCCTCCCTCAGAGTTTTAGGTACCTGTGGGCGCCCAACTGTTAACTGCCAGGATCCTTTTCCCAGTTTCTTAAGCCTGAACTGGAGGTCTTCTCCTGGATCTCTGCATTGATTTCCACTTCCAGGTTTCCCCCAAGTCCAGGTGGCAGGATACAAGAGGAGAAAAAAGTAAACTTACCACTGGTTCCATGCTACCATTGAATTTTGATATTTTGCCATCTACCTCCCACCATTTACTTTTCAGAATCTTTAAATAGCTGCTCCAAGCATTCTGGGGTTTTATAGCTATATTCAGTAGGAGAGACAGGATGGAGTGTTTTTACTCTATCTTGGTTTGCATTGGAGCAATGTGTACTGTTAAGTATGACATTCATTTATTCATAAGCCAACACACGTAGCTATCATTTGAGTGCTTACTATGTATTGGGCACTTATTACATATATTATTTGTTTAATTCTCCAATAATTTTCCTCATTTTAGGCATGAGGAAATTTAAGGGTAAAACTGTTAACCTGTGTCCATAGATGTTAAATACAAGCAGGGATTTTTATTTCTTCCTTTTCAAGATAGAATCTTGCTCTGTCGCCTAGGCTGGAGTGCAGTGCTGCTATCTCAGTCACTGCGACCTCCACCTCCTGGGTTCAAACCATTCTCCTGCCTCAGCCTCCCAAATAGCTGGGACTACAAGTGTGTGCCACCATGCCCGGCTAATTTTTGTATTCTTAGTAGAGATGGGGCTTCTCCATGTTGGCCAGACTGGTCTTGAACTCCTGACCTCAAAGTGATTCGTCCGTCTCGGCCTCCCAAAGTGCTGGGATTATGGGCGTGAGCCACCACGCTGGCCAGCGATTTGTATTTCTGACCCCCAAAGCTTTGTCATTTGCCTCTATGCCAGTGGTTCTCAAAGTGTGGTACCAGGGCTAGCATCGTCAGAATCAACCTGGGAACTTGTTAGACACACAAAATTTCTGGCTCCACCTCAGATCTACTGAATCAGAAATTCTGGGAGTGGGACCCAGTAATTTGTTTTGACAAGCCCTCTGTTATCCTGATACATGCTTAATTTGAGAACCGTTTCTCCGTGCTGTATAACTTCACAAGCACTATGTGTGGTTTAGTTTCTTAGCAAAACCTTAATATAAGAAACTAATTTTCACCATTGTTTGAGACATACGCTAGTATGCTAAAATCTAATTTTTTACTAACATCACTGACATATAGCTTGAAATTCATACTTTTCTATGTTACTCAAGACAACAGTAGTTAAAATATAAATACTGTGACTTAAAAAATTTAAATGTATGCATATAATAGGGGATCCAAAAGTAGTCATATGTTGCTTAACAACAGGGATACGTTCTGGGAAATATGTCATTAAGCGATTTCATTGTTCGACCATCATAGACAAGACTCACACAAACCTAGATGGTATGGTGTACTATACACCTAGGCTGTATAGCGTAGCCTGTTGCTCCTAGGCTACAAACCTGTATAGCATGTTACTGTACTGAATACTCTAGACAGTTGTAACACAATGGTAAGTATTTATGTATCTAAACATCTGTACACAGAAAGGGTACAGTAAAAATACAGTATAAAATATTTAAAAATGGCACACCTGTATAGGGCACTTATTTTGAATGGAGCTTGCAGGACTGGAAGTTGCCCTGGGTGAGTGAGTGAGTGGTGAGTGAATGTGAAGGCTTAGAACATTACTGTATTGTAGACCTTATAAACACTGTACACTTAGTCTACACTAAATTTACTTAAAAATCTCTTTCTTCAATAACAAATTGACCTTTAGCTTCCTGTAACTTTTTTACTTTGTAGACATTTTAATTCTTTATAACTTTTTGCCTCTTTTGTAGTAGTACTTGTTTTAAAACACAAACATATACAGCTGTACAAAAATGTTTTTTCTTTATATCCTTATTCTATAAGCTTTTTTCTGTTTTTAAGTTTTTACCTTTTTTGTTAAAGACTAAGATACAAACACACACATTGTCCTGAGCATACACTTGGTTAGGATCATCTAGACATCACTAGAATAGGAGTTTTTCAGCTCTGTTATGATCTTAAAGGACCACCATCATATATGCCGTCTCTCATTGACCCAAACGTCATTATGCAGCACATGACTGTATATGTAAAGAAATCAATCTTAGATACGGATTTTGGCCAACAAATCACTTCACGTCTGGTAACTACTATGCCATGTAATGCCCTGTATTTTAAGTTTCAGGATATTAATACTGTTTGTCCTAGATTTCAGGGTAACTTTTGAGATTGGCTCAGATTAAGATTAGGTTGGCCCGGCGTGGTGGCTCACGTCTGTAATCCCAGCACTTTGGGAGGCCGAGGTGGGCAGATTGCTTGAGGCCAGGAGTTTGAGACCAGCCTGGCCAACATGGTGAAACCCCGTCTCTACTAAAAATACAAAATTAGCCAGGCGTGGTGGTGGGTGCCTGTAATCCCAGCCACTTGGGAGGCTGAGGCAGGAGAATTGCTTGAACTCAGGAGGCGGAGGTTGCGGTGAGCCAAGATTGTGCCGCTGCAGTCCAGCCTGGGCGACAGAGTGAGACTCTGTCTCAAAAAGATTAAATGGCCCATATTTGGAGAATGTGTCCTATTTCATACAATTTTTTTCCCATGAAATATTAAATGTATAACTAAATTTAATTTGCATATTCTTATAAGACATTTTATGTACACCTGCCAGTTGATGGGAAAAAAATCTGTCAACCACATTTCCGGAGTCTGCTTTATTAATTAGTCTATAATTCTCATTTACCTTGAAGTATATGTAGGCTAGCATATTGGATTAGTAGGTATATTCAGATATGAAGGTTTATTATGGACCATTGTCTCTTTTGTGTTAAATTTTGGGGTCAGAAACACTTGTGTTTAAATCCAAGCTCTCCTTTTACTAATAAGGTTGGTGGGGGTTTGGAGCAGAGCAGATGTGATTAATTCTCCATTGTAGAAATAGGCTTTATAGCCATTCTTTTTGTATTCGATTTTAAATCCATTACTCCATTGTGTCTGCATTAGCAAGATGCATACTATCTGCTGGATACTCTTCAAGGAGTATCAGTACTAAGGTGGAAAGGGCTGCTATAGACTGAATGTTTGTATTCCCCCCAAAATTCATATGTTGAAACCTAATCCCCAGTGTGATTATATAAGGAGGTGGAGCCTTTGAGAGGTGATTAAGTTATGAGGGTGGTATCCTCATGAATGGGATTCGTGCCTTTGTATGGAGCTGAAAAGATGAGAGTTCTCCTTCCACCATGTGAGGTTACAGTGAGAAGATGGCCATCTCTGAACCAGGAAGCAGGTCCTCACCAGACACCAAATCTGCCAGTGCTATGATGATCTCAGACTTTCAGCCTCCAGAACTACGAGAAATACATTTCTTTTGTGTATAAGCCACCCTGTTTATGGTGTTTTCGTTATGACAGTCAGAAAATACTAATACTAAGACAAGGACCCTGCCCTCAAGGAGTTTACTGTCTATTGAAATAAACAGGAAAGGACTTAAGCAAAAATGTGATTGTTATGACACAGATATGTACAAAGGACTGTGGATGTGGTATGTTGGAGCCAGGTTTGGCCAGTAGAACTGAACTGTTGGTACATATACCACAGAAACCAGCAAAATACTGCATCCGGTCAGTTCTGCTATAATGAGATGTATACATTCTTAAAAATCATCAAGTGTAGGGAGAAATAAGATAGGGGCACAACACATAAAAGTTTCATCAGTAACACATTTTTAAAAGAAGTAGGAACCTAATAAAAATGATAGCACCATTTTAACAGTTTTACATAAGAGAAACATAAAAACTACAATAAATATGGCACTTTACCTTAAAAAAGACCTGAAGTTTGCTTGTGAAGGTAGTCATGGGAAAAGTTGCCTCTTGTGAGTTACTATGAAATGGTGGGAGGACAGTTGCCTGAAATCTGAGGAAAAGTTAACACCAGATGTGGATGGCTGTGGCTGGTGACATAAAAGATGTATTGAGGTAGCTGGGAGGTGTTTGAGGTATATGTGTTATGTATTCCTATGTTCAGGCTCTGTGGCTGGATGCGGTTTTATTTCATTCGTCTAGTGTTAAATGGCACAAAAGCAAATGGGATTCATGTGCTCATGTTGTGCCCTAGTGTAACCAGCACGTTGAAACAAATTGTAGTTTTCAAAACAAACATTATAGTAGAACTGACTGTATCAAGGCTTTTATTCCATTCCTAGAGCACATCACTGGAAGGAGCTGTCAGTCAGCCTGGAGGAGTCTTGGATGCCTTTACAGGGAAGATGATGAATGAACTGAGACTTGCCGAATGAGTGTAGTAATGTTTTTGCCAGGTATAGTGTAAGTAGAGGGAGGACATTCCAAGCAGAGGGAACAGCAGCTTGTGGAATAGCATGCAGAAGGAAGCCTGGTGTCTCCAGAAAACTCCTATGTAGTTTGAACTTGGAAAGAAAAAGAAACGCTGTTAATGAAACTTAGTGGTTAGGCAGGAGCCAAATTCATCATGGCCCAGTGTGCCACTTGAAAGAATTTACATTTTATCCTTCAAGGGGTGGAGACCACTGAAGAATTTTGAACAGAAACTATTTCCCAGTGCTGATTTATGTGGCACTCCTGGAGACAGTATGGAAGATAGTTTGAAGCAGGCCCAGCTGGGCTCTGAGAATCTGGAGGTAAGGAAGAACCAATGTGTATCTTTAATAGGCTTGACCCCTTTGAGAATATTATAAAAGCTATAGATGCTCACTGGCAACTGTGTCCTTTCTTTGTTCCTAGAAATCATTATCACCGTAATTTCATGTCTTGATATTAAGGGCCAGGGCCATGTGAGTTAGTCTTTTATATGGTGATGCGTTAGGTGAATTTATAATCAGCTTTCACAATAGGTGGTTTCACTGTTAGCTTTATTCTTACAATGTTTAAAAATCATGTGGTGGATCATAATTGGAGAGATTTTAACATCTTAATGTATATCCACTGGCAAATAATTACATGGGTCAAAGGCCTCTTTACATACTAGATTCCTATTTTTGCCCAAATTATTTTTATTTTATTTATTTATTTTTTGAGGCAGAGTCTCGTTCTATTGCCCAGCGTGGAGTGCAGTGGCGCGATCTCAGCTCACTGCTATCTCCGCCTCCCGGGTTCAAGAGATTCTCCTGCCTCAGCCTCCTGAGTAGCTGGGATTACAGGTGCATGCCACTATGCCCAGCTAAGTTTTATATTTTTAGTAGAGACGGGGTTTCACCATGTTAGTCATCCTGGTCTTGAACTCCTGGCCTCAGGTGATCCACCCATCTCAGCCTCCCAAAGTGTTGGTATTACAGGCATGAGCCACCATGCCCAGCCAGTTCCAGATTATTTTCTAATAAAGAATAACTAGTTGAGTGTGGGGCCCATGCCTGTAATTCTAACACTTTGGGAGACTGAAGTGGGGGGATTGCATGAGTCCAGAAGGTCGAGGCTGCAGTGATCCTGGATTGCACCAGCCTAGGTGACAGAGTGAAACTGAGACCCTGTCTCAAAAAAAAAAAAAAAAAAAAGGAATAACCATTGTAAGGGATGAATAAATAATAAGCAAGTAAAATTCAAGGTTAAAAAAAGCTATAACATTCTTTCAAGCAAAAGTTACAATTAGATACAAATGATTTGAATAACACATCTAAATGAAGAAAGCCATATATCTCACTCTTTAAAAAATCAGTATTTTCCCACAGTGCTCCTTAGCAAGTGTTTTGGTGCCTGTTACAGAGTAAGGTGCTGATAAAACTCATAATCTGGTTGAAGATACTAATGACACACCAAAAGTAATTGAAAGCAGGAATATCAGGTTAAAACATAAAAACCATGTCCTACAGTTTTCTAGTTAATAAACTGTCCCACACTCTATTTAGGATGTAATCAGTATGCAGTAACTATTTATTAAAAGACTGAAGTTTAGTACTTAACGGAGAGTTTGAAAGAAATAATGGAAACATTATGGGACTTTTTGGAATTTTCTGATCTTTGACACTTTGGAGAGTATAATTAATGGATTATGGATTCACAGAGGCCATATACCCTTTCAGTAATTTGTCTCTGATACTTCTGTGGAGCAATAGTTGGTGCTGTTTTTTATTTTCTTAATAGGACACTGGTGGTTTTTTTTTATTAGAAAACTAAAATTTACAAAAATAATATACAATCATTGCGGAAAATGAAAGAATGCCACTTGTATGAATAAAAATTAAAGCTCTTAATAACCTTTGAAAGCACTGATTTTTCTTTATAACTCTTTGATAAGGGTCAGATCATCAAATACCAAGTTTCTGGTACTGTTCAGCTATCACTTACTAACCTATAACAGCCATTTGTGAAAGGAAACCTGCATACAGGTATAGGCATATAATAAAAAGGAATTTTATTATTGATAGATGGTTATAGTTATACCATAATTCATTGGCCTTAGTTCACTTTAATAGGCAGATATTTGAATCTTTACTTAATCTGGCCATTACCAAAGTATGCATTTATCCATATTCTTCTCCCTTAACTCTCAGAGTCATAATCTTTTCTTCATGTCATATAATATTTCTTCTAGTCCTCAATATTTACTAAAATAATAATGTACCCTTCTCTTATAGAAATAAGATTTTTTTTTTCCTGAACCTCTGTCCTCATCATACCTAATCCATACTGATTTGATTGTCTTCCAGCTGAGCCGTTTGGTTCTTCTAGCATATGCAGAGAAATGAAGTCTTAGTCATTTAATAAGACTACATCCAGGAATAAAAGCACCTTTTAAACATGGCATGGACGACCCTTGATAGTCTCTCTCTTCCCCACTTTTCGGGTTGCTTTGTCTTTTACTTGACATCATCCACCCCATACATCAGCCATCTGAATCATTTTCTATCTTTTGGAGAGCCAGGCCCTTTCCTGAGTCCATGCCTTTGTGATATCTGCCTGAAATTCCATTTTCCACTTGGCACATAGCTATTCAGTCATTAAAACCTAGCTTATGATCACCTTTTCTGCAAAGCCTTTCCTGACCCCCTGCATTAGTTAGGTATGGTAGCAAGTAACAGAAAGTCCAAAATAAGGATGGCCTAAAAATGAGAATTTATTTCCTATCAAAGTTCAGAGTTTGCAGTGTAGGGCTAAAATGACAGCTCTGCTCCACAAAGTAATTTTCAGCTCATGGCTTTGGAAGCTCTCAGATTCGACCCTTGTCCTTATGGTTCAAAATTGAGGTGTCTTTGTTTTAAGTAGCAGTACGGAAGAAAAAAGAGACAAAGGGCATACACCAGCTGTTTCTTAAAAAAGCTTCCCTAAAGCCTCCCACACCATGTATCTGGTTGCATCTCATTGGCCAGAACTTAGTCCATGGCCACAAGGAAGGTTATATTATTATGGAAGAAAAGAGAACAGGTATGGGGACAGTTGGCAGTCTGCAACATTACTCCAACTAGAGGTAGTTGCTTTGCGTTCCCAGAGCACTCTAATTATTTCACATTTAGGCTATATTGTCATTTGCCTTCTCTGCTGGATTCTGGACTTAGCAGAGACTGTGTTTTTCATCTTTTTATCTCTAGCACTTTACATAAAGTTTAGCACATAGTCCATGTTCATAGTTGTTGAATGAATGGATAAAGACGTTTGGGAAGAGTACAGCAAAAATATCAGACATAGCAGATGACAGTATTTAAATACCCATGTGTACAAAGATAATTGCTTATGTAGACATTGATGTCTTTTCTTATACTTAATTTTTTTTCCTATTTTCTCCATTATGTGAAAAGAGTAGACACAGTCAATAGTAGAAGTAATGCCTCAAAATTGACCACATGGAACATAGAGTTATTTAAAAGGTAATATGATTCTCTGTGTTATATTTTTTTATTATTGTAGTAAAATATACAAAACATAAAATTTGCCATTTTAACCATTTCTGTCTCTCCCCCAACCCCCTTCCCTTCTCTCCCCTTCTCTACCTCTCTTTTCCCCTCTCTCCCTCCCTCTTTTGAGACACAGTCTCTCTCTCTGGCTCAGGCTGAAGTGCAGTGGTGCCATCATAGCTCACTGCAGCCTCTTGACTTTCTGGGCCCAATTTGTCCTCCTGCCTCGACTTCCCAAGTAGCTGGGATTGTAGATGTGTGCCACCATGCCCAGCTAATTTTTAACTTGTTTTGTAAAGGTGAGGCCTCACTATATTACCCAGGCTGGCCTTGAACTCCTGGGCCCAAGCGATCCTCCTGCCTTGGCCTCCCAAAGTGCTGGGATGACAGATGTGAGTCACCACACCTGGCTCATTGTAACCATTTTTAAGTGTGTAGTTCAGTGGCATTAAGCACATCAACATTATTGTGCAACCATCATCACCATCTATCTGCAGAACTTTTTCATCTTCCCCAACTGAGACTCTGTACTCGTTAAAAACTAACCTCATTTCCTCCTCTCCCCAGCCCCTGGAAACTACCATTCTACTTTCTGTCTCTATGAATTTATTACTCTAGGAACCTCATGAGAAGAATCATCAATATTTGCCCTTTTATGACTGGTTTATTCCACTTAGCACAATGTCTTCAAGGTTCATCCATGTTGTAGCATGTGTTAGAATATCCTTCCTATTTAAGGCTGAATAATATTCCATTATGTATGTAGCACATTTGGTTTGTCCATACATATGTTGATGGACGCTTGGGTTGTTGTGCTACCCCCAAACACCTATTACCCACAAACACAAGCCACATACAGGTTGGTATCCCTTACCTGAAATGCTTGGGACCAGAAGTGTTTTGGATTTCAGATTTTTTTTTTAATATTTGCATTATGTTTACTAGTTGAGCATCCCTAATGTGGAAATTCGAAAAGTTCCAATGAACATTTCCTTTGAGCATTATGTAGGCACTCAAAAAGTTTCAGAGTTTGGACCATTTTGAATTTCAGATTTTTGGATTTAGGGATGCTCAACCTGTACTCACATAGCTTCTTGAAAGGAAATTTAAGAAAAGTACACTCACCTATATTAAGAACTTATTTTTCTAGCAAGTAATTTATCACCTCTCCCAATCTTAGCTTCTGAAATGTAAACTAAGAAAGTTATGAAGAACATTATCCAGGTGTTAAATCTTAAAAGTAGATCCAAGAGTGGAATTAGAGAAATACAGTGGCCTTTCACAATAAAAGACTGGATTTTAAGAGTCTCTTAATTATTTGATGAGAGACACAGGACAATACAATCTGTGAATTTCTATTGTTTTGAACTATGGAGATTTTATCATGACTGGACAATGAGAAGAAATATTACAGCTGTAGCTTGATGGTTTTGCTTTTATAAAATTCTTCTGGTATTGAAGAGAAAAAGATTATTAATGGGTAAAGTAAGAAAAATTAACTCCATTCCTACTGCGTGACTTTTATTATCAGATAGCAATCTGATAACTGATTATTATCAGTTTGGTGACAATAATTATTTTTGGATGCTTGGTTGCTAATAATTTGCCTGATGCCTAGAAAATTCTGATTTGGGGTCTGTATTCTAGTGGGCACATAGCCCAAATTAGCAATCAGATTCTTCTACTAAAATTATCTGATCAAGCTTTCAAATAATTCATGCATTTACGTAGAATACATATCCAGTGGTTTAAACAGAATTTCACAGAAGCTTTCCCATTGAAGCTGATTGTTTGGCAAAATGGTGAGTCATGCTTTACTGGCCAACTCACACACCAGCTGTTGATATAATCAGTTACCTGAGCCAAGATCAAAGCAGCAGAATAGAAGATAGTACCTTGGCTCTGATACCTTTCTGTCTTTTCTAAAAAAAAAAATTGGGATGTAAATTTCCATCCCTCTCCTATGTGCTTTGGGTTTTAAGAAGCAATATAAGACCATTTTTTATCTTTAGAATCTTACAGTTGTAGAGATTAAATTGATATGCTTGAAATGATCTGAAAAGATGAGAACAAATTGTGGTGTTAACTATAAACCCTTTTAGAGAAATCAACAGGGAGACATTTGAACTTGATGTAGATGTTAAAAATAGAATTGAATGGTAGAGGGCCAACTAAGGGAGGTATTTCAGTGTAAGGAGAAATTAGTTTGGATAAAGCAGGGTCTGAATATGGGTGGTAATGAGTGAATGCGAGGCACAAGATGCTCTAACTGTTGAATGTTCCTAAAAGAAACAATCTGGCATTATTATGAGTCCAGGAAGATAGGAGAGAGACTAAGGTGTTGTAGAAATCTAGGAATGAGGCAAAAGAAATCTGGACAAAGTTACTGGCAGTGAAAGTAGACAGAAAAGGTACATTGGAGGGACATCTTGAAAAAAGAAACTGTTGAACTAGGTAACATTAAATATGGTGGTGTTAAGTGGAGGAAGAGTAAGATACTCTAAGGTTTTCCCAAGAAATCAAGTACAAACCTGGTAAATAACATTTCAAGTACAAACCTGGGGAGACATATTGTTAATTTTGGATATAGTTAATTTGAGGTGAGATGGAGAATAGCCAGATTGGGACAGAGTTTTAAGCTGTTAGTGGACTGAAGAGTATGTGTTGAATGTGTGGACTCAAGTGTGTTTCCCATACACGTCCAGTTGTATTTGAGGAGGTGAAAATTGGTCCTAGAGAATATTTGTTTATAACTGTAAAGGCAGGAACATATGTTCTCATAGCTTCTATGTATATGTTAAAAAATCTGTAAGTCAAATAAAATTTTTTTCCCATTAGCATCATTTCACTTGAAGGAACTAGGTTGGTTAAATAGATGAAGTTCATTAATCACATCCAGGAAACTGAAGTTTTTTCCCATACAGTGAAATAAGAAAGCTAGTAAGCTGCATCTTGCTAACAGTAAGTAAGATGCAGAACCAGGATAAGAACTCAGATTCTTTAAGGAACATCTTAGAATAAACACTGTAGCAGAATAATGTCATATCAAGGAGCATTATATTCTTAAATATTGTAAATTATTGAATTATTTAACACGTTTGATTTTTACAACATTTGAAGTAATGTACCAGTAGAAAGTGGATGCTTCATGTTTTTCTTTGGTGGAATATTTAATTGGGTCAACTGTGCCAAATTTTATTTGTGGCTTTCTCTCTCAGAATGGCTCTTTTTGTAAATAGCAAAACATACGTAACCATAGGGAGTCAAAGAGAAAAAAAACTTGGCAGAAGACTATATCCATTGTTATTGGATTGTAAATTGTCCTAAGATGTAATATCTTACAGGAATGATAGTTCGAAAGGTAATATAATTAGAGAAATAATAGTCTTGTGTAGGGGTGAACTATTATTGGGGTTTCACTGAAGGGTACCTGAGGTGGTTGTTAGTAGCACTTTGTGAGTGCCTCCAAGTACAAGTACAGTACTGCTTTCTGCTTTCTTTGTTGTCTGTCTTGTGTATGCTGCTTTTTGGTTATTCTCCTTTTCTGTAGTAAAATGTAACCCATATATAAAAGAATGAATACATTATAAAGGTACAGTTTAATGAGTAATTATAAAGCATATTTGCTACCCAGATTAAGAAATAGAATATTGCCAGTGAACCAGAAGCCTGCTGTGTGCCTTTTCCCAGTCAAACTCCATCTGTCCCCACCCCATCGCATCCCCCAGAAGTAACCATGTTCTTACTTTTGTGAACATCATTTTTTCTTTCTCTTTAAACTTTTACCATCTATATGTGCATCCCTAAATGGTATAGTTTAGTTTTGCCTCTTTTGTACACATGTCTACACACATATGTATACATGTCAGTATTCATGTGTATATTTTTATTTCTCTAATCCATTGTGCATATACTATTCCATTGTATCAATATACTATAAGATATGTATTCTGCTCTACTTCATAATATTGAAAAATGCTTCTGTGACCAGTTTAGGAAATAATGCCCAGGAGGATCTCCTCTCTCAGAAAACTAAGGTATTAACATATTCAAACGGAAACCTTTATTTGTAGAATACTTGTTAACGTCATGTGGTATACTAGAATTCTAGGGAACATGAGTTATGAAATACTGGATAAGACCTTTTGTTATTACATTTTGTCACTGAGTAATTTCAGTACCTGCTATTCCTACAATCATGTCTAAGGAGAACATTCACTGAGGGAGTAAACCAAGGTAGCTGTGCTTTCGATCATGAATGACCTTACCTTACCTGGCCATAGGTGATTGGACTGGCATGGGTATCCAAATTAAAGTCACCAGTGATTGGTCGGCCACTGCCCAACCAGGTGGAAGCACAGAAAGTTGTCTCCACATGGGAATGAGCTTAACCAATCAGGTTCTGACAGGCCTTACAATTGGCTATATTTGGTTAAAGAAATATAGCTTTTGCTTTTAATTTTCTGTCTGGATATACTCCAGATAGACAAGGTGGAGTGCTGGTTACTGTAAGGATACACATGATGTGTATCATAAAACTCACAAAAAGAAATAGAGATTGACAGTTAAGTATTGGAAGCAGAATTTGTAAAATCAAGAGAGAGATAGGAGGGGCCTGTGATAGACCAAGAATTAGCAAAAGGTATGAGAAAGTGGCACCTATGAGGAAGAAGAAGAATACAGAGTCTAGAAGCAGAGATACCAGCTGGTGGCTGGAGGCAAATCACATATCTAAAGCTGATACCCAGGGAGTTGCTGGGTCCCAGTAAGAACCAGAGTTCTAGAATGAGGATCTGCCACTGCCTACTGCTCCTCTTGTTGCTTCCTAGGGCAGCCCTGGAACCAGACCCATTCTCAGTCCCAGTATCCTTGAGGCCCAGACCCACTTGTGTTACTGATTTTGTTCTTGGACTTCTGACCTGTTTTCCTTATCAAATCCATGCTTATTAATCAGGATCCTTCCTCAGCCATACACACCTACATTCGAGTATGTCAGAACCTTGCAACCAGAAGAGACTCATAAATGAGATGAAATTCATTAGTGATATTATTTACCACTAATTCCTAATACTGTTTGAGAAAGTCACACTGGCTTGAATGGAGACCTGTATTTGTGATTCCTTTCTCCATTGATTGTGTTCTCTGCCCCTCTAACCCACCATTTACTTGTGTCTCTTTCCTTCCTCACCATTGCTTCATCTTTAAAAAGTTTTAAAAATATTTCATTATTCATTTCTTCTGCATTTTGCATATATCTTTGAGTTTATAATATGAAATTAGATTGATCTTTTTCAAGATCGACTTCCTTTTTCTTTTATTTATTTGAAACGGAGTCTCACTCTACCACTCAGGCTGAGTGCAGTGGTGCGATCTCAGCTCACTGCATCCTCCGCCTCCCATGTTCAAGTGATTATTTTACCTCAGTGTCCGAGTAGCTGGGATTACAGGTGTGCGCCACCATGCCGGGCTAATTTTTGTATTTTTACAAATCCCAAAATGGGATTACAGGCGTGAGCCACTGCACCTGGCCCCAAGATCTACTTCCTTTTTAGATAACATTTTAAAAATATTGAATCTAATATTTTGGAAAGTACAACAAAGAAAATATGAAATTACAATAAATAGAAACTATCCAGAGATAACCACAATGGTATTTCCTAACTATATATTTTTAAAAATGTTTGTGATATATATGTGTGTTGAGGTCTATTTAGTTGTACTATTTTATAACCATTTTTATTTAATATCGTGAACATTACCAGAATATTAAATGCTCCAGAAACATGGGTTTTTATGTCTATTATTTCAGCATGTAAAGGCACCAGAATTTATTTAACCATTCTTCTATTCACTGAGCAATATGATTATTGCCAATTTTTTCCTAATATAACTAATGCTATGATGAATATTTCCTGCATATAAATCTCCATCCTTATCTGATTATGTTCCTGGAATAAATTTCTAATTGTGAAGCCTTGGATAGAAAGATGTGCATAGTTTTAAAGCTTTAGTACATAATATACAATTTCCTTTTTGAAATGTCATGTGGATCTATGTTCTCACATTAGTGTGTGACAATGCTACTTTCTCAATACCCATGCTAGATAGTACCATTAAAATGTAAAAGAAAGAAAAGCAAACTTTGCCAGGTTGATAAGTGATAAATTTGTATCACATTTTAATTTGGATGTCTTTGACAAATTCCAAGAATGACCTTTATTGGCCAAGTATACATCTGATTTGTGATTATTCTAGAGATATCCTTTGCTGTTTTTTAATTGAGTTGTTGTGTTTTACCATTTTCTTTGTCTTGTTTTCTTTTTTAAATAGAGACAGGTCTTGCTTTGTTGCCCAGGCTGGACTTTGAGGTCCTGGGCTCAAGCAAGCATCCTCTCCATACGCCACCCCCCACCCCCGCCTTCTTAGTAGCTGGTCTGTAGGTGCACACCACTGTGTCTGACATACCTTTTTCTTATATATCTTAATTTTCAGCATATGACAACATTGTCGTATATCATGTCGTCTCCATATGTCATATGTTGAAAATGTTTTATTCAGCTTATCATTTACCTTTGTTTATGACATTTTTTGATATACAGAAGTCTTAAATTTTATGTCATTTAGTCTTTTGATCATTGCCTTTTGGTTTATTGCTTCAGCATTTTGCTTAAGTGCACCTTCCCATCTCCTATTTGAGAAGTCATAAGTTTTTTTACGTTTACTACTCTTTTTTTTGAGACGGAGTCTTGCTCTGTCACCTAGGCTGGAGTGCAGTGGCGTGATCTCGGCTCACTGCATCCTCCGCCTCCCAGGTTTAAGCGATCCTCCTGCCTCAGCCTCCTGAGTAGCTCACATTACAGGCACACACCACTATACCTGGCTAATTTTTGTATTTTTAGTAGAGACGGGGTTTCACCATGATGGCCAGGCTAGTCTAGAACTCCTGACCTTGTGACCCGCCTATGTCGGCCTCCCAAAGTGCTGGGATTACAGGCGTGACGTGCCACGCCTGGCTTGTTTACTACTGTTTTTAATGGAAGGTTTATGTTTTTACAATCCGTTGAAATTCTTACCCATTCATCTAATGGGAACATTTGAGATTACTCAATTTTAGGCCCCAAAGTATAGTTTTTTAGTTTCAGAAAACTTGACTGTTAACTTTTTATGAGTTTTTCATCTACTTCCTCCTTCCACTATATATATATATTATATTTAACATGTTACAGGAAAGCGGTCCCAATCCAGACCCCCAAGAGAAAGTTCTTGAATCTTGCGCAAGAAAGAATTCAGGGCGAGTCCATAGAGTAAAGTGAAAGCAAGTTTATTAGTAAGTTAAAGGAATAAAAGAATGGCTATTCCATAGAGCGGCTCCGTGAGCTGCTGGTTGCCCATTTTTATGGTTATTTCTTAATGATATGCTAAACAAGGGGTGGATTATTCATGCCTCCCCTTTTTAGAACATATGGGGTAACTTCCTGACATTGCCATGGCATTTGTAACCTGTCATGGCACTGGTGGGAATGTAACAGTGAGGATGACCAGAGATCACTCTTGTGGCCTTCTTGGTTTTGGTGGGTTTTGGTTGGCTTCTGTCATGCAGCCTGTTTTATCAGCAAGGTCATTATGACCTGTATTTTGTGCTGACCTCCTGTCTCATCCTGTGACTTAGAATGCCTTAACCATTTAGGAATACAGCCCAGTAGGTCTCAGCCTCATTTTACCCAACCCCTACTCAAGATGGTTCACATGCCTCTGGCAAACATATGTATACTTGAACATTTAGTATAATGATAATTGATTAAGTGTCATACAAGGGACTGGGGGGCATCTCCAAATATATCCGAAATTTAAACAAAGGACTTCCATTTGTATTTTCTGTTGGTAATAGGAAAAAAGGAGAGAAACAATGAGTTATATTTTTCTCATTTTCTACATAAAGGAAGCATATCAGTTTTTTAAAGAGAAACCTTGGCAGTAAAGTCAAAGAGGAATTTTTTTGTGTGGGTCTTTATATCAGGGGTGATGTCTTTTATACTTTTTTTTTTTTTTTTTTTTTTTTTTTTGAGGAGTCTTACTCTGTCCACCAGGCTAGAGTGCAGTGGCGCAATCTCGGCTCACTGCAACCTCCCCCTCCCGGGTTCAAGCGATTCTCCCTTCTCTGCCTCCCGAGTAGCTGGGATTACAGGCATGTACCACCACACCTGGCTAATTTTTGTATTTTCAGTAGAGATGGGGTTTCACCATGTTGGTCAGGCCGGTCGTGAACTCTTGACCTCAAGTGATCCGCCTGCCTTGGCCTCCCAAAGTTCTGAGATTACAGGCATGAGCCACCACACCCAGCCCTTTGATACCATTTTTATAGAACATGGAATAATACAAGACCACTTATTTGATAAACTCTTAAGAAGTTGAGAGCATAACATTAAGGCGTAATTCTGGTAAAGTATTTGTGTAGGGAGCCAAAATAATACAAACCACATATATATCTTTGTGGTGAAGTAATTTGATAACAGTTAGAACATAGAAAATAGTATGGGTGGTGAGATATTTCCAAACTGGTTCTTTCAAAATAATAATCAAGACTTTTTTTTTCTTTCTTGAGATGGAGTTTTGCTCTTGTTGCCCAAGCTGGAGTGCAATGGCACGATCTTGGCTCACAGCAACCTCTGCCTCCCAGGTTCAAGTGATTCTCCTGCCTCAGCCTCCTGAGTAGCTGGGATTACAGGCGCATGCCCCCATGCCCACTAATTTTTTGTATTGTTAGTAGAAACGGGGTTTTACCGTGTTAGCCAGGCTGGTTTCAAACTCCTGACCTCAGGTGATCCACCCACCTCAGCCTCCCAAAGTGTAGGGATTACGTGCGTGAGCCACCGCGCCCGGCCGTAATCAAGATTTTTGACATTTTATTTTATGTCTATTTGTGGTTTCTATTTAGTGCTTGGGAAATAGTTGTGGAATGGTTCATCCATACTAGGTCTAAGTATTTCCCCTGGAAAGTTTTACATTTTATTGTGAAAATTAGAAAATCCATATAACAAGATGTAGAATTATCCCATTTAAGTGGATTTCCAGGATTGACCTGCAAGCAATAACAAAGGATTTTTACCCACTATACTTCAAACAATTATGATGCGAACTGTTTAATAGTAAGTCTTAATTCATTTCAGATCTCAGAGAATGTCTAAGAATTTTGGGGATATTAATGTAGCACTACATCCTTATCAAAGAATATTGAGAATTCTGCTTTAAACTACCAGTTCATCTTTGAGACTGTTTAAACCTGCTTTTCTTTATCTGCAAAAGAAGTCTCAATTTTAAGCCAAGTTTATGGGAAATGACTATACCTTAAATTGTGTAGGAAGTTCTTTTAGGGGGAGACAGGAAAGGGAAGGTTTGTGTTGGAAGGATAGCATTTCTTCGATTACATATTTTTGTAGCTGACACTACATTTACATTGTTTAAATTGAACATAAAATTGTACCTGATCGAAAACATGTCTAGCTATGGAGTATGAGACTATTTAAATAACCCAGTATTATACATTAGGATTTTTCTTTAATTTAATTGGAGAGTAGTATGATCAGAATTAGTTGTAACTGTTGTGCTATGTTAGACCTTAAATAACTTGATTCCATTTGTGGAATGCTCTGCTTATTTTAAAAATTCTAATATTAAAAGAAAAATCACAGATCTTTGAGGTTAGCTAATTGAGTTGCTTGTAGAGGAAGGACTACCTGGGCTGGCTAGAGACAGAGGGTTGTTTATCCTCTTTAACATTTCCCATGAAAGACTCTGCACAAATCTCTTTCAGTTGTTTATTTACCTTTTTTAACCATTTGAAATTTAATTTTTTCCTGAGAGTTTCTTTGTCTTGGTCTTTAGAAGATTGAAGAGCGGCCAGTCAGAATTCCCATTTTTAAAGAAAGGGTCTCTGTATATGTAAAAACAAACATTTGATCACCTTCATTCTCCAGATGGCATAATTCCAGCTATATTATCTCAATATTCCTAAATTATAATACCGTTAACTGTTGTTTTGCTGTACTTTTTCTTCCCAGTTTTTAAAGGGTGGAGGAAGTAGCCAGACATGGAGGCCTTTGAGTTTTTTTTTTCTTTGATGCTTGAAATCCTGGGATCAATATTACGAAGGATGCTCCAGAAGGGAGTGAGAGTGGAGAAAGGTAGACTGTTTAGGCATCTGATTCATCCATGCAAATGATGAAGACTGAACCTGTTAGGGGGCAGTGGAGATGGAGAGGAGGGATAGGCCTGAAATGGTTGTGAGGTAGACTATAGACTCACATTGTTATTATTCACCACTCCCCAGAGTAAGTACAAACGCAGTGGTAACTCTAGAATATCTAGCATCTTTTCTCTCCTGCCATTTGAATCTTCTCCTTTGGAGTATAGAAATATTCCATCAGGGCTGGGTGGCTCACGCCTGTAATCCCAGCACTTTGGGAGACCGAGGTGGGCAGATCACAAGGTCAGGAGATTGAGACCATCCTGGCTAACACGGTTCATGAAACCCCGTCTCTACTAAAAATACAAAAAATTAGCCAGGAGTGGTGGCGGACGCCTGTAGTCCCAGCTACTCGGGAGGCTGAGGCAGGAGAATGGTGTGAACCTGAGAGGTGGAGGTTGCAGTGAGCCAACATTGCGCCACTGCACTCCAGCTTGGGCGACAGAGACTCCATCTCAAAAAAAAAAAAAAAGATCCCATCAGCCTGTCTCCTTTAAGGTTATATTTTTTTGTTACATCTCTTTTAATTTTGGTTTCTACATGTTTGTTGTTAGTACGGTATATAGTTATGTAATTGATTTTTGTGTGTTGATCTTGTATCCTGTGACCCTGCT
This sequence comes from Pongo pygmaeus, assembly GCF_028885625.2. NCBI lineage: Eukaryota > Metazoa > Chordata > Mammalia > Primates > Hominidae > Pongo > Pongo pygmaeus. The sequence goes on along the minus strand of NC_072385.2, from coordinate 86,964,250 downwards.
AAACTCACTTACTTAGTTTACTTTTCTTTCTTTTTTAAGATTCCTTAGGGTTTGCTATGTAGACAATCACATCATCAGAAAATGGAGTTTTATTTTCTCTTTTCCAATTTGCATGACCTTATTTATTTCTTTTTTTTTTTTTTTTTTTTTTTTGCCTTATTGAGCTAGCTGTTGCATCCCTTTTGATCTCTTGTTCTGGCCATCAGTGATTACACATCAAGGTTGCTAGACAGATTTGTTTCTTCTGCCTAGAAGAACACTTTGCATGGGCTGGTGTTTTCCTTGAGCAAAGATTTTAATTACTGATTCATAGTGTTTAACGGCTATTGATTTTTAATTTCTTCTTGAGTCAGTTTTGGTAATTTATGTTTTTCTAAAAATCTAGTCATTTCTTCTTAGTTTTTAAATTTATTTGCTTACAGTTGTTCATAGTGGTCTCTTACTTTTTTTTGAGACAGGATTTTGCTCTGTTGGCCAGGCTGGAGTGTGATGGTGCAGTCACAGCTCAGTGCAGTCTTGACCTCCTGGGCTCAAGTGATCCTCCCACCTCAGCCTCCAGAGTAACTGGGACCCCAGGCACACACCACCATACCTGGCTAACTTTTGTATATAGAGGCAGAGTTTTGCCTTGTTGCCCAGGCTGGTCTCAAACTCCTGGGCTCAAGCAGTCTACCTGCCTTGGCCTCCCAAAGTGCTGAGATTACAGGCATGAGCCACTATGCCCAGCTGGTCTCTTTTACATCTGTTTTATATCTCCATGTGTTCCCTTTTTTATGTCTTGCATAATGTGTCCATGTAGTCTGTGGCCCTGGGCTGTTACACTTTTTAAGGTTTCTTTGTTCTTCTCTTTCTGTGGTCATTGTACTTACACGTAGTACTCCTCTATAACCACATCCCCAACCCTTCTAATTTGCAGTTTCTAAGCTGCTGTGCACTTGGTGTCTAGCAAATAAAGTTTGCTTAAATTGAAGGTCAATTTAGAGCAAATAGGCATAGAGAAAGAGCTTTAAATATTTACATCTGAGAGCTTGAACTTTATCGTCATATTGTCCACATGTGGTACTCAGCAAATGTTAAAATGAATATTTAAAAAATCTTTTCAGATTCTCAGCTTTTGATAGGTTAGGTTTAATTTTAGTTGTTAATAAACTAAAGATTTCTTCATTGTCCTATTTCTAAAAACTAAATTTGTATGTTACATGCTAATTGGTAAAACCAAAACTAAACTGTATTAGTTGGAGCTTCTAGTTGATGATTTTGTTCAACATGCTTCTCTACATTTGTTTTCTTAGTGATTAAAAGTTATCCTTATTTGCCTTTACTTCTCCCAATATCCTTCTCAAATATCCTGCTAAAGACTAATTTTGAGATGTTTCCATTGTTTTTTCTCTTTTCTTTTTCTTTTTTTTTTTTTGACACAGCCTCACTCTGTCACCCAGGCTGGAGTGCAGTGGTACGATCTTGGCTCACTGCAGCCTCAGCCTCCCAGGTTCCAGCGATCCTCCCACCTCAGCTTCGTGAGTCGCTGGGACCACAGATGCATGCCACTTGGCCTGGCTAATTTTAGGAAATCTTTTTGTAGAGACAGGGTCTCTCTGTTGCTCAGGCTGGTCTCAAACTCCTGGGCTCAAGCGATCCTCCTGCCTCAGCCTCCAAAAGTGTTGGGATTATAAGCATGAGCCACTGTGTCCAGACAAATATTCCTTTTTCTTATGTGTCAGGGAAGGTAGATCCAAAAAGGGGCACACATTGTCCTGATCAGTTTCTTTCTTTCTTTCTTTCTTGGATTCATTACAAGTTGTCAAATTATTTTCCATTAGTTTTTTTTAGAGCTAAAATTTGGCATAGGAGACAGTAGTATCTTTTAAGTGTGTTAAAGATTAGTAAATGTATTCTAAGCAGTTTTAGATAAAAAGTAAAAAAGTTGTTATTATCAAAACATTATTTTATTTTATTTTAGTCCTTAGAGTCTTTGTATTTCTTATGATACTTGATGTAAACTGCTGGGGTTATAAAATGATTATCCTCCCTAGAGAAGGAAATGGTGCAGATTCCATTTGCTCACTTACCATTTGTAACTGAATATTATTTGTAAATTATTAGCAGGATCATAATGAGCTCACTGTTAAGTAGTTCCCCCAATCAGAGACTCTTTCCTGGATTAAGCTGTCTGCCAAATTCCTCAACTGAGAGTTGTTTTACTTTGTTGGTTTCTTTTGTTTATATTTAACCATCTTTTATATTAAGGGAGATTGGTGGGAAGCATTGATGCCCTGTGCTCTAGTAAGCATGATCAGTAGAGGCAGTGCTGACAGTACTAGTCACATGTGGTTATAATGCTGAGTAAAATGTTATTTACTTTACTAAGTTGGTTTGCCTAACAGAAGTAGTCTCCCTGGAGATGGGATATCAATGCAGAACTGACTCAGCAATAATCTCTCCCTAGACATAAAACAGCCTTACTTTTTGTTACTGTCACTAACATGAACTAACATGCTTTGGATTGGTTGTATATCAGAAGCTATCATTTTTGAGGCCCTATTATATACTTAGTTGTTTTTACCTTATGTCATGTTATCCTGGAAAGGCCGAGACTTAGGTCTCTTACACAGCTAGTGGGAGCTTGAATTTGATTTTAGGTCCTGCTAAATCTAAGGCTTATGTTATTTGTGTTATACCACAGTCTGCCAATAATGCTGGCCAAATAAGAAACATTTCAATGAATGGTGTATTTGTTAGTATATTACATAAGATATTTTCCCCATAAGAAAATGAAGCATAACTTCTTAGGATTTTAGGCTTCTCTAGTGTACGGTATCTATAGAGCAAAATTTAAATTGTGGTAGTGTTTTATAGACTAAAAAGTAATCAGAAGCCCCTCCAAATGAATAAGGATTGCGTTCCTGGACCTTACCCAGTACTGTACAGATTAGCTATCCTTAGTTTTTGTAGATGAGCTGTAGAGTCAATGGCTCAGGAACATTGAAATGTCCATAGTGTTTCTTAGGATATAATATGGAAGTTGGAGTCATGGATAGAACTTTCACTCTGGCAGATACTGTACATAGGAAAATGACATTTGTGGCATGACCCAGAAGAACTGAAAGAGAGAAGTATTTTTTAAAAGAGAGAAAAGCTAAAGATGCTAGATAATACTGGTAACATTTTAAAAACTTCTCTGTCTTTTGAATGTCTCCTATGAGCCATTTTAGGTATATTATTTCTATGATCACATCCAACCCATAAGGTAGATATTATCGTCATTGTACCAAGGGGCTAATTTAGGTTCAGAAATATGAAGAAAGACATTCAAGGTTATAGCATTCTTAAATGGTAATGCTGGAATTCATCCTTTCTGCTCCTGCCTCCCAAATGTTTGATTATTTTATTGCCTATCCGCTTTTCATTCTGGTGCCCTAAGCAAAGCATAGGCAGTATCTGTATGTGAGATTTGGGCTTAACTAGGCTTGGCGTGCCCCCCTACATGATACTAGAAGTTAGAATTGTGTGGATAAAACTTAGGAATTGGAAATGTAAAATTAAATACTTACTTTTTTTTTAATTAGAAAAAGAAATAGCCCTAAAATTATCTTTTTTGGAGAGTAGGATTGCAGGGACTATATAACACATGACTCTTAATTTGGTTCTGTGTCTTCTTTTTTCTTCTTTTTAAAAATGGACCACTATATTAATGTACAGAGAAAAATACAAGAACTTATTAAACTCCATCCCTCGAAATTAGGCATCTGATTACAAAATACATTCTTAACTGACCGTGTAATTAAAAGTAGTATTCAGAGAAGCAGTAGAACTTACTAATATAGAACCATTTGTTACAATAATACCAGAACATTTCTGAGCGGTATACAGGCCTACACAAGGGTCATGGGTTTAATAGTTGATAGGCATATAAAGTACAGATACCGAAACATTGTTGGTAGGCCCATGAATATACTTGAGATTCTTTTGGTCAGAGTATTGTTTCATTACAATTAAAATAGAATAGGCTAGAAATTTTCTTTTGAGTATGCATGTGCTACCTCTGTCAAATTTTCATGTTGGAGTGATACTGAGTTTGTATAACAATTTGAGATATATTCCATCTTTTTATGCTCTCCAGTAATTCAAAATATGGATATGATGTATTCTCTGAAGTTTTAAAGAACTTATTAATGACACTATTGTACTTGGACTTAGAGTAATTAATATACTGTTCTAAAATTGACTCAAGGAGGTAGAGAAGCTGAATAGACTAAATAATAATAGAAGAAATTGAAGTCCAAGTTGTTATTAATCTCTCAGATATATCGGTTTCTACATCTATAAAATTGAGATAATTATTACTCGTAGGGTTGTTGGGAGAAGTAAAATGCTTATGTCAGAGCCTGGTACATTGTTAGCCCCCAATAATGTAAATTGTCATCACAGCCATTACTGTCAAGATTATTACTGTTTTTTCAAGATTCAGCTTTTTTCCAGAGTTTTATTTCTCTGATTACTCACTTCAAAGAATCTTAGATTTACTGTTAAAAAATGTAATTGCCAGAGGTTTTTCTCTTTTGCTAGTCTGATTCCATCTCTGACATAGTTTACTTAAAAAAAATACACTTTATAAGAAATAAAAAGGAATGTAGACACAGACATGCAAGTGGTTTTTTTTTAAGAGAAGATTATGTACAGGTTTTGCATAAAAGAGAACATGTGGAAAGATACTCGCCAGAATATTAACAGTGATTATCTCTAGGTGGTGGGACTTCAAGTGAGGGTTAGATTTTTAAAAATATTTCTGGAGTATTTTAATTATTCTGTGTGTATATTATTTTTCTAAGAAAGTTTTCTATTTTATCACTTTATGCTCTAGTGATCATCCATTTACTTTATGCACTTAAGATAATCTTCTTAGAGTATTGATCTTCAAACTGTTCCATAGAATGACTGTTAGATTTGGTAAACATAATCTTAAATGTTTTATGTAGTACATCAGGGGTTGGCAAACTATGGCGTATAGGCAAAATCTGGCCCACCACTTGTTTTTGTATAGCCCACCATGAACTAAGAATGGATTTTACATTTTTAAATGGTTAATGAAAATCAGAAGAATAATATTTTGTGACAAGGGAAAATTACATGAAATTTAAGTGTCACTGACCATAAATAAGGTTATATTGGCATGCAGCTATGCTTATTTACTTGCATGTTGCCTATGGCTGCATTCAGGCTACAGTGGCAGAGTTCAGTAGTTGCCATAGAGACTGTACGGCCCACAAAACCTAAAACATTTACTGCCTGGCCTTTTAGAGAAAAGGTTTGCTGAGCCCTGTACCACATTAGAGACACCTATTTAGTTCAGTGTTTTGTTCTTTTTTTTTTTTCGGCAAGCGAGCATTACCATCTGAGCTCTACCTCCTGTCCAGTCAGCGGCAGCATTAGATGCTCATAGGATTCAGCCCCGCTGTGAACTGCGCACAGGGGATCTAGGTTGCATGTTCCTTATGAGAATCTTAACTAATGCCTGATGATATAAGGTGGAACAGTTTCATCCTAAAACCTTCCATGAAACCAGTCCCTGGTGCCAAAAACGTTGGGGACTGCTGTTTTCGAAGTCTCTGAGTGCCTCTTCTAATTCTCTACCCTCCCCCGTAATAGGCAACCATTATCCTAACTTTGCTGACATCCCCTTGCTGCTTTTGTATCTTTATTATACATGTATGTTTACCTAAACAATATATTTGGGGGTTTGCTTGTTTAAAAGGTAAATTGTTTCATAATGGATATATTCATCTCTTATAATTTCTTTCTCTAAGCATTATGTTTTGAGTGTTACATTTTATATTGATGCAAGTAGCTATAGTTGATCATTTCTGCTATATAGTGCTCCATTGTATGAATGTATACTAATGGACTAATTATCATTTACTTATATATCTCCATGACAGCCACAACAGCAACATTTTAAAAATTCAATTTGTTGACTGTCTTCAAACCCCTACCTGACAAAACTGTTTTATTTCATGTTTTCTCTCTCTGAAACAGCATCTCTATTCATGCATTTGCCTAAGCTAGACTCCTAGTGTCATTTTCAACACCACTCTCTCCTCATTTCCCATTTTCAGTTGATCTTCAATCCTATAGATTTGACATCTGAACATCTCATAGCCATCTCTACTATCACCATCCTAGTCGGGTGCTTACTTGGACTCCTGCAGTAGTCTTCAGTGCCATATCAGCATCCACCCTTGCTCTCTTATCACGGATTATGAGGCTTACCTCTCCAACTTCATCTTGACACACTTCCCCTCACTCACTGGGTTGTGTTAACTTCAGCCATTGTTCATGTCATACTCATTTCTGCTTCAGGACCTTTGCAAATGCTGTTCCCTCTGCCTATAGAACATTGTCCTGATTCATTTCTTCTTATCCTTCAGGATAAAATTTTGAAACATCACCTCCTCAGAAAAGTCTTCCTTGCTCCCCAACCGCGAAACTAGGTAACGTTTCCCTGTTATCTTTAGGACTTGGTTACTTGCTACTCAATCCTGGTACTACTATAAATTTTAATTATGATTGTTGAGGAAGACTTCTTATCTGATTCAGTCAGAACCAGTTGTCTGTAAAGTCTAATAAAGCAATAAATCATAGAAGGGATACATACCTTAAGTAGTTTATTCTAATTGTAAGAATATAACTATGTTCATTTGCCAGTCTTTTGATTAAGGAGCTGTTATCAGAAAGGGGTTCGATCCAGACCCCAAGAGAGGGTTCTTGGACCTTGCGCAAGAAAGAATTCAGGGTGAGTCAATACATAAAAGAGAAAGCAAGTTTATTAAGAAAGCAAAGGAATAAAATAATGGTTACTCCATAGGCAGAGCAGCAGCATGGGCTGCTTGACTGAGTATACTTATGGTATTTCTTGATTATATGCTAAACAGGGGGTGGGTTATTCATGAGTTTTCCGGGAAAGGGGTGGGCAATTCCTGGAACTGAAGGTTCCTCCCCTTTTCAGACCATGTAAGGTAACTTCCTGACATTGCTGTGGCATTTATAAACTGTCATGGTGCTGGTGGGAGTGTCTTTTAACATGCTAATGCATTATAATTAATGTATAATGAGCAGTGAGGACAACCAGAGGTCACTTCGGTTGTCATCTGGTTTTGGTGGGTTTTAGCTGGCTTCTTTACCACAATCTGTGTTTTATCAAGGGTCTTTGTGACCTGTATCTTGTGCCAACCTCCTGTCTCATCCTGTGACTTAGAATGCCTAACCCCCTAGGAATGCAGCCCAGTAGGTCTCAGCCTTATTTTACCCAGCCCCTATTCAAGATGGGGTTGCTCTGGTTCAAACACCTCTGAAAGAGCCAAGGCCTTTTCTTTCAGAGTAGGTCTACTAGTTATAGATCCATATTGTCTGTATTGGGGAAGTCATGCCCATAATGTATCCTGTAAGATTCTAGTTTGGGTTTTTTTAAGTAGAACAAGAATTTAGGCTCTTCAGATGAATTCTTAGTTTAAAATCCTTATAGATCTTTGCAATATTTTTTCCATTTCTTTGAACTATTTTCTTGGCCTGTACCTAATTCAGCAGCAGAAGTATTTCACTTTTATTGAGTATTTCAGAGTCATTCAACTTTATAAAACTCCCCACTCTTCCATACTTCATTAGGTTAGTTGACATTTAATTAAATCACATAGTTACACTAATATAAATGGCATGAACAGGTTTGGAACCTAACATAACTAAAAGTGTAACTCACTGCTGGGAACCGGAGGTGTCTGGGTATACTAGATTAGAAGACTGCACCTTTTTTTGAGTGTACATGGTCTACTGTATTAATATATTATGTACACTGTGATAGTGTAACTCTAAGGTTGAATTATATGTTTATTTTTTACCCACAAAATAGCAATTTTATATGGTTCAACCTAATATTAAATAACAGTATAAAGGATAAATGGCCATCCAATTAGATAATAATAGATCCTGTCACAATATGATGTGTAAATAACAATTAAAAATACATCATTTTTAAAAGGCCAGGGGATTCTTAGATTCTTTTAAGAAGCTGTAGTTATGACAGCCACACATTCCTGAAATTCTGGGTCAGTTTTACTGTCAAACGTTGTATTATCTTTTTCTAAAAATTATTGAAATGCCACCAAAATATCAATCAAAGCTTGTCTCCTAAACTGCCTCTTGTGCCTGAATTTGATACAGAAATACTTCTAATCAGTCTACCTGTCCCAGTTTTTGTTACTGTAACTGAAGGACTTTCTGTTGGAAAGGAAAGGTGTTACGGCTAAGAAGTCTAGATAGACTGAAGAAGAGGAAGGATTTGAGTTGTCACATTCTTCCTCTTTATGGCATTCAGCATTAAGAATATAACTGTTATGTTATAACTGTATAGTTTAACAATATAACTTATAATTGTGTAAGTATAATAGTTCTCTCTCAACGTATTCTTAAAACATGTTAAACTTAGTTTATTTCTCATAAAGCATGGGTTAAGTCCCATTGAAATAAACTCCTGGGAACTATTTCAATTATTTTGTTTTGTGTAAATTTTGTAATAGATACTACTTGGCATTAAGAAGGGCCATTGACTGTACTATTTCATTTTTATATATGTAAACTTATGTAGTGATGGAATTTGACCTAATTTTCCATAATTCTAATTTGTAGCTTATCCAGTTAAATATAATTTTTCAACAAAAGCTATTTAACTTCCAAAAGCATTATAAAATCAGTTTTAAATTATTATTCCTTCGGGGAAAGAATAACGTTTTAGAAATTTGCTTTGGATAGTTTTAAGAATAGCTAAGCATGTGTAGAAATGTAAGAGATTGTAATGGATGATAAACTTTTATTCTAGAATCAATGCAATTGAAATTTAACACTTTTTTTAGCCCTGTATGATTTCATATAACACCATAAAGTAGTAGAGTTGTAATTTAGATCTCAAAGGGTTTCAGCTCTATCTTAAACACATTTCTAAAAATTTAACAAAATAAAAGAACTTCGAATCTGACATTGTTAATACCAAGATAGTTGAAATGCCTTCCTGATTGTTATGTCGACTAGTCTATGAATTACTGTCAGTATTTTTTCCTTCCTAATATTAAAGCTGCCCACATCACATTTCACATGTCAAGAAAAATCAACTATCTTTCTCCATGGAGTAAGATGCAGTCTGATAACATGCTCCAGAATAAGAATAGAGAAATAACTAAATTTCACGCTCTGTGAAACTGAACCAGGGGGTTCAGTGTTAGAAACTGCATTTTGTGCCCTGGCAAGTACAAATGTTTTCTGCATATCATACTAATTCATACAACTTATAAAGAACTATATAAGGAGATGAGTGGTTTTAGGTTAGGTCACTTTTTAAAAGTTATTTTTTGGGTATAATTTGCTTGTCAGAGAAGTATCTTTAGATAGCTACAAAATTTATAAACACAGAGAAGAGAGTTAAATTCTTGGACTTGTTGAATATGGCTCTTCTAGTGTCTAGAGTGATGTGGTTTATCTTAAATAGGTGGATTAGGGTCAGTAAACTATTTCTGAAAGGGGCTAAATAGAAAATATTTTAGGCTTTGCAGACTACATGTGGTCTCTGTCAAATGTTCTTTGTGTGTGTATGTTTAAATATAAAAATTTTTCTGAGCTGGGATCCCTTCAAAAACAGGCCACGGGCCAGATTTGGCCTTCAGGCTTTGGTTTGCTGGCCCTTGCTCTACATCAGTAATGTTCAATACAAATATAACCTGAATCACATATGTTACTTTTAAATTTTTAGTAGCCACATGGTGGGTGGTGCTGTTTTTTGTTAAGAGTCTTGTAGTGGTATTTGACCTTGAAACTACAAATATATGAATTAGGTAAAAATAAAAACTAACTTTAAAATAAATGAGAAGAAACTAGGCTAGAAAGGGGGTAGGATATTGGAAGAGAACATCTACAAAGATAATGGAGTCACCAAGAATACGGCAGGAATTCGGCTGTATTAACAGGACTATGGGCAAGGAACTGAAATCTTAATTTAAGAAGAAGAATAAATGATAACAAGGCATGTGAAGTTCAAATGGCATAAACCTCATAAAAAATGCTTACAAGAAAGATTTTTGCAAGACAGAGGAGGCCGTGTTCTAAAATAGACTTTACTGAGATTTAACAGTTCTGTCTAATATATTTTATTCTAATATATACCAACTACTGTGCAAACTTCCTATGTGCCTGACAGTGTGCTTTTAATAAAGAATTAAATCATCTGAAAGTACATTTTATAATATCATGGACATTAATTTTCTGTGTTGTGTTTCCATTAGTCCAAGAGCCTTTTCTGTGAGAAACTAATGAGAAGACCTATAATTCATTCTAAGAAAGTTTATTCTCTGTTCTTCTCTTACTCCTAGTTAACTTCTTGAAAATATAAGCGTTTATGACAAAAATAATCAGTTGAAGTTATGGCAAGATCAGCTAGTTTTCTGCTATCATAATGTGACAAAACCAATTGAATTTTAAGGTTAGGTTTTTCCATTTCTTCTAATGTTGACTTTTAGTTACTGAACTAGACAGTGTGCCTGTCGATACTGTAGTCTTAAAAGAATTTATTTGTAAAGTATCATACACTGCTTTAGATTTTTTTTTAAGGAACAAGAATAAAGATGCCAAATTGTATGTTTTTGGTTTTTGTTTTTGTGAGTACTACAGTATCATAGCCTTTCTCTATTACTTTATTGTAATTTCCCAACTCTTCCAGGATTAAAGAATTGGGAAGTTTAAAGACATCTTTCCTGGCCGGGCGTGGTGGCTCACGCCTGTAATCCCAGCACTTTGGGAGGCCGAGGCCGGTGGATCACCTGAGGTCAGGAGTTCGAAACCAACCTGACCAACATGGTGAAACCCCGTCTCTACTAAAAATACAAAAATTAGCCGGGTGTGGTGGTACACGCCTGTAATCCCAGCTACTCAGAGGCTGAGGCAGGAGAATCATTTGAACCTGGGATGTGGAGGTTGCAGTGAGCCAAGATCTCACCATTGCACTCCAGCATGAACAACAGAGCGAGACTCCGTCTCAAAAAAAAAAGAAAAAGGAAAAAAGACACCTTTCCTAAATATTACATTCTTTTTCTTTCTTTTCTACTCAAACTGCTTCTTCAAAATCATGGATAAATTTGATACATTATAGGGTGGGAGGGAAGATATGGGTTTTTTACAAGTGATGAACCTGTAAACCTTAGAATTGCAAGGAACCAGTTAAGTAAAATTGGGAAGATTGCTACTAATGAAAGGTTTTTGAACTAATTTTAATGTGTTACACAAATGTGGTTCTAGTTACAACTTTTGAAAAGTTGAATACAAATGTGTTTCAACAATATGGAACCTATTTTGCCTTTGTAATATTCAAATTAAGGAGACAGGTTGAAGCACAGGAAAAAGAAACCAGAGTTTAAGAGCGTTTATTTCCTTTCACCTGAGTTCAGAATATTCTACCTGAAAGGACTTGGGAAGTAATGACTGGCTTGAACAAGGTCAGTGCCTAAAAGGCCCGGTGGCCTTCCTGCTGCCCGACAGAACACATGGCCTCATCACTTCAGCAGGGCAGTGTAGGTGAACTCTTGGCCAGTATCACTGAAATTCCGAACGGGAAGGGGTGTGGGCACTGCTTAGCTACCTTCACATGCTACTTTGATTAATTTATTTTTCTCTTTTTGCTGTTTTGTCTTTAGATTTTATAATCAATGGATAAAGTGGGAAAAATGTGGAATAACTTCAAATACAGGTGTCAGAATCTCTTCGGTCATGAGGGAGGAAGCCGTAGTGAAAATGTGGACATGAACTCCAACAGATGTATGTCTGTCAAAGAGAAAAACATCAGCATAGGAGACTCAACTCCTCAGCAACAAAGCAGTCCCTTAAGAGAAAATGTTGCCTTACAACTGGGATTAAGCCCTTCAAAGAATTCTTCAAGGAGAAATCAGAATTGTGCCACAGAAATCCCTCAAATTGTTGAAATAAGCATCGAAAAAGATAATGATTCTTGTGTTACCCCAGGAACAAGACTTGCACGAAGAGATTCCTACTCTCGACATGCTCCATGGGGTGGGAAGAAAAAACATTCCTGTTCTACAAAGACCCAGAGTTCATTGGATGCTGATAAAAAGTTTGGTAGAACTCGAAGTGGACTTCAAAGGAGAGAGAGGCGCTACGGTGTAAGTTCTGTACACGACATGGACAGTGTTTCCAGCAGAACTGTAGGAAGTCGCTCTCTAAGACAGAGGTTGCAGGATACTGTGGGCTTGTGTTTTCCTATGAGAACTTACAGCAAGCAGTCAAAGCCTCTCTTTTCCAATAAAAGAAAAATCCATCTCTCTGAATTAATGCTTGAGAAATGCCCTTTTCCTGCTGGCTCAGATTTAGCCCAAAAATGGCATTTGATTAAACAGCATACAGCTCCTGTGAGCCCACATTCAACATTTTTTGATACATTTGATCCATCTTTGGTTTCTACAGAAGATGAAGAAGATAGGCTTAGAGAGAGAAGGCGGCTTAGTATTGAAGAAGGGGTTGATCCCCCTCCCAATGCACAAATACATACATTTGAAGCTACTGCACAGGTTAATCCATTATATAAACTGGGACCAAAGTTAGCTCCTGGAATGACTGAAATAAGTGGGGACAGTTCTGCAATTCCACAAGCTAATTGTGACTCGGAAGAGGATACAACCACCCTGTGTTTGCAGTCACGGAGGCAGAAGCAGCGTCAGATATCTGGAGACAGCCATACCCATGTTAGCAGACAGGGAGCTTGGAAAGTCCACACACAGATTGATTATATACACTGCCTCGTGCCTGATTTACTTCAAATTACAGGGAATCCCTGTTACTGGGGAGTGATGGACCGTTATGAAGCAGAAGCCCTTCTTGAAGGGAAACCTGAAGGCACGTTTTTGCTCAGGGACTCTGCGCAAGAGGACTACCTCTTCTCTGTGAGCTTCCGCCGCTACAACAGATCCCTGCATGCTCGAATTGAGCAGTGGAATCACAACTTTAGTTTCGACGCCCATGACCCGTGTGTATTTCACTCCTCCACTGTAACAGGACTTTTAGAACATTATAAAGATCCCAGTTCGTGCATGTTTTTTGAACCATTGCTTACTATATCACTAAATAGGACTTTCCCTTTTAGCCTGCAGTATATCTGTCGCGCGGTAATCTGCAGGTGCACTACGTATGATGGAATTGATGGGCTCCCTCTACCCTCAATGTTACAGGATTTTTTAAAAGAGTATCATTATAAACAAAAAGTTAGAGTTCGCTGGTTAGAACGAGAACCAGTCAAGGCAAAGTAAACTCTCCGGTCCCCAAAGGGTGTTAACTAGGTCCGCTTTCATGTGCATCAGACAGTACACCTATAGCAAGCACACGTAGCAGTGTTAGGCTTTTTCATACAGTATGTAAGCTTAGTGTTAGTATCTGTCAGATGCTACCTGCTGTTACTTATTCAGATAAACATGGTGCCTATTGGAACAACAGAGGATAGAGCTACAGGTGTTCAGTAAGACTACAAAAACATTTTGCCGATTTCGCTAACAGTTTGGTTTTTAATGGCTGTAGTATTTGAGTGAGGCAACTCTGGGTCATTTGTTATGAAGAATTCTATTTCTTACTGAAGAACAAATTATTAATATTGGATGAGTATTTCAACAGTGTGACTAATGTTTGAAATTATTTTTTCTAAGAGTTTTTCTATAACCTTCCAAAAGTTGTGATGTTTGTAGTTACTATAAATCAAGCTTTGAAAGTCCAAAAAGAATAAAAGACTGCCTTCCTTTTAGAAAAAAATGCAATTTTCTGGCCACAAGGGCATAGTGCAGTTCACTTATGTGTTGATGTAGTTTATAATCAGACGCCTTTTCTCTTCTGCAAAAGGTACTGTTAAGTAAACCGGATTTTCTAAATAGGCATTCTTAAAATTTCAGACTTACAAAGCTAGTAGTAGAATTTTATTGAAAGGCCTAGGTATTAATTTTTTAAATGAGTGCTTTAACTTAAAACAGGCGTTTGGAATAGCTGCTGCAATGTAGTCTTGCGTGTGATTTTTTTTTTAAGTTGATGTGCAGTCTAATTGTTGTTTCATAAAAGTTGGATCTGTTCCTATGCCCAGGATGATTTTGTGAACCATGAAGTACAGAAGACTAGAAGACACCCAAACAAGTCAGATAATAGTTACAGTGGTTGCTGATGTTGAGATTATTGTTAAACTATAATTAATAATTTGGATGGCAGAATTTATCTCTTTTTTGTAAACTCTCATAGCTGAATTGCTTAAGTATAATTTATAGAATTTCAGTGCAGTTAATTCTTAATGGAAAATCTGAAACCTAAATTGCAGATTTAAAAGGTACTGTACAACCATTATAACTGTAAATAACTTTACTTAGCACCTTTTTGTCACTTAGAATAATATGTACTACTACTTGAGTGAGCTCTTTTGGAAGTTATATCAAGTTCTAGTGTTTGCTTCTTAGTAACTGAACTGAATTTACAGTTCTGTCCTAGACATTTTGCACTAAAGTAGCCGAATCCACTCTCGTGTCTTTTCGTTAATGTGCTCTGTACCACTGGTGAGTGCTCCATAGTTTCCTTACCTGCTGCTACAGAATGTTATTTTACATCCCTATGGCTATTGCCAAGGCTACAAAAAAGAAAAGCTATATTTGTATGCAACACTAACCTTTTGACTGCTAATGTATGTTTCTGCTTGCTGTGCCTTGTTATGGCTGCTTTTTTTGTGCTAATAAAGTATGTTTGGTGTTCTCCTTGTATATCTGCTGTTTTATACATTTGCAACAATTTCTCTTGTAAATGGAATGGTTTGGGGTTTTTAAATAAGCATTAACTAACAACCTTTCTATAGTTAATGCAGTTACTGAACAGTCTAATATTGACTTATCAGAATAAGCTAACTCTAAATTTAATGCTCTACATCTTATCAGTCATAATTATATATACTGTGGAACAGTATCTGTAGTTACTGCAAATTACTGTACAGTTTAGGTTATAACAGAAAACTGACAGAGAAGTAATAAACCTATTGATTTCTCTGCTTGTAAGTGAAAGATTGAAACTATCCAATGACATATTATAGTAAATGAGTATCTGTAACCTCCCACTGCATCAGAAGCAGGTTAAATGAAGTCTTGTGAATTCGTAATAGATCAGTACCATTTATTGGTTTGGGGACCATCTTAATTAAAAATAAATGCCCAAAATGTAGAACTTTAACCAAAGACTTGTCCATTTTAAAGCAAAATGGGGATTGAAGGGACTTATAATTTCTGTTGTTTCTAATTAAAGTCCCTGAAGATCATATACCAAAGTGTTTGAGAACTTCATCCAAACCTACTTTAAAGCATTATGTGCAATTAAGTTGTTATGACATAATTATATTGCATAATTGTTGGGTCTGTTTTCTTGAGCTTATATAATGTACCTGGAAAATAAACCTCTTGAGAAAAAAAAAAGTTCATACTGATTATTGGAAAAGGACTATATATGTGAGCAAGATCGTGTTTTAGAGAGGAAACCTGAAACTCCAAGAAAGCACTTGATGTTTTTATATGCTTGTAGCAAATTGATGTTCTAACTGTAGTTTTATAGAAAGTATTAATGCTTTTATGTATTTCAAAACTTTCATATGTTAAATGGAAATTGTTTTAAATGTGTTTATGTAAGCATGTATACACTGTGCTAAAAGTCACTTATGTTTCAGTTTGTGTATAATATTAATATGCAATTTTTGGTTTAAATTTTTGTCTTAAAATATTAGTGGCTTACATTTTAAAAAAGAAAAATCACCAGCATGAACTTGCACCTAAGTCTATATTCACTGTGTCCTTTTCTGAATCCCATTGTAGCCTGTAAACTAAATTTGAGTGTTACGGTCTTTTTAAAGTGCATTTAAATACAAACCAGGAATTTCTTTAGAAGTTGAGATACATCTTTTTAGTTGAAATAATTAACCCAAGAAAAGGTTGCTTGGATTTGTACCCATTCTCATTCATTCTCTTCATTCCCTTACACACACACACACACCTCTTCCTTCCCCATACGTATAAGTGTGTATTATATATTTATGTGTGCACATATATACATTTATGTTGTTAATATTACTTTAGATGGCATTTCCACCTGATACAAAAACATGTAGATATCTTATTCTATAGATATTACCTAAAGAGTATTCTTGTACTATTCAAATTTTATTATCTGCACTAAAAGTTTAGCCTTGCTACTTTAGCCTTGTTTATAATACAGTCACCTTACAAAGAGAAAGAGTTCATCTGTATTTTGTTTTCTGGCTAAACACAGTACAAAATATTTGAAGAAAAACAGCTTGGATTAAATAGTTACTAAGAGTTATAATTAAATTTATGTTTCTTAGACAAAACTTGAGCCCAAATAATCATTCTCCACACGCCAATCTGTTTTTAGCTCCTATGTTTACATAAGATTTATAATGGCTAGAACCGTAAGGACTGATACTTGAATTTTAAGCTTCATTTGACAAAATCCAAAGCTTAAGAATTTTTTTATTTCACATTTTGATCTGGTTGCTATTTATGTTTATTTCAAAGCTTGCTTTTCTCTCTGGCACTAAACACTAATTTGGTAAGTTTTACTGAGACTGGTCTTAGATCTCTTATTTTTATAGCAAATACTGCTTTTGGGTAGAGCCAAAGAGCCTGTGAGTGAATCAGGACCTTCCTTTTTTTTTTTTTTTTTTTTTTTTGTGACAAGAGTCTCACTCTTGTCACCCAGGCTGGAGTGCAGTGGCCCGATCTTGGCTTACTGCAACCTCTGCCTCCCAGGTTCAAGTGATTCTCCTGCCTCAGCCTCCTGAGTAGCTGGGATTACAGGCATCCACCACCACACCCGGCTAATTTTTGTATTTTTAGTGGTGACGGGGTTTCACCATGTTGGCCAAGCTGGTCTCGAACTCCTGACCGCAGGTGATCCGCCCACCTCAGCCTCCCAAAGTGCTAGGATTACAGGTGTGAGCCACCGCGCCTGGCCATAGGACCCTCCTAAGAAGGATACAGAGCCAGGTCTGTCTTTGAGAGTGTTAACATAGAGCAAATAGCACCAATTTGTTTGCTTACCTGTACCCCAGCACGTACAGTTTTACTTTGATGAAATTAGATAGAAATGCATACCAAGGGCTGACTCAAGGGTGAGAAGATTTCCAAAGAGGGCAATGCTGCTTGGCCCATGTGCATAAAAGCTACATATTTTTGAGGCTCTGGTTTTGTTTTATAATTTTGCAACAGCTGATCCAGAACATAGGCTTTTAAAATAGTATATTCTAAAGAGGTTTGGGGTGGAATTTTTGTGGGAGGTAGCTGGTTATTTGTGGGGGACGGGAGGAGAGGTTGCTGTTGCAAAGTATAGATGAGTTGGAGCAACTGTTTTGTTTTTATGCCCTGGATGCTTGATTGAACATTAAGACTCTCTTCAGCCATGCAGTCAACAAATATTTATTGAAGACCCGTGTGCCACTCACTATTTTAAGTAACGGGTGTACATTGGGGTATAAGACAAAGCTTTACTGCCTTCCAGAGTTTATTGAATTCTAGTAGATAAGACAGCAATGAAATGGTAATTTCCGAAGCTATGAGTAAAATGAGGCAGAATATGGTGGTGGAGGGACTGGGGCACAATTTTATAGGGTCGTAACCTTGAATGATAAAAGAAAATTAGACCAAGACTAAAGAACAAACGTTCGAGATGAAGAGAACAATAAAACTAGTCCCCAAAGCACATACGGAATTACTTGCTGAGAAAGAAAGGATGCCAGTAAGGTAAGTCCATTGAGTGTGGAGAACAGTAGGTGATGAGGTTTTAGAGATTGGCAAGGGCCTGACCATTTAGGGCT
Source organism: Pongo pygmaeus (assembly GCF_028885625.2). Taxonomy (NCBI): domain Eukaryota; kingdom Metazoa; phylum Chordata; class Mammalia; order Primates; family Hominidae; genus Pongo; species Pongo pygmaeus. The sequence goes on along the minus strand of NC_072385.2, from coordinate 86,946,318 downwards.
ATAAGCCTATAGTGAGGGATTTAGGATGTTGTTTTGAGTGTGATGGGAAGCCATTGGAGAGTTTTAAGCAAAGGAGATGTGTGGTGTGTTGTAAATTTCTCTGGTCAGTGGAGAAAAGACTAGTGGAACAAGATAAGGAAGACTTTTACAGTCATCCAGGTGAGAGATGGTGGGACCTTGGACTGGGGTGATAGTCGTGGGGAGAAGTCAGAATTGGGGTATGTTTTAGTGGTAGAGCTGATAAGACTTGGTGATGGATTAGTTGTGAACAAGAAGAAAAAGATCAAAAGATGACTCCAATTTTTGGTGTGAGAAGGGTGATTGAGTTTTGAGATTCCTATTAATAATTCTAACAGAGACATTGCATAGTAGGCAGTTGGATATATGAGTGTAGTGTTAAGGGGAGAAAAATTAAAATGTGGAATCACTAGGCCAGGCATGGTGGCTCACACCTGTAACCCCAGCACTTTTGGGAGGCCAAGGCAGAAGAATCACTTGAGCCCTGGATTTTGAGACCAGCTGGGGCAATGTAGCAAGACCCCATCTCTACCAAATAAAAATTGGCTGGGTGGGTTGGCATGCGCCTGTAGTCTCAGCTACTTGAGAGGCTGAGGCAGGAGGATCACTTGAGACAGAGCCAGTTCCTGTCTCTAAAAAAATATTAAAAATGAAATGGGGAGTCACTATATTGATGGTATTTGAAGCCACTGAACAGGATGCAACAGCTAGGAATTTTGCATGGGATTAAGAATTTCTTTGGAGGAAATAATTATGACAGCATTTCTCTTAGTTTATCAGTTCAAGATTCTGTATCATTAGTTGTTTTTAAAACCCATCTGCTTTCAATAGAGGACTTGTCTCCCAAAAACTTTTAAGATACTGGAATCAAACCTTGCGCTGAATCTTCAAACTTTATCCACGTCAACTTTGGTTGTCATGCTTTCCATGTCAAATTTGCTTGTGTATCTTTTTTAGTTTGAGTTTTTATATGATAAATCCAAGTTCATTATGGACTATTCAAGAAGTACTAAAGATTATAAAAGAACCTACCAGAAAAAGTTCATACTGTTGACTGAATATTTAGACTCTGACCATTCATTCCACAAATATTAATTGAAGACCCATGTGCCAGTCACAATTTTAGGTAATGGGTATATATTGAGGTACATTACTACCACCAACCCTACCCCTGCCCCTTCCAACTCCCGTTTTGAAATTTTCCAGAGGTAACTGCTATTAATATTTGGTACATTCTCTTTCATATTTTTTTCATGTATTTTTGACAGTTAAAAAAAATCACATGAAAGATAAAGTTGTACATCTTGAGTCAGTTACTGAAGGGTTTTTTTGAAATAGGATTTCAGTAGAAGATTAAGACCCTTACTTTACTAAGTTTATAAACTGGTGGAGATGTAGGCAATTTTATAAATGTATAGTTATGAGAATATATGGAAATTAAGTAATTAAGTAAAAACTGGTTTCACTGGTGATAAGGAAAAACAGAAAAGTGACCCAAGTGGAGTAGGGATGATTGGGAAGGTATTGGGTTTCTTTTATCACGAGAATGAGAATTTCATTTAGCAGAAGATGATGGAGAGGCCAGGTGCAGAAGTAGAGTGGCAGGTAGCAACAGAAGAGGGGTAGGATTGAGGTGGAGGAATCAGGTGATTGTAGCATACACTGGACTGAACAGTCTGAAATTATCTAGGCTCTGCAGCAAGGAAGAAGTAGAAATTATGGCAGCAGGTGTAAGATAGCGTATAACCAAGAGGGATTGGAGTTAGGAAGTCCTGTGAAATTTGCCTAGATCAGGTCGCTAGCACTGGAATCAAACAGGAGCACATGCGGAAGGAAAATCAGCATAATTTTCGGTAAGGAAAAACAAGCAGTTTGCTTGCCTAGGAGACTTCTAGTTAAATATGTCATAGTTACTCCAAATTTAAGCAAATCATAAGCCAACAGTAAAGTAAATCATAAGCTTACAGTAAAGTAAGACATGTATATTGGATATTATGGATATCCAATTATGGATAACATTTTAGAAGACATTTTAATGCAAAAAATAAATATTTGATCAAATAAGGAAAACTTCATCACTACTAACTATGCTTACATAGAGAAAATAGGATGACTTTTCTATGGATAACATTTTAATTATGGATAACATTTTAAAAGGCACATTTTAATGCAAAAAATTAATATAAGATTTGATCAAATAAGGAAAACTATCACTGCTAACTATGCTTATGTGAGAAAATAGGAACATGAAAAAAAGTTAAAGCAACATCAAAAAAACTTTTGCTTGACAAAAGTGCTGAGAAAAAGTGGCACAATCTTAAGAGGGAGTTACTGAATTTAATCCCCAAAACACTATTATAATTGTAGTTTTTCTCATTTCTCAATTTTACTAAGTATGAAAACTGCTTTGAATTTTTTTTAAATTTATTTTTATTTTTGTTTTTTTTTGGAGACAGAATCTCCCTCTGTCACCCACACTGGAGCGCAGTGGCATGATCTCGGCTCACTGCAACCTCTGCCTCCCGGGTTCAAGCAATTCTCGTACCTCAGCCTCCCGAGTAGCTGGGATTACAGGTGCGCGCCACCACGCCTGGCTAATTTTTGTATTTTTAGTAGAAATGGGGTTTCGCTATGTTGGCCAGGCTGGTCTCGAACTCCTGACCTCAGGTGATCCGCCCACCGTGGCCTCCCAAAGTGCTGGGATTACAGGTGTGAGCCACTGTGCCAGCCCTTATATTGTCTTTGATACCTGGCTTAGCGGGGTTAGATAAATTGTCTAAGGCCGTAGAGAGAATGTTAGTGCTAGTTTTCAAACACTGGTCTGAGACCAGAGCCTAAGTGCTGATCCACTATACTTTGCTCTTTGGATTCTAATTTTATCAACCAAATTAACATTTCTTTCAATGTTTTGTTCTCTTTTATTGTATTTCAAAACAATAGGCTATACATAACTGATAAAAATGGATTCTAAACCATTGGTAAAAGAATTGAAAGAACTGGCCCCTAGAATCTCCTTCATTCGTCTTCTGCAGTTTATTTGGGGAGTGCCCCTGCCGATTTCTCCAGCCTTAATCTAGTACAACTATCCCCCTTACTCACCACTCTCCTGACACGCTGGCCGCCTTTCAAAGCTCCCTCATTCCAGTATCTTTCCCACCTCAGGGCCTTTGCACATGCTACCCCTCCTGAAACTGTCATCTTCCCACTGTTCCTTGTAGCAAGGTAGATTCCTTTCATTCTTTACACCTAAGCTTAAGTGCCACCTCCTCAGAGAGACCTGCTCACGCCATTTAAAGGAGATTGCCCCCTATTCTCTTATTTCTGCCCTGCCTCTGTTTTCTTTATAGTCTGTATTACAAAAAACTTGCGCATATGTTATTTATTTGGGCTTTTGGGTTTTGACTGTCCCTCTTGAGAAACTCTGAGGACAGAGACCATATCTATCATTTGCTGTTTTATCCTCAATGCTTAGGATAGTTCTTAATACAGAGCAGGTATTTATTAGATTGGTGCAGCGTTGCAGTTTCGGCCATTACTTCTAATGCCAAAAACCACAATTTTGCACCAACCCAATATTTGTTAAATGAACGAATAATTAATTCATTTGTATTTCTCCTGTCTACCCATAAAAGTCATGAAACCTTTATTGCTTGTCCTTCTAAAATGTAGATTGCTTCACATATTTCCACAATCTCCCACTTATTCTATGAAAAGAAAGATTAATCTGACATGAATTATTCTTGGTGAACCCATGCTGGTTCCTGGAGATTACACTTTTTCCCCTAAATATTCACAGGCCCTACCTTTAATAATCCACAGAATGCTGCCCAGGATGATGTCAAGTTCATCAGTCTGCAGGTTGTGGAACCACCTGACTCCCCTTATTTAAAGATAAGAATCACCTCTCTCTGGTCTTCCAGCCTGCCTTTCATTTGCCTCAGCACCTCTGATGACAACCTGCAGAGACTTTATTTGGAGACTCAGTTCTCTGGAAGAAACTAATCCAGGCCAGGGTATTGTAACATATTTATAGTAACTGTGTTTTTTTTCTAGAATCCCTTCACCCATTCAGACCATTGATTCCTTCTTGCCAGCTTTTGTTCTGCCTTTTTCCAGAAAAAGTAGAAGTGTAATAGGAATTGGATAGCTGAGCTTTCCATCATTCATCAACATTATATCATCTACCATTTCCTTTATAGTCTGTCTCAGACATAACTAAAACCCTGTGTGTGTGTGTAATCAAAATACTTTCCAAAGGTAATAAGATCAAATATCTTTATAAGTGCATTTTAAAATATGCCACAGCTGTCTAGCCAAAACAGGTAATTCTAAAGTAGTTCCTCTTGAAAAGCCTGCATTTTAAGATAAAATACACTTTTGTAGCTGCTGTAAGTACAACTAGATATTTAAAAGAATGCAGAGTGCTATTTTTCACTGAAATTAGAAAATCGAAAATTTGCCACATCTGAAACTTTAGAAAGTGTTTAGGAATAGGCCGGGTACAGTGCCTCACACCTGTAATCCCAGCACTTTGGGAGGCCAAGGCAGGCGGATCACCTGAAGTCAAGAGTTCAAGACCAGCCTGGCCAACATGGGGAAACCCCATCTCTACTGAAAATACAAAAATTAGCTGGACATGGTGATGGGTGCCTGTAATCCCAGCTACTCGTGGGGCTGAGGCAGGAGAACTGCTTGAACCTGGGAGGCAGAGGCTGCTGTGAGCTGAGATTGCACCACTGCACTCCAGCCTGGACGACAGAGCGAGACTCTGTCTCAAAAAAAAAAAAAAAAAAAAAAGAAAAGAAAAGAAAAAGAAAAAAAGTGTTTAGGAGGAGATTTCATATGAAAAAAAATATCCAGATTGTGTTCTCTACCTGAATATCCAGAATACAGGGCCCGGTGAGTGATAAAATTAAATGGACAAATCTGTTTTTCCTTCTTCACCTGTTTCCTCAATCTTGTTTTCACACTCAAATATTTTTTCTCCTTTATACATTAAGAGATTTTTTATGTATACATATTATTTTTCAAATTTCTTTGGGTAATTTCTTGTGAATTCCAACACAAAGAGGGGTGTATGTATATTATAAACACAAAAATAAAAAGTGATTCCTTTTATACTAGCACCTTAAAACCATTTAGAACTTCAGTAAAACCATGAAAAAGTGCTGCTTTGGAAATGGAGAAATATTCAAAAGTATGGTGTGATATTTTCAAGTGGATTGTGATTATAGTCTCAATTTGTTGATCTTGACCTCTAGTGGACAGGTGCAGGCTTACTCTTTGTTCAGTCTTAATAAATGAGGCTCAAGAGAACCCTATGTTCACATCTGAATGGATGAAATGTAGGTATGGGTACTGTGTCCTCTCTTGCAGTATGGGCACAAAACTGTCTTTAAAAAAGAGACAAGTAGATAACATGTTGGTCTTCCTGTGATGAATGGAGAAGCCTGTGGATAATTCATAGAACAAATGAATGCTGGAAAACACTAAGGCTCATGTAATTAGAGGTAACCGTAGCCGTGAAACTACAGGTCCTAAGTTATATGATACTGAAAGTCATTTATTTATTTTTTAATGAAAAACAATACCCTTGAATAAACCTTGGATGAAGTTTTATGAGATCTTTGGGAGTCGAGGTATGGTGGGGTTAGGCAAATTGGGCTGACTCAAGGTTTGGGGGCTGTCACCCACATCATCTTGATCAGATCAGTTTCCAATGACCTTTGTTTCTTCCTCTCATGAAGAAAACAATACCTGCCTACACCACTGAATTCTATTTGGAAATCATCTCAGATAAGAAATGACAGATAAAGTACCAGTGATTAGTTTTCAGAACTGTAGCACTTGGGAAGAATGGACATTTTGTAACATATGTACATGAATTAATATAAGACAGAGCAGATTTACTTAAAATAATTTTTGAGCCGAGAAGCTGTTCTTTCAGTAACATTTTTCTTCTGAAGGGCTCAGATTTCTTCCGTAGCTGTGGAACTGCTGTCAGACTGCCTGGCTTGTGCTCAGCCCAGCTACTTATTAACTGGTGGGTTTCTTAACTCTTCCCAGGCGTGGATTCTTCATCACCTACCTCATGGTGGTGTGGAAATGTAAACTGAATAATCTTTGAGAGATACGTAGCCCAGGGCCCCAGCATAGCATATGTGCTTGGTAAATGTTATCATTTTCTTTGTGCTTACATCCATTTATGCATGCTAGTCCATTCGTGGAAATGCAGTCCTGGAATCCAGGGGTCCTGATCAAAATTGCAGTCTTTCTTTTTTCTGCCTAAGGCTTGGCTAAAATATATATTCAGCGGGTAATTCTCCTATATACTATTGGTTTACTATGGAGTTTTATTGAAGGACGGAGGCAAAATGTTGAAACATTATCTCCAAATCTTCATAGGAAAAAAAAAATCTATAAAATATCTTACTCAGAAAATTGCTAGGAAGCAGATAGTATAAAAGCAAACCATAATTCTATTCAAAATTTTATTTTAATACTCATAAAATGTTTTAGTTTTCCATCAAGTGAATTTATCTTTGGAATCAATAGAAATATAGTTATTATAAGTTTAGTTTATGCTTTTACATCCTGGTAGAAATGTAGCAATACACATAAAAATAAAAGTTCCATTGATTTTTTTCTTCAAAAGCACCATCCTATTTTGTAACCTTGGCTAGGAGTCTAGGACAAGGAAACACACACACACACACACACACACACACACGACATGACCTGGGGCATGGCTACAGCAGCCATAAGAGCTCTTTTACTATCTTCTCCCACTAATACTAATCATCACAGGTGTGTCATCTGTGGGAAATCTACATTGTCTTCAGCTGCTGCCTGAGACTTTGAAAACCAGTGTGCTTCCTTTTACAACAGAAATTTCTGGGAAGATTCCCAACTGTCCCTTTTCATCTAATTTCTTTTAGTGCCTCCTTCCTTTTACACACTTGCTAGTTGTTCCTGGGAGCTCCTTGAAGGCAGGGACCTTACCATCCTGGCCCTTGCTGCATCCTGAGAGCCCAGCCCAGTGCTCGGCTTATGGTAGGCCCTCAGTAAATATTTGTTGAAAAATGAATTAATTTTCAAAAGTAATATTTAATAATCTACTGTATAAATATTTTAAAGGCATAAAACATCGTCTTTTGCCCTAAAACTAAATCGCTTCAATTCAAAAGAATTGAAAGAATAAGATAATATTGTCTGCTAGTTTTACCTTGCCTCATGTCAAAAAGTTTAATTAAAAGTAGTGCTTTGGCTGGGTGTGGTGGCTCATGCCTATAATCCCAGCACTTCGGGAGGCCAAGGTGGTCAAACCACTTGAGGTCAGGAGTTCAAGACCAGCCTGGCCAACACGCTGAAACCCCACCTTTACTAAAAATACAAAAAAATTAGCCAGGCATGGTGGCACGCGCCTGTAATCGCAGCTACTTAGGAGTTTGAGGCAGGAGAATCCTTGAACCTGGGAGGCAGAGGCTGCAGTGAGCTGAGATTGTGCCACTATGCTCCAACCTGGATAACAGTGAGACTCTGTTGCAAAAAATTTAAAAAAAAAATAATGCTTTATTCTTTTATTCCAACTCTAGATTCAATCACCTGACTACCCTACAGTTAAAAGTCTTTTCTGACCTTATTAATTTTGAAATTGAGACCCAACCTTTTTAGGCCTTATTACCTCATTCTACTGGTTATATACCCCCTTTAAACCATAAGAAACGGGATTCACATCCTTTGATTCTACAACTGCTAGAAGTTAGAAGATCTCTGTTTTATTTTGAAGTGCCTACCATTTGTTGAGAAGTGGGACCTGTTGTGTATCAGGAAATGAAGAAAAGTAGTTCTACCTATTAACAAAGTTTTCCCCCAAAAAAGACAAGAGACAGTGGGACATAGGTAAAAGGCCACATAGCTGTCACTCCTGGATGTTTCTGTTTACACCGGATGGATACCAGAATCATGCTTTCATTCTCTAAGGCAGCATGTTTAGAGTATTGGAGTATTGTCCTTAGGACCTAGATGGAGAGGCTTCTAACAGGATGTCCTGAAAACTATATTACACTTATGAGAAATGCCTCCAAACACCTAAACACAGATCAAGTGAAAGAAAGTGGTCTTTTGATTTTAATGGTTTGTGACTTCTAGTGCATGTTTGTCCTTAGGTCCTGGTGTGTCACAAGGTGCATGCTATTCCATGCAGAGGCATGTATTTCTTCCTGGGCTTATGCCTGTAATCCCAAATTTAGGGAGGCTGAGGCTGGCAGATCACTTGAGGTCAGGAGTTCAAGACCAGCCTGGCCAACATAGCGAAACCCTGTCTCTACTAAAAATACAAAAATTAGCCAGGCATGGTGGTGCACGCCTGTAGTCCCAGCTACTTGGGAGGCTGAGGTGGGAGAATTGCTCGAACCTCGGAGGCAGAAGTTGCAGTGAGCCAAGATCGTGCCACTGCACTCCAGCCCGGGTGACAAAGTGAGACTCCGATTCAAAAAAAAAGCCAGTTGTGGTGGTTCACGTCTGTAATCCCAGCACTTTGGGAGGCCTAGGTGGGCAGATCACCTGAGGTCAGGAATTCAAGACCAGCCTTGTGAAACCCCGTCTCTACTAAAAATACAAAAAGTAGCCGGGCATAGTGGCGTGCGTGTGCCCGTAATCCCAGCTACTTGGGAGGCTGAGGCAGGACAATCCCTTGAACCCGGGAGGCAGAGGTTGCAGAGAGCCGAGATCGCACCACTGCACTCCAGCCTGGGTGACAGACTGAGACTCCATCTCAAAACAACAACAACAAGAAAGAAAACCAACATCATGTGAGTTACATAATCAAATCAGAAAAATTTTGAGGAAAGAAGTAAATAATCTTAATCCCTTTATCTCTGATTCTCTGGCTCTTTGGGTGACCAGTTCTTTTAGGTTTAAAAACTTTATATAGTCTTTGATTCTGTGGTTTTATTCTGCTATCGAATGAAAGGATAAAATCTAATGGCCCAAAATATATTTAATTTGAATTTTTTGGTTAAATATATTAAGTGGCTAAAAAAAATCATCCATCTGGAATTCTGAACCTCACAACTCAGGAAAAGGATATCTCATGCTTGCCACCTCTGTGTCCAGTAAATGACTCCTCCAAGAAAGAACTTGGCCCAACCCTTGAAAGCTCTGCTCTAGTCTCCACCATTTGTAATAAGAAACACATTCAGGTGTGTGGCAGTTATGTGGTCTTTGGCCTGTGCCTTTTTTCTCTTGTCTCTTTCTGGAATTAGGAAGACTCGCTTCTTTCCTCTAACTGATACATACCTCAAGTCACTTGAGCCCACTTCTCAACATACCCTAGGTTCCCATCAGTTTAGAACAGTGCTTCTCAAACTCTTTGGTTTCAAGACCCCATTACATGCCATAAAATTATTGATGACCCCAAAACACTTTTATTTGTGGATTTACCTACCAATATTTACCATATTAAAAGTTAAAACACAAATTAGAAATATATATTTGGTTATAAATAACAATAAGCCCAACATACATTAATATAAATAACATATTTTTGGAAAATAACTATTTTGTAAAACAAATAAGAAAAACAGCATGGTTTTAATCTTTGCATATCCCTTTAATATCTGGCTTAGGCTGGGCACAGTGGCCTATGCCTGTAATCCCAGCACTTTGGGAAGCTGAAAAGGGAGGATCACTTGAGCCCAGAAGTTGGAGTCCAGCCTGGGCAACATGGCAAGACCCAGTCTCTACAAAAAATTAAAAAATTAGCTGGGCATGGTGGCATGAGGCTGTAGTCCCAGCTGCTACTTGGGAGGCTGAAGTGGGAGGATTGCTTGAGCTTGGGAGGTTGAGGCTGCAGTGAGCCATGATTGTGCCATTGCACTCCAGCCTGGGCAACAGAGACCCTGTCACACAGACACACACACACACACATGTCTGACTCAATAGAAGACAGCTGGATATTCTTATCTGCCTCTGCATTCAATTTGTTCCAATACATTGCTTTGGTTAAAGAATATGAAGAAAATTTGGCTTCACATATATATGTAGTTGGAAAACGAGAGGCGTATTTTGATAGCCTTTTCAAATAATTGTGGGTATTCTTCAGTGATATTAGAGCAAAACTTGACAAATCATAGTTTCTTAGAGGCCAGTTGCAAAGTAGAATCTGAAACCCTATCAGTGAACTGTGAAAATGTATTACATTAAAATGCACTGGTCTATCCTGTTCTCTGAGTGGATTTTGTAGCATCATGCATTGCATTGGTCATTTAGAAAATACTGGTTCACTGAGTCACACAGTTCTTCCAAATTTTTAGTCATTTCAGTATACAATATTTTTTAAGTCCTATTTAATAATAGCACCACAGATCTCATCCTTAAGTACTGGGAAACTCATAATATTGGATACAAATTTCCCCCAAATTCCAATTTTTGGTTGAAAACTCAGATTTTATCATTAGCAACAAATACTGTCTGTTGTTTTTCTTGACATGGAGTGGTTGGAGTGCAGTGGTATGATCAGCCTCAGTCTCCCAAGTAGCCGGGGCTACAGGTGTGCACTACCAAGCCCAGTTAATTTTTGAAATTTTTTGCAGAGACAGAGTCTCGCCATGTTACCCATGTTGGTCTGAAACTCCTGGCCTCAAGCAGTCCTCCAGCCTCGGCCTCCCAAAGTGCTGGGTTTACAGGCATGAACCATCATGGCTGGCCCCAGGATATTCTTGAGTGAAGCTGGCTTTCTTTTGCTTTTGCCAGGCCATAGCAGTAAACAGTCAGTTAACTCCTAGTATACTGATTTCATTGATGCTAAGGCATGACTTTTGTTGACAATTGATTTTGCACCGTCCATGCACATTTCAACACAGTTGTATCGGGATAAATCATAAGATTCAAAAAGTTATTCAACACTTTGACTATTTCAGCACATGTGTTTGTTGCCAAGCATTTATGTAATACAATATCTTCAATCATGAAGTGTGGCTGATAAGAACAAAAATTAAAAAATAACAAATACAGTCATATCTGTAGATGTGTCCATTTTGAAAGTACAAGTGCAATTCTGCAGATGGTATATTAGTCTTCATGTTTATAGTGAAATCCGAAATTTGACAAGGTACCATGTTTTGGGGAAGTGGCACTGGTTTCTTTTACTAACTTGTCCTTCAGCAGGCATTGAGCAATGTCAGCTGCGTAAGGCTTTGTCATTCAGATAGTATATGTCCTTTTCCAGCCAATGCAATATGATAACTCACCCCGTAGGATGCTTTGGTGTCTTTTTCATTTCTAGTTTGAAAACCTGAAGAAATACTTAGCTTTTAAAAAGCTCATATTGTGTACATTAAAAATATTTCTTTTCCTTTATACTCTTATCAGTCTCAAAATGACAATTTGAAATTGTTTTGTTGCATAAGACACAATAAGGGGAATTATTAGCATCCACAAAGGGAGGGGAAGATATCTTTCATTGTGTTTTCATTTCTTCATCCAGTTTTTTTTTTGAAGTTGATCCGCCCTTCCATGAGTCAGGGAACTCTGATATTTCAGGTTCAGGTACATCAGCATCTTATATGTAGATGCTACATGTGGGAATTGAGAAAGCAAGCCTTCTTATCTTTTGTTTTTAAGCCAATGATCTATCCTTAATGATAAGAAAAATATTCTATAAATAACTTTTCTTTTTATTTTAGAATATTGAACTCTAAAGCAATAACAGTTTTAGATGAATTTTTTAAAATTTATGAAGTTTTGAAAAAAATTTAAAATATTGCAAAACAACACGGTATATTATTTGTTGTTGAGTTTTCAAATAGATGCAAGGGAAATTCGGGATTTCAAAGCAACAATACATTGGACAATAATGAGGTTACAGAAATTATAGCAGGTATAATGAAAGATAGATACTGCAGTCAAAGTATTAAGAACAAACTGAGTTAATCTCCAAAAATGCATATATATATATATTCTAAATCTACCACCTTAGAAAATTCTAAAAAACACAAGAATACGAAAAGCACTTGTTGCCAGAATAAAGTATCCTATGTCATGTAGCCTCTGGAAGCTCTACCATATTCTTGAGAAAGGATGAAAGTAAGAAAAACAAATGATGTCTTCGTATTATTGTAAAATAGTGTTGACCTCACAGTCCTCCTCAAAAGATCTTAGCGCCCCCTGGAGTCCCCAGGCTACATCTGATGAATCACTGGTCTAGGGAGCCATCAGTTTTAAATGAGTTTAAATTATCTTAAATATGCTTATTACACTTTCTTTATTTGATGCACCTTGTAGAACCTAAAATTAGACTTCAGGAGCTGCTGATGCTTTGAATGAAGTAAGAGACATCAGAGGTTAACAGTTCAAGAGCCATGAATTCTCATTTTGATCCATTAAATCCTTCTACCTTTGCAGCATGAGTCTAGAAGCCCTGATCAGTCCTTGTTAAAAAGCTGGAAATAGGCCGGGCGCGGTGGCTCACACTTGTAATTCCAACACTTTGGGAGGCCGAGGTGGGCAGATTACCTGAGGTCAGGAGTTCGAGACCAGCCTAGCCAACATGATGAAACCCCATCTCTACTAAAAATTAAGAAAAAAAAAATTAGCTGGGCATGGTGGCATGGGCATGGTGGCATACGCCTGGAATCCCAGCTACTCAGGAGGCTGTGGCAGGAGATTGAGCCTGGGAGACGGAGGTTGCAGTGAGCTGAGATTGTACCACTGCACTCTAGCCTGGCCAACAGAGCAAGACTCTATCTCAAAAAAAAAAAAAAAGCTGGAAATAGCTGTTTTGCTGTTGATAAATGAATGGATGTAAATTCCCACATGTTGCTTCTCCAGATCATTTCATGATCATTCAAGCAGAAACTGCAGCAATTAGAAGTGTCGCATATGGTTGGAATTTAATCACTTTACATTTTGAGCATTCCTTCTAAAAGCAATTTCTTTTGATTCAATGTAAAAATTCATAAGTACATATCAGGCACCCATACTATCCAGGTACTAAAGGGAATACAAAAGGTGCATATCCTACTCCCCAATTATTAATTTTTGCAGCTGGACGCGGTGGCTCATACCTGTAATCTCAACACTTTGGGAGGCCGAGGTGGGCAGATCACCTGAGGTCAGGAGTTTGAGACCAGCCTGGCCAGCATGGTGAAACTCTGTCTCTACTAAAAATACAATAATTAGCCGGGCGTGGTGGCACGCATCTGTACTCCCAGCTACTGGGGAGGCTGAGGCAGGAGAATCTCATGAACCCAGGAGGCAGAGGTGGCAGTGAGCTGAGATTGCACCACTACACTCCAGACTGGGATTTAAGAAAATGTGTAGTTAAATATTGCCTCAAATGCTTGAATGTAGGTTATAAACAATGAGAATAGGGCCCATGAAGAGATTTTCATTTTGCACAGAGGTGAGACTTAAAAAGGCCTTGAAGGATAAATAGAAATAGATAGAAACAGAGTAGAAGGGTTATTCCAAGAGAATATTCGTTTGGATGAGGGCACAGAGGCAGGAAGATGGAGCTTAGCTTGAGGGAATGGAGGTCACTGGTGCTGTGAATATTTGCAGACAGCCATATCCAGAGCTGAGAGGTGAAGGAACAGACTGGAATAGTTCTTTTATTTTTCACTCTCCTACCCTATTTGCCTTTGGTTTAGCAAGGAGGATTGAAAGTAAACCAAGACAAATGGTGGGGGGCAGCAGAGGGAGGTGGGAGGGAAACTCCAGGATGAGTTATGGTCAGCCACAAGAAGCTGTTGAAATAAAATGACCAAGAGTTAATGCCTTTATAGACGCAGGGATACACAGCCTAGATCCCCTTCCTCTAAAGGACTTGCTGCCCATCCACTGAAAGCTTGGTCAGCAGCCAGCCATCAGCTCTCTCAGGGCCTGCCTTGTTGCAAAGGGCTGCCTCCCTGCAAAGAGCTGCCTTGCTCAAAGAGCTGCCTTGCACTAGGTCATGCTCTTCTGGTGGCAGCTTGCATCCTGTCACAGAGAGGCAGGGGTGTGAAAGCACAGCCATCTCATTTGCTCTGCAGGACAATATCCACTCCAGAGTTCCTGCTAGACTGGCCAAGACCTTGTTGCCTTTCAACTTCTTTCCCATTCTATTCGCTCCCTCCTTCCTTCACAGGTGTTGAGCCCTAATAAAATTTTGCACCTGAAATTCTGCCTCATTATCTGTTTCTGGAGAATCTAACCTGTAACATTTTCCCAGCCAGGGCTGAATACACGCACACACACACACACACATACATACACACACACACACACGTACTGTCTCTATATATATGTTTATGTGTATGTATATATGTACGTATATTTTTAATTACTTTTCTCCTTTCAATAGTATACTGTCTATCAATTATTAGCAAATTGTATTTTCAACCTGTTGGCTTATTTATTCTAAATATAGCCATTTTCCTCTAATGAGAAATCTTTGTTGCCAAAAGAATTTTATAATGGCAAAATCAGTCATTTTCCCCACTAATCACAAGGTAATTTTGCCCATTTTGAGATGAGCAAAAATCATATGTTCAGAACAGTAAGGTGAGAGAGAATCAGCTAATTTACCGATAACTGTGGGCACTAGCTGAACTGACGTATCATGCTGCTACGCACTTTAGTACCAGGCTCTCAGGTGGCCAGTTCTTTGTAGGATAACGTGGAATAATGCTTATTTAAAATATGACTTCCAAGACTAATTCTCAACTTCAGACTCCCCACTCCCAGCATTATTGCTTTGGCATTAGTAATGTTAGTCAGAAAAATGAGTAATTCTTGGTAAGAATGGGAAGCATTCAACTTGTAACTTCAAAAAGACATTATCTGAAAGGTTGAAAGCCAGTTCCTAATAGTACCTGGTGTCCTGGCTTCAGGGCTCACAGCAATCCTGTGGAGAAAGTATGAGTATCCCATTTCAACAAAGAAGGTGAGGCTTGGAGGGAAAGGAAGTTGCTCAAGATTTGCTCTGGAACAGAGCCAGGATTCCCACTCAGATCTTCGACTCTGAATCCTGCAGGCCTTCACCTGTACGAGCACTGAGCGCCTGGCTGCCAGCTCCAGAGCTCCTCTGGGGCCTTGGTCAATGTGGTGTTATGTCCAGCACACATTCCCTTGGTCTACTGGAGGACAGTTCCTGTACATGCAGATGACTTCCTTCCCCAAGGACCTATGACTCTCTCCCTGAGGGCTTTCTCTGACACCATCTGCACATGGGCAGCTTAGACTGAAAGTCTCA
Organism: Pongo pygmaeus; assembly: GCF_028885625.2. Taxonomy (NCBI): domain Eukaryota; kingdom Metazoa; phylum Chordata; class Mammalia; order Primates; family Hominidae; genus Pongo; species Pongo pygmaeus. Next base: position 86,931,065 of record NC_072385.2, on the reverse strand, counting down.
GGGGGTCGATGCCTTCCAGAGGCACCTCTCTAACAATAAGGGCCCAGATTGAGTGGAAATACCCCAGCTTCCTTACCACTCCAGCCTCCGTGCCATTAGTGACGTGATTCCAAGGTGCATCCTACACCGACTCGCGGTGACTCCCTGGCCAGAGCTCATTCGCGTGGCCCTCAGCAGCTCTCCTCCTTCCCTGGCTGTCTTCTTCACCACCTCTCCGTGATTCCAGGAATCAGCTCCCGAATAAACGACTTGCACCCGAATCCTTGTCTCAGGGTCTGCTTCTGGGGGCGCACCGAGGAAGACAGCAATCCTGTCCTAAGGTTTTGCACATCTGAGGCAGATGGACCCCCTGGGACCGGGGCTCAGGGCTGAGTTTTGGAGGAGTGGGAGACACTCAGGGTGTGGCTTGAGGAGGGATGAGGTGAGGCTTTGAGGTTGGCAGATGGCATTTCTGGCAGGAGCCTAGCGTGGAAGGTGTGAGAGGAAGAGGGAGGTTGGGGACAGTGGACATCCTTGGGGGTGGTGGGGAAGGAATCAGGGCTGGGAACCCGCCTCTATCAGCAAAGGGAACTGTGCCAGTGGGCCCCAGGACCAATGCCAGGGAGGCCACGTTCATGCAGCGGCTCAGCCAAGTCTTTTAAGGAGTGGAATGGGAAATGCCGTTTACTGGCTTGCTGTTGGCCCAGTATTTATTGTTTTACATTTTTGCCCTGGAATTTCCATTGTCCTTACTCCTTAGAGGAGACTACACTTTTGCAGCTAATAAAATATGTTCTCCAGGTTAAATGGCATTTCAGCAAGTGCCATCATTACATTTTTCAGCACCCAGCCACTTACATAGCTCTTCCATTTTGTCCTGATAAAATCATCCTGTGCAGTGAGCAAGGCGAGGGTTATATGCCCACCTCTGACATGCTGGCTAATGTGCTCACAGCGCCCCAGCTGTGAGTAGCATGGGTCGGGGGAGTGCACAGAGCCTGTCAACGTGGCTTCACTCCTGTAGCAGGCCCCAAGGGTGCCGGCCCTCTGCTGGCGGACTCAGAGCTATTCCAGGAGTGGGCTGGGCTGGCCCCACCAGGGGCAGAAAGCCAGCGCCTATAGATGCAGCTCTCTTCTACCCATCTGTCCTCTCGAGCCCCAACTGCAGCCAGCTGGACTTTCTAACAGCAGAAAGCTCTTTTACCAAGGAGATTTCCAAGTCCTGTTTTTTTCCATTGATTCTAGGGATGGCAAGGTTTGGATAGAACATCAGAGCTCAGCTGGTGCCTGGGCAGTCATGACTGTGGGGCCTGGCCGCGCATGGGCAGGGCAGCCTGGTGATGTGGGGCTGGGCTCAGGATCAAATGAGACAGGCCTGAAATCCATCAGAGCCTCTTAAATCCTGGACAAGTGGCCAGTTCTTTGAAGGGTTTATATCTGTATAGCCTAGTGCAGCTTCCAGATGTGTGGTTTAGGATGTTGAAAGCACTTGTTATTGCTTGTGTTAATATGATGAAAGCAATACTAATAAAGTGTAGTCTCTGAAGCTGAATGAATGTGATCTCTGAGGCTGCTTTCCCCAACCTGGGGGAGGTGGGCTGTTGGGTGGCCATGTCAGATTCAGTTCTGGCAGGATGCTGGGGGCCTTCTGGCAGCACCGATGCCCTAGCTCAGAACCTTTTGCTTGTTGCTCCCCAGGGGTGGTCAAGGCCAGGGAGCAGCTCCAAGCCTTCCTGGCAAGGCTAGCTGTGGAGCCGGAAGCAGGGACCCTGCCCCATCCATCCACCACAGACTCCAAGTCCTTCCAGGCCTGGCCCCGCTGCTCAGTCCCGCTCAATCCCATGTGGAGGGAAAACCCCGAATCCTAGAGTGGCCTGAAGTCTCCCAACTGGGGAGCAAGGAGTAGGCAAATTGGTGCCTTTTCTACTGAAATATCTGCTTCTTTGTCACATCCAACAACTCCAGGGAATTATGACCTTTCTTGACCAGCATTTTCCTCTAACCTTTCCATCTTCCTCCCAGGAAAGTGAGGACTCAAAAATACAAGTTACAAAACCCTTCTGCTGGAATCAAACCAAAAGGAAGCTCTCTAATAAGATTCCGTTGTGAATGTTGTGCTTTTGTGCCTAGATCTCCACAAGGGCACCGATGACTGGGAATTCACGTCTCTCGCTCCTTTTAAACCCTCAAGTCTGAGTCTAGCTGCCGCAATACAGAGACTGTTTCCCTGTGAAGCCTCTAGACTTGCCACTGAATTGACCTGGCCTGTAGAAAGGACATTTATTTTCCCTTTGTATAGAGTATTGTGAGAAGGCTGTCTTTGAAGCCTCAAAAGAGTGGCTTTTGTCTCCTTTGTTCCCATAAGGAAAAAGATGTCAGATGAGAGGCCAATCTTGAATCAGCTCCTCAGAGACCACCCCCATAGGAATCTGCCCCTCCTCCCCTCTTAGCTGTAACTAGCTAGATCAGGGTGCGCTCTGACTTAAGGGTAGCCTCTCCCAAGGCCACTGAGTTGTGGCCTGGTGAAAAAGATGATCCGGGCCTCTTAAGATTCCTCCTTCAGGACGTAACTTTAGGAAACTGAGCGGCTGTTGACATTTGAAGTGAGAGCCAAAGCAGAAGGATTGTGGTGCAGAAAGTGGGGAAGCAAAGAGAAACAGGTCTTCTCCATGATGGTCATGTGCAGGCGAGGGCATGAAGGAGCCAGGTGCAGAGTCAGGAGAATGGAGCAGATGCTCAGAGAGCAGAGTCAATGCTCCACAGGTTCCTGGAAAGGTGAGAATGTGGCCCTAGCTTGCGACAGCTTTGCCATCTCAGTCCCAGATCCCACGAGAGCCACCCAGGCCAAGGCTCCTGTTCTGAGACACCATCTCTTCAACATAGATCCCTGCACAAAACCCCTCTTTTCTGAGCCAGCCCAAGGAGGAGTCTCTGTTTCTGAACCTCCGCTTATCAAGGGCAGATATACTGGCTAGTTGAGGATAATGCTAGAAACCTGCCTTGTCCAATGCAGTAGCCACTAGTTACACGTGGCTCTCAAGCACTTGTGGCACTATGGCTGGTCCAGACTGAGATGTGCTGTGAGTCTAAACTTCACACTGCACCCTGAACCAAAAAAAGAAGGTAAAATATCTCACTAATAATTTTTATATATTGATTATATTAAAATGAGAATATTTTGGATATATCAATTTAAATAAAGATATTATTAAAGTTAATTTCACCTGTATCTTTTTACATTTTTAATGTGGCCACTAGAAAATTTACAGTTACATATGTGGTTCACATTATATTAAATATTTCTACTGAATACCCTGCCTTATACTGAAATACCCCAGAAAGAAGAACTGTAGATATTTTAGCAATCACATTAATTAGTTCCAGTACTGAAATTGAAGTCTCAAGGAATCAACACACGTAACCTCCTGCCTCCAGGCATGCTGAGCCTCAACAAGTCCAGCTAAAATGGACCTTCTTCTAAAGCCCCCACTCCACCCCAGGGAAACCCTCTCACCTGCCCCCAACAATTCTCTTAATGCCCGTTGCAGCTGCCATGCTATAGTTGCTGTTAGCCCTAGGTGAGATTAAGTATGTAATGTTTATCATTATGAAGACCCATCACAGATTTTATTATTACATAATCTCACATTGAATTTACACAAGATGGAGATTAAAAAAAAGAAACAACCTGGGATGTGTCATAAGATTCAAGGACACAACTAGGCTCCCAGCCATGGGATGGGGCTCTCTCCATCTTTTATCTGTGTACCTCTGAAAGCACCTGCTCCATTTTTCTCTCTGCTGACCAGCAGCCTCTGCTTCCCCGGGGCAGGAAATGTAGAGACTGCCCCACATTTGACAGAGTTGACAGCCCACAGCTCCTTTTTCACAGAGACACACCAATGCTACTCTAGGTCCCACGTCCAGAGGTCCTGGGGAGGGACTCATGGCCCAGCTTGAGAGAACCACTATGGCCAGGAGCCAAGCCACATAAGAATATGACTGTCCCCCTCCCCCCGAAGCTGTGTAGTGAGAGTATGGGATGGTTCCCAGAAAGTAGGGAGGGGACCCCAAACAAAACAAGAAGTTTCCATGATATCCATGATTATTAGTGTTTGCTTAATCTGGCTCTTTGGTTAAAAAGAATTGTTCTTCCATCCATGGAGGGCTCCAGATGACACCTCCCACTCCTATATCCTGCTTAGAACTTTGCACACCTGCGTGAAAACTTTCACCTCCTCTCCAACTACTAAAATTTGATAATGAAACAATCTGTGAAATTCAACATGGACCTGAGCCATGCAGTCTGTGGGTGGATCACATGAGCAGCAAGGCAGCCATTTGGAAGAAAGCAGCCACTAAATCACAGACAATGAGAGGAGCCCCTCGGCAGTGATGCCACAGATGGTCACTTCAGGTGATGATAGGGATGTTTCAGGGAGCCTTATTTAACCTGATTCATGGCAGCACCTGAGGAAAAATCCTGTGCGGGAATGAGTTCATCCATACCTACTGGCTATTCATGTCCTCCCACAGCCATCTGGCCCTGGCTAAATCACACTGCTTTGGGGTTCATTTCAAAAGCCCAGTCATATGCATGTTAAAGAGGTTCACATATCATTGACTCATAGAAAGAAAGCCAGTTTCCTGTGTGCTTTTCAAGACTGTCGGTGGGCACACCCAGCTAACCTAAAGTCATTTCTCCCACTACTCCCTATGGACCCTTCCACTGCCACCCCGTCAGCCCAGACGCCATCTTGCTCCTCAACATGCTATGTGCAGGTCACCTGAGAGTCTATTTCTGTAGGCTGAAGATGGCCTAAAAAGGTCTAAACCCAGCTCTGCCTGCGACCAGCTATGCTGTCCTTGGAAAATTTCCTTTTCCTTGAATAAAATTCAAGTAATTATCACCACCTGGCAGGGTTGTTATAAAAATCAAAAAAGATTTAAAGCACTTAAGCTGTATCTGGAATACTTTTGTTCTTTAAAAAAAATTCTGAAGCACATATGGCAAATTTTAACATGTTCACTAGTTGACTTTTCTCCATATTTTTCTATGTGCTTGTAATTTTTCATTTTCTTAAAAATGATAAATATTATTTTGGGGAAACAGGGACCAAACTTGCCTCCTACCATAACCAACTACAAAAATGGACAAATTATATACCACAACTGTGTTCAGGTATTAGACAACAGTCAGCCCAGGACTATATACATAAGAGAAGAAAAATTAATGAGGTGAACCCTCTAGTTGCCCCAGGTTTCTACCTGGGGACAGTTTCTGGGACCATGTGGCAGGGAGTAGGACCCTGGGAGAGCATGGTGGTCTTACTGAGTTGAATTATCAGAGATCAGAGTTTGGGGAGGCAGAGTCAGCCAGACTTTGTGTGACAAAGTACCATGAAGAAGGGAGTTATGCTGAGAAAGCTTCCAGAATCTGCAGAGGGGTCCCCTTGAATCTGCTGCTGAACACTAAGCTGAACTTGAGTATGGTGAAACTCCATGAGACTAAGTAAAGAAGTACTAGGCAGATATAAGCTGAACAATTCCCAGCAGTCACACAGGGCTACAAGATACTTGTATTCAACCAGCCGGAATAGGAAGTCCACAATGAGCTCCAGAGTCATTCAATTAGAGACTACAAAAGAGTCACACCTTAGCAGAAGTGCTACCAAAGCTAAAAAACAATCCTCAAAAGGGTCAAGCTAATCTGCAAGTAACTAAAGTGCCTGCCAGAGCAAAGATCAACATTCTTTAAAAGAACATAACAAAATCCAACACAGAACAAAATAAAATCCACAATGTCCAGCATCCAAAAGAATATTACAAGGCATGAAAGGAAGCAGGAAAATGTGACCCATAACCAGGAAGAAAATCAGTAGATAAAAATTAATTAAGAAATGACAGAGATGATGAAATTAGCGCACAAAAACTTTAAAACAGCTATTATGAATAAGTTTATGTAGTCAAAGAAAAATAAATGTAATGAGAAAGAAACGGAAGATATGAAAAAGAACCAAATGGGATTTCAAGAGATAAAATGAAAATTTCACTGGATGAGACTAACAGCGGCATATTTGACACTACAGAAGAAAATAACAGTGAATTTGAGGACATAGCAATATAAACTTATCTAAACCAAAGAAAAGAAAGAAAGAAAATTTGAAGGGGGAGTAGGGGGAGACAGCATAGCCTCAATGACCTGTGGGACAATATCAAGCAGTCCAGTACCCATGAAATTGGAGTGCCACAAAGATAAGAGAGAGGAAGAAATAGAAAAAAGCTTCAAAATTTTATAGTGAATTTCCCCCTAAATTTGATGAGAAATATAAATCTATAGAGCCAAATGTCTTACACAAAGATATTATTAATATATGACCAAATTTCTGAAAAAGCCTCCAAAGAAAACATCTTCAAAGCATCCAGAGACAAAAGAAACATTTTGTACAAAGGAGAAAAGATAAACTTAATGCAGACTTCTCATCAGAAACAATGCAATTCAGACGACAATGGAATGCATTTTAAAGTATGGAAAGGAAAAAAGCCAACCCAGAATTCTAAGTCTAGCAAAAATATAATTTAAAATGTTGCCAATAATAATTCTGAATGCCATTATCCTGAATGTCAAAATCCCAAAGATTAAAATCCAGCCTGGCATGGTGTCTCATCCCTGTAATCCCAGCACTTTGGGAGGCCAAGTCGGGCAGATCACTTGTGATCATGAGTTCAAGACCAGCCTGACCAACATGGTGAAACCTCATCTCTATTAAAAATAAAAATAAAAAATAAAAAATAAAAAAAAGCTGGGCGTGGTGGCACTTGCTACTCCAGACACTCCAGAGGCTGAGGCAGGATAATCCCTTGAACCCAGGAGGCAGAGGTTGCAGTGAGCTGAAATTGCACCACTGCACCCCAGCCTGAGTGAGAGTAAGACTTCGTCTCAAAAACAAACAAACAAACAAAAAGATTAAAATCCCTAATGTCTAAAATCCTGAAAAATCACAATCCTAAAAGATTAAAATCTCAATCTGAAATTCTGAAAGCCAAATTCTGGAGAAGGGATTAGTGCGTCTTCAGTTGTACACAAGATAGTTGCATCATGTTGGTTGCAGCATGTTAGGCAGAACTATTACCTCGTTATTGTCTTTATTTGGAAATTAAGTCTGATTTAAAGAGATGCGTATATGTGCCAAATTGACAAGGGGACTTGTGCGCTTAATTTTAGGTGTCAATTCAACTGGATTAAGGAATACCTAGAAACCTGGTAAAGCATGATTTCAGGTGGGTCTGTGAGGGTGTTTCCAGAGGAGATTGCTGTGTGAGTCTGAGTGGACTAGGTGGGGAAGATCCACCCTCGTTGTTGGTATGCACAATTCAGTCATCCAGGGATCCAGAGAGAACAGATACAGAAGGTGAATGAGTCTCTCTCTGGGAGCTAGGACAGGCTTTTCTTCTACCACTTTGACATAAGAGATCCAGACTTGACAGCCTCTAGACTCCAGGCCTTACATCAGCAGCCCCCGCCTGGGTCCCAAGGCTTTCAGCCTTGGACTGAGAGTTACACCATTGGCTTCCCTGGCTCTGAGGCCTTCAGACTTGGACTGAACCACACTTCCCATTCCAGTCTCCAGCTGGCAGATAGCCTGTTGTAGGACTTCTCAGCCACTATAATCACATGAGCCAATTCCCCTAATAAATTCCTCTCATATACCTATATACATATCCTATTGCTTCTATCTCTCTGGAGAACACTGCCTAATACAGATTTGGTATTGGGGAAGCCAAATATCATTCCTTCTTACTGCATTCCTTACAGCACAATGGAAAAGAGCTGTGAAATTGTTTCCTTACAAAAAAAAAAAAAGTGAAAAGTTAAAAGTGTACAAGGCTACTTAATGGTGAAAGGTATAAATTTTTAAAAGCTAATTTTAGGCCAGTAATGGTGGATCACACCTGCAATCCCAGGACTTTGGGAGGCTGAGACAGGAGGATCGCCTGAACCCAGGAGTTTGAGACCAGCCTGGGTAACATGGCAGAGACCTCATCTCTACAAAAATTTAAAAAATTAGCTGGACCTGGTGGCATAAGCCTGTAGTCCCAGCTGCTACTTGGGAGGCTGAGGTGGCAGGATCACTTGAGCCCAGGAGGTTGAGGCTGCAGTAAGCTGAGATTGTTTCACTGCACTCCAGCCCTGGGTAATAGAGTGAGACCCTATCTCAAAAAAAAAAAAAAAAAAAAAAAGCTAATTATGGCCGGATGCAGTGGCTCACACCTGTAATCCCAACACTTTGGGAGGCTGAGGCGGGCGGATCACCCAAGGTGAGGAGTTTGAGACCAACCTGGCCAACATGGTGAAACCCCATCTCTACTAAAAATACAAAAAATGAGCCGAGCATGGCGGTGGGCACCTGTAATCCCAGCTACTCCGGAGGCTGAGGCAGGAGAATTGCTTGAACCCGGGAGGTGGAGGTTGCAGTGAGCCGAGATCGCACCACTGCACTCCAGCCTGGGCAACTGAGTGAAACTCCGTCTCAGGGGGGGAAAAAAAGAGAGACGATTATTTTTGACGCTGCAAAAACAGAAAATTGCTTAATTGTAACAGCCAAGCAATAACCAAAATTTCAAAAGGACATCGTATACTTACAAAATTTGTACACCACAACCACTCTCCAAATACAAGTTCAATGAGTGTTTCAAAGATCATAGAAGTGAAAATGCAGGCAAAAAATATAAGAAATCTCCCCTGCTAAATTATTCAATTGTGTATGATTTCTGCCCCTTCACAGATAGCACCAATTTGCTATGCTATGTATTTCATCTTCACATCATTTCCAGTACTAAGTATAAATTATATAAAGACTTTTAGTGAGTTCTAATTTGTTTTATGAAATTTTTGCAAATGTAATTTCACAAAAGTGCATTATCATAGAATTGAATTTGTTGTATAAGCATTGTCCATGTGTGTAAAATATTGAAACTTCCTCAGTAAATGAAAAGGTGTTCTTTTTGTACATCTGCACTTGAGAAAGATGTCTCAAAATCTTAGCTCTTTGGGCCACTTCATATACAATAGTGACCCACCGAGGTTTTTGATTGATATCTTCAAAAGACTTAGGTTGCCCATCATGTTATTTCAAATGACAGCAGTTATAAAGCTGGGTGCACACAATTACCGACCATACTGATATGCATTTATACATTTTGCTTTTTCACCTATTCCTTTATGAATATGATTCATCTGCTTATAACTGTTATATCCATGTGCTGTTAGTGTACCTGAGTGTTTATGCTTGTAAAAATATGTATGTTATGATTGCCTATTTTATTGGGTAAAGTGTGAAGTGCTCTGTTATGTCTTTATATGTTTCTCAAGTAAATCTCTCTTTAAAAATGTAAATAAATGTCTTTAAAGAATTTTTTGAAATTAGTTTTCCAAAAATTAGATTTTCAGACTTTGATCTTTCAGCATTATGATTTTCAAGACTTTAGGGATTTTGATCTCTTGGAATTTTAACAGGATTATGGCATTTAGGATTATGTCTTTTAAGATTATGGCACAAACCCACTTTAAAAATGAAGGTGAAATGATGACTTTTTCAGATAGACAAAAGATGAGAGCACTCGCTCCCAGTAGTACTGGACTTAAGAAAGTATGAAAGTTCTTCAGGCAATAGGAAAATGATGTCCAGTGGAAACTCGAATCAACATAAAGAACTGGAGAGACTAGGATATGGCAAATATGTGGATAAAAAGAAAAGGCCTTTTTTCCTTTTCCTTTATTTAAAATTAGTTTTTAAAACAATGATTTAAAACAAAAGAATATATTGTGATGTTAATAACATACAGCAGTAAAGTAAGTGTATGATGACAATATAAAAATGAAAGTATATTTTTGGAAGGTTTTTATATTATATGTGAATTAGTATAATATTATTTGAAGGTAGAGGTGATATATTAATTATGTATATTTTAAACCCTATTGCAACTACTAAAAACAATAAAACAAGGTGATATATTTTGCAAGTCAATAGTGGAGATAAAGTAGAATACTAAAAAATGTACAATGAATGCAAAAGAAGACAAAAAGGAATAAAAAGGGAACAAAGAACAGATGGGACAAACAGAAAACAAGTAGCAAGATGGTAGATATATATCTGACTTAATCATCACATTAAGTGTAAATTATCTAAACACTATAATTCATAAACATAGATTGTCAGACTGGATATAAAAGCAACACCCAACTATACATTCTTTAAAAAAAAACCCTAAAATATAAAGATACAGTTAAATTAAAGGAAAGGGATGGGAAAAGATATACCATGCAGTAATAGCATGCACAACATTAATTACTTAAAAAGCCAGTGTAACTACATTAATATCAAAGTACACTTCAGAACAAAGAATATTGTAGTACTGTGGATAAAGAGAAACATTTCATAATGATAAAGGGGTCAATAGATCAAGAAGACAAGGCAATCCAAAATGTATATGTACCCAATATGATAACTTTAAAATACATGAAGCAAAAAAATGACAGACCTGAAAGAAGAAATAGACAAATCCACAAAAGTAGTTGGAGACCCCCAAATTCCTCTCAGTAACTGACAAAATAAATAATCAGAAAACAAATAAAGATATAGAAGACTTAACACTATCAACTAACTTGACAGAAATGACATATATAATACACTTCACGTGACAATAACAGAAGACACACTTTTTCGAGTGCACATAGAACATTTACCAAAATAGACTATATGCTGAGATGGAGAGTAAGTCTCAAAAAACTTACAATAATTTAAATAATCCAGAGTACTAATACTAATATGAATGGTCATACTAATTTGAAATTAAATTATAGATCAGTAACAGAAAGATGTGGAAAATATGCAAATGCTTAGAAACATAAAAACTCACTTCTAATAACCCACGGGTCAAAGAAGAAATCACAAAGGGGATGGAAACATATTTGAACCTAATGAAAATGACCATACAACATGTCAAAGCTTGTGAGATGCAGCTAAGCAGTGTTTGAAGGATATTTATAGCTTTAAATGCTTATATTAGAAAAGAAAATAGCTTTAAAATCAGTGATCTAAACTTCTAGCTTAAGAGTGTAGAAAAATAAGAGTACATTAAACCTAAAGTAAGTAGAACAAAGAAACAATAAAGGCAGAAATCAATGAAATGGATTGAAATCAATGAAATGAACAAATAATAGAATAAAATCAATGAAAAAATTGTTTCTTCATATATATCAATAAAAGTAATAAACTTCTAGCTAGACTGATCAAGGAAAAAAAGAGAGAAAATATAGATTACCAGTATCAGGAATTCTATATAAATTAAAAGATCTTATAAACAGAATAATAAGGAAATACTATGAACAATTTTAAATAAATTTGACAATGCAGAGAAAACAAATAAATTTCTTGAAAGATACAAATTACCAACATTGAATCAAGAAGAAATAGAAAATCTAAGTAGCCCTATATCTATTAAAAATTCAATTTTTGATTTACAACTTTCCATAAGAAAAATATAGCCCCTGGCAGCTTCACTGGTGAAATTCTATCCATCATTTAAGGAAGACATACAAATGCTACACAAACTCTTTCAGAAAATATAGGAGAAAGGAATACTTCTCAGTTCATTTTAGGAGTCCAGCATTACCAATACTAAAGCCAGGAAAATATATTGTAAGAAAATTACCAACCAATATTCCTGATAAACACAGACACAAAATTTCCTGCAAAACATTAACATAAAGAATCCAGCAATATATAAAGTAAATAATACATCATGACCAAATGGGGCTTATCTAAGGAATGCAGAGTTGATTTAACATTCAGAAATTAATCAATGTAGTTCATCATCTTTACAAAGTAAAAAATAAAAAACAGTTATCTCAGATGCAGAAAACATATCTGACAAATTTCGGCATCATTTATTATAAAACTCTCAGCAAACTGAAAATAAAAAGGAATCTCCTCAACCTGATAAAGAAAATCTAGGGAAAACCTATAACTAATATCATCCATAATAGTAAAGACTGAATGCTTTCTTCCCAAGAATAAGAACAAGGCAAGAATATCAATTCTCACCACTCCTATTCAACATTGTACTGGAGGGCTAGTCAGTGTACTGGTTGGCTCTTTCTGTGAAGATTTCTTTTTGGATGAAATTAACATTTAAATCAGTGGACTTTGAGTAAAGTAGATTATAAGCTATAATGTGGGTGGGCCTAATACTATCAATTGAAGACTTTAATGGAACAAAGACTAACCTCCCCCAAGCAAGAAGGAATTTGGGCAGCAGATGGCCTTTGAACTTGAACTGCAACATTGGCTCTTCTCTGGATATCCAGCCTACCAGGCTACTCTGCAGATTTTGGACTTGCCAGCCCCCATAATTGCATAAGTCAATTCCTTAAAATAAATCTCTCTAAATAAATATATGTATGCTATTGTCTAAATGTTGATTTCCCCAAAAAAATCATGTTAGAATTTACTCCTCAATGTGGTAGTATTAAAAGATGTGGCTTTTAGGAGGTGATTAGGTCAGAAGGGCTCCACCCTCTTGAATGGGATTAGTGACCTTATAGAAGAAGCTATGAGGTCTTATAGAAAAAGGTAAAAAGCTACCTTATAGAAGAAGCTATGAGAAGCCTGTTTGTCCCTTACATCATGTGCGGATGCAGCAAGAAGGCACCATCTTTGAAGCAGAAAGCAAGCCCTCACCAGACACTGAATCTTTTGGCACCTTGATCTTGGACTTCCCAGCCTCCAGCAATAAATTTATGTTGTTTATAAATTATCCAGTCTAAGTTATTTTGTTATAGCAGCTAGAAAGGACTAAGACATACACATGTGCTCACACACACATCCTTTTGGTTCTGTTTCTCTGGAGAACTTGGATGAATACAAATAATAGTGTTTAAAGTGTCAGGCTCGGCACAGTGGCTCACGTCTGTAATCTCAGCACTTTGGGAGGCTGAGGTGGGTGGATCACTTGAGCCCGGGAGTTTAAGACCAGCCTGGGCAACATATCAAGACCCCATCTCTAAAAAAATACAAAAAGTTAGCTGAGCATGGTGGCATGTGCCTGTAGTCCTAGCTATTCAGGAGGCTGAAGTGGGAGAATCACCTGAGCCCAAGAGGTTGAGGCTGCAGTGAACCATGATCACACCACTGTACTCCAGCCTGGGCGACAGAGTAAGACCCTGTCTCAAAAACAAAAACAGAGAAAAACAGTTATTCCCACATTGCTTTATAGATTCAATGCAATCCCAATCAAAATCCTAGCAGACTTTTTTATAGAAATTTATAAAATTTCTACAAAATTATTATTTTATGGAAATTATTCTAAACTTTATAAGAAAATACTAAAGACCTTAAATAGCTAGGAAAAAAATGAGAAGAAAATACCATTACATAACTTAGATGCCCTGATTTCAAGACTTAATAGTAGTGTTTACTTAAAATCACAAAATTTGTAAGTTTGGAAAGGATAACTTTATTTCTTATAAAGGGTTGCAACCTGAAGACTTGGAGGTGTAGCCTCTGGCAGAGACTGAAAGCAGGCATTTCGAGGGAGGGAGTGTGTTACAGGAGTCTCATGCTTGGTCAGTTGGATAGACATACATATTTAACAGGTTACAGGAGGGGCTATGAATATGCATGAGGGGACGTTGCACACATGCATAGTAAGCAAACATGTGTTATGTATGTCCCATGTTCACTTTGGGGTGGAGACTTAACATTAAAATGCAGTAAAATTAGGATCTACACATCAAAAGTTAAAACGAAGGACACCCAGGTGCTCTGTGTGCAGCCTCCGTGGACACGCCAGAGCCAGTCCGTGGTCAGCAGTCTCTTATCAGGAAGGAATGCTGGTTGATTGTTCTGTTGAAACTGAAAGGGGAGGGAAGTCTAGCCAAGGTACCAGGTTGTTGAGTGAGTCTTCTGTTCTTTGTTTTCCAGGACTGGTTTCTGTTTAACTCTTAGGGAAAAAGTCTAATGGTGGTTAGCAAGGGAGAGGGTAAATGAGGCGTGACCAACCTCCCATCTCATCATGGCCAGAAAACTTAGTTTTTAAGGTTCTTGGGGGTCTCTTTGGACAAAAGGGGTGTGTTTAGTCAGTCAGGGAGTTTTGGATTTTATTTTTGTTTCACAGTAGTAATCACGACTATTGGTATTGGCATAAGGACAGAAATATAAATCCATAGAACAGAATAGAGTCCAAATATAGACCCACACTTATTTGGTCAATTGATCTTCAACAAAGTTGCCAAGGCAATTTAATGAGGAAAGGATATTCTTTTCAAGAAGTGGTTCCAGAACAATAAGATATCATATAGAAGGAGACAAACTTTGACCCTTACCCCACACCACACGAAAGTTAACTTGAAATGGATTATAGACCTAAATGTAAAAGCTAACACTGTAAAACAGCAGGATGAAAACATAGGAGAAAACTTCAGCCATCTCTGGATGGATAAAGATTTCTTAGATAGGACACAAAAAACACAAACTATAAAAGGAAAACTGATAAATTTGATTTCATAAAAATTAAAATTTCCTACTCTTTAACACCGTTAAGGAGATAAAAAAGCAACAGACTTGGAGAAAATATTGGTAATACATGTATCTTACAGTGGAATTGTATCTAGAACACCTAAAGAACTCTTACTAGTCAATTTTTGGAAGGCAAATACCCGATTTTAAAGTGGGCTAATTATTTTAAACTAATTTAAATCCAGCCACTCATAGAAGATATACAAATGTCAAATAAGCACAAGAAGATACTCTATATTATTAATCATCAGGGAAATGCAAATTAAAACCACAATGAACTACAACTACACACTTACTGGAATTGCTAAGTTTAAAAAGACTGACAATACCAAGTGTTGGCAAATAGGTGGGGCAACTTGAAGTCTCATACATTGCTGTTGAGAATATAAAATGATTAATCAACTTTGGAAAACAATTCATCAGTTTGTTATAAAATTTTTCACTCACCGTATGACTCAACAATTCCACCTCTTCATATTTATCCAGGAGAAATCAAAACATGCCTACACAAAGGCTTGCACACAAAGGTTCATAGAAACTTTATTCATTAACCCCCTCAACTGGAAACAACTCAAATGTTCATGAATAGGCAGGAGGATAGCCTTACAATGGAATACTACTCAGTATTACAAAGGAACATCTACTGATACATGCAACGACATGGATGAATTTCAGAAATATGCTGAGCCAAAGTTGCCAAACATGAAAGACCACTTACTGTAGGATTCTATTTATGTGAATTCTAGAAAAAGCAAACCTCATCTACAGTGATGGAAAGTAGATCAGTGATTGGCTGAAGGGAGGGAGCTGGTGAATTATCACACACACACACACACACAAAAACATGAGAATGATGGAATTTGAGAATGATGGAAATGCATACAGTTGTCCTTTCATATCCACCAAAGAGTTGTTTCTAGGAACCCAGCCAATGCCAAAATTCAGGTCCTCAAGTCCCTTATATAAAATTGTGTGCTATTTGCATATAACCCACCCACATCCTTCTGTATACTTAAATCATCTCTAGATTACTTAAAATACCTAATACAATGTAAGTGCTACGGAAATAGTTGTTATGCTCTATTGTTCTTAAAATTTGTATTGTTGTTTATTGTTTTTTTTTTTTTGAGACTGAGTCTTACTCTGTAGCCCAGGCTGGAGTGCACTGGTGCGATCTCGGCTCACTGAAACCTCCACCTCCCAGGTTTAGGTGATTCTCCTGCCTCAGCCTCCCAAATAGCTGGGATTACAGGCGTGGTATTGTTATTTTTTATTGTGGTTTTTTTGCAAATATTTTCTATCTGCAGTTGGTTGAATTCATACAAGGGGAGCTGCAGGTACAGAATGTTGTCTTGTATGTTGATTGTGATGATGATTACACAGGTATATACACTTACCAAAACTCATTGAACTGTACACTTCAAATGTGTGCATTTTCTTATATATGTAAATTAAAACTAAATATAGTTGATTTAATAAGTGACATAATATGCTTAAGCCCCCAGCACCATTCATGGTACACAATAAGTGCTCAGCAAATGTTATTTCTCATCTCACCAGCACCACCTCTTTAATTTCTCTCTGTGTTCCTGCTCTTTTCACACACTCTCAGCGTAATGTGCTTCTCATACCTCTGTGCCTCTCCAAATTCCTCCCATCCTTCAAGGTGCAGCTTAAATCCTTCCAGCCTGAATGTTTTCCAGGTTACTCCAGGTCACAGTGCAGAACGCTTGAAGCATCCACCACTTGCTTCTCCAAAATTAAGCATGGTTGTGTAGTGACATGTATCATTCACAACTCATTTGATGCATCTACGTCTTGCTTCACCATTGCTTTTGAATTCTGCAAGGATGAGTACTACTTTTTTTCCACTGAAACCTCACAACTGGCTGCTACAATACTGCCAGGAGTTGTTTCTCATTGCCTGCGATGGAGCCTCCCATCTTTGCTGGAACCCTGTAGATCTTCTGCCACTGGACAGAGAGCCTCTGGGGGAAAGAGGCAGGTCTGCAAAGACAGTGTGGTTGCCTTTGCAGCCTAACTGTCCTGGTTTGCATCTCAGCCCTTCCTGCTGCCTACCTGTGTGGCCCTGGCCAAGTTACCTAGCCAAACTGATCCTCAGCTTCCTCATCCATTTCTTGGGTGGTATTGTTGGAGTGAAATGAGAGAACTGTGTCAGCACCTGGCTGCCATCTGCCGTCACTGAAAGCTGGGTGAATGGGTGCAAGACCAGGTTCGCAGTCTGGCAGGGGGTATGTGAAACTGGTATGCAGGTAACACCTTGAACTGTGTTTTTGTTTTTGTTTTTTTTTTGCCAGTTTTAAACTAATTTCCCCTGAGAGGAGAGAAACAGGCTGGGTCTCTGAGCTCTGCATCCCTCACAAAAGCTTGGTGTGTTTCTTCAGCCCCGTCCACACATCTGGTTGTACTTACTGCTCCAAAAATGTATCCATCCTGCCTACCACGTTCACATTTCAGAACATGGGGCAGCCTCAGGGGGAAAAGGCCTCATAAATACCAAGCATTAAAAAAAAGTAATGTCATGCATTTACATACTTCCAGAAGATGAAGGTCCAGGAACATAACTTTCTCTGCAAGAAGCAGGCACCACGAACGCAAGGGCTGACCTGCCAGGGTCTCCCTGGGCAAGGAAAACCCCTCCAAGGCAGTGAACAGGACTTCCTGGCTAGGAACCCAGAAAATAAAAGATTCTTTTGTCTTCCTAGGAAATGTTCATTTCCAACCATGAGAAGAATAACAAGGAGAGGTCAAGAGACGAGACACCTGGTTCTGCCTTTCAACTTCCTGGGTGACTGAAAGCATGTCACTCAGCATCCCTGGGCTCTCTCACCCATCTGTGCATAATTGCTTCTCTCCACTGCAGCTGTGACTCTGTGAACAACTCTGAAATGAGTGAGGCAGAGATATCTGTCCACGTGTTTGTATTCATGTATGTTCGTGATGCCTAGAATAGTGCTTGGCATGTAATACATACTCCACAAATGGCTTTGGGTTTTCTTTTTGTTTTTTGTTTTTTTTTTTTTTTGAGACAGAGTCTTGCTCTGTCACCCAGGTATGACCTCTGCTCACTGCAGCCTCCACCTCCAGGGTTCAAGTGATTCTCCTGCCTCAGCCTCCCGAGTAGCTGAGATTACAGGTGCACACCACCACGCCTGGCTAATTTTTGTATTTTTGGTAGAGATGGGGTTTCACCATGTTGGCCAGGCCAGTCTCTACCACCATTCTGCTTGTTGGTTTTGCAGTGGCTATAGGCATATCCCCCTTTCTGTTGTCTCTTCTCTCTTCCACCTTCCCACGCCCAGTGTGATGGTGTACATCCTGGAGTTTCTCACTCAAGGCTCTGTCTCTGAGGATCAGACCAAAGAGAACTGGTTTGTGTTGTACTAGAAGGTTAGATCCAGGTTACAGCTGAACAAATGCTGTCAAACTTTGAGAGAAGTTATGAAAATAGGTGGGGAATCTCTCCACAGAAACTCTATTGGGGAAAGGTACAATAAATGTTTTCCTCAGCATGGACTAGCTCCTGTGTTGACACATGAGGAGGGGCATGAACTCTACAGGCCCATGAACAGCTCACAGGCATTGTGATGAGGCCAGCGGGCTCAACTAGAGATGCTCTGTGTGTGACCTGCTCTGTGTGTGACCTGCTCTACGCTGACTCACAGGTCTTTGAGGTTAAAGGGCTGCTGAAATGCAGTAGTGTTGCCTGAGGACAGAGTGAAAGAAGCAGAGCCCTGCCTGGTGCCCTGAACCAGCCCAATGCATGGCTTTGAAAGAGAGAATAGAGAAGGGCCCCTACCAAACCTGCTTTTCCATAAGTCCCCTACGTGTCCTTCAGAAACCACCTTACAACCTTAGAAGTTCACCTAGGGACACATTGGACACTCGCCTGGGTTCCAGCACAACTTCAATGGCCAGGTCAGTTGGGGCCAGGCAGGGAGAGTCATCAGCCTACAACAACCCCTTCTCTCCTTCTGTCCATTTCACTATGGTCTCAGTTTGCAATGGGAGGAGAATCATCACACTCTCAGCTGAGCCGAGTTTCCTCCAGGGCTCTCCATCAGGGCTGGAGCCTTTGCCAACCATCCCGCAAATTCCATATTCACTAACAAAGCTGGGTCCTTGGACATTGTTATGAGCACCTGCAATGGGGGTAGACGGAGGTAACGGGGAGTGGATGTCATGATTACGGTTTGGACAGAGAGGAGATAGGAACCTCTGTTCATGTGTCTTACTTCACTAGCTTTGTCTGTGGCAGTTGGGGATAGGAAGTGAAGATCCATGACTGACAGGTAATATGAAGAGCTGGGTTAAACTGAGCTGAACTGAGCTAAAATGAGTTGAGTAGAGCTTAGATGAACCAAGCTGAGCTGAGTTGAGCTGAGCTGAGTTGAGTTGAGCTGAGTTGAGCCAAGCTGAGTGAAGATGAGTTGAGTTTAGCTGAGCTGAGCTGAGCTGAGCTGAGCCAAGCTGAGTTGAGCTGAGCTGAGTTGAGTTGAGCTGAGCCAAGCTGAAATGAGCTAAGTTGAGCTGAATTGAGCTGAGTTGAACTGAGCTGAGCCAAGCTGAGTTGAGCTGAGCCAAGCTGAGTTGAGCTGAGCCAAGCTGAGTTGAGCTGAGCTGAGCTGAGCTGAGCTGAGCTGAGCCGAACTGAGCTGAGTTGAGCTGAGCTGAGCCAAGCTGAGTTGAGCTGAGCTGAGCCAAATTGAGCTGAGTTGAGCTGAGCTGAGCCAAATTGAGCTGAGTTGAGCTGAGCTGAGCCAAGCTGAGCCAAGCTGAGCTGAGTTGAGTTGAGCTGAGCTGAGTTGAGTTAAGCTGAGTTGGAAAGACAAATCCTACCCTCTTAGAATCACTGGGGATGAGGCACCCTTTCTGATGCCAGAGATTGAGTTTGTTATTCTCAAAACTGTTTCTGGCAACTGAGAAAGAGTCATGCTTTACTTGTGGATGAGACATCCCTGAAGACCACATCTAGGTCCTCTCTGGTCCTCAGAGGAGCACTCTCACAAGTGTTCCTATAAAGCCCCTCCCTCTGGCCAGCCCCTGGGTCGCCCCCTTGTCCTGTGCGCCTTCCCACCCCTGCTTCTCATCCCCACGTCTCCTCTCTGCTATCACTCCTCTTCTCCCATGGATGGGAATGACTTCCCAGAGCCTGCTCCATGGGCCCCTCAGGAACAACTCTGCTCCAAGAGCTTCTGCATTTACCCACCCATACATTATCCCCATTTGCTGTGTTTGTCCCTGGGTCGTTTTCCCTGAATAATTGTGAGTACTATGTAAAAGAGTCTTGTAATTCTTTTGTGTCTCCCAGAATACTGAGTTCCGTATATAACAGTATGTAATAGGTGCTCAATAAAGGCTTACCTCATATCTTATAGCGTACTTTTAATTAATTAATTTATTTGGCTTGGGAAGTCTAAGATCAAATATAGTGTAGTTTTTTTTAAAGTTTGTGTTAAAACAGGTGTGTACTCAGTTTATATCTTAAGATGTATTACTGAGAAATGTGTTTTTTCTCTGACTCCAGGCTTGAGTGCTCTGAAGTTAATGAAGAGCAGTGAACTAAGAGTAAGGATATTAGGACCATGCCCTAGCCCTGCCACCAATTTGTGTGCTATCTAACATAAATCATGTAACCTTTCTCCACATTTCCCTACCTGTGCAGCAGGTCAGCACCTAGTCTTACGGTGTTGCAAGCATACAATGGCACAAAGTTTGGGATGAGCTTGCTAAATGCTGAATACATGAAGGAGATTATTATTCTAAGGGGCACATGAAGAATTCATTCAACAAAGCTGTATTGATGATTTACTCTCTGCATCAGCTCCTGGGACTGCAAGTATAAAAGTGATTCAGACCTTGCCCTTGGGAAGCTGGGGAGAGACTCAAATAGCTAACAGCAGGGTAAGTAAGCCTTATAGTGAAGTGCCAGGAACAGAGGGGAAGGAGGCAGGAAAGCGTGGGAGAGGGGTGCAGAAGGGAGCAGCATTTGAAGAGATATCAAAGAAGTCACCAGATGTCACCAGAAAGAAGGGGAATAGGCAGTAGCATATTCCTGACAGCGTGCTGAAGGCTGAAGGCATGGCAGGGCAGTGAGTGGTGCCTTGTAGCTGCAGCAGCAATGATCAGGGTGATGAGGCTGTGTGGAGGTGACCAGAAGCCCAAAGAGATGGCAGCAGTGGCTGCGAGGCTGCAAGCTCTGTTATTCTATCAGGCTGTGGTGGGGCGGGAGTCGTGTGGGCTGGGGGAGGTGTCAGAATTCCTTGGGCCTCTGTCCAGGTGCAGGCTCTGGCATAGCCTGGAACTACTGGGTGAGCTGGCAGCCCAGGCTCTCTAGGGAGCTCTGTTGGCCATGGGCAGAAACACAGGGCCTGATCCTTCCCACTCTAAGGAGCTGCAAAGACAGAGAAGGCCAGGGGGACCCCGGGGCTTGCAGGTAGGAGGTAGGGAGGAGGCCCAGGGCCAGATTCTTCTCCTGCTTCCCAGATAATGTAAAGCTCTCTCTCCTCCCGGACTGCACTCGCCTTCCCTCTGCATGTATTGCATTCTTCCTGCCTCTCCCCGGCTAGGGCCTGGCTTCCACGTCACTCTTCTGCGGACCCTCCTTCCCCCCAGTCCTCTTTGCTGTTCTCCATTCTCTATCACAGTTTGTTCCTTTCAGGGCACTTAACACAATTTGTCCGTGTTGGGCTTTCTAGCTCTTCTCTCCCCACAAAAGTGTCAGTTCCATGAGGGTGGGGACTTCATCTCGTCCTGACGCATTGCCAGTGCCTGGCACAAGATGTGTGGCATACAGTGGGTGCCAAATAACTGATTCAATGGTCTGGCCATGCAGCATGACTTCAAGAGCATAGCATTTGGATATACAGTATTGTCTCCAGGTTAAAGGAGGGATCCACATCCCCTGCAGTAGAGACCAAGAGATTGGGGTCTCACTGTTACTCTGAAAGATAAGTCACATTAAGTGTCAGCTCTCCTCCCCGTCTAGTACAGAGCACTCGATAATCTGGAGTGGATTCAGTCCTAAATCCAGCCTGGTTAAAGGACACCCAGGCTTGCACATATAAGGGTCTCTCAGCGGACCCCAGCCAGCTACAGAATATGAGAAGAACAGGCTTCAATGGGCAAAAGCTGCCGTTTCCTTACTTAGCAATACATGTGTCTTTCTAAATAACAGATTTAAATAAGTAAGGCAAACTGTGAAAATCTGTGGTTAAAAATGTAAGGGGTGGGGTGGGAATAGAGAATCTAGCAGATGGTTGCCGTGCCTCCCTCTGTGACAGGTGGGATAGAATCATCTGCATGAGCACATCTCTAAAGGTCTTCTTTTTCATGGGCACATTTATTGGCATACTGTAGAATGAGCCCTGTACATTCAAATAGCAGAGTTGGCCCAGCCCAGAACAGCTCTGGAAAGGAAGACCTTGGCCTTGGCTGTGCCTCACTTATGACAACAGAGCTGCCCCTCATCAAAAAGAGGAAAAGGAGAGAAAATCAGAAATGCCTGGCCAAAAGTGAAGGTGGGGCAGACAGACCTGAAGCTAGGCCTTGGGGTGAGTGGCTGAGTCACAGCATCCCACACACACGCCACTTCCTACAGCCCCTTGGCCTTCTGCCCATACCTGCTCCCAGCCCACGGCTCACTGGTCACTCTGCTTTCCGATGGCCAGAACCACACGCTGCAGGTGACCCTTGGGAAGACCGCACCTAGGCCACTCATTGGTTCGTGTGAAGAGTCTTCTGTCCCCAGCCAGACGGTGCCCTGCTTGGAGGCAGAGGCCAGGCAATGTCCTCCAGTGTCCCCGTGGCCAGTCATCGGCTGCCCCTGTCCAAGGCATTTCCACAGGCATTTCCTGCCACACTTGGGCACATTTCCCAACATGCTCATCAGTTTGGGGACAGGCTCCATGGGTGGGGTCACTTCTTATTAGCATTTCTCCCTCTGTGGTTCCCACTGCCTGTCCTGAGCTGGCCCCCTCATCTGTGAGTGCAGAAGCCTGGAAGCCTGAGCTCATCTGCCTGGATGATGGCAGGGCGAGCTCTCCTAGGGACAAATCATGAGCTCAGGGATGCCTGCCATGTATCCTGCTCGTCTGGGCAGGCCCTGCTAAACCCTATGTACGCACAATTGTGTTAAAGCCTTACAACCACTCCAGGAGGTGGTGTCATCATCACCATCCTCAATCTTCATTTCATTTATAAGAAAACAGAGACATAGAAAGACACTGGCCAAGGTCACAGAGTTGGTCATGGTGGGCCAGGATTCAAACTCCACCAATCCGACCTCATGCTTTCTGCTCTAAACTCCAACTAGGCTGCAGTGGTATTGTACACCCCACCCTGACCTCACCCGTCTCACAATGTCACAGGCACCTGTGTGAAGGCCACAGGACAAGTGCAGGCTCCAGGCAGGAGGCTGCCTCTTGGCGGTGGTGCCCTTGGTCAAGTCACTGCTCCCTGCTAAGCCTCTGGGCTCTAATATGTGGTTTATGATAGAAGCTGCCTCCTTAGGGGATGGGAAGAATTAAATACGCTTATCTGTGTGAAGGCTTAGAGCAGCGCCTGGCACTAGAAGCACTCAGTAGCATGCATCGTTATCACAGTTATTAATAATATGATTGTTCCCAAGGGAACATTCCAGGTCTGTCTGTCTGACCTCGTCTCCTCTCTAGGAGGAGGCATCTGTGCATTGACTACCAACATCTCTCTTTTTAACTAATCGCTCCATCTCATTCTCCCACCTTCTCCATTTCTCCTCCCAACCCTGACATGCCATTGAATCTGTTTAATTCAAGCAAATGCTCAGAGCCCCAGATCCCTGAATGCGACAGATTGAGAGGGTGGGGGTGGGGGTGGAGAATGGAGGAGCTTGTGTAATAGGACATAAATAAACTTGCACATGCTCTTCTTTTTAATTGCAGATTCTATCCCATCGTGGGGCAATTTTTATTTTGCCTTCTCTTGAATAAGTGGGAAGATGTTTTATTCATGTGTATCTTCCCAGCAAGCAGCCCAGTAGGTGCTCAATGTGCGCTGAATGAGTCGGTGCATTCGGTTCGTCTCCAGCCAACACGTATGCCAGGCGCTGTTGTAAGCGCCTCACATATACGAGCTCATTGAATACTCTGGTGCCGTCTTAAAATCCTGGAGCTGAGCACTCTAAAGTCCGGCCAATAAAGGAATCTCCAGCATGAGCTGTGTGGCTCCTGGTTCCTCCCCGCTTGCTTGTGGCACTGCTCCCCTCTAACATTTAGAAAGAGAGTTTCAGCACAGACTTCCAGCTGGGTGAATGGTGGGGCCTGAGGGACGGTGACAAAGCTGAACACACACCTCGAGGGACCTCCACATTTTCCAGTAGGGTTTGATTTGAACAGTGCCAAGAAATCTCCTCAGATCTCTGGAAACGGCAAACCATGGAGGCTTAACACACCATGCCACTGCCTGGCCAGTGGGTTCAAATCCCAGTCCCACCATGTATGGAGCCAATTCCTTGCTGAGCCACAGCATCCTCCGGGGTGGAGCAGGGCACACACCCTGCCTCGTGGGGCTGTGGGAAGATTACCCAGCTCACCTTGTGACATTTAGTGGGCACCTTCCTCACTCTGACAGCCAGCTGAGCACAGGCCACTAAGGAAAGAAGAATTCTGAGGGAGAGAGAAGAGGCCAAAGAAAGACAGAAAGGATGCCTCCTCGAACAGCAGTCAGGCCGGGGTGGGACAGGGTGGTGGGCGGGGGTTGGCTGGGAGAGAGCCATTTACCGGCACAGTCAACAAACAAGGATTGGGAATATAAAGCTCGGCATTGTGCTAAGTGCTGAGGAAGTAAAAAGGAATTTTTATTTATAATTTATACCCCACCTACTTCCAAAGAGAATTTTGAAGGTGACTCACAATGAAAACCACATATGCAGCAAGATCACGAAAATAGAAATAGAAAATCAAATCCATGGAGATGAAGAAAGGAAACCCACATTTATTTACCCCAGGTGCCGTGTCCTTGAATGCACTCCATCATTTAGTCCAGCAACCCCATTTTACAGACGAAGAAGACAAGCAAAGAGGCATGTCCAGGGCAGGCAAAGGTGCAAGCAGGGCTGACTTCTCCAATAGGTGCAGGGCCCAGGATACTCTTAGGGGCCCACTAAAATGTTTTAAAATTTCTTTTAAAATCAGAAGAAAAGAGAACATTGAGGTTGAAAAAATAATTTTAATATACGATATTAATAGATTCGTCTTTATGCCAACACAATGGTAACATATATTTAATTTTTTTAATGGATGAGGGAGTCCACAACTATAAAAGTGCCTGGAGTCTACAAAAGTCACAATCCAGCCCAGGCCTCAAACCCAGGCCTGCCGAACTCCAACTCTTGTGCCCCTTCCACACTTGTGCAAGAACATTTGTTGTCACTGAATGTAACACGCGAGTCAGCTCTGCAGCTAAAAAGAGGCCACAATGAGATAAATGATTCTTAGTTTCATAAAAAGGATGTGTAGTGGGGAAACACTTACTCACACTACAATGCAATTATGGGGAAAAAATATAACTTTTACAATTTTCTTTCTTTTTTTTTTTTTTTTTAGCAATGAGGTCTTGATGTGTTGCCCAGGTTGGACTAAAACTTCTGGGCTCGAGTGATCTGCCTGCCTCTGCCTCCTGAGTAGCTAACATGCCACTACACCTGGCTAAAATTTTCTTTATAATGAATCTCTTCTTATCAGTTCCACTGGGAAGCAGGAGGGTAAAATCCTAAATTGTATCCAATTTGGTAAATTTCAAGCTTGATTTAGTAATCAAAATTGTCTTTCACAGATAACTTGGCTCACTCAGGTAAATGTCAGCCTTTTGGAGACTGCTTTCTCTGGCTGCTGAATCCCCGTGTGGCAGGTGATTCCTATCAGAGTCTTGCACAGCCCAGGAGGGAGGCCCCTGGGTTCCCGTGGCGTTGCCTGGATCTTCACAGCCTGCTCCCGGAGCTGGTGACTGCTATGATGGGATGGCCCCATCTTGCTTTTTGGGGCGCTGTGCCAGGAGCTGTCGCTGGAGCCCAGGGTCCCTGCCAGCTGTCCTAGTGGTCACTCAGTCCTGTCACCAGGCCTCTGCCTTTCTGCTGGCACTCTCAACACCTGCTCAGGTGCTGTCTCAGGCTCCCCTACCTCCTACTTCCTGCACTACCTCCACGCCTTCGTGTGGGTGCTTCTCCTGGACCCAGCGTACCTGGAGAAGGGTGCCTCCAGCCCAGACACTCCCTGTGGCCTTCAGACATGCTTTAAAAGCATGTCTTTAAAAGCTCCCGACTTTCTAGGTTGTGCCCTGACACACTGGTGGGGAAGGTGGGGAAGGTAATAATGGTAGTGGCAGAGAAGAGCTCTGGTGCCTGATCTACCTGTTCTCTCTCTATCCCCCTTCCCCTTCCCATAGTCTATGAGGATAGAGAGATAAACTTTCCTTCATCATCTTCTAAAATGTAGTCAGCCAGGCCTACCTCTTGATGTGCTAAAAGAGGGTCAAAGGAATTTAGTAAACCTTTACTCTCTCGACATCTAGCTTTCTCTCTGAGACTCAGACATTACTTCAATGTACAAGAAACTCCAGAACAGCAAGGTTTACAGGACATGAAAATGTATCTAAAAACAATTCCAGAAAATATTAACCCCATTGCAGACATATGTTAGTTCAACAGGAGAGACTAACTATACTGACACTTAATTCCAAACATAATATATTATACGAGTCCTTATGTAGGGAACATCGAACAACACAATGAACACCATCTCCAATATTTATTTGGCAAACCTTCTTCCAATAGCCGTTTGTTCTATCAACCCTCAATAAAAGTAGGCCAGAACATTAGGCACTCTCTGGTGAAAGGCGCTGATCCTGGTGAGTCTAGTTGTGCTGTATCTGGTGTTCTCACATCTGGATACAACTTAGACACCCCAGAGACAATAGCGTAGCATAGCACATGTCGCTTCTTTCAGCCAGTGCTAGGATGTGGGAACAAAGGCACAGTCCATCGCTCTCATCCTGGAGAAGGGCAGAGAGAGCTTCAAAAAGGGATATGGGCACAGCCAACCTCTCAGCCATCATAATTTTTTTTTTTTGACTATTAGTCATGATTCAAAATATGAAGCAGAAATGGCTTGGGAGTTCAAGGAGGAATGGGGTTTTGAGAGGAAATGACTCAACAAATACAAAATGTTGGAGAAGAGATCAGACTCCAGGATCTTCTACATTCAGGCTAGAGATATGCAACTATCAACAGTCTGGATATAGCTGGGTGGTTCATGCCCATAATCCCAGCACTTTGGGAGGCTGAGATGGGAAGATCGCTTGAACTCATGAGTTCAAGACCAGCCTAGACAACATGTTGAAACCCTGTCTCTATGAAAAATACAAAAATTAGCCAGGCATGGTGGTCTGCGCCTATAGTTACTACTCGGGAGGCTGAGGTGGGTGGAAGCCTTGAGCTGGGGAGGTGGAGGTTGCAGTGAGCTTAGATTGCGCCAGTGCACTCTAGCCTGGGCAGTAGTGCCAAACCTTGTCTCAGGAACATAAAGTCTGTATATAAATTATGATTCTTAGTCTCACTCTAGAAGGCTGTGGGTAGTTGCTTGAGCCAGAAAGAAGATGATTGTGAGGAAAATCAAGATCTTTGCATTGGAAAGAGATCATCTTGTCCAACCAGACTTTGAGGTAGAGAAAAAAAATGGATGGTTACTTCTATTAGTATTGTACTAGAAATCCTACCCATTTCAATAAAGAAAGAAAAGGGCCAGGCATGGTGGCTCACACTTGTAATCCCAGCACTTTGGGAGGCCGAGGTGGGTGGATCACCTGAGGTCAGGAGTTCAAGACCAGCCTGACCAACATGATGAGACCCTATCACTACTAAAAATACAAAAATTAGCCAGCTGTGGTGGCACACGCCTGTAACCCCAACTACTAAGGGGGCTGAAGCAGAAGAATCACTTGAACCCGGGAGACGGAGGTTTCAGTGAGCAAAGACCATGCCACTGCACTCCAGCCTGAGCAACAGAGCAAGACTCCGTCTCAAAAAAAGGAAGGAAGGAAGGAAGGAAGGAAGGAAGGAAGGAAGGAAGGAAGGAAGGAAGGAAGGAAGGAAGGAAGGAAGGAAGGAAGGAAGAAAGAAAGAAGAAAGAAAGGAAGGAAGAGAGAAAGAAAGAGAGAAAGAAAGAAAGAAAGAAAGAAAGAAAGAAAGAAAGAAAGAAAGAAAGAAAGAAAGAAAAAGAAAGAAAGGAGGGAGGGAGGGAGGGAGGGAAGGAAGGAAGGAAAAGAAAGAGAGAAAGAAAGAGAAGGCTGGGTACAGTGGCTCATGCTTATAATCCCAGCACTTTGGGAGGTTAAGGCAGGAGGATCACTTGACCCCAGGAGTTTGACATCAGCCTGGGCAACACATAGAGCCTCTGTCTGAAAAAAAAAAATTAGGCAGGTGTGGTGTCACGCACCTGTTGTATCAGCTACTCGGGAGGCTGAGGTGGGAGGATCATTTGAGCCTGGGCGATCAAGGCTGCATTGAGCCACAATTGTGCCACCGCACTCCAGCCTGAGCAATAGAATGACTGCCTCAAAAGAAGAAGAACAAAGAGGAGGAGGAGAGGAGGAGGAGGAGGAGGAGGAGGAAAGAAAGAAATAAAGAAAAAATTAAGTCTTAAGTTTGGGAAAAAAAGAGAAAAAACTTTAAATATGTATAGACAATATTATTGGGAGAAGGAGGAGGAGGAGAAAGAAGAAGAAGGGAGGAAGGAAGGAAGGAAGGGGGGAGGGAGGGGGGGAGAAAGAAAGCGAGAAAGCAAGCAAGCAAGCAAGCAAGCAAGAAAGTTAAGACTTAAGTTTGGGGAAAAAGAGACAAAATGTTAAATATCTAGAGACAACATTATTGTGTAAATAGAAAATCCAAGTTATTAGACCAAGTAAAAGAGTTTAGCACAATTGCTGGGTATAAAGTTAACATGCAAATAAACTTGAGTTTATTTCAATATATGAACAGTAAACATTGAGAAAATAAAAAATTTTAAAGTGATCATTTACACTTGCAACACAAATGAAGTATTTATGAATAAGTCTAACAAAATGTATGCTAATTTTGTATAAAAATATTAAATTTTATTGAGAGACATTAAAGAATGCATTAATAAATGCAGAGACTTACTATATTTATGGATGAATGAGTCTATATTGTAAATATGCCATTTTCCCCAAATTTATATGTAGATTCAATGCATCACAATCAAAATCCCAACACATTTTTGCATGTAGAATTTGGTAAGCTTATTATAAAACTCACATGAAAATGCAATAATTATAAGAAAAACAAGGTGATAGAATTGCCCTGCCAGATATCATGACTTATTATAAAGCCATAGTAATTAAGACAGTGTGACATTAGCACACGCATAGAGAAATAGATCAATAAAACAGAAGAGAGAGCCATGAACAGACCCACACACATATGGATACTTGATATATGACTGACTGCAGATTACAGGGGAGTGGGGAAAAGACTTTTTAAGAAATTATACTGGGGGGGAAAAAAGAGCTATGGGGGAAAAAAATTGAATCTCTATTTCACACCACATACTAAAATCTCTTTAATTTGGAATAAAGAGCTAAATGTGAAAAGTAAAACTACAAACCTTTTAAAAAAAGAGAGAGAAGCAAATACGTTTGTGCTCTCAGAGCAAGAGTTCTTGAATGAGATATAAAAGTAAAGAAATAGCTAGGTGTGGTGGCTCACGCCTGTAATCTCAGCACTTTGGGAGGCTGAGGTGAGTGGATCACCTGAATAAAGCTAGAGGAGCAGAAGTTGAAAAGGTATAAGTGAAACGAGATTGTCCATGAAATTATAATTGTTGAAGCTGAGTGATAGGTACAAGGAGATTCATCATATTATTCTATCTACTTTTGTATATGTTTGGAATTTTATCATAAATTATTTTTGAGAGAGAGAGAGAGAGATCAAATAGGGACTATAAAGAGATGAAAACAAACCACAAACTGGAACTACACATATAAGCAATGAAGGACTAATATCCAGAACATAGAAAGAACTAAAAATCAAGGGGAAAAAAAACAATTTTTAAAAGATAACAGACTTGAACAGACAAGTCTGAAAAGTGGAAATCCAAATGGTGAAGAAACAAACAAACAAAAAGCTCAACTTCATTAATAATCTGGGAGATAAAAATGTAAACCATAATAAGATACCATTTTGTACCCCCCAGATTGGAAAAATTAAGTCTGTAATACCAAGAGATGACAAGGATGCAGATGCCTCTGGGAGTATAAATTGGTACAGCCAATGTGGAAAGCAACTGGACTTGATCTAGTCGTGTTGAAGACCATGTCATCCAGCAATTTTATTCCTAGATAAATATCTTAGGGCAACCCATGCATGTGCGCACCAGGAGACAAGAAAGCTTTACAACAACAATGTCAGTAAGGACCAAACACTTAGAACAACTCAAATGTCCATCAACCATAAAATGCATTAACTGTGAGCTTGTATGCTATATGAAATCTCAGCAGTGAAAATATTTACAATGAAACTATAGCTATGTCGACCAAATGAAGCAAATCATCAAAGAATGCATACAGTATATTTATTTCCGAGCTTAAAAATAGACGAGTAGGTTAAACTATATGAAGCTGTATGAATTTGCAGAGATTCAGCATTTTTCTCTTACAAATGGCATTTATCATTCACTGTAATACTGTTTAGGGTGCATACATAAATGGTAAAACCGTAAAGGAAAGCAAGGTTCAATCAGACTTTTTCTGATTAATAGAAAAGTCAGGATAGAGTTACCTCTAGGAGAAGGAAGGGAGATTTGACTGAGGAAGGACCCGGGGTGTTGCTGGTGGGGAACTTCACAGGTACTAGTGATGTTCTAGTCTATTTATTTATCTCATGGGTGGTTACAAAAATATTTGCTTTATTTATTTATTTATTTTAGAGACAGGGTCTCACCCTGTTGCCTAGGCTGGAGTGCAGTGGCATGATCATGTTTCACTGCAGCATCCAACTCCTGGGCTCAGGTGATCCTCCAGCCTCAACCTCCCAAGTAGCTGGTACCATTGGCATGTGCCACCATGCCAGACTAATTTTTTTATGTTTTGTAGAGATGAGATCTTGCTATGTTGCCCAGGCTGGTCGTGAACCACTGGGCTCAAGTGATCCTGCTGCCTTGGCCTCCCAAAGTACTGGGATTACAGGTGTGAGCCCCCATGTGTAGCTAATATTTGCTTTGTAGTTCTGCTTTAAACTATGCATATGTTTTATGCATTGTAAATGATTTTATTTT
The DNA here is from genome assembly GCF_028885625.2 of Pongo pygmaeus. NCBI lineage: Eukaryota > Metazoa > Chordata > Mammalia > Primates > Hominidae > Pongo > Pongo pygmaeus. The sequence goes on along the minus strand of NC_072385.2, from coordinate 86,900,161 downwards.
TTAAATAAAAAGAGGAAATAAAATTTTAGATGCCAGTTCTGAACTCAGGGCACACCAGCCAAGCAAGAGATCAAGGCACAGTTGAGAGGTAGAGAGAGCAGGCCACCTGCTGCTGAAGGATAGGGGACTCACATCGCAGATGACCTGTAATGGTCACTCCACACATGTGATTTGTCTTGCTTTGTCTTGTTTTTCCCAGATAACAATTGTTAATACAATTATTATTCCACTCAGAATGCTGAATATGGTAAATTTATTTATCCTTGACTTCACTTATAATGATATATAGTAAACTACTTAAGTGTGTTTCCCCAGCAGAGGATGAGCCCCCTGGGGGCAAGAAATGGGACATTTTCATGCTTGTACTAAAGCAGAGTGCCTGACACTGTAGATCCTCAATTAAAAGGTCACTGAAAGGATGGACTCCAGATGACTGGATGGACAGGTAGATGGATGAATAGACATCTTAATGGTTGCAGGTCTTTGTTAAATAGGGGATTTTATTTTCAGAACTAGCGAAGGGATTTTTTAAGTCTCCCGTGGGGAATACAGTGGTTTTATAAACATAAAAGTGCTAGTGTGGTATAAACAGAGACTACAGCATATTTAATGATTTAGTGAATGGGACAACACATTCTATGTTTTGAGTGCTCCGTTATGTCCCTGTCCTACTATGCTGCTGGGATTTGTCAGCCACACAGGGTGTGCCACCTCCTTGCACAGCTCCAGGGCACCTGTTCTCTTTGTGTTTTAGGTAAACAGTGTTCCTGGAGTTGTGCAGTGGGCGAGTTCTGAGCCCACCTTTGCTGGGGAGGCTCTGGAGCGACAGGCACAGCCATGGACCCAGGACGTGAGGTGAGCGTGCAGGCTGGCTCGACGCACCTCCCACCCTTGTCAAGCAGGGCAGTGCTCAGATGACATGTTTTGGGAAACGTTTTCCTTCCTCACTATTTTTCCTTCTGTTTTCATTTCTTCTTGCCTGCTTTTCTCCCTCCCTTTTTCCTCCTTCTTCTCCTTTCTCTCTTCCTCTTGCCCCCTTTTCCCTTTCTTCCCCTTGCCCCCTCACTTCTCTCTTGGTCCCCTCAGCCTCTCTCTGTTCCTGTCCTTGTCCTATCCTCGTCCTTCTTTTGTCTCCTTCTCCTTCCCAACCCCTGCACTCAGAAGCGATCTTTTGGGTCCTCTATGTCTATCTCCTACTCTCAGTCGGGTGGCCCAGCAGTAAAGACATTGCAACTTAATTCTGCAACCCTCATCCCCCCTCCCCAAGAGACCAGCTCTGACTGTGGTTTTTAAGAGGCCCAATTTCCTCTGGGACCTTCACCCTGTGCACTCCCCACCCCATTGCCACCCACAATGTGCAGACCCCTTTGGGTGGCCTGGAATCTGCTCCACTAGGTGACCACAAAGCCCCTTTGGGCTGGCTTGGGAGTCCTTTCCAAAGCTGGAGGCAGGAGAGGAACCCTCTTTTTACTTCTAAATTTATCCATCCTTAGCTCCATGAGCAAATGCCCCGCTCTTTCTGGACCCCACAATAGAAACACAGACTTTGGCTGCCCTTCTTTTCACCCCTAAGGAGGGCTGCTTTTGCGCTAAGGGGCATTAGAAGATCATCCTCTGCCAGGAATGCATAGATGCCTTTTCTCTGCAGACTCTGCCCTGAGCTGATTTGACCTGATTGACTGGAGAGGCAGGGATTGTGGAGCAGAGGGGGAGGAGCATAGTGGGAGGGGGCTGGGAGAGGCAGAGGGAGAAGGAAAGCTCGAAGTCCAGAATTTTAGAACCGGAGGAGGAGAAGGAAGGACCCTGTAGGATCCAGCACCCCACCCCACCCATTTCTCTGCCAGAGTCACAAGCAGTCTGCCCCCTTCCTGTGTGGGTAATTGGCAAAGCCCGGACAAGCAGGCAAGTCTCCGACTCCATCCCAGCCCAGCACCGCCCACCGCCTTATTCAGGCAAAGAGAGTTGACTATCTTGGCAGCAAAATGAAACCTTTTGATTTACGAGGAATTCTGAGATATCTTCCAGCTGACAGTCTTTGGAGAATTGCACAAGCCCACACTTTTGTGGGGGCAGCATTTAATGAAATGAACACATGAGTTATTCGTTTTTCATTAAGGATGACATGCAGAGAGTACATATCGGGATGAAAAATAGGTCCTGGCCTGGGGCTCCACAGCCTCATGATCTTGAGTGAGCAGGAGAGCCAGGAGCACCCACTTCCAGAGGCAGGGAACGGGAGGAGGGAGAGCTAACACCTTCGGAGCACTTACTGTCATTTTCATTGTCTCCCGTAATTCTCACTAGGTACTATTGCTCCAGAGTTACAGGTGAGAAAACTGAGGCTCAGAGAGAGCAAGTAACATGCCCAGAGTCACTCAGCTAGTGAGGGACAGAGCTAGGATTTCAATCGCAGGCTGCTTTGGCTCAGCTCCAACAAGCTGTCCATGCAGGAGCAGGAGGCCAACTGTGCAGGGCCTGGGGACCAGTGGTGCAGACGGGACCCACGCTGCAGACGCTCACTCCAGATGGATGCTGAAAGACAGAGGAGCCCTGGGGCCTGGCAAGGAGAACCGTAGGCTTTGGTGGTCAGCCAGGGCCGGCTGGAGGGTGGCTAAGCCTATGAAGTCTGGGAAGCAGTTGGGCCATGAAAGTGATGCGCGGCAGTCTCTGTTTTTGCTGTTTTCCAGCTTTCCAGCCTCCGAGCAACTTGGCATCTGTATCAGAAAACCCAGTCAGCCCTCATCTCAGATGCAGGTGCAACACATATGGCCCTCAAGCTGGGCAGACCTGAGTTTGAATCCTGAGCCTACCGCTCATTAACTGTTAGACTCTGAAAAAGTGCCTCAACCTCTCTTGAGCCTCCACTTTCCATACCTGTCCTATTTATTTAACAATACCTACCTCTCAGCATTTTCATGAAAGTTTAAAGATGATATTATTATGAGTAGCAGCTGTATAACAGTAATAATAACTCATGTATACTGAGTGCATTTATATGCCCTGTACTATGCTGAGAACTTTACATACATTACCACATTACCTGACTTAACCTTCACAACACCTCTCTGAAGTATTGCTGTTACATAACAGCCCCATTTTACCTGCAAGAAATGGAAGCTCAGAGTTCTTTGCTGCCCAGGTCGCATGGTTAGCAAATGGAGTCAGGGTCAGAATTTGAACCCTGGTCTGCATGCACCTCCAGCCCACCAATATGAGTCTTAATGAACAAAGTACCTACCGCATAGCAGACCCCTAACAAATGGGAGTTCGAGTCCTTTCTTTCTCCCCTAAATGCACAGATTTTCACAGTGCCCTCTGAGATTTGCTTTAGAGCTTGCCCACATGGAGTTTTTGGAAAGTCAGGAGAAAGCGAGGTGGTGGGTGCATCCCCCGATCCAGGGCCCCCTCCCTCCCCCCGCTCAGCCTTCCTTCCTTTTAGGGTTTGGCAAAGGCTGCTTCACTCGAGGCCTCTCATGGAGCTGGAAACAATGCGAGTTTATTTTGGCACGGCAAAGAGGGCCCGATTCCCCTTCTCTGGACGCCTCTGTGGGAAGAGGACTAGAGAATGTGGCCCAGGCCGCTGTCAGTTCCCGTTACTCTCCCCAGCACGTCCACGGCCGAGTCACAGCCATCACATGTAGCTCTGAGAAGGAAATGAGATAAGAGCTTTCTTTCCACTTCAGACTGATCATAAGATTTCCCCCCCTCTCTCCACGCTCCCCCCCCAAAAAAGAAGTTGAACCAAGGACATGGTGCTTCAGTTAAACTGAATACTCTTAGCAGATCTCTTCTCAATCCTGTGGGCACATCCTCACCTGGGTATTTGGCTACCTGTGGCAGATACAATAAGCAGGGCCCATGGCCAGTGTGGTGATGGAAGTCATAGACACTCAGAGTGGCAAGGGACTGTCACTGTCCTCTGATCCCAGCCCCCACCTGGCTTAGATTCAGATTCAGCCAGTATTTATCAGATACCAACCCTGGGCCAAGCCAGGAGTGCTTTTGCATCTGTTATTTCATATTTCAGAATCCACACAATGTTCTTTTTGGAAAGGCCTTACTTTCCCATTTTTACAAATGTGGAAACTGTGGCTCAGAGAGGTCAAGAGGTTGGCTCAAGGTCATGACATGAGTAGGTCAGTGGTAGCGCTAGGATATGGTCTTCCAGCTCTGAGACCAAGCCCAGTCTGTCCCAGGCACAGGAGGAGTCTCTTCTACAACACTCCAGGTAGAAGGTTCATCCAGACTTTGAATTCCTTGGGTGTTCCTTATTTCTAAGGAAAGTCTCATCTAAAATGTTTTTAGGGGTTGAACTAAAACCTACCTCTCTGTCACTTTCATCTATGGGTCCTATAAGTCCTAAATCTAACTCCAGGCAAAGGGAAGAAAGCCAGAGCTCTGCCCTTGGCCATGTCTGTTCTTCAGAGATGAGAAGATGGCCCCAGATGACCGTTGGCTGCCCCATCCCTGTCCTAGAACCAGCCCTGCCACTTCCTAAATGTGGACTCATTTCTTAACATCTCTGAGTTGCCATCAGATGGGGGCGATTGTGTCTACGTTGCCAGATGGCTGAGGGACTCAATGAGAGGATGTCTCAAATGCACTTCCCCCAGAGCCTGCACACAATTAGCTCTCAGCCAATGGCAGCTATTGTCATTTTATCATCAATAGTATTTAACCTCTCCAAACCTTGGCTCCTTTTCTATGGAGTGGGAATTACAATACCTACTTTCGTTTCCCCCATCAACGCAAGTAGGCATTCCTATAATACCAACTTCACATGTCTGGGAGGAACGCACAATGATGCAGGCAGAGAGGGCTCAGAAACTGTGAAAAGCAGGTCATGTGCTCTGGCACCCTGGCTACCTTTTCGGGGAGCCTGTTTCCTGAGCCTTCTGTCCTTCACCAGAATTTTCAGGGTTGTGATGTTTTTCTCTTCAAAAGCATCTCCTCTGTAGCCCACTCCCCAACCCCAACAAACTTTCTTAAGCTAAAGAGAAAAAAGAAACCATAAAAATAGACAAGTGTTTAGTTGGCCAGGTGCAGTGGCTCACACCTGTAATCCCAGCACTTTGGGAGGCTGAGGCAGGTGGATCTCTTGAGGTCAGGAGTTTGAGACCAGCCTGGCCAACGTGGTGAAACCCTGTCTCTACTAAAAATACAAAAAAAGTAGCCGAGTGTGGTGGTGGATGCCTGTAATCCCAGCTACTTGGGAGGCTGAGGTGGGAGAATTGCTTGAACCTGGGAGGTGGAGGTTGCAGTGAGCTGAGATCACGCCACTGCACTCCAGCCTGGGCGAAAGAGTGAGACTCCGTCTCCAAAAACCAAAACCAAAACAAAAGCAAAAAACAAAAGAAAAGTGTTTTGTCTCTTTTTTGCCTCTGCATGCGCCCTGGGGTCAGCTGGAGTCTTCCCACCCTTTACAATATAACAAGGGTGATTCAAATCCCCCATCCTGGAGGTGGTAAAACTCAAAAGACAGTTAAGCGTAGAAGGTGAAATGGCACGCATCTCAAGGACAGAAAGCAGAGAAGGTGTGCAGGTGCAGAAAGGAATGCTAGTGTCCACAGGGAACCCAAGGCCACTGACCTGGAGAGTGGGAGAGAAATGGGTAGGAATCGGAGGATGTTGGGAGTGGGAGGAAGATGGCCCACACCTCAGCCGGGAGGCCCTATTGGACTGCACAGGCTCCTTTGCTTGAAATCCAGGAGAAGGGGGCTCCTGAGGCTAGAATTTGTGTAGTTCCTTAAAGTTTTCAGAAGCACATTTCCCCCTGTAGATTCTTTCCTGGAACAATCCCACCAAGCCTGCAAGGTGAGGAAGGAAATTGAACGCGCCCCTGCTGAGCTCCTCAGGTGCACCTCGTGCTGCTGTCCTGGGGCCATCTCCCAACTCCTCCCAACCCCTCATGGCCCTGCTCTGGAGCAGATAAATATTCCTCACGCCAGCAGGTGAGGAGGCTGGGGCCAGATGACAGCTAGTGAGGGAGCAGAGACAAGACGGGCGAGCCTGTGACAGAGTGAGACCCTGTCTCAAAAAACAAAAACAAGACATGTGAGCTTGGACTCCAGTGTGGAATCCCGTGTCCGCTCAGCGCACCTTTCTGCCGCTGAAAATACAAGTGGAGAGGGGAAACCCACAGGTGGAGCTGACCGTGAGGACTGTCACAGGTGAGCTCAGGGGCTTGGGTGCCACCCCACAGGCCATGGGGAGCTGCTGACCAACTCTGGGAGTGACATCATGAGGAACGTGGCATTTCAGGACAGTTGCCTTCTTAATGAAGAGGACTCTGCTGAGTCTGGTGTAGCCAGGGGTGGCAGGAGCCAGCCGACATGGGTATGAGGGCTACTCCCTGACCCTCTCGGGAGGGTGTTACTAGCAGCAGCCACTGCAGCCCTGAGCCCCAGGAACACCATTGTGGAGGCTTTCAGTGCCTTCTCGGAGCTACCCAGCTTTCCCTCACCAGGGGCTGGTCCTTGGTTCCCACCTGCTGCCATTCTTCCAGCTTTGAGAGGCAAACCCAGAAATCAGCCCTCCAGCTTCCTCTACCAAGAAGACTGGCAGTTACAACCCTGGCTCTGTGGGGCTTCTCTTGCCATGTCTTCTGACTGCCCCACTTGGATCCAGGTGAGGGTGAGAGGAAGCTGGAGATGGAAGATGCAGCCGGGGGAACCCACCAGGCAGGTCCCAGGTGAGAAGGGTGGGTGGGGAACCCAGCCCTGGCCCAGAGAACTGGAACTGTCCAGCAACCCTGGGGAAGGTAACAAACCACCACTGAGTAGGCAGTGACCTATTGGGGATCGGTGAGGGGAGCCCATGGGCTGCCAAAGGCACATTGGGGGCTCCCTCTTCCCATTCACACTTCACCCTCCATTCACCCCAGCTTGGCCCAGGGCCAGGCAGGGGAGGCACTGATCAATCATCAGTAATGCCATGATCACAGTTTTCAGAGCTCCTTCCCTGCCTTAGCCCTCTTGATCCCTCAACAGCTCCTTGCAGGAGGGAGGTAGGGCACGCTTCGTCTTAGTTTAGAGATGTGGAAACTGAGGCTCAGAGAGCTCATATGACTTCTCAAAGCCATGCAGTTGATGAGGGACAGAGTGAGGTCTAAATGCAGGACCTCCCAAGAATGGTGGGCTTTTCCTCTCTGCCTTGTCCCCCCACTTCCTTTGTCAACTCTAGGAAGATTGGTCTGGGGACCCCTGCAAAGGCACAGATGGGAATAAGCACCCTTGGTCAAAGGATGATAAGGAAAATGGTGGGCAGATGGGTTGAAGAAGGATTGCTTGATTGAATTATCGAGACTTTATTTCCCTGAGCCTCCATCAGGTGATCCTTATTATCTGTCCTGGAACACTAGACCACCCAGAAACAGGTGCAGCGGCCCAGGCCAGCCTGGGCTGCTCAGTCTGCTCTTCCTCTTGCCTCTCTTCCTCCAGGGAACTCTTTGAATAAGAGGACACCAGATCATGCCTGCAGTTCCAGCCCAGGGTGAGGTTGAAACACTTATGCTTCCTATTTAAAGCCACATCTCATTCATCATTTCAGCACCAATCAACAATTAAACCTGATTCAATGGAGCCCTGACAACTAATTTAAACCGAGCCTCACAATCGGCCTGACACTGGCTATTTAAAACTCTGTCCTGGCCTCTGGGGCCTTTCGGAACCAGGACTGTTTGTACTGCCAAGAGCAAAGCCCCACCCGCTGTGGCCTGAATCCCCATGTAGGTAGTGTGCAGAGTCTGTTCCAGCCATCACTGTCTCTGCCCGGCTCCCTGTAGGGCTGTGGGAGGGTTCTGGGAGAGGTTGGGAATGCCAGGAGGAGGAATTGGTGAAGCAAAGAAAAGGCAAAAGCCCACTGAGAGGTCTAATGAGCCCCAGGTGCACACACTTATGTTGTGTGTGGCTTTCTTCAGGCCCTGAGCAAATGTGGTGGCCTGGGGTGTATTGGGAGCATCAGAACCCAGGTCGAGTCCTGACTCTGCAATCCATAAACCAGTTCTGTGACCTTGCCCAGGTCCTTCCTTAGTTTCCTCACCAGTGTGGTGAGAATAACAAAGATCTCTTCCCACACCATCTCCCTGGGAGTTAAGAGATTCCCCCATATCTGGTGATCCCAGGTAAAGCACATGGAAAACCACCAAGTCCTAAAGCATAGAAGTTCTGAGCAGAGCAGGCCTAAGCTTGTGTGGGGCCTGGTGCTGTGGGGCAGCATGGCAGATTCCAGCCTGTGGTCATTATAGGGTTGTCTGGTGTCCCCATGGCTCTCTAGGGGTGATGGAAAACAGCCTCATATCACTAAGTGTGGACAGTAACCCCTCCAGGCTGAGAACTGGGTCCAGACTTGTGTAGTCAGAGACATCTTCCTGGAGGCAGTGGACTTGAGCCGAGCTTTGGAGGCTGCAAGAATTGAGTAAGTCAGCCGGGCGCGGTGGCTCATACCTATAATCCTAGCACTTTGGGAGGCCGAGGCGAGTGGATCACCTGAGGTCAGCAGTTTGAGACTAGCCTGGCCAACATGGTGAAACCCCATCTTTACTAAAAATACAAAAAAAAAAAAATTTAGCTGGGCATGGTGGTGGGCACCTATAATCCCAGCTACTCAGGAGGCTGAGGCAAGTGAATCACTTGAACCCAGCGGGGGTGGAAGTTGCAGTGAGCCAAGATCGTGCCACTTCACTCCAGCCTGGGTAAAAGAGCAAAACTCCGTCCAAAAAAAAAAGAATTGAGTAAGCCTAGAATGAGGGAAGCCAAACCAGGCAGAGCCACTTAGAGCTAGCAGAGCTTCCACAGCCATTTCCTACTGGATCCTCAAACACCCCTTTTTGAGCACATTGAGAGTTTCAAAGATCAGATAGTTGTAGATGTGTGGTATTATTTCTGAGGGCTCTGTTCTGTTCTATTGGTCTATATCTCTGTTTTGGTACCAGTACCATGCTGTTTTGGTTACTGTAGCCTTGTAGTATAGTTTGAAGTCAGGTAGCGTGATGCCTCCAGCTTTGTTCTTTTGGCTTAGGATTGACTTGGCAATGCGGGCTCTTTTGGTTCCATATGAACTTTAAAGTAGTTTTTTCCAATTCTGTGAAGAAAGTCATTGGTAGCTTGATAGGGATAGCACTGAATCTATAAATTACCTCCTATCCATGAGCATGGAATGTTCTTCCATTTGTTTGTATCCCCTTTTACTTCGTTGAGCAGTGGTTTATAGTTCTCCTTGAAGAGGTCCTTCATATCCCTTGTAAGTTGGATTCCTAGGTATTTTATTCTCTTTGAAGCAATTGTGAATGGGAGTTCACTCATGATTTGGCTCTCTGTTTGTCTGTTATTGGTGTATAAGAGTGCTTGTGATTTTTGCACATTGATTTTGTATCCTGAGACTTTGCTGAAGTTGCTTATCAGCTTAAGGAGATTTTGGGCTGAGATGATGGGGTTTTCTAGATATACAATCATGTCATCTGCAAACAGGGACAATTTGACTTCCTCTTTTCCTAATTGAATACCGTTTATTTCTTTCTCCTGCCTGATTGCCCTGGCCAGAACTTCCAACACTATGTTGAATAGGAGTGGTGAGAGAGGGCATCCCTGTCTTGTGCCAGTTTTCAAAGGGAATGCTTCCAGTTTTTGCCCATTCAGTATGATACTGGCTGTGCATTTGTCATAAATAGCTCTTATTATTTTGAGATACATCCCATCAATATCTAATTTATTGAGAGTTTTTAGCATGAAAGGCTGTTGAATTTTGTTGAAGGCCTTCTCTGCATCTACTGAGATAATCATGTGTTTTTTGTATTTGGTTCTGTTTATATGCTGGATTACGTTTATTGATTTGCATATGTTGAACCAGCCTTGCATCCCAGGGATGAAGCCCACTTGATCATGGTGGATAAGCTTTTTGATGTGCTGCTGGATTCAGTTTGCCAGAATTTTATTGAGGATTTTTCCATCAATGTTCATCAGGGATATTGGTCTAAAATTCTCTTGTTTTGTTGTGTCTCTGCCAGGCTTTGGTATCAGGATGATGCTGGCCTCATAAAATGAGTTAGGGAGGATACCTTCCTTTTGTATTGATTGGAATAGTTTCAGAAGGAATGGTACCAGCTCCTCCTTGTACCTCTGGTAGAATTCAGCTGTGAATCCATCTGGTCCTGGACTTCTTTTGGTTGGTAAGCTATTAATTATTGCCTCAATTTCAGAGCCTGTTATTGGTCTATTCAGGGATTCAACTTCCTTGTTTAGTCCTGGGAGGGTGTATGTGTTGAGGAATTTATACATTTCTTCTAGATTTTCAGTTTATTTGCATAGAAGTGTTTATAGTATTCTCTGATGGTAGTTTGTATTTCTGTGGGATCAGTGATATCTCCTTTATCATTTTTTATTGCGTGTATTTGATTCTTCTCTCTTTTCTTCTTTATTAGTCTTGCTAGCAGTCTATCAATTTTGTTGATCTCCAGCAGGGGTCCTTCCTCTAGATTCCTAGTGCAGACCCTTCTGGAAGGAAAAACACATACAAAAGATGCAGTTGGGAGGCTGAGGTGCACCACTCAACCCTATCACTGCCAGGAACCTGAGCTGCCCCTGACAGAGTGAGAGGGGTCTCATGGGTCCCCAAGCTCTCTGTGTGGGAGGAAACAATAGCCACTTTTCTGGGGCCTCCAAGGAGAGGAGTAGTGAGATCATATCTGGGGAGAGAGGAGGCAGAAATACAGGATATGAGCATCCTCCCAGGAGAGCATGTGGAGCCAGGAGCAAGGCCTGGGGCTGGCTGCCTCCTCCCCAGTGTCCCTCCTTCCTGTAGGTTCCTGGGCCACACACTGTGGACTACCTGCCTCTGCTGGGATTCTTCAAGGGTCTCACAGACCCAACTAGACTGTAAGCTTCTTGAAAGCAGGTCCATGGTGTCAGACTGTGGTTCAGGGCTCAGGTCCTGGAGTAGGGCATGCTGGAGGCTGACCTACTTATTAGCTGTGTGATTTTAAGCCAGTCCCTTAACCTCCTTGAGATTCTCCTGTGCAATGAAGACAAAAATAGGACCTATCTCATGAGATCATAGGGAAAAGTAAATGAGTTAATCAGAGTAAGTGCTTAACAAAAATATCTCCATTGCATGTGCCCCCAGAGCAGCTAGCACCAGCCTCAGCATGGAGCAGGACTTCAGCTCCAGCAGCGAGGACTGAGATCGGACACAAGAGAAAGCTCCCTGATGAGGAGGGGTGATTGTAAAACGAAGGGCGGAAGTTATCTGGAATTTCCTTCCCGTGAAGCGTCAGGAACATGCCAGTCCCCCACATCAGTCTGTCCTGGGGGGTCTCATGCCCCTGTCCTCCTAGGGAAATCTAGATCCTCCAAACTCTGCCTGGGTTCTTCCTGGGGAGTCTTGACCCCTGCCTTGTGGTTGATGTGGGATGGGGGACCCGGGAACAGGGCTGCCTTCCTCTGGCCAAAGCCTGGCAAGCAAGCGTGGGATGGGTGCTGTCTTCCTGAGAGGTACAATAGGAGAAGTGATGGAGCCCCCTAAATCAAGACCCTGCAGAGGTGGTGTGAGATCTTATAATATCAGTCTCTAAGCCAGTGCCTCTCAAGCTCTCTGTGGTGAAGAATCGATTTTTAAAATATATAATCAGTCACAGATCAATGCTTTTGTAAAATGCAATAAAAGTTAATTTCCAAAAAAATGATCACACACTTGGGTACCATGGTAATGTCAATGTAAAATTGCTGTAAAATTGTTCTAAGTGCTTACTCTCAATGTCTGTGCTCAGCTTATCAGCAACCAGTAACAGTTTGTACCACTGGTTTGTACCATGACAACCACACTACACTTGGAGCTGACACTTTCATAAAGGTTAATTTCCCTCTTTTCCTTCCTGAAGTTTGACCTCCTCCTTGATTAGATAGGAGGAGGGATTCCGACAGCCCCTCACCATCTGTTTAGAACCTCTCCCCTCATTGCAGGTCCTTCCTGGTCATCTAACACCATATGCCATAGGGAACAGTCCTGATTATACATATTCTGTCTCATGGGCAATGTGTTCTGATTTGGGTCTTTTTTTTTATTTTTTGTTTTTTATTTTTGAGACAGAGTCTCTGTCACTCAGGCTGGAGTGCAATGACGTGATCATAGCTCACACTGCAGCCTCCAGCTCCTGGGCTCAAGCGATCCTCCGGCCTCAACCTCCCTCGTGGCTAGGACTACAGGTGTGAGCCACCACAATAGCTAATTTTTTTTTACTTTTGTTGTTTGTGGAGATGAGGTCTCACTATGTTGCCCAGGCGGGTCTTGAACTCCTGACCTCAAGCAATCCTCCCACCTCAGCCTCCCAAAGTGCTGGGATGAGCCACCCATTCACGCAGGCATGAGGCACTGCACCCAGCTTGATTTTTTTTTCTATTGACTGCCCTACAGTAGATGTGTTCGTGAAAACGTGTGCATAGATTCTGTATTTGATGCAAAAGAGAACGAGGAGAACTGGGTCCCAAGGCAGGCAAGCCCTTCCTGGGATGGGTATGGGAACCAAGAGTGTCCTTCTGAGTGGGACACAGTGCAAAGGCTTCTGCCTGGAATTATAACAAGTGCAGTTACAATTTTTTTTGAGCACCTAAGATATGCCAGACCCTGAGCTTCACAAGCAGGATCTCTATTTTTCCCAGCAATTTTGCAAAATAGGTATGATTTGTCTAATTTAAAATGAGCTATATCAACTCCATGCGGCTATGCAAGTGTTTTGCAGCCTAGAAGGCTTTAAAACGGCATCTTCCAAATGCTGGTCTGGGAGCAGCTTCACAACATCCTGAGGAGCTTTTTAAAAAATGCAGACGCCCAGCCCCACATCCTCGATTCTTATTCGAAGCCTGTGAGCCTTCCCCAGGCCCCCCAGGTGACTCCAAAGCCTGGCTGGCTCTGGTACTGCGGTTCTGGGGCTGCTGAGGGCTGGGGTCTTGTGGGCTGAGGGGGAACCCTAGGAAAAGTCCAGGAAAAGCCACAATGGGAAGGGTGCCTGTGAGGGAACTTCAGTAAACTATGATACAGCCACATGGCAGCATACTATACAGCCCTTAAAAATGAAGAATTTGGCTGGGCACAGTGGCTCATGGCTGTAATCCCAACACTTTGGGAGGTCAAGGCAGGTGGATCACCTGAGGTCAGGAGTTCAAGACCAGCCTGACTGACATGGTGAAATCCCATCTCTACTAAAAATGCAAAAATTAGCCAGGCGTGGTGGCACGCACCGGTAGTCCCAGATACTCAGGAGGCTGAGGCCGGAAAATAGCTTGAACCCGGGAGGCAGAGGTTGCAGTGAGCCGAGATTGCGCCACTGCACTCCAGCCTAGGTGACAGAGCAAGACTCCGTCTCAAAAAAAAAAAAAAAAGAATTTGTGATAACATTAGAACAGACGTTAAGGGAACAAGACAGGTAATAAATTGCATATATAGTTTTGCCACAGCTATATAACAAATGCAAAAGTGCATGTTTTTTTTTTTTAAAAAAAAAAAAAGACTGGAAGGAAAAACAATATTTTATTGGTTATCTCCGCATGAAGATTCTATGTGATTTTACCTTCCTCTGTACACTTTTCTCCCTAGGGCGTGTGTTACATTTCTAAGTAGAAAAGCGTAAGCGCTGTTTTTGGAAGAGAAAAATCTGTCATCCTCTGTCATCCCAGCCAGCAGGAGTCAACTTTCACATTCTGGAGTTAGGCAGAAATTGCCCGGGTTTTTGTTTTCTTCCCTCTGAGGGCAGGAAATAACTCTTTCCCGCTGGATTTCCTGCTGGAGTTGGAGGCCCAGGAAAATTCTGGCTGAAGACTGGAGACAGGTATAAACACGCCGGGCTTGCAAGGCCCTCTGTGAGTGGCTCTTGGGTATCTCCGCGTCCCTCTCTCTCCAGCACCTGTTCTGGGAGCCGTTTCTGGAAAGCGCCATCACCACTTTTGCAAGGCCATCCTCTCTACCTGGAAGGCTCTTCCCTGCACCTCTCTTGCTTAACTAACATCCTTTGGCCATTGTCTTAGGTGTCCATGTTCTAAGGCGATCTTCCCTGACCCCCAGTACTGAGTCAGGACCCCCAAGAGCTCCCCGAACACCCTGTTCTCCCTGATTTGATTGCAATCTTGGGTTACTTCTAAGGCTCCCCAAGGGTTGGGACTCTATATCCGGTGCATTATCAAAGCCTGGTACACAGCAGGCACTCAATAAATGTTTACTGAATGAATGAAGAAATCCTGCCTTGAGATCCAAGATACCAAAGGAGCTCTGAGAGAGGCAGGTGTCATCCCAAGGAGCTCTGGTACCTGCCTCTCTCAGAGCTCCTTGGAGGAAAGGGTCCAGGTAGTTCTTTCTGCATAAAGCTGTTATGGCTGGTGCCATGTGATTCACAAAACCACCTCCACGACCTGCTCCAAGGATTAGACCGGGAATGGGAAGGCAACCAGACAGTGGGCAGGAGGGGGCCGGCCTTCTCCTCAATGGCTTGCTCAGAAACTCTGCCCCATGCAGGGACTCTGTCTGGGGTGGTGGCTAACTGGCCCAACAGCTAGCTTCTTGGGAGGAGGCTCACTGGGGGAAGCGGCTGTCCTAAGGGCCGCTGAGTTTCATCTGGTTGCTCTGGGAAGGATGCGCTTCTGCAAAAGCCCTGGAGGCAGAGCCCCTTCAGCCTCTCCAGGCCTCAGAGCTGAGCCCCGACGCCCCCACCCATCTGACTCTTCTTGACAAACTAAAAAGGCTGCCTCGCAGGGGAGAGCAGCCACCCACGGTGTCACCCTCTGGCTGCTCACCGGCCACCCTTGGGCCTCTCCTCTGGGCCGCCCTTCCTTCTCGAGGGTTCTCCGTGTGAGGGCCCTGGCCTAGCTGGCCCCAAACAAGATTTGGGCACCCAACCCAGACGGGCAGGTTTGCAGGTGGTTGATGAATTCAGGGCCCTGCCGTCCTGTTTCCAGGATCCCGTGGCCTGGGGTCTAGGGGATGAGGTAATGGGACTGCCCCTGCCTCCCACACATCTCCTAGCGGAGCAAGGGGTGCATCTAGTACGCAGGCCCACTTTGGTGGGGTGGAACAGGCCACACAGGGGGATTGGGGGTAAATAGAAACGTGTTACTGGTGCTGCAGAAACGTCCTGGGAGCGGGGGTCCTGAGAGGTAAGAGTGGGCTTCCAGAGCCTGGGAGGGACTGACCCTGCGCATCAGAGGGCAGTGGCCTGCTGAGGCCAGCCCTTAGGATGTCTCGAGTTCTGCTAGGTTGTCCTTGCCCTCACCCTGCCATCTTCTCTGCCCTTTCAATACTCTTCTCTCTTTCCTTTCCCCTCTTCAGGAACCAGTGCCCTCTGGCCTCTGGCAGCCACATGTTCCAGTCTTGGAAGGATAACTCAGATCTAAAATATTCTCATTGCACATTAGCTCGTGTGTCACCGTGCTGTGGCTTCCCCAAAGCCTCCTGCCATGGAAGGCTAGTGGCTGACACACTCACCCACACTGAGGTGTCAGGAAGTGAGGGTGGCTTGGGGCAGACGGTGAGGAAGTGGGGGCAGATTTAAGAGTGGCTCATGGAAAAGAAGACTTCTGCCAAAGGAATGAGTCTCTCAGATGAGGAAGAACTGGTCCAGTCAGAGAGAGAGTGGGGGCTCCACTCAGAGTTGACCACCTTCTCTGCCACAACAGGGAGGGTCTGCCCAGGGCTAAGGGGTGGGGAAGGAAGCCTGGGGATGTGAGCTTAGTGAGGGTCACCTGCTGTGGAAGAAGAGCCGCCTCATCACAGCTGAGGTGGAGAGAGCGCTGAGCTGGGAGCCCAGACCCCTGTCAGTGCTAGCCCAGCTCTGCCTCAGATGGCCCGAGTTTGTGCAGGTCTCCTACTGGGCCTCAGTTTTCCTACTGGTAAAATGGGAACAAACCTACCCACATCTCAGGGCTGTTGTGAGAGCCATTCAGAAAGGACAGGAAAGACATGGGCAAGTCAGACGAGAGACACTGTGAGGCAGTGGAAGGGTAGCCAACAGGGCATCAAGGGATGGACCTGGGCAAGTGCCTGCCCCTCTCTGTACACTGCAAGGGTCAGACCAGCCGATCTCAGAGGACCTGTCAGCCCCAGCCTCCCTCACCACCATCTTTGTTTATGAAGAACAACACTGTTATCTTTCCCTGCTCCAGGGAAGCTTCCTGAGGAGGTGCCGGAGCAGCTCCGGTCACTCCCTATGATGGCTCAGAGCCAGTGCCAAGGGCCTCGCTCCGACACTCACCTGAGGACACGTGGGGAAGTAGGCAGAGGGAGGAGGTGGCCCCACCCACTCCTGCAGGGGGACTTGCTTCTCCTCCGTCCTCACCCTCTGGCTTCTGGTGGGTTTTCCTGTCCTATTTGCTGTGATCCCCTGACAGCCAGCACCCCTACACACACCACACACACACAAACACACACAGTGTATGTGTGCACAGTGCTGGTGCTAGACTGACTCACACACGCACACACACACGCTCACGCACACTCTTTCACATGCAAAAACACACATACTCTGACACACAAACACATACACAGTCATACACTCACACATGCAAACATACATACATGCGCACACACACACACACACACGCATGCACACGCACTAGTCCCCTGCCCTGCCTGTTCGCTTCTGGTCAAGTCCAGTCCTGGGTCCAGAACCAAGCTCCTGCAGTCTGGGGCTCCCCAGAAGAACTTCTGTCCTAGGAAAGCCACCTCCCTGCCCCCACCAGGCCTGGACCCTGGGCCCTGTAGGGACTGCTGTCAGGGAACGGCCTGGCCACTGATCCGCTTCACGGTAGGCATGTTTCACAGCCACCTGGTCAGGAAGCCCACATTCTCCCAAGGGAAGGCGACTCATAGCTGATATCTGAGGGTGATCTGAGCACTCTCTTCACCACCCCGTCAGCCCTTATCTTTCATCTCATCTCCTCACCAATAGCATGTAAGTGTGAGTGACTCCTCACTGCAGTCCAGGCAGCCTGGGGGCTACGAGGGGCTTCACAGGTCCTCATCCCCAGCCTGTAGGCCTGGCCATACTGGACCCATGAGATCAGCCACCCTGTCAGTTGGTACCTCGGGGTCCTACAGTCCTCCTCACTCAAGCCCTGGTCCCCTAACTCGGAGGTGAGGTGCTGAGCTGGAGGAGACAGGCAGCCAGGTAAGAGTGTGGGGAGACACGGATGCCCAGTGGGCAGATCTGCCCTGGGTGCTGCTGTTTCTGCCTCTCTTGGGATGGGTTGGGTTGAGGAAGGGGCCTCTGAGATGGAGGAGGCCTCCATGCCCTTTGCCTCCCCTCCCTCGATGCCCCATCCTCCCCATCCTCCTCGTCCTGCCTCACTTGCCTCAAGTGCTCTCCACATTGCCTTGCAGACCTCACCTCTCCACATGTCTCTGGATCTCTGCCACTTTGTCCCTCTGTTTTCTATCTCTGGCTCCTTCTTTCTCTGTGTCTATGCCTGTGTCCCCCACTCTCTCTGGGTCCTCATGCCACTCTCTGCCTCCCTCTCACTCTGTGCCTCTCTGTCGTGTCTCTCTCTGATCAGTTCTCGGACTCTCCTTCCCCTCCAGAGTCCTCCTCTTGACAACGCACTTTGTAGCAATCTCATGAAAAAAAGGAAAGAGAAGGCACTATTGTGGTTTTATCATCACAATAAAACCTGGTGGGCTTGACATGCGGCTGCAGGGTCTGCCCACCCTCGCAGCTGCCACCCCCTCCTCCTCCAGGGCAGTCTCTGTGCATTCAGCAGAGGCACCAGCCTGGTGCAGCTTCCCTGCCTGACACTTCTAGAGCAGAAGCCCACCAGCCACAGGGCATGTCTTGAAGGGACAGCCAAGTATAGGGACAAAGCAGGAGCCCAGGGCCAAAGCACGTGTCCAGATGGAATTAGACGTCTGCTATGGAATGCAGGTTGGAGATTAGGTGAAGCCCTAACCCCCAAGGTGATGGTATTTGAAGGTGGGGCCTTTGGGAGGTAATTAGGTTTAGATGAGGTCATGAGGGTAGGGCCCCCATGATGGGATTAGTGCCCTTATGAGAAGAGGAAGAGAAGCCAGAGTGCTCTTTGCCTTGCCATGTGAGGACACAAGAAGGCAGCCAACTGCAAGCCAGACAGAGAGCCCTCACCAGAAACTGAATCGGCCAGCACCATGATCTTGGACTTCGCAGTCTCCAGAACCCTGTGAGGAATAAACCCCTATCGTTTAAAGCCACCTGGTCTACCATATTTTGTTATGGCAGCCCAAGATGACTAAGATGGTATTGCAACCTGGTTGACCCCTCTATAGGAGAGGCAGCAGCCTGGTGAGACTCCAGGCCTGATCTGGACCAAGGTCAACCCTGCCCTGCACTCTGCACCCCTCTACACCCTCACCTATTGTGCCCTCTGGCTTCTGCCACAGAGACTCCCACAGCAATGTGATGAAGGCATATGCCCCAGAGGGCTGGACCTGTTCCAGAGTCAGCCTAGCAACCTGCTGACTTGACTATAGTAGGCTCTGAGGTCCCAAGAGTGGCCCCTGGCTAGCACAGGTCACTGACACATGGTGCTTCCTGGTGGGGGTGGGAGGAGAACCGACACTGGGACAATCCAGGTCTGCCCTCCCCCAGTTTTTCCCGTCACTGTCTCACATCCTAGGAGTATCTGTGTGCCTTGTCTCTGCCCCACCAAAGGCTCCTATCTCTCTGCCTGCAAATCTTTCAATCACCACCCTCATCCCATGCCCACCCAAGGGGATCCACAAGTGATGAGCCACCTGGAGCAGGCGTGAGGAAGTGCAAACTCCAAGCCCTCCCCTTCCAAACTGTTACCCTTTGGCCTCTGTCGTGGTAACAGTTGCTTGTTTTTTGAACATCTAAAGTATGTAGGAACTTGTGGTTTACAAAAGGGCTTCTCTTGCTCATTTCGTTGAATGCTAACAACAGGATTATTACCATGCACATTTCACAGAGGACGAAAGCAAAGCTCAGAGGGGCTAAGTGACTCCATGCTGATTATGCAGCACAGGATTGACCCCCCGCCTTCCAGGGCTGAGACCCAGCTAATTACCATCTAAGCATCCCTTTCCTCCCAACACAAAGCCTCTGCATGGCCACTACAACCCTATTAACTGTCAGGCACACCTGTGCCTCCCTGCCCTGGGGCCTTTGGCCATTCCCCTGCCTGAAATGTCTTTACCTATACTTTCTGCTTTTTTACTCATCTTTCAAAGCCCAGCTCATGCCCCATCTCCACTTGAAAGTCTTCCATTGCCTTTATGGAACAAGCCTTCTTAAAGCCCATATTGTGCTTGTAATCAGCACCATGAAGTTTAACAATTGTAGCAGAGCCGACTTGTCCCTGCACAGCTACTTTCCCCTTCCTGAATTTTAGCTAGGCACATGGCTGCCTAGACAAAAGCCTGAATTTTCTAGACGCCATATGTTAGATGTAGTCAAGTTCTGATCAATGGGAGGTAAACAGAGTTTCACTATGACTCTGAGAAAGTATTGATAAATGGTGAGGTACCATTCTTCTGCCGTCCTTTTCTACTTCCTTCCAGCTGAAATGTGAACATGATGGCTGGAGCTCAAGCAGCCATTTTGGGCCATAAGGTGGATGCCATGTATGAGAATGGCAGAGTAATACAACTAAGGAACTTCAGATGCTAATACAACTAAGGAACTTGAGATGCTGATGGTCATGGAGCTTCCTATACCTGGGCTGTTTACTTCTATGCTTTGCTTATCTGAAGGGATAATCAACTTCTCTCTTGTTTACACCATTATATTTTGGGTCTTCTGTCACTTTAGCCAAATACTATCCTAACTGGTACAAAAACAACAACGAACTAATGAGTCTTTATTGAGCAGTTACTTTGTGCCAAGCACTGTAATAGGAAAGGTTTTAAAAGCTGTTTTTCATTTAATTTGCACAGCAACCTTAAAACCAGGTGTTAAGACTAATTAAATTTTTGAGCTTCATCTCCCAAATGAATTTTGTTTGCTCATTTGTTGGCTCCTGCTACATACCAGACATTTGTCAAGGCATTGAGGGTACAGTAGCAAATAAGAGAAATTCCTTTTCTTCAAAACATTCACAGTCCAGTGGGAGAAACAGACAAGTAAGTGGAAATGATGATAATAATAATATATTATGATTTTAAGGTGCTATCAATTGTAGCATGCACTGTTATTTTATGTACTATCAAGAAAAAATATACTGCCATTAAACTGAATCATAATACCTTAACGATAGTCTCACGTGACACATGAACCAGACACACCAACCTCTGTTTACTTTGAAATCGTTTATTAGCTATTCCAAGGGATTTCACCATTTCTCTGGCCCTTGGTTGCCTTGCTTGATATGTGACAGACCATCTTTTCAGACATATCTCAGTATCAAAACATAGCACAACTTCATCTGTTTATATCTTCCTTTCCTGTCCCATAAAGTACCTGATTGTGATTCTGGAAGAGGCACAGACTATGGCAGTGCCTCTGTTGGTGAATATTTGCCTCATTAATATCGAGTTTATGCCCTGCCACTTGGTTTCACGTTCTTCTTCACATTCAACAAATTTTCATTTCTTTATTGAGCCATAGCATTCTTGAAGGCAGTTTAGAGGCAGTTAAACTCAACACATAAAATATCTAGGAATGACAAAACTACACATTCATTTAGAACTCATAGCTCTATAGAGCAAAGACCAAATTTATGCTTATTCAGGCAATGACAACTATGTGGGAATGCCACATGATAAACAATGATTATAAGATTTTTTGGGGCTGGGTGTGGTGGCTCATACTGTAAGCCCAACACTTTGGGAGGCTAAGGTGGGCGGATCGCCTGAGACCAGCCTGGGCAACATGCAGAAACCCCATCTGTATGAAAAATACATGTGGTGGTACATGCCTATGGTCTCAGCTACCAGGGAGGTTGACGTGGGAGGATCACTTGAGCCTAGGAAGTTGAAGCTGTAATGAGCCGTGAGTGTGCCACTGCACTCCAGCCTGGGCAACAGAGTGAGACCTTGCCCTGAAAAAAAAAAAAGACGTTTTTTATTGTAAGCACTGTGCAATCTCAAATGTTTGAAGAAGTGATTTTTTTCTTTTTAAGTATCTTCCAGAGGCTAGGAGAGGGAGGAATAGGGAATGACTACTTGATAAGAATGGGGTTTCCTTTGGGGATAATGAAAATGTTCTGGAACTATACAGCGGTGATGGCTGCACAACACACTGTGGATGTACTAACTGCTGCCAAATTGTCTGTAGTGGGGGAGGCTGTGCATGTGTGAGGGCAGCGGGTATATGGGAAAGCTCTGCACCTCCCTCGCAATTTTGCTGTGAACCTAAAACTACTCCCAAAAAGAGTTTTAAAAATAACTAAATTGCAAGCACCGTCCTTTGCATTGTTGTTGTTGTTTGCATCCCAAAGTGCTGAGATTACAGGCGTGAGCCACCACACCCAGCAACAAGCACTGTTCTAAGTGAACCACATAAATAGTCAAATGTAATGCCAACAGCAACCATAAAACATAGCTAATAATGATCACTAACATCCATGGACCACCAATCTCTCAGTGACTTAGGGCTTTATAGGCACTAGGTCATTTACCTCTCATAGCAGCCTATCAAGTTCAGTCTGTTCTGCCATAATGCTTGTTTTGGAAATGAGAACCTATTCCAACATGATTGGCATATCAGGGAACAATATAAGCATAATGCAGATTTTGCATTTGCTCTTGTGTGATTTTGTCAGTGAAAAAAAACACTGTCAGGGATTGGTAAACTACAGCTCTCTGGCCAGTGGTCTGTTTTTTAAATAAAGATTTATTGGAACACAGCAACACTCATTCATTGAACAACAACAGGAGAGTTGAGTCATTGCAACAGATACTTCTGCAAAGTTGAAGGTATTTATTATCTGGACTTTTAAGAAAAAGTTTGTGAAGCCCTGTGTTATGGGAAGGCAGAAAATGCACCCAGCTGAACCATATATCACAGACAAAACACACATGTAGTTTAAAGAGTTAATGAGTTGTCTTTTCATCTCTTGATTGTTATCATAAGCACACAATATTTTTTAATTTTAGCATTTAAAAACAGCTTTATTGAGGTGTAATTCATGTACCATACATTTCATCCATTTTAAATGTGCAGTAATTTTTAGTAAATTTACAGGGTTGTTCATCACCATAACAATCACCATAATCCAATTTTAGAACGAACATTTCCATCACCTCCCAATAACCCCTTGTGGCCATTTGCAGTCAATCCCTGTTACACTGCCAGCCCCACCAGTCACTGTAGATTTGTCTGTTTTGGACATGTCATGTCAGTGGAATCACATAACATGTCATCTTTTGCATCTGGCTTCCTTCACTCAGCATAATGTTTTTGAAGTTTGTTCACATGGAAGTATCTATCAGTAGTTTGTTCCTTTTTAATTGCCAGCTAGTATTCCATTGTTTATCCATTCACTATTTGACAGACGTTTAGGTTATTTCCAGTTTGGGGTAATTATAAATAATGTTATAATTTAATGTAATTGTCTTAGTTAGCTTGGGCTGCAATAACAAAATACCGTAGACTGGGTGGCTTAAACAACAGACGTTTATTTCTCACAGTTCTGGAGGCTGGGAAGTCCAAGATCAAGGTGCTAGAAATTTCAGTTCCCAGTGAGGGCTCTGGTCCTGGCTTGCAGAAGGCTGCCTTCTTGCTGTGTCTTCAAATGGTAGACCTCTGGTCTCTTTTCCAGTTCTTATAAGGATACTAATCCCATCACATCTCTACCACCGTGACCTTATTTAAGCCTAATTACCTTCCAAACACCCTACCACCAAATACCATCATATTGTGAATTAGGGCTTTAACATATACATTTACAGTAGGGGACACAAACATTCACTCAATAACAGTAATTATTGATATTATTGGATTTATATCTACCATTTTTCTCTTTATTTTTTACATGTCTCATGTCTGTTTTGTTTCTATGTTGCTACTTTATCTCTTTCTTTTATGTTAAACATATATTCTTCTAGCAAACCATTTTAATTTAATTGTTCATTTTTACATATAATTGAGTTATTTTCTTAATGGTTACCCTAGGGATTACAATATGCATCTTAATGTATCACAAGGTAGGAAGGTGAAATATTTGATTTGACAGTTTGTTAGCTTGAATTATTACTTTTTAATATTTAGGCATTTGGCATGTGGTCTCCATTTGTACCCCACCCCAGGCCTTGCACACATTGAGGAAGGCCTGCCTTTCACATGTTTGTATGCGTGTATTTTTCACATAATTATATTCATACTATGAATTATATATTCTGAATACTGCAGTTATATATTCTGCTTTTTAAAGTTAACATTTTGTCACAGGCATTTTTATTTGCTGTACATTTTTATAAACTTTTTTAAAGGCTGTATTGTATTCCACTGAATGGATGGGGCAAACTTCAGTTAATCATTTCCCTACTTTAGGACATTTAGGTCATTTTAAATTTTTGCCTTAAAAAAAAAAAAATGCTGCAATGAAGGCTGGGCACGGTGGCTCATGCTTATAATCCCAGCACTTTGGAAGGCCAAGGTGGGCAGATCTCATGAGCTCTGGAGTTTGAGACCAGCCTGGCCAACATGGCAAAACCCCATCTCTACTAAAAATACAAAAAATTAACCAGGCGTGGTGGCATGCGCCTGTAGTTCCAGCTACTTGGGAGGCAAGGGGGCTGAGGTAGGAGGATTGTTTGAACCTGGGAGACAGAGGTTGCAGTGAGCCCAGTTGGCACCTCTGCACTCCAGCCTGGGTGACAGAGGGAGACCCCATCTCAAAAAAAAAAAAAAAAAAAAAAAGTCACTGCAATGAGGATTTTTGTACACATAACTCTTTTCACATTTTTGAATTTTTGGCATAAATTCCCAGTTGTAAAATTACTCTGTTGAATATAAAAATATGTTTATAGTTCTTGATATCTTTCACCATATTATTTTCCTTGAGAATTGTAACAATTTACTCAGGTCAGCAATGAGTAAATAGGTTGGCTAGCTATTTTATCACATCTTCATGAGTTCTGGGTGTCAAGTTAAGCTTTCCACTTAACTTTGCATTTCTTTGGTGATTAGCAAGGCTGCACATTTTTCTGTAAATCTATTTACTAGTTATAACTCATTTTATGTAATTTGCTTCATTATGCTCCTTGCTTATTTGTATACATATAAAGCTTTTTATGTTTGTAACTATCAGTTTGTATGGACTCTTTATGTAATATATCCTCCTCAAAACATTTTAGGAAAGAGATAGAATATAAATAAAAGCAGATGATTTTTAAACTTATCTACCTTAAATGCTGCAAATATTTTTCCCACTTCCCCTGTTCAGTCTTTTTTTAATACAGAAAATTTACATTTCTCTGTAGTCAAACCTGCTAATCTTTTCTTTGTGATTTCTTCAATCATTTCTAAGTTTAATAAAAGACATTCTCCCTCCAGAGATTTGGTAACTGTTCAAGTCTCTCTTTTAGTTTGCCTTGGTTTTTAAAAAGTATGTATTAATAACTTTAATCCATGTAAAATTTCTCTGTAAAAATTCCCTCTGGTTGAAGAAAAAAGAGGATCTCAAAGCATAAGTTTCTCAAACTCAGTAGTTTCTCTTCCCTGGTTTCCTTGCCTGCATCGGACTGGGCCCTGAGCCTGAAATCCCAGAATTTTGAGAGGCCAAGGTGGGAGGGTCACTTGAGGGCAAGAGTTTGAGACCTGCTGTCCATCTGTCTACAAGGAGGAGATAACACAGAATCAGAGCTTGCCTCAACTCTCCAGCGCTGGACCCACGTCCAAGGAGGATGGCCCAGAGTGGTGGGAAGAACATGACTTGGAACCCGAGTTTGGACCCTGGCTGTGTGTGAACGCTCAGGCTCCAGTTGTCCCTCTGCAGAATGGGGTAAAGGATGCCTGACTGACAGGGCTGCTGTGAACATAATACAAGATGATGTATGGAATGTTCTAGAAAAGTACCTGACCCATCATGGATCTCTCGGAGCCCTGCCTGTGCACTGACTTGGTTCCTGGGTCCCATCTCAAGATCAAAGGTGTTCCTGCACCTCCTTCTACTCTCCAAGGAGCATGGGCAGGCCTGCCAGAGCAGTCCAGAGTATCGGCACCTTTAGATGAGGAAACTGAGGCTGGGAAAGGCTAAGTGGTAGAGCAGCAGATGCTCTTACCTGCGCTGACATGCTGCCTCCTCCAGCATCGCTTTCCTCACGGCACCTCAGCCTCCTCATATGTCAAATTGAGCTAATGGCCCTTATTGGTCTCTACTGCTGAGGGGTTACTTGAGCAAATGAAAGGTTCTGAAAAACCCATGGAAAAATCGAGAGGCAAGGTAGAGTCCCTATGGGCTGCTCAGTGTACTCCTCCCGCAGCTCTGGACACAGACAAAGCCTCTGTGTTAGCTCTGAGAGGCTTTTTGCCTCTCCACCCCCAGCTCCCCAGGAGAGCCCTGCAGAGACTGTGAAGGCCCCTTGTCCCCGTGGCTCACCAGGCAGGAAGCCCGTGGCTTGGCTGAGGCCCCAGGAAGCAGAGTCTCGGAGGTGAACCGTACCTCAGGCCCAGCTGTGTTCAGCTTGGAATAGCTTCTGAAGTCTCAGAGAGGGAGGGTGAGGAGGAACCTCAGAGGTCACTGGGCCACCCCATTTCACAGGTGTAGAAGTTAAGGCACACAGTGGAGAGCCCATTAGTGGCGGTGTCAGCACTTGGGCTGGGGGATCCTGGCTCCCAGTCCGGCATACTTCCCACTTGGCCTCCACTGCTGCAGTGGCCTCTTTAGAAGGCTCCCTCTGATCCTTCTAGGAAATTCCCCGCAACCTGATGACATTTGAGCAAAACTGCATGATGTTGGAGGATCAGAGCACTTCTGAGAAGCAGTACAAAGCATTAAGAACAAGATGTTCCCAAAGGAGGCATGAGGGGGTCAGGAGGGAATTTCCTGAGAATAGGACTTTTCAGGGAAGGGAAAAAAGTGTTTTGAGCAGGAGCTTGGCTTTTTCAGAGCAGCTGGGAAAATGTGGGGGCAGCGGCTAGAGGCAGGCAAAGGTGGTAGGGAAATCTGACATCACCAACCTACCCTGCCAATTTAACATTTAAAATTAAAGTTGCTTTCTCTCTTAGCACTTTTTTCTTCTTAACAGAAGCCATACTGCTGAGGTGTGAGGGGTAACAACGGTTCTCAACCCTGGCTGCACCTTAGAATCCACTGGGGTGCTCTTCCAAACCCCAA
Organism: Pongo pygmaeus; assembly: GCF_028885625.2. Taxonomy (NCBI): domain Eukaryota; kingdom Metazoa; phylum Chordata; class Mammalia; order Primates; family Hominidae; genus Pongo; species Pongo pygmaeus. The sequence goes on along the minus strand of NC_072385.2, from coordinate 86,873,918 downwards.
GCCAATTACACAGGAGTCTCTGGGTCAGGACCTGGGCATCAGTGGTTCTTGAAGCTCCCCAGGTGATTCTAATGAGCAGCCGAGGCCAAGTGCTACCAGCCCCTGGATCATTTTGCCAGCTGACTTACGAATCTAAAATGGAGCAAATGTGTAATTCCGTTCGCCACTCACACTTGTCCAGGCCTTCTTCACAGGGAAGCCACAGGAAGAGATAGTGCCCTTCTCTCTCCTCCGCCAGGCTTATCTTACTCTCCTCAGGACCCTGCCTAAGGCCCACCTCCATTCCAAACCAGAATTATTCCTGTCTTCCAAATCCCTACAGAGGTCAGATTGGGCCACCAATGTACCTAGGGCTCCTGGGCCAGCCTATGAATCTCCCCGGTGGCTGTTAAACAATGTCGGTTGTTATTTCTGTTTTCAGTCTTGCGCAGGTCATCCACCCAACTCGATGTGAGCTCTCTAAGGACTAGACCCCCATACCTTCCCTGGCCCTAGGCTGGCCAGGAGGCTTCAACTAAGACTAAGACTTGTTATCAGGGAGCCGAATATATTCGTTGCATCCACTTGAGTCACAAGTACACATTTAATTCTGAAAATGGCTCTGGGAGATTGGGACTATTTTTTTTTAACGTCCATTTTATGCTGAGGAAAATGAAGCTCAACCAAATAAACGGTTTGTATAAGGTCACAGAATGAGGAAGCGGCAATCCGCTGGGTCCATTGAGGTTCCGTTCCTACCACACAGCATTCTACTGCTATAGGGGAGTCCGCAGAGCAGGCAGAGCTGGGCTTAGGGGGAGCTCCAGGGGCCTCTCTCTTCAGGGAAGGTCTGGTCTGACCAGCTGGGGAGGCCATCTGTGAAGGCTGCTTGGTCTCCAGTTCCTCAGGCCTTAGGAGAGGGTGTAACATCTTGTTAAAACGGAAGTTTCCGCTGAGATGTTAAGATGCTAGGTATCAGCTCCCAGAGTCACTGGAGCAAAATGCAAATTTTATAAGGAAATATTTTAAAACTAGGTTTTTACAACTCTTACAGCCCTGCTTATGGCTGAGGATCAGGTTGTTGGAGATTAAGGGGGAAAGGAATTGCTTATTGAATGCCATGTTCCTCTTCTTGCAGGAAAGACAGTGGAAGGCACCACCCACTCACAGTAAGTCTATGAGGGGAGCTTCATCAGAACTTCTCTGAAAGAGGAGCCAGGATCCCCGTACTATGGGACCCCAGTGGACTGGTGCCTGACTTCCGCCCGAGAAATTTAGCTGGGACTACAGGCGCGCGCCACCATGGCCTGGCTGATTTTTGTGTTTTTAGTGGAGATGGGGTTTTGTATTTTTAGTGGAGACCAGGGAAGAGAAACTACTGAGTTTGAGAAACTTAGGCTTTGAGATCCTCTTCTTTCTTCAACCAGGGGGAATTTTTACAGAGAAATCCATATTGGTCAGGCTGGTCTCGAACTCCTGACCTCAGGTGATCCACCTGCCTCGGCCTCCCAAAGTGCTGGGATTACAGGTGTGAGCCACTGCACCTGGCCTCCACCCGAGAAATCTAAAGGGCTGGTGATGGCGTGGCCGACCAGTTGCTCAGGGGATGAGCTGAAGGGGAGGCAGCTGTGCTGAGTTTAGCCGAAAGCTCTTGAGTCTTCTGAGAGAGAGGATGCAGGGAGGTGTCCCATGGGACCGATGAGAGCCCCAGGGTAGAGAGGGTCTGTTGTGGGTTGAATTGTGTCCCTGAAAAGATGTTCAAGTCCTAATTCCCGGTACCTGTGAATGGGACCTTATTTGGAAACAGGGTCTTTGCAGAGATAATCGAGTTCAGATGAAGTCATATTGGATTAGGGTGGCCCAGTATCCAATGACTAGTGTCCTTATATGGAGAGAGAGACTTGAAGACATAGAGACAAACGGACAGAAAGATATAAGAGAGAAGGCCATGTGATGACAGAGGCAGAGACGGAGTGATGTGGGGACAGGCCAGGGAAGGCCAAGGATTGCCAGCAGCCAACAGAAGCTAGGAAGAGGAAGGAAGGATCCCTGCCTAGCACAGCCCCGCTGACAGCCTCCGTCTGCCCTTTTCCTCCAAAGTCCTGCCCAGGCTCCTCTTGGATTGAAGAGTCCTGAGCCCAGCCTTGAACTGATAACTGCAGCCAGGGAGTGAAATGTGCTGATTTGCTGCCCCAGGAGCCGGTGGGGTCAGCCCTGTCTAAAGAACAGGAGCTCAGCACAGGGGAAAGGGTAACTCCCCAAAGGAAAACTGAGGTGCTATTACCAGAAGCAGAAGAGCTGCCACTTAAACAAGGAAAATAACCCATGTCCCCACACCCTTCAGTACCAGGCCCATCAATCACCGTCTAAGCTTACATATATAATGCAGATAGGACATGAGAGAGATGGCAAAGGTTTAGATAAAATGCTGTGATAATTTAGAAACATGGGGGTTTTCCCATATGAAGCGTCAGGGACTGCCTCATGGAGGAAGTAGCTTATGAACTGGACTTTCAAGGAGGAGTGGAATTTTGTGTGTGTATCCGTGAGAGGAGGGCACTCCAAGCTGGGAAAACTATATGACCAAAGGTGTGGAGGAGCAAACTATAAATGGGGAAAAGTCAGTGGTTCCATGTAGCCAGAACACAGGCCCGGCAAGAGAAGCAGTGGTCCGTGTGGTAGAAGAATGAGGTGGGGATCAGATCTTAGAGAGCCTCAAGTGCCAGGATAAAGATCTTGGATGGCAGTGTATAGAAAGCAGAAAACCACTGAAGGTCAGATCAATGTAACTTAAAAAGAAAAAAATAAATGGAGCACAACCAGGTAAGAGGTTCCTGGAATTGTGTATGCAAAAAAACAAAGATAATCTGAATGCCCCGTTGGCACCTCCAACCCAGCTTGTCCACGTTGGAAGCCGGCCTCATTTTTCCCCATCCCTACCTGTCTGCCTGTTTCCCCTGTCCTAGTGAGCAGCATGGGCATCCCCAAGAGTCACCCAGGACTCTTCCCTCTCCCATATCCCCCACTGCAAGCTCATCTCCAAATCCTGCTGATTATTCCTTCCAGATGTTTCTTGAATGTACTCGTCTTGTTCCTCCACAGCACTTACTCTTCAGCCACCATCATCTGTCACTTGGATGGCTCCAACAGCCTCCTAACTGGCCTCTCGCCTCCAGCCTGGCCCCCCTTCAGTCCTCCACACAGTAGGCAGGGTCCTCTGTTTAAGTTATAGCCAGCTGGGGACTCCCTGCCACCCCGCTTCAGAATCTGGTATTTAGCCCCACATCTTCCTGCTCCCAGATTTGGAACACACCAGCCATCCTGAGCTGCTTTCAATTCACGAAAGTAGTGTGACCCATCTCCCCTTTGGCCCTTTGCATGTGCTGTCGCCTCTGCTGCCCTCTCTTTTCCCCACTCCCTGGTTTTGGGGCTGGAGGGCTGTTCCTGGTAGAAAGGTTTTTTAGGAGGCTGGAGAACAAGAGAAAGAAGTTGGGAGAAAGCAGGGAACTCCCTGTGGTGGACACTTATCTCTCATCTGCCCTGCACTTTCCTTCTGGGATCAGTCACCACCCTCCTGTGGAGCTGCTCCTACACACAGATGTGTGGTCCAGTGGGCGCCTCCATCTTTTTTTTTAAATGGAGACAGGTTCTCACTATGTTGCCCAGGCTGGTCTTGAACTCCTGGGAGACTCCATCTTTCATGATCCTTCCTTTCTGTCCCAGTGATGGGTTGTGAGGTTGGCAATCTGACCTGACCCAGACTAGTCACAATCTTCCCAGAAATTGTTCTAAATAGAGCTAAGGAGAGAAGGCCTCTTTCCTTTTCGGGTGTAAGGCTGAAAGGACAGACTGTAGACCTCCATGCTGCTAGACATCCTGCCTTGTGGAAAAAGGTGGTATACAGAAAGGTGATATACTGAAAATGACAGGCCAAAAGACAGGATCCTGACAAGGCTCAAGTCACTTCTAAGTTCCAGGGTGACTTGTTACTTCATCATCCCCTAGAGCAGTGCTTTTCAGGCTATCTGGAGGAAAAGCCAGATCTTTTTGCCCAATTTGTTATAAAGTAATAGTACTTCTGTGGAATACACTTAAAAACTTAAAAAAAAAAACCCAAACACAGTTTTATTTATTTAATTATTTGTTTATTTTTTGAGACAGGGCCTCACTCTGTCACCCAGGCTGGAGTGCAGTGGCACCATCACGGCTCATTGCAGCCTCAACCTCCTGGGCTCAAGCGATCCTCCCACCTCAGCCTCTAGAGTAGCTGGGACTACAGGCATGTACCACCATGACAGGCTAATTTTTTTGTTTTTGTTTTTTTTGTAGAAATGGTGTTTCACCATGTTGCCCAGGTTAGTCTCAAACTCCCAAGCTCAAGCAATCCACCCGCCTTGGCCTCCTAAAGTGCTGGGATTACAGGTGTGAGCCACCACACCTGGCTCAAACACAGTATTAAAATCCCATTTTTTTTCTACTGTTATAGTCAATAGACCTAAAATTAGTTTGTCAATTTGTTATGAAAGTTTGTGAACACTTCTTGATTTCTGTACTCACCTTCTCATTGAATATATCAAGTAGCCAGTCCATGGACCAGACTTTGAGTAGCCCTATCATAGAGGTTGTCATAGAGCTCCACCCTTGCTGGCACCAGCTCTGCATTCCAGCCTGCAGGAAGAGGAAGTTTAGGGCAAGCAAGTTCCTTTTAAAGAGGCAATACAGACCGGAGCGAGACTCTGTCTAAATAAATAAATAAATAAATAAATAAATAAGCAGCACAGACGTTGCACATATCACTTTCATTCTATTCCATTGGTAAAAATATAGTCACACTTAGCTGAAGGAAGGCTAGAAAATGTAGTCTCTATTTGGGTGGACTTGTGCTATTACTAAAAAGACAAAGGAGAGATGGCTCATGGCAGACTATAACTTCTACCACACAACCCTGCTAGCTGCCTCTAGGGCCTGGCTTTGTACTTAGGCGTGCTGGGGGCTTGGCTAGGTGAGAACTATAGAACACATCTACCACCCTACAGCAAACCGTCCCAAAATTTAGTGGATTGAAGCAACAATTTTACTGGCTTGCAGTTTTATAGGTCTGCAATTTGGCTGGGCTCAGCTGGTGGGTCTCCTGCTGGCCTTGCCTGGGGTCATTCATGCAGCTATAGTTATCTGGTGGTTTGACTAGGGCTGCCTGGTCAAAGATGTCCTCACATGTCTGGCAGTTGACCAGCTTAAGCCCTCAGTTCTCCATGTGGTCTCTCCAACAGGCTAGCTCAGGCTCATTCACATCATGGGTTCTACATTCTAACCACAGCCAAGGAGAGGGTGAACCCCATGCACAAGTACTTTCAAACCTATTTGCATCACCTTTGCTAATGTTCCCTCGGCCAAAATAAGTCACCTTGCCAAGTTCGTATTCAAGGGCAGGACAAATAACTTCACTGTTAGATGGGAACAGCAGCAAAGTCACATTGCAAAGGGGCACATTATACAGGAGGAATTATTGAGGCCACCTTCATAAAGGGTCTTCCACGGTAACCTCAGGCTGAGGCAACTTTATATAGGACGAGGCATGTCCATCTGCCCTTGTTCTGGTCAGGATCTAGTGGCCCCAACAAAAAGACTTCCCAAGTGTCTCAGGGAACTTTTGAAGGTACACGTGGCCCTCCCATGTACCTGAAGGGCTGCCAGCAACCAAAGCCATCCCTGGGGGCAGCCTGTCTCTCTGGTGGGCTTCAAGATCTCCCTTGCGCCATCTCTTTCCTCGCTGTGTGTCTCCTCACTCTCCTCTTTGCTCATTGGTTTCTTCTATTTACATCCAGTACCTGCTCCCTCACAATTTCTGCTTCCACTGGACACACACGGAAAGCACCTTTCACCTTCTGGCCTTGGTGCAAACTGGCTCAGGCTCACCACATTTCCCAGCTCCTGTTTCAGAAAGGATGACCCTGATCAATCCAGCTCCTACGCTCAGTCTACACCACATCACAGAAGGCTGGCCAGGCTATGGTTGAGCCACCCTGAGCTTAGAGGCTCACATCCCATCCAGTCACCTGGGGAGGCGTGTGTGTGGAAGAGAACTGCAGTAGGTTGAATAATGACCCTCCCAAAAGATATGTCAACATACGAATCCTCAAAACCTGTGAATGTGGACTTTTTGGGGAAAAAGGTCTTTGCAGATATAATTAAGAATCTTGAAACAGCATCATCCTGGATTATTAGGGTGGACCCTAATTCTAATAGCAAGTGTCCTTATGAGAGACACACAGAGGAGAAGACAGACACAGAAGAAGCCCATGTCGTCAGAGGCAGAGGTTGGAATGATGCAGCTGCAAGCCAAAGAATGCCTGGAGCCACGGGAGGCCGGAGGAGGCGAGGAAGGATACTCCCCCACAGCCTTCAGAGGAGCACTGCCCAGCCAACGCTGCCATTTCAGACTTCTGGCTTCCAGAACTGTGACAGGAAACATTTATGTTTGTTTTGTTTTGCTTTAACATTTTTTGTGGTGAAAAATACGTAACATAATGTTAGCCATTTGTAAGTGCAAAATTCAGTAACATTAATTACATTAACAAGGCTATGTACCCATCACCACTATCTTTTTCTTTATTCTTTTTATTTTTATTACATTATTATTATTATTTTGAGACAGAGTCTTGCTCTGTCACTCAGGCTGGAGTACAGTGGCACAGTCTCGGCTCACTGCAACCTCTGCCTCCCGGGTTCAAGATTGTCATGTCTCAGCTTCCCGAGTGGCTGGGATTACAGGCATGTGCCACCATGCCTGGCTAATTTTTGTATTTTTAGTAGAGACAGGGTTTTGCTATGTTGGCCAAGATGGTCTCAAACTCCTGGCTTCAACTGATTTACCCGCCTCAGCCTCCTCCCAAATTGCGGGGATTACAGATGTGAGCCACCGTGCCTGGCCACCATTATTTTTTTTTATCATCCCCTACATAAATTCTAGCCATTAAACAATACTCTCCCTTCTGTCTTCTCCCTGTCTCCTGGTAAACTTTATTCTGTTCTGTGTCTCTATGAATTTGACTACTCTAGCTACCTCATGTAAGTGGAATCATACAATATTTGTTCTTCTGTGTCTGGTTTATTTCACTAAGCATAATGTTTTCAAGATCCATCCATGTTGTGGCATATATCAAAATTCCATTCTTTTTAATTGGTCAATAGAATTCCACTGTATGTATATACCACATTTGGGTTATCCATTCATCTGGTGATGAGCACTTGGATTGTTTCTACCTTTTGGCTACTGTGAATCATGCTGCTATAAACATTGGTTTACAGATATCTGTTTGAGTACCAACTCTCAGTTCTTTTGCTTCTATACCTAGGAGTGGAATTGCTGGACCTTATGGTAATTGTATGTTTAACATTTTGAGGAACTGCCAAACTGTTTTCCAAGCAGCAGCACCATTTTGCATTCCCACCAGCAATGTGTGAGGGATCCAGTTTCTGCACATTCTTGCCGACACCTGTTATTTCTCAATTTTTTGTTTTGCATTGTTTTTGTTTTTATGGCCATGCTAGGAGGTAGAAGGTGGTATCTCATTGTGCCTCTGATTTTCATTTCCCTGATGACTGATGATATTGAGCCTATTTTCGTGCGCTTATTGGCCATTTGTATATCTTCCTTGGAGAAATGCCTATTCAAGTTCCTTTGCCCATTTTTGAATTAGGTTGTTTGTTTTCTTGGTTGTTAACGTCTGTTGCTTTAAGCCAACAAGTTTGTGGTAATTTGTGACACCAGCCCTAGAAAACTAATACGTTCCTCAAAATCCAGCCTCCTGGGCAGCAGGACCCCATGGTCAGGCAATTTCTTCCAGAAGGCTGAGTAGCCATACAGGTGACATCAGCACCAACTTTATTCACCTGCCAGTGGATGAATTCTTCAGCTCTTCCCTTCCAAGACCTGAGTCCTGCAAGCCAACAGGGCTCGAACACCAGTCTCCTCTTCAGTGTACACATGCATAACTCTTTCAAGAGGTTTGGAAGTAAAAAACAGGAGTGGGATGGAGCAGTAGTTGAAGTGAGGGTTATAAGATCCCCTCTGTCTTACACGGAGGTGTTGCTTTGTTTGATTGTTTGTCTTGAAAGGATGCGAAGACCTGAGTATTTGTAGAGGCTGAGAGAAGGACCCAGGGGAGAGGGAGAGGGGACATGAAACATCACATCTGGATGCCAAGCACATCTTCTTTCTGTCTCACTAATTGGAGTCATAGGAGCTCAGCCCTGAAAGGGACCTTAGAGTTTAGCTCCTTCATTTTGCACATAGAGAGAGAGCAGGCACAGAAGAGGACCTGCCCAGGGTATTTCCGCAGCCAGCTGCTTGTTCCTGACATCCCATATGTCTAGGACTTCATAGTGTGCCCTCTGGAAAGACAACTATTTTTTAACTGCCTTTTTTCATGTCTCCACAAGTTGTAAAATAGCTCTTCTATTTCTTCTCTGTTCCTATGCCCTTACCCATCTTCCCAGGACACAATGGCATATGAACCCTTTGTTCCTGCCAAATGCAGCCAAGGAAGTGAGAAGGGCCTTTGGGTTGAGCGGACCAGGAGACTATACCCTGACGATGGGGACGCTGCCAGGCTTGGCAGGCCTCCACTTCCCCTCTGCCTGTTCCTCTGTCTCCCGGGGTAGGGAAATCCTGGGATCTTTATTCCCCAGCATTCCTTTCCATCATGGTTCTAAGTTAGATTTTGGCAGTAAGATGCACTTGCACAAGCATCAGAAGCTGAAGGCGAGAGAAAGCCCTTCTCTGAATTGGCCTGGGCAGATGCGTGGTAGACGGCGGCTTTCAAACAAGCTCCTGCACGCTGTCTGCTTTCTGCTTCGGTGCTGCAGGCAATTGAGATCATCTCCATGCCTTCTCTGCAATCCTGGCACTTCCTGATTCTGTGGGGTCTGACAGGGACTTCCCTGATCTTCCCTAATCCAGCCCTTCCGTCCATTATGAATGCCTCTAAATCCCTTGTATTAAAACCCTGTGTATTTGGAATATCTAGAGAAGCTTCCAGTATTATAACCAAACCCTGACTGACACACTGGCACAGATAAAGAAGCTATGTAAAATGATGTACGGGGAAACATCCTGTTCAATCTTCCCGGCAGTGCTGAGGTTAGGCTGTCATTTTCCCAGTTTCATAGATTAGAAGCCTGAGGCTAAAGAGGTCAAGGTTGCCTGACTCCCAAGCCATTCTCTTTCTACTAGATCATTCTACTCTGCTTCTCTTGATAGATAGGGAGAAGCAGGCATAAGAGGGAAAGAGAAAAGCAGCAGGGGAGGACATGACAGAGATGGACAAAGGAAGAGGCAAGGAGAGACTCATTTGAAGTAGAAAGGGAGAGAGAGAAACCCCAAGAGTTCTGCAAAGTTGGAGAAACTTCTCATAACCTCTACTCAGATGGTGCTTTACAAGGTTACCCTTGCACTTGGGCAATAGCAATTAGCCAAGTAACCACTGTTCACAGCCATTTGCCTGTTCTTTATTCTCAGGATTTTGAGACTGCGGTGTGAACAGAAGACACAACAACCCACGGAGTGAAGAATTCTCTGGGCTGCCCCAGCAATGCAGAGCAGTGTTCCCCTGGAGAGTGGATGAACTCAAGCAGAGGGGCAGCCCCAGCCCTGGGCTCAGGGGGAATGGAAATCAGGTTTGCCCTTGGGCCCCAGGGTAGCTGATGAATGCTGTCTTGGATAATCTTCGGCCTCTCACTTCCAGACTCTTCTTTAAGCATCCCCATCCCACCTTGATATCCTAGTCCCTCTGCTACTCCCATGCTTGCCTTCCTGGGACAGTGACAGTTGCAGTTCCTGCTGACTTGGAGAGCCCCTCCTCACTCTGTGTCCTGTGAGAAAGCAGGTAGGTTGATGAGGGAGGGCAGGGGTGGGAACCTGGAACCCTCCTACATGACACCCTGTTCACAGTCCCTCTATGTGGATAGGAAAGGCCAGGCCGGAGTTGGGGGAGATTAAAGGCAGTACATGAGATCTGGTCCATATCCCACAATAGCCTGGACAGGAGCCTCAGAGTTCCTATAAGCCAATCCCTTTATTTTATTAACAAGGAAATCAAGGCTCACAGAGGTGAGGGCAGGAGTCCAAGGCCATACCGTCTGCACACTGCCTCAGGGCCTGGCGCCCAGCCCAGCGCCCTTCCCTCACCTTCTCACTGCCTGGCAGCCCTGCACCTCCCCCAGCCCTGGCGCCCAGTGAGCCGGCACCTCGCTTATGATTACAATTACCGTGAGTTTGGCCTGAGCCCAGCCGTACTGCAAGCACAACCAGGCCTGGTCACTGGCCAAGTTTCCATCTCAGTAGAAAAATGAAAAAGTTCAAGGGATGAATGTTAATCCCAAACACACGAGCAGGAAGGAGTGGGGTGAGGGGGAGAGGCCCAGCCAGGATCTCTTAGGGCAACATCAGTCCAGCAAGAGCTCCGGAGACCCACCCCAGGGGCAGAAGGCCTCTGGCTGGCCAAATTTAGGCTGCTTTGTGGTTGTAAATGCTGCTGCCTCCAAGGCCCAAGATGGAACTCAGCTGGTGAGACTTGGCTGGTGGTCCCAGCCCTCCTTGGTTGGCTCCTGCCTTGTGTATTGTTCATGACCTTCGTGTTTCTGTCATTTACTTGAGCATCTCCATCTCCTGCCATGGGTAAGGAAACAGGCACAGAGACCAAGGGACTCGCCTGAGGTCAGATAGCCACTGAGGAGTGGAATGGGCTGAAACATAGGCCTCTGGGCAGCCAGGCTGTCAGACAGCCCCTCTCCATCAGAGCTCCCCAGAGCAGCCTGGGCCTTCCTAGGATGTTCCTGCTCCCTTCTGCCTGCCACTCTGCTCAGCATCCAAGGAGCTACCTGGCTCTGTCTGCCCCACACGTTGCTGCATGGCCTTGGTGAGGCTCTGAATTCCATCCTGGCTGCTGACTTGTGCCCTTCTAATGCTGACATCTCACATCTTTGATGCTTCCAGCCTGATGTTTTTCCAGATCTTTCTCTGTAAGACTAAGATTCCTTTTTTTCTCCCAGACTTGAAACATTTCTGAGTAATACAACTCTCCCAGATTGCTCAACTCCCAGGAACTCCTATCTGCAAACTGTGCTTGGTTCTAGTTTCAAGAAGGGCAGCAGCATATTGGAATTTTTGATCGATGATATATGGGCAGTTACCCTAATATGTATTTCCCCCAGGTTAGATGGGTATGAGGACAGCCACTGCTCCTCTGCCTTGGGGACAAAGGAGTTATCATTTTGCTGGAACTCTAAGAACACCATGTGATATTCTTATGGAGGAAAGCAGCCATAAATTAAATATCAGCTGTCAAGTGGGGAAGAGCTGTGGCCCCATAGGGAACAACGGACTTTTTGATTGCTAGTATCCCCAAGGGAATCCACTTCCTCAGAAAATGAGTTCTGTCTGAGATAAATGTGCTTATTTACACCAGCTTCTAGACTGGCTGAGGTCGGCCCAGGGCCTGCAGCCAGGTATCTGAGCAATGGAGAGAGCTCTAGAGTGCAGCTTCTTGCCGACTTGGGGATTTATAGGCTTCCTGACAGGCAGAGCAGCCTCAGTTTCGAGGCTAGCAGCGGGGAGCCAGGGGGTTGGCCAAGGTTTTCTCAGAGGCTTTGCAAGAAGCTGAGCCCTTGTTGGAAATGCCTTTGAAACCCAGGGGTGTCATCTTCCATCTCCTCTTTGAGTCAGAGCCACAGCAGCAGGGCATTTTCGGGGGGAGTGGGGGAGAGTGGGAGAAGGGCATGAAGGCAGCGGGTAGGGGAGCAGAATGTGGAAATAAAGCATTATTTCCAAACGGTCATCTCTCTCTTTTTTCTGCTTTTCAGAGGCCCAAATGATCACTTTGTGTTTAAGACAATCTGGTCTTTTAAAAAAAAAGGAAGAAAGGAAAAGATGTTTTTCCAGGTCTAATTATAAGAGTCATAAGGCTGGAACGATTTGGAGAAAACATCTATCTCTCAGCTCTGCCTCCACTAGGTACACACCTAAGCCAAGGGGGAGGTGTTTTTCTATGACTAACCGGCTGGCGGACTCCATGGGTCTCAGGGCACTCCCACCCTCCTCGATCCATCCACAGTCCCATCGCTGGAGTTAAAGTCCACTTCTTCCTTTTAATCCTCATGGGAACTGGAAAGTGGCCAAGAGACTGGAAGAGCCAGTGATTTGGGTCCTCCTGGGATGTTAGGGAAAGCAGGTTGGGGGTCTCTGTCTCTCACCCCAGGGCACCTAGTCTTTAAAACCTGTGCTGCCCCAAGAAAGGGCAAGTCTCAGAGCCAGGGCTGCCCAAAGGTCTTCTGTCCCCAGCAGGAGTGGACTGAATAGCGTGCCCCTGGGAGGTTTGTCTTCCTAAGCAGATCCAATTGGTCTTCTTGTTCTGATCAAGCAAAACAGAGTGGATATCCCTTGAGTTACTGCTGGTGGGAGGAAGTTTGGGGATGGAGAAAGAGTCTCATTCTCTCCCCCACCTGTCAAAACTACAAATCTCCAATTCCCTAAGGTGAGGTGGGGGTGAGGAAGGGAACAGGCAGGTGTCTGGCAGGAGTGGCTGGTCTCCAAGGGTCCCTCCAGCTCTGACCAGCTTTGTGCTCTAAGCCAGGCCCTGGTAGGACCCCTGTTCCCTTGCTGCAAGCGTCTCCTTGCTCCCACGGCTGTTCACAGCCCTGACTGCTCAAGATGACATTTTCTAAACACTGGAGACAGAGATAAGAAGCAGACGGGGAGGGAGAAAGCCCGAGAACTGGAGCTGAGCCCAGAGAGGAAAGTGGGCTCCTTGCTGAGAGCAGGCGGAGGCATCCAGACCCTGCCGCCGATCAACACGCAGGCAGGGACCTCTCGCCATTGCTTTGACACAGTGCTGAGTCAGGGTCCAACGCCACCACTAGAGCCTGACCCCTTGGTCCAGCCAGTTGTTCACTGGTCAGAACACGTGCTCCCTGAGCAGCCTTCTTGCAGGCACCACCCCACTCTCTGAGGACTCCTTCATTTATACCCAGAAAGGGAGAATGGGATGGAATTTCATGAAGTGCTGTTCACTGCTATGCCCTGGTCCCTAGATGAGGTCTGACACGTGGCTTTGCAGCACTCGGTAAACATCTATAGAAAAAATAACTTGCTGTATTAGTCTTCCTGGAATGAACTGGCATTTGAGCTGGGACCAGTTTCCTGGAGAAGGGATTTCAGAAAAAGCAACCAGGTATCCCTCAAAGCAAACACAGAGAGGCTTGGTTAGGAACAGATGGCTTGCATGGGGGAATTTGAGTGAGCTGCACTCTTAAACCTGTCTGGGTGTTTTCGGGGAAGCCATATAACAGTAACAACAACAATAAAACCAGCGCTACCTTTATGCAGAGAGGGAGGGGCTCTTCTGACAGGGCCTCCTGAGAGTGGTCTCAAGGTCACTTCCAGGCTTCCTTGGATCCCTGAAAAAGAACCAGACCAGCCTGGCCTGCTTCTCTGCATCCCAGGGCCCCCAGAAAAGTGAGGGCTGTTTGGGGGTCCTGGGTCAGATCCTCATCCAACTCCTACCCCCTTGAACTCCCACCTCCAAAGGCAATCTAATAGCTCCCGCTGGGATCTCAAGCTCCAAGGGAGACCTTCATACCATGCACATTCTGGGACAATCTTTGGTTCTCCTCTCAGCCTGGACAAGCAGTGAAATACAGCATCCAGCTGCTGCCCAGCTCAGTCAGCCATGCTATCTTGGGACAGAAACCTTGAAAGGAATCCCAGCTCTAGCCAAGGAAAACATGAGTCAGGTCTGGCTAAGCCAGGTGGCTTCCCTCTCTCCACCTTCCATCCCCACACCCCCAACTCCACAGCCAATGAGCTGTTTGGGTAACCCCAAGACCCCACTCCCACACAGCCTACGGCCAGCAAAGGCATGCCGGCAGGATTCTAGAACCTTGGTCCGGCTTTGGGTTGCTGCCTTTGAAAGTATAGCAGGTGTGGGACTCTAGCTCCAGCCCTCCTCAAAGGAGACAGGAGCATTCCCTGCATCCGTCCGGCCTTCCACCTACCCTGGCCTTCACTGCACAGGGTTCCCTTTTGGGGCTCTGTGATTGTTCTCAAAGGCAGAGCCCACCTTGGCCAGGAGTGGCACAAAATTCTTATCCCACTTGTAATGGAAGACTTTTCCTGACTCCTCTTCCCAGCCTATCCAGGGGCTTCCGTTCTCCTGCAGGTCTCAACTCAGGCTGAAATGTTGATATTTCCTCGTGTTTGGGGACAGTGCTGCTGGACTTTGTGGAAAAACCTTTCCTGCCTTTGTGTGGCTTCTGTTTTGTTTGTTTATGTATTTATGTATTTATTTATTTTGAAACAGAGTCTCACTCTGTCACTCAGGCTGGAGTGCAGTGGCGTGATCTCAGCTCACTGCAGCCTCCGCCTTTGGGTTCAAGTGATTCTCCTGTTTCAGCCTCCCGAGTAGCTTGGATTACAGGTACCTGCCACCACGCCCAGCTAATTTTTATATTTATAGTAGAGATGGGGTTTCACCATGTTGGCCAGGCTGATCTTGAACTCCTGACCTCAAGTGATCCACCCACCTTGGCCTGGGTGCTGGGATTACAGGAGTGAGCCACCGTGCCTGGCTGGGGCTTCTGTTTTAAAAGCTTCACTCTCTCTTCTCCAGAGGAAGAGGTGCAGGGTCTCACACACAGGGACCCCAGAGTCCCTTGTTTTGTACACTCTAGAGCAGCGTTGTCTAATAGAAATATACAGCAAGCCATAAATGAGTCACCCATGCAACCCAGTGTTTTCTAATCATCATATTTTGTAAGAAGTAAAAAAAAAAAGTGAGATTCACTTTAATACTATATTTAATCCAATATATTTATATTAACCCAAATGAATATTATCAAATCAATCATTTAATTCACATAAAAAATTACTAATGAGAAATTTCACATTGTTTTTCCACACTAAGTATATTGCTTTCTAGGGCTGCTGTAATTATCACAAACGGGGTGGCTTTAAGCAACAGACATGTATTGTCCCGCAGTTCTGGAGGCCAAAAGTCAGAAATCACGGTATCAACAGAGTCATGCTCCCTCTGAGGACTCCAGGGAATGTGAAAGCAAAGTAAAAACCTGGGAGCCCAGGCCGGGCACGGTGTCTCACGCCTGTAATCCCAACACTCTGGGAGGCCAAGGCAGGGGGATTGCTTGAGTTCAGGAGTTCAAGACCAGCCTAGGGAACATAGCAAAACCCCGTCTCTATGAAAAATACAAAAATTAGCCAGGTGTGGTAGTATGCACCTGTGGTCCCAGTTACTCAGGAGGCTGAGGTCTGAAGATCACTTGAGCCCAGAAGATTGACACTGCAGTGAGCTGAGATTGCACCACTGCACTCTAGCCAGGGTGACAGAGTGAGACCCTGAAAAAAAAAAAAAGCAGGAAAGCAAGCAAGCAAGAAAGAACGAACAAACTTGGTACCCCAATTCACTCTGCCAAAGAAAAGAAAAACTTGGGACCCCAATTCACCCTGCTAAAAGAAAAACATATTAAGCTGAAAGCTGAGTCATAGAAGAAGCTGCCTTTTTTTTTTTTTTTCCTGAGCAGATAGCTACAGATAAAAAGTAAAATATCTCCACAGTAGCTACGCTATGTTCACCTTATCTTACGGTAAGCTTGAGAGGAATACATAACTGACCATTCCCCTACCTACTCCTTTTCTCTTGCAACATATGGATTCAGTTATGTGACCTCTTTTCCCTTGAGCCTGCTTTTCTCCTTTAAATATTGAGGCCCTCAGAATCATCCTTGGAGAAAGGCACAGACCTGTCTCCTGGGCATGTGTCCTTAACCTTGGCAAAATAAACCTCTACATTGATTGATACCTGACTCAGATACTTTTTGGTTTACAGGAAGCACCCCTCCATGCCTCCTCCCAGCTTGGGTTGGTGCTGGCAATCCCTGGCTTTCCTTGGCTTGTAGCTGCATCATTCCCACCTCTGCCTTCATCATCACATGGCCTTCCTCCTCCCACGTGTGTCTCTGTGTCTTTATATGGCCTTGGAGAACAGTCATTGGATTTATAACCAGCCAAACCCAGTAAAATCTTATCTAATTACATCGGCAAAGACCCTATTTCCAAATAAAGTCACATGCTGAGGTGCCAGGTGGACAAGAGTTTTAGAAGGACACTATTCGCCCAGTACAATGTTGGGGGCAGTGACCACTCACCCACCTGATATTTGGCTCCCAAGATCCTGTTCCTGTCAGCTGTTTTTTTTGTTGTCTTTGTTCTTTATTTTCATTCTGGCAGGCCTTGGGGATGGGATCAAAGGTAAAAGGAAGCAGGTGAGATTAATTTTAATAATACTGTTTATTTGACCCAATATATCCACAATATTATTTCAATGTGCAATCAGTATAGAGAATTATTAATGAGATATTCTTCATTTTTTTTTCATACCAAGTCTTCAGAATTTTATATGTATTTGACCTGTACACCACATGCCAATTTAGACTGACCACATTTCAAGTGCTTGACAACCACATGGGGCCAGTAGCCACCATATTGGACAGCACAGCTCAGGAAGTTAAAAGAAAGGGGTGAGGCTTCTGACGAAGCCAAGGACACCTCTGGGGAGGCTGGTGGATCCCAAGGAATGGTATTCACCTGATGGCCTCACCCCCTCCAGGTTCTCTCCTGATTATATTTCATCCGTGAGAGGTGGTCTCATGGTGACGAAGGGAGGAATTCATGCAACATCAGCTCACACTGTATCAAACCAGAAGGATGATATGGTTTGGCTGTGTCCCCACCCAAATCTCATCTTTAATTGTAACTTCCACAATTCCCATGTGTCATGGGAGGAATCTGGTAGGAGGTGATTGAATTATGGGGGCGGTTCTTTCCTGCACTGTTCTCATGATAGTGAATGAATCTCACAAGATCTGATGGTTTTAAAAATGGGAGTTTCCCTGCACAAGCTCTCTTTGCCTGCTGCCATCCACATAAGATGTGACTTGCTCCTCCTTGCCTTCCACCATGATTGTGAGGCTTCCCCAGCCACGTGGAACTGTAAGTCCATTAAACCTCTTTCCTTTGTGAATTTCCTTTGTGAATACCCATTCTCAGGTATGTCTTTATCATACCCGTATGTATTAGTGAAAACGGACTAATACAGTAGCTTTGTTCATTCACAAGAAGAGTGGCGAGCAGCTGGATGCTCTCTCATCCCTACATGCAGTCCCTCCCTTTCCTGTAGGCACAATGCTTAAGGAGCCAGGCCTGGGCTTCTGGGCTCAGAATCAGGGCCTTTCCTTACTGAGTGCAAATGATTGAAAATCTCAGGCTACAAAAGTGGGAGGCATGCAACTCCCCAACAGAGACATGCCATTGCCAGTGGGGACACTGGAATCCCTTTCACCAGGCAGTGTGGGATGGGTGTGGCCATGTGCCTAGGACTGGCTCTTTTCTACTTCTCTGCTGCAGACCTGACCCCTTCTGACTGGCATCTTTTCCTTTAGATATGCGGGTCTCACTGGCCTGGGCCCTATTCTGTCTCTTTTTAGCATGGCTGGGCCTCTGTCTGCTTTGATTTCTATGTGTCAATTTTATGGTCAAACTCCCAAAGAGCAACCTCATTCCTCTAGGGAACGGGCTCCCTCAGTTTGCTCCCTTGAAATACCTGCGATTCTTTATTCTCCTGAACCCTGCTCTACAGCCTCTGTATTTTTCTGAGAAAAATCAGAAATAACCAGAACCCAGACCTGGAAGCTAGACCCCAGACATAGTTTATCCATCTCTCGGGCTCTGGGGCCTACTCAGGATGTGCATGCTGGGGAGTGGAGCACCCTCTCCTGGGCTGGCCTGTCCTCAGGCCCCACGACAGACAGTGGTCCTGAGCTGGGACAGCAGGATGACAAAGGCTCACATTTGCACTCTGGAGCAAAAACATCACCGGATGGAAATTGAAGTAGAGAGAAAAAGAATGAGTATAGGGGATGAGGAATCTCTGATGTTAACTCAGGGGTACCACCAGTCCCCTGAAGCTGCAAATAACATGAATCAATCCCTGTCTCTCACACACACACACACACACTCACTCATCTTGAGAGCCTTCCAATTTTTTTCTGCAATGCACGGACCTCACAAAAAAATGACTCAGCCTTACATAAGAGACGGGAATTCGAGGGGGACCAGGAGTGTGATGACTCATTGCCTTGAAATTTCCAGTGGGATACACATGTTTTCTTAGATGATTTTTTAAACATTTATCTTTAATGATTGTCCAAAATAAATGGTTTGGGAGGCAGAATGGAGTGAGAATCCCACGTCAGGGCAGGAAAGAATAATCATGATGAAGAGCAGGGGGCAGGAGGCTGAGGACAGGGCCCTTTCAGGTCAGGTCTCAGAATGTTCTGGTGAGAATCCAGAACTCTCCTCCTAGGACCTCAGGGCATTTCAGGAACTGTAATAATACAATCACTTCATATAGCAAGAATCAGCCCCTGAGGTCTCCAGGAAGTACCTTGATTTGAAAGAGCTGTGACCAACCTCAGTGGCATCTCCAACTACCACGCTGCGGAAGTCTGTGAGGCCATGGTCCTCAGCCCTTTGCACAGATTAAAACCCCAATCCCAGCCGCACCCCAGACCAATCAATCAGGATCTCTGGAGATGGGGCCCAGGCATCTATCTATCTATCTATCTATATATATATATTGATTCCTCAGATGATTCCAATGTACAGCCAATGATGAGCAGCTGCTGGGCTGGAGGGACTGGGGCCGTTTTATACCAGGTGAGTAATTCAAGGTATTGATGTCACCCTGATCCTTAGAGGACTATTAGCCAATCCGTTGAGTTTCAGATACAACCAGTTATCCCCCTCCAGGGAGCTTGAGATTTTTTTCTCCCTTTTCTGTTATTGGCGAAGAGCAAATCCCTGCAGGGAAGCCTGGTGTCTACACAGAGCTGACAAGCGGGCAGCTTGGGGAAGGTGGGCCAGGCTTTGGGAGCCAGCGGGCCCCTCCGAGAAGAAAGCCCTTGGATTCATCTACAGGAAGCCCAGAGTTCTCTGACACCAACCCAGCTCTCCCACACCATGCCCGGCCTAGAAGCCCAAGGCCTCCAGCTGGATTGTGCCAGTGATCCACTGTCAGGGCAGTCCAGCCTATGCCATTCATGGCTCCGCTGGCATCAGGATAAAGTCAAGGGCTTCATGCTGGCACTTAAGGTTATACCCAATCTTCCTTCAACCTTCCTCTCTCTCTCCCCAATGCACATGGACCCTGCCCCACCAGGCTGCCCCCGTCCCTGCCCCAAATGCCCAGCAGGTTCCTACTTCCAGACTTCAGTCACATCCAACATTCTCTGATTTAACTATATACAAAGGTCTTCAGGCATCTCCTGCGGAATGCAAATCCCCCTGGCAAGAAAACCCTCGTGTCAGCCCATAGCTCAGGGGGATCTACTGGAGACTGGGTGGAGGTGCAGAGAACAGGTCCTAGGCCCCAAGAGGAGGTGAGAGAAGGAGGCTGAAAGCATCTTGGACACAATTCATCCCCACGGCCTCAGCCTCACTCCCAGACTCCTGGAGCCTGGGCCTGGCTTCTGTGTGTGGCCGCTTGATGCCTGGCACTACCTGTCCTCTAACCTGCTGACCTCCACAGGCACGTTCTGCCCTCCTCACCTTTGTGTGAGAACTTAGCCTCCCCTCCGAGAGCTGCCGAAAGGGGGCTGGTAACTCTGGGCCATATCTGTCCACACTGTCACATACTGACTTTATGTCTGAAGGAAGAGGGTTTCATCTCCCTGAGCCTCCACTTCTTCCACTATAAAACAGAATTGTAAAAGCACTAGCCGCAGAGATTTGTTGTGGGGATTCAGAGAGGCAGTGCAGGTGAAGAGTACAGTCCTTTCAGGGAGGCTCTCTCATAAACATCGCCACCATCATGTTGCATGGTTTTGTATAATCCTTGCAAGCTCACTGGATTCCACACTGGACTGTTAAGTGCCAGGAGGGCAGGGACCTTGCCTCCCTGTAAGCTAGGTGCCCAGCATGTGTCTGGCACCCAGTAGGGCCTCCACAAATATTACTTGAATAAATGAATGAGGCAGAAGCTATTATGATTATTTGGTTAGTGTTCTCATTATCATTGTCATGGTTCTTATTACTGTTTTTATTGTTACTCTTATGAGGTCCTTTGAATAATGCCACCGGGCTTGAGAGTATTGTGCCCTCTCCCTGCCCTTCTCCAAAAGCCGCATTGTCTCTCTGCGTAGCCCCTGTTGGCTGTGAGCACCTTCTCTCCTCCTCTGATTTCTTTGCAACCCTCCTCTTTGGGACTGCTGCTGTCCCCTGCCTCTCACTCTGCAGCTGTGAACTGGAGACACCTGCACATCCCTGCAACTCCCTGCAGCTAAACGAGCAGCTTCTCAAGGAACCCTGTGTGCACAAGGTCAGCCCCATGGGCGGGGAGCCCCACTAGGTGACTCAAAAGCCTTCCTCAAGCACCCACTGCCAGGCAGCCTTTTCACCCATGACTGAGGGATTGCTGCAGTGGGAAGCTGGGGAAAGTTCTGTGCCCGCCTCAGGTCAATATCCCCTGGAAATGCATGGAGTGGGTGCCCAGACCAGCCACGCACCCCCAGTTCTTGACCTTTTCATTTCAGACCTCGTATCTTACCTACTCCCCTCCCTTTTCTCTCCATCTTTCTAAGGTGAGTCCCTTGTTAGTGAGCAGTCAATACCTCCCTGCTGCAGCTCCAGGGTTGATGGGAAGTTAGTGGTTCCTGAGCCTCTGCCTCCAGGAGCTACAGCTTGAATACCCTCACCAGCCTCTCTCCGTAGGGTCCTGACCTCGGGGAAAGGCTGGGACTAGGGGTGAGGGTGGGAGGAGGAGGGTAGGGAAGGAGATAGGTTGCAGTGCTTGTGACCCTGCTGTGTCCTGTTTGGCACCTGGGAAAATCATCTCAGGCAATGCAGGCACTAAAATGGCATAGAGTTGGAACAATCTGCTTCACATACCTTCATTCTGAAGAAAATTGGAGCCGGACGCGGTGGCTCACCCTGTAATCCCAGCACTTTGGGAGGCCGACGTGGGTGTATCGCTTGAGGTCAGGAGTTCGAGACCAGCCTGGCCAACATGGTGAAACTACATCTCTACTGAAAATACAAAAAATTAGCTGGGCATAGTGGTGGGTGCCTGTAGTCCCAGCTACTTGGGAGGCTGAGGCAGGAGAATTGGTTGAACCCAAGAGGCAGAGGTTGCAGTTAGCTGAGATCATGCCACTGCACTCCAGCCTGGGCAACAGAGCCAGATTCTGTCTCAAAAATAAATAAATAGAATTGGAAAGGTGAGCCTGCACTCCAGGCTGCCTCTGCACTGCCTAAGCATGACAGTGCCAGGTGACCTATTAGATGGGAATCCAAGAACATAGCCCCTGTTGCCCAGTTCAGGAGCCAGGCTTCAAAAACGGTGGTAAGGAAAAGTCTGGGAGAAGACTACAAGTCTTCGTTGTTGATTTTCTCTCAAAAGAGTCACAGTAGGTCCCAAATATTTCCAACCTCTTCTTTATTTGTGTAGCAGTAAAAATGCAACCTGTCACTCAAGACTTTAAGCCTTCCTTGACCTAATTAGTATTTTCTCCTGTGTTACTCTATACTGCAGGGCTACCACCACTGATTAGCCCAACTGAAGGATGAGGGTGGCCTCATTAATACAACACTCTAGTTAACTCTCATATCTATGTCAACAATTTTCAAAGGATTATTATAAAGCAAGGACCATCCTTGCTAATCGTGTTTTTTTCTTTTTATTCAGAAGAGCTTTCTAGGGTCTTAGGGCAATGTTTCCTAAAGTCTATTCCATGACTCTCGAGCTTTGTGAGATGTTAATTGGTGTTTTATATGCATTAAAAAGTCTAATAAGTTTGGGAAATGTTGGATTTTAAAAGTGAACGTATTTAACTTTGGGAGGCCAAAACAGGCAGATCACTTGAGGCCAGGAGTTCGAGACCAGCTTAGCCAACATGGCAAAACCCCATCTCTATTAAAAACACAAAAACTGGCTGGGTGCAGTGGCTTACGCCTATAATCCCAGCACTTTGGGAGGCTGAGGCAGGTGAATCACATGAGGTCAGGAGTTCAAGACCAGTCTGGGAAACGTAGTGAAACCCTGTCTGTATTAAAAATACAAAAATTAGCTGGGCGTAGTAGTGCATGCCTGTAATCCCAGCTACTCAGGAGGCTGAGACAGGAGAATCTCTTGAATCCAAGAGGCAGATGTTGCAGTGAGCCAAGATTGCACCACTGCACTCTAGCCAGAGCAACAGAATGAGACTCTGTCTCAAAAACAAAAATTAGCTGAGTGTGGTGGCACATGCTGTAATCCCAGGTACTCAGGAGACTGAGGTGGGAGAATTGGTTGAACTGGAGGCGGAGGTTGCAGTGAGCCGAGATTGCACCATTGTACTCCAGCCTGGGTGACAGAGTGAGACCCTGTCTCAAAAAAAAAAAAAAAAAAAAAAAAAAAAAATATATATATATATATATGTTTATGCATGATTCTGAGACTTCACTAGATGCATTAATGGTGGGTAAACTGTTTTCCAGACTTCCTTGACCACTCAACACTTTTTTTGGGGAGGATGCCACGTGACTGGTGTTTGTGCCAGACTTTGGGGAATTCGGCCTTTGTCAGGCTCAACACAACAAGGGTTCTCATTGCTCACTGTCTTGTTACATGAGTTGTAGGATGTTACACAGAAATGGCTGAAAAGCAAGGAGCAGCTATCAGAATGTTTGGTGACACAGCTTCTCCTTTCGTGGTCCCTTCAGCATGGACTTCACATTCAGCAGACCCATGAGGTGTTCCCTTTCGGATGAGCTCCAAGGTCTTAAGAGAGCATCTCTAGTCTGCGTGAGTCTGTCTGAACGATGGTCCTGAGCAAGAACCACCTATAACCATCTGCTCAAAATAACTCAGGGGAAGTCAAAGCTTTCTAAGTGGAAGGTGTCCGAAACCACATACACAGACCACTGTAGCATTCCTGACATTATGGAGCTTGGAAATGAGTCCAAATGCGAACATAGCTTGCTACGTGAGGGACATGTTTTGCTATGACAAGAACTTGGAGTGTAATCCTTCCCCCCTCAAGAATGTGACATCACACCTCATCAGATCCTATGTGTGAGCTACTGACCTCAACCACTGAACTTCAAACTACTTAAAAACCTAAGGGTTTGACAGACACTTTGAGAGCTTGGGCTGTGGCAAGCTACACTCTGTCAGCCTCTCTTCGACAGGGCCCCACCCTGCTAGCCTTTGAACTTGGAAGCATCGCCCGCAAACACCGGTGCCACCCTCTAGCGTTGAGGGACCATATGTGTCTTTGTGAATCTCCGTTGTGTTGGATGGCTTCTCTCCCAAGAGCTGCTCTTATAAAAGAGACACACCACATTTTAATGAGCCTTCACTCTCCACAGAGGCCTGCTTCCTCCTAATTGAGCAAGTAGACTTTAGTAACTTTGGAACTCACTCGCTCTGTGACTAATACACCCTGTCTACCCAGCGCATTCCCTGTGAGATTTGTTCATGTTGTTCTCCCCCTCCTTAAGCATTGTGAATCTAGGAAAAATATCATCTTTGTAGGGCAACAAACCATGTGATTTGTGAAATCATACTTTGAGCATCTCCTAATTTTAACCATACACAATGCCTGAGAACTGGGAAATGAAGAAAGGAGGAATTGGATCTAAAAATGTGTTTAACAAAGTATAAATGCCATAGATACCCAACAACAGGGTGCCTGGACAGGTAAACAAAGGCAGGTTACCTCTTCCAAATGTCATAGACTACAGAATACATAGAAAGAGGGTCGTGGTATTAAATGAGGTAAAAAGAGCCCATAATGCGGAAGGAGGAGAATCATTGGTTTACAAGATGGTGCGGAGTCTCCCATAGACAGCATCTGTTTGGCCCGGTACTAGGAGGCCTCTTTGGTGTGAAATGTGAAGCCCCCAGGGAATGGCCCTGATGGGCTAAAATGTGAAGGAGGGGGATGGCTACTGAATTAAAAGAAATAGCAGGAATTTGAGAGAGTGGGGGCTGGCAGCTGGAGGAGACAGGAGCTGCCCAGTAGGACATGCAGGCATCGAGCGAGTGTCTATGAAGGAGTGTCCACGGAGGATTCCTCACGCCAGAGTCTTGGAGGTGCGGGACGTTGTGTTTTAGTCATTTGCTCTATTATCACATAAAGTCATGCCCCTCTTGACCCTCATGCCTTTAGTAAGTGACCAGGGCAGAATCTCCTAGCAAGGGAGAGCTGAACTGGGGGTGGCTCCCAGCCCCACCTCATGGAAATCCTCAGAGCAGCCTGGAGGGCTGACATACCTGGGTGTCAGGCAGGGCCGGCAGGAAACAGCACCACTCAGAGTGGATGAGTGAGCAGAGTTACGGAGGGAGCATTTTACAAAGGTATGGGTGGGCTTGGGGGAAACCAGATGCAGTGCAGTGTTCAGAGGCGGTAAAGCTCAGCACCGTTAACTCCACCTGGCTAGGGGCAGGTGGGGAAAGAGAGAAAGTGGTGTGGGCAAGGGAGCTGGAACACTGCCTGACAAAGCTGTGACCTTCTGTCATGGGACACAGCTGGTCCTCAGTGACCCCAGAAGGAGGAAGGAGGGAGGTGATGTTATGGGGATGAATTGTTCCCCCAAAACCCATATGTGGAAGCCGTAAACCCCAGTACTTTACAATGTGACCATGTTTGAAAACGGAGCTTAGACAGAAATGATTAAGTTAAAAATTGAGGCCCTCATCCAATCTGACTGGTGTCATTGGAAGAAGAGGTAATCCAGACATACTAAGAGACACCAGGGTCACACACACAGAGAGGAGAGACTGTGTGAGGATACAGGGAGAAGGCGGAACTGAAAGGAATCCATTTCTGTTGTTTAAGTCCCTGAGCCTGCGGTACGCTGTTATGGCAGCCCTAGCGAGCAGATACAGTGAATCCCCAAACCTCCTTCCTTCCTCCTTATTGTCTCTGCCTGGGGCTCCCTACTGGCCAAACCCCACCAAGGCCAGAGGGCAGGGGTGTGAGTGGGTACAGTCAAGACAGGCCAGCCTCCCAGGTCCAGAGCAGGGTGACAAAGGTGGAGAGTAGGCCCAGAGCAGCAGACAGGGGTGTCTGCACACCTGGGAGGGGTGTGGAGTCGAGGTAATGTATCTTCAGATGGGTGACCCAGGCTCGGCTCCTGACAACACCAGGTTCACAAATAGGACACAGAACAGCGTGGTGAAGGCAGGCCAACATCTGGACCAAGATTGGGAGAAAAGGGAAACAATGACAATGGTTGGTAGGACTACAGCTGATTTGTTTTCCCCAAGCTTTTATTTTATTTATTTATTTATTTCCGATATGGTTATGTTGTTTTAGACTAAAAAAAGCCAGTCCAGAGGCAGACTTTTCAGGTGAAGCAGCTTAATCTAGCTTGAGGGCACGGAGGCTGTTGGGGCAGAAGGGTGGTGGACGGGGGCAGGCAGCACCCTTGAATTGCTTAAGCTCTATCAGAGAAGAGATACCCGTGTCTCCTGTGCCCCTCGCCCCTGGGTTCTCTCATGATAAAGGATAGACCAAGAGCGTGACCTTCTGGGTATGATGGGTGCTTCCCCCAGCCCCGGACTCCGTCTCAACATCAGTCCAGGCACCCAAGGCACAACTCTGAGAGGAACAAAAGCTTGGGGAGCTGTCCTAAGTATCCCTCACCCCTCGCTTCTTCCCCAGAGTCCTGGGGAGACATGATTTGTGACATCTGTTGCCTGGTATTCTTGCCTTAGGTTCACAGGCATGTGAGTTTCCTCTCTACTGGATGAGACAGGTGAGGCTGTGGGCTGCCTGCCCCAGCCCTTCTCCTTCTCCCTCTCGGTGGCTGGAGCCCTTGTTCTGGTGCCCCAGGAGTGTCCACCAGCCCACCCTCCCTGTCAGCCCCTCCCTGCTCAGCCCCTGGCCCTCCACACCTTGGTTTTGCAGACTAGGAGGTGCTGCCTGTTCTCCTCTGTTCTCATGGGGACCGCAGGCAGGACCACATGGGGGGGTTCTAAAGACATACTCATCCCCCTTTCACAGGGTTGCTATGGGGACACATGCTCAGCTGTCCCCAAACCTTCTTAACCTCTGGAAATTGCTCAAATGGAAACATTAACACAGGACCACCCTCCTCACAAAGCCCATACGAGGGCGGAATGATAGTCAGGACAGGGCTCTGAGCACAAGACATGCAGGTGTGTCTGACAGATGGGGTGGGGGCAGATAAACCTCAAAGCAACCAGGTCACCAAGTCCTGGGAGAGAGCCCAGCTTTGTGATACCCACATAGTAGCTCACAACTATGCGCCACATCCGAATGGGCTCCTGTGCCACCTTCTTTAACACTCCTGGCCACCCCATGAGGGACGCTGTGATCTCCACATTGTACAGACAGGAAGCCGAGTTGCAGAGTGCTCACATAAAGCCCAGGGCCACGCAGATAGTCATGGTGCAGCAGGATTTGAACCTAGGCAGATTCCAAAGGCTGCTGTCTGAGTTGCTGGTCTGAGTTTCCTTCTAGCTAAAGGTAGCAGGGAAAGAACTTACCGCCTATAGGAAAACAAGATCTATTTTCATAAGCAACAAGAAGCCCTCATGAGGACGACAGGACCGGTCGTGTGGAGTCCAAAAGAGCTCCCTGCCTTCTCCTGGCTGAGGTTCACCTCTGTCTGCAAGCTGATGAGGCTGGTCCTGAAACGAGCAGATCTTTCTTACCCCACTGGGGCTTAGCTGGACTCGGAGCTCCTGCAGCCCTGACCTCCCCAGGGCATCTGCGACTCCCAGATTCAGCCTAGGACTTACAGAGCTCCCTAGAAGGAATTAATTGTGGACAGCAGTGGGGACGGTCCATTTTCAGTCTTCCTAATCCTCTCTGGGAGCTGTTTGACTTGAATTCTTTGACCTCCAGGGTTTTAACAGAAGCCTACTTGTTTAGGATGTGTTAATCAAATAAGGGATGAGGGCTGTGAGTCCTCTTGGGCAGAAATGGACTTTTTCTGACCACTGCTGCACTCCTCCCGCTCAGCATCTCAGAAGTGGACATGGGACAAGCATCTCAGTGGTCTCAGCTGTCTGGCTTGGAGGTGGGGGGGAGAGGGAGAAGGTATAGCCCTTTAATCTTCCTCTTTTTGATACCAGAAAGTATCCCACATTAATCAGTCCCATATTAATCAGCTCCTCCCTCAGGCAAAAGCTGAGCTGGGAGAGTCCCAGATGGGGCAGCGTCCCCATCATTCATTATTACTAAGCCAGAGATACCCAGGAGGGATCAGTGGAGTTTTCAGTCCTCATCTTATATTCAGGGAGCACAAGACATTCCAAGGCAAAACTAGATAGTGGATACTTAATAATTCATCGATGTTGTCCAACACAAGCTTGCATGTAACATATCTCATAATACCAAATAACTCATAAAACAAGCAGTGAGAGACATTTATCGGACAAACACTTCCTCAGATCACTTCATCTGCCTGAGAGAACAGACCTGCCATAATGGGCCTTATCCAGCAAAACAGGCTGCGTGTTGGGAGGGCGAAATGGCTGTAACATGAGCCCACCCATCTTGCCATCAAAGGGATGTGTTTGCACCCTGAGTGGTGGCAGGGACAGCTTGCTATGTGAAAGCTATAAGACAATGACACCTCAGAGACCAAGCCACCCAGCTATAGGATCGTCTAATGTGGGAGAGAGAACATACTTTTCCTACCCCTTTTTCAGTGAGACAAGAAGCAGTAGGGATGTTTTTAACTGCCATTAACAGAAAACCCAACTCAAAGGGGCTTAACCAATAAGAAATTTATTATCTCCTATAACAAGAAACCGCAAGGTAGGCTAGCTCCAGAAAAGGTTAATTTAGCAGCTCAATGGCATCATCAAGGACCCAGATGCTATCCTCAGTGCTGCTGTCAGCTTCAGGCTGGCAGCTGGATGCCTATAGTGGTTCCATGCACAATATCCAGAGCGTCTCGGGAGAATGAAATGAGAAACCTTCCCAAAGTACCCCTTATAGACTTCCTCTTGAATCTCACTGGCCAGGATTGGGTCACAAGACCATGCCTAAGCCAATCACAGGTAAGAGAAGTGGAATGGCTCTCATTGGCTTGAACCAATCGGGATCCACCTTCAGGGGCTAGAGATGGCGGCAGCTGGGCTAAAGCCCAGGGCTGGCTGGGAGAAAGCGGAAGCCCGAATAAAATCAGTCTCTGTTAGTGAGGAAGAAGGTAAACTCCAGCTGAGAAGACCAACCCCAGGAGCTAACAGATAGCGGGAACTCAATACATAGAGTTATTTTCTTTAAGTGACTTGCCAAAGGGCACAGAGCTATAAGTGGCAGAGCCAGAACTCAAATGCAGAAAGAGAACAAGGATGCTAAAGATAAACTGGGCTTAGTTCACAGCTGCTCCCATGACAGCCCCCATGGTGGAGGGGCCTCTTCCTCTGGGAGTCCGGCTGTTTTGTCATCCTGAAAGTGAAGGGCACAGCAATGCTTTCTGAGGTAGGGGACCCCCTCCTCCACCATGGCCCCAGGAATCCCTCCTCTGCCAACATCCCGCCAGACCAGCTATCACATCACAGCTGCATTTTTCTGCTCTTCTCTACAAAATAACTCCAAGGAGGTTGACAGTTTTTCCTCTGTCCGCATTTGATTTATAGCTGCAATTACAAGCTTTCCTTCACAATGCCTGCATGCCAACAGATGTCTTTTGCAAGTCAGCAGTGCTGCCATCACAGCTGCTGGCTCAAACTCCCAGCATGTGTGCTACTGAAGACCTTTCCCTCCACATTCTGAGGGATGCCAGGCTCTGCCCCCACCCCCTCCCACACTAGCTGGGTCTGAGCTGCCTGGGATATATCAGAGTTGGGTGAGAGGTTAATGATCTATTTCAACAGAGACCCCAAAAGACAGGAGAGACTACTCCCTCCACCCAAAACCCACCTGGGATGGCTCAGAGAGCAAGGTCTGCAAACACAGGGGATGGGGTGGGCTACCTTCCCGGAGCTTCCTCCCAAATGAGATCTTTACCATATGTGTCAGTGGGGATCCCATCCTTAAGAACAGACAAACTTCTGGGCCATGTTTGATTAGTTCTCCAACTTCATTTCTGCCCCTTCTTGCTATCTCTTCCTAAAATGGCCACTCTGGAGTCAGTATTTCTGGGTTCAAGTCTTCGCTCTGCTCTTGAACCAGTTCTTTACCTCTCTGTGTCCCAAATTCCTTTTGTAAAATGGAAATAGTATTTCAGGCTGCTATCACAGAGTACCATCGACTGGGTGGTTTACACAACAAGCATTTATTTCTCACAGTTCTGGAGGGTAGAAGTTCAAGATCGAGGTGTTTCATGCATGGGCAGGTTCTGATGAGGGCCTCTTCCAGGTTGCAGACTGCCAACTTCTCTGTGTCCTCACACAGTGGAAAAAGAACTAGCTAGATCTCTGGCCTCCTTTTATAAGGGCACTAATCCCATTCACGAGGGCTCCACCTTCATGACCCAATCACCTCCCAAAGGCCCCACCTCCCAACACCATCACATTGGGGGTTAGGGTTTCAACATGAATTTTCAGAAACAGAAACACTCAGTTTATAATAGATAGTATCTACCCCGTAGAGCTATTTTGAGTGTTAAATAAGATTCAATTTAAGTCCTTAGTTTAGTGTCTGGCATAAAATGTGTACTCTCCCTATGTTGGTTTTTATTACTACTATCTGAGTTCCTTTTTAAATCTGGAGTAACTGCTCATTACCACTTCTGGAGCATCTCACAGAGCAACTGGACACTCTACAGGTTGTCTCCACAGTGATCCTCACAACCACCAGGAGATAACATCCCCATCCCCTGGGATGAGCAAACGCAGGCTGCGGGAGCTAGGAACCTGTCCAGGGTCTCACTGCTAGGTATCAGTAAAGTGGAAATTGCAACCCAGATCTGAGTCGAGAGCCCACCCTTTTTCACTATGCCAACTGCTTGCAAATTCATTTTATGTGAGTCATTTTTTTGAGGAATTTGTGGGAATCAGGAATACTCTGAGGTGTGGGAAGGGGACATCACCAAGTAGGACACAATGCCGGGATTCCAGAGGTCACCAGGCATCCTGGGCCTTCTCTAAGGAAAGAAGCTGGGGTCTGTAGAACCCTCCCAACCTCCTGCATCTGTGACGTATGTTGTCTGCTACCTGATTCTCCATCGAGATTTGGGGGGACCTGTTAAAGGAGAATAGCCTTCAAAGTCACCGCATAGAAGCAAGCCAGGCCCAGTAGGGCAGGGAGTGCTGCTATGGCCTTCTGCAGGAAAAAAATGTCTCTCTGTACCTTCTCACTGTCTTCCTGGACCAACTCAGATGTCCACTGGGTCACTGAACTAGTGGGTGGGGTCACCGTGCCTGTTTAAAAACCCCAGTGCACATGGGCATGGCCCCTTTCCGGCTCCACCAGGGCAGTACTGAGCCTGGGGCTGGCTCCCCAGACCTCATCCACTTTGCAGAGTACAGGGAGGAAAAGCCCAGGGGCTGCTCTCCCTTACAGCAGGTGCTTCTCTTTCGATGTTCCTCCCCCACCTGTTTCCAAGTAGCCCGAGACATCTCTTTCTCGCACCTTCTTCTTCCCCTGCTGCAAGCCAACTCCCATTCACACAGCGTGAACCTGAGTCTGTTCCCTGGCAGGCCACCGGGGCCACGAAGGCCCACACATCGAGGCACCTGCTGCTTCTGGGTGCTGGCCTTTGCTCACCTGAGACTCAGGTGTGGCCGTAGGAGAAAGAGCTTCTTTGGTGCAAGGCTATGGGGCCTGACAAGCTGAGGAGAAAGGTGGCCACAGCGTTGCTTCCTAGGTTGGCGCAGGGGGGTCAAAGCCCCAGCTGGCAACAAGGTATCCTATTACTTTGCTTTGCTTTTTTTGTGATGGATTGAGGGGTTAGGAAAGATTTGAGTACTTCTGGGTCCTCTGATGGAATATGCATCTAAAGCCATCTCCATATCACCATGACACCTGGAGTGGACAGTGGCAGCTACTGAAAAAAGAAAAGAAATTTTAAAAGAAAAGAAAGAAAGAAACAGGAGGGTGAGTGGTGTCCTTGAGCCTTTGGAGATAAAAAGGTTGTGTCTTTGGCCCTTGGGAGTTTGCAGTTGAAAGACCCACTTCCCTGGCATGTGGCCACTGACCCTAAAAGCATTGAATTTTGTAAGGGTGACAAGTCCAAGAAAGATAAGAAGCTGGAGGTTGGAAGGCAGATTATGGGGAGGAGGAGCACAGAGCAGGAGAGACAGCTATTTCTTGTGCCCCATGGAGCTAGCAAAGCACCTGGACTCAGATCCAATCCTTTCATGTTCTGTAGACAAGTCTAGTGATCCCAGGGTAGCAGGGAAGGGCTGGAAGCAGCTCCTGACAAACTGCCCATGTGTCCCATAGCAGACCAGAGCCTGGTTTCAGGCCTTCGGTCTTTAGGGTGAGGATGTGATAGCCAAGGCCAAAGTCCAGCTGGCCGGGGGGAATGTGGGCTGGGTCCTTGGGAGGGAGGTTGTGGCTGGGGCTGCAAATTTGAAAGCACACATTGAACATACAGTAATGGGTGACTCTGTGTGGGGATGGAGTGGGGGTGGATGGGCTCTGAGCAGAGAGAGGTGGGGAGGGCTGGCCTCTGGGAACACCGCGTTCTCAGGAAACAGCAGTTCCTGTTGTAAACCCTGGCTCCTCGCCTGTGACAAACTTCCTGATTCTGAACTGTACAATGGCCCTCAGTGCTGGCACCTTCTCGGGAGGAGCAGGAAGTGGGGGTGGCGGGGGGACCTCACCTTAGTGAAGACCTACTGTGTGCTGTCATTGTGCCTCGTTACATTTACCGACTCCTTCGGAAGCAGGTGCTGCTGTTCCCACTGTGCAGATGTGTGAGGCTGATTCCCACCTCGTAGCTCCTCAGAGTCAGGGCTACACCTTGGAGGGGGTCAGCTTTTTTTTTTTTTTTTTTTTTTTTTTGAGACGGAGTTTCGCTCTTGTTGCCCAGGCTGGAGTGCGATGGAGCGATCTTGGCTCACTGCAACCTCTGCCTCCTGGGTTCCAGAGATTCTCCTGCCTCAGCCTCCCAAGTAGCTGGAATTACAGGTGCCCACCACCATGCCCAGCTAATTTTTGTATTTTTAGTAGAGATGGGGTTTCGCCATGTTGGCAGGCTGGTCTCGAATTCCTGACCTCAGGTGACCCACCTGCCTCGGCCTCCCGAAGTGCTGGGATTACACGCGTGAGCCACTGCTCCTGGCCCAGCTTGTTTTCTGAGGCAGCCTAAGCCCCAAGCTGGGATTGCAGGGACCTACATTCTTGTTCCGGTTGAGTCACTAACTACCTGGGTGTGCTACGGCAGGGCCTGTCACTTCTTTGGGACTCAGATTCCTTGCCTGTCAAGAAGGTTGGCTCTCAGAGCCCCTTTGCAATTTTAGGTTCTAGAATTCCACTTTTGGGACCAGCTGGTGCCCCATGAACCGTTTGTTGTGATTCCTACGTTAGTTTATATTGGGGTGTCCTACAAGTCCCTGTGGTGAGAAAGGGCAGTCTTCCTCCCGCAGCGAGTCAGAGCCTACCTTGGCAGAGGCGTCGGCCTTCCTAATGGGCTGAATCTCCGTCTGCCTCTGAATTATGTTCAACTCGACAAATATTGACTGGGCTGATCGGCATGCCTGGCTCTGTGCTGAGTGTCATTGAACTCAAGGAACTTCCCTCCAGGAATTCTGAGTCTAGTAGAATAGACAGGCAATAAAATCTTACTGAGAGAAGCGCAGGGCTGGGCATGATGGCTCATGCCTGTAATCCCAGCACTTTGAGACGCTGAGGCGGGAGGATTGCTTGAGGCCAGGAGTTCGAGAGAGAAGGGCAAGAGACAAGGTCCATGAAGGGAACAATTCACTCCATCAGGGAGGTCAGGGATGATTTCACAGAGGAGATGGTTCCTAGGTTGGATTTTGAAGAATGAATAAGAGTTCGACAGATTGACAAGGCACGTAAACTTCTCTAGGCAGAGGAAATAGAATGTGCAAAGGCACGTCATTATGAAATAGCATAGTACAGAGGAAAACTGCAAGGGTCTGAACTGAAATGAAGATGAGAGGAGCACCAGGGATGAGGCGGAGCAGCATGTGGGAGCAAAGCACGCAGGTGTCCCTGACCACACGCCTCCTTCCTAGCGCTCTCCTGATGTGATAGTTACTGGTACCCCAGCCCACCCAACCCGACTTAAAACAGCTTCCAGGTTTCAAACAGCAGCTCTCCTTCTGTCTTGGAGGCCCAGAGTTCTGTTTCCCATAATAAGAAGCAGGAAACTGAGGACCTGGGAGAGATGAAGGGACCCACCCCAGGATCTGCCAGTGCAGCCCCTTGGCTCATCTTCACCTGTCTTCCCTTTAGACCCATGGCTCTCAACAGGGGGCACCTTTGGCAAAGTCTTGAGAGGATTTTGGTTTTCATGATGGGGTGCTACTGGCATCTCATGGGTAGAAGCTGGGGATTCTGCTTCCTGAAATGCACAGGACAGCCCCCAAAACAAAGAAGCCTCCAGTCCAAAATGTCACCAGTGCCAAGGTTGAGAAGCCCTGCTGTACACAGGGGTGTCAGGGTGGTCCTGCCCACAGAGGCCAGGAGGAGCCCAGATGCCTGAGCAGGGCTCCCTGGAAGGCTCTCTACTGATGAGAATAATTCTGATAATAGCAATAGTTATAGTCCATGTGCCCATGTCACCAGTGAGGATTAGAGAGGCTGCGAACTACAAAAGGTCCCTCACAGGCCGGAGCAGGGCCAGACCTGAGCCCCCCATTTCTGGCCTCCTAGGCCAAGCTCCCTGTCTGCCTCCTGGACAGTGTCCCCGCAGACTCCTGAGTCCTCACTAAAGGTCAGAGCCTGCCCGAGTTTGAGGAGGTCCTTCTCTCCCACTTCCAGCGTCCCCAACTCCAGGCAGCCCACGGGCTAGAGGATTTGCTTCTTCTTTGGAACTTACCACATGTTCTGAGTCTCTGACACTGTGGCCCAGTAAGGCATCTGCTAGGAGCAGCTCCCAAGCCCACCCTTGTCCAGCCTCACTCAGGGCTTGTGGCAACTTGTTCTGTCTCCAGGACATTGTTTGTACCCCACTGCGGCTCCAATTTTATTTGTTTATAGACCAGATGAGGCCTGCACTTGCTGTCATTTTAACCCTCACCCCCAGCTCTCCCAACTCACTCATCTGCTGTCGGGAGAGTCCCCCTCCCTTCTTCCCTCCTACTCTTTCCTTGCCCCTACTCCCTGCCTGTGACCATGTCTTGCCCCTCCCTCTGCACCCTGAAGCCCTGCTCAGCTGACCTGCCTACCTCAGACCCCCAGGGCCCTTTTGCCTGGCTGGCCTCCCCAAACTCCTAAGCCCAGGACTCCAGGGCACTGATCCCAGAGCCCCAGCAGTGCCCAGCCCCAAGTTTGGCAGCATCTTCTGAGTGAAGGACTTGCTGGCTGTAGCAGAAGCCCTCCAGCAGATCAGTCCATGTCCAGTTGGAGCACAGGCCCACAAACTGGGCTGTCTGGGTTGGAATCCAGCTGCTCCCCTTCCTTCCCTGGGACCTGGGGCAAATTCCTTCACCTCTCTGTGCCCAGTACCCCATCTGTAAAACATGGGTGGCAATAGCAGGGTTGTGGTGGGATTCCAGCTGCAAAGTCCTTTGAGCAGTGCCAAGCACAAGATAAGAATGTGTGGCTATTATTATTATTATTATTATTATTATTATTATTATATGCCTTTGTGCTCACTTTTGAAGTCTGAGCACTAGAGTCCTGATCTTTGGCCGCCTAAGGGTCCCTGCAGGGGTGAAGACCACGCCCTCTCCTGGCTAGATCCCAGGTGAGCATCCCTGAACTCCTCCGCTCAAGGTGCATCCAGTGCTGACTGGATGAGAGAAGGAAGGGGGACAGTTTTGATGGCAGAAGCCATTCTATTCCTCCTCTTAGCACATGCACCGCTCTGAGGAAGATCCAAGCAGCTCTTTGCTCCTGGACACATAGCTCTACGGAGGGTGAAAACCTGGCCCTGATATTGGTCCACAGAGAGACCACGGAGCTCACTGCCCAGTCCCTGGAGCCCATCTCTGTTCCTTCTCTAATCCCCTGCCTGCTCCCCAGCCCCACCTTCCCCTCCTCAGCAGTACCCAGCCCCTCTGGTGCCTCAGAAGCATCCACAGCTTCCCACGGGGCTTGTGAGCCTGACTCGGAGGCAGAGGGGTGGGGGCATCAGAGTCTGAGCCTGGGGAAGGCCAGCCTTCTGCTCCAGGCTGTGACCATCTTCACTCTTGCCTTTGGCTGTCCCTGTGTATCTGAAACGCACACAGCTCACCGCAATTTCCATCTCCTGCCACAAGTCCTCCCCCTGGTCAATATACCAGACTTCTACCCCCTCATCCCAGAACTGTGATTCATCTCCTACCCACCCTAGAACCAACTGTTGGGCCCCCTCCCATTCTCAACCCCAGGAGGGGCTTTGCCCTATTCTCTTCCAGTTCCTGTGCTTCCTACCCATCCCCATCCTGCCCACCTCAGCCATCCCACTCTATTCTTTTATTCCTCACCTCTGCCCTGTGGCT
This sequence comes from Pongo pygmaeus, assembly GCF_028885625.2. Taxonomy (NCBI): domain Eukaryota; kingdom Metazoa; phylum Chordata; class Mammalia; order Primates; family Hominidae; genus Pongo; species Pongo pygmaeus. The sequence goes on along the minus strand of NC_072385.2, from coordinate 86,838,285 downwards.
CCTCTTTTATCCCCCAGGAGCTGGCCCCATGGAAGACTACCCATCACCAGGGCAGTATTGGGCGGCCACTTGTAGGGAAAGTGAGGAGTCCAGTCCTTAACCACCCTCACGGCCTTGACATCAAGCCATCCAATCTGCAGGCCCTGGCTTTTGAATGATCTATTACTAATGTTGTTTTTGTTGTTTAGCACTCTCTTATCAAAGGGCTCATTTATTTCTTGCAATAACCCAGCAGTTAGATAGGCCAAGTCTAAGGCTTCTCTTGTGAGTGGCCCCATTTGGGAGGAGTGTGAAGTCCTCCTAACACCTGCTCCCAGACCATCTTGGGTTCCTGTTGCCAATTTCAATTAATTGCTATGAAGGATGAGAAACAGGATGCAGAGAAGTTCTGTCTTCCCTTTAAGACCAGGAACACCCTGAAGGCATTGCCTGAGGATAACTCAAACGGAAGGACCACATCTCCTCCACGCCAGGACATCACCAAGCAAGGCCTCGTCTTTCCTTCTATCTTTGGTACTCAGTCCATAGGACTATATTAAGACCCCCAGTTGGTGCTTCTTCTGGGTGAGTGACTAGCAGAGAAACCTAGGACTCATTTCCCCCTCTGTCTCTTTCTCTCATAAAAATGCTTTTATTTCGTTCTGGGGATGGCCTGACAGTGGGGCCCTGGGGCCCATCTGCTGGAGGAAAAAGTCAGTGAGGGACAGACAGCACAGCTGCCAGTCTGGCTAGACCCCCTCTCTGAACTGGAACTCCACTGGAGATGAGTATGAGTGTGATGGGCCTGTGGCCAAGGATGTTGAGGGGTCTCCACCAACTCTCCTTTCCTGATCAGGTTAATACTTGAAAACAACTTTCATCTCTGCTTGGCCTCAGCCCAGTCTTTTCCTTCTGCCCTCCCAGCAAGAGTCCTGGAGCCTGAAAGAGACCAGGGTTGGGAGAAGATGTAAGTACGGAACTACTATGGCCTCCAGACCTGATCTCCTTCTAAATCTACGGTCTCAGGCTGTTCCCTCTGGCCCATCCTCCTTATCTAATAGGTCTAAAGCTGCACTGTCCTTCAAAGTTAACCTCAGACTTCACCTCCTCCAGGAAGATTTCCCTGAATCTAGCCATGATGCTGTCTCCCTTCTCGGAATTCCTGAGGTCAATAGAGTCTGTACCAGGAACCTGCTGCATGCCATGTGCTCTGGTTAAGCACGCAAGTTATTAGGGCTGTTCACAAATACTCCAGCCCTCCCACCTCTGGACTCTTGAAAGGGGTTACTCCCTGCCCACTTGAAGTTAGGTGGCGCCATGTGACTTGCCACATGAGCGGAAAGAATGAGTGTTGCTTCCAGGTGGAAACTTTTAAAGTCAGCATACTCTTTTCCGTGACAATTGTCCAAGTGCCAAATAATAGCTGCTTGGCCCTCTGGCTGACTAGGACAGGCTGAGCACCTGAAGATCTGTGATGAGCATGTCATTGTGAGCAAAAAAGAAACCTTTGTTGTTTTGAATCAGTAAGATTTTCTAAAGCTGTTTGTGACTTAGCATAACCTGGCCTATCCTATGTGATGCATTAGGTGAGCAACCAGGATCTCCCTTGATAAGCTTGAAGTTCAGAAGAAGTTCACATTTTCTCCTAATTTTCATTCAAATTAGAAAAGCTTTTGATCCTAACCTGCTAAGACTAGTAGGAAATAGTCTTTCTCCTGGAGTTCTCACTCCTAAGCATTCCCAGACTGTTTAGTGTTACTATAAAGGAATACCTGAAGCTGGATAATTTACAAGGAAAAGAGGTTTATTTGGCTCTTGGTTCTGCAGGCTGGGAAGTTCAATAAGCATTGCGCTAGCATCTAGCATTTGCTCAGCTCCTTGTGAGGGATTTTGTGCTGCATCACAACATGGTGGAAAGTCAAAACGGAGATGGACGTATCTGAAAAGGCAAAGCCTGAAGGGATCCTGGTTTTATAACAGCACACTCTTGCAAGAACTAATCTACTCTTACCAGAGTGAGAACTCACTTATTGCCTTGGGAACAGCACCAAGCCATTCTTGAGAGCTCTATCCTCAAGACCCAAACATCTCCCACTAGGCCCTACCTCCCAACACCACATTGGGGATCAAATTTCAACATAAGATTTGGTGAGCACAAATCACATCCCAACTACAGCAGGCCTCTAGGATGGCTTACATGGATCATTTGAATCTGTCTCCCATTCCTCCTCATCCTCAGTTACATTGGTCTTCCTGTTCCTCCTTTGTTGAATAAATAGATGCTTTCCCAACTCCACAACTGGGACCCTGGACAGGCCCATCTGCTGGTGGATGTGCTCACCAAAACCACTGGCAGGGCAATGGTTTTGGGATTACAAAGTGCCAGGATTACAGGCATGAGCCACTGCACCCAGGAGATGATGGCTTTTAAACTGGCAATTTCTGCTCCCCCTGAGACATTCCTCCCCCTCAACACTCCAATCTTACTTTGCACCATCCATGGATTTCTGAAAAGATGCCAGGAAATAGACTGTGGGGAAATTATCCCTTGTTCTGAATTTCCAGTGCAGAGTGCTGTGTTGAAGCACATCTTCAGTAAATCATCTCACAAAGTAACACCCCCGCCACCGCCCCATTGCACAGATCTGGTGAATTCCTCTAGGCTCTCCCCTCCCCTCCTAACTGAATGAGCTCTCTCCCTCCAGGCTGCTCTGGATTGGAGGTGGAGGCCAGGTTAGAGAGACCCCCATCATTGAAGGTTTAAAAGGACAATAATGAGACATTTGCCTTGAGGACCTTAGGACCCGCAGGCCTGTTAGTCACAGGCGATGAGTCACCCTGCATTGTTTGTGCTGGTGATCCTTCACAGATGCAGACAGACTGCAGGAGGAGTTGAGTTCCTCCTCTTGCTCTGGGTGTGTGGACTGGTGCGTGCACATGTGTATGCACGTATGTGTGTGTATACGTGTGTATATGTGTGTGTACATACACCCATGTGCTTGGGCCCGCAGCCCAAAGTGCACATGGGACAGCCTATATCTGGGAGATTACTATTTCCTAACACATTTGGGGTAACAATTACTGTCCTTCAATCAGAAGCTTGTGTGTCAAAGATAACAGGGCACATGGGCTATATGGACATCAGTTTCTGGTTGGAATCATCCCTTTAAGGTTGCATGGAGATTTAGGGGCTGTCCACTCAGCACCCCACCCCACTCTTTTTCCCTGGGAAATGCCCTCCACCCACCAGTCCTCTTGGTTAGAGCCACAGAGATTTCTGGATCTTGTCCATACAGTGTCTCCCTCACCTGGACACAATTTACAAGGCTAGGAGTGGGCATTAGACATGGAAAATTGGAATTGGGACTACAATTCCAGCCTTGGCCCAACTGCGCTGGCTGGAAGCCATGTAAATTGAGGGCTCTGGGTGGCTGTTTTCCCCACTCTGTGAGCTGGAAGCAGAAAGGTGCTGCTGTTAGAGAGAATGAATGTCTAGATGCCCAGACACCCAGAGAAACTGAGCGGGGAGCCTCTTCCTCTGTCCATGCCATTTGTCCCATTTTAACATCTATCCCCCATCCTGTCTGCATCCTTCAAGATCAGCTCAGGGGTTACCTCCTCAGTGAGGCCTTTCTCTATTTCCCCACGGACGGCACCTCTTCCCCCTCTAGGTCACCTCCCTCTTTTCTTACCAGTCACATCAAGGTTATTTTTGTTTCCTCCTAGAATGAACTCCCTAAGGACAAGAACTCTGGCTCTGCGACCTTTCTACACTTAGCAAAATGCATCGCACGTAATGGTGCTCATAAATGCCTGGGGACTGATGAATCCAAACAGCTGTGTCCTACGGCCAGTTTTGACCTTGTCTCTTTCTGTTCTTTTTAGGAGGAAAGAGCCAGGCTTAATCTTGGTCTCTCCTGTCTCTGTGGAAGCCTGAATTCCCCTCAGTTTATGAGGTAAAGAATAGCTGGTCTCCTTCACATGCTTTCCGGACCCTATCCTGGAGAAACTGAGGCAGGAAGGCATCTGCTTTCTACTCCAATGATGTGGCGGCCGGGGGTGCCTTCTGGGGAACTCGAATGCTGCAGGCAGAGGGGCTAGTTTCTGAATTGCTTGTGACATGTTTGACTACCAGTGACTAAAGTCCTCTATGGCTGGCATTCTTTAGTTTAAGGAATCGAGGGTGTCTCTTAAACCAGGGATGAGGGCCTTGGAAACCTTCCAAAAAATTTTTATACAATGCGGGTACATACAACTTTTTACAAATATGAAATCATACTGTGCATCCTTTCTTTTGTGACCTATTTTCATTCAATAACATTTTACATTTTTCATGTGAATAAACCTGGCTGTACATTACTGGTACATACTAGTTACTGGTACATTGACATTTATGACCAGTTGTGTTTCCATGGTAAGGTTGTGTCAGAGGTGGATGCATGTGCCCTGTTGTTGGATACTTATTTGTCATTTTTGCGTTGAAACAACGCTATGAATGAATAGTGTTGTAAATGCCTCTGGACTGATCATCTCTACTGGATAAGTTATTTACAGTAGCATTGCTGGACTAAAGGGTAGACTTTTTTTTAAAAAGTTTTTTGATGCATAACACTGTCAAAAGACAAAATTAGGCCGGGTGCAGAGGCTCATGCCTGTAATCCCAGCCCTTTGGGAGGCCAAGGCGGGCAGATTGCTTGAGGCCAGGAGTTCGAGACAAGCTTGGACAACATGGTGAAACCCCATCTCCACTAAAAATTAGCCAGGCATTGTGGTGTGAGCCTGTAATCGTAGCTACTCAGGAGGCTGAAGCACAAGAATCACTTGAACCAGGGAGGCAGAGGTTGCAGTGAGCCTAGAACATGCTACTGCACTCCAGCCTGGGTGACAGTGTGAGACTGTCTCAAAAAAAAAAAAAAAAAAAAAAATTAAAATTACACCAAATCTAGTTTAAAGAGCTTCATTGTTTTTTATTTGCAATTCATGAATCGGACAACACCTCTTTTGGAATGAGTGTTCAAAACAGCCGAACAGAGGACACTGGCTTTATAGACAGAAAAGGGCTGAGGAAAGGAGACACAGTGAACAAAAAGTGGATCTCGGTCATTTTAAAGTTACTCTCCTTATAGGGTTAAAACAGAGGCTTGTTTGGCAATCTGGCTACTATCTTTCACTCTCCTGATTTCTGGGAAGCTCAGATAAACAACTTATTTTCGGCTTTCTGGGGTGGAGCTTCAGCACAAGTGACTCCATTTTGGTCTGGTCTGTCCAATCCTAACACAGGAGCTCAGTCCTAACCAATGGGCTCTTCTAAATGTATTTGACAATACCTAACCACCAAGAAAAGATTGTACCAGTGAAACTCCTCCCTCTCCATCAGCCTGTAAGAGTGCATATTCCCTCACACCTGAGCCAACACTGGCCTCTATGATCCTGCAAATGCTTTTAAAGGAGTCAATTCATCCGTCATAAGAAATAAACATTGCCCTCTGCTGCTCAAAATATAGCTTCGCAGGAGAAAATCCAAACTCCCTGGGGAGGGACTGACATCTATCGAATAGATTCTACCACATGTCAGGCACAAGATAGGTCTGCTCTCATTCAGTCCTGCAAGGTGGACATGATTGTTCTCATTCAGATGAGCAAGTGAACGCTTAGAGAAGCTGAGTAATTTGTCCAAGGTCACAGAGCTAAGGAGTGGCCAGAGTTAGGCTCTGACCTCGTCTGAGGACAAGGTTCATGCTCTTTCTTCACGTGGCTTCTGTCTCTCCATCTATGACACAGAACCATCTGGCCCCAACCCCCGTCTTCCAGCCTCACTCCTTCCTCCACCCAGCCATGTCCCTGCGCAGTAGCCACACTAGTGCCTTAGAGGAGAGTGTGCCCTGTGTTAGCCCAGGCACTGCTAGATGGTGGAATCAGAGAGATTTTAAGATTCCTTATCAGTATTTTCTACCTTGGCAATATTTTACCTATTTAATAAACAAATGGAGGGTTTTTTAAATTTTAAAAAAACCCATTGCCAAGATTCTCTTGGAGAAAAGAGTCTCCTGGAGAGTTTCCTGATGTCCCCCAGACACGCGTGCACACACACTCACACACATACACACCACACACACCCACTCACAGACACACACCACACACACCCACTCACACACACCCACTCCACACACACCCACTCACACACACTCCACACACACCCACTCACACACATACACACCACACACACCACATACCCGTACACACACACCACACACACATGCACACACCACATACACTACACACACACCACACAGACACCACACATACACCACACGCATACACGCATACACACCACACACCTACCAGACACCACACACACATACACATATACCACACACACCACACACATACCACATATACACCACACACATACACACATAGATGCACACACGCATACAGAGACACACCACATACATACATACACACACATACACATCACACACATATACACACACCACACACATACACACATACACACCACACACACAGTCCACACACACCACACACACCACACACACACCACACACACATACACACCACACACATACACATGCCACACACACACAGACACACATACACAGACACACCACACATACATTCACACGCCTCTGCCAACACCACATACACACACACATACATGCCATACACACCACACACTATACACCATACACACACAGCACACACATACCACATACACATACACACACTCACACACACATATACACAGACACACCACACATACATTCACATGCTGGCGCCAACACCACACCCACCCACACACACACCGTACATACACACCACACACATACCACATGCCATATACACCACACACCATACATACACACCACACACATACATACCACACATACACCACACACTATACACATATACACCACACATACAGACATAGACACACTCACACATACACACACACGACACACACATGCACACACATCACACACATACACACACCACACACATATACACACAACACACATACACATATACAAACCACTCACACACACCACACACACATACACACCACACACACCACACATACACACCACACAGATACACACACCACACATACACACATTCACATACATACACACACATATACATACACACCGCACACATACAAACATACATACACACACACCACACCACACACACACACACACACACACACACACAGTGTCCGCCTGGGCTGGGTGGGCTACAGGCTGTAGGCAGGAGAAAGCAGAGCGCCTCAGAAATATCTTGTGACCTTCAAAGGCCACAAGGGGTAGCTGGAGCCAAGCCTGCCCCAGTCAATTCTCCCATAATAGGCCACTGGTCTTTGAGCATGTCCCAGAGCTACTGCTGGTCTCTGTCCCGCAGGGCCCTGACTTCCCCCGACTCAGGCCAGCTGTCTCCAGCACAGACCATCCACCAGCCAGGCCCGAGGGAAACAGCTGGAACCAAATGACTGCAGTGCCTGCCGCTAAATGACCAGGCCTTCCAAAATAAGCAAAGGAAAGTCCAGGGAACCAGGACTGCCAGCATCAACGAGGGAGTCGGCTGAGGGCAGTGAGGTGGGGGCAGAGCCTGGGAACATGTTGCTGGCAGGGGTGGCCAGGGCAGCGACAGGGACTACTGTAAGAAAAGTCCCTCAGCCAAAGGGTAGACACTAGGGAATAGGATGGAGGGTAGGGAACTCCCCCACTATTCCCACATCCACACACATATGTCAGAATGTACACTTTTTTGGAACTTCTGCAATATATTTAAGGCTTAGAGGAAATTAGGCATATATTGGGTGGATATATAGATGGATGGATAGATGGGTGAGTAGGTGGGTGGGTGGGTGGATGGGTGGACGGATGGATGGATGAATAGATGGGTGGGTGGATGGATGGATGGATGGATATATGAATGGGTGGGTAGGTAGATGGATGCATGGATGGATGGATGGATGGATGGATGGATGGATGGATGGATATATCGATGGGTGGATGGATATATGGATGGGTGGGTGGATGGGTAGGTGGATGAATGGATATATGGATGGATATATGGATGGGTGAGTAGGTAGGTGGATGGATGGATTGATGGATGGATGGATGGATGGGTGAGTAGGTGAATGGATGGACGGTGGGTGGGTGGATGGATGGATGGATGGATGGATGAGTAGGTGAGTGGGTGGATGGATATATGGGTTGGTAGGTGGATGGATGGACGGACGGATGGCTAAACGAAGCAATGCATGCATTTATGGGTAATGAGTAAATAGGCCGAGGGTTTTTATTTAGTAACACTAAGGTGAATCAAGAGGCATAAATTCATACTTGTTGAATCCTTAATGTCATTTTTTAATTATTCAGAAGAAGAAAATTGTTCTGGCCCCAAAAGTTTGCAGTAGCACTGCTTCTAATACAGCAAAATCAGAGTGGCCTGAGCCATGACCTGAGCTGCTGAGTAAATTAAGTTAAAATTTAAATTGTGCAGCTATTCAGATGATGACTAGAGTAGTAGTATAGAAAAAGTAACCACATTTCTGAAAATAATATTAGGTAAGAAAAGCGTTTAAAATGTATAAGTGTGTAGAGCTATGCAGAAAACCAGGGGACAGGTATTTTGGTGAACAGGGGACACTACAGGCTTGGATATTAGAAGATCTGTATTAAGGCCACTTGCATCTCAGACACATCATTGTAATGTCTTAGCCTTACTTTCCACATCTCTGTGAAATGCGGACAATAAGAAAACCTCCATCTCCTGGTTGTGAGGACTGGGTTAGCTCTTATGTATGAGGGTGCTTTGTAAACTGTAAAGCTCATGTCACATGCTATGCAAAATTACATATGTCTCTGGGTTGAAATTAGAAGGGAACCCAATAAATAAAGTGGTGGGGTGGGGGAAGGGTAGAACTGGTATTCAGGAGAATGCAAATTACAACAAAAATAACACAACATTTCACCCAGACAACACAAAACAAACAAACAAAAAGCGCACAGAGAATGTCCTCTATGCTTGAAATCTGAAACCAGGTAGGGCTGCCTGAACCTTGCTGCCCACCTTGACCAGGCAGAACTGGGTTGTGGACATGGACCATGGGGCCGTGGGACGGGGCATCTGGAGACAGAGGGCTTTGCTGTCTCCTGCTCCCTGGAAAAGAGCCAGTGAATTCAGATTCACTGAGCAACAAGTACCTTCCATGGGCCAGCACCTTCATGAATGTTAGAATGATAGCAAACACAGAGCTTTGCTCTGGGCCAGGGACTTTGCAAGTGCTTTTCATGTATTAACTCAGTTAATCCTCATAACAACTCATTGACAAACATAATTTCCAGATATAGTCACTTTCCAGAGATAGTCACTTTCCAGATGGGAACACTGAGGCACAGCAAGTTAGCTAACTCTGCCCAAGATCGCTCAGCCGGTAACTGGTAGAGCCAGGCTTAGGAACCCTTCCCACCTGTGCCTAGTCCAACCTCTCACCCCTGCCATACCCGTCCCATGCTCTCTCCCAAACATGACTGTTTCAGTGTCCTGAGATCGCCAGGAGCAGCCCTGAAATCACAATGCAGGTGTCTCTGGTTCCACTCCAGGGCTCTTTCCAGGGAACAAAACTCACTCGTTTGTCAGCAATTGGCCATTTTTTTCTGGGTCAGTAGGTGTCTGTGCTGCATTGGAGCAGTAGACCTGGCCTGGACCAACTCCAGATGCTCATAGGTGCACGATGCTGTATCCGCAGGTGCCCTGCTGCCCCATCTCCAACTGCTACCCTGACCCCAGCACCAGCTCTCTCCTTGCCAGGCTCCATTGCCCCAGGGAAAGGGGGGAGGATCCTCCAGGGGACACCCTGCTCCTGAATGCAGATGGCCCTGGAAAAACACTTGGAAAAGAGAAACTGACTCTGTGACCTGGCCAAATAGCTTACTTCCTCTGATGCATGTTTCCTTATCTGTCAGTACGAAGAATAATAAACATTTTATTCCCAGGTCCAACCCCACACAAGGTTGCAGATGAGGTGAGGAGGCAGGCTGGGAGTTATGGGCCATTCAGCCTCAGGTGGGAGGAGGTGCAGGCGTTGTCTGGACTGTGTGCTGATGCTGACGGGTGGACAGGGAGCCTTGGCAGGTCCAGGGCATGGGCTGGAAATCCTGCAATGCCAACCCTAACTCACAGCTGTTTGGAATTCGGTTCCCAAGCATTTACTCTGCCGTTGCTGCGAATGAACTGTGTGCTGGTGCAGGTGTTTGGGCCCCATGGAGTATGGGGGAGGCAATGGAATGGAAAACAGTGGTCAGGTGGCTGAAATGAGCCATCTCTCACTATGCGCCAGACTTACCCATTTATTACTTCACTTAACCCTCATCACAACCTCAAAAAGTGAACATGCTCACCCCCTTTTACAGACAAGGATGCAGAGGCCCATTCTAAACTTCAACCAAGGGATTGGGTCTGGGAAGAGATGCTCGCCAGGGCCTCTGGGATCCCGGCTGAGTCACCTGGCCTGGATGTCCATTTCATATCCTCTCTGTTACTCATTGACCGAGAATATGACTTAAATCCCTGTGGGCAATAGCCACTAGGCTCATGAGGAAATGGATAACGACTGTGACGCAGAAGCTAAAAGCCTCAATTACCCTTCATGACCGAAGCGTGGGACTTTTCTAGAGAGAGAAATTTTTGCCTCATAAATTGCACTTGTGAGAAATCAGTGCACGCAGGCTGGTGACCATGGTTACCTCTTCTACAGCCAGAGGCAGCCTGCCCTGGACAGCCAGCGGGGGTCACCTCAGCTCCCACCTGCCGGGAAAGCCTTTGGAGGGAGCACCCGGGGTTGGCCAGAGCAGGATTAGGCCAGGGCAGGCAGCATAAAGAGCCAAATTTAGGTAAACCCCTAGCTCTCAACCTCAGCTGCTCATTGGCAGCAACTCTGGAGGAAAGGACGGCAGAGGGGCTTTCAAACATACTGTTGCTTGGGCGCCAACCCCAGAAAGTCTGATGTCATTGATCTGGGTGGAGCATGAGCCCTAGACTTTAAAACCTGCCCAAGTGATTCTCATGTACAGCTGAGGTTGAAAGCCAAATGGACCTCACCCTTCCTGGCCAATCAACCAAGCAGCAAGCTATTAGCAAGAGCAAACTGGGGAGGGAATCAGAAATAGGACAGAGTTCCTGCCCAGGAGAAGCTGACCATGTGGCTTGTGTACATGAAGCCAGATTGCTGACTCCCAGCCCCCGTGGGCAACAGAGACCCTGGGAGGAGGCCAGGGTGCAAGGTGTAGCATCTTAGGGAGCAGAAGCTGTATCCGATCCAAGCCCAGAGACCCAGAGGGCACTTGGGAGCCACGTGGGGATCGCACTAGTTTTCTGCTCACCACTGTCAGCTTTGGAAGTTGAGGCAATACCTGTTGGCCCAGCAAACCAGCGTCTGTCCTTGCCTCTTTCACATGCATACATTTCTCATTCGCTTAGTTCTTTGCTGGGCCTCATTCGCCAATTCTATTTTTCTTCATAGAACTTGGATCTGTTTGGGGGCTCCCACCATTGCACACAACTGTTGCCCCTCAATGCCATCATCACATGTGCACACGTCCTCTTGGTCCTGCTCTCTTTTTCCTCTGCCGTTCATCAAATATCCAAAGGCAGCAGACCCACCTGCCTGAGAATCCCCATTCATTCCATTTACAAACATTTGCAGACCACCTCAGGCATGTGAGGAGCACCAGGATGGTGCTGGGCAGTGTGCTGCCCATATGAGCTAGTGACACAGAGGTAAAGGCGGCTGTGCCTGTGCCCTCAAGGCAACAGTGACTCTCATCACATAATGAGGTGAATCCATTCATTTGATGAACAGGAGGATGCAGGAAGAGGCAGGGTCTCCCTTTGTCAACCAGGGCAGAGTGCAGTGGCATCCTCACATCTCACTGCAGCCTGGACCTCCTGAGCTCAAGCAATCCTCTCAACTCAGCCTCCCTAGTAGCTGGGACTACAGGCGTGCCACCATGCCCAGCTATATATATATGTATTTCATATATACATATATAAACACATATATATTTACATATGTATATACTAAAATTTATATATACATATGTAAATATATATGTTGCTTTTGTAGAGACAGAGTCTCGCTGTGTTGCTCAGGCTGGTCTTAAACCCTGGCCTCAAGTGATTCTCCTGCCTCAGCCTCCCATAGTGCTAAGATTACAGGCGTGTGCCACTGCCCCCAGCCTCCATTTTCAATAATAAAAAAGTCTAGTTCAGTTGCATATCAAAGGTCCAAACTCTCACCCAATTTAAACATCGCCCCTGCCGACTCCCAGCCCAATCAGGCCTCAGTTGGCTCCTAAACTGCATGTGCTCTGGATTCTCAGGTGTGTTCAGCACTGACTCTCTTGGGAAGATTCGGTGTGTTCTTGGGAGACTCCCCATGGCTGGAGATGCCAGCCTACAGTTTCCTGGACTTGACATCTTCTCCTAGAAACTGATGTGACAGGATAAGCCCTGTTTAACATTTCGTTAATTACACAATATTCAAACTTCTGTGGGTTTTTGTTTCTGATGTTGTTTTCTATCAAAAGTATTTAAGGGTATGAATTTTCATCAGAACACACTTTTTTTAAAATTAATATTTACATCTACTGCTTCCCTTGCCCTTCAACAGTTATGTATGCTCATTGTGCAGTGATTTTTTGAATTCAAGAAGGCTTTCATTCAGTCATTCATCCAATAAATATGTATCAAGTGCCTTCTGGTTCTTAGGGATGTGGATACATCAAGAAATACAGCAGTCAAACACCCTGTACTCAGCTTACAGTTCCCCCCGAGTGTCGAGTGTCAGAGAGAAACTAATAATTATAATGACATGCAATGCAGAAAGTGAAAAAAACACGAGTCACTAGTGATCTCAAAGCCCAGAGATGACCATGGTTCACATTTTAGTACATGACTTCCCAGTACCAGCACTGTATAGAGCATTATATTGTGAGCATTTTCCCACATCAGCAAGCATTTTTGAACAAAATGATTTTTTTGTATTTCAAAATGTGGATGAATCATCAATATCTTAATCACGGAATCTTTAAGGCTGAAAGAGTTTTTAATGGATGTCTATTCTACAGGTGAGTGGAGTGGCAGTAATAATTGGGAAATGGTGGGAACTCTGAATTGTAGTGGCATACTCCTTTAAGAAAGGGAAGGAGCCAGGCACGGTGGGCCCACCTGTAATCCCAGCACTTTGGGAGGCTGAGGCGGGTGGATTGCCTGAGCTCAGGAGTTTGAGACCAGCCTGGGCAATACAGTGAAACCCTGTCTCTACTAAACTACAAAAATTAGCCGGGTGTGGTGGTGGGCACCTGTAGTCCCAGCTACTTGGGAGGCTGAGGCAGGAGAATTGCTTAAACCCAGAAGGCGGAGGTTGCAGCGAGCCTAGATCGTGCCACTGCACTCCAGCCTGGGCAACAGAGCAAGACTCCCACTCTAAAAAAAAAAACAAGAAGAAGAAAGAAAGGGAAGGTAGCTGCTTCTACCTTTTCCACAAAGCCCAAGGTTAAGAGAATCCACTTTGAAAGCTAACTTTTTCTCTTTTAAAGGGAAGATACTGTCTTTCCTGGAGCTACAAGGCTGGACCCTTTACCACCTTCTTACTAGGAAGGCTGGATCTGGCTCAAAGCCCCTTTTCTCAACTGCAGCCCGACTGCTGCTGAATTTCAACTTCACTTAAACTTTGGAAAGGTCCGGGGCATATTTTCAGCTGGGAAAGGTTTTCTTTTCCTTTATTTTAATCAGCTCATAAGTCTATAAGCAGCTTGGGCAGTAAAGTTCAGACTTTGAGAAACCAAAAAATAAATCACTATTTGCATTCACACCCAGGGTGGACAGTCTCAGCTTGCAAGAATTTTATGTTTGTCTTGGAAAAAACTGAGAGGCTAAGTACAGCCAAGGGAATGAGAAAGAAATGCTGCTTCAGCCTGAGTGCTGCTTTTCTCTACAAAGATGGGGGTGACGATCGGAGAACCATAATGCAGGCAAGGAATCCAGTCAAGGAAGATGGTGGCTGTGCAGGTGGTTAGTGTGAAGGATGTGAGACTATCCTACATGGCCCTCGATGTGTCTGTGCAAGGGAATTTACTAGCCCATCTGCCAACGGCGACCTCCAGGGCTTGACTTGGTCATCATCCTCAGGAGATTCCCATGTGGGTATTTAAGCTTTCCAACTAAACTTTAAGCTTTGGTTAGGAATTTTGTCGGTTTGGGTATTAGGTTTGTTTTAACACCACCTACCCACCCAGGTCTCTGTACACAGGCTCTACTGTCATGGGATGGGATGGGGGGAGCACAGTTGGCCCTCTGTATCTGTGTTTTCTACATCCGTGGATTTCAGCTAACCACAGATCAAAAATATTCAGGGGAAAAATGGATCCTGTCTGTGCTGAACATGCACAGACTTTTTTTGTCAACATTGTTCTGTAAACAACACAACTTAGCAACTATTTACATAGTATTTACATTATATTGGGTATTATAAGTAATCTAGACATGATTTAAAGTACATGGGAGGATGTGTATTGATTATATGCAAATAATACAACATTTTTTATCAGGGACTTGAGCATCCATGGATTTTGGTATCCACAATGTCCTTGGGGGGTGGGTCCTGGAAGCAATCTGCTATGGATACTGAGGGACAGCAGTACATCAAAAGTTTTTGTTCCTGCCTCATTTAAACACCACATGACTCTGAGCAAGTCAACTTCTATGAGCCTTGGTTTCCTTATCTGGAAAATGTTTGTGGTGTAAGGTTATGCCACATGAAATACAGCTCGTTAAACTGTAAAAGATTACATAAAGTTACTATTATCCTTCCTGCTAAATGCTAATCATCCACACTGACATTTGAATTTCATCATGAAGTGTGTTCATTTCATTTCATTCTCTCCCTGGTAAGTTCCCAAGGAGAAAGCATTATAGAAAACTTCTAGAGCGAAAGAATAAACTACTAATCACTAGAGCCTAGCACTGGGCTAGATGCTTTCTCATACTTAAAGACTCATTTATTCCACAGCTCTGTGAGGTGAGAAATATAATAATCCCCTTTCAGATGGAAAGAAACAGGCTCGGAGTGATTTTCAGTGATATCTTCAAGGTTACCCAACTGAAGAAAAGTCGCAGTTCTGTGCTGGTAAACTGATTCTGAAGAAAGAGACAGAAAAAAAAAAAGCTTGCCCATTACCGTGGTGTAAATGCTCCCACTGTGGCTGATTTCGTGCCCACCGGTATGAGCTAGCCTCCGCACACTACTGGAGGAGCTGCATTTGAATGCAAGCTCAGGTTTCCTGATTTCGCATAAAGGTCATTTCCTGAGCCCAGGGCAGTGACACTCCTCCCCAAGCAAAGAATGCCTTCACACCAGGAAGGACCCAGAGCTGGTTGGATCACTTAGGCCTCCACCCTCAGACCAACCTAACCAGATCCTCCGAGGCAGGGGCTGAGGATCTGCATTCTAGACAAAGACCTATACATGCACTGTAATTTAGGTACCACCCAGCCCTCAGCAGCGAGATCAAAGGCCTCTCCCACTCCTGTCTCCCAAAAGCACTGCAGGGAAGAGCAGACATGTCTCAGGAGACAGAAGACAGCATTCTGTAGCTGTCCCCTGTACTGGAATTCTGACTGGGTGCCTATGGGCTGAATCATGGTGGTAAGCTGATCGCTCTGTCCCTATCATTAAACTCTCTTTATGCTTATGTTGCTTTTCACCAAATCTAAGATTCTACTGATTGTAAGTCACATCATTATTTTTTTTACCACCAAGAAATAAAAACTGTTGTCAAAGATGTTAAACTATGAAAAATTACACCTAAGAATCATGAAATATGATATCAGTGGGTGTATATACACTCCTTTATCTCCCAGTTTTACAATAGCACAGTAAATATTCTATTCTTTGAAGCCTGAGGTTGGGTCTTACTCATCTTAATTTATGTCCTCAGAGATCCAGCAGGCTTGGTTGAATGAATACACACCTAGCAACATACCAAAATAGACAACTTATTAGTTAGTCATCAATAAATGCCCCAGGTTTTGCACCATGCACTTTCTATTTAATTTCCAAAACAACCCAATGAAGTAGGTGCCAGACTTTCTCCACTTTACAGAAAAGGTAACTGGGGCTTGGAGAGGCCATGTAACTAGTAAGAACCCTGCCTGGGACTTGAATCCCAAGTCTGAAGCTCCTGATACCATTCACAATATGGAGAGATCCTTGGAGATATTAAAATGTTTTCACCAGGCCGGGTGCAGTGGCTCCTGCCTGTAATTTTGGCACTTTGGGAGGCCAAGACAGGCATATCGCTTGAGCCTAGGAGTTTGAGACCAGCCTGGGCAACACAGTGAAACCCCGTCTCTAGAAAAAATACAAAATTTAGCCAGGCATGGAAGCATGCGCCTGTAGTCCCAGCTACTTGAGAGGCTGAGGGGGAAGGATCACCTGAGCCCAGGAGGTCGAGGCTGCAGTGACCTGAGACCGCTGCACTCCAGCTTGGGTGACAGAGTGAGACCCTGTCTCAAAAAAAAAAAAAAAAAATAGTTCACAAAATAGAATTGTACAGCACTACTATCTTCGTCTGTTTCTCAAGGCTTGACAATAAATAAACCTGTCTGACTTCTCTTTGGTGCTTGTGTTGCAAGAGGATGGATAACATTTTAAAAAGCAGAGTTTCCTTATTTTCTCACCTCCGTTGGGCTTTTAGCTTTCTCAGACTTTTTGAAGAGGAATGGTAGCAGGAGAGTTTTCTCAGCTTTGGTAACTTCTGGAGGACTTGCTGAAATTAAAACTTAAGGATTCATGATTTATAGTCCTTTGGGTATATACCCAGTAATGGGATGGCTGGGTCGAATGGAATTTCTAGTTCTAGATCCCTGAGGAATCGCCACACTGACTTCCACAATGGTTGAACTAGTTTACAGTCCCACCAACAGTGTAAAAGTGTTCCTATTTCTCCACATCCTCTCCAGTACCTGTTGTTTCCTGACTTTTTAATGATTGCCATTCTAACTGGTGTGAGATGGTATCTCATTGTGGTTTTGATTTGCATTTCTCTGATGGCCAGTGATGGTGAGCATTTTTTCATGTGCTATAAAGACACATGCACACGTATGTTTATTGCGGCATTATTCACAATAGCAAAGACTTGGAACCAACCCAAATGTCCAACAATGATAGACTGGATTAAGAAAATGTGGCACATATACACCATGGAATACTATGCAGCCATAAAAAATGATGAGTTCATGTCCTTTGTAGGGACATGGATGAAATTGGAAATCATCATTCTCAGTAAACTATCGCAAGAACAAAAAACCAAACACCGCATATTCTCACTCATAGGTGGGAATTGAACAATGAGAACACATGGACACAGGAAGGGGAACATCACACTCTGGGGACTGTTGTGGGGTAGGGGGAGGGGGGAGGGATAGCATTGGGAGATATACCTAATGCTAGATGACGAGTTGGTGGGTGCAGCGCACCAGCATGGCACATGTATACATATGTAACTTACCTGCACATTGCGCACATGTACCATAAAACCTAAAGTATAATAATAATAATAATAATAATAATAATAAAAGAAAAAAGAAAAAAAAAAAAAAAAAAAGGATTCATGTTCCCATGGAAGCCCCAGGGAGCAAAGCAGTCAGCGCCCTCCCTCTCCCTCGAGGTCTGGCCCTTTCAATCTACCCAGTTGTCCAAATTCAGATTGTGTGCCATTGAATCCCATGTCACTCATCTGCTCATCCACACTCACTGCCGCCCCTGGGGTGGCCGTCTCCCCTGGGTAACCATCCTCATGAAAGGGAGGAGAAAATGCCTTTTCCCATTTGCTCAGCTGCTACCAGTTTGGAATTTTTCAGGAGGTATTTGTATTGGTGCAAGAAAGCACAGTGTCACGGGAGCTGACAGGGCGTGGATTCCCTCTCTGAGGTCTAGGTGCAAACTGCTTCGGACAGCTTAGGGTTTATGGGGTCCACAGCAGCACCGTCACCTCTCCCTTTTCTGGCCATCATTTCTGTTTGGGGAAAGGCTGATAATTCCTTTCTCCAAGGCAGATCAGTCTGAGCGTTTTGATTCTTTTCACATTCTTATTCATTTTCGAGTGATTTTGGTGTGTGTGTGTGTGTGTGTGTGTGTTGTGGAGTTTTTCTGGTGGCCGTTTGATACAGGGAGAGGTGAAGAGGAGTCATTCCTGGATTTTGCAGGAATGAAATAGAAGTGACACGTAAAAACCCTGGATGGGATACTAAGGCCTGGAAAAGGACATTCTGTGGGACACTGCTGCCATCTAGTGGTTCACCTGCAAATGACAAATGTTGTATTAAGAGAACTAAGGGGTTCAATGATTGTCAGGATTGATGATAAAAACTTCGGCACAGTGAAACCCCGTCTCTACTAAAAATACAAAAAAATCAGACGGGCATGGTGGCGGGGGCCTGTAGTCCCAGCTACTCGGGAGGCTGAGGCAGGAGAATGGTGTGAACCCGGGAGGCGGAGCTTGCAGTGAGCCGAGATTGCGCCACTGCACTCCAGCCTGGGCGACAGAGCCATCACTATTTTGAAATTACAGAGATTGAGCCCAACACCGTGGCTCAGGCCTGTAATCCCAGCACTTTGGGAGGCTGAAACAAGTGGATCACTTGAGGCCAGGAGTTTGAGACCAGCGTGGCCAACATGGTGAAACCCCATCTCTACTAAAAATACAAAAATTAGCCAGGTGTGGTGGCGCACACCTGTAATCCCAGCTATTTGGGAAGCTGAGGCATGAGAATGGCTTGAACCCAGGAGGCATAGGTTGCTATGAGCCGAGATCCCTCACTGCACTCCAGCCTGGGGGACAGAGTAAGACTCTGTCTCGAAAAAAAAAAAGAAAAAAAGAAATGACAAGAGATTGGTAGACCTGCTACTAGATCTTACTATGCTAATTAGGAAGCACATATATTCTGACCAAGGCTTATAAAAAGAAAAATAATAAGCACATATGTTACTAAATCACTCATTTTTAAATATTTTGATGCCTACATTTTAATATGATTAATT
Source organism: Pongo pygmaeus (assembly GCF_028885625.2). Classification (NCBI taxonomy): domain Eukaryota; kingdom Metazoa; phylum Chordata; class Mammalia; order Primates; family Hominidae; genus Pongo; species Pongo pygmaeus. The sequence goes on along the minus strand of NC_072385.2, from coordinate 86,819,177 downwards.
TCTTCAAAATCCTTTGTTTTTTATTTTATGCATTTGAAAACATTGTTCTGTAAGGGGGTCCACACACACAAAAGGTAAAGGATCACTGCTCTGGAGCTTCAGAGAAGGGACAGGTGACCATGGCTGGACTAGGCAGAGAGGGCTTCCCAGAGGAGAAAAGACACAGAACTTTGCACTTTATTAAAAGAGAGCCCCAGGAGCTCTCTTTTAATAAACAGAGCGGTGGCTCACGCCTGTAATCCTAGCACTTTGGCAGGCCGAGGCAGGTGCATCACCTGAGGTCAGGAGTTCAAGACCAGCCTGGCCAACATGGTGAAACTCCGTCTCTACTAAAAATACAACAACAACAAAAAAATAGCCAGGCGTGGTGGTAGGCGTCTGTAATCCCAGCGACTCAGGAGGCTGAGGCATGAGAATCACTTGAACCTGGGAGGCAGAGGTTGCATTGAGCCGAGATTGCACCACTGCACTTCAGCCTGGGCGACAGGGTAAGCCTCCATCTCAAGGGAAAAAAAAATTAGCTGGGTGTGGTGGTGGGCACCTGTAATCCCAGCTACTCAGGAGGCTGAGGCAGGAGAACTGCCTTGAACTTAGGAGGTGGAGGTTGCAAGCTTGCAGTAAGCAGAGACTGCGCCATTGCACTTCAGCCTGGGCGACAGAGCAAGACCCTGTCTCAAAAAATAAAAAATAAAAAAAGAGAGCCCCAGAGCAATTTCAATACAGGCCTTCTCTGAGGAAGCAGGGCCAGGCCTTTAACCAAAGTGTAAAAATAGAAAGGTTTCTGTGACTTCTCCTACATCCAACCTAGAAAGTGGTCTCTTTGGCAAGAATCTGAGAAGGTACTTCATACTAAAGGATGAAAGACTAGAAACTTTCAGGAGGATTTTCATTTAACAAGACTCAGAGCATTTATTTATTTATTTATTATTTTATTTTATTTGTTATTCAGACTAGGTCTTGCTCTGTCCTCCAGGCTGGAGTGCAGTGGTGTGATCACAGTTCACGGCAGCCTCAACTTCCCAGGCTCAAGTGATCCTTCTGCCTCAGCCTCCTAAATAGCTGGGACCACAGGCATATACCACCATGCCTGGCTAATTTTTTATTTTTTGTAGAGACAAGATCTCACTATGTTGCTCAGACTGGTCTCAAACTCTTGAGCTCAAGCAATCCATCTGCCTTGACCTCCCAAAGTGCTCGAATTACAGGCATGAGCCACCACACCTGGCCTATTTGTTTTTTCCTCTGACTCAAAACATTCATGAACACAAAGGACTAGCTCTCTGTGGGTGGCGTTTGGTTGTATGGCAAACTGCCTGATGCTCTGGGCAAGGTCAGCCTCTCCTTGAATCATACTGTCCCCGCCAGACCTGCCCATATGCATTGATAAGGTTTTCTTGGTTGAAAGAAACACAGAGGCCGGGTGCGGTGGCTCACGCCTGTAATCCCAGCACTTTGGGAGGCCGAGACGGGCTGATCACGAGATCAGGAGATCAAGACCATCCTAGCTAACACGGTGAAACCTTGTCTCTACTAAAAATACAAAAAAATTAGCCGGGCGTGTTGGCGGGTGCCTGTAGTCCCAGCTACTCGGGTGGCTGAGGCAGGAGAATGGCGTGAACCTGGGAGGCGGAGCTTGCAGTGAGCTGAGATTGCGCCACTGCACTCCAGCCTGGGGGACAGAACAAGACTCCGTCTCAAAAAAAAAAAGAAAGAAATACAGAAACCAAGCTAGCCAGAGTTAGAAAAAGGCAATTCAACAGGCAGTCACTGGAATCCAAGGGAGCGTGGAATCCCCCTTCTCAGAGCAGCAGGAACTGGGCAGCTCAGGCCTCTTGGTGATAAGTGTTGTGGAACCTCTCCAGAGCAGAGCTTCTCAAATTTAAATGAGCATGCAAGTCACTGGGGATCTGTTGAAAGGTAGATTCTTTAGTCCTGTGGGATCTGGAGGAAAAAAAGCAGATTCTGACGCAGCTGACCTGGGTGGATCCTGATGTTCCACATTCATAAACCACTGGGTGACACTGCTGGTATGTGGCCCACACATTGAGTAGCAAGGGCACGGAGCTCTACCACTCCTGTGCCTTCCCACGCCTCCTGCCTGCCGCTGTGCTCCTCAGGCCCTGTCAAATCCCAGGGGAGAGTATGTGTTGGCCCAGCTTGGGTAGGCATCCAGGCCTAGTTCTGAAGCTCTGGTCAGTGAGGCTGGGCAGGTCTGCTTTCTTGGAGGGGATGAATTGTGAGAAGAGCAGAGAGGGAGGCACACAAGTGCCCGAGCTGTAGCCTGGAGGCCCCACCTTGAGGCAGGGGAGGTGGTCAACTGTGGCCCTAGACTTCCCCTGCTGGACTCCGTGCAGTTACCATTGGCCTCTGCTCCACCTTCTTCCCATCCCGTGACCTGCTCCAGGACCCCAAGGCTGGGCTGTTGACGAGGTTGTCATGGATGGGTTCCTGGGCTCCCATTAACCCACAGGCTACAAGAACAGGCACTTCCAAAACCCTTTAGGAAAAGACCAGGGGCACCTGGCTTAGCATCCACCACATCTTTGTCCCTTTAGAGACGGTTACCTTGTTCCCTTCTCACACCGGCCAGAGCCCAGGAATTTAACTACAGACACCTGAGACCCCCTCATGGCTAAGCCCTTACTACCTCCTGCACTCTGATTCCCTAGCATGCAAGAGACTCAGGATCTCTCCCCAAGATCTCCTTGATTTGCATGCCTGTTGGATCTCTGGTTTCAGGCTTGCCGTCAATGGCCATGCCCCATCCACTCCTCTTGGGCTGTACCCTCAGCTGGGGGCAGGGGACCCGCAGCCTGCTTCAGTCCTGTGGGACTTGAGCCACTGAGGCCAGCCCTACATCACCCCCTCAAACTCTCCCTCCCCTCCCTGGGCAGCAGGGCTCATCACTCTGGACAGGCATGACCTGCAGTCCTTCCCTAGCCACCCAGGGGGGAATTGGAAATCCATGGACAGAAAATGCCCAATGATGAGGTTTCCTTTCGATTTTGTCAGAGCAAAGCCAATTCTCTGAAAACCTCTGAAACAGGCTTTTATCAAGGGCACTACCGATACAGTCCCTGGGGCCAAACACCAAGTAATGGGCCTAGTGAGATACTGTCCCAGAGGGCTGAAGTTTCAAACTGCCATTGTGGTGTTGAAAAGATTATGTTGCCTTCAACACTTCTTTTTAATTTTTTTTAATTTTTAAAAATATAAATAGAAACAGAGTCTCACTATGTTGCCCAGGACGGTCTTGAACTCCTGGGCTCAAACAATCCCTCTACCTTGGCCTCCCAAAGTGTTGGGATTATAGAGCCACGGCACCCGGCCTTAACACTTTTTTAAAAATTACACTTTTTATTTTGATTATTGTAGATTATCAGGCGGTTGTAAAAAATAATGGAGAGAGATCCTGCGTACACTTGACCTTGTTTTCCCCAATGGTAGCATCTTCCAAAACTATAATACAATATCCCAACCAGGATGTTGACCCAGGTGCAGTCAAGGAACAGAACATCCCCATCACTACAGGATCTCTCCTGTTGGTCTTTGATGGCTACGCCCATACCCTCCTGTTCCCACCCCTTCCTTAATTCTTGACAACCACAAATACGTTCTCCATTTCGATAATTTTGTCATTTGAGGAATCCAGTATAAATGGAATCATACAGTATGTAACCTTTTGGGATTGGCTTTTTTCACTCAGTATAATTTTCTGGAGATTCATCCAGGCTGTAACGTGTTTGTTTCCTTTCTACTGTTTGCTCCTTTTTATTGCTGAGTAGCGTTCCATGGAACAGAGGTGCCACAGTTTGTTCAACCATTCACTGTCTCCAGGTTTGGCTATCACAAATAAAACTGATATAAACACTCATGTGCAGGCTTTTGTGTGAACATAAATGCAATTGCTGAGTCATATGGTAGTTGTGTGTTTAGTTTTTTAAGAAACTGCCAATTGTTTTCCAGGGTGACTCTACCATTTTACATTTGTCATTTTACTACTTAAAGTGACATGTAGAAAACTTACTTTTCTTTACATTCTTTTACCCTCCCCCCATTTAAATATCTCTACATACATTTATAACATTAGACTATGTTACAATTTTTGCTTCAATCACTAACCATAATTTAGAAAATGCAAGAGGAGAAAGAAAGTCTGTTGTGTTTATCTATATTGTTGCTTACCATGTTCCTGATATTCTAAGTCTCTCTTATGTATTGTTTTTCTGCTTAAAGAATTTCCTTCAGTTTGCACCTTTAATGTAGATGCTAAGAAAACAACAACAACAACAACAACAAAACCAAAACAGAACAACAACAAAAATAGAATTTCTGGCTGGGCACAGTGGCTCATGCCTGTAATCCTAGTACTTTGGGAGGCCGAGGTGGGTGGATCACTAGGTCAGGAGTTCAAGACCAGCCTGGCCAAGATGGTGAAACCCCATCTCTACTAAAAACACAAAAATTAGCCAGGCGTGGTGGCGGGCACCTATAATCCCAGCTACTGGGGAGGCTGAGGCAGAGAGTTGCTTGAACCTAGGAGGCAGAGGTTGCAGTGAGCCGAGGTTGTCCCACTGCACTCCAGCCTGGGCAACAGAGTGAGACTCTGTCTCAAAAAATAAAAAAATAAAAATAAAAGAATTTCCTTCTGCCATTCTTTTAGGGTACATCTGCTAGGGACAAATTCTCTTAGTTTTCCTTTAATTGAGAATATCTTGATTTCCCCTTCATTCCTAAAGGATATTTGGAATGGACATAGGATTCTGGATTGACAGTTCTTTTAGGCCTTGAAAAATGTTGTGCCACTTCCTTCTGGCCTCCATGGTTTCTGTTGAGATAGCTGCTGTCATTCCATTGTTTTTCCTTTATATGTGAGCTGTTGTTTCTCTTGCACTGCTTTTAAGATTTTTTTCCTTTGTCCTTAGTCTTCAGAAGTTTGACTATGATGTGTCTTGGAGTAGCTTTACTTAAGTTTACTCTCTTCAGGTTTTGCTCAGCTTCTTAAGTCTATAGCTTCATGTCTTTTGTCAAATCTATGAAGTTTTCATCCGTTTCTTTGAGTATTTTTTTTTTCAGTCACTCTCTTTTTCCCCTTCTTCTGGAACTCTGATGACAGGAATGTTAGGTTTTTTGTTATAGGCCACAGGTCCCTAAGGCTCTGGGCATGCATTTTTCAGTCTGTTTTCTCTCTGTTGGTCAGAACACCTATTGTTGTCGCCCAGGTCATTAATTCTGTCCTCTGTCCCCTCCATTCTGCCATTGAGCCTATCCACTGTTTTTGTTTGTTTGTTTGTTTTTGTTTTTGTTTTTTTTGAGACGGAGTCTTGCACTGTTGCCCAGGCTGGAGTACAGTGGCATGATCTCGGCTCACTGCAACCTCCACCTTCCAGGTTCAAGCAATTCTCCTGCCTCAGCCTCCCAAGTAGCTGGGATTACAGGCACCTGCCACCACACCTGGCTCATTTTTTGTATTTTTAGTAGAGATGGGATTTCACTTTGTTGGCCAGGCTGGTCTCGAATGCCTGACCTCATGATCCACCCACCTCGGCCTCCCAATGTGCCCACATTACAGGCACGAGCCGCCGCACCCGGCCCCACCGAGTTTTTGTTTCAATTATTGTATGTCTCAGTTCTAAAATTTTTATTTGACTTTTCTTTATATCTTCTTTATATTTATTTGCTGAGATGTGTTGTTTTCATTTGTTTTATATATGTTGATAATTGTTCATTGAAGCACTTTTAACTATGGACGCTTTAAAATCTTCATCAGATCATTCTGATATCTGTTTTCTCAGTGTTGACATCTTTTTTCCTTTATTCATGATCTTCCTGGTTCTTGGTATGAAGAGTGATTTTTTTTTTTTTTTTTTTTTACTGAAACCTGAATATTTTTGTAATATGTTATAAGACTGGATCTTATGTAAACCTTCTGCTTTAGCTGGTATTCTAGGACACCCCTCTGGCAGGGGAAAGGAGGTGTGCCACTGTATCACTGACAGGTGTCCAGGCTCCCTGCTCTGCCTCCAGTGACACTCAAGGAAAGGATTCCTCATTACTGCTAGGCAGGGGTGGGAGTTTGGGCTCCCAAGCGGTCTCTCCTGACACTGTGGTGAACATCACCTTGTTATCACTGGGCAGTGCTGAAAGTCCTGACTCTCCTGTAGGCCTCTTCTGACAACATCCAGCAGGAAGGGGAGGGGAGCCTCCCTATTGACAGTTAGGGGTCCAGGCTTCTTGTATGTTCTCCACTAACCCCGTGGGCAGAAGGGGGGCTCGTTACCACCCAGGGATAATCCCAGCTCCTTCCTTGGCCTCCTCTGATGCTACCATAGCAGAAAGAAGGAGGGGTGCCTTGGCGAGGCCTGGTGAGGGTGGAAGTCTAGGCTCCCCACTCTGCTGCCGTGGATGCAGGTGGGGCCGCAGCCTTCCTGTTGTGTTTGGCTGGAGCAAAGTGGTTATTATCTAGAAGCTTTCTGTCTTGCTTGTCGTTTTCTTCATCCTTTGCGTAGAGAGAGCAAGTTTTTGTTGGGGCCTTTCTACATCCTTTGGTGTTTCTGAGCTCCTGCTTCCTTAGCTCCAAGTCTACATATATGAGGCAAAAGGAAAAACCGGGGAACTCACTGCCATGTTGTTGCTCAGGTCGCAAGGTTGCTGGACAGTCTGCTTTATTTTCTCCACTTTTCAGAATCTTCTTGTTGTTGTTTTTATAATGTCCAGGGTTTTTGTTGTAATTTGCAAGAAAAATTAGGGGGAAGTGCCTCTACTCCATCTTCCTAGAAGCAGAAGTCCTTCTAGGACTTTGCTTTTGGTTTTTAAAGATCCAAAAAGTTCAGATATAATGTTCATGGTTTCTGCTATTAATTCCATGGTTGAAATGATGATAGATAGATAGATAGATAGATAGATGATAGATAGACAGATGGATGATAGATAGATAGATAATAGATAGATGATAGACAGATGATAGATTGACAGATGATAGATAGATTGATAGATGATGGATAGATAGATTGATAGATGATAGATTGATTGATAGATGATAGATTGATAGATAGATGATAGATAGATAGATGATTGATAGATAGATAGATAGATGATAGATAGATAGAGTTCTTAATATAATGAATTCTCTCTTGAGGTAGAAATGTGACTTAGCTCTTTTTATTGAGGATGCTATGCAAAAATACATCTGTGTCCTCTGATGAAAATACTCTCAGGGGAAGACTTTAAGCTGGGCATGGTGGCTCACACGTGTAATTCAAGCACTTTGGGAGGCTGAGGTGGAAGGGTCGCTTGAGCCTAGAAGTTGAGACCAGCCTGGGCAACACAATGAGACCCAGTCTCTACAAAAAATAAACATTAGAAACAAAAAGTCTTTTTTCTTGTTCTCTTCTTCAGAAGGTATTTAACTCCAGAGCCTAGACCAAAGAAGTTACATGGCAAACACACAATAAATATCCAATGAATGAATCAACAAATAAACACACAACTGAATAAAATGGTAGATATATATAGTGCTGGTGTATACAGCACTAATGTGACCAGAAATTTAAAAGCACTAATATCTCATTGCTCTATGTTTAGCGAAATGCTTGTTGGGATATGCTATGAGTCTAGCTAAAGGAAATAGCCTCTTTACATACTATGTGAATGAAGTTTTAATTAGAGTAACTCTTTGGGACAGCAATTTAGCAATATTGACCAAGGTTTAAAATTGCCCAAACCTCAGTAACTCAATTTCCTCAAGAAATAATGGTAAAAATAGAAAAGGTTTTATGCATGAGCATGCCTTTGATAAAACAAACAAACATACAATTGTATAAATATCACGATTACAACTATGTAAGAAACAAACAAAATAGAAACAGAAAAAAACATCAAAAGGAGACAGACCATAATACAGTGGCTATATTGGACAATTAGATTGTATTTTCATCCCTCCTGTATTCTGTATTTTCAAATGATCTTTAATGAAAGTGTGTTTTTTAATAATAAAACACCAGCATTTTATTCCTGTAGCACCAAGAGTGACAGAGTGAATTACAGCTGTGTAGTCAAGCATCGTGTGGGAAAAGATGTCACATTTTTACATTTTAAAGAGCATTACTGTAAAAATCAATTACATTTGACATACAAACTCCCCTCCCTTGAGTTCTCCTGCTAAATGTTCATCCTCACACAATATCCTGTAGACTTTCCCGGTCCTGTCCCCATCTGCAATTCAGCACCCTGGTGCCATCGAATCCTGGGCACAGACCAGAACATTGCTGACCTTCCCGTTTGCCTCCCATCTCATCTCTCATGCGCCTTCTTGGCATATTTCCATTCTCTCTTCCTGGCTGTAGGACTTGGGTGGGTGACTTAATTTTTGTAGGCAGACCTTCCCACTTGCTCAGGAAGCATCTCCCTGAAAGGATCTGTCAGTCTGCCGCCTGCAAAGCAGGCACTCCTCCCTACTAAGGAATGCCTGGGGTGAGGGGAAGCAACCCCAGTGCAGATGCTTTGGGTTAAGATGTTGAGAGGTGTAGATTGGCTCAAATGGCCCTTGCATAGCTGAAGAATTTTTGTTTTCCTAAAATGGTTTTAGACGAGATCGTGTCTAAAAACTACTGTTTGTTCCTGGGAGGTAAGTTCGAGTGATTCTCGGCAGGCAGGGGGCAAAACTGGATGATGATGTGCTGACAGAAAGAATAGGGAACACAGCTTCCCCTCTTGCTGATGGTGGGGGCACAGGAGAGAATACGGTGCCCACGGCCCTCTGGACTGCTCTGCTGAAGCCTGAGCCTTCCAATACGGTATGATAATGGCCTCAGCAGAGCCATGATGCCAGAATACCAGATAGCGGGGAGGAAGGAGATTTCTCTGAAAGAAGCGAATAGTCCATTGCCAATCATCCTATGGCATCCCATGCAGCAGCTCCCCACCCGCCTCTTCCGGTAATTCTACCTGGATTTCCTTCTCTGAAACGCCTCCTCCCCACTGTCAATCATTTTATTACGAGTGGGGCTCCAGCCCCTCATCCAGGACGCAGCACATAACCAAGGCCTGAGCCAACTGGCCCATGTGGCATGGCCCTGGCCTCAGTGATTTGTCCAGGGGTGGACTGAGAATAATAATGCTGGCTGTCGCTGAAAAAGTGCTTCCTCTATCCTGGCTTCGTTGTTAGGATTTTACTATGTTAACTCAATTAACCCTCACAGTGGCCAGATGAGGTGATACCATCATTATTATCCCTATTGTCATATGAGGAAACTGAGGCACAATGGCACAAAGTAGCATGCCCAAGCGACACAGCTAATAAGTGGCAAAACCAGGACTGATACCAAGATAGTCTGACGCCAGAGTTCATTCTCTTAGCACTATGCCATAGAGCCTTCTAGGTCAGCCGTGGCACAGGTGTGTTGCATAGGTGTGCCGTGATGGGCTTTTTTTCTGAAGCTGAGGGGCATGCTCTGGAGCGGGCGCCGCCATCTTGCCCCTACGCGGAGCCGGAGAATGCAGATCTGAAGATGGGGAGGAGAGCAGAGCCTGGTGGCAGGGTGAGCTCTAGACTTGGTCTGGTCTGAAGCCAGTTCATAATTAGGCAAAAAAATTCTCACGTTCCCACCTCCTGGACCCGTTTGTTTCTCATTCCAGGCTGAGTGGGTTTTGGTTACTCTCCTCCCCCTATCGCATTTTGTCTTTTCTTCCTGATAACTCCTATTGATTGGATATTAAATGTCCACGATAGATCCTCTTATTTTCTCATCCATTCTCTGTTATCACTTATCTATTTGTCTTTTTGTTCTGCTTTCTGGGAGATTTCCCTGAGCTTATGCTTTAACCCTTTTAAGAAAAAGCATGGGGGAGGGGTATCATCATTTTTATTTCTAGATTCTCTTTTCCAGTTGTTCCTTTTTTTATTGGCATCTGAATGTTGTTCATGGATGTGATGAAGTCCTACTTCTCTGAGGATACTGATTATAATTTTTAAAAGTTATCTTCTAGTCCCTGCATTATCTCCTTGATGTTTCCTTTCTGTTTGTTTTGATTTCTGTTTCACGTTAAAGCTTTCCTTCAGGCTGGGTGCGGTAGCTCACGCTTGTAATCCCAGCACTTTGGGAGGCCGAGGTGAGCGGATCATGAGGTCAGGAGTTTGAGACCAGCCTGGCCAACACAGTGAAAACCTGTCTCTACTAAAAATACAAAAATTAGCTGGGCATGGTGGCGGGCGCCTGTAATCCCAGCTACTCGGGAGACTGAGGCAGGAGAATCGCTTGAACCCGGGAGACGGAGGTTGCAGTGAGCCAAGATCGTGCCATTGCACTCCAGCCTGGGCGACAGAGTTAGACTCTGTCTAAAAACAAACAAACAAAAAATGCTTTCCTTCAGCTGTCTTATGATTCTAAAGAATCCATTTAGATTTAAGTGTGAGACACTAGAAAGCTGATCTGATGCTATCGGGGCATGGAAGGGCTCAGTCTGGCGGCTTCTCTGCTGGGGGAGGAGGCCAGCCAGATTTTTCATAGGAACTCCTAAATGTCATGACTTGAAGGTCCTTTCCCTGGGGGCAGTTCAGTTTCTCCAGAAAAAGAACCTTTGACCTCATTCCCAGGGCATGCGAACCTGGCTGCTGTGATCACATGCAGTTCATTGCTGTTCTGTTTTCACCATGGTCTCTCATTCCCACTCTCTTTTGCTTGGTATTTCCAAGTTGAGAGTTTCTCTGGCTCAATTTCTTCAGTATTCTGAAGAGACAGAGAAGTCACCTGTCAGACCAGGTAAACCACAAACTCCTTTGGTCTGGCTCCTATGTCAATACTTTTGTGTTGTTCATTGTACTTGCCATGACCCTTAGTTCCTCCTTGAGAGAAGTCACTCATTAATTCATCCATTCATTCACTCAGCATTTATATGGAGGAATGTAAGAAGCTGAGAAGACCCTTTGAACCTTGCCCCTAAAGAGTCATCAATTTCTTCAAAGCCCCTCCAGCCCCTAGTTTTCAATGAGGAAGGGGCTTAGGCTCTTCAGCCAGGCTAGGGAACCGATGACTGTTTATTTAGCACCTACTCTGTGCCAGGCACAGCACTAGGTGCTTTATCTACTTTCTCTCATTTTGCTAATCCTGTTAATCCTCTGCAGGTAACTTTTATTATAGTTATATTATAGATGAGAAACTGAAGTATAGAAACTTCAATGCTAAGCAACAGGCCTAGGATTTCAACTCAGGAATGCCTGAGTCCAGAGCTTGTGCTCTTTCCTCATGTAAGGCTGCCTCTGCTGGATATACTTACCTCCATTTTAGAGAAAAGGAAACTGGGGTGCAGAGATGTTCCTTATGCATTCTGAAGAATTCTTGAGGCAGGCTACAAGAAGCCAAGGCCTCACGTGTGGGAGATACAGGGCATATGCAGGGAAGGGCCCATCATGCTGTGTCCCTGATGTCCCAGGAACCTCTCCCATCAGGAGAATTTTTTTATAAGGAAGGGCAGGCAAGGACCACAAAGGCCAGCATGGAATAGTTACTAACAGCAGCCAGCTGTGGAGAAGGAAGGTGTTCCAGCCTTGTCTGTTTGATGGGGTGATTCCACTATCTGAGGATCTGCTTCCCTCCCTCTCCCGGCTGCCAACAACTGTGAGCCCATTCACTAGATCCACCCAGAGGGGCAGTTCTGGATGAAGAAGGGTCAGTGCAAGGTCCCAGGGTCTCAGAGGGTAGGGAGGGAGGCAATGATAATTTCCTTTTAAAAGGCAGAAAGAAGTGTGTCTTCTCAAAATGCCAGGGGAGACTGTTTTTTTGCTTGGGTCTGGTATGTTTTCAATAATGCTATCAAATTAAAAAATAGTCGCCAGACCAGGGGAAAACGCTATGCATTCTCCTAGAGAATGGTGTCATAATCTAAATTTGGCCAGAGAATGAAGATCCAAAAGTGATTTCATTCAGAAGAAAAAATGCCTAAAAGGGGAAAGTAACTTTGAATTCTGAGAATTTACTCCTGCAAAAGGAGCAGGGTATAGCTGAGGATAGTCACAGGAACTATGGTAAGAGCAGGCACATGTGAACATTTGTATTAAACACACCCTGCATGTGGCAGGAGAAGAAGCTGATGTGAACAAAATCAACTGCTCGAGGTTTTGTTTCATCAGTTTTATTGGTCATATATCCAGAATTCGTCATATATAAATCTTTCAAAATAATGAGCTATTACAAGAATAGTTTACAAGTCAGCTTTGACTGCACAAATACTTGACACAGGAAACCATTTTTACAAATACATATGTTTTCTTATAATACTTTAATAAAGAAAATAAGTCTGTATACATCTTACGGCAAATTTTATGTAGTCTCTTTTTCCCATTCAATCATCGTTTCAGGTTTTCTATTACAGAATGTCCATCACATCTAATAAACCAATTTACAATCTGCTGCTTCTTCTCATTTTCAAATACTATTAAGATTCACACTGTTAAAGGGTTTTTTGGGTTCCTTTTCTAATCTTTCCTGATTTGAAAAGAATTCATGTATCTAGGCTAAAAGAGGTAACTTCAACAATATCCCTCCTGACTAGAACTTCTATCTGATTAATCGTTGGTGAATTATCTTTTCACTTCCTACTTAGCCTAGGCCAGGTAGTAGTTTTACCCCTGCTGATAAAGTCCTGACATTCTCAAAAGTTCCTAAACTGCAAATAAAAAAACCTTAGAAACAAGAGTGAAATAGAAATATTAAGAAAGCTAAAACACTATTGATTAGAGAACACACTTAAATTCAAGGTCTCTCCCAGGTTGAAGACAGAAAAGCAATAAAGTATAAGGATGTGGCAGTAGTTGTATAAAATACTGAAAATCTGAAAAAGAGTCATCACTTAAGCCAGTAGTGTATCATTTCCAAAATGTCAGAGGATACAGAATCTTAGACTCTGTGGCTAGGCTGAACTCAGAATCTCAGACTCTGTGGCTAGGCTGACATTCTTATGCTGCGGCTTTGAAATAGCCTAATAAATATCCACTTGCCCAGAGCAAGTAATCATTTAGGCCAGGGGAACTTTGCAGAATACTGACCATGTTTACCTGAAGAGATAGGAACCACCAGGGCAAACATTTGCCATTCACTCCATTCCTTCACTGTTACTGAAAAGCATCCACTTGGCAAAGCCTGTTGTTTTACTTTTCAGGTAACGTGAATTAAAATTAAGAAACTAGCAGTATTCTACTACAGTCAAGTTCCTGAGTACTCAGCTCCAATTATCTAATATTCTTGAAAGGATGCTGATATGGTTTGGTTGTGTCCCCCCACAAATCTCAACTTGAATTGTATCTCCCAGAATTCCCACGTGTTGTAGGAGGGACCCAGGGGGAGGTAATTGAATCATGGGGGCCAGTCTTTCCCGTGCTATTCTCGTGACAGTGAATAAGTCTCATGAGATCTGATGGTTTTTCAGGGGTTTCTGCTTTTGCTTCTTCCTCATTTTTTCTTGCCACCATGTAAGAAGTGTCTTTCGCCTCCCACCATGATTCTGAGGCCTCCCCAGCCATGTGGAACTGTAAGTCTAATTAAACCACTTTTTCTTCCCAGTCTTGGGTATGTCTTTATGAGCAGTGTGAAAACAGACTAATACAGTAAACTGGTACCAGTAGAGTGGGGCATTGCTGAAAAAATACCCAAAATGTGGAAGTGACTTTGGAACTGGGTAATAGGCAGAGGCTGGAACAGTTTGGAGGGCTCAGAAGAAAACACGAAAATGTGGGAAAGTTTGGAACTTCCTACAGACTTGTTGAATGGCTTTGCCCCAAATGCTGATAGCTATATGGACAATAAAGTCCAGGCTGAGGTGGTCTCAGATGAAGATGAGGAACTTGTTGGGAACTGGAGTAAAGGTGACTCTTACTATGTTTTAGCAAAGAGACTGGCAGCATTTTGCCAGTTCCATAGGGATTTGTGGAACTCTGAACTTGAGAGAGATGATTTAGGTTATCTGGTGGAAGAAATTTCTAAGCAGCAAAGTGTTCAATAGGTGACTTGGGTGCTTTTAAAGGCATTCAGTTTTATAAGGGAAGCAAAGCATAAAAGTTTGGAAATTTGCAGCCTGACTATGCAATAAAAAAGAAAAACCCATTTTCTGGGGAGAAATTTAAGCCAGCTGCAGAAATTTGCATAAGTAGCAAGGAGCCTAATGTTAATCCCCAACACCATGGGGAAAATGTCTCCAGGCCATGTCAGGGCAGCCCCTGACATGTGTGTGCAGCCTAGGGACTTGGTGTTGTGTGTCCCAGCCACTCCAGCCATGGCTGAAAGGGGCCAACATACAGCTCGGGCTGTGGCTTCAGAGAGTGGAAGCCCCAAGCCTTGGCAGCTTCCATGTGCTGTTAAGCCTGCAGGTGCACAGAAGTCAAGAATTGAGATTTGGAAACCTCCGCCTAGTTTTCAGAAGATGTATGGAAATGCCTCAATGCCCAGGCAAAAGTTTGCTGCAGGGGAGGGGCCCTCTCAGCGGCAAGGGAGAGAACCTCTGCTAGGGCAGTGCAGAAGGGAAATGTGGTGTGGGAGCCCCCACACAGAGTCCCTACTGGGGCACTGCCTAGTGGAGCTGTGAGAAGAGGGCCACCGTCCTCCAGACCCCAGAATGGTAGATCCACCAACAGCTTGCACCGTGCACCTGGAAAAGCCGCAGGCACTCAACACCAGCCGTGAAAGCAGCCAGGAGGGAGGCTGTACCCTGCAAAGCCACAGGGGCAGAGCTGCCCAAGACCATGGGAACCCACTTCTTGCATCAGTATGACCTGGATATGAGACTTGGAGTCAAAGGAGATTATTCTGGAACTTTAAAATTTGACTGCCCTGCTGGATTTCGGACTTGCATGGGCCCTCTAACCCCTTTATTTTGGCCAACTTCTCCCATTTGGAACAGCTGTCTTTACTCAATACCTGTATCCCTGTTGTATCTAGGAAGTAACTAGCTTGCTTTTGATTTTACAGGCTCATAGGTGGAAGGGACTTGCCTTGTCTCAGATGAGACTTTGGACTGTGGATTTTTGGGTAAATGCTGAAAAGAGTTAAGACTTTGGGGGACTGTTAGGAAGGCATGATTGGTTTTGAAATGTGAGGACATAAGATTTGTAGGGGCCAGGGGTAGAATGATATGGTTTGGCTGTGTCTCCACCCAAATCTCAACTTGAAATTGTATCTACCAGAATTCCCACGTGTTGTGGGAGGGACCCAAGGGGAGGTAACTGAATCATGGGGGCCAGTCTTTCCCATGCTATTCTCGTGATAGTGAATAAGTTTCACAAGATCTGATGGTTTATCAGGGGTTTCTGCTTTTGCTTCTTCCTCATTTTCTCTTGCTGCCATGTAAGAAGTGGCTTTCACCTCCCGCCATGATTCTGAGGCCTCCCCAGCCACGTGGAACTGTAAGTCCAAGTAAACCTCTTTTTCTTCCCAGTCTCGGGTATGTCTTTATGAGCAGCATCAAAACAGACTAATACAGATGCTTTAAGCAAGCCCTTGTCCAATAAGGTATTTAATAGCACTTAGGGACTATTAGATGTCCCATTTCTCTTCTCTTTCATTTCTCTTATCTCTTCTCACCCCAGTGTAACGAATCGCTACAGGTTTTTATCAAAATGCTGCAGCAGTAGTTGGAAATGAGTTATTTTGCATTACTAAAGTGTTCAATCACATTATCACGGGTCACATTTGTATATAACCAGGAGATGGCCAAATAACATCTACTGCAGTGATTTTGCAAATTCAGCATAGTCAATGTATCCATCATTGTTCTTGTCATCATCTCTCAAAACACCATCTATTATGTTAATCAGTTCATCTTCGCTCATTAGTGGTGCCTGTTCACTCCCTTCCTACAAAATACAAATTAGACAATGATGAGTTGCACATTTTACCGGAAGAAGTGCTTAGCTAACGTCCAAAATATCCACGTTCTTTCATGGCACTGTTTATTAAAAAAAAAAAAAAGGAAAAACAAAACAACAAAATGTCCATGCTCATATGTGTCCAAAAACTTTCAATGGAGTATGGGGCTACTTCTAGGAATCAAGATATATAGAGAGAGAATATGTATTATTGAGTCAATTTATCATAATCCAGTTTAGAAATTGTATTTGCCAGTTAAAAGATGGCCCTTCAAAATAGGCTTTTGCTTATTTGTTTCATTACAGCTCATTCTTCTTTAATTGGAAAAGTGCCAGTCCTCCTGAGGGTCAGCTCTGTGCACAAATTTGCCTGATAAAATAGAAACAGTGACGAATTGGACAACAAGTTGGCATCAAAACAAGGGGAAGAAGGCACTGCCGATCAGCAGAACCTGTTATGATCTTTGAGGAGAAAGTATTTCCCATGCTCCAAGAGCAGGGGTAGTGGGCTGAGGCTGTTCACATCCTTGGCTGGTTCTTCCTTTGCCACATCTCCCACATTCACCCTTCCCTCTCCTATCACCACCACCATCCTCATCTGCCAGGACTGCTGAGCCCTAATTCCTCTGCCTAACACTAGTCTCTCCTCATGTCCTTCAGTCTGTCTCCCACAGCCAAGGATCTTCCCTAAACAATGCCATTCTCCTGTGCAAAATCATTCATGCTCCCTGCTGCCTTCAAACCCCACCTGCAGTCCTAGCAGCCAATGTAACCCCACTCACCTGGCTAACTCTGCCTTGCTTCCTCTCTATAGAGGGCAGTGTGGCAGAAGGGGAATGACATTCAATGTGGAGGCACAAGGATTTTTTTTTTTTTTTGAGACAGGGTCTGACTCTGTCACCCAGGCTGGAGTCCAATAGCACGATCACAGCTCACTGCAGCCTTGACCTCCCAGGCTCACGTGTTCCTCCCCACTACCCTCCCACCCCCTGTCACCCCAGCAGCTGCGACTACAGGCAAGCATCACTATGTCCAGCTAATTTTTGTAGAGACGGGATATCACCATGCTGCCCAGGTTGGTCTTGAACTCCTGGGCTCAAGCGATCCTCCTGCCTCAACCTCCCAAAGTGCTGGGATAACAGGCATGAGCCACTGTGCTTAGCCTGGCACAAGATCTTGATTTCAGTTTCTTCACCTAGAAAATGGGAGGGTTTTGTTTGTTTTTTGTTTTCTGAGACAGGGTCTCGCTCTATTGCCCAGGCTGGAGTTCAGTGGCAAGATCGCAGCTTGCCACAGCCTCAACCTCTCAGGTTCAAGTGATCCTTCTACTTCAGCATCATGAGTAGTTGGGACTACGGGCACGCACCACTGAAAATGGAAGTATTAACAATGCCTGCCACTGCCTACTCAAGATGTTGCAAAGATCCAACGAGATCTCTAACCTACTTGAAAGGGCTTCAGAAACTTTGGAGCACCGTACAGTATCACACAAGACCTCAATTACTGCCACGTCCCTGAATCCCTTGGTCTCAATTCACCATTCTTCCCAAACAACTTCTCCCTTGCTCTGCAGTTTGAATACGGTCTGTCTTTTAGGCACTGACTCTCATACTCTGGTGTGTAACAGAAATGCCTGTAGCACTTAAAGATACAAATGCCCAGCCCTGGGACTTCTGCCTCAGCAAGTTATCCTTTGCGGGAAGGATCGTTGGACAGAAAGAGGCAGAACACAGAAGAGAAAGAAGCAGCAGCACCTTTTTTTTCTTTTCTTTTTTTGAGACAAGGCCTCACTCTGTTGCCCAGGCTGAAGTGCGGTGGCATGATTATGGCTCACTATAGCCTCGACATCCTGGACTCAAGCAATCCTCCCACCTTAGCCTCCTGAGTACCTAGAACTACAGGCATGCACTACCAGGCCTGGCTAATTTTTTTATTTTTGTTTTGTTTGTTTTGTAGAGACAGGGTCTCACTATATTGTCAAGGCTGGTCTTGAACTCCTGGCTCAAGTGATCCTTCCACTTTGGCCTCCCAAAGTGCTGGGATTACAGATGTGAGCCACCATGCCCAGTGGAGAAGCAGCACTCTTGGCACATAAGGACAACACAAGTCAACAAGACTGGGGACCAAATTAACAAAGGGAAACCTTTCTGTGATACAGTCCCCCAAGCCACCACCAGACCTACCTCCTTATGGACATGAGTGATGGCTGTGGAGAGTTCTAAGCCATCAAGCAAATTATTGCCATCATAATCATGCATTTTGAAGTAATGGAGCTGCAATTCTTGTGGTGACATCTCCGCCTCTGGTTTGTTGATGACACCTTCTAGATGCTCCATGATATGCCTAAAAATCAACAGTCAGGTTCAGGCCAATTGACAGATACTGGGATCATGCTGAAATCTTAAGGACTCTGAAAAGTTCAAGATCTTAAACTTCCTCCAGCTCAGAAAAACAAACACCAGCAGTGGCAGACCACACTCGAGGATTACATAGAGATAGACAGGGCCTTGAGAGGAGCAGGAAAAGTCAAATAGACCCATCTGTTATGCTGGCAGGATTAGGGTATTCTTTCCTCTTTATTATTAGAATTTTGTTATAAGATTTTCAGGCCATCAATTTAAAAATATGTCTTTTAAAACAATTTTTTTTTTTTTTTGAGACAGGGTCTCACTCTGCCACCCAGGCTGGAGTACAGGAGCGTGATCTCGGCTCATTGTAGCCTCAACTTCCCAAGCTCAGTTTATTCTCCCACTTCAGCCCCCAAAGTAGCTGGGACCATAGGCATGTACTGCCACATCCAGCTAATTTTTTTGCAATTTTTCAGTAGAGGCAAGTTTTCCCTATATTGCCTAGGCTGGTCTCGAATTCCTGGGCTCAAGCAATCCACCTGCCTCAGCCTCCCAAAGCACTGGGATTACAGGTGTGAGCCACTGCACCCAGCCTTAAAAACAAAGGATAACCGAGTATAATGCGTGAGGCTAACTGGCCCAAGACAAAAGCTGCAACAAATGATTCAATGTTTGAATGTGTTGGTTTAAAAAAGGTCTTGTTATAGTCAAGAAACCTTAGCTATTTTCTGGATTCCGCTACTACGACTGTGTATGTGTACCTGTGTGTCTATTTGTATGTGTGTAACTATCTGTGGTGAAAAAACGGAGAGACTGGATTCAGGCAAGTAATGTGCCCCATTTGGGCCTAAAGATCTTCCACCTGTGATACGATGGTGAAAAAAGAATACCTGACTTATAGGTGGCAATAAAGAATAAGAATCACCCTTGAAGAATGTCAAGGAGCCACAGAAACAGGAAGAAGGAAAGGAGGACTGAGCGTGCCCTTGCCGCTGGCTCAGCTGCAGATGATAGGGAGGCCCCTGGACCACAGCCCGGGCTGAATACGTACTCTTGGTCGTGCACTGTGTTCTTATCCAGGCCCATGCTGCCGGGTTGGGAGAAACTGGCTGCAGGCTCCTCAGCCCTGGCGCCTGGGGCACAAAAGGCCCAGAGCAGGCCACACAGGAAGGGGGTTCTGAGCAGGGATCTCATGGTCATCAATATCTGTGAGATGGGAAACACAGAAGAGGAAGGCAGAGCATCAGAGCAAAGGTTTCGTTCAGGGCTTGACATGGTATGATCCTGGGAAACCTGATGAAGCAGTGAGGTTAAGAAGAGAGCTTGTCAAACAGGGCCCAATGCCAGCTCTGCTTTGAGACTGCGGGATGACCCTGGGCACTCCAAGTCACTCAAATGGCAGGAGAAGGCTCATGAGGTTTCCTGAAGTGCCTGCAGAGTGCCAAGCAACACGTGAAAGCTTGAAGGGACTGGAAGATTATTCCTGCCTCCCAGAAGCTACGGTCCACTGAAAGAAATATTTTCTACCAAGAGCACCAGGAAAGGCAGCCAGCGAGTTATGTCAGATTATCAGAGAAAGAGAAAACCCTCTAGGAGTTCAGGGGAAGAAATCCCCTCTGAGTGAAGGAAAATCAGAGAAGGCTGATTGAGCTGGTGACACTTCCGCTGGGCCTGGACAGATATGCAGGGACTGAAGGACCACAGGAATCGTGGGAGCAGAGTGGCAGGTGCCCACAAGTGGGAAAGAAACTACAAGTAGTTCAGCTGGGCTGCAGCCTAGAGGGTAGGAAGCAGACAGGACAGAGGTGGCTCCAAGGGCTAGACAGGCTGCACTGGACATGGCTTTGCACACTAGGCCAGGGCTTGACATCTCCTGCAGAGAAAGAGAGGAGAGTCACTTACAGTTCATGAATGGGAGGTGAAATCAGAGCTTGGTTTCACAATGACTCATGTGGCGGCACAGTGGGGAAGGCATGAAGTGGCAAAAGCAAGACTAGAGGCGGGAGCATGGTAGCCAAGGGAAGTGGTAAGGCGGGTCAGATCAAGGTCTGTGGCAGTGGACAAGGTTCTGTACCTCCTGGGTGGTGACAGTGGCAAGTAACTTAACCATGGTGAGCGGGCACTGGAAAGGAAGGTTACAGAGAAATCAGGATTCCATCAGGGACTCACAGGGTTTGGCCACACTTGGAATTGTGGTCAACAAGACGACACAGTCAGCTATAGAGCAAGCTCTCGGAGGGCAGGGAGAACTTTAATCCCACCAGTATTACCCGCCAAGGGTCAGGCAGGCCTTTAATTGTTGATTCAACGGAAAGTCTTGGTCTGTCCTAGGGCTGACAGACTGACCTCAAAAAGGAAGGTGAAGGACAGCCAGGTGACCTACATACAAAAACAAAAGACCTGACCGAACACTCACTTCCCAAAAGGCAAAACAGATTCTGCTAGATAACAAGGCCAGAGATTTCTAACAGGCCAATTGTAGTCCACAGCCCCAAACCAGCAGTGGTAAAGACAAACCATAAGGCACTGGTCATCCCCTTTACATGCTACACACAGGGCTCAGCTCAGAAGCTGCAGCTGTCTCTGTGCCTGGGGCTGAGAGGTAGAGGTGTTATAGTCCCTCTTACCCATCCTAAAAGGCTCTCAGGGCAGAACCCTGAAAGTGTGAGTGTGCCACCCTACAACACTTAGAAAAATTTCCCAAATCCATTTTTCCCATTACCAGTATTGCTTCCCATGGCCCCCTCCTTAAAGGGGACAATAGTCACTGGGATGTCTAACTTCCAGGATAGGCCAGGCATGGTGGCTCGTACCTGTAATCCCAGCACTTTGGGAGGCTGAGGCAGGAGGATCACTTGAGGCCAGGAGTTTGAGATCAGCCTAGACAACACAGCGAGACCCCATCTCTACAAAAAATAAAAAATTAGCTGAGCGTAGCAGTGCACCCCTATAGTCCCAGCCACTCAGGAGGCTGAGATGGGAAGATTGCTCGAGCCCAGGAGTTCAAGGCTGCAGTACACTCCAGCCTGGGTAACAGAGTGAGACCCTGTCCTCCACCACCAAAAAAAGGAAGAAACTTTCAGGGTGCTAAAAAGCACCTAGAATCTAGTCTACTTCTAAACAGTGACATCAAAATGCAATCTGTCTCAGACCTTTTATTTTTTAATTTTTATTTTTTTGAGACATAGTCTTGCTCTTTCGCCAGGCTGGAGTGCAGTGGCGCAATCTTGGCTCACTGCAACCTCCGCTTCCCAGGTTCAAGCAATTCTCCTGCCTCAGCCTCCTGAGTAGCTGGGATTACAGGTGCGTGTCACCACGACCAGCTAATTTTTGTATTTTTAGTAGAGACAGGGTTTCACCATCTTGGCCAGGCTGATCTCGAACTCCAGCCCTCAGGTGATCCACCCGCCTCGGCCTCCCAAAGTGCTGGGGTTACAGGCATGAGCCACCGTGCCCGGCCACCTCAGACCTTTTATATCCATAGTTTAAAAAAAAAAAAAGCAACCGTGCCTGGCCACCTCAGACCTTTTATATCCATAGTTAAAAAAAAAAAAAAAGCAATCTGTCATACGTAATAGGAAAGAATGCTCAATATATATTGAATGAAAAAGAACAGGCTACAAAAAAGCGATAAAGAATAATACACTTTTGTAAAATAAAAATGTGTATTTCCTACACAAACTATCTCAAGATAACAAAGATTATCTTGAGACATGAGATTAGAATTGTGATTTTCGGCCGGGCGCAGTGGCTCCCGCCTGTAATCCCAGCACTTTGGGAGGCCGAGGCGGGTGGATCACGAGGTCAGGAGATCAAGACCATCCTGGCTAACATGGTGAAATCCCGTTTCTACTAAAAATACAAAAATAAAAATTAGCCAGGCGTGGTGGCGGGCACCTGTAGTCCCAGCTACTTGGGGGGCTGAGGCAGGAGAATGGCATGAACCTGGAGGCAGAGCCTGCAGTGAGCCGAGATCTGCTATTTTTTTATGAATATGTATTCAGTGTAATCTATCCCATAATTTTGTCCCAATACTATATGGATCGGATACAAAAGGAGTTTCTGGTTAATTCTTATCTCCACAAAATAATTCAGAAACAGTCAGAAACTACACTTCCAATTTTACCAAATAAAAGTACCCAGACCTTGGCCAGGGACAGTGGCTCACATCTATGATCCCAGCACTTTGGGAGGCCGAGGCAGGCGGATCACTTGAGGTCAGGAGTTTGAGACCAGCCTGGCCAACACAGCGAAACCCGTCTCTACTAAAAATACAAAAAAAACTTGTTGGGCATGGTGGTGTGCACCTGTAATCCCAGCTATTTGGGAGGCTAAGGCACAAGAATTGCTTGAACCCGGGAGGCAGAGGAGGCAGCGGTTGCAGTGAGCCAAGATCATACCACTGCACTCCAGCCTGGGCAAGAGAGTGAGACTGTCTCAAAAAAAATTTTTTAAAGTGTCCAGACCCTGACAAGGCCACTGCCACTGTACCTGGTACCACAAAACAAGGTTTCAGGTTACTCCTAGCAGTGACTGCCTCGGCCATAACAGAACAACTTGTTCTGACCACACATCTTGGAGTTCTGGGACAGGAAGGATCAGAGAAGGGAATCAAGCTCCTCCCAAGCCTTTCAGACTCACTTACATCAAATGTTTCTTTCTCCAGTGAGGACTTTTCAATTCCAAGTCTGGCGTAGGTATTCTTCCTGCAGGCTCCCAAGTGCTTCCCTTCAGAAGGCTCCTGTCCACAGCTGATGACAGCTGCAAATTAATTCTTTTTTTTCTTTTGTTTTCTTGTGTGTGAATGAATTCTTGAAAACCTGCCTGATTACTTATCAGTGCCCTTTGCTGGATGGGCTTCGAGAGGACTTGGACTGAATCCACATTCCCAGTATCAGGCACAGTGCCTGGAACAGAAGCTGCTGGTTCTTAGCCTGTGTGCCATGGTCCTTGGGGAGCTGGGGTGATTACCACCTTTGCAGATATGCCACCAATTTTTAATGTCACTGTAACTGAAGATGAAACTTTCCTTTTGGAGATATCTATCATGGAACTCATGGCACCATTTCCTCCACTATGTGATTGGATGCTTAGTATATCAATTTGGTGTGTGTGTGTTGGGGGTGGGGGAAATTCTATTTAGATAACACCAAAAAGCGACCAAGTGATTAATCATGTAGTAACTATGAGTCCAAAATATCCCTTCTTTAAGGGAGGTGGGATAAAGGCCAAGAACCACTGATTTTGAACTTGTCTCATTTTGGTTTGCTGTTGCAGGTTTCTAATCATTGGAATGCAACAAAAGCCAAATCAATAAACATAAAGAAAAAAAAATCCTCCAAGTGGTACAATGAAAACAGGGAATCGGGCTGGGCATGGTGGCTTATGCCTGTAATCTCAATACTTTGAGAGGCTAAGGCAAGTGAATCACTTGAGCCCAGGAGTTCAAGACCAGCCTGGACAACATGGCGAGACTCCCTCTCTAATTAAAAAGAGAGAGGAAGAAAGGAAGGAAGGCAGGCGAGGGAGGGAAAGATAGAAAACAGGGAATCTAACTGCCACCTAACAAATTAAACTGCTGACAGTCAAGAGAAAGCATAAGCAACTCCCTCTACCCAAATAACAGGTTGCATCATCCATGCTCTAACTACTTAGCTCAAGGCCATGGGCAAACAGCCTGAAGATAAGCCCCAGCTCACTGGCCTTCTTTAGGAAATTATAAAGGCCAGGCTGAAGAAAAACCCAACAGAGGAGAAATTTCTGCAAAGGGACTTCAGGGCACAACCCATACCTTGAGACAGCCCTCACAAGGTGCAGCCTCAGTCCTGGGAGGGCAGTGCTGGACCATCAGCAGCAGTGCGCCTCCCAGTGCCTTGGCTGTCACAATGCTCCCCTCCTGCTCTGCTAGCCTCCTCTTGTACCACAGCCTCCACTCCTACTGGTTCCATCTGTCCATCTCCAACTTCCTTCCAGGACAGGTTCAAATGTCACCTCAGGATTCTTCCAGCCAAGACCAATTGCTCTCTCATCTGACCTCAGTCTGCAGCCTCTCACACTCATTTGACCTGAACATACGATCACAGGTTGTTCTCCTTTTCCATTTTTCTATTTTCCTCCCTCTCTGAGAGTCAGGACCCTCTCTCCTCTGGCTCTCATTTACCTTACTGATCTCTGCTGAGCTGACCTGGCTCATCGCTGAATCAGGGAAGTGAGTCTTGGCACCTAGGTGTATTGTTCACTATCCCACAGCGGATCTAGCTTTAGCTGGAACTTCCTTTGGAGCCTTCCAGTGGTTTGACCTGGCCCAACCCTTTCCTCCTGGTGTGTCATCAGTCCTATCAGCACTAAGAGTTTGGGGCCAGCCTTCCTGCCAGCAGCTAGTAGCAGCTTCTCCCTCAAGGGGCCCTTGGTTAAGAATTCAAACCCAAAGCAGCCACACTCACCAACATCCAGACATCCTGTACCCACAGCCAATGCCAAAGAAAAACTGACCAGTACTTTCTCACTTACCCCCGTCATGGTCCTGGAATGAAGGCAAGAAAATAACCACCTTCCTAAGCTAAAGAAACCTCTACACGGAATGAGGGTTGAGAATTGGTTCTGAAAAAGCAGGCATTTAATATTAATAACTTGATCTATTTGTTCATCTAGGGAGCCCAAGGAGCACCCATGCTTCATTTATACATTTAATGACCGTACTAACAGCACAAGGTACTGAAGATAGTACTATGACCTCGACAAACTCCTCTCACACAGATTACAACCTGGTAGAAAAGAGAGACCAGCAGGCAGACACCCATGGGGTACCACGAAATCCCCAACTCACACCTGAAATAACACATGAAGGATAAGAAGGATTATTTCAACCAAAGGACAGTGCCTCAGACATAACGAACATATTGAAGGAACATGTAAGCCCAGAAGGAACTTGTTCTGATCTAAGAACCAAAAAAGATTCAGTATGGTTAAAGACACAGTACAGTCGAGACAAATGAATCTAAAGTTAAAAGAAGATAGGTCATGAACGGCTTTGCAAGCCCCGTTCAAGAGCTTGGAAGAGCAATGAGAATCCAACAAAGGGTGGTAAGGGAATGGGGGGACGCTTCTGGTGACATGATCAGATTTTTGTTTTAAGACCATGGCTCTAGCCTCTCTGTATAGAACAAACTACAGAGGATGAAGAAGAGATGCAGGGATCATCAGGAAGACACCGAGGTAGTCCAGAGAAGAAAAGGTGGCCTGAACTAGGTAGGGCAGTGGGATGGGACTGGAGAATGAACGTATCCAAGACAGCTTTGCGAGGGATTAGATGTGGGTGGGTAAAGGAGTGCAGCAACTGAGAATGATACCCAATTCTGGCTTGGGCACCCGGGTGGATGGCCATGCCCAGAGAGGGAATACAACAGGAGATCAGCTTCCCCCGCCGGGCCCGACAGGACCTGTGGTCTCCCTGAGAGGGGGAACAAGGAGCAGAGGGAGAGTAAGGCCTCCGGCCCGCTGCTTTTGGGCCGGGCCAAGAGCAGTGTCCACCCGACACAGCTGGTCCCACAGGCCGATCCTCGGGCCCCCAGGGACCAGGGAAGCGGGCGGAGATCTGCCCAGCCGGCCCCGTCTGGCTCCAGAGCCCCCAGTGGGGCACAGGCTTCCGCCCCGGGAGACAGGCCGTGCTCCTAGCCGGTTAAGCGTCCCGAGACAGCCTGGGGGCCCAGCCCCCGCCCCCAGACTGCTCCTGCCTTTCATCTTGAGCCCAAGCCTCCAGCCCACAAGAGAGGCGCCTGGATCCCGCCCGCTGCGGAGGGTGCGCTAGTTCACTCACCCTTACGGTCTCCGAAGCAGACGCGAAGCCCTCCAACGTGAGCCTCACCAGCCCCCGTCCCCAGAACGCTCTTCCTCGGCTTCGCCCCGCCCCCCCACGACCTGCCTTGCGCACGCGCGCTCCCTGCCGCCCGCCCATTGGCGCCGCCGGGCCCCTCCCGCTGGCGGCGGCGGGGGGCTGTGAGAACGGCTCGCGTGAGTCCACGTGTAATAGGCCCGCGCCCAGCACTGGAAGGACTGACGCAGTTCTTCTACCTGCTTTCCCGAGGGCGACACTCGGCTCTACTCCAGTTGGGCCGCTGGACGCCCTAGGGGCCCGGCAGGTTGCTAGGCAACCCCGGAAGCCCTCAGGAACGTAGTTCCACGTGCGACGTAGAGTGGCGGATCCGGATGGGGCGGACCCCAAAGCTGGCTCCCAACTCCGCTCCCCCTCTCCTATACAGGGCTCTTGGTTCAGGTCTCTTGGTTCGTCCTGCTGCAAGTTGGGAAGAAAGATAATAGGAATGCTAATTCTTTCCTGATGAAACGACGACAACACGCTGGAGCCGGCCTTGGACCCTACGTTTCAAGATTGGCCTGCTTCCAGCGTCTGTCCGCTCCACTGCACAAGCTGTGGCAGCCGCTGTACGCGTTCGCTTCCACGGGAGTCCCAGCAAGACTGTGCGACCCAGTTCAAATACTATCTTCCATGTACCGTTCGTGAAATCAGCAGCTTTTGCCATTCAAGAGAGGACAGATTACTTAAAAACAGACTCATGAACAAATAGGGAAACGAATACATCATCCCTGTATAATCCTGCCCTTACACCTGTGCTCCTATACAAGATTAACATTCAGTGAGTATCTGTTGACCTGATGGATAAATGAGTGTAGGACGGTCGTTTTATTTTTGTTTTGTTTTGTTTTGTTTTGAGACAGAGGCTCGCTCTGTCCCAGGCTGGAGTGCAGTGGCGGGATCTCGGCTCACTGCAACCTCCGCCTCCCAGGTTCGAGCTCTTCTCCTACCTCAGCCTCCCGAGTAGCTGGGATTACAGGCGCGTGCCACTATGCCCGGCTAATTTTTGTATTTTTAGTAGAGACGGGGTTTCACCATGTTGGCCAGGCTGGTCTCGAACCGCTGACCTCTTGATCCTCCCGCCTCAGCCTCCCAAAGTGCTGGAATTACAGGCGTGAGCCACCACGCCCGGCAGGACGGTCGTTTTTTTTAAAGCCCTTCTCCCATTTCTGTCCATAAAGGTACATAATCGTGTTTCGAATGAGCCTGGGTCCGGACAGGAAAGACAAAGAAAGTGACTGAGTAGTTAGATGCCTTGAAAGTTGGCTAACGCCACTGCCATTGACGGTCTCATTCCTTTTCCCACCTTCATCTGAGATTGAAATCTGCCACCCCTATCCCAGAGAAAAATCCCATAATCACTAATTTTTTTTTCCTTTTTTTTAAAGAAAAGAGTCTCCATGTTGCCCAGCTCGTCTCGAACTCCTGGGTTCAAGCAATCCTCCCACCACCTCCGCCTCCCAAAGTGCTGGGATTACAGGGGTGAGCCACCGCACCGGGACAAAGAATCCCTAAGTTTTGAGGATACCCTATTAATTCAAGACCCATTCTTCTTTCCTTACTCTGAACTTTGGATTAGTTTGATCTAGTTCCTGCTTCTACCCTGCATCTGCCATTCATCCATCTCTTCATGCATTCATCCACCCCTCCCTTTGTTCATTTATTCATTAATTCAATAACATTTCTTGAATATCTTCTATGTACTAGGCACTCTACTAGGAGCTACTAGAGATACAAATAAGACAAATGAAGTGTCAAGAAGCTGGTGTCTGGTAGATGGATAAAGTGTCCTCATTCTAGCCAGTGCTTTCATTTTTTTCCTGTGGATGTTATATCCTCTGTTATGTCTCTCTTGAATCGACAGTCACTCCCTCTCTACCAGATAATTCCCATCAACATATAAACTTGCTGTATTTTCTCCTCCACCATACCACTGAAACTGCAATCTCCATGCAAATCTAGTGGTCTCTTTGATCTCTTGTTTTTATTTTACTTGCCCTCTCAACACTGTTTTATCAAAGCCAACCACTCCCACTTAGAAACACTTTCTTCTCTTGTTTTCTGACACCACACACTCTGGGTCCTTCTGCTACCTCACTGGTTATCCTTTCCTGGGCTTCTTAATTGGCTTCTCAATCTATAATTATCAAAGTGTCCAGGGTTCTGTTCTGAGTCACATTCTCTACCCACTCTCCCTATGTGAGTTTACCTAGTCCTGTGCTTTAGATACCATTTATAAATAGATGACTCCAAAATATGTCTCTCTGACAATGACCTCTCTGTGTAATTCCGGACTCCTGTAAATAACTGTCTACTTGACGTCTCCATATGAATGTCAGACTGGCATCTCAAACTTAATGTGTCCCCCCAAAATCTTGATTTTCACCCCCAAACCTGCACCTCTCTCAGTCTTGTCCATTTTAGTAAATGTCACTGCTACTTATTCTGTTGTTCAAGCTAAAATTCTACGAGCTGTTCTTGATTTATCTCATCCCTTTACCTTTAAATCCTTCAGCAAAGCCTGTTGATGCTATCAAAATATATCCTGAGTCTTTGACTTCTTTCCACCTCCACTAAACCATTCGAGTCCAGTAGTAGATGATGCTGCTGGACTACTTGAGAGAGAGCTTCCTAACTGACCGTCCTGCTTCCATTCTTGCCCCACTGTAGTCCATGAGTGAGAAGCCACCTTTGATTAAGCCATTTTATAGGTGGGTGTTCTGTAACTTGTAGCTGAACCCATTCCTAACAGGCAAATAATTTGGTACCAGAAGCAGGATGCTAAAAACAAGACACTAAAATATGGAATTGGCTAACCGGAGGTTAAGGTAGCCAGTGTTAAAAGACTGTATTTCAAACTGGAAAGTTGGTGACCCTTATAAGCAGTAGTGAAACTGTCACTTACTGGACCTTGGATACAGGCCACATGCCAACCAAAGCTATATTTTTGGAGAAACCTCATGAGCAATATGGAACATTAGTGAGTGTTGCCTTTTTTGGTAGCTTTCAGCAAACTCTTTCAAGAGAAGGGCAACTCTACATTAGAAATAACTGATTTGAAAGCAGATTAAAGAAAGTAACGACTAGGTAAGAGAGGATCTCTTTACCTGCAATCAAGAGTCTCATAACTTGGAACCTTGCTGAAATACCCCATTTACTTTGTGTACTCAGGTTGAAACTAGTACAAGTAGAGACAAAGAGGTGGCTTTATCAGGAGATGGGACGGCCATCCCAAGATACCAGAATGGCCTCTAGGTGGCATCTCTTTCCTCAGCTATTTTGAATTGTCTCAAGACAATGTTTTACCTATGTAGGGGATTCCAGAGTGGATGAGAATAGGTGTGAAAATAAGATTTCAATTTACACCTTTTAGTATTGCTTTGATGTTGTAAACTATATATTACTTATTTGGAAAAATAAATAGAAAAATGTTAAATAAAAACAATTTAAAGACTAGATAGGCTGGGTGTGGTGGCTCACGCCTGTAATCCCAGCACTTTGGGAGGCCGAGGCGGCAAATCACCTGAGGTCAGGAGTTCAAGACCAGCCTGGCCAACATGGTGAAACCCCGTCTCTACTAAAAATACAAAATTGGCTGGGTGTGGTGACACATGCTTGTAATCCCAGATACTTGGGAGGCTGAAGCAGGAGAATTGCTTGAACCCGGGCAGCAGAGGTTGAGGTGAGCCAAGATCGCACCATTGCTCTTCAGCCTGGGCAGCAAGAGCTAAACTGTGTCTCTAAATAAATAAATAAGACTTTCGGTAAGTTATTTGTGATTACTATACGTGAAATTGATCAGAAGTCTAACAAATGATTGAGGTAATCCTGTGTCCCTAAAATCTCAAGCCTGGTTAACAACAGTCTGTTGCTGTTCAGCCCTGTGGTCATCTCTGAATCCTGGAATTCCTTCCAACAGGGAGTAGGATGTAAAAGGTGTGCGTTCTGCACAAGTAGAGGAAAAAACAAGGATGCGGCTTCCAGATTCTCCAACTGAGAACTTAATACACTGTCACCAAAGAAACTGCAGTTTCTTTTGTTTAGAGAAAAGGTCTTGCTCTGTCACCCTTGCATTGCATGAGGGTGACCTCAATGGGTTGCATGTTCTAGGCTCCCCTGTCAGCTGGGATGGGGCTTTGTATTTCTCTCTCCCTTCTTCATATTTCTGATAAGAGTGAACTGTGGTGTTCAAAGCTTGGAATTTTGGCATGTGTTGTGTTGTTCTGAGTTCAGATATACTATAAACTGGGGTGGTGAAAATGATGGCCATCTGCATTTGATGACCTTGTTTCTTCCGTCCCTGAGTTTATCAAAGCACACATCACTCCTAATGAAAAGTCTGACTGTTGATTTCTTCAAATTCATGTTGGGGGAAGGTATATATATTAATTATGTATACATTAATACATAATGTATGTATTAAGTCACATAAATTAGCATTCCTTAGTATCCCTTTTGTCTCCCTCTCCTCTCTCATCATGTTGTTGTTCTTTGGAGTTTTTGACATTAGTTATTCTAGATAAACATTCTCTTCTTCAATCTTAGCCTTTTTTTTGAGACAGAGTCTTGCTCAGTCACCTAGGCTGGAGTACAGTGGCGTGATCTTGGCTCACTGCAATCTTTGCCTCCCGGGTTCAAGCAGTTCTCCTGCCTCAGCCTCCCAAGTTGCTGGAATTACAGGCGACAACCACCATGCCCAGCTAATTTTTTGTATTTTTAGTAGAGATGGGGTTTTGCCATGTTGGCCAGGCTGGTCTCAAACTCCTGAACTCACGTGATCTGCCTGCCTCAGCCTCCCAAAGTGCTGAGATTATAGGCATGAACTACCATGCCTGGCCTTAGTCTTAGCCTTTAAAAAAAAAAAAAAGATAAATTTATCAAAAATTTTGATCACCCTGATATCCCATATCTCTTGAAATTTCTCCTGAACTTGCCTGTCTACTTGAACACTTCCTTCAAAGGCATTTTCATTATGAATTTTGTGTGGCAAACTTCTGAGGTCTCCCCTGCCTCAGGATATTTGTATTACTCTCACATTAAAATGAAAATGTGGCTGTCTACAAAACTTCAGAATTCTTTTCCTTTGGTACTTAAAGAAATAAATATATGATCATAAGAAAAACTATATGATAATTTTAAAAAGGCATCTGACAAAATTTAATCCCTATTCATGATAAAAAAAAAAAAAAAACTTTCAGCAAACTGGAAATAGAGGGATACTCTCTCAACCTGACAGGGCATCTGTTAAAAACCCACAGTTAATATTCTTAGAGTGAAAGGCTGAATGCTTTTCCCTTAATATCAGGAACAAAGCAAGGATGTCCATCTTCAACACTATTGAAAGTGCTTTAGTATATTCATTATACTAGAGCTTTAAGCCATTAGAGAACAAGATATAAAAGGCATACAGACTGGGAAGAAAAAGTAAAACTATCTTTATTCACAGATAATATGATCATGCACATGGAAAATCTAAATAATGTAGAAAAAAGCTACTAGAGCTATTGATTTAGCAATGCCATAGGATATAATATACAATTAATGGTGTGTCTATATATGGGCAATAAGCAAGTAGAAATGGAAATGCTTAAAATACCATTATAATAGCATCCCAGAACATGAAATACTCAGGGGCAAGTCTAATTCAGTTATTTGAAGCATACTTTGTCTTAATAGTCTAGTCATTCTGTTCTCTGAAGTTCTTGTGCTGTAGTCCTGCAATAGTGTCTACTCTTTTGTCTCTTGTCAAAGCATAATTTAAAGACAATAGTTATCTTCATGCAAATGATATGCTCACTTTAAAGAAAATAGTCATTAAACTCTATCAACAAAAAAAGGATTTGTAAGGCAGAAATCCCCAACTTTTTGGCACCAGGGACCAGTTTCATGGAAGACAATTTTTCCATGGAAGTGGTGGGGGGAGGGACAATGGTTTCAAGATGAAACTCTTCCACCTCAGATCATCAGGCATTAGTTAGATTCTCATAAGGAGTGTGCAACATAGATCCCTCACATGCGCAGCTCACAGTAGGGTTCGCGTTCCTGTGAGAATCTCATGCTGCCAACGCTGATCTGACACTGACAGGAGGCACAGCTCAGGCAGTAATGCTCACTTGGCCACCCAGTGCTCACCTCCTGCTGTGCAGCTGACCCACACTAGTTGGGGGGTGAGGGCCCCTGTAAGAAATAAGAGAGATAACAATAAAAAACTAAAGACATTCTGGGAACGATAAGTTTTTGGATTTTTTTGGTTTTATATTTGAGTGGAGGAAAGCTGATTAGCTGGCATCCAGCAAAGAGTCTAGTCTGTGAAGTGTGCCCTTGAGCAGACTGGCTAGGGTCATCAAACAACAACTTTAGTTACTTATAGATTCTGATGACCTGGAGATTTTAACCGTGGAGTATTTGTGCCAGGCTGATACTATAATGTTGCATTAGGCTTATACCATTTCCTCCTCAGAATTTCTCAGCTCTTACTCATGGTGGATTATTTCCTTGAGCATTTTTATAATTTTTGATGACGAGTTCATTTTTAGTGGGGCTTTGTCTATGGGAGTCCTATGTGGCCTGGGCTGAGGCTGTGTTTCCTCAAAGAGCTTTGATGTTTGCTTCTATTTGCCTGCTATACATTTTTGGTTATTTTTTTAACTTGTGGGTTCCTGGTTTATATAGGTAGTATTAGACTAAACTGCAGACCTGAGCGCGGGCAGAGTGTAATTATAAATGCTCAGGGAAATTTTTTTTTTCCCCAGTCAAGGGGCAAGGCCAAGATATACAGCTTTACTGTGTTTGTCTGTGCATCTCTGCAAATCTTGTTTCTGATTCATATGTACTTCAATCCCTGAAGGTGTGAGAGGTAGAAACCACCCAGAGTTTCTTCCATTCTCTCACTCAACAACAAAAGCACGGATGACATCTCTACCAAAATGTGGGGAGGGGCAGGGGGCTCTTCCCACACTGGAGCAAGCACATCAATTCTGCAGCAGACACCAGCTGGGGGGCCTCCAATTCAATTCAGTTCTGATGCCATCTACCTAGAGATAACCTCAGAAACCGCAGGTTGAGGGTTCAGTTTTACAAAACAGCCCTCTCTTTCCCACCAGTCACAAGTCCAAGGCCCCTAAAACATCTGACCGAACAGCTTCTAGATGGGTTTCGCAAGACCCCTCTTTATTACAGTTTATTACAAAGGCTATTTTAAAGTATATGAATAAACAGCCAGATGAAGAGATATAAAGGGTGAGGTCTGGAAGGGTCCTGAACACAGGTGCTTCTGTCCCCATGGAGTTGGAGTGCACCACCCTCCTGGCCCGTGGATGTCTTCTGATTCATCTTCCTGTCAGCCTCCATGTGTTCAGCTCTCTGGAAGCTCTCCAAACCCTGTTCTTTTGGGTTTTTATGGAGGCTTTATTACATAGGCACAATTGACCAAACCATTAGTCATTGGTGATCAACTTAACCTTCAGCCCCTCTCTCCTCCCTGGAGGTTGGAAGTGGGGCTGAGAGTCCAAACCTTCTAATCACACCTTGGTCTTTCCAGTAAAGAGCTGTCATTCTGAAGTTACCTGGGGGCTGCCAGCCATCAGTCAACCATTAGCTTAAAAGAAGACATCACTGTGGCGTCTTTAAGGATTGTAGGAGTTGTGTGCTAGAAAACAGGGTCAAAGACCAAATATTTATTTCACAGTATCACAGAAGGTATAGGCCTTGGAGAGTCCTAGCCATATGTGAAAGTATCAGATCTGTCTCTTTACTCTTTTTAACACAAAATTTCTTCCCTTGTTGCAGTCTCCATTAAAACTCAGAATTGGCCAGGTGTGGTGGTTCATGCCTGTAATCCTAACACCTTGGGAGGCCGAGACAGGAGAATCGCTCAAGTCCAGGAGTTTGAGACCAGCCTGCACAACATAGGAAGACCCTGTCTCCATAGAAAAACTTTTTTTTTTGAGACAAAATCTCACTCTTGTCCCCCAGGCTGGAGCGCAATGGTATGATCTCAGCTCACTGCAACCTCCGCCTCCCAGGTTCAAGCAAATCTCTTGCCTCAGCCTCCAGAGTAGCTGGGATTACAGGCGCCTGCCACCACACCCAGCTAATTTTTTTTTGTGTTTTTAGCAGAGATGGAGTTTCACCATGTTGGCCAGGCTGGTCTTGAACTCCTGACCTCAGGTGATCCACCCGCCTTGGCCTCCCAAAGTGCTGGGATTACAGGCGTGAGCCACCATGCCCGGCCTATAGAAAATATTTTTAAAAATAGCCAGGCATGGTGGTGTGGGCCTGTAGTCCCAGCTACCCAGGAGGCAGAGGTGAGAGGATCGCCTGGGCCCAGGAAGTCAAGGCTGCAGTGAGCTATGATCCTGCCACTGCACTCCAGCCTGGGTGACAGAATGAGATCCTGTCTCTTTAAAAAAAAAAAAAAAAACCCAACTAAAGGAACTAAAAAAAAAAAAAAAATCTCAAAGTCCCTGTAAACCGGTAAAACTGTAAACCCCCCAGGGAAGCCTTAGTATCAGCTTATCAACATTCTTCCCTTCTCTCCACTAAGTTAGCTCCTTCTTAATTTTTTGAATATTGAGAATTTTCCCTGCTTTCTTGTGAGCTTAGCTCTCCAATTAACTGAAAGCTTGGGTTTTACATTTATGGAATATAATCATATTTGTGAAGAATTTATATTTTGTATTTGAGTATAATAATATTCTAAAGAAAAATTATAAAATATATTGAGTATGAGTGTTTTGAATAGAATATGAGAAGAAAACTTGAAGAAAATCTTGAATAAAAATATTCCATGTGATATTCATAAGAGTACCTTACTATTCATTGGATATTTTCTTTTTTTTTTTTTTCCCTGGAGATAGGGTCTCACTCTGTCACCCTGGCTGGAGCGCAGTGGTGTGATCTCAGCACACTGCAGCCTCAACCTCCTGGGCTCAAGCCATCCTCCTGCCTCAGGCCCTGGAATAGCTGGGACTACAGGCACACTGCCGCCACACCTGGCTAATTTTTGTATTTTTTGTAGAGACAAGGTTTCACCATGTTGGCCAGGCTGGACTCGAGCTCTGGGCTCAAGCAGTCTGCCTGCCTTGGTCTCCCAAAGTCCTAGGATTATGAGCGTGACCCACCCTGCCACAGCCTTCATTGGATATTTTCAAGAGTACTCTTAGTTTTTGGTAAATCATACATTTGGCAAATGGGGTAGCTTGGATATTGAACTAACTAATCCTTCAACAAATTGGCCTTTAGGAATATGGGCTGCTGCCATTCAGCTTTCAGTATTTTTCTATAATACAGATCTGTTCGTTGCACTGCACTTGTTTTTCAATTATTTATTTATTTATTTCAGTGATAGAGGTTGTCTCGCTATGTTCCCCAGGCTAGATTTGGGTTTAAGCGATCTTCCCACCTCAGCATCCTGAGTAGCTGGGACTACCGGCATGCACCACCACACCCACTTGTTTTTTTAACAGTATGTTGAGCTGGGTGCAGTGGCTCATGCCTATAATCCCAGCACTTTGGGAGGCTAAGGTGGGCAGATCACTTGAGGTCAGGAGTTCGAGACTAGCCTGGCCAACATGGTGAAACCCTATCTCTACTAAAAATACAAAAATTAGCCGGGTGTGGTGGCAGGCGCTTGTAATCCCAGCTACTTGGGAGGCTGAGGCAGGAGAATCTATTGAACCTGGGAGGCAGAGGTTGCAGTGAGCCGAGATCACACCACTGCACTCCAGCCTGGGCGACAAAGTGAGACTCTGTCTCAATAAATAAATAAATAAATAATATGTTGACACATGCCTGGTCAGAATAAATTAACCTGACTGTATCAGCTGACTCATTTGATGTGAAAAGGCAATTCACAAACCAGTTCCTAAGCTGACTTCTCCCCGCCACCTCCCCCCAAAAAACCCATGTTTATTTTTCATTTTTCCCTAAACAACATTAATAATTGATTCTGGCTAGGGAAAGACCATGTTAACCCCCGTTGAAAGGGATTAAAAGTCAATGGACGATAAAAATAAAGTGGCTTTTGTGGATACAACCCATACTTCCTATGTGTTCAGCATACCAGTTCCACAAGATTCCTTTCTTAAAAACCATTCTGCCTTGAGTTCTTAGATACACTACAACAGTGCCACCCAGGTGTCAGCTAAGATCTTATTTTTTGGAGGTCGGGTATAATGGGATCAGACTTAACCTGGAAAGTTGGGTTCGTCCGGTAATATCTGCTCATTCTCAGAGACTTACTCACTTGAGGTGCCCTTAGTCTCTTATTTCTGTGTCTGTTTTGCTTCCCACCCTGCCCCCTCATCAGTGAGGATGCAGAAATCAGCATTTCTTAGCATTCCCTCCACAGAAGAATCTCCTCCCACACAGAGCAGTTGTGAGTCGTGAAGACTTTACTGAAGCCTTACCATCTCCTCAGAGTGGAGCAGTGCTAGATGGTCAGGGAGACATCTTTAGTTAACTTTGATTTAGTTCCACACACTGAGTATATGCCATTGCCCAGGTACTGTGCTAAACAGTGGAGATCGGAGTAAGTGATGCTCCCTATCCTCAAGATACAGTCTAGATGGGGAGAGAATGTAAAATAATATGGTAAATGGTAAATGCTTGTTAGAGCCCAGGTTGCCATGGGAGCACACAGTGGAGGCACTTAAGCCTATGGTGAGGATAGGGAGAGTCAAGGAAGACTTCCCTCTATGATAAAATAGAGGAGTGAATAGATGAGCCTTCTCATGGACCACAGCCGAATGTCAATTGGTCTGAGTTGAGAAACTCTCAAGCCCAGATTTTTTGAATAAGGTGATTTCAGATTGGTAGAGCCAGCCCCCCAGGTGCCTAGAAAAAGCAACTGGACGTCCTTTCAGAAGAATATAAAATTATCCTAAGCGTCAAATGATTCCTACAATAATTTTTCAAATGCAATGTTCTACACAATTAAAGACAACTAGACATGAGGAAACAAGACAGCATGAACACAAACTAGAAGAAAGAGCAATCAACGGACCTACACAGCTTGAGACACTGGAATTCTCAGACAGAGGTTGTTAAACACTGCTTACTATCTTCAAAGAAATAAAAGCCAAATTTAAAAGTTTTGACATGGGAGCTAAAAGCTACAAAAAGTAACATAACATTAGAAAAAAGAACTAAATAGAAATTTGTGGACAGAAAAATATAAGGGATAAATTGAACTACAGTTTAGACACACAAAAAGAGAGAATCAGTAAATTGGAAAATATGCCAGAGGAAACTATTGTATCTAGAATGAAGAGAGACAAAAAGATAGAAAATACAAAAGGATAAGAGTCACAGAGAATTCAGTGAGGTCTTACTTGTATGTAGTTGGAGTCACAGGAGGAGAGGAGAGAATGAGCAAAGACAGTATTTGAAGAGATAATATCTAAAAATTTTCCAGAACCAATGAAAGATTACAAGTTCAGGATCAAAAAGAGTGACAAATCCTAAGCATAGTTAATGAAAAGAAATCTAAGCTAAGCACATTAAAATAAGTCTGTAGAAAACCAAAGAAAAATAATATTAAAGATAGAGGAGAAAAAAATATTTTTTTTTTTTTGAGACAGAGTCTCGTTCTGTTGGCCAGGCTGGAGTGCAGTGGCGTGATCGCGGCTCACTGCAAGCTCTGCCTCCCGGGTTCACACCATTATCCCACCTCAGCCTCCAGCGTAGCTGGGACTACAGGCATCCGCCACCACACCCGGCTAATTTTGTTTTTGTATTTTTAGTAGAGACAAGGTTTCACCGTGTTAGCCAGGATGGGCTCAATCTCCTGACCTCGTGATCCGCTCGCCTTGGCCTCCCAAAGTGCTGGGATTACAGGCATGAGCTACTGTGCCCGGCAAAAAAAATATTATTATTAAAGGAGCAACAGATGGCTGACTTCTCACAACAGGAACAGTGGAAGCCAGAAAACAGTATATCTTCAAAGTGCAAAAGAAAACTGCTCACCTAAAATACTACAGCCAGCTAAAATATCCTTCAAGAGTAAACGTGAGAAGACATTTTTAGAAAAAAACTGAGTGATTTATCCACCAGCAGAAACACTAATATTGTTTTTTTGTTGTTTTTTGTTTTTTGTTTTTTTTTTGAGACAGGGTCTCACTCTGTCACCCGGGCTGGAGTATAGTGGCACGATCATGGCTCACTGCAGCCTCGACTTCCTGGGCTCAAGTGATCCTCCCATCTCTGCCTCCTAAGTAGCTGATCACAGGTGTACACCACCACGCCCAGCTAGTTTTTGCATTTTTTGTAGAGATGGGTTTTTGCCATGTTGCCCAGGCTGGTCTCTAACTCCTCGGCTCAAGTGATCTGCCCACCTTAGCCTCCCAAAGCGCCAGGATTATAGGCGTGAGTCACTGCACCCAGACTTGTATCAGTTTTCTCTTTCTGCATAACAAATTACTACCAGTTTTGCAGCTTAAAATAACACCCATTTATCATCTCACAGTTCTGTAGATCAGAAATCCAGGCAGGTTGTGAAGAAACATTACAAAAAAAAGAAAAAGAACTCCAGGCCGGGATCAACTATGTCCTCCATACAGTATCACAAGACTGAAGTCAGGGTGTTAACTGAGGCTAGAATCTCATGTGAGGCTCAAAGCCCTCTTTCAAGCTCAGGTGGTGGAAAGGGAAATTTAAAAAAAAAACAAAAACTTGGGGCATGTGTGGTGGCTCACACTTCTATCCAGCACTGTGGGAAGCTGAGACAGGTGGATTGCTGGAACTCAGGAGTTTGAGACCAACCTGGGCAACACGGCAAAACCCTGTCTTTACAAAAAATATAAAAATTGGCCAGATGTGGTGACACACACATGTGGTCCCAGCTGTTTGGGAGACTGAGGTTGGAGGATGGCTTGAACACAGGAGGTTGAAGCTGCAGTGAGCTGTGATTGCACCAGTGCACTCCAGCATGGGTAACGTGAGACTGTTTCAAAAGAAAAAAAAAAAAAAGTCCAAGGTTTGAAATCATATAAAGTTTATTCACTGGTATAATGCAGTTACACCCGGGGGGTAGGGGGGAAGCTTTAAAACCCACATTTATTTTGAAATTTAAAAACACTTCTAGTCATGCCTGCAATCCCAGCACTTTGGGAGGTTGAGGTGGGTGGTTCACCTGAGGTCAGGATTTTGAGACCAGCCTGGCCAACATGGCAAAACTCTGTCTCTACTAAAAATACAAAAATTAGCCGGGCGTGGTGGTGGGTGCCTATAATCTCAGCTATTTGGTAGGCTGAGGTGGGAGAATCACTTGAACCTGGAAGGTGGAGTTTGGAGTGAGACAAGATTGCACCACTGCACCCCAGCCTGGGGCAACAGAGTGGGACTCTGTCCCCAAAAAAGAAAAAACGAAAACAAAAACAAAACACTTCTAGGCTGGGTGCAGTGGCTCATGCATGTAATCCTAGCGCTTTGGGAAGCTAAGGTAGGAAGACTGCTTGAGGCCCAGAGTTCTGAGACCAGCCTGGTCAACATAGCCAGATCCCATCTCAGTAGGAAAAATTTAAAAACTACCTGGATGTGGTGGTACACACCTGTAGTCCTAGCTACTTGGGAGGCTGAGGCAGGATTGCTTGAGCCCAGAAGTTTGGGGCTGCAGTGAGCTATGATAGCACAACTGTACTCCAGCCTGGGCAACAGAGCAAGACCCTGTCTCAAAATACATTAATAAATAAATAAATAAATAGCACTTCTAAATAACATGTAGGTCAAATAAGATATCATAAAGGAAATGTAAAAAAGTTTTTGAACTGAATGTTAACAAAATTTCTGTGTATCAGTGCTTATGGGGTACAGCTAACACAGAAATATATATCCTTAAATGCATGTATCTTAAAAATAAGAAAGATTGAAAATTAATGAGCTGAGATTGAATTGCAAAAAGCCAGAAAAATAAGATATGGGATGCTATATGATTATTCACAAAGATTCACTGCCCATCTCTGGGCATTGGTATTAGGCTGAGTCATATTTCTTCCTTTGGTCAGTAGAATATGTACAGAAGTGTTATGTGTCACACCTAGACAGAAGTTTTAAGAATCAACATATGGTTCACCATATCATCTCTTTTCCTTCTGCCATGATAATTGTCAATGTTTTAGACAGTAGCTGCTTTGCTAGCTTGAGCCCCAGAGTGAAGAAATGTGGAGAAAAACTCAGCCAAGCTAGGTGGAATAGGTGGCAGGAGTGAGAAATAAACTTAAGTTGGTGAAAGCCCTGAGATTTTCGGGGGGAGTTTTTTACTGTGTATCATAACCTAACCTTTCCCTACTGTTATGTAAGTACAGAAGAAACTTGAATACAATAAGATAAATGAAATAATAAAGATAACAAAATTAATGCAGTGGAAAGCAACATGTAAT
This sequence comes from Pongo pygmaeus, assembly GCF_028885625.2. Taxonomy (NCBI): domain Eukaryota; kingdom Metazoa; phylum Chordata; class Mammalia; order Primates; family Hominidae; genus Pongo; species Pongo pygmaeus. Next base: position 86,778,728 of record NC_072385.2, on the reverse strand, counting down.
AGAGAGGATCGTTATAAACAAAAACTGGTTCTTTTTTAAAAAGTAATAAAATTTATAAATCCCTGGAAAATTATCAAGAAAAATTTTAAAAAGAGATAATGCACAAATAATGAATACGAACACCAGTAATGAAAATTCAAATAGCACTATAAATTCTATGAACACTTAAAAGATAAGCAGATTTTATAATTAACTTCATGCCTAAAATGTAAAAAGCTAGATGAAACGTATTCCTAGGGGAAAAAAAAAAAACTTACCAAAAATTGACCAAAGAAGAAATGGAAATTTGAAGTCCTATAATTTTTTTTTTTTTTTTGAGACGAAGTCTCATTCTTGTACCCCAGGCTGGAGTGCAGTGGCGCAATCTCGGCTCACTGCAACCTCTGCCTCCCAGGTTCAAGCGATTCTCCTGCCTCAGCCTCCTGAGTAGCTGGGATTACAGGCGCCTGCAACCACGTACAGCTAATTTTTGTATTTCTAGTAGAGACACGGTTTCAGCCTGTTGGCCAGGCTGGTCTCGAACTCCTGACCTCAGGTGATCCGCCCGCCTCAGCCTCCCAAAGTGCTGGGATTACAGGCGTGAGCCACCGCGCCCGGCCTGAAGTCCTATAATTTTTAAAGAAATCCAATCAGTATTTTTTAACCTTCCCATAAATAGCTGAATGGAAAAATAATGCCTTATACAAACTCTTTGGAGAAAAGAAAAATATATATATACCCTCCGATTAATTTACAAAGCTATCATAATTTTGATGACCAAAAGCCAATGAAGACAGTTCCAGATGAGAAAATTTAGCCGTATCTCATGAACATGAATACCAGAATTCTAAACAAAATATTTTATTAGCAATTCAAGTCAAACAATATATAAAAAGGAAAATACATATTGATCAATGTGGTAGACAGAATAATGGCCCCCAAAGATGTTTATGTCCTAATCCCTGAAATCTATGAATGTTATTTATTTAGGAGTGCAGTGGTGCAATCATGGCTCACTGCAGTTTTCAGCTGCAGCTGGGATTATAGGCATATACCATCATGCCTAGCTAATTAAAAAAAAATGTCTTTTAAATAGAGACAGGGTCTGGCTATATTGCCCAGGCTAGTCTCGAACTCCTGACCTCAAGCAATCCTCTCGCCTCAGCTTCTGAAAGTGCTGGGCTTACAGCCATGAGCCACCATGCTCAGACTGAATGTTATTTTACATGGCAAAAAGGACTTTGCAGAGGTAATTAAATTGAGGACCTTGAGATGGGGAGATTATCTTGGATGATCTCCATGAGCCCAATATAATCACAAGAGTCTTTCTAAGAGGGAAACAGGAGGGTCAGAGTCAGAGAGTAGAGGTGCCCATGGAAGCAGAGGTTGGAGTGATGAGCTCTGAAGATGTAGAAAGGGGCCACCAGGCAAGGAATGCAGCTGGCCTCTAGAACTGATCTTCCCTTTTCATGTTTCTAGAGGCCAACTGGTTCTTTGGGGGAAAAAACAAAAACAGACAGACATAAATAAATAAATAAATAAAATTGATAAATCCCTGACAAATTATCAGTAGTAGATTTGAGAAGAAATGCAGCTCTGCCAACACCTTGATTTAGTTCGTAAGACCCACTTTGGACTTCTGACCTCAGGAATTTTAAGATAATGAATACATGTTGTTTAAAGCCATTTAAATGTGTGCTAATTTGTTAAGAAGCAATAGGAAATTAATACAACTAAGTTGATTCCAGAAATGTCAGGATGGTTTAACCTTTGAAAATCAAAGTATTTCACCATATTAATAGATCTAACGGAGAAAAATCATATGACAATCTCAGTAAGTGCAAAGAAGTATTCGTAAAATTCCATTTCAATCATAATGTTTTTAAAAAACCTTTAACAAACTAGGAATAGAAAAAACTTCCTAAATCTGAGAAAAGATATCAGAAAGCAATGTAGGGCTTCTGGGATTCTTTTTTTTTGAGACAGAGTCTTGCTCTGTCACCCAGGCTCGAGTGCAGTGGCGGGGTCTTGGCTCACTGCAACCTCTTCCTCCTTGGTTCAAGCAATTCCTGTGCCTCAGCCTCCCAAGTGGCTGGGATTACAGGTGCCCCCACCATACTTGGCTAATTTTTGTATTTTTAGTAGAGATGAGGTTTCACCATGTTGACCAGGCTGGTCTCAAACTCTTGACCTCATATGATCCTCGCACCTTGGCGTCCCAAAGTGCTGGGATTACAGGCGTGAGCCATTGTGCCCAGCCTGAAACCTTATTTATTGACCCTAGTTGATGGTTAATAAGAGTTTGCTGTATAATAATTACATCTATGCACTTTCTTTTGTGTTATTTTTCACAACAAAAAATGTTTTTAAAAGAAAGAGAAGAAAAAGAGGAAAAAAAGAAAGAGAAAGAAAGATTAATATAGAAGCAGGTGGAGGCCAGGTGCAGTGGCTCAGGCCTGTAATCCCAGCATTTTGGGAGGCCAAGACAGGTGGATCACCTGAGGTTAGGAGTTCGAGACCAGTTTGGCCAACAAGGTGAAACCCCATCTCTGCTAAAAATACGAAAATTAGCCAAGCGTGGTGGTGCATGCTTGTAGTCCCAGCTACTCAAGCAGCTGAAGCAGGAGGATCGCTTGAACCCAGGAGGCAGAGGTTGCAGCGAGCGCAGATCGCACCACTGCACTCCAGCCTGGGCAACAGAGTGAGACTCCATCTCAAAAAAAAAAACAAAAAACAAAAAAAACAGATGGAGCAAAGATAAATTTTAAGGCTCAAAACTGCTGTAATCTCTGAGTGGCCACTCAAGGCTAGCCCTAGGAGTGGTGGGACTTAAAACCAGACCAGCTAAGCTGCACTGAAAAGGCTCTGAGCCCTTGTGGGTTGGGATGGCTTCTCTCCCTCAGGATGGCAGTAGCTGGGCAGAGAACCAGCACTGGGCAAGATGGAGAAATCATGGGCTCCTGCTCTGGAGAGGGGCCCATTGTAGCAGTCTTGCAAAATGACACAGAAGCCACTAACAAGAATTAGGAGTCACTTGGGACCCCGAGGAACAGAAGGGACTGGGATGGTGGGAGGGAGGGTAGTGCCTGGAGAGATATTGGTATCTCAATCATGAAGTGAGTGGCTGGGGATAAAAAACACCCTAAAGCTCTCATCTCCCAAGTGTGGGAAAATCTTCAACATTCTGAGATTCTAAAATTAATATAACAAATAATTACTGAGTGTCTACTATGTGCAAGCACAAAGAACTCATGATTTTGAAGCTTGCCTTTGTAGGACTTCATCTCTTAGCGTAATGATTACATGTAGTTTTTCTGGCAGCTGTCAAAGGAAAAGACCATATAGCCAGCTCCTGGCAGAGTTTTAATGTCAACATTCTGGGAGAGCTGGTTCAGTATTGAAATTAAGTAAGACATAAGCTACCATGAGCAAGATATACTCTCAGCCAATGATCATGGTAATGAGTAAAAGTTGATTTCCGAATGTAAAGATCCTGAGCCATGCACATGACTACATAAAATTGGGAAGGCAGTTGTCCTTGTGCTCTACATCACATATACTGATGATCTGAGTGGCTGAAATGACTGTTGATCATGAAGCAAATGTTTAATTCATATTTAAATTTAGGATTTCTGGGGTGACAGCAAGGTGAAGTGTCATAAAAAAGGCAGAGCACTGGTCAGAAATCTAGCATGTGCTGGGAACACAGGGCTCTAGGGGACCCCACATGGTAAGTGTGAAAGAAGAGGCCAGAGTGGAGGTGGGGAGGGCATCTCATTAGGCTTGCTGCTCTACTTCTGATGGCTGGGAGCACTTGGTGACCTGCAGCCCAACTACTCACAGCCACTGTGACAACTAGTATAAGAATGATTTGATGAAGGTGAGGAGAATGTCATAATAATCATCCATAATAAATTTTTGAGTCAGTACACAGGAAGAACAGAAACCATCTACACCTAAGGTACTGTTGACATTGACATAGCTTTACTATTGCAGGAAACTCTTACCCCGGATGAAAAAGTTGTAAATAACTTCATCGTTTTTTGCAGAAGTTTTCAGAAGAAACCATTTAAATGAACTCAATGACTTTTGTTTTTCAGACAGTTTTGCTCTGTTGCTCAGGCTGGAGTGCAGTGGCACAATCTCAGCTCACTGCAACCTCTGCCTTCCGGGTTCAAGCAATTCTTGTGCATCAGCCACCTGAATTGCTGGTATTATAGATGCATGCCACCAGGTCCAGCTAATTTTTGTATTTTTAGTACAGACGGGGTTTTGCCATGTTGGCCAGGCTGGTCTTGAACTGGCTGGTCTCCAACTCCTGACCTCAAGTGATCCACCCACCTCAACCTCTCAAATTGCTGGGATTACAAGGTGTGAGCCACCCTACCCGGCCTGTGACTTTTCAATAGATAGACTCAAACTGCTTTTTATTCCCTAAAACGCTTTAAAAACCCTCCCCTCATAGGTTGCAGTAAGCCTGGATGACAGAGGGAGACTCCGTCTCAAAAACAAAAACAAACAAACAAAAAAAACCCGCACTTCAAAACCATCACTTTGCCCTGTCCCAACAATCCCAATCCTGGAATAAAGTATGAAGACTACCGCTCTTTTCTTTTTTTTTTGAGACTGAGTCTCACTCTGTTGCCAGGCTGGAGTGCAGTGGCACGATCTCGGCTCACTGCAACCTTCACCTCCTGGGTTCACGCGATTCTCTTGCCTCAGCCTCCTGAATAGCTGGAACTACAGGTGTGCACCACCACGTCCAGCTAATTTTTGTATTTTTAGTAGAGACAGGGTTTCACCATGTTGGCCAGGATGGTCTCGATCTCTTGACCTCGTGATCTGCCCACCTCGGCCTCCAAAAGTGTGGCGATTACAGGCGTGAGCCACCACGCCCAGCCCTAAGACTACTGGTCTTTAAGGCCTTTGATTACTAGACCAACACCCCCGAGAAGCGTTGGTCACTAGAAGGCTGAAATCTTGTCCCTGCTGGAAAAGAGCTGTGAAGGGGTCAGGCGTGTGTTGAGGAACAGCTCATTACAAATGTGAGCCATGACAACTGTTCCTCCCCACACTCCTTCATCCTGAGCCCAGGAGTTCAAGGCTGCAGTGAGCTATGATACTATCATATCATGATCCTTGCCCAGTCCTCATCAACTCCCGTCATTGGAAGAGCTGCTTTAAAATAAACTCCTTTCTTGCCACTGAGCTTAAGCCAAAAAAATAAAAAAAAAAACAGACCCCAACACTTCGTAACTATTCCAACTTTGCCTTCCCTATTCCAAATACTGCTATGACTCTGTCAGGGTAGTGTTCTCCCTTCCTGCCATGAGAACAAGCTAAGCTTTGCATTATCACAAAAATTGTCTTGATGGTATTTGCTGTCACCCAAATGTGTACACTTACTTTTCTAGATAGCATTCAATTATTGAGGACCGCAGTGATCCAACTGAGACCTCCTCAACACTGCAGTCCAAGACCCCTGACTCGGAAATAGGGTGATCCTCTGAGGCTCTTAAGCTTCCTGCTTGGAGTTCTTTCAGACTGAAACAATGAGAGATGCAAGTCTTGTATTGGACCCAAGCTCCAGTTTCTTTTTTTAATTTTTCTTTTAGGTGTGATGGCTCACACCTATAATCCTAGAGTCTAGGGAGGCTGAGGTGGTAGGATTGCTAGTGGCCAGGAGTTTTGAGACCAGCCTGGGCAACATAGCAAGATTCAGTCTCTTAAAAAATTAGAAAACATAGCTAGGGGTGGTGGCGTGTGCCTGTAGTCCCAGCTACTCGGGAGGCTGAGACTGGAGGATGGCTTGAGCCCAGGAGTTCAAGGCTGCAGTGAGCTATGATTGCACCACAGCACTCCAGCCCAGGTGACAGAGCAAGACCCTGTCTCTAAAAACATAAAAAATAATAAGAAATAAATATATTTGCGTATTTAGCTTCCCAAATACTGAGCCTATTTTCTCTTCTACCAATAAAGAACCCTTTGATTATCTGACCGTATTTGAAAATCTTTTCTCCTTGGTGGATATCTGCCTTATTACTAGCAACGCTACTATTTGTCTATGTTCATCCTTGTCATTTTTTTTGTTGTGCATCTGTAAGAGGAAAGTTTTTAGTGAAGAGGACAGGTGTAGGTCTCAGTCTGTCCCTTAGCTGGCCCAGGGACAAATTTTGTCTCTGATCAAAACTTTATGAGAACTTTTCTCACACGTGTCTTATTTTGTCTTTAAGAGTTGATTCAGGACAATCTCTCTGGACCCTCTGTCTGCTGGGAACTGTAAATTCATCAGGGTTACAGTTGGACAAGGTCTAGCTATGAGGCTGGGGGGTCCTGAGCCACAGGATACACAAGCAACTGTCAGCTCACCATTTGCAGACTCTTATGGGTCTGTCTTAATATCAACCTGTCTATGGCTTCCTCAGGCCAGACTTCTGCTTCTTGCATGTATTTATGCTGTCACCCAAATGTGTAACTTACTTTTCTAGATAGCATCATCATTTACCCAAAGATAATTTAGAATTACGGTAGCCACTATGAGGAATTTCTGATATGAACAAAAGTATTCACTTTAGAATGCAGAGTGAACACAATTCCAAACATCCAGCGGTCTTCGTTTTTTTCATTAGCATGAGCAAGCATACAAAAGAAACAGGATTCCAAAATTCTTTTTTTTTTTTTTTTCTGAGATAGGCTCTCTGTCACCCAGGCTGGAGGGCAGTGGCACAATCTCAGCTCACTGCAACCTCTGCCTCCTGGGCTCAAGCGATCATCCCACCTCAGCCCCTCAAGTAGCTGGGACCACAGGCACCAGCGCACCATGCCAGGCTAATTTTTGTATTTTTTGTAGAGATGGGGTTTTGCCATATTGCCCAGGCTGGTCTTGAACTCCTGAGCTCAAGTGATCTGCCCACCTTGGCCTCCCAAAGTGCTGGGATTATAGGAGTGAGCCACCACGCCCAGCCCCCAAAATTACTTCCTTAACAGATTTCTTGGCCAAAGCAAAATAAAAAGCTGAACTACTTAAAACTATCTTTTAGACCTCCCCTGCCCCAATATCACAGCTGAAACCTATTTCTTTTCCCCTACCCTTACGCCCCTCCATCTCCCTCTGCCCTTTTCTCTTCCTCGGGTCCACTCCCCTTTCCTCCTGGCTGGCTAGATACCCCAAAGCTCACTTAACTTCAGAATAGAAAAAAAATATATATGGTGGATTTTAAGCCCTGTTTTCATTTTTAGCTGAAAGCCGTCGTAAAACACTCTGCAAGGCCTAAATGGGACTTCGAATTGTTTTAGGAATATATCATCCAGAGTAGCCAGATTTATAGCAATTCATTTATATGCCAGTAGGGGCCTCAGATGCAAAACATTGGATGAAAAAGTCAGAATGGAAAACCCCCCAATGATTATTTTTTATTTATTTTGTAGAGACAGGGTCTCACTAGATTGTCCAGGCTGGTCTTGAACTCCTGGACTCAAGTGAGTCTCCCGCCTCCTTCTCCCAAACTGTTAGGATTATAGGCACGAGCCGCCATGCCTGGCCCAGCGGTGATTTCAAAGACCATGGATTGCATAGGAAGCTGAAGTGGTTTGGGGAAGCTGTGAATGTTAGTCAAGGTCTTTTGGAGGCTATTGGCAGTCTTCCCTGTGAAAGCAAAATGTGCTGTAATTAGTTCTTTGTCAAGAGAGAAGTCTGTTCAGCAGGTCATGGACTGAAGAAAAATACTATGTATATATATGTAAAAGAGAAAAGTCTGATGGAGACTTCAGGGCTAGGTCCTTTACTATCTAGTGGCAGAATTCTAGAGTAGATCTTGAAGCAGATGTGATGGGACTCTTTTCTCTTTTTGTGAAGGGCCTTAAACCAGAAATGGATTTATTATGCAAACAAAAACTAGAATGGGAAACAGCCCCATGGCCAGATCTCCAAAACCTCCTTGAACATTTTGAAAGAGCCCTAGAATTAAGAAACTAAATAAAAAGAAAAAATCAAGTCACCAATGAAGGTGTTCAATTTCTCATTCAGCCTTTAAACCCACAAGGAAACATTTCTCTAAAACGTAAAGGACAGCCTTACAAACTTGATGGATATAGGAACAAAATATCAATCTTAAACTTGATCACTATTATACCTTTTTTTCCTTAATATCAGTAAACTTCTTGGGTCATACGCCTATCTAATAATCCTCAACACAACTTCCCTATGCCACAGCCTAAACCCGTGCCTCAGACCTTCAACCGAGGGGGCATTCTCTTCTACTTTGTGACACTATACTTTAATAACTTAATATCGAGGGATTCATTGCGTGAATGCAGTTGCCACACGACATGCTCTCCTGAAGGTTTTTTCCTTCTAGTCCCTGAGGCCCTTCCTGTCCATAATAAGGTCATAGCTAATTTGGATATTGATTTATTAGTCCTTTAGTGTGTAAATCAAGCATTAAGTTGAAGTTCTCTTACAGTCAAAAAATTCTATGGGCCCTGTGTGGTGGGTGGTTCATACCTGCAATCAAAGCACTTTGGAGGCTGGGCGGGGTGGCTCACGCCTGTAATCCCAGCACTTTGGGAGGCCAAGGCAGGCAGATCATGAGGTCAGGAATTTGAGACCAGCCTGGCCAACATAGTGAAACCCCGTCTCTACTAAAAATACAAAAATTAGCTGAGCATGGTGGTGCACGCCTGTAGTCCCAGCTACTCGGGAGGCTAAGGCAGGAGAATTGCTTGAACCTGGGAGGCGGAGGTTGTGGTGAGCCGAGATCGTGCCACTGCATTCCAGCCTGGGCAACAGAGCGAGACTCTGTCTCAAAAAAAAAAAAAAAAAAAAAAGCACTTTGGGAGGCCAGGGTGGGAGGACCGCTTGAGGCTGGGAGTTTAAGACCAGCCTGGGCAACACAGCAAGATCCCGTTTCTACAAACAAAATAATAAATTAAAAATAATAGTAAAATAAAGGAAAAATTTGACTGATATTCTACAGGAGCTAAACCCATCAAGGTTCAGACTGACCCATCTAAACTTCTACCCAAAATTGTACAATAGCCTCTAAAACAAGGTACTAAGGAAGGAATAAAACTGGCCTGGCACGGTGGCTCAAGCCTGTAATCCTAGCACTTTGGGAGGCCGAAGTGGGTTCTTGTTCCTAGTTTTTTTACACCGCTGAGAAATGTTGGTCATCAGAGGGCTGGGGTTTTGTCCCTACGGGAAAATAGCTGTGAAGGGGTCAGGCGTGTGTTGAGGAAGAGCTCATTACACATGTGAGCCATGAAGACTGTTCCTCCCCACATTCCTTTATGCCCACATATATATGAGTATTGGTGACCCCCTCACAGCAACAAGCAGTGATTCCCTCTACAGTTAGTTCACTAGGTGCTCTACAACCTGGAGGCAGGGCTGGCAAAGGACTAGGAAAAAGAGGCAGGAAAGGAGGTCTTATTTCTGCCAAGGTCGCCTCCCTCTTATCAACCCTGCTGTTCACTCCCTGCCCCAGGGCTGACTCCCAGGAATGCCAGGCGTGGGGCAAATCACAGTGTGTTCTCGGGTCACCCTAATCCAACCTCTCTCTCCAAGTAAAATCCGGTTCTGGTGACCATCAAAGGCAGCCAAAGGGTAACAAAAAGCCAGCTTGAGGAGTTGACTGGAGTAAGCCAGGAGTTTACGGGCTGCTTGAGTAAACTGTCTCTAAATTCCAACTGCCAGAGCAGCCTCAGCTTCCCTTCATCTACCTCCTGGCCTCTGGGGGTTCAGAACAGCCCAGGTGCTCAGAGCAGCACCCACCGTTAGGAAATCCTGCCCACCAAACAAGGACTGGAGCTGCATTTAGAACCCGGAGAGGAGGGCCTCCACATGGGAGTCGGGGGTCGGTGGGAACAGGAAGACTGTCTTCAACTAATCACCCTGTGTGGCTTCATGTGAAAGGCCACACGGGACTATGCACTAGGAGCCTGGGTTCTGCTTGACGTAAAAACCTTCCCTCAGTTACAGTTGTCCAAAAACAGGGCAGTGGTGAAGACTCCAGAGGGAGGACGTCGAGCACCTTCTAACTCTTAGGAGTCTGCTCAAAAGTTTGCCCTGACCCTGCTGTGTTTTGGGTCTTCAGTCTGGACCATACAATATGTCACTTAAATGCAGGTGGTTTTTGGTTTCGGGTCTTGCTGTGGCTTCTCCAGCACCGGTCTGTGAGCTGCGGAGGCAGCTGCGGAGGCAGTGGAGGGCCGGGCCCCTGTAACAGGTCTCCCCCAAGGGTGGACCTCGGCTGCCCCCGCTAGGCCACGCCCCGTAGTCCTGTGAACTTCTGGGCACCCCACAGCCCTGGGCTAAACCCTGCTAAGCGCTCCATAGAGCTTTGATCACAGTCTTAGACCAGGATGAAGAAATAAATAAATACCAAGTTGGTGAAACTGCCTAAAGCCTTTAAGAAATCCAGGGCAACAGAGATTCCACAGAGGACAGGTCAACGGGTTAGGGAAGTCAAGTTGGAAAGAGGAACTCCGCTAAAATAAGAAAATACAAATGCTCCCAGCGGAGGGGCATCCAGAGAGTCGCGGGCCTGGGAACGGGCCTGTGGTCCTCGCGAGCATGCCTGGCCCCCATCGCAACAGGGCCGGGCGGACAGCGGCAGGCCAGCTCCCGGGAGGCTCGTCGTCGTGGTTGGGGCCCGTCGGCCGGCCTCTCCTCATTTTTGTGACGTGTCAGGGGCAGCAGCGGTGACGGGGCCACCACACAAAGCCAGGTCGTCGGGCGGTGGTCTCCCAGGCCAAGAGCCCCGATGGGATGGGGAGGGGGCGGGAAGCGAGGCGCCCCTGGGCGCCCGGGCTCCGCGCGGGATTAAAGTGAGCTCGGACTCCGCGGCGGCGGCGGTAGCAGCGGCGGGGGGCGGGTACCCGGGGGGCCGCGAGCGCCCGTCGCGCGCCTGGCTGCTGTGGCCGCGCTGGCAGCCAGCGAACCGGGCTCGCCGAGGCCTCGCCACGCCCCCGCGGAGGTGGAGCCGCGGCCAGGGGCGGGTCCGCAGCTGGCGGCGCCGGGGCCCGGGGCGGAGGCTGTGGCAGCAGCTGCAGCGGCGGCGGCGGCGGCAGCGCCAGGAGCTGCTACAGCAGAGGCGGAGGTTGCTCCTGTACGCGTCCGGGCCGCTCAGCCGGAGCCGCAGCCCGGAGGTGCCGGGCGGTGCGCTGGGTGCTGCTGCTGCTGCTGCCCGCCCTCCGCCGCCCGGGCCCCCGCTGCCGCCCGGGCCCCGGCTGCCGTCTGCGCCCCCGTCGACCCCGCCCGCGAGTGCGCCCCAGCCGGGACGCCGCCCCCGGCCGGGTCTCCACTTCTTGGCCGCACCTTCCATGACAGCGCCCGCGAGAAGATGGCTGCGAAGGGCGCGCACGGCTCCCACCTGAAGGTGGAGAGCGAGCTAGAGCGCTGCCGCGCCGAGGGTCACTGGGACCGCATGCCGGAGCTGGTCCGGCAGCTGCAGACGCTGAGCATGCCCGGCGGCGGAGGTAGCAGGCGAGGCACCCCGAGCGCAGCGTTCACCTTTCCGGACACCGGTGAGTAAGGGAAGAGGCTGGCTCGCCCGCAGCGAGCGCGCGAAACGCACCGCCTCCTCCAGGAAGCGCGCCCAGACCGTCCTCGGCCGGCAACGGGCGCCTACCAGCCCACTGTGCTGGTCTTAAAAGCAGCCAGGGTAGTTAGGAAGGTCCTTCTGCCGCGAGAGAAAAATCACATGTAGTTTGGGGGCTTGGAGGGAAGAGGAACGGCTTTTGCTCTCTGTCCTTTAGGATAATGTGGCTAATTCCGTCTACCGTGAAATGGTGGTATCTGCACATCATGAGATCAGTGCATTGGCTGGACTCTGCCCCCCACCGCGGTCCGAGGGTGGGGTGTCCCTAAACTCCATCAGGTGAAGTGTGTCTGTCTCGTCGTTGTCCATAGTTCTCGCAAGTAAAGTTGAAAACGGAGCTCCGTCCGCAGCAGATGGGCGAGGGTTTGACGAGCTCCAGGGTGGGGTGGTGGAGAAACGGGAAAGAGGCTTGGCCAGCCTCAGTTTCCTCATCTGTGGCGATCTCGGGACACATCCAGCTCTGGCAGTCGGTGGCTTTAGCAGTAGGGCTGGTTTGGCTGGGCCGGGCTCTTGTGCTGGGGCGGGAAAGCACCCTGATGTGGCAGCGGGGAACACCCCGCCCCAGTCTCTAACCTCAAATCCTGTTCCTGGGGCCTTCAGCTTACTCTCCCTGAGTCCTCTCTGTGGGCACAATCACTTAGGAGGCTTTGTGGAAGGAGGCAAGGAATAAATGAATACAGATATAAAGAATTATTAAAGACTGCCCAGCCTGTGGAAGGCTCTGAGAGGGACAGATCGTGATAGTAATAGTAATAGTTAACACTTATTTCGTGCTTCCTGTGTGCCAGACACTGTCCTGAGCACTTTAATCAACCCCGTGAAGCAGGTACTCTTGTTTGTCCCACTTTACAGATAAGGAAACTGAGGCACAGAGCAACTAAATAACTTGATCAGCTAGCCAATAAGTTGTGGAACCAGGATTTGTGCCCAGGTTTCTGAGTACATCCTTTAAATCACTTGCACTATTACCTCTCAAAGATGTACAGCACAAAATCCTTGCCCTTGAAGAGCTCCCACAGTGAATGGGGAGGCAAGAAAGTGATCGGAGGGCAATTGTTTGTGGGGGTTTTTTGGTTGTTTTTTTGTTTTTGTTTTTGTTTTTGTTTTTTTTGAGACAGGGTCTCTCCCTGTTACCCAGGCTGGAGTGTAGTAGTGCGATCTCAGCTCACTGCAGCCTCAGCTTCCTGGGCTCAAGCGATCCTTCCACCTCAGCCTCCCAAGTAGCTGGGACTACAGGTGCTGGCTACCATGCCCGGCTAATTTTTGCAGTTTTAGTAGAGACGGGGTTTCGCCATGTTGCCCAGGCTGATCTCGAACTGGGCTGAAGCATTCCGCCCACCTGGGCCTCCCAAAGTGCTGGAATTACAGGCATGAGCCACTGCGTCTGGCCGCTTTCTCTATTTTTTAAATTTTTGTAAACAACCCTATTAGGAGGGCAGGAGTTATTGTCCCCATTTTAGACATAGGGACACCAAGGCCAAGAGAGGTCATATAATGTGTATGTGGTTAAAGCCTGTACTCAAGCCTGAGTCTCTGCCACCAAGTCTCCTAGTGTCAGAGTTGGGGACACGGAGCCTGGGCTGGCTTCACTGTGGGAACTGGCCAGTATAAGGAAGGAGGTGGAGGGTCAGCAGTGTCTCTCCTGCCAGTTTTGGGGTCTGTGAATGGTTTTTCTCCCAGTTAAATCCAGATACTCTATCACAGAGCATGCACTCACACTGGGACACATAGTCATACATGCATATGCACGCACAGAAACACGAGGAATAAAAACAAGTGCCTCCCAAAGCCCATGCGTAGAGCATTGTTTGGATTGACTGCTGTTTTGGTCCTTTCTCTACAGGGTTCCTTGATCACTCAAGGGATTGAGAGCTTGTTCTTTTTTGGGGTTTGATACAGACTCGCCTGCAGCCCTGAAGGGAGATTCTTAACATCCCACCTGGCCTGTTTGACTCTTACAAGTCAGTGATCTGAAGCTTCCACAGTTACAGAATTGGGAGAGGTTCTGAGGCAGGGGGTTGCAACCCATTTTACTGAGGCCTTGAGTTCCAGCGGTGTCTGATATTTCCTACAGAAACGAAAAGTAGCTCCCAGAGGTAGATTCAGAGGGGCAGAAGGGGAAGATGAGCTGTGGGGACTCTTTCTGGTCTGGGGGGATGAAAGATCAGGAGATGCTTCAGCAGAATAGGCCCCTGTACCCTTTTCCTGTCTAAGGTTGCTCCTCGCCACCCAACCAGGGGTAAGGTGCTTGCTACTGTCTTCTCACTCACATCCGGTCTAGATTTGGTCAGGATGGAGCAGGGGAACCCCAGAGTCCTGCTTGCTGTGCTGGGGTTTGTTCATATAAAAACAAAGAGCCCATCCAAGTGGTTAAAAAACAACTTTATTACGAAGAATTTTCAAAACATTAAAGAACATGAAAGAATGAGTCCCTTGTATCCATCAACCAACTTCAGTGATACGAACTCACGAAGTCTTGTCTGAGCTATACTCAACCCATTTCTCCTCCACATTTCAATTTTTCAGTATGTATTTATTAAATAAGAACTCTGGTTTTTGGGGTTTTTTTTTTTTTTTTTTTTTTCTGTGAGACAAGAGCTTGCTCTTTCACCCAGACTGGAATTCAGTGGTATAATTATAGCTTACTACACACTCAAACTCCTGAGCTCAAGGGAACCTTCCACCTCAGCCTCCTGACTAGAAGGAAGGGCAGACTGGGCAACAAAGTGAGATCCCATCTCTACCCCCCACCCCACCCCAAAAAATATTAGCTAGGCATGGTGACACACACCTGTAGTCCCAGCTGTTTGGGAGGCCAAGACGGGAGGATCACTTGAGGACAGGAGTTCGAGACCAGCCCAGGCAACATACCTCAGGCACACGTCAGCAAACCCAGCTAATTTTCAAATTTTTTTGTAGAGATGGAGTCTTGCTATGTTGCCTAGGTTGGTCTCGAACTCCTGGGCTTAAGCTATTCTCCTACCTTGGCCTCCCAAAGTGTTGAGATTTCAGGCATGAGCCACCACACCCAGCAATAAGAACTCTTTAAAAATATAGCCACTGTACCATTATTACACCTTACAAAAATCTAACAATTACATTTTACAATTAGTTTATTAGAGTCAGTATCCAAATTAGGCCACATACTGCACTTGATTGTTAGGTTAGGTCTCTGTACCCCACCCAACATTTTGTTATGAAAATTTCAAACATACAGTAAAAGTCGAAAAAATTTGCAGTGAACACCTGTGTACCTATTAACCTTTTACTGTGCTTGCTTTATTACATACCTGTTTTCTACTCATCTTGAGACTTTGTTTTTAATTTTTTTTTATTCTTAGAGACAAGGTCTTACTCTCATAGCTCATTTCAGTCTGGGCTCAAGTGATCCTCCTGCCTCAGCCTCCCAAATGGCTGGGATCACGGGTGTGTATGCCACTACACCCAGTTAATTTTTTTTTTTAGATGGAGTCTCACTGTCGCCAGGCTGGAGTGCAGTGGTGCGATCTCGGCTCATTGCAACCTCTGCCTCCTGGGTTCAAGTGATTCTCCTGCCTCAGCCTCCCAAGTAGCTGGGACTACAGGTGTGCGCCACCACACCCAGCTAATTTTTGTATTTTTGGTAGAGACGAGGTTTCACCATGTTGGCCAGGATGGTCTCTATCTGTTGACCTCATGATCCACCCGCCTCGGCCTCCCAAAGTGCTGGGATTACAGGCGTGAGCCACCGTGGCCAGCTGCCCAGTTAATTTTTTTATTTTTTGTAGAGATAGGATTTCACTATGTGGTCCAGGCTGATTTTGAACTCCTAGACTGAAGCAATCTTCATGCCTTGATCTCCCAAAGTGCTGGAATTATAGGTGTGAGCCACCGTGCTCAGTCTTTGAGTTTCTCTTAATCTGTAGTCACCCTCCCTGCCGCCCTGCTTTTTTTCTTCTTCTTTTTAAGACTGGAGATTGTTTTGAACATTTCTTCAGTTTCAGTTAGAAGGGGTTTCTTTGAGGCAGATGGTCTTTTGCTGGTTTCAGCCTTTTCCTCCTGGCTGTGGTTGGCAGGTCCCAGCCCTCTATAGTCCGGGGAGGTGAGCAGCTGCAGAAACCACTGTGCCTGTTTGCCCCGCGGGGAAGGGCCTGGTCTGAACCCTGGCCTGGCTGGCTAGACCAACGTTTCCTGACTGTGAATGGGTGGGTTGTGGAGAGGGGATCACTGTCATCCAGACATGGGGTCTTGAAGGGTATCCCTGTGACCTGGCACTCTTGGAGAGGCCTGGAGGGGATGTGAGCTGAAGGGGCTGTAAGGAAGGTGGGCACCGAGGCCTTCCACACACGATGGGGTTGGGAGACTGGGTGGCCAGTAAGTGGGGCTTTGGGGCTTTGTTGAGGGCAAGGTGCTGAGCAGGGCTGCATAATCAGCACCCAGAGTCAGATTCACTATCGGTCTGATGGGAAGGTCTTCTTAAATGCCCCTGGGTAGAGAGAAGCTGCAGCACCTCACCAGAACTGGGATAGGGAGTAGGTTTCGAACAACAGGATGATAAAAAGCAACTTGTTTTCCCTTTGGAAGGACAGAGAAGCCTTTATCCACCTGAATTCTTTTTTTTTTTTTTTTTAATTTTCTAGAGATGAGGTATTGCCCTATTGCCTAGGCTGGAGTGCAGTGGCACAGTCATGGCTCCCTACAGCATTGAACTCTTGGGCTCAAGCCATCCTCCCACCTCAGCCTTCCAAGCAGCTGGGACTCTAGGCATGTACCTCTAACCTCAGCTAACTTTTTTTGTGTGTAGCGACAGAGTCTCACTATGTTGACCAGGCTGGTCTCTAACTCCTGGTCTCAATCAATCCTACCACCTCGGCCTCCCAAAGTGCTGGGATTATAAGCATAAGCCACCACACCAGGCTTGAATTCCTATTCAACAACTAAAAGTCTAGAACTTCTAATTCCGAAACATCCTTCAGTTCCATAGACTGGACAGTTGAGAATAGTTGGAAAGAAAAGAGGAAGGCAAGAGAGAGGTAGGGCAGGGAGAGGAGAGTTGAGCAAAGGAGGAAAAGAAAGTGAATGTCTGCTGCCTACTGAGTGTCTGGTAAACAAACAACAAGTAGATTGAGTTGGGGGCTGAAAGGGGCAGGCGGAAAGCCTTCTGAGAAGGACCTGAAGTGTCAATCAACAAAATAGTCTGAAAGTCACAGGTATATGAAGGTAAGGAGAGTTCTTATCCCTGTCCTTGTATTTACAACTAGCTTTTAACGTACTCTTTTAAGTTGTTAAGACTGTTGTTTATTTTGAAATTACCAGCAGCTCTGCTGTGCATGGGATGCAGGAGAGACGGTATTTTTTAGCTCTGTTATGTTTTATTATTGTTACTGGCTGTGACCCTAACAATGTTTCCTATCTTTATTATCATCTATAAAATGGTGATAATACCTACCTTTCAGGGCTGTAGAGATGAAATGATGCTATATAAAAAAGCATCTGGCCCATACTAAGCCTTCAACAAATATTAGTGCCTCTTTCGTAGCCAGTCACTCTTATGGTTTAGAGATATGTGGTGAAGGATCAATTTTGTTTTCTTTAAATTCCCAATCTGGCCAGGCACAGTGGTTCACATCTGTAATCCCAGCATTTTGGGAGGCCAAGGTGGGCAGATCACTTGATCCCAGGAGTTCGAGACCAGCCTGGCCAACATGGTAAAACCCCGTCTCTATCAAAAATACAAAAAATTAGCTGGGTGTGGTGGCGTGTGCCTGTAGTCCCAGCTACTCAGTAGGCTGAGGCAGGAGAATCCTTTAAACCCAGGAGGTGGAGGTTGCAGTGAGCCGAGATCGTGCCACTGCACTTCAGCCTGGGTGACAGAGACCCTGTCTCAAAATAAATTCCCAATCTGTTATCTCTGATACTTTCATAAAGTACAATAAAAATCAATTACTAGAAAAATACACAAAGTACTACCTCCCAATTTTTTAGTGTTAGATTTCAACAGATTTAAAATTACTCTGTCAAATTTCTAAAGGTGTACTCTTAAGTTTCTGCACTCATCTCCTTGGTATTGGATCACAAGCGTTGAGAGACCCGCACCAGGCCATGGCCGGCTGCACTTGGAGCTGCCTGGGTCCAAAGGGGCATGCTCTGGGGAGGAAGCTGGTTTCTCTTGGCATGAAAGTATCCAACCAAACAGCTCAACCAAGCGAGGAGCTCTGGTCCGGGCAGGTGGATGGCAGAGTGCACAGGATGGCCACTGATGGTGCTGTGTCTGGTGGCACGGTGGCCCAAGGGCGCGAGTCCTGCCAGTGCACAGAGGAAAGGGGGCAACGAGGTGGGGACCAGCTGGGGGGGCGGGGCCAACGTCCTGAGGGGTGCGTTTCCCTCTTTAGGCTCTGACTTCAAACCCCACCCCTGGCTTTACAGAGGCAAAGCAGGTTAGAAGCAGGCAGCAACTTTCCCCAAGGCCCACAGCTCTGGAATGTGGCTCTGACTAACTGGGTCTATGGGGATGTGCAAAAATAATTTTGATGTGTGTTGCCAAATTACCCTAGAGGTTCTACCAACTTATAGTCTGCCAGCAATGAATGATAGTTTGAACCAGGTACTTTTTTGACCATTTCCTTAAAATGTTAATTTTAAAAGTCATGAGGTATGTAGCAAAGGATCCCGTAACAGGTGCCTTCAGAACGAAACTCCCCTGCGATGGTGTTCTTGGGATTCTGGGCTTTAGAACCGTTCTCTGTGGGAAATCTCCCTTATGGTGAGAGATTCTTCTTCAGAGGCATGAAGTTTTTTGTGTTTTTTAAAGACAGGGTCTCCCCATGTTGCCCAGGCTGGTCTTGAACTCCTGGGCTCAAGCAATTCTCCCACCTCAGCTTCCCAAGAAGCTGGGACTACAGGCTTGCACCACTGTGCCCAGCTAAGGCATACAGTTTTGGACCAGTGGCTATGAGATGTTATCAAACTGTGGTATCCTGAGAGTGAGGAGGGAATGGCAGCCCTGTAGATCTGAGAACACTGTACTGGTAGCAAAAAGAGCACTTTGAAAAAGATGGCACCAAGCAGGCATTCCTAGGGATGTTTTTGGATTGGCACTTAACTCTCGATCCTGATCCTGATGGCTTCCCTGTGGGATAGTTGAGAGGATCCGATTCACTCAACAGGTATTTACTCGGTGCTTATATTGAATGGTGGGCCTGCTCCTCACCCCAGTTGCTGGGCGGGGCAATGAGCACAGCCACCCAAGAGCCATGGTGAAACCATCTTGACCTCAGACCCTGCACACTGAACACCCAGCTCCCATGCTTGAGCCACCTCTGCTGTAGGTAGCAGGAATCTAGTGGTCACAAGACGAGTTTTCAGTGTGGTAAAGGGAGGCAGCAAATAAACCAAGCAGTATATTATTTTTATTTTTTGAGACAGAGTCTCACTTTGTTGCCCAGGCTGGAGTGCAGTGGTGCGATCTCGGCTCACTGCAACCTCCGTCTCCCGAATTCAAGCAGTTCTGCCTCAGCCTCCCGAGTAGCTGGGATTACAGGTGCCCATCATCATGCCTGGCTAATTTTTGCGTTTTTAGTGGAGACAGGGTTTTGCCATGTTGGCCAGGCTGGTCTCAAACTCCTGACCTCAAGTGATCTGCCTGCCTTGGGCTCCCAAAGTGCTGGGATTACAGGTGCGAGCCCCTGCGCTCACTAAACCAAGCAGTATAAAACCACCTACCAGGTGGTGAGGGATGCAAATGAGCTACCCTCATTTGCGGGTATACCCTATATGTGAGAGAACTCCAGAAAATGCAGGTATTCAACATGTTTGAGGATTTGCCTTGGCAACAAGTAGATCTGCTTCCCACCTAACTCTACCATGGCTGCTAAGTTATCCTGAGTCATGTCAAATTACCTTAAAAACTGGATGGTACGGTGGCTGACGCCTGTAATCCCAGCACTTTGGGAGGCTGAGTCAGGAGGGTCACTTGAGCCTGGGTGTGCCATGATCATGCCAATGCACTCCAGCTTGGGTGGCAGAGTGAGACTCTGTTTAAAACAAACAAACAAACAAAAACACTAAAAAATGGAGAAAACCAATTATGGTTATATAGAAATTAGGAGCATGTGAAAGTACATTATTAAGCCACTTCATGTACTTTTTCTCTTCAGTCATTTGGGGAGAATTCTTCTTGGTTTAAGAACTTATTATCCACAGCACAGCATATGTATGACTTTGTCCCTTATTTTAAATTCTGAAATTCTGGGAATTTGTCCCCAAGTCCTGGGAACTCTGTCTTTCCAACCATTAAACTACAGCAGAAAATAAATCCAAAGGGGCAGTTTGTATTGTGACCATAGTAGAATACCTGTGTCTTTTCTTTAAAGGCTGTTGAAATTTATGGAAAATGTGCCTTTATTTTCTCAGACCTGAGCCATTCATGTACTAGGTATAGATGGTTAGGTGGGTCCAGGAGTGTGCAACTCCCTCCATTATCCACCTTGTTCAGGGTTTGCTGCTCTGACCCCTACTTTGCTTTTCAGATGACTTTGGGAAATTGCTGCTGGCTGAGGCCCTCTTGGAGCAGTGTTTGAAGGAGAACCACACCAAAATAAAAGACTCCATCCCTTTGCTGGAGAAGAATGAGCCGAAGATGAGCGAAGCCAAAAATTATCTGAGCAGTATCCTTAACCATGGGAGGCTCTCGGTAAGTCATCAGCCTTCAAGCCTGAGAGCTCCTCTCCTCATCTGTCTTACCTCCCATCTGTCCAGTCCTCCCTGAGTCATTTGGTCACCTGAGCAACAAGTCTCTCTTACAAGCTGCCCTTGCACTTACAGTAGCCACTGGCTACACGTGGCCCCTTGAGCACTTGGAGTATGGCTAGTCCACATTGAGATGTGCTGTAAGTATAAAGCATACACAAGGTTTCAAAGACTTAGTACAAAACAAAGAATATAAAAGAGCAGTAACTTTTTATGTTGATTACATGTTCAAATGGTATATTTTGGATATATTGGGTTAAATAAAACATGTTATTAAATTAATTTCACCTTTTACCTTTTTCAGTGTGACTAAAAAAATCTTACTAGAAATTTTTAAATTACACATGTGGTTCACATTTGTGGCTTACATTATATTTCTGTTGGACAGTGCTTGGTTGACTTAATATGTGCCTGGTCCTTTGGGCTCTTTGGGTCAGGGGGCTCTCAGGGAAATAAAACCTCAGTGAACCTGTGACCTAGTTAGAAACAGGCAAACATGCAGAGTTGGCTAGGGACAGAAGAGCTCCATAACAGGGCAAGCCCATTTAAGTCCACGTGCATTTATCAAGCACCTACTGAGTACAAGACACTGAGGGAGGTAGAGGACCCACCTCTCCCTCCCAGAAGGAGTATAGTCACAACTTTCTCTGGACTTTGCTGCTCAAAATGTGGTCCACCCACCAGCAGTGTAGGCATCATTAGGGAGCCGGTTAGAAATGCAATTAAGCGGAAAAAAAAAAAAGGAAATGCAATTAAGAATTAGAATCTGCGTTTTAACAAGCTCTCCTGGGTGATTCATATGTGCATCCAAGTTTGAGGCTGTGGCTGTGTTAGATTACAATGTATCCTGAGCTATAATAATGACATGGGTATGTCATTAGAAACTCGAGGGGGAGGGGATAAAAAAAAAAACTCAAAGAGGAAGTGATCCCTCCCCCCCTCCCTTCCTTCCTTGCTTCCTTCCCCTCTCTGTCTCTCTTTCTTTCGTCTTTCTGTCTTTATTTTCTTCAGGGTCTCGCTGTGTTACTCAGGCTGGTCTCCAACTCCTGGGCTCAAGCAATCCTCCTACTTCAGCCTCCCAAAGCGTTGGGATTACAGGAGTGAGGCACTGCGCCCAGCTGATTTTTAAAGAGCTATTCCAAAGTAATATATTCACTTCCTTAAACCTTTTATTCCAATGTACTGTGTGCAGGGCATTGTGTTGTGCACTCTGAGGGCAATCAAGACGAATCCAGTGTGGACGCCTGCCCTCAAGGAGGTTGCAGTTCTCTTGGGAAGATAAGTCCTATCAGCAAGTAAATAGCCTTCCTCCAAGGTGGACTGTGATAGGAGTGGTATCCATGAGGAAGCAAGTCTGAGGGGGATGCTCTTTGGGGATAAGCGAGAGCAGACTCTGAGTAATGGCAGTACTAGAATTGGATCCTTCTGGGGCTGGATCTAGACAAGGTTGTAAAGGTACTTTGGGGCTAGTAAGGGCAGACTGGAACACCAGGCCGGGATGTGCAGGGCTTTTTCTGTAAGGGAGGAAAGGGCCAGGGGAGAGGGGAGTGTGTACTAGAAGTTTAAGGTTACTGCTTTTAGGCTCCTTGACAGGTATTGTAGCACTGGGAGGTCTGTATTGGGTTAAAATAGCTGCCTGACCCTGAGCATGCTTGACCCCACAGACCTTCCAGTTTCTCATCTACTGGTCAAAAGGGTTGGACCAGATTGGTGGGGTTCAAGCTTTTCCCACCAAGACCTCTTTTCATTTTAAAAATATTAAATTAATAATTGAATATTAAATTAAATATTTAAAAATTGTTTTAAAAATAAACATGATTCAGGCTTATTGTAAAAATTCCAGTCAACAAATAAGTAATTTGAGTGATAAATAAAAGTCCCAGCTGGCCTATGGCTCACGCCTGTAGTCTTAGCACTTTGGGAGGCTAAGGCAGGAGGATTGCTTGAGCCAGAAGTTTGACATCAGACTGGGCAACATGGTGAGACCCCATCTCTACAAAAAATTTTTTTAATTAGCTAGGCATGGTGGCTTGCACCTGTGGTCCCAGCTACCCAAGAAGCTGAGGCTGGAGGGTCACTTGAGCCTAGGAGGTTGAGGCTGCAGTGAGTTGTGTTCATGCCACTGCACTCCAGCCTGGGTGACAGAGCAAGATCCTGTCTCACACACACACAAAAAAAGTTCTTGTTTTCCAACCTCACCCTCATACCCACACCTATCCTCAGAGTTGAGCACTGGTCAGTATTTGATGTGCATCTCCTATGCCTTTCTTTTTGCATTTACAAACATATATACCCACAGATTTTTCTTTTCATAGAGTTGTAAGATACATATTTTTCACTAAGAAGTTTTATTTAGAGCTTTCTCCATGCCAGTATGGTCTCATTCTTTGTACTGGCTGAATAGTAACCACATGTATTGTGACAATGGTTTTATTAAATACAAATTGTACCATATTTTGTTAAACAAAGACATACATAGGCACCAATAACGTGGAGAAATTTACTGTTATCCAGGCCAGAGCCAAAAACTTAATGTTGATCTGTAAAATAACATATTAAATGTCATTTGTGGGATTTTTTTTTTGAGACAGGGTCTCACTCTGTCATCCAGGCTGGAGTGCAGTGGTGTGAACATGGCTCACTGCAGACTGAACCTCCTGGGCTCAAGTGATCATCCTGCTTCAACCTCCTGAGTAGCTGGGACTATAGGCATGCACCACCACACCCAGCTAATTTTTAAATTTTTTTGTAGAGACAAAGTCTTGTCATATTGCTCAGGCTGGTCTTAAACTCCTGGGATCAAGCATTCCTCTTGCCTCTGCCTCCCAAAGTGCTAGGATTACAGGCATGAGCCACCGTGCCCAGCCATCATTTGTAGTATTCTCTATCTCACCCTCAAAGATCAGGTTGTAGTTGGGGTGACCTTTCTTGGCAGTTGATGCAGTCTCAGGTGGATTCCTGTGCATCCAAGTAGCTCTGCTGGATGAGAAGGAGAGCTGGGAGAGGTGGGCCCTGAGGCCCCTCCTTCGGAAAGCTTGAAACTCTTTCATCTTGGTGATGTCTAAAACCCTGTCCAGCTGAGTTGTGTGGAGATCAATGAAAACAAGCCACTTGTCCTAAGCTCTCTTCTCCACTTGGTTGAGGCTTTGCACCATCCCATGCAGGCCTCCAAGGAACCTTCTGCAACGGTATTTACTATTAGCCCCATTTCTTTTTCTTTTTTTTTTTTTTTCAATTTTTTGTAGAGACAGGGTTCTCACTATGTTGCTCAGGCTGGTCTCAGATTCCGGGTTTCAAGCGATCCTCTTGCCTTGGCCTCCCAAAGTGCTGGGATTACAGGCATGAGCCACTGTGCCCTGCCAAGCCCCATCTCTTGAGAACCAAGAAAGGTGATCACAACCCAGGCCTTTGGTGTCTACAGCCCGTGCTCTAATGCTGTCTCTCATTTCTTGGTGCTGCCTCCCAGAATACTGGGGTGGAAATAAAATAATGACTGGGAAAGTTGGATTCATGTGAAAGATGGTGATCACACCCCCACTTTAATAGTTCCCACGTTAGTCTGTGAAGTATTTCCTCATCCCTTCTTTCCTCATACCTGGGTATCTCCATGAAGTCCTTTTTCCCCTTTTATTGACAGAGACAGTGAGGCACAAAAGGAGTAGGCGATGCGCTGATCCACACAGTAGAGGGGACTGTTCCCCTGGTAAAGCGACCTCCCCCGTGGCACCCTCCTACTGGGCAAGGGGTTCCGTTCCCTGACTGTTGGACTAATAGACCAAGAATATTTCACATTCAAATGCATTCAAAAGTCACAGAGTGCAGTGGACTTTTAATGCTGCCAAGTAAGGACATTAAGAAGCAAAAAATAGCAGCAAAATGATACCATCTTCTGCTCTTACTGTGCTATAACAGAAAAACCGTTTAGCATTGAAGGGCAAGATAGATATCCTTTCAGAACTAAGAGCCTTTTTTTTTTTTTTTTTTGGAGACAATGGAGTCTCGCTCTGTCACCCAGGTTGGAGTAAAGTGGCGCGATCTCGGCTCACTGCAACCTCCGCCTCCCGGGTTCAAGCAATTCTTCTGCCTCAGCCTCCCGAGTAGCTAGGATTACAGGCACCCACCACCACGCCCGGCTAATTTTTGTATTTTTAGTAGAGACGGGTTTTCACCATGTTGTCCAGGCTGGTCTCAAACTCCTGACCTTAGATGATCCGCCTGCCTGGACCTCCCAAAGTGCTGGAATTACAGGCGTGAGCCACCGCACCCGGCCGAGCATTTTTTTAAATAGTGTAAATGTGGCTTTATAAAACATGCCCTGCATTGTCTAATTTTTCCCCAGCTTGGTGGAAGCTCTGTTGTAAACTGCCACTGGTCCTCCAGGAACCGCCACTAGCCACACCCCATCAGCATGCCTGAAATGTCCTTCTCTGCCTTGCTGCCCTTGTCTCCATGTGCAGGATAATGATAATTACGCATACCCTGTATTTATCTTGCTCTTTTCCAAAGAAAAGTTCAAAGCTCTTTTCTGGACTTTGCCCTATTAATGCCCTCAGCATTGCTGTGATAGGCGGTGAGGAGTAGGTGTTATTATCTCTCCCTCACCCACGAGGAAGACGCAGCCCAAGCAGGGAGGAAATGAGCCTGTGGCTTGAGACCAGTGCAGGGAATGCAGAGTCACTGCCCAGCTTGGAAGGACTATGGGCTGCATACCTCTGGGATGTGTCATCTGGGGCCCTGGCCCAGGGAGTGGGTGGCCTATCTGGGGAGACTAGCAAATCCCCTCAAAAGATTCAGCTTTGGAGAGTTAATTAATAGAGAGAGCAGGTCAGGCATGCAGAGGCTGAATGGGCCCATTGGTAGAGACATTGGAGGAGTTCAGCTGAAGGGAGCTCCCTGGTAGTCAAGGAGGCTTTCAGGAGAAGGTGGGCCTGAGCAAGGCCCCAAAGGATAGAAGAGGATCTGGTTAGGCCAGGGAGAAGGGGACCTGAGGAAGCACAGGCAAAAGAGGAATGTGGATTTACAAAAGCCAGAAGGACCAGTTGGGAAGGTGAATTTGGCTTCCCCGGAGTCTGTCTGTGCCATGCTTCATTTCTCTTGGCCTCTGAGAGGGCAGTAGATGGTAAGGAGTGCTGGAGGCTTGCCCTGGGGTCACAGGGACCCCAGACTCTTACCTCCCTGCAGGGAGACAGGGGTAGCACCTTCCTGCCAGTGACTAATGCCAGGGGTGGGACCAAAGCTGCATCTTTGGGGAGCTTTATGGACAGATTGGTGCCTGTGTGGCAGGAGCAGTGCCCAGGGCCTGGCCCATAGGCATTGTGAGCCAGCTGAGGACAGGATCAGAGGCAGGGGCCAGAGCAAATGGCCTGAAGAGGCGGGAGGTCACAAGAAGAACTGGGGCCATGTTCAAGGTCAGAACTCACGCGCTAGGGTGGCACAGCCCAGGGCCAGCACAGCCTCCCTCAGGCAGCAGCACAGGAGCCCAAGCCACAGTAGGGGTGATCAGGGCTGACCAGACCACTGCAGGCCCTAAGGGAGGCCCTGAGAGTTCCTCTGTGGGGTGGAGATTGAGATGTAAGCAGCTTTTGCAAAAGGAAGGAAAAGAAAACAGGTTTAAATTCAGCAACTCTTGGCCTCCGTGATTCTGCACTTTGACCCATTTCTGATAGGAAGAGGATAGTGACGCAGCAGGCCCTCTCCTCCTCAATCTGTCCCTCCGCCACTGTGGAGGGAGGCATAAGCTTCAGGGTCCCCACAGGCTGTTTCAAAGGCCTTTCACCTAATTATGATTTGCATATACATGTACACAAGAGGACTCCCAAAATGAGAAGCCTGGGGCTCCACAAAACTTAGCTCCATCTCTGACTTCCCACTTGTGTTTAGAATAAATGCCTGAGCTTCTGAGTGGCCCCCGGGCTGCAGTCTTTGGGGGGCTTCGGGAGAGGGAAGACAGGGCCTAGTCTGCAAGGTCTCTGGAGTCTTGCTGGGGGCATAAAATGCACACACATGAAACAATTAGGGACTCATAGGAGAATTTCATTGAGAGCCACAATGTAGGCTGCAGACCATGGGTGAGAGCGGGGAGCTGTCGGCATGTGCTTGAGCATCAAAGAAGGCTTTCTGGAGGAGGAGGGGAGTTCTGAGCAAGGTCTGAGGCAAACAGGGTCCAGGTTCAGTGGGGGGTGTTCACCCTAAGGTACCTTTGGGGCAGGCGCTGGTAACATGTCCTTGTCATTTCAGCCACAGTACATGTGTGAGGCCATGCTGATCCTGGGCAAACTGCATTACGTGGAGGGCTCATACCGAGATGCCATCAGCATGTACGCGCGGGCCGGGATTGATGACATGTCCATGGAGAACAAGCCCCTGTATCAGATGCGGCTGCTGTCGGAGGCTTTTGTCATCAAAGGTAGCTGTGGGCGCCAGCCTGGGCTCCCCTCCACTGTGTGCGGCTCGTTGCACTCTGACTCCCAGGACCCTGCTGGGCTCGTGTCCAGATTCTTCACCCCTGGTAGTGCCCATGCCCTGGCACTGGTGTCCAAGGTGGATGCCGGTGGCAACCGGCCATGTTGACATTGCCTGGTGCGTGGGACGTTAGGAGACTCAGATTCTCGCCCTGGCTCTGTCAACAACAATTACCCTACTTTGTGTACCCTTGGGCAATCACCTCTTCACCTCCTTTGGCCTCAGTTTAC